>NC_086106.1:125581379-126813879 GCF_963921235.1 Mobula hypostoma
TCTGGGTGGAGCAAAGAAGCAGCGAGAGGCAGAGAACATTAGTTTGCTAAGGCAGGACATTGTATAAGGAACGTGGAAGCACATGTAAACAAGGGCGATACAGTAATCAGGAGGAGATATTTATCTGTGTATAGATTAAGCAGAGCAAGTGAGAACATTGTCTGAAGAACAAATATATGACAGTATATGCGATTGCAGCTTCAATTTCCTTGGTGTAGAGTAGCAGTTAGTATGAGACTATCATAACTCAAGTCATTCTGGAGTTCTAAATTCAATTCTAACGTTATGTGTAGAAAATTTATATGTCTTTCCCATGAGCATGTGGGTTTCCTCTGGGTGCTCTGGTTGCCGCCTATATTCCAAGGACATACTGTTCAGTATGTTATCTGCACATTGTAAATCGAGTTGTAATTAGGCTAGGATTAAATAGGTGGGTTGCTGGGTGGCGTGGCTCATTGGGATGGAAGGACCTGCTCTGCGCTCTCTCTGAATCATAAAATCACAGTGTCATAGAGAAGTACAGCACAGAAGCAGGCCCTTCCGCCCATCTACTCCATGCCAAAATTATTAAAACTGCCTACTCCCATTGACCTGCACAGGGACTATAGCCCTCCATATCCCGACCATCGACGTACCTACCCAAACCTCTCTTAAACATTGAAATTGAGCTCACATGAACCACTTGAGCTGGCAACTCATTTCACACTCTCATGAACCTCTGAGTGAAGCAGTTTTCCCTCATGTTCCCACTAAACTTTTCACATTTCACCCTTAAACTATGACCTCCGATTGTAGTCCCACCCAGCCTTAGTGGAAGAAAACAACAGGAATTCTGCAGATGCTGGAAATTCAAGCAACATACATCAAAGTTGCTGGTAGATGCTGCCTGGCCTGCTGCGTTCCTCTTCCTATAGATGCTGCCTGGCCTGCTGCGTTCCTCTTCCTATAGATGCTGCCTGGCCTGCTGCGTTCCTCTTCCTATAGATGCTGCCTGGCCTGCTGCGTTCCTCTTCCTATAGATGCTGCCTGGCCTGCTGCGTTCCTCTTCTTATAGATGCTGCCTGGCCTGCTGCGTTCCTCTTCCTATAGATGCTGCCTGGCCTGCTGCGTTCCTCTTCCTATAGATGCTTAGTGGAAGAAGCCTGTTTGCACTTACCCTGTCTGTACCCCTCATAACTTTGTATATCTCTATCAAATCTCCTCTCAATTCTCTACATTTGAAAAAATACAATCCTAACCTATTCAATCTTTCCTTATAACTCATGTCCTTCAGTGGAAGCGAACAGTCAACGTTTCGGGCCTGATGAAGGGTCTTGGCCCGAAATGTTGACTGCTCGTTTCCACGGATGCTGCCCTATCTGCTGAGTTCCTCCAGCGTGTTGTGCGTGTTGCTTTGACCCCAGCATCTGCAGAGTATTTGGTGTTCATGTCCTTCAGACCTGGCAAGATCTTTGTAAATTTTCTCTGTACTCTTTCAATATTGTTTACATCTTTCCTATAGGTAAGAGACCAAAACTGCATACAATACTCTAAATTAGGCCTCACCAACGTTTGATACAACTTCAACATAACATCCCATCTTCTATACATTGATTTATGAAGGCCAATGTGCTGAAAGCTTTCTTTACAACCCAATTTACTCATGATGCCACTTTCAATGAATTATGTACTCTATCTGTATTCCCAGATCCCTTTGTTATACTGCACTCCTCTTTGTCCTACCTTTAACTGTGTAGAACCTACCCTGGCTGGTCCTGTCAAAGTGCAAAATCTCACACATGTCTGCATTAAGTTCCATCTGCCTCCTTTCAGCCCATTATTCCAGCTGATGTAGATCCCTCTGCAAGCTATGATAGCCTTCTTCTCTGTCTACTACACTCCAAACTTGGTGTCATCCTCAAATTTGCTGAGCCAGTTAACTAGATTATCATCCAGGTCATTGATATGACATAGGTGACAAACAACAAAGGGCCCATCACTGATTCTTGTGGCACACCATTATCCTCAGGACTCGAAACAGAGAGGCAACCCTCTACTACCACTCTCTGGCTCTTCCCATGAAGACAATGTCTAATCCAATTTACTACCTCATCCTGAATGTCGAGTGACTGAACCTTCTTGACCAGCTTCTCATGTGGGACCTTGTCAAATGACTTACTAAAGTCCATGTGGACAACAAACTCTGCTATGCCTTCATCCATTTTCCTGATAACTTCCTTGAAAATCTCCATGATTGATGCGAAATGACTTACCACACACAAAGCCGTGGTGATTATCCTCAATCAGTCTGTGTCTATCCAAATTCTTATATATCCAGTCCCTTAGAATACTTTCCAATAACTTTCCCACAAGTGATGTCAGACACATTGGTCTATAATTTCCTGCTTCCTGTTTAGAGCCATTTTTTAAAATAGTGGAACATCCTCTGGTACCTCTCCTGTCACTAAGGATGCTTTAAATATCTCTGCTAGAGCCATGGTAATTTCTGCACTTGACTGCCACAGAGTCCAAAGGAACACCTTTTCAGGCCCTGGGGATTTATCCACCCTGATTTGCCCCAGGACAGCAAACACCTCCTCCTCTGTAATCTGTACAAGATCCATAAAGCTGATGCCATTTTGCCTCACTTCCACAGACTTTGTATCTGTCTTCTGAGAAAATACAGATGCAAAGTATGCATTTAGGGCCACTCTCATCTGTTTTGGCTCCATACATGGATTACCATTCTGATCTTCCAGAGGACCAATATTGTCTCTTGCAATCCTTTTGCTCTTTACATATCTGTAGAATCCCTTAAGATTCTCTTTCACCTTGTCTGATAGAGAACTTCATGCCTTCTTTTAACCTTCCTGATTTCTTTCTTAAGTGTTCTCTTGCATTTCTTGTACTCCATGAGCATCTCGTTTGTTCCTTCTTGCTTATACCTGCTCTGCACCTCCTTTTTTTCTCTTAATCAGGGTCTCATATCTCTTGAAAACCAAGGTTCCCTATGCTTGTTATCTTTACCTTTTATTCTGACAGGCATGTACAAGCTTTGTACTCTCAAATTTCATTTTTGAAAACCTCCCACTTCCAAGTACACTTTGCCAGAAAACAGCATGTTCCAATCCACATTTGCCAGATCATTTCTGATACCATCAAAATTGTCCTTTCTCTAATTTAGAATCTCAACCCGTGGACCGGACCTATCTCTTTGCATAACTAATGGCATTGTGGTCACTGGATGTGAATTGTTCCCCAACACAAACTTTTGTCACCTGCCCTGTCTCATTCCCTGACAGCAGATCCAGTATCACATGCTCTCTCATTGAGACTTCTATGTACCGATGAAGGAAACTTTTCTGAACACATTTGACAACCTCTATCCCATCTAGTAATTTTACAGTATGGGATTCCCTGTCAATATTTAGAAAGTTAAGATCACCTACTATAGCAACCTTGTGTTTCTTACAACAATCTGCGATCTCCCTACAAATTTGTTCCTCTAAATCCCTTAGACTGTTGGATGGTCAGTAATATAGCCCCATTAATGTGGTCGTGCCTTTCTTATTTCCTAGCTCCACCCATAACACCTCACTAGTTGTGTTCTCCAATCAGTCCTGACAGAGCACAGCCATGTGTTTCTGTGACCAGTATTGCGATCCTCCTCCTTTAATCCTTCCCACTCTGTAATGCCTAGATCAAAGGAACCCCAGAATACTGAGCTGACAGTCCTGCCCCTCCTGCAACCAAGTCTCACTAATAGCTGCAATGTAATAATTCCAGGTGTTGACCCATGCCCTGAGCTCACCTGCTTTTCCTATGGTACTTCTTGCATTGAAATATATGCAGTTCAGCACACTAGTCGCACTGTGCTCAACCATTTGATTCTTGACTTTGTCTGAGGTCTTATCAACATCTGCCTCCACATCCTCTCCATTAACTGTTCTGGGAGTCTGGCTTCCATCCCTCTGCAACCCTAGTTTAAACCCCACCATACAGCACTAACAAACCTTCCTGCTATGATATTAGTCCTCCTTCAGTTCAGGTGCAAACTGTCCCTTTGGTTCAGGTCCCACCTTCCCTGGAAGAGAGCCCAATGATCAAAAAATCTTATGCCCTCACTGTTAGGAGACGCAGCCAACCACACCAGCTCTTGGGATTTAGATGTTCTAACTCTCTAGAGTATGAGTAACTGTTGCAGTCCTTTTAACTGTCCCGCTAACTGGCAATAATGTTTTGGCACCAAGATTTCAGTATCTAAGGAGCATCTGAACAGAGTTTCAGTGCTCAATCGTAAGCCCAACTAGAGATATTGTCTAGCATTTTGTCTCTGCTCAGTTCCCATTCCAGTATTATACCATGTCTCAATCCTTGCCCCAGATACTTCAGCGTCTGGCTCCTAACCGTTCTTGTCCAGGTTTCTCATTCCAGTACAACTGAGCTAACATGGACCCAGAGAGGTATCAGAGTCTTTCATCATCTGTGGCCAGCCACAGCGAGAGGATTTCCAGATGGAGCCTGGAGATTCACAATCTCCAGGTTGCCGTTCATCAACTTTTAAAAGGAAGAAGCCAGAATCCCTTGGGAGAGCCAGTCAGTCGCTTTGTGGAGCCAGTACATCTTCCAACCCCAGGGAGATTTGATGGTGACCTATATCTTGCTGCTGCTTCCTCACCCAATTCTCATTATTAATCAAACTTCAGCCGTCCCAGTTTCCTTCACAGCATGAAAATATGCCCATCATTATCTCTCTTCTGGGTGGAAGCGCCCTGGCCTAGGCCACCAAGCATTGGGATCGAAGGTCGGAGCTTTGCTCAGACTCGAAGGAATTCATAGCCGCCTTGAGGAAGGTGTTCCATCGTCCCACCAGATTTCCTTGTATTTTGCTGCATTCACTTTACCCTCTACCTTCACAAACTTTCCATAGCCTGCTGTAGTGAAGCATCTCCACTGCATGATGCAGCCACCACAGTGTTTCATGGTAGGGATGCTGTGTTTTTGATGATATGCGAGGTTTGGCTTACACCAAACATAGCGTTTAGACTAATGACCAAAAAGCTCAATTTTGGCTTCATCAGACCATAGACCCTTCTTCCAGCTGACTTCAGAATCTCTCACATGCCTTTTGGCAAACTCTAGCTGAGATTTCATGTGAGTTTTTTCAACAGTGTTTTTCTCTTTGCCGCTTTCCCATAAAGCTGCGACTGGTGAAGCATCCAGGCAGCAGTTGTTGTTATGCACAGTCTCTTCCATCTCAGCCACTTAAGTTTGTAATTCCCCCAGAGTTGTCTTAGGTTTCTTGGTGGACTCCCCCACTAGTTCTCTTCTTGTACAATCACTCAGTTTTTGAGGACGGCCTGCTCTAGGCAGATTTACAGTTGTGCCCCATTCTTTCCATTTCTCAATGATTGACTTAACTGTACTCCAAGGGATAATCAAAGTGACTTGGAAATTTTCTTGTATCCATCTCCTAACTTTTGCTTTTAAATAACCTTTTCATGGAGTTGCTTGAAATGTTCTTTTGTCTTCATGGTGTAGTTTTTGCCAGGATACTGACTCACACGTAGTTGGACCTTCCAGATGCAGGTATATTTTTAGTACAATCAACTGAAACACCTTGACTGTACACAGGTCTCCACTTAGCTAATTATGTGACTTCTAAAACCAATCTGCTGCACCGGTGATGATTTGGTGTGTCTTATTAAAGAGGATGAATACTTATGCAATCAATTATTTTGTGTTTTATATTTGTAATTAATTTAAATTACTTTGTAGAGATCTGTTTTCACTTTAACACGAAACAATTTTTTTTCTGTGGATCAGTGTCAAAAAAGCCAAACTAAATCCACTGTGGTTCAATTTTGTAAAATAATAAAACATGAAAACTTCCAAGGGTGTGAATACTTCTTTTAGACAGTGTATATTTAGAAGCAGTGAGGGAATGTCCATAGTTTCAATGTCCATTCAGAAAACTGAAGGTGGAGGGGAAGAAGCTGTTCCTGACTTATTGAGTGCGTGCCTTCAGGCTCCTGTAATCCCTCCCCGATGGTAGCAATGAGAAGAGAACATGTCGTGAGTGATGGGGGTCCTTAATGAAGGATGCCAGCTTCGTGAGGCATCACTCCTTGAGGGTGTCCTGGATGCTGGGGAGGTTAGTGCCCATGACGAAGCTGACTGAGTTTACAACTTTCTGCAGCTTATTTCAATCCTGTGCAGTGATTTCCCCTCATACCAGACCTTGATGTAGCCAGTTAGCATGGTTCATCTGTAGAAATTTGTGAGTGTCTTTGGTGACATACCAAATCTCCTCAAACTTACTTTTACACCACTGTCTTGCCTTCTTTGTAACTGCATTAACATGTTTGGTCCAGAATAGATCCTCAGAGATGTTGACTCCCAGGAACTAGAAATTACTCACCCTTTCCACTTCTGATCCCCCTATGAAGACTGGGGTCTGTTCTCTCATCTTGCCCTTTCTGAAGTCCACCATCAATTTTTTGGTTTTACTGATGTTGAGTGCCAGTGATGTTGATTCTGTCTGGTGGCATAAACAATATCTGGTGATCCAACCTGATGGCATAACCATTGATTTCTCCAACTTCTGGTAAATTTTTACCTCTACCACTTCCCTTACCTTCAATTCCTCACTCTTCCCCCCCCCCACCAAAAACTTCTTCTTTTCTACTCACCTGCCAATCACCTCCCACTGATGACCCTCCTCCTTCCCTTTCTCCCATGGTCTACTGTCCTCTCCTATCAGATTCAATCTTCTTCAGCCCCTTATTTTTTCCAGTTATCACCTCCCAACTTCTTACTTCATCCCTCCTCCCCCAACTACCTGGCTTCATCTACAACCTTCTAGCTTGTATTGCTTCACCTTTCCCCATCTTTTGGCTTCTCCCCTTTCCTTTCCTTTTCAGTTCTGATGAAGGGTCTTGGCCCAAAACATTGACTGCTTCTTCCCCACCGTACGTGAAGTCTGATTTGTTGAGTTCCTCCAGTGGAACAACTCAATGGGCCAAATGGCCTAATTCTGTTCTATGCCGTATGGTTTTTTGTGTGTGTTGTTCAACATTCATTTGTGGCTTTGGTGGTTTCTACTCCGAATGTGTGAAAGAAAATTTAATTATCTTCACCAGGCAAAACATTTTTCAGTGCTAAGATCAATTTAAGAGCATCTCTGTGCCAATGCTGCTTAAATGTTTTGTTCCGCAAATCACAGAATGTTTTATTTTAACCTTTAAGGTATTAAATACCCAGATATTTCATATCTTGCTGATGTACAGTCTCAAAATAGTGTGTACTTGAGACTGACAAATCAATTTTATTTGCATAACTGAGCTTAAGAATGTTTGCCAGACTCATTGGACCTCATACAAAATACTAGCAAGTCGAATTATTTTTGGTTGTTTATTAACATAGGATTGTGAAGCATTGCAACAAGAATCTGATATACACACATACATTTTTCTTTACACTATAAATAGTCATCTAGTTTTCCTGGTTTATCCTTCAACCATTAGGCTCTGGACAATTCGGTGTGAACAATTTCACTCACCTCATTACTGAAATAATTCCATAACCTTTGGACTTACTTTCAAAGACAACACGACTCATGTTCTCAATGTTATTTATTACTGATTTATTTACTACTATTATTTTTCTTTTTCTGTATGTGCTCAGTTTGTCTTCTTTAGCACGTTGACTGTATGTCTGTGTAGTATTTCATTGATTCTATTGTGTTTCCTTGTATCTACTGTGAATGCCCACAAGAAAGTGAATCTCAGGGTAGCTTATAGTGACATACAGTATATGTACTTTGAAAATAAATTTACTTTGAACTTTGTACTGTATGTAGGGGCTATTCAACTCTGCAAGCCAGTTTATTAGGTGATCTAACGTTTCTTCTCAACTCTGCCATTGATGGCCCTAAGCCCAGCTGTGATAGGAGCAACTCCATCTTGTAAAATCCCAGTGTTACAGAAATACATCCAAAGCTCCAAAGTCTTCATTCCTGGTAGAGGAAGGATACACCAAGAAAATGGGCTACACGTGGGGACAACCTGAACGAGTGGCCCAGGACTGAGGGCTCTGGTGAGCTGTTGTCAATGGCTTATGGCCCAATGGGTTTGCGGAAAAGAGGCTTAATATTTCTTCTCATCCTTGTATAGTTATTTAGATTCACAAATCCATCAATTAATATTTGACTCAACATCAATAGCTGTTAAATTAATGTGGAGAAGCCATGTAGATTAGTGACATAAGTAATCAAGCAGTGACCTGAAACACCAGGTAGATGGACAAGCTCAAGATCTATTTGTTCAGCAACAGCTCGAATCACATCATCAAGTTCGCGTCTCATCAGCAAGAATGATGAGTCAGCATACAGAGAGGAGGTGCAGCGGCTAATGGACTGGTGCAGAGCCAACAACCTGTCTCGGAATGGGAACAAAACAAAAGAGATGGTTGTTGACTTCAGGAGAGCATGGAGCGACCACTCTCCTCTGAACATCAACGACTCCTCCGCAGAGATCGCTAACAGCACCAGATTTCATGGTGTTCACCTGGCGGAGAATCTCACCTGGTCCCTCAACACCAGCTCCATAGCCAAGAAAGCACGATAGCGTCTCTACTTTCTGCGAAGGCTGAGAAAAGTCCATCTCCTACCCCCCATCCTCACCACGTTCTACTGAGGTTGTATTGAGAGCATCCTGAGCAGCTGCATCACCACCTGGTTCAGAAATTGCACTGTCTCAGATCGCAAGACCCTGCAGCAGATATTGAGGTCAGCTGAGAAGATCATCGGGGTCTCTCTTCCTGCCATTACAGACATTTACACCACACGCTGCATCCGTAAAGCCAACAGCATTGAGAAGGATCCCACACACCCCTCATACAAACTCCTCTCCCTCCTGCCATCTGGCAAAAGATACCAAAGCATTCGGGCTCTCACGACTAGTTTGTGCAACAGTTTCTTCCCCCAAGCCATCAGACTCCTTAATACCCAGCGACTAGACTGACATCTACATCATTTATTATTATATTGTAATTCATTCTCTACTGTGCCCATTGTCTTGTTTATGATTTATTGTACTGCCCTGCACTGTTTTGTGCACTTTATGTAGTCCTGTGTAGGTCTGTAGTCTAGTGTAGTTTTTGTGTTGTCTTACGTAGTCTAGTGAAGCCTTGCGTTGTCTCACTTAGTCTGGTGTAGTTTTGTGTTGTTTCATGTAACACCATGGTTCTGGAGGAACGTTGTTTCATTTTTACTGTGTACTGTCCCAGCAGTTTATGGTCGAAATGACAATAAAAAGCGACTTGACTTGACTTGACTTGACTTTCATGGGAAAATCTAAAGTGGCAGACCACATCACTAACCGTTCAGTATCTGAGCTGCAATGGTAGCAGAGGCTGAGGAAGAGGGTTTAGGTTGAACTTTGCAACACTATCCCCACTGTGATTTGAAATGTGAGGGTTTACTGTATTGGTGTATCCATCATGATGTCGTTTGCAAAAAGGTTGGCTTTATCACATGTAGATAGAAACACACAGTGAAGTGCATTGTTTTTGCATCAACAACTAACACTGTTTGAGGACGTGCTGGGGCTAGCTCACAAAAGTTCTGGGGCCAACATAACTCACTTGCCCTCTCCCTGTGTCTTTGGAAGGTGGGAAGAAACTGGAGCACCAGGAGGTAACTCTCACACTCACAGGGGATACGTGCCCACTGCTTACAGACAGCGGTGGGAATTGAACCCAGGTCATTGGTACTGTAAAGCATTATGCTAACTGTTATGCTACTATACTACCAAATAGGTTGCCACTATTGAGGCTTTATAAGGCTCTGGTGAGGTCTCACTTGGAGATTTCCGAGCAGTTTTGGGCCCCTTATTTAAGAAAGGATGTGCTGACATTGTAGAAATTTCAGAGGAGATTCATGAAAATGATTCTGGGATTGAATGGCTTATCATATGAGGAGCGTTTGATGGCTCTGGGCTTGTGCTTCCTGGAATTGAGAAGAATGAGTGGGGATCTAATTGAAACCTATCGAATGTTGAAAGATCTTGATAGAGTGGATATGGACAGTATGCTTTCTGGGGAGCCATGCACAGGGAACACAACATCAGAATAGAGGGACGTCCATTTAAAATGGAGAAGAGGAGGAATTTCTTTGCCCAGAGGCTAGTGAATCTGTGGAATTCATTGCCAAAGGCAACTTTAGAGGCCAAGTCATTGGGTATATTTAAGGCAGGTTGACAGATTCTTGATTCGTCAGGGCATGAAAGGTTATGGGGAGAAGGCAGGAGATTGGTGATGAGGGAAAAATAGCTCAGCCATGATGAAATGGTGGAGCAGAGTTGATGAGCCAAATGGCCTAATTCTGCTCCTACATCTTATGGTCTTACAGCCTTATTCACTTCCTGCTGTCAGCTAGCAAAAATAGTCCGTAGGACAAAGCTCAACACAGACTGGTTGGACTGAATAGTCTTTGGGACCTCTTTATATTTCTACATCTAGATACTTAGAGTTGGTCTTCCCATGCAGAAAATCGTGAGGGACATGGTAAGGTGAATTCACATAGTCTTTCTTATGGGTTTCGGGCATCAAGAATTAGAAGGCGTAGTTTAAGGTGAGAGATGAGTGATTTAATAGGAATCTGTTGAGTATCCATTTTACACAGAAGGTAGTATATATGTGGAATGAGCTGTCAGAGGAAGTGATTCAAGCAGGTAATATAATAACTTCTAAAAGACAGTTGGACAGGTACATGGATTGGAATGGTTTAGAAAATTATGGGTCAATGGCTGGTCAATGGTTTGAGATTGGATGGTGTTTCCTGGCCGCTATGGACCATTAGCATGAAGGACTATTTCTCTGACTTTATGAGTGTGTAGCCGACTGTGAATTTGTATCTTGATGTGTGGTTAGCCTCCTTCTACATGCTCAGTACAAGTTCCCAAACTACAATCAGTCTGTTTACATTCATTATCTGGATGGAAACAAAATAGAAACAATTTGTATAGTTTGTGAAAACTTTACAGGTGAATTGTCTGCTGTGTTTCCTATACAATTCTTCTTTTACTTCGAGTAGGATATGGCATCACTGACAAGGTTACTGCTTAATGTGCGTCCATAATTGCCCTGAACAGAGTGGGGAAGAGCCACCTCTCTGAACAGCATCAGTCCATGAAGAGTTCAAAACATTCATGGTTAAGTGTGGATGGCATACACTGAGATAGTTCCATGCAGATGAAGAAATAGTTTGAGGTAAAACCAAATGCTCCCATCTCCAGGTGTTAAATAATAAAGTTATAGTGCACTGTAGTATCTGAGCCTCCACAGAAGTTTTGGGAATGGTATTCCAAAGATTCACCGCACACTGAATGAAGAAATGAATTCATAAATCTGAATGGTCTACCCTTATCTTTAGAAACTGTGCTTTCTTTGCTCTCATCAAGGGACTCGTTTTCCTTGGATCGACTCATGAGGCCCCACAGAATGTTTGGCAATCAGATTTTTTAAACTATCTGGTGAAAAATTCTAGGAGGAAGACAGAAGTGTTTCTTCACTTAGTGAGTTGTGATAAGCTGCCTGAAAGGACTGTGGAAGTAGTTTCATACAGTAAATTTCACATCACAGTTAGTTCAGTATTTGAAACATATGCAGTGGAGAGGTAGATGGGGAGAGAATGACATCGTCCTGTCAGAGCCTGCACAGAATGTTGCCGGGACTTGAGGACCTGTTCTAGATAGAAAGATTGAATAGGTTAAGTCTTTATTCCTAGGTACAGAGAAGAATGAGGGAAGATTTGATGGAGGTATACAAAATAATGAGGGATGTATATAGCATAAGTGTAAGCAGGCTTTTCCACTGAGCATGGTTAAGACTAGACTAAGGGTTAAGGGTAAAAGGTGAAATGTTTAAGGGGAGCATGGGGGGGGCCTGTTTCCGTGCTGTTGTGTTCTACTACTCTATGACTCTATCTTCCTGGCAACTTCCTGCAGCAACAAACCATCTACTGGAGGGAATCAGCGAATCAAGGGGTTGAGTACACAGAGAGTGTGCACACCAGCATTTTACTCATCTAGTCTGTAGTCCCTACATCCTTCAAATTAGTCACCATCATCCCTGTAGCAAAGAAGTCTACTCCTTCAGAACTAAATGGTTACCATTCAGTGGGATTGATGCTAATCATCATGAAGTATGCATAGCAAAACCTTACAGAGAGGATGCAGGAAAGCTTGAGGTCTGGTGCCAGGCAAAGAAACTCTTTCTCAATGTCAATGAGATAAAGGAGATGTACAGGGACATAAGGAGAACTCACACCAGTCACACCCCTCTTTACATTGGCAGCACAGCAGTGGAAACTGCATGCAGTTTCAACCTCCTGGGAGTGCACGTCATGCACACTTGCTCATGGTCGCAGAAGACATTCTACACAATCAGGAAAGCTCACCAACACCTCTACTTTCTGAGGAGGCTGTAGAGAGTTAGACTTTGAACATCCATACTCACACCATTCTACAGATGTGCAGTCGGGAGCATCTTAACAAGCTGCATCACTGCTTGGTATGGAAACTGCACTGTGACAGACAGAAAGGCTCTACAATGCGTAGTCGAAACTGCCCAGTGTATCAGTGGCACCAGCCTACCTGCTGTCAAGGAGGTATATTTACAAAGGAGCTGCAAAAGGGCCAGTAACATCATAAAGGATCCCACACAATTTGTCCCACTCTCATTAGGGAGGAGACTACATAGCATCCACACCAGGACCACCAGACTCAAAAACACTTACTTTCCTCAAGCAGTAAGGCTGATCTACACCTTCACCCACTAACTCCATCACTGCTTTATTATTTCCCATCAATAAACTTATGTAGGCCTAGTGTCATTTTATGGACATACAATCAATCTATGTATATTAGCTATCTTATATATTTATATTTGTTATGTGATTATTATTATAATAATTATCAATATTCTTTATCCTTTGTGTTTCTTTGTGTTACATTGGATCTGGAGTAACAATTACTTTGTTTTCCTTATACTTCTGTACAGGAAATGACATTAAACAATCTTGAATCTTGAACCTTGATCTGTGGGGGGAAAGGAATTGTCAACACTTCAGGTCCTAATGCAAGGTTTTGACTCAAAATGTTGACAATTCCTTCCCTCCCAGAGCAGCCTCACTGAGCCCATCCAGCATTTTGTGTGCTGCTCGGGATTCCAGCCTGTACAGTCTCTCGCGTCATCATGAAGATTCAGACAGAGATGTCCTGGTGTTGGTGACAAGGAATACATTGCTGCAAGCTGAATTCAGGAGCAATTACGGTTAGCAAGCAATGTAACCCTTAGCTCTATATTCTAACTTTTCAAGGATGTTAAAGATTGGTTTACTTTATTTATCACATGTACATCGAAACATAGAGTGAAATGCTTTGTTTTGCATCGAATTTAATCCTCGTTGTTTGTACTGGCCCATAACTGTCACCATGCTTACGGTACAAACATAGCATGACCTCAACCTTCTAGCATTAACCTAAACATCTCTGGAATGTAGAAGGAAACAGGAGCACCTGGAGGAAGCCATCCAGTTACAGGAGAACATACAAGTTCCTTACATACAGTAGTGAGAATTGAACTAAGCTACTGTGCGTCCACCTAATATATTCATGATCTGTTACATGGTTTAAGATGGTGATCCTTTTCCAGAAAGCCTTTCCCCAGACCATATTAAATAAACCTACCATTTCTATTCCTGATAAAGCCCCTTGGCCTGAAGCATTAACTCTTCATTTTCCTTAATAGATGATGCTTGACTCATTGAATTCTACCGCAATTTTTTCTGGTTGATTTCTAGAGAATGTCATATTACATTACCATCTTGAACATCTTCATGTTAAAATTCTTTTACCATTTAAAATTAGTATATTGGAAACACAGAGGACTATGATGCTGAAATCTGGAGCACCATGGTCGATCTCCAGAGCATGAGACCATAAGACTATAAGACCATAAGATGTAGGAGCAGAATTAAAGTCATTTGGGCTATTGTATCTGCTCCACCATTTCATCATGGCTGATCCAATTTTCCTCTCAGCTGCTATCTCCTGCCTTATCCCTGCATCCCTTTGTACCCTGACCAATAAAGAATCTATCAACCTCTGCCTTAAATAAACATCAATACTTGGCCTCCACAGCTACCTGTGGCAAAGAATTCCACTGATTCACCATCTCTAGCTAAAGAAATTCCACTTCATCTCCATTCTAAAAGGATGCCCCTCTATTCTGAGTCTGTGTCCTCTGGTCTTAGACTCTCCACTATAGGAAGCAATGTCTCCACATTCAGTCTATCAAGGCCTTTCACCATTCAATAGATTTTGAAGAGGTCAACCCTCACTCTTCTGAATTCTAGTGAATACAGGCCCGGAGCTATCAAACATTTTTCATGTGACAAGTACTGAATACTGCAATCATTTTTGTGAACCTCCTTTGAACCCTCTCCAGTTTCAGCACATCCTTTCTAAGATAAGGGGCCCAAAACTGGTCACAATATTCTGTGAGGCCTCTCAGTGTTGTATTAAGCCTAAAACAATACATCCTTGCTTTTATATTCTAGTCCTCTTGAAATGAATGCTAACATTGCTTTTGTCTTCCTCACCACAGACTCAAACTGCAAATTAACCTTTAGGGAATCCTGCACAGGGGCTCCCAAGTCCCTTTGTACCTCAGTTTGGCACCTTATCAAACGCCTTCAGAAAACCCAAGTACACAAAATGAATCAGTTCTCCTTTGTCTATCCTGCTTGTTATTCAATTAAAAAAATTCTAACAGATTTGTCAGACAAGATTTTCCTTTGAGAAAACAGTGCTGACGACAGCCTATTTTATTATGTGTCTCAAAGTATCCTCACATCTCATCCTTAATAACCGACTCCAACATCTTCCCAGCCACTGAGGTCAGACAAACTGGCCTATACTGTATTTCCCTTCTTCTGCCTCTTTCCGTTCTTGAAGAGTGGAGTAACATATACAATTTTGTAGTTCTCTAGAACCATTCCGGTTTGGTCACCGGCCACTCGACCATGGTTTTCAGTTGGGTGCCGGGCACTCGGAGAGATTCGGCGGGGGCCATGGTTGAGTGGTCGGCGACTTGGCCCGGCTCCCCCCACTGGACTTAGTCTGGTGAGGAGGGTGTGAGGACACCCAGCAGGAGTAGTAAAAACAAGACCTGACAAAGGGCAGATGAGCTCCTTGTGAGCTAACGGCCATCTTCTGTGGAAGAGATTAAAGCCTCACCACGTATCTTCGAATCGTATGCTATGCACTTAGTTAGAAGAGACACGATGAACTTGGGCGCTGCACCGTGTGCCTGGACCTGCCCAAGGCCTCCGCCTAAGGAAGGACCAAGCTCGAAGAAGCAGTCGCGGCTGGAGGCCGACACGGCCTCGGGCTCGAGTTCCGTGGGGGCGGCGGCGGGCGGTACCAAGGTGGTCAGCAAAAACAAACTGGAGGACTCGGTGCTGTCGCAAGATTGAAGAAGATGGAGGAGCATAACCACCAACCCCGGATTCGGGATGGAACCCACTGACTGACTGAGAACCATTCCAGGATCTAATGATTCCTGTAAGCTCATTACCAATGCCTTATCTACCTTCAAACCTTTCTGTTTCCCAAGAAACTTCTCCATAGTTATGGTAACTTCACACACTTCATGACACCCGACATCTGGAACTTCCACCATACTGCTGGTGTCTTCCACAGTGAAGACTGATGGATGCAAAATACTCATTCAGTTCATCTGACGTTTCTTTGCCCCCCATTGCAACCTCTTCAGCATCATTTTCCAGCAGTCCGATATCAATTCTTGCCTCTCTTTTACACTTTATGTATCTGAAGAAACTTTTGGTATCCTCTTTAATATTATTGGCTAACTTAATTTCATATTCAATCTTCACTTTATTAATGACTTTCTTTGTGCCTTCTGCTGATTTTTAAAAGCTTCTTAATTTTTTTTGCTGTATTATATACCCTCTCTTTGGCTTTTATGTTGGCTTTGCCTTCTGTTGCTAGCCACGGTTGTGTTATCTTTCCTTTGGAATTCTTCTTCCTCTTTGGGATGTATATATCATGTGCCTTCCGAATTGCTTCCAGAAATTCCAGCCTTTGCTGCCATGCCATCATCCCTGCCTGTGTCCTTTTCCAATCAATTCAGACCAGCTCCTCTCTCATGCCACTGTTGTTCCCATTACCCTACTGTAATACTGATACAACTGACTTTACTTCTCTTTCTCAAATTTCAGGAGGGAATTTGATCATATTATGATCACTTTCCCCTCAGGGTGCTTTTATCTTAAGCTCTCTGGTCAATTCTGGTTCATTGTGTAACACTCAATGCACAATAGCTGATCTCGTAGTGGACTCAACCACGAGTTGCTCTAAAGAGCCTTCTCGTAGGCCTTCTAGAAATTCCCCTTCTTGTAATCCAGCCCCAATCTACCTGCATATTGAATTCCCCCATGACTATTGTAAATTGCCCTTTTGGCATGCATTTTCTATCTCTTGTTGTAATTTGTAGGCTACATTCTTACAACTGTTTGAGGGGTCTGTATACAACTCCCATCAGGATCTTTTACCCTTGCAGTTCCTTAGCTCTATCCACAATGATTCAACACCTTCTGACCCTACGTAACCTCTTTCCAATAATTTGATTTCATTTTTTTACTATCAGAGCAATACCACCTATCTGCCTTCCTGCCTATCCTGTCAATAAATTTGTACCCTTGGACCCAGATATAATATTTCAGCCAAGATTTAATGATGCCTACAACATCATATCTACCAATCTACAACTGTGCTGCAAGTTCATCTACCTTATTCCGTATACTGCATAGATTCAGATACAATACCTTCAGTCCTGTATTCACTCTTTTTGATTTTGTCACACCATACTCAACTTTTTGATTCATAACTTTGTCTGAGGTCTTACCAACATCCGCCTCCACAATCTCTCCATTATCTGTTCTGGCATTCTGGTTCCCATCTCCCTGCAACTCTAGTTTAAACCCCACCATGCAGCATTAACAAATGTTCCTGCGAGGATATCAGTCCTCCTCCAGTTCAGGTGCAAACTTTCCCTTCTGTACAGATCCCACCTTCCGTGGAAGGAAGTCCAATGATCCAAAAATCTTATGCCCTGCCTCCTACACCAACTCCTTAACCAAGTGTTAAACTGTATAATCTTCCTAGTTCTGGCCTCACTAGCATGTAACATGGGTAGCAATCCTGAGATCACAACCCTGGAGGTCCAGCTCTTTTATTTAGCACCTAACTCTGTAAGCTACCTATGCAGAACCTTGTCACTTGCCCTACCATGTCATTGGTACCCAAATGGACCATGACTTCTGGCTTTTCACCCTCCCACAAGAATATTGAGCATTCGTTCTGAGATATCCCGGACCCCGATTCCCGGGAGGCAACGTGCCATCCAGGAATCTTGTTCTTGCCCACAGATGCTCCTGTCCATTCTGTTAACTAATGCATCCCCTATCACCACAGTGAGGCTCTGCTTCCCCCTTCCCTTCTGAATTGCAGAGGCAAAATCAGTGCCAGAGACCCAACCACTGTGACTTTCCTCTGTTAGGACACCCAACTCTGACAGTATTCATAGTGATATACCTGTTGTTGAGGAGGATGTCCATGGGGTACTCTGCACTGGCTCCTTAAACCATTCCCCTTCCTGACTGTCACCCAGTTTCTTGCATCCTGCACCTTGGGTGTAACTACTTCTCTGTATGTCCTATCTATCACCTCCTCAGCCTCCTGAATGATCCAGAGATCATCCAGTTCCAGCTCCAACTACTTAACACAGTTTGTTAGAAGCTGCAGCTGGATGTACTTCTCACAATTGTAGTGGTCAGGAATACTGGAAGTCACCCTAACTTCCCGCATCCCACAAGAGGAGCGTTGCACTATCCTGTGTGACTTCTGCATTATCCTAACTGAGCAGATATAATGAAGAGAAAGAAAAAAATTTGAGCTTTTCTTTCCCTTGCTTTCTCTCAGTGAAACCTCTCTTCGCAGAAGCCTTGAGGAGCTAAAGTCTTAAGATCACCACTCTGATTATGTCCACTCAGACAATGGCTGCCGCGATGGCAGCCACTGCACTTGCCCCTGCTTTCCTTTAATTTGCTCTTTCTAATCAATCTCAAGCACTGAGTGGCTGTTGGTCAAAGCTCGACTATGCTGCCACAACTCACTTCCTGTTTTTAGCCTCCGGCAGTGGACCTGATTGAAGTCCCCTCCTTTCCAAACTTCCTTTGGGAGATCACTATTACCTGTACTGTGCTCTATGTACACTTTGAATTATATGTTATTAACTTACTTGTGGTAATATTTTTGTTTTATATGCTGTGTGTGATATATATTTTGTGGGTGCACCATGGCCCAAAGGAACATTGTTTCATTTGGTTGTATATATGTACAGTCAGATGACAATAAACTTGAACTTGAACTTGAGACTGAGTCTGAAGTAGAAGTAGAAGCCCAAAGGTCAACAACCGAATGTATGTAGAGGCTGGTGTTAGGCCCAAAGGTCAGACCTGTGATGATTGAGTCCTGGGGTTTAGGGTGTTGTTCTGCTGAATATTGTTCGTTCATTACGTGCCGTATCACATGACATAGGCAATCATGGTCTTTCTCTGACCATGATTGTTTTTGGAAATTATGTTTTTCTACCAAAGTGGTTTGCCATTGCTTTCTTCTGGGCATTGTCTTTACAAAATGGGTAATCCCAGTCATTATCAATAACATTTCAGAGATTGCCTGCCTAGTGTCAGTGGTCACATAACCAGGACTTGAGATATGCATCAGCTCCTCATATGGCCATCCAGCATCTGCTCCCATGGGCTCACGTGACCCTGATAGGGGGGACTAAGCAGGTGCTACACCTTGCCCAAGCATGACCTGCAGACTAGTGGAGGGAAGGAGCACCTTACACCTCCTTTGGTACGGATGTATCTCCGCCCCGCCACCCAACATTATGGGCTAGCTATTCTGGCACCAGAACGTGTAGCAACACTTGTGGGCTGCCCCCAGCACATCCATGGGTTAGTTGGTTGTTAATGCAAATGACACATTGTACTCTATGTTTTGATGTGTTTGTGATAAATAAACCTGACTGGCAACAATCTGATGGAGAAATGTCACGGGCGTTGAGAAGCATCTGTGAGAGGAAAGGAGCTATTGATGTTTTGGGTTGAAACCCTACTTCAAGTTCAAAGTTCAAAGTAAATTTATTATCCAAGTACATCTACGTCACCATATATAACCATGAGATTAATTTTCTTGTGGGCCTTATTAGTAAATACAAAGAAGCAAACAAAAGAAAAAGAAATAAATACCAAGAGCATGAGATGAAGAATCCTTGAAAGTGGGTCATTGGGTTGTGGGAACAGTTCACTGATGAGGTGAGTGAATTTATCCCATTTGATTCAAGAGCCTGATGGTTGAGGGGTAATACCTGTTTCTGAACCTGGTGGTGTGAGTACTGAGCCTCCAATGCCTCCTTTCTAATGGCAGCAGTGAGGAGAGAGCATGTCCTTCATGGTGGGGGCCCTTAATGATGGACATTGCTTTCCTGTGACACCGCCCCATGTATAGACTATAGACTAATAACCATAAAAGAATCAATGAAAGACTGCCTGGCTTGGGTGTTCAACCAGTGGATAGAAGGCAAGAAACTGTGCAAATACAAAGAGAAAGAAATACTAATAATAAATAAATAAATAAGCAATAAATATCAGGAACTTCAGATGAAGAATCCCTGAAAGAGGGTCCATAGGTTATGGGAACAGTTCAGTGATAGGTCAGTGAAGCTGAGTAAAGTTATCCTCTTTGGTTCAAGAGCTTCAGTTTTTAACTTTCCAGATATGATTTTATTTACTTATTGAGTTGCAGCACCAAATATCCCCTTCCGTCATTTCAAACCACTCTGCCCAGCAATCCTTCAATTAACCTACTCATAGGATAATTTAAAATGACCTATTAACGTATTAACCAGTATGTCTTTGGACTATGGGAGGAAACAGGAGCACTGGAGGAAACCATGCGGTCACCGGGAGAGTGTCCAAACTCCTTTCAGCCAGCTGTTGGAATTGAACCTGAATCGTCTGTATAGAAAAGCGTTGTGCTAACCACTACCCTATTCTGCCGGGAAATTGGGTTCATTCAACCTGCAGGAACAACCCGAACAGCAAATATGCTAAAAGCAAATGAAATTTCAGTTTGAACGCTTTTTAATGAAAAGTGATTTTGATATAATGTTGATTTGATTGAATGGACCTCAGAATGAATCATAAGACTTGATGTGATTTGTAATTCAACAATTGCTTTTTGGAAGGTTGTTCAAATGCCATGTTGGCTTTCACTTAATCCCATTTATTTTATTATTTGCTCTCATTAAGTGTCATGGTGAGAAAATCAGACATCCCACCCTGCAAAAACTCATTTCAGGGAGGTAGCACTATCAATTTGCGGGAGACTCCCGGAACTTCTGGGAGAGGTGGGATGTCTGCAATAGAGTAGCTCTTTAGCAGCTAGCCCCCTAGTTTAAATAACGTTAGCTTTGCTAATGAATGAATGACACCTGTTAAACTCACCTCAACATGTCTTTTACATTTTAACCCACCATGGGCAATAGAAAAGTTACTGTTGCAAACAGTGCAGCGAGCAACACTGTCATTATTTTTGACCCCTATTAAGCAGCGGTACACTTTAGGGTAGTCTGGGGTGACGTATGTTTTATATTTTGTTTTTTTGGAACACTCTCCCATGGTGCGCTCTCTCTCTCTCTCTCTTTCTTGTGGTCGATCTTGCACTTGCTCTCCCTCTTTCTCTCTCTCTCTCGCGCTCTCTCTCTCTCTCTCTCTCCGGTGGTCGCTCTCGCGCTTGTTCTCTCTCATGCTCTCTCTTGCTCTCTCTCTCACGGTCTCAAAAAATTGATTTCCGGGATATTGTATATAATTTGCGGGCATCAGGGAGCCACTATTAATATGCTGGAGACTCCTGGAAAACATAGAAACATAGAAAATAGGTGCAGGAGTGGCCATTCGGCCCTTCAAGCCTGCATCACCATTTATTATGATCAATGCTGATCATCCAACTCAGAACCCTGCACCAGCCTTCCCCCCATACCCCCTGATCCCCGTAGCCACAAGGGCCATATCTAACTCCCTCTTAAATATAGCCAATGAACTGGCCTCAACTGTTTCCTGTGGCAGAGAATTCCACAGATTCACCACTCTCTGTGTGAAGAACTTTTTCCTAATCTCAGTCCTAAAAAGCTTCCCCCTTATCCTCAAACTGTGACCCCTTGTTCTGGACCTCCCCAACATCGGGAACAATCTTCCTGCATCTAGCCTGTCCAATCCCTTTAGGATTTTATACGTTTCAATCAGATACCCCCTCAATCTTCTAAATTCCAACGAGTACAAGCCTAGTTCATCCAGTCTTTCTTCATATGAAAGTCCTGCCATCCCAGAAATCAATCTGGTGAACCTTCTTTGTACTCCCTCTATGACAAGGATGTCTTTCCTCAGATTAGGGGACCAAAACTGCACACAATACTCCAGGTGTGGTCTCACCAAGGCCTTGTACAACTGCAGTAGTACCTCCCTGCTCCTGTACTCGAATCCTCTCGCTATAAATGCCAGCATACCATTCGCCTTTTTCACCGCCTGCTGTACCTGCATGCCCACTTTCAACGACTGGTGTATAATGACACCCAGGTCTCGTGGCACCTCCCCTTTTCCTAATCGGCCACCATTCAGATAATAATCTGTTTTCCTATTTTTGCCACCAAAGTGGATAACTTCACATTTATCCACATTAAATTGCATCTGCCATGAATTTGCCCACTCACCCAACCTATCCAAGTCACCCTGCATCCTCTTAGCATCCTCAACTTCCGGGAGAGGTGGGATGTCTGGAAAATGGAAAATGTTCCTTCTTAATTTATGTCTATTTCAGATAGATAAAAGGAAGATGGGTTTATAAAAAGGAATGTCCTGAACAAACTGTACGATGCTTACGTAAGAACCGTCAAACAACTAAAACATGAATCTAATCATCATTCAGTTCTCTGATTGCTAGCCTTGTTATGAGAAAGCAGCAAGGACCCCGCCTTCAAGGCCATGCTCTCTGCTGCTGCTATCAGGAATGAGGTACAGGAGTCTTAGGTCCCATGTCACCAGGTTCAGGAGCCCTTCAGCCATCAGGCTCCTGAACCAGCCTGGAAAACCGGGCCCAATTCAACTCTGGATGGATTCCATAACCCATGGACTTGCTTTCAAAGACTCTACAAGTCATTTTCTCACTGTTATCTATTTGTCTATCTGTTCTGTCAATTTATTTATTTGTATTTGCAGTTTGTCTTCTTTTCCACACTGGTTGTTTGCCACTCTTCGTGTGGAGTTTTTCATAGATTCTATTGCCTTTCTTTCTTCTATTGTGAATGCCTGCAAGAAAATTAATCTCAGGGTAGTAAATGGTGACATAGACATACACTGACAACAGAGTTACTTGGAACTTTGAACTTTGAATTTTGAAATGAGGAAGAAATTCACCCGTGTCACTTGTGACAATTTTCTAAATGGATAGAAAAAAACTGGGGTACAAAGGGACTTGTGAGTCCTTGTGCAAGGTTCCCTAAAGGTTAATTTGCAGGTTGAGTCTGTGGAGAGGAAGACAAATGCAATGTTAGTATTCTTTTCAAGAGGACTAGAATATAAAAACAAGGGTATAATGTTGAGACTTTATAAAGCACTGATGAGGCCTCACTTAGAGTATTGTGAGCAGTTTTGGGCCCCTTATCTTAGAAACGATGTGCTGATACCAGAAAGAGTTCAAAGGAGATTCACAAAAATGATTGCAGGATTGAATGTCTTATCATACGAAGAGCGTTTAATGGCTCTGGGCCTGTATTCTCTAGAATTCAGAAGAATGAGGGGTTTCCTCATTGAATTCCATTGAATAATGAAAAGCTTGATAGAGTGGCTGTGGAAAGGATGTTTCCTATGGTGAGAGAGTCTAAAATCAAAGGACACAGCCTCAGAATAGAGGGGCATCCTTTTAGAATAGAGATCAGGAGGAATTTCTTTAGCCAGAGAGCGGGGAGTCTGTGGAATTTTTTGCTACAGGCAGTTGTGGAGGCCAAGACTTTATGTATATTTAAGGCAGAGGTTGACAGATTCTTGACTGGTCAGGGCATGAAGGGATATAGCGGGTGGGGGGAAAGGCGGGAGATTAGGGCTGAGAGGAAAATTGATGAAATGGTGGAGCAGACTCGATGGGCCAAATGGCCTAATTCTGCTGCTGTGTTTTATGGTCTTATGTGGATAAGCCAGCAGTATTATGGCGGATTGGCAACTGTGTTCAGTTTCAGAATTTCCTTCGTCATGAAAATTGTGGAAGTTTGCAAAGCATGTGGCCCAGGAGAGAGATAGCATTGCATGTTTAAGTGTAAACATTTGAATGTTTGGATGGTAGAAAAATGAAGGGCTACGTAGAAGGGAAGGGCTAGATGTATCTCAGAGCAGGTTAAAAGGTTGGCACAACACTGTAAGCCGATAGGCGTGTACAATGCTGTAATATTTTCAGTTCAATGAATGCTTTGTCCCTGTGAATTCGATCAGCCAACCTTCTCTTTGGAGCAAAGAACAATGAAATGTGACCTTATAGAGGTGAACAAGATAAGTGCATTTATAGAGTGGACAGCCAGTGCCATTTTCCCAGAGTGGATATGGCTAATATGAGGGTGCATAATTTTAAAGTGATTGGAGGAAAGATTGGGGGGATGTCATCTTACACAGTGAGTGCTGGGTGTGTGGGACCCACTGCCAGGGGTGGTAATAAGTTCCATCTGCCATTTTTCAGCCCTTTTTTCTAGCTGGTACAGATCCCACTGCAAACCATGATAGCCTTCCTCACTGTCCACCACACCCCCAAATTTGGTATCATCCGCAAATTGGCTGATCCAGTTAACCACATTATCATCCAGATCCCTGAGGCACTCAGAGGCTTCCAGTCAGAGAGGCAACTATATACTACCATTCTCCGTCTTCTCCACAAAGTCAATTTACTACCTCATCTTGAATACCAATTTTCCTTTCTGTCTAAGTGATGGATGTGGTGTGATGCAGAAATACTTCCTCTTCCTTATTAACCTACCCTCCATTGCCCATTTCTGGTCTTGCTCAACTTAGCTCAACACAACCATGGACCCAGCAACAGACACAGAGCTAAACTGCTAAATGAAAGATCTTGACATTTGTCTGAGTGTGGCTCCAAGGAGTCTCAGGATCATCAATTCAGACAGCATGGGAATGGCTCCATCCAACATGCCCTGGGAAGTACTGTTGAACAGAGAGAGCTACGGTACAGTACAAATATAGTTCTCTAAATATGGCAATCTTCCAACTAAAGAAGGCCATCATACCATACCCCTCCTTAAATACTGCATCAACGTGCACAACTGCTTTGAGGGATCAATGGATGGAGACTCCAAGATCCCTCCCTCTGTTCCTCCACACTGTTAAGAAGCAGCTTTATAAATCTCACACTTGGAGAATGTGTTCAGTTCTGGCCAACTCATTATAAGAAACCTGTGCAAGCTTTAGAGAGGGTGGAAAGGAAATTCATCCATTCCAATTCCCATTCCCATTAATATGCCAGTCCATGGCCTCCTCCGCTCTCATTATGAGGTCAAACACAGGTTGGAGGAGCAACACTGTTTGGGTAGCCTCCAATATGATGGCATGAACATTGATTTCTGTAACTTCCTATAATTCACCAAATCTGCCTTCTGTTTTTCCATTCTCCATTTTGGCTCCCCTCTTACCCCTTCCCTTCTCCTCATTTTTTCATCACCTCTCTTTGGTGCCCCTCCTCCTTCCCCCTTTCCTATGGTCTATTCTCCTCTCCTTCTTATAAAGCCTTTTACCTTTTCCCTTTTCCATCTATCACCTCCCAGCTTCTCACTTCCTCCCCCTCCCCCTACCACCAACCTTCCCACTCACCTGGTCTCACCTACCACCTGCCAGCTTGTACTTTTTCCCTCCACCCACCTTCCTATTCTAGCTTCTTTGCCCTTCCTTTCCAATCCTGATGAAGACTCTCAGTCTAAAATATCAACTGTTTATTCCTCTTCATAGATGCTGCCTGACCTGCTGAGTTCCTCCAACATTTAGTGTCTGTTGCTCTGGAATTTGAGCATCTACAAAATTTCATGTGTTCATGGAAATTATTCCATGTATTTAAAAAGGAATTTTCCATATTTCCTTATGATATGCTGTATACTCAGTGGTCACTTTATTTTGTGGTCTCCTACTGCTGTACCCCATCCACTTTAAGGTACAAGGTGTTGGCATTCAGAGATGCTTTTCTTTCTTTTCAAATCTTTTTATTGTTATATTATACAAAAGAAATAACACGAGTACTTTGAAGTAACAACACTTACAATGTCTCAAAACAGACAACTTAAAGATTTAAAAAAAATTGTGATAACAAAAAAAAACCTACTAAGCAGAAAAGTGAGGGGAAAAAAAAGAACGCATTAGGTGTACAACCCCGGAGCCATGGGTCATACAAAAAGCTTCTAAAAATAAACATCAAACCGCCAGCAAGAAAAGAAAATATACCAAAAAATTTACAATTAGATCATGAAAAAATCTATCAATTAGCTCAAATGATAATAATGAGCAAATGAGCCCATCTTTTTTCAAAATCAAATAAAGGTTCAAAGGTTCGACCTTTAATTTTCTCCAAACTAAGACATAACATCACTTGAGAGAACCATTGTGACAAAGTGGGAGCTGATATATCCTTCTACTTCAACAAAATGGCCCTCCTATCTATCAGTGTAACAAATGCAATAATATGTTGGTCAGACACAGAAGTACCATGAATATTTTGAGGAATTATTCCAAAAAGCACAGTTAATTTATTAGGTTGTACATTAATTTTAAGCGCATTAGAAATTGTTGAAAAAACCGACTTCCAGATCTGTTCCAATATAGAACAAGACCAAAACATATGTGTCAGTGTAGCTATCTCAGTTTTACCTCTATCACAATGACTATCAACATTAGGAAAGACTTTAGAAAGTCTCTCCTTCATCAGATGATAACGATGTACAATTTTAAATTGAATCAATGAATGTCTAGAACAAATTGAAGAAGAGTTAATCAACTTCAAAATCCACATCCAATCCTCCGTCACAAAAGTCAGATTGAGTTCCTTTTCCCAATCCTGTTTAATCTTAGATAAAGGATGCTTATCCCATTGTAATAATAACTTATAAATTCTTCTAATAGAACCCTTGATTGAAGGATTCATACTCATAACAGTATCTAACAGGTCAGCCTCCAATATGTAAGGAAAATTACTTAAATATTTTTGTAAAAAATGTCTAACTTGAAGGTATTGCAGAAAGTGTGAGTACAAAAGAGAATATTTATCAGTTAATTGTTCAAAAGACATCAATCTATCTTCTTTAAGTAAATCCAAAAAAGAATTAATACCTTAATTCTTTTTTTTTCAGAGATGCTTTTCTGCACACCGCTGTTGTAACACATGGTATTTGAGTTACCGTCACCTTCCTGTCAGCTTGAACCAGTCTGGATCTTCTCCTCTGACCACCCTCATTAACAAGGCATTTTTGCCCATAAACCTGTAGCTCACTGGATGTTTTTTTGTTCTTCACACCATTCTCTCTAAATTCTAAAGACTGCTGTGCATGAAAATCCCAGAGGATAAGCAGTTTCTGAGATACTTAAACCACCTTGTCTGGTAAGAACAATCATTGCACAGTCAAAGTCATTTAGATCATGTTTCTTCCCCATTCTGATGTCTGGTCTGAATGACAACTGAACCTCTTGACCATGTCTGCATGCTTTTATGTATTGAGTTGGTGCCACATAATTGACTGATAAAATATTTACATTAACAAGCTGGTGTACAACTGTTCCTAATAAAGTGGCCACAGTGTGTATTCAGCCCACTAGTCTATGCTATCCCATTCTCTCACTTTTTCTTTCCACATTCCCTCAGTCACTTCAGATTCTATCACCCACCTTCATTAGTCACCACTTACAGTTACCAGTCAACCTACCAGCTAGCACATTTTTGGGAAACTAAAACACCTGAGGGAAATCTACCAGCAAATAGATTTCTGGGATGTGGGATGAAACTGGAACACAGGCAGTCACAGGGGAACGTGCAAACTCCACACAGACAGTACCTGAGGCTAGGAATGAACACCAGCTCCCTGTTCTACTAGTTGTGCTAATCAAATCCCTTTTAAGCAACATACGGTTAACTTTAAAGATTCAAAGGTTCGAAGATTCAAAGTACATTCATTATCAAAGTATGCATGCAGTATACAATCCTATGATTTCTCTCCCTGCAGACAGCCACAAAACTGACACCATGAAACCTATTCAAAGAAAACATCCAACATCTAACATGCAAAAAAAGAACAAAGCATACAAATGGCAAAAAAATGAGCAAATAACACACAGAATATTAAACATCAAATCGCAGAGTCTAAAAACGTTCAGTTTAGTTCAGTTCGACCTGGCTGGTGGTGTAGTGACATCAGTGTCGGACTTCGGGACAAAAGGTCCCGGGTTCGAATCCAGCCAGCCGGCTCCCCTGCATGCTTTCCATCCGTGCTGGGTTATGAGCTGGTGATCTCTTTGGAATCTCACCCGGCAGAAGGCAATGGCAAACCACTGCTGTAACTTGCCTCGTATGCGATTCCCCCCTACGTCAGAGAGGCGTGGTGGGAAATTGTGCACTAACCGGAGAAACTCTGGAAGCGACGTACCTTTCCTTTCCTTTTGTTCAGTTCAGTTCAGTTTAGTGCTGTGTTATTCAGTCTGCAGGGCCAGTCTGCTCTGATCAAAATTGCAAAAAATAGCAGTAAAAAAAGGAGTAACCAGAAACCAGAAAGAGAGAGAAGTGAAGAAGAGTAATCTCACTAACTGTCTGCAAAGCATTATCATCAGTCACACTGGTCACTCACCATCTTGCCTGGATCTTTATTTCTATTTCTGTTTAATATTTAGTTAAATTCTAATGGCAACTTATAGTTAAAATTTGAAATACTAAAGATGCTTGATGGGTGGAGGGTGCTGATGCTTTTCTTGCGGAAGTTCGTGGGGGTGGGGGAGGGTTGTTGCTTTGCTGTTGCGTGTGCATGTGAGTGGGGTAGTGGGAGGGCTTTGGGGCTCTATGTTTTTGCTGTCACTCATTCTTTGGGGCACTTCTGTTTTTGCAGATGTCTGTGAAGAACAAGAATTTCAGGCTGTATATTGCACATATTTCTCAACATGAAATGGAACTATTGAAACTATTAATATTAATTTTTAAATAGAAAAAACACAGGAAAGGTTTAGAGGGACGTGGGCTAAATGCAAACAATGGGAGTAGCTTAGATGGGAATCTTGCTTGGCATGGTTGATTTGGGCAGAAGAGCCTGTTACTGTCCTGTGGGATTCTATGATGCTATAACAAGAATGTAGAAAAAGTTATGCACATGGAGTGGAGAACTAGCACAAAGACTGACTGCTACTAGAAAGTAGCATTCATCATCAACGACCCTGACCATCCATACCATACTCTGTTCAAAGTTCAAAGTTCAAAGTCATGTCACCATATACAACCCTGAGGTTATTTTTCCTGTGGGTATACTTGGCGTATCTATAGAACAGTAACTGTAAGCAGGATTAATGAAAGATCAAAAGCATAGAAAACAACAAACCGTGCAAATGAAAATAAAAATAAATAGCAAGAAATAATGAGAGCATGTAATAACAAGATTAAGAGTCCTTAAAGTGAGATCATTGGTTGTGGGAACATCTCAATACATGAGTGTAGGATACTGTTTTGTTCAGGAGCCTGACAGTTGAGGGGTAGTAGCTGTTTTTAAACCTGGTGGTGTGAGTTCTGAGGCACGTGTACCTTCTACCTGATGGCAGTAGTGAGAAAAGTGCATGGCCTGGGTGGTGAGAATCTTTGATGATGGATGGTGTTTTTCTATCATGTTTCACATAGATGAGCTCAGTACTTGGGAGGGCCTTACACATAACGTACTGGGCTAAATCCATTACTTTTTGTAGGATTTTACGCTCAAAGGCATTGGTATTCCCCTACCAGGCTGTAATGCAGCCAGTCAGCACACTTTCCATCACACTTCTATAAAAGTTTGTCAAGATTTTTGATGACATGCTGAATCTCCACAGACTCGGAAGGAAGTAAAGGCTCTACTGTGCTTTTTTTGCAATTACATTGTACAATGTTTTCACTGCTATCATCAGGAAGAAATACAGGAGCCTTAGGTCTCACACCACCAGGGTTTGGAAAGAGTTATTACCTTTCAACCATGAGGCTCTTGAACCAGAGGGATGACCTCACTCAGCACTACTCTGAATTGATCATTGAACACAACGTACATTTAATGACATTCAAATTCTCAGTATTGTTTATTAATTTACAGTATTTTAATTTTTTTTTCTCAACTCAAGCTGGTAGAACCGGAGGTACAGACATAGCCAAGCAAACTCATTTTTCAATTGCTAGGAACTTTCGGACTATTCCAGTGGTGTTCAGTATTGTGGCTTTCTGAAGATTTACGTAGATATTGCTGTGTAGGCCTTATTGTTTAATGCTATTGTTTAGTGCCTTTGGGATGATAACAATTATATATATTACTACAGGTACAATATATACCTTGTTAACGTTCCATAATCTTTCAACCTCTCTTTTAAATCAGCATATTTTGGTGTTTTTTTATTATTATTATTAATATTACTTGTTTCTTTTTGGATTTGCACAATTTATCGGTCTTTGTTTTTGGGTAGTTTTTCATTATTTCTATTGTACTTCTTTGATCTATTGTGAATGCCTACAGGGAAATGAATCTCAGAATAGTACTTGGTGACATATACAAACTTTGATAATAAATTTACTTTGGACTTTGGACTTTGGTTAGTCTCCTGGAGCAATGTACAAAGCAATGAAGGAATTCAGAGGGCCTGGAAATAGAAAAATCCCATTCCCTGGACCTGTTGAGTTCTTCAGAAATTCTGTGTGTTGTTCCTGTCCGATACTGCTGAAAGATTCTAAGCAAAGTATTTTCACACTACTCAGTTGCAGTCTGAGTCTAATTCCTGCAGAATACACAGGACTTTTCTCTTTGCAGTAAAGGAGGATGAGAGGTGACTTGACTGAGGTGTGTAAGATGATAAGAGTCATCGAGCAAGTGGACAGCATGAAACTTTATCCCAGGGTGGAAATGCCTAATACTGTGGGGGGGGGGGCATAATTTTAAGGTGATTGGAGGAAAGTATAAGGGGGATGGATGTCAGAAGTAAGCTTATACAGACAGTGGAACACCCTGTCGGGGTGGCGGTAGAGGCAGATTTGTTAGGGGCATTTAAACAACTCTTAGGTAGGCATATGGATGATAGAAATATGCAGGGCTCGATTGACCCTAGAATAGATTAAAAGTTCAGTACAATATTGTGGGCTGAAGGATCTGCACTGTACTACAGGGTTCCATTCATGTATATTTATTTATTTAGTGATACGGTGTGAATAAGCCCTTCCAGTCCAACAAATGACACACACAACAATCCACCTACTTAAACATAGCCTAATCACAGGAAAAGTTACAATGACCAATTAACCCCCTAGATGGGACATCTCTGGAATGTGGGAGGAAAGCAGGGCACCTGGAGGAAATCCAGGTCATGGGAAAAAACATACAAACTCCTTACAGAGGGTGACAGAATTGAACCACGAACTCCGATGCTCTGAGCTGTAATAGCTTTGAGCTACCTGCTACGATACTGTGGCGCCCTGTTCCATAATGTAGGCATATTTCCTGAGGGAATGATAATGGATGCCAGATCATTTTGTGCACTGGCATTACAGTGTCTCTTTTTTCAATTACAGTCAGTGGTTGACTATGAATTTCTTCCCCTCCTCCCTCACAAATATTCAACAGGTGTGTAAAAAGGGCCTGAAGGATTACTGGGGACCTGAGTCACCTCAGCCGCAAACTGTTCCAGCTGCTGCCATCCGGGAAACGGTACCGCAACGTAAGAGCCAGAACTAACAGGCTCCAGGACAGCTTATTTCACTAGGCCATCAGACTGCTTAACTTATGCTGACGCAATTGTATTTCTATGTTATATTGACTGTCTCGTTGTATTGTACTATTTATTATAAATTACTATAAGTTGCACATTGCACATTTAGACGGAGATGTAACATAAGGATTTTTACTCCTCGTGTATGTGAAGGATGTAAGTAATAAAGTCAATTCAATTGAATTCAAACACCATTAGGAAGAGTGGATTGAAGTGGGTAGTGGCAGGGTAACTGAGAATGTTTACTCTCTGCACACTGTATCTGATCGATGTTTGTTGTAGAAAAGAGCGGAGTTTGTTAACAGTTGAAATTTTAACATATTCCTTTCAAAAACTGCTTGGCTGCCATGGTAGCTTAGCAGTTAGCGCGACACTATTACAGCGTGGAGTGTTCCAGAGTTCAGCATTCAATTCTGGCACCGTTCAGTAAGGAGTCCCTGTACGCCCTCCCCGTGGAATGCAAAGGTTTTTCCTGGGTGCTCCAGTTTCCTCCCAGACTCCAAAGACGTACCAGGTAGGTTAATTGGTCATTGTAAATTGTCCTGTCATTAGGTTGGGCTAATCAGGAGTTGCCTTGGCAGCGTGGCTTAAAGCAGTGGTCTCCAACCTCCGGGCCGTGGACCGATACATTGCCGCGAAGAATGCAGTGGTGCAGCGATAGCCGGAATGCACCCAGCACATCTTTAAGAAAAAAGCCGAAATAAGCAAGCTAATTAATTAGGTGCCGCCTGGCACTTAAGTTTTGGCCCAGATCAGAGGTGATTGCCGATTGCGTAGAGCAAGTGAAATCAGCAATCGCCTCGGTTCTGGGCCGACATTTACGTGCCCGGTGGCGCCAAATTAATTAGCTTGTTTATTTCGGCTTTTTTCTTGAAGATGTGCTGCCACTGCACCACTGCATTCTTCGCGGTAATGTATCAGTCTGCAGCCTGGAGGTTGGAGACCACTGGCTTAAAGGGCCAGAAGGGCCTACTCCACGCTGTATCACTAAATAACTAAATAATAAAAAATAATAATCATAATGTGGGCCACAAAACTGACAGAACCACAAAATCCCCAAAGACTCCTGCTTAACTTAAGACATCAATATTTTATATTAGAATGGAATTAAATTTGAACATGTTTGTTGGTTATTTTGAATCTGGCTGTCATAGCAGCAGCTTACTTAAGTTTCAGCATATTATAAAGCTGAATATTTTGTTGGGTATTTTCGAAGAAGGGAAGATGCAGGTCGAACTCACAAAGTTTTAACAGCTTGCCAGAAGTTTTCTCCTTGCTTCATGAATTTTCTATTTTTAATTCAAATCTCACTTCAGGTGCAGAATTCATCTGCATTCCCAATATTCGCCAATAATGCACAAACATCTAATCAAGTACTGTAATGTTACTTATCACAGCATAATCAATAACTTATATTCAACCTTCTTATCTTTGTTGTCCATGGGATGATCTAATAATACTTGTGTAGGCATTTCATGTTGGGCAATCATTTTCTGGAATTTTCTCTGGCGTAATTGAAAAACTGAAAGATACCCTCAGTGGCCACTTTATGAGAGAATGGTGTGAATGACAAAAAAAAATCCATTAAATGGCAGTTTTGTGGATGAAAGTACCTTGTTAATGAGAGAGGGCAGAGGAGAATGGCCAGACTAGTTGAAACTGACAGGAAGATGACAGTAACTCAAATAACCACACGTTACAACAGCGATATGCAGAAGAACATCTCTAAATGCACAACATAGTCATAGTCATAGCCATACTTTATTGATCCCGGGGGAAATTGGTTTTCATTACAGTTGCACCATAAATGATAAATAGTAATAGAACCATAAATAGTTAAATAGTAATATGTAAATTATGCCAGTAAATTATGAAATAAGTCCAGGACCAGCCTATTGGCTCAGGGTGTCTGACCCTCCAAGGGAGGAGTTGTAAAGTTTGATGGCCACAGGCAGGAATGACTTCCTATGACGCTCTGTGTTGCATCTCGGTGGAATGAGTCCCTGGCTGAATGTACTCCTGTGCCCACCCAGTACATTATGTAGTGGATGGGAGACATTGTCCAAGATGGCATGCAACTTAGACAGCATCCTCTTTTCAGACACCACCGTCAGAGAGTTCAGTTCCATCCTCACAACATCACTGGCTTCCGAATGAGTTTGTTGATTCTGTTATTGTCTGCTACCCTCAGCCTGATGCCCCAGCACACAACAGCAAACATGATAGCACTGGCCACCACAGACTCGTAGACCATCCTCAGCATCGTCCGGCAGATGTTAAAGGACCTCAGTCTCCTCAGGAAATAGAGACGGCTCTGACCCTTCTTGTAGACAGCCGCAGTGTTCTTTGACCAGTCCAGTTTATTGTAAATTTGTATCCCCAGGTATTTGTAATCCTCCACCATGTCCACACTGACCCCCTGGATGGAAACAGGGGTCACCGGTATCTTAGCTCTCCTCAGGTCTACCACCAGCTCCTTAGTCTTTTTCACATTAAGCTGCAGATAATTCTGCTCACACCATGTGACAAAGTTTCCTACCGTAGCCCTGTACTCAGCCTCATCTCCCTTGCTGATGCATCCAACTATGGCAGAGTCATCTGAAAACTTCTGAAGATGACAAGACTCTGTGCAGTAGTTGAAGTCCGAGGTGTAAATGATGAAGAGAAAGGGAGACAAGACAGTCCCCTGTGGTGCCCCAGTGCTGCTGATCACTCTGTCGGACACACAGTGTTGCAAGCACACGTACTGTGGTCTGCCAGTCAAGTAATCAAGAATCCATGATACCAGGGAAACAACCACCTGCATCGCTGTCAGCTTCTCCCCCAGCAGAGCAGGGCGGATGGTGTTGAAAGCACTGGAGAAGTCAAAAAACATGATCCTCACAGTGCTCGCTGGCTTGTAGACACGGGCGTAGACACGGTTCAGCAGGTAGAACCTTGATGTGGATGGCCTACTGCAGCAGAAGACTGCAAACGTACACTCAGTGGCCACTTTGTTAGGTACAGAAAGTACCCATTAAAGTTGCCATGGAGTGTACCTGAGTTTTAATGGACTACTGCACACAGCCTCAAACTCAATTGAAAGCTGTACCCATTTTGAGAAAATATACAGTATTTTGCCTTAATAATCTGCGAAGAAAGAAGATATCCATTTCATTTGCAGTTTTAAAAAAATAATCCAGAGATCAGCTTCTGAATATAATTTATAAGTGGGTGTTGGAGACTGTTGAGGTAGAAGATGGAAGAGAATGGAAACATTTCATTTCAGGAGGAAAACTAAAAATAATCTTCAGTGAAGTTGATATGAATTCCCTGCAGAATAATTACATTAAATCTGTTAATGATGTGTAATTCAAGCAACTCATTTATAGGGCTTATTAAATATTTAAAAATCTCGGTCTATATGTTTTTCCATGTTATTTACTCTTGTGTAATACTCCCATAAAACAACAAGACACAGCAACAGTTTCAGCCCATCGAGACTGCTCTACCATTCCATCAAGACTGATTTATTATCCCTCTGAACTCCATTCCCCTGCCTTCTCCAAAATCTTACACATTATATTAAATTATGGATTTAAAATCAATGCGAAGAGGCCTGAATGGTGCTGAGAGAGGAAGTGTAGGGCAGGTGTAGCACTTGTCCCCGCTTGTCAGTGCAGAGTGATGAATAGACTAGGGAATCACATAGAGAGCACCCACTGTGGAATGGGTATATGGGGGAAGATGTGCTTCATGGTAGGATCCCATTGGAGATGGCAGATGTTACTGAGAATGATATGTTGGATAATGAGGTAGGTAAGGACAAGGGGAGCCCTATCCCTATTATGGCAGTGGGAGGATGGGGTGAGGGTGGAGGTGATGGAAATGGAGGAGACGTGGGTGAGGAGAGCATCAATAGACATGGAAAGGAAACCCCATTCTTTGAAAAAGGAGGTCCTCTCAGCTGGAAAACCTCACCCTGAGAACAGATGCAGCGGAAACAGAGGAACTGGAAAAAGAGAATAGCATTTTTACAAGTGACAGGGTGGGAAGATGTATAGTCAAGATGGTTGTGAGAGTGATAGATGTGATAGTTCTGTGTTGCTCAGGTTTCCAACATCTGCAGACTTTCTCTTGTTTGTGGTTGTGAGAATAGGTTTATAAGAGATATCAGTAGACAGTTTGTCTTCAGAGATTGAGAAAAGGAAGAGAGGAGTCAGAAATGGACTGAGTAAATTTGAGGACAGGGTGGAAGTTGGAGGCAAAGTTGATGAAGTTGATGAGCTCAGCATGGGTGCAGCAGCACCAATGCAGTCTTTGATGTAGCGTAGAAAGAATTGGGGAGTTTTTGGCACATTGGCCTTCACAAAGCAGGCCTAACCAATTCAATATTTCCCTATGTTTCTTGTCTTCAAGTCTCGGTGACGTCTTGTGAATTTTCTCTGCAATCTTTCAGGATAATTAATATCCTGTAGAAAGGTGACCAGAACTTCACACAATGCTCAAAAATTTGCCTCACCTACAACTTATACACATTCAACATAACATCCTAACTCCTATACTCAGTGCCCCGATTTATGAAGGCCAATGTGTCAAAAGTTCTCTTCATGACCCCATCTGCCTGTGATTCAATATTGAATGAATTGTGAATTTATATTCCCAAGTCCCTTTGCTCTACCACTCTCCTCAGTGTCCTACCATTTACTGTATAAATCCTACTCTGGTTTGTTCTTCCAAAGTGCAACACTCTTGTTGTCATTTGCAACTTTGCCAATCTTGTTTATCACGTTATCAGCTAAATCAGCGGATCACAATGTTTTTAATGCCATGGACCAATAATATTGAACAAGTGGTCTGTAGACCCCAGCTTGGGATCCGGTGATCTAAATCATTAATATAGACCCAGCAATGATCGTTGCGACACACCACTAGTCATTGGCCTCCAGTCAGAGTGACAACCATCCACTACCACTCTCCCACTGAGTCAACATCGAATCCAATTGACCACTTTAACCTGAATGCTAAGTGACTTAACCTTTTGGACCAGCCTCCCATGCAGGACTTAAGCCTTGCTAAAGCCCATGTAGACAGCTTCCACTGCCTTCTCTTCACCAATCTTTTTGTTTTGCTGACGTTGATTGAAAGGTTCACAAATGAGAAAATCTGCAGATGCTGGAAATCCTAAGCAACAAAGACAAAATGCTGGAGGAACTCAGCCAGTCAGGCAGCATCTATGGAAGAGCATAAGTGGTAGATGTTTCAGGCCGATACCTTCCTTCAGGACTCGAAAGAAAGAAAAAGTCAGGGTAAAAGGTGGGGGTAGAGGAAGAAGAAGTACAAAGTGGTAGGTGATAGTTGAGACGAGGTGAAGGAGAAGGTGTGAAGTAAAGAGCTGGAAAGTTGATTGGTGAAGAAGATAAAGGGCTAGAGAATGGGGATTCTGATAGGGGAGGACAGAAGATCATGGAGGAACAGGAAGGAGGAGGAGCACCAGGTAGGCAAGGAGATAATTTGAGAAAGGGAAATGGGAATGGAGAAAAGGTGAAGGGCATTCAATTACTGGAAATTAGAGAAATCAATGTTCATGCCATCAGGTTGGAGGCTACCCTGACGGAGCATAAAGATTTGCTCCTTGAACTTGAGTGTGGCCTCATCGTGGCAGTAGAAGAGGCCACGGACTGACACATCCCGATGAAAGGTCTTAGCTCAAAATGTCGACTGCTTTCTCTTTTCAATAGATGCTGCCTGGCCTGCTGAGTTTCTCCAGCATTCTGTGTGTATTGCTTGAGGGAAAGGTTATAGTCTTAACATTATGTCAGAAGGCTCTGATCTCCTTCCTGAAGTCTGTCCCATGACTGTAAAGGGGAAACATTGTTCAACTCACCGAGGAGAAGCCTTTGCTCTCCAATGAAGTTGTCCTAGATGTCTTTTGTCTTGCTGAGAGAGACATGTTGGGTTTATTAATTCATCTGACGGATGAATAAATGTTACTATACTTCTGCTGTGCTTATTTTCAAGTGCGTGGGAAGAAATTGACTGTTAGATTCTCCATTAACGATGTGAGTTAATACTGGTGAAATACACCACACAATTAGCCCACGAGCTGGTTTAATTGCACAGGCTAAATTAACCTACTTTATTGCTACCATCTTTCTCTTTATGTATCCAATAAAAACATTGTTTCACCATTCCTGGATCAAAGTTCGAAATAAACTTTTTATCAGAGTATATATATGTGTCACCATAAATTGCCCTGAAATTCAAATTTTTGCAGGCATTTAGAGTAGAACAAAGAAATACAACAGAATCAATGCAAAACTACATGCAACGATGGGCAAACAAGCAACGTGCGAAAGAGGATAAGCTGTGCAAGTACCAACAAAATGATTATTATTACAGGTAGGACAATCTATAGTAACAGATAGGATATAATATTACAGGATAAATAAGCAAGAATAACTTACTTAATAGATATAGCCATTCCAAACACCATAACATATAGAAATCAACAGACGAAAAACACCAGAAATATGCTGAATTAAAAGAGGAAACAGAAAGACTATGGAACATGAACAGCGTATACATTGTCCCAATAGTAACGTCTACAACTGGTATCCCAAAGGCACTGAAGAACGGCATTAAACAATTAGACCTACACCGTACTGTAAATCTCCAGAAAGCCACAATACTAAACACCACTAGAATAGTCTGAAAATCCCTGGCAATTGAGAAATGATTGGTTAAGATTGTACCTTAGGTTTTACCAGCTTGAGCAGAGAAAAAAATTAAAATATCATAATAAATAAATAAGCAATAAATATCACAAACATGAGATGAAGTGTCCTTGAAAATGAGCACATGGTGGGAACAGTTCTTTCTTTCTTTTTAAATCTTTTTATTGAATTAGTGCACAAAAGGTAAACCATATCGGCACTGATACACTGTTGCAATATAACTTAACAAGAGATATTAATACACAAAAAGAAGTTAGTACAAACAGTGCAGTTTAGATATAAAATAACAAGGTAATATAATAGTATACTAATTTTCAAACATGTCAATAAGGAAAAGGAAAAAAAACCCAAAAAACCCACCGTGCAACTAATCTAAAAAGCAAAGCAAAGCAATGGGCTAACTAGGTATCAAGTAGAGTTAAACAACTTAAAATAATCACGTCCTCAAACCCGACCTCTATTAAAAACAGTTAAAAAGCAAGAAGGGAATGTAGATATGGACAGAGAAAGAAAAAAAAGTCACATTAAATGAAAATGTTGAATAAAAGATCTCCAAGTCTGTTCAAAATTAACTGAGAATCATAAAGATTACTCCTAATTTTCTCCAAATTTAAACATAGTTCATCTGGGAAAACCAAAAGAATGTAGTTGGAGCAGTAATCTCCTTCCAATGTTGTAAAATACATCTTTTCGCCATTAAAGTAAGAAATGCAATCAATCTACGGGCTGAAGGGGAGAGATTACTGGAAATTTTAGGTAATCCAAAGATAGCAGTAATAAGATGGGGAGAAATATCTATATTCAATACCTTTGAAATAATATTAAAAATGTCTTTCCAAAAAGTTTCCAAAGTAGGACAGGCCCAAAACATATAAGTTAAGGAAGCTATCTCCCCATGACATCTGTCACAAAGAGGGTTGATATGAGAATAAAAACGAGCTAATTTATCTTTAGACATGTGTGCTCTATGGACAACTTTAAATTGAATTATGGAGTGTTTAGAACAGATAGAAGAAGTATTGACTAGTTGTAAAATATGCGCCCAGTCATCCGCTGGAATAATAAAACCCAATTCCTTTTCCCAGTCTGACCTAATCTTATCAAATGGAGCTTTCCTAAGTTTCATAATAGTATTATAAATAATAGCCGTTACACCTTTCTGACATGGATTAAGTTTAATTATAGTGTCTAAAATATATGTAGGAGGTAGCGTCGGAAAGGAAGAGAGTATAGTACTTAGGAAATTTCTAACTTGGAGATATCTAAAAAAATGTATTCTTGGTAAGTTATATTTATTAGATAATTGTTCAAAAGACATAAGGGAACCATATAAAAATAAATCCAAAAACCGTGAAATACCATTAGTCTTCCAAATTTGAAAGGCACGGTCCGTGGAAGAGGGAGGAAAGAATATGTTACCTAAAATAGGAATCGCAAGCCCAAATTGATTAAGATCGAAAAATTTTCGGAATTGAAACCAAATATGTAAGGTATATTTAACTATCGGGTTACAAACCAGTTTACAGCGTTTCAAATCAAAAGGAAGAGAAGAACCTAAAATGGAGCCAAGTGCATAACCTTGAGCAGATTGTAATTCCAATACTACTCATTTAGGAATGGATAGTGTATCTTGATCAAGTAACCAAAATTTCATGTGTCGAATATTAATTGCCCAATAATAGAATCTAAAGTTAGGTAATGCCAAACCTCCATCTGTCTTGGTTCTCTGTAGATGTATTTTACCCAATCTCGGGTTTTTATTTTGCCAAATAAATGAAGAAATTTTAGCGTCAACTTTATCAAAAAAGGATTTTGGAACAAAAATCGGTAGTGCCTGAAATACATATAAAAATTTTGGAAGAATAAACATCTTAACAGCATTAATATGACCAAACAAAGTTAAATAAAATGGAGACCATTTAAATGAGAGTTGAGTAATGTGATCGATTAAGGGTAGGAAATTAGTCTTAAATAAATCTTTATGTTTACAGGTAATTTTAATCCCAAGATATGAAAAATGATTATTAACCAATTTAAACGGAAGATTCTGATATAAGGGAACTTGCTTATTAATCGGAAAAAGTTCACTCTTACTGAGATTTAACTTATAACCTGAAAAAAGACTAAATTGTGCTAATAAATCTGAAGCAGCAGGGATAGATTTTTGAGGATTAGAAATATATAAAATTAAGTCATCAGCATAAAGTGATACTTTATGGGACTTTAAACCTCGAGTTATCCCAATAATATTTGGAGATTCTTGAATAGCGATTGCAAGAGGTTCTAATGCAATATCAAATAATAGGACTAAGGGGACAGCCTTGTCTAGTACCTTGAAAAAGAGGGAAAAATGGTGAGCTTAAAGAGTTAGTACGGACTGAGGCCATAGGAGACTGATATAACAATTTGATCCAGGATATAAATTTCGGGCTGAAATTGAACATTTCAAGCACCTTAAATAAGTAAGGCCATTCGACTCTTTCGAAGGTTTTTTCAGTGTCTAAGGAAATGACGCACTCAGGATCATTTTGTGAGGGGGTATAAACAATGTTTAACAGTGTGCAAATGTTATAAAAAGAGTAACGACCTTTAATAAAATCCGTTCGGTCTTCCAAAATAATATAAGGAAGTGCTTTTTCTAATCTGTTTGCTAATAATTTAGAAAAGATTTTAGAATCAACATTTAATAAGGATATTGGTCTACAAGATGCACATTGAGCAGGATCTTTAGCCTTCTTTAATATTAAAGAGATCGATGCTCTGTAGAAGGATTCAGGAAGTTTACCAAGTTTTAATGAGGCCAAGGTGGGAACAGTTCAATGATGGGGTTGAGTGAATTTGAGTAGAGTTATCCCTTGTGGTTCAAGAGCTTGATGGTTGAGGAGTAATAGCTGTTTGCTGAATCTGGTGGTGTGAGTCCTGAGGCTTCTGTGTCTTCTCCCTGATGGCAGCAGCGAGAAGAGAGCATGGCCTGGGTGGTGGGATCCTTGATAATGGATGCTGCTTTTACAGTTGAGAAATGGGCGTGCTTGGTTATGCTTGTACCTCAGGTTTTACTCACTTCAGCTGGAAAAAATAAAAGTGCAACAGTAATTCACACATACATACATGCATAAATAATATCAAGAACATAAGTTGTAGAATCCTTGCACGTGGAAAGTAGGGTGTGGAATCAGTTCAGTGTTGAGGTGAGTTAAGTTATCCACACTGGTTCAGGAGCCCTATGCTTTAAGGGCAATAACTATTTCTGAAGCTAGTGGTATGGGAACTAAGGCTCCTGAACTTCCTTCCCTATACCAGCAGTGAGAAGAGGGTGTGGCCTCCATGGTGGGGAACTTGTGTTTAGCCAGAATGACAGAGTATTAATTTTCATCTCTTAATCTAGCTGTTAAAATTTTTCCTTATCTTTCATATCCAGTGATGTCCTCAGCACTACCTAACAGTAGAGCTCATAGTGGTGTGGTAGCATAGTGGTTAGCACACTCGCCTTCCAGCACCAGTGATCAGTGATTGGAGTTCGATTCCCACTGTTGGCTGTAAAATTTGTATGTTCTTCCTGTTCCCACATGGATTTCCACCAAGTGCTATGGTTTCCTCCCACATTCCAAAGATGTACGGTTCAGATTAGTAAGTTGTGAACTTGCAACATTGGCTCTCGAGGCATGGTAACATCTGTAGGCTGCTCCCAACGTAATCCTCACTGATTTGATTTTTAATATAAATGGCAGATTTCACCGAATGTTTCCATGTTTTGATGTACGTGTGATAAATAAAGCTAATTTTATATAATTTAAATTTAAGCAATAAAGTGTAAGATATCTACTGCAAAGAGACCATGATTTCTCAAATGAGACATGAATTTCTTTGGTCAAATTCAAAACAAAAATAACAATTTGTAGATCTGCAGCAAAAGTAAGTAACTGCGCTCTATGCGTAATGTGACCAAAGAATTAAATCACGCACTAACATCACAGAATCATATAAAATTTACAGCACAGGAGCAGATTTTCAGCCCATCATGTTTATGTTAGATTTTTAACAAAATAAACTTTATTCACGTTAAAATATTTTCACAAGAGTTAACCATTCAATGCCTTTTCATTCTCGACATTCATAGTGAATGCTTTCAGTACTGTGCTGTTCCTACACGAGTAGCTTTGTTGCCACTCATGTGCCCTCCACCCCCAGGCAGTATAATACTACAATGGAGGTCCAGCCAACCCCATCTGAGCTCCTCCCTCTCTAGTAGAAGAACTCTACCCTGTGGTCTTTCTCCATTGACCCTTGGCGGAGACTGCATCGAGCTTCAGTGCATCCCTCAGCATGTACTTCTGCAGCCTGGAATGTGCCAGTCAGCAGCATTTCTCCACAAACATCTCGAGATGCTGGCAGACCAACAAGTTTCAGGCCGACCAAAGGGCATCTTTTATTGAGCTGTCAGCCAGCAGCCCATCATGTATATATTAGATAACAAGGGTCTAGACAGCCTAGCTCCCACCTTCCAACCCTGGGTCCATAAACTTGCTGGGCATAACTCTTTAGATAAACTTTTTAAAATGCGATAGCAGTTTCTGCTCTTCTACCCTTTCAGGCAGAGACTTCCCTGTCTTCTGTCTATCAGAAGCCTTTCTCACCTTCCTCCTTGTTATACAATAGACCTTAAGATATAGGAGCAGAATTAGGCAATTTGGCTTATTGAGTCTGTGTACCATTGCATCATGGCTGATTTATTGTTAAGTTCATCCCTGTTAGTATCTCTCAGCATCATTTTCCAGTGGTAGTATATCCACTCTCACCTCTCTTTTATTCTTTACATATCTGACAAAAAAAATCTTCTGGTATCCCCTTTGAAATCATTGACTAGCTTACCTTCATTTTTTCCATCTTTTCTCTCCGTGTGGCTTTTTCAGTTGCCTTATGTTGGTTTTTAAAAGCTTCCCAATCCTTTAACTTCCCACTGAATTTTGCAATATTATATGCCCTCCCTTTTGCTTTTATGCTGTTTTTGACTCCCCTTGTTAGCCATGGTTGCCCCATCCTTCCTTTAGAATACTTCTTTATGTGTGGGATGTACGTTACTACCTGGAACCTGTCCAAATTTACCCCACAAACTCCAACCACTGCTGTTCTTCCATCACCCCTGCTCGTGTCCTCTTACAATTGACTTTGGCCCGCTTATCTCTCATGTCTCTGTGCTGACCTTTTGCATCACAACCTGGTACTCCAGCTGCAGTGCTGTCGACAAAAAAGCCTTGCAGAGGGTGGTTAGGGGAACAAAGAAGGTTATTGGGGTCTCCCTACCTTCTGTCCAAGACCTCTTTCAGAGTCGATGCCTCCAGAAGACACGGTACATCATTAAAGACCCCTCACACCCTCTCCATGAACTGTTTGTTCTTCTGGCATCAGGCAAACATTACAGGAGCATCAAAACTAAAACCACAAGGCTACTAAACAGCTTCCTCCCACAGGCAGTCAGACTGCTAAATAGCTGCTCTACCTGACTCTGCTTTCGACACTTTTAACTTGCACTGGACACTTACAACTTGATTTTAACTGACATGTGGCTGTTGTGTTTTACAATTTATTGTTATGTTTAATATTTAGTGTTGTGTTTGTTATGTTATGATTGCACTGCTCCTGAGAAACGCTGTCTCATTCTGCCCTGCAGAGCTGATGAATGGTTAGAATGACAGTAAAGTTTTTTGAATCTTGAATCTTGAATCTTGAATTCCCTTTACTCTACTCTAATACTGATACATCTGACTTTATCTTCTCTCTCTCAAACTGCAGGGTGAATTCTATCACATTCAGATCACTAACCCCTAAGGGTTCCTTTACTTTAAACTCCCTAATCAAATCTGGTTCATTTCATGATGTCTAATCCAGAATTGTCTTGTCCCTACAGGGCTCAACCATATTGCTCTAAAAAGCCATCTTGAAAGTATTCTACAAGTTTCATGTCTTGGGATCCAACACCAACTTGATTTTCCCTATCTTCCTGCATATTGAAATCTCCCATGGCTATCGAAACATTACCCTTTTTACATGCTTTTTCTATCTCTTTTTGTAATTTATATCCCACATTCTGGCTACTGTTCAGAGGCCTCTATATAACTCCCTTCAGGGGATTTTTTTTCCCCTGGCCCTTTCCTAACTCTACCCACAGGATATACATCTTCTGATCCTATGTACCTTTTTTTTCCCCAAGAACTTGATTTCACTTTTTACCAACAGAGCCACCCCACCCCCTCTGCCGACCTGCCTGTCCTTCTGACACGATGTGAATCCTTGGATGTTAAATTTCCAGCTCCTATCTCCTTTCAGCCATGTCTCAGTGATGTCCAAAATGTCAAGTTCTAACTGTGATGCAGGATCATGTACCTTATTCCATAGACTGTATGCATTCAAATATAACAACTTCAGTTCTGTATTCATCACCCTTTTCAATCTTGCCCCCCTCCCCATGCTTTACAGCAAGTTAAATCCTTAATACTTTTCTTAGCTTTTTGCTTGTTTCTTTATTCTGCAGACCCTTATAACCTCTCCTTCACTTTTACCTTATCCTCACCACCCCCCCCCCATCCCACCCCAAAGGCTTGGTTATGAGATTCACCAGGATCCTGGTCCCTTTATGCTTCACTTGGAGCCTATCCCATCGGAATAGCTCCTTTCTTCCCTATTACTGATGCCAATATCCCACAAATTCAAATCCACTTCTCTCACACCAAGCTTTGACCCTTGCATTTTAGAGTTAAAAAGTTCGAAGTTCAAAGTACATTTATTATCAAAGTATGTATACCATATACAGCCTTGAGTTTTGTCTCCTAAAAGGCAGCCACAAAACAGAGAAACTCAAAAGAATCCGTAAAAAAGACTGTCAAATTCCCAATGTGCAGAAAAAAAACAAACCACTCAAACAATAAGCACAAACAGACGGCATTCTGAACTGAAGTCCACAAAGAATCTGTCCACAGACCCTTAGTTAGTTCAGCACAGAGCTCAACAGGCCCGTCCCTCGCCTTAGGCCCCAACATTCTGACCTTTTCAATCTGGCCAGTGCCTATATTGTTGTCCAAATATAGGGTTCAGTCACTTTGATATCCTCTGGGGCCTGGACCCCACTGTCTTGATTCAGCTTGTCCTCGACCTTTCCATTTCATACTGCCACTTTAATCATCCAAACATCGGGTTCTGTCGCTTCAATATACTGGACCCTGCCATCTTAATTTGTCTTGTACCTGACCTTTCTAATTTGACCTGGCACTTTAATCGATCGAGCCTCGGGTCATCCTCACTCTCAGCAATGGGCCCACTGCCTCACCTCGGTCCTGCCGCATCAGATTGCCTCCAAATCCAAAGGGAAGTTACAGATTATTGCTTGCGATGATTGTATAGCAGAAAAAGAGTGATCAATGAAGTATTTAATTGTTTTTCTTGTTTCGTCAGTCACCATCCAAAAGTCACTGAGATTTACCACCACGATTGTAAACCGAAGCTGTCTGGTGCTATTAACCCTTTGCCAATCTGCATGTGGCTCAGGCAACAATCCAGGGATTAGTATTTTTTTTGGTCCTGCATTTTAATTTTGTCCCTCATTGCTGGAATTCCCTCCACAGAACCTTTTTCCTTGTTCTTCCTACATTAGCAGTCACGACATAGACCACAACAGCTGGGTCTTTCTCCTCCCACTCCAAGTCCCTGCGCAGGTCAGATGAGATGTTCCGAACCCGGGCAGTAGGTTGACAACACAGACTTCGGGACACTTGATTCTTGCAACAGAGAATTATGTGTATTGCCCTGATGATACAAACCCCTATCACAACTAAATTTCTCTTCTTTCCACTTTCTTGAAACATAGTTGCTCATCTTTCCTACATACCCCATTCTCATCCTCACAGGGAGCAACCTCAAAAATTTATTGGGCAAGATCAGAGACTGAGTGTCCTTCAGCACTACCTCTGGGATCCCCCTAGCTGCCTCACTCACAACCATACCCTCTGATCCCAAGCTGCAGACTGAATTTGATGCGGTTAATCGACTAGGTATGATCATGGATACAGAAAAGAATAAGCTCAGATTAAAGACAGATGGATGACCATGATCACTCAAGTCACACGACACGGCACCTAATGATGATGATGATGAATCTACTAGGTACGACTGCGTCCTGAAACACAGGAGGTGTCCAGGTAATTCTTCCCCTCCCTGACGCACCGCAGTATTTGAAGCGCAGATCCTAGGTCATCAACTTCGAGCCTCAGTTCCTCGAGCAGCCAACGCTTGCTGCAGATGTGGTCACAAGGAGCCACAATGGGGTCCACCAGTTACCACATCGTACAGCTACAACACATCACCAACACATTCTGTCCTCAGTAAGGGCCTCACCTTTGTCTCCCTGTGCCCACTACCTCAGTGAGTTCCGCGCCCGCAATAATGCTGAGCTCTTTTTCCGCTTTCTCTGTCTCTGTGCCTACTTCTTTGGCAAGGACTCCCCACCCCACACCACTGGCCCCATCTCCTGTCTTCAACCTTCCTCATCTTCCTGGACACCCTGCACTGGTCATCTGTCTGTTCTGGATCTTTTTATTGTCTACTGCCAACAGGTCATTAACCATATCAACTTCACTACTCCTTTCTCCAGTTCCAACACACTCCTTCTAAGCACACTGCTCTCCACTCACTCCACACTAACCCTGACCTCTCCATCAAACCCGCAGAGAAGGGGGTGCTGTAGTAGTCTGGTGAACAGATCTCTACCTTGCTGAGGCCCAGCGACAACTCTCAGACATGTCCTCTTACTTACCCCTTGAACAGTACCACACGAAGGAGCATCAGGCCATTGTATTCCACATTATCACTAACCTTATTAAATCTGGGGATCTCACATCCACTTCCACCAATCTCTAGTCCCCTCACCTTGCACTTCCCATTTCTACCTCTTACCCAAGATCCACAAACTTGCCTGTCCAGGTAGACTCATTGATTCAGCTTGTTCTGTCCCTCTGAACTCGTATCTGTATATATTGACTCTGTCTTATCCTCCCTAGTTCAGTCCCTTCCCACCTACATCTGTGACACTTCACATGCTCTGGATCTTTTCAATAATTTCAAGCTTCCTGCCCCCGAGCATCTTATTTTCACTATGGATGTCCGGTCCCTATACACCTCCATCCCCCACCATAAAGACCTCAAAACTCTCCGTTTCTTTCTGTCCACTCACAACCTATCTATATCTCTCTGCAGACTCTCCGTATCTTCTGTACAATTTGCTTTTCCACTCAATTTAGTATAGTCAGCAAACTTAGATACACTACACTCGGTCCCCTCTTCTAAATCGTTAATGTATATCATGAACTGTTGCTGGCCCAGCTCTGACCCCTGCGGCTCACCGCTCACCACTGATTGCCAACCAGAGTAACACCCATGTATCCCAACTCTCTGCTTTCTATTAGTTAATCAATTCTCTATCCTAATATATTACCCCCAACCCTATACATCCTTACCTTATGGATAAGTCTTTTATGTGGCACTTTATCGAACGCCTTCTGGAAATTCAAGTAAATAACGTCCATCTGTTCCCCTCTATCCACTGCGCTCATTATATCTTCAAAGAAGTCCAGTAAGTTTGTTAAACAGGACATGCCTTTGCTGAATCCATGTTGCGTCTGCCTGATGGATCCACTTCTTTTCAGATGCCTTGCTATTTCTTCATTAATGATAGCTTCAAGAATTTTCCCAACTACAGATGTTAAACTAACTGGCCTATAGTTACCTGCCTTTTGCCTACATCCTTTTTTGAACAGTGGTGTGACATTCTCTGTCTTCCAATCTGCTGGGACCTGCCCAGAGTCCAGAGAATTTTGATAACTTATCACTAAAGCCTCTACTATAACTTTTGCCATTTCTTTCAGTACCCCGGGATACATGCCATCAGGACCAGAGGACTTTTCTATCTCCAGGCCCACAAGTTTGCTCAGCACTATCTCTTTAGTGATAGCTATTGTATCGAGATCCTAACCTCCCATCGCATGCACAGCATCTCTCTTTGGCATGTTAGATGTGTCCTCTACCATGAAGACTGACACAAAATATTCATTCAAAGCCTCTGCTATTTCCTCATTACCCAATATCAATTCTCCCTTCTCATCCTCCAAGGGACCTACGTTCACTTTAGCCACCCTTTTCTGCTTTATATAATTATAAAAACTTTTACTGTCTGTTTTTATATTTTGTGCCAGTTTATTTTCATAATCTAGCTCTCCCTTTCTTTATTGCTCACTTAGTGGTTTCTTGTTGCTTTTTAAATGCTTCATTTTATCTCCCTACTGTGATAAGTGTTATTCATATGTTTTGGACGCGTCCAAATCTTAGAAAATATTGGAAGGAAGTTTTACAAACTTTTTCTGTACTCTTTAAAGTAACTTTTAAACCTAATCCTTTGACTGCCCTATTTGGTATTGTTACATAGAAACATAGAAAATAGGTGCAGGAGTAGGCCATTCGGCCCTTCGAGCCTGCACCGCCATTTATTATGATCATGGCTGATCATCCAACTCAGAACCCCACCCCAGCCTTCCCTTCATACCCCCGACCCCCGTAGCCACAAGGGCCATATATAACTCCCTCTTAAATATAGCCAATGAACTGACCTCAACTGTTTCCTGTGGCAGAGAATTCCACAGATTCACCACTCTCTTTGTGAAGAAGTTTTTCCTAATCTCGGTCCTAAAAGGCTTCCCCTCTATCCTCAAACTGTGGCCCCTCGTTCTGGACTTCCCCAACATCGGGAACAATCTTCCTGCATCTAGCCTGTCCAATCCCTTTAGGATTTTATACGTTTCAATCAGATCCCCCCTCAATCTTCTAAATTCCAATGAGTACAAGCCTAGTTCATCCAGTCTTTCTTCATATGAAAGTCCTACCATCCCAGGAATCAACCTGGTGAACCTTCTTTGTACTCCCTCTATGGCAAGGATGTCTTTCCTCAGATTAGGGGACCAAAACTGCACACAATACTCCAGGTGTGGTCTCACCAAGGCCTTGTACAACTGCAGTAGTACCTCCCTGCTCCTGTAGTCGAATCCTCTCGCTATAAATGCCAGCATACCATTCGCCTTTTTCACCGCCTGCTGTACCTGCATGCCCACTTTCAATGACTGGTGTATAATGACACCCAGGTCTCGTTGCACCTCCCTTTTTCCTAATCGGCCACCATTCAGATAATAATCTGTTTTCCTATTTTTGCCACCAAAGTGGATAACTTCACATTTATCCACATTAAATTGCATCTGCCATGAATTTGCCCACTCACCCAACCTACTCGTTGGAATTTAGAAGATTGAGGGGGGATCTGATTGAAACGTATAAGACCCTAAAGGGATTGGACAGGCTAGATGCAGGAAGATTGTTCCCGATGTTGGGGAAGTCCAGAACGAGGGGTCACAGTTTGAGGATAGAGGGGAAGCCTTTTAGGACCGAGATTAAGAGAAACTTCTTCACACAGAGAGTGGTGAATCTGTGGAATTATCTGCCACAGGAAACTGTTGAGGCCAGTTCATTGGCTATGTTTAAGAGGGAGTTAGATATGGCCCTTGTGGCTACAGGGGTCAGGGGGTATGGAGGGAAGGCTGGGGCAGGGTTTTGAGTTGGATGATCAGCCATGATCATAATAAATGGCGGTGCAGGTTCGAAGGGCCGAATGGCCTACTCCTGCACCTATTTTCTATGTTTCTATCCAAGTCACCCTGCATCCTCTTAGCATCCTCCTCACAGCTAACACTGCCACCCAGCTTCGTGTCATCCGCAAACTTGGAGATACTGCATTTAATTCCCTCATCCAAGTCATTAATATATATTGTAAACAACTGGGGTCCCAGCACTGAGCCTTGCGGTACCCCACTAGTCACCGCCTGCCATTCTGAAAAGGTCCCGTTTATTCCCACTCTTTGCTTCCTGTCTGCTAACCAATTCTCCACCCACACCAATACCTTACCCCCAATACCGTGTGCTTTAAGTTTGCACACTAATCTCCTGTGTGGGACCTTGTCAAAAGCCTTTTGAAAATCTAAATATACCACATCCACTGGTTCTCCCCTATCCACTCTACTAGTTACATCCTTAAAAAATTCTATGAGATTCGTCAGACATGATTTTCCTTTCACAAATCCATGCTGACTTTGTCCGATCATTTCACCACTTTCCAAAAGTGCTGTTATCACATCCTTGATAACTGACTCCGGCAGTTTCCCCACCACCGACGTTAGGCTAACCGGTCTATAATTCCCCGGTTTCTCTCTCCCTCCTTTTTTAAAAAGTGGGGTTACATTAGCCACCCTCCAATCCTCAGGATCTAGCCCAGAATCTAACGAGTTTTGAAAAATTATCACTAATGCATCCACTATTTCTTGGGCTACTTCCTTAAGCACTCTAGGATGCAGACCATCTGGCCCTGGGGATTTATCTGCCTTCAATCCCTTCAATTTACCTAACACCACTTCCCTACTAACATGTATTTTGCTCAGTTCCTCCATCTCACTGGACCCTCTGTCCCCTACTATTTCTGGAAGATTATTTATATCCTCCTTAGTGAAGACAGAACCAAAGTAATTATTCAATTGGTCTGCCATGTCCTTGCTCCCCATAATCAATTCACCTGTTTCTGTCTGCAGGGGACCTACATTTGTCTTTACCAGTCTTTTCCTTTTTACATATCTATAAAAGCTTTTACAGCCTGTTGTTATGTTCCCTGCCAGTTTTCTCTCATAATCTTTTTTCCCCTTCCTAATTAAGCCCTTTGTCCTCCTCTGCTGAAATCTGAATTTCTCCCAGTCCTTAGGTGAGCCACTTTCTCTGGCTAATTTGTATGCTTCTTCTTTGGAATTGATACTATCCCTAATTTCTCTTGTCAGCCATGGGTGCACTACCTTCCTTGATTTATTCTTTTGCCAAACTGGGATGAACAATTGTTGTAGTTCATCCATGCAACCGTTAAATGCTTGCCATTGCATATCCACCGTCAATCCTTTAAGTGTCATTTGCCAGTCTATCTTAGCTAATTCATGTCTCATACCTTCAAAGTTACCCCTCTTTAAGTTCAGAACCTTTGTTTCTGAATTAAATATGTCACTCTCCATCTTAATGAAGAATTCCACCATATTATGGTCACTCTTACCCAAGGGGCCTCTCACGACAAGATCGCTAATTAACCCTTCCTCATTGCTCAAAACCCAGTCCAGAATAGCCTGCTCTCTAGTTGGTTCCTCGACATGTTGGTTCAAAAAACCATCCCGCATACATTCCAAGAAATCCTCTTCCTCAGCACCTTTACCAATTTGGTTCACCCAATCTACATGTAGATTGAAGTCACCCATTATAACTGCTGTTCCTTTATTGCACACATTTCTAATTTCCTGTTTAATACCATCTCCGACCTCACTGCTACTGTTATGTGGCCTGTACACAACTCCCACCAGCGTCTTCTGCCCCTTAGTGTTACGCAGCTCTACCCATATCGATTCCACATCTTCCCGGCTTATGTCCTTCCTTTCTATTGCGGTAATCTCTTCTTTAACCAGCAACGCCACCCCACCACCCCTTCCTTCATGTCTATCCCTCCTGAATATTGAATATCTCTGAACGTTGAGCTCCCATCCCTGGTCACCCTGGAGCCATGTCTCTGTGATCCCAGCTATATCATAATCATTAATAACAATCTGCACTTTCAATTCATCCACCTTATTACGAATGCTCCTTGCATTGACACATAAAGCCTTCAGGCGCTCTTTTACAACTCTCTTAGCCCTTATACAATTATGTTGAAAAGTGGCCCTTTTTAATGCTTGCCCTGGATTTGTCGGCCTGCCACTTTTACTTTTCTCCTTAGTATTTTTTGCTTCTACCCTCACTTTACACCCCTCTGTCTCTCTGCACTGGTTCCCATCCCCCTGTTGTGAACTAACCTCCTCATGCCTAGCCTCTTTAATTTGATTCCCACCCCACAACCATTCTAGTTTAAAGTCACCTCAGTAGCCCCCGCTAATCTCCCTGCCAGGATATTGGTCCCCCTAGGATTCAAGTGTAACCCGTCCTTTTTGTACAGGTCACACCTGCGCCAAAAGAGGTCCCAATGATCCAAAAGCTTGAATCCCTGCCCCCTACTCCAATCCCTCAGCCAGGCATTTATCCTCCGCCTCATCGCATTCCTACTCTCACTGTCGCGTGGCACAGGCAGTAATCCCGAGATTACTACCTTTGTGGTCCTTTTTCTCAACTCCCTTCCTAGCTCCCTATATTCTCCTTTCAGGACCTCATCCCTTTTCCTACCTATGTCATTGGTACCTATATGTACCACGACCTCTGGCTCCTCACCCTCCCACTTCAGGATATCTTGGACATGATCAGAAATATCCCGGACCCTGGCACCAGGGAGGCAAACTACCATCCGGGTCTCTGGACTGCGTCCACAGAATCGCCTATCTGACCCCCTTACTATCGAGTCCCCTATCACAACTGCCCTCCTCTTCCTTGCCCTACCCTTCTGAGCTACAGGGCCAGACTCTGTGCCGGAGGCACGGCCACTGTCGCTTCCCCCAGGTAAGCTGTCCCCCCCAACAGTACTCAAACAGGAGTACCTGTTATTAAGGGGCACAGCCACCGGGGTACTCCCTATTACCTGACTTTTCCCCTTCCCCCTCCTAACCGTGACCCACTTGTCTGCCTCCCATGGCCCCGGCGTGACCACCTGCCTTCCACTCCTCTCTATCACCTCCTCGCTCTCCCTGACCAGACGAAGGTCATCGAGCTGCAGCTCCAGTTCCGTAACACGGTCCCTTAGGAGCTGCATCTCGATGCACTTGGCGCAGATGTAGACGTCCGGGAGGCTTGGAGACTCCAGGGCCTCCCACATCCGACACCGAGAACAGCAAACTGCCCTCACACTCATACTGCCCCTCTCCTCAAATAACAACAGAAAATGAATGCCAAATCTTCCTCGCCTTCCTGTTTCCGCCTAAGCCTGTTGAGCCGAAGCCCTTAAGTCTTCACTCTGCTCCCGGCTCACTCCGCCGCTTGCAAACTACGCTGCCCGCTCTATGAGGCTTTGTTCCTTTTAAATCTGCTGCACTGCACAGCCCGACGTCACACGCCTGCGCAGTCCCGCCTCTCAGAACGCCGTTGGAGAAAAAAAATAACGAAAATTTCAAAAATGTCTTTCTCGGCACTCCCAATCAGACTCTTAGACTCCTTCTTCGAATTGTTGGAAGGAAAGATATCATCTTGAAGACATCTGATCTGCTCATTCTGGCTTTTATCTCTCCTATGGCTAGGAGGGCGCTTTTGTTTAAATGGAAGGATGCAGTTCCATCTAATCATGCTCAGTGGTTACGGGATGTTATGGTATGCCTAAATTTAGAAAAGATTCGTTGTTCAATTTCTGAATCTAACCAAGATTTTCAAAATTTGTGGGGGCCGTTTTTAAATTATTTTCATAAACTTTGATTTATTGTTAAAGTACAGAAGTTGGTTAATAGCATATTTTATTATCTGATAAGTTTTTTTTCTTTTTTTTTCCCAAACAGCTTCGACTTTGGTATCTTTTTTTTAATAAAATTGTTTATATTCTAATATATGGATTAATCTAATCTATATGAATATAGAGTAAGGAGTTCATTATTTGGTATTATTATATTTTTTCTTTTGTTTTATATGTATTCTCTTGGACTCTGTATTCTTCTATATAGAAATCAATAAAAATATTGGAAAAGAAATATTTCATTTTCCCACTACTCTTGGCAACTTTGTATGTGCGAGCTTCTAATTCGATGCCTCTTTTGTTTTCTTAGTTACCCGAGGCTGGGTCTTCCCACCCTTACTGTCGTTGCTATTATTTGAAATATACTTCAGCTGAGCACTTGTGAAAAATCTCTTTGAAAGTCTTCCACTGTTCCTCAACCATCCCAAATAGACTTTGCTCCCAGTCTACACCAGCCAAACTCTCCCTCATCCCATTGTAGTCTCCATTGTTTAGGCATAATACACTGGTTTTAGATTTGAACTATTGCACCCTCCATTTGTATGAGAAACTCAGTCATACTGTGATCACTCTTTCCAAGAGGATTCCTAGCTACAAGATCACTAATTTTACCTGTCTCATTGCACTGGACCAGATCTAAGATAGCACATTCCCTTGTAGGTTCAGCAACATGCTCTTTAAGAAAGCCATCATAGTCCTCTTCAAGACTGCCTCGACCAACTTGATTCATCCAATCTATGTGTAAATTAAAGTCCCCCAAGATATCTGCTATTCCATTCTTGCATGCCTCAGATATTTCTCTGTTTATTGCCTGTGCCATTTGTAGAGTTATTACTCGATCGCCGACAGACAACTCCCACCAGTGACTTTTTCCCTTTACTCTTTCTAATCTCTAACTAAATGGATTCAACATGCTGCTCCTTAGATCTTTTATTGTTTCTCACCTTTAATTAAAAGTGCTACCCCACCTCTCTTACCTTCCTGCCTATCCTTCTGTATTAACATAGAAACATAGAAAATAGGTGCAGGAGTAGGCCATTCGGCCCTTCGAGCCTGCACCGCCATTTATTATGATCATGGCTGATCATCCAACTCAGAACCCTGCCCCAGCCTTCCCTCCATACCCCCTGACCCCCGTAGCCACAAGGGCCATATCTAACTCCCTCTTAAATATAGCCAATGAACTGGCCTCAACAGTTTCCTGTGGCAGAGAATTCCACAGATTCACCACTCTCTGTGTGAAGAAGTTTTTCCTAATCTCGGTCCTAAAAGGCTTCCCCTCTATCCTCAAACTGTGACCCCTCATTCTGGACTTCCCCAACATCGGGAACAATCTTCCTGCATCTAGCCTGTCCAATCCCTTTAGGATCTTATACGTTTCAATCAGATCCCCCCTCAATCTTCTAAATTCCAACGAGTACAAGCCCAATTCATCCAGTCTTTCTTCATATGAAAGTCCCGCCATCCCAGGAATCAATCTGGTGAACCTTCTTTGTACTCCCTCTATGGCAAAGATGTCTTTCCTCAGATTAGGGGACCAAAACTGCACACAATACTCCAGGTGTGGTCTCACCAAGGCCTTGTACAACTGCAGTAGTACGTCCCTGCTCCTGTAGTCGAATCCTCTCGCTATAAATGCCAGCATACCATTTGCCTTTTTCACCGCCTGCTGTACCTGCATGCCCACTTTCAATGACTGGTGTATAATGACACCCAGGTCTCGTTGCACCTCCCCTTTTCCTAATCGGCCACCATTCAGATAATAATCTGTTTTCCTATTTTTGCCACCAAAGTGGATAACTTCACATTTATCCACATTAAATTGCATCTGCCATGAGTTTGCCCACTCACCCAACCTATCCAAGTCACCCTGCATCCTCTTAGCATCCTCCTCACTGCTAACACTGCCGCCCAGCTTCGTGTCATCTGCAAACTTGGAGATGCTGCATTTAATTCCCTCATCCAAGTCATTAATATATATTGTAAACAACTGGGATCCCAGCACTGAGCCTTGCGGTACCCCACTAGTCATTATGTGATATCCTTGGACCTTATGCCCTTATACTCATTGTGCTTTTAAGATCTTGTAACCTTTTACTCTTTTGCACTGAAAAGGCCTGTTTTGCATTGTGTCTCTAAATAAATAACTTTTAGTGTTTTAATTCAGAGAGGTCATGTTTGACCAATCTATTGGAGTTTTTCGAGGAGGTTACCAGGAAAGTGGATGAAGGGAAGGCAGTGGATATTGTCTACATGGACTTCAGTAAGGCCTTTGACAAGGTCCCGCATGGGAGGTTAGTTAGGAAAATTTAGTCGCTAGGTATACATGGAGAGGTGGTAAATTGGATCAGACATTGGCTCAATGGAAGAAGCCAAAGAGTGGTAGTAGAGAATTGTTTCTCCGAGTGGAGGACTGTGACTAGTGGTGTGCCACAGGGATCAGTGCTGGGTCCATTGTTATTTGTCATCTATATCAATGATCTGAATGATAATGTGGTAAATTGGATCAGCAAATTTGCTGATGATACAAAGATTGGAGCTGTAGTAGACAGCGAGGAAGGTTTTCAGAGCCTGCAGAGGGACTTGGACCAGCTGGAAAAATGGGCCGAAAAATGGCAGATGGAGTTTAATACAGACAAGTGTGAGGTATTGCACTTTGGAAGGACAAACCAAGGTAGAACATACAGGATTAATGGTAAGGCACGGAGGAGTGCAGTAGAACAGAGGGATCTGGGAATACAGATACAAAATTCCCTAAAAGTAGCATCACAGGTAGATAAGGTCGTAAAGAGAGCTTTTGGTACATTGGCCTTTATTAATCAAAGTATTGAGTATAAGAGCTGGAATGTTATGATGAGGTTGTATAAGGCATTGGTGAGGCTGAATCTGGAGTATTGTGTTCAGTTTTGGTCACCAAGTTACAGGAAGGATATAAGTAAGGTTGAAAGAGTGCAGAGAAGGTTTACAAGGATGTTGCCAGGACTTGAGAAACTCAGTTACAGAGAAAGGGTGAATAGGTTAGGACTTTATTCCCTGGAGCGTAGAAGAATGAGAGGAGATTTGATAGAGGTACATAAAATTATGATGGGTATAGATAGAGTGAATGCAAGCAGGCTTTTTCCACTGAGGCAAGGGGAGAAAAAAACCAGAGGACACGGGTTAAAGGTGAGGGGGGAAAAGTTTAAAAGGAACATTAGGGGGAGCTTCTTCACACAGAGAGTGGTGGGAGTATAGAATGAGCTGCCAGACGAGGTGGTAAATGCGGGTTCTTTTTTAACATTTAAAAATAAATTGGACAGATACATGGATGGGAGGTGTATGGAGGGATATGGTCCATGTGTAGGTCAGTGGGACTAGGCAGAAAATGGTTCGGTACAGCCAAGAAGGGCCAAAAGGCCTGTTTCTGTGCTGTAGTTTCTATGGTTCTGTGGTTCTAGATACAGCCTGGTACAGCCTCTTCTGGCCCAATGAGCCCATGCCACCCAGTTGTACCCATTTCACCAATTAGTCTACTTAACCAGTATGGCTTTGCAAGGTGGAAGAAACCGAAGCACCCAGAGGAAACCCACACATTCATGGGGAGGACGTACAAACTCCTTACAGCCTGGAATTGAACCCTGAACTCTGACTGAGCTGTGATGGTATCATGGTAACTACTACACTAGCGTGGCACCCATGACAGAAGCTATCACTGAAAGTAGGAAATCCCTTCCTGAGGAAGGGCAGGCTGAGATAATTGACTTTTATTCAACAGTAGATACTCACTGAATAACATCAAATCACATAAGAACCATGCATTCTGAGCAAATAGTGGACCAGAAAGTAGCATTAATTAGGGCAGCTTTCCAATTAGTGAAGTAAAGAGCAGGGGGACTTTAGATCAAAGAACGTATGCAGCATACAAGCCTGAGATTTGTCTTCTCCACAGACAGCCACGAAACAAAGAAAGAAAACATCAAACCCCCAACATGCAAAAAAAGAAAGGAACAAGTCATGCAGATGGGGAAAAAATTAGTGAGAAACACAGAAAGTAAGACACCAATTCATAAGTCATGAACCAGTCCAGGTATATTCAGTTCAGCTCAGTTCGGTTCAATCTAGCGCTCGGTCATTCAGTAACTTTAGCATGCAGTGCCAGTCTGCCTCGATCAATTGCATAAAGTAGCAACTAAAAAGAAGCAACCAGAAACCAGAAACATATCATTACATGGACTACAGAGGGCTGGATATAGGGTTAGCAATCCCATTGCATAAAATCCCAAAAATGGCAACAGAAGTCCAAAGAACTCATAGCTTGAAGAGGAAGGATACACCAATAAGATGGGCTAACCTGGGAAAATTTGAAAGACTGGCCCAGGGCAGTGGACCCTCTTGAACTGCTGTCAGTGACCTATGCCCCAGCAGGGGTGATGGGCTTAAGAAGTGGAAGAAGAAGAAGATCTCTCAATCTTAAGACAATATTGTTACTGCAGATTCTTGGGATTATCATTTCTCGTAATGATTACTACTGACTTGCCCTCAGAAGGCAAAGGGTAGTTGTAGGTGGAGCTTATTCTGCATGGAGATCGGTGATCAATGCTGTTCTGCAAGGATCTGTTCTTGTGGCCCTGATCTTTCTCATTTTTATAAATCACATAGATGAGAAAGTGGAAGGGTGAGTTCATATTTTTTCAGATGGCATGAAGACTGGTGGAGATGTAGATAGTGTGGGAGGTTGTTGTAAGTTCCAAAAGGACATTGACAGGATGCAGAGCTGGGCTGAGAAGTGGAAGATGTACATCAACCTGAAAAAGCATGAAGTGATTCACGGATGGTCGAACATGAAAGTTCAAATTTCAAAGTTCAAAGTAACATTTATTATCAGAGTACATATATGCCACAATATACAACCCTGAGATTCATTTCCCTGCGGGCATATTCATCAAATCTATAGAATAGTAACTATAACAGGATCAATGGAAGATCAAATAGAGTGCAGAAGACAGCCTGAAGGCAGAGTACAGGGTTACTGGCAGGATTCTTAGCAGTGTGGAGGAACAGACGCATCTTAGGCTCCATGTCCTTAGACACCCTGAAGAGGGTATATTTAAGGTGGATGTTGATTGTTTCCTGATCGGTCAGGGCATCAAAGGATATGGCAAGAAGGCAGGTGTATGGGGTTGAGTGGGATCCTGGACCAGTCATGATGGAAGGGTGGAGCAGACTTGATGGGCTGAATGGCCTAATTCTGCTCCTATGTCTTACGTTTTAACTGTTCCTGAACCTGATGGTGTGAGTCCTGCTCCCGTATCTTCTTCCTGATGACAGCAGTGAGAAGAGAGCATGGCCTGGATGGTGGGGGTCCCTGATGATGGATGCTGTTTACTCATGGCAGTTCTCATTGTAGATGTGCTCAATGATGGGGAGGGCTTTGCCTGTGATGGACTCCACTGTTTCCACCACTTTGTTTCCATACCACTGTGTTTCTATACCACTGTATGATGCAACCAATTAGGACACTCTCTACTGTGCATCTATGGAAGTTTGTGGAAGTTCTAGATGACATCCACATCTGCACAGACTTCTAAGAAAGTGGAGGCACTGTAGTGCCTTCTTTGTGATGCCACTTATGTGCTGGTCCCAGGACATATCCTCTGATATGATAACACCAATGAATTTAAAGTTACCGACCCTTACCACCTCTGATCACCTAAAGACAAAGCCAATAGCACTGTGAAGGACCCCCCGCACCCCTCATACAAACTCTTCTCCCTCCTGCCATCTGGCAAAAGGTGCTGAAGCATTCGAGCTCTCACAACCAGACTGTGCAACAGTTTCTTCCTCCAAGCCATCAGACTCCTTAATACCCAGAGTCTAGACTGACATCTACATCATTTATTATTATATTGTAATTTGCCCTCTACTGTGCCTATTGTCTTGTTTATTATTTATTGTACTGCCCTGCACTGTTTTGTGCACTTCATGTAGTTCTGTGTAGGTCTGTAGTCTAGTGTAGTTTTTGTGTTGTTTTATATAGTCTAGTGCAGTCTTGTGTTGTCTCACTTAGTCTAGAGTAGTTTTCTGTTGTTTCATGTAGCACCATGGTCCTGGAGGAATGTTGTTTCGTTTTTACTTTGTACTGTCCCAGCAGCTTATGGTCGAAATGACAATAAAATGTGACTTCACTTGACTTGACTTGACTAATGTGGAAGTTAATGTCACAAAACAGGAGAACACATCATAGAACAATAGTCTCTGTTTTAATATTTGTACATTACTATTACACATTATTATTGGGTATATTTTTATTCGATACTTTATTATTAGTTAATATTATTATTACTTACTGTGTTTTTAAATGTTGCTGCTGTAATGATATAATTTCCACTCAGGATCAATGAAATACTTTATTATTATTATTAAGATGGCTTTGGCAACATATAACAATGCTTTGCAGGCAGTTTGGAGAACTATTAAATCATCTAAAGTGGAACTGAGCGACCTAATGTGTTATATAATTAATAGGAATTCTGCAGATGCCGGAAATTCAAGCAACACATATCAAAGTTGCTGGTGAACGCAGCAGGCCAGGCAGCATCTCTAGGAAGAGGTACAGTCGACGTTTCAGGCCGAGATTTTTTGTCAGGGGTACCTCTTCCTAGAGATGCTGCCTAGCCTGCTGCGTTCACCAGCAACTTTGATGTGTGTTGCGTGACCTAATGTGTTTCTCTTCAATGTAACTGTCATGTATTTAAGTACAAGTGCACCTTTAGGTACTCAGTGCGCCATCTACTGTGAATGTCAATATTTTGTACCAGGCATCAAAATTTATGGAGAGTTAATGTCTTTGTAACAGCACCAGTGACTGGATTCAATCTTGCCACTGTCTCTGAGGAGTTTGTTTGATCTCCCCGTGTCCACAGGTGCTCTGTTTTCCTCCCACGTGCCAAAGGTGTACAGATTAGGGTTAGAGGTTTAAATAGTCATATGGCTGTAAATGGGCTAGAAAGGACTGTTAGTGTGTGGTATCTACAAATAAACAAACAAATAATAAATAGATAGATAGATTGATTGATTGATAGATAGATAGATAGTATATTCTGTCTAATTGCCCTTCCTATCCAGTCCTGATGAAGGTTCTTGGTCTGAAATATCATCTGTTTATTCCCCACCATAGATGCTGCCTGACCTGCTCAGCTCCTTCAGCATTTTGTGTGCGTTACTCTTGAAAGATAGATAGATAGATAGATAGATAGATAGATAGATAGATAGATAGATAGATAGACAGATAAAAAATGTTCTATTGGTAGCTAATAGAACCTTTGTCCTGACTGGATGTCCAGTCCTTATATACTTCCATCCCCCATCAGGAAGGTCTCAAAGCTCTACGCTTCTTTTTGGATTCCAGACCTAATCAGTTCCCCTGTACCACCACTCTGCTCCGTCTAGCAGAATTAGTCCTCACTCTTAATAATTTCTCCTTTGGCTCCTTCCACTTCCTCCAAACTAAAGGTGTAGCTATGGGCACCCGTATGGGTCCTAGCTATGCCTGCCTTTTTGTTGGGTTTGTGGAACAATCTATGTTCCGTGCCTATTCTGGTATCTGTCCCCCACTTTTCCTTCGCTACATCGACGACTGCATTGGCGCTGCTTTCTGCACGCATGCAGAACTTGTTGACTTTATTAACTTTGCCTCCAACTTTCACCCTGCCCTCAAGTTTACCTGGTCCATTTCCGACACCTCCCTCCCCTTTCTAGATCTTTCTGTCTCTGTCTCTGGAGACAGCTTATCCACTGATGTCTACTATAAGCCTACTGACTCTCACAGCTATCTGGACTATTCCTCTTCTCACCCTGTCTCTTGCAAAAACGCTATCCCCTTCTCGCAATTCCTCCGTCTCCGCCGCATCTGCTCTCAGGATGAGGCTTTTCATTCTAGGACGAGGGAGATGTCTTCCTTTTTTAAAGAAAGGGGCTTCCCTTCCTCCACTATCAACTCTGCTCTTAAACGCATCTCCCCCATTTCACGAACATCTGCTCTCACTCCATCCTCCCGCCACCCCACTAGGAATAGAGTTCCCCTGGTCCTCACCTACCACCCCACCAGCCTCCGGGTCCAACATATTATTCTCCGTAACTTCCGCCACCTCCAACGGGATCCCACCACTAAGCACATCTTTCCCTCCCCCACTCTCTCTGCATTCCGCAGGGATCGCTCCCTACACAACTCCCTTGTCCATTCGTCCCCCCCATCCTTCCCCACTGATCTCCCTCCTGGCACTTATCCGTGTAAGTGGAACAAGTGCTACACATGCCTTTACACTTCCTCCCTTACCACCATTCAGGGCCCCAAACAGTCCTTCCAGGTGAGGCAACACTTCACCTGTGAGTCGACTGGGGTGATATACTGCATCGGGTGCTCCCGATGTGGCCTTTTATATATTGGCGAGACCCGACGCAGACTGGGAGACCGCTTTGCTGAACATCTACGCTCTGTCCGCCAGAGAAAGCAGGATCTCCCCGTGGCCACACATTTTAATTCCACATCCCATTCCCATTCTGACATGTCTATCCACGGCCTCCTCTACTGTAAAGATGAAGCCACACTCAGGTTGGAGGAACAACACCTTATATTCCGTCTGGGTAGCCTCCAACCTGATGGCATGAACATTGACTTCTCTAACTTCTGCTAGGCCCCACCTCCCCCTCGTACCCCATCTGTTACTTATTTTTATGCACACGTTCTTTCTCTCACTCTCCTTTTTCTCCCTTCGTCCCTCTGAATATACCTCTTGCCCATCCTCTGGGTCCCCCCCCCCTTGTCTTTCTTCCCGGACCTCCTGTCTCATGATCCTCTCGCATCCCCTTTTGTCTATCACCTGTCCAGCTCTTGGCTCCATCCCTCCCCGTCCTGTCTTCTCCTATCATTTTGCATCTCCCCCTCCCCCTCCAGCTTTCAAATCCCTTACTCACTCTTCCTTCAGTTAGTCCTGACGAAGGGTCTCGGCCTGAAACGTCGACTGCGCCTCTTCCTACAGATGCTGCTTGGCCTGCTGCGTTCACCAGCAACTTTGATGTGTGTTGCTATTGGTAGCTACCTCTGCTTTGGGGTTGAGGAAACAACAACACATAAGAGCCTGCAAACATTGCAAAAACAAATTAAAGTAACCGGCTGTTATAATTTAGAACTTACAGTTGGAGAAGACTGTCACACCAAATTGGAAGCAACTTCTAAATGAAATTGAATTTATACTTGAAAAGGAAACATTTGCTATTCAGGTGGGACTGACTGGTAGCATCACGTTCTCATGGGTTCTCAGTGTGGGAACGTGCAGTGGTGTGTGCGTGTGTGTGCGCGCGAGTGTGTGTGTGTGTGTGTGTGTGTGTGTGTGTGTGTGTGTGTGTGTTACATACATATGTATATATACACACACACATACATATATGTGTGTGTGTGTTTGAGTGAGTGTGACTGTGTATGTATGTGTGTGTGTGTATATCTGTGTATGTGTTTCTGTGCATGTGTGTGCATATACTGTATGTGCATGTGTGAAGGCATGAAGGTATGCATGTAAATGTAAGTATATATATGAATTACATGGTATATGCACTCCGTGGGGATCATAAGACCATAAGATATAGGAGCAGAAGTAGGCCATTCGGCACATCAAGTCTGCTCCACCATTCATTCATAGGCTGATCCGATTCTTCCAGACATCCCCACTCCCCTGCTTTCACCCCATACCCTTTGATGCCCTGGATAATCAAGAAACTATTTATCTCTACCTTAAATGCACCCAATGACTTGGCCTCCACAGCCGCTCGTGGCAACAAATACCACAGATATGTGTATATGAATATTTAGTCTGAATATGACAGTGCATATGAATATTTTAACATATTTAACATATGATTGTATGTCTATCAGGTACATACATATAAACATATCACATACATAAATCACAAGACGCTGGTGAAATGTAGCAGGCCAAGCAGCATCTATAGGAAGAGGTACAGTCGACGTTGCGGGCCGAGACCCTTTGTCAGGACAAAGGTTCTCGGCCTGAAATGTCGACTGTACCTCCTCCTATAGATGCTTCCTGGCCTGCTGTGTTCCACCAGCATTCTGTGTGTGTTGCTTGAATTTCCAGCATCTGCAGATTTCCTTGTGTTAGCACATACATAAATCATGGATTTGTTGTATATATGAATTGTGCATACGTGTATGTGTAATTCATGCAGCCTCTATGAGGATGTGATGACATTTTCTTACATAATTTAGATCATGCAGGCAAGGTCAACATTAATTGCTCATCTTCAGTGGTGAAGAACTTCCCACTGCAGACAAGGAAAGAGTCCCAGGACTTATAACCTTAAACTGCACCACTATGACAATGTTTTTGATCTCCATTTGACTCAAACTCTGAACTCCTTTGATTATCTTTTAGTATATTTTAAACAGTGAACATCTGTGTTGTGTGAGCATACAAATTGTAGGAAAATTTGGCCAGAAGTACATAGCACATTATCTAGTCTTCTGGCCCTAAGTATCATCTATATATGTGATGCTCATCTCTGCCTTACTGACAGAAATTAGAACAATATTGTGAAGCCTACAAGTTTTATTCAAAGCATCAAATAGCAATGCAAGAGATGTTGCATCGGGAAGGTAAAGGGGGAGATCGGAGATCAGAAGTGGATCATTGGGAGATTAGAGGTGGAGAGGACCAACAACTTCAAATATGTCATCGTTATCATTTCAGAGTATCTGTCCTGGATCAGCATGTAAGTGCCATTACAAAGAAAACATGGCAGTACGTCTACTTCCTTGGAGTTTGTGCAGATTCAACATGACATCTAAAACTTTGACAAACTTCTATAGACATGTGGGACAGAATATATTGACTGGTTACATCATGGCCTGTTGTGGAAACGCCAATGCCCTTGAATGGAAAATTATACAAAAAATAGTTGACATGGCCCAGTCCATCACTAGTAAAGTCCTCCCTATCATTGAGCAAATCTACATGGAGTGTTGTCGCAGGAAAACAGCATCCATCAGCAAGGACCCAACCACCCAGGTCACACATCATTTTCACTGATACCATCAGGCAGCAGATACAGGAGTATCAGGACCCCTCCACCAGGTTCCGCAAACAGCTATTAGCCCTCAACCATCAAGGTTCCTCAACTTGCCTCAACTTCAACCATCCCATCACTGAACTGTTCCCATTGCATATGGATTCACTTTCAAGGTCTCTTCATCTCATGTTCTCAATATTTATTGTTTATATATTTATTATTATTATTATTTTCTTTTATGTTTGCACAGCTGGTTGTCCCTCGCACATAGATTGTTTGTCCGTCATGTTGAGTGTAGTCTTTCATTGATTCTATTGTGCTTTTTGGATTTACTGTGAATGTCTGCAAGAATATGAATCTCAGGGTGACATATATATACTTTGATATTAAATTTACTTTGAACTTTTAAATCTATCAGGACCATGATTTAAGGATTATCTTTATTTGTCACATATACATTGAAACATACACTGAAATGTGTTGTTTTTGTCAATAACCAACACAGCCCAAGAATATGCTGGGCAGACCACAAGCATTGCCATGCTTCCAGTGCCAACAGAGCATGCCCAGAAATTTGCCATGTAGACATAAATAATATTAGCCACAAAGGTAAGGCAGTTGGCTGCCACTTACAGATGCTCAACTCTAAATACTGACCCTAAGAGTTCCTGGGGAGATAATTGTGAGATCTGGAGGGATTCAACATAGAAAGACACCCGTCTTCCCATTGAGTGTGTGCTGCCAACTACACAAATTTACGCCAATCCTAATTAATCCCATATTTTATTTTGCTCCCATTTTCATCAATCCACTCTTTACCCCCAGATCTTGCCAGTCACCTACACCTTAAAAGTAAATCTCAGTAGCCAATTCATCCACCAGTCGTGAACCTACCCTGGTTTGACTCCCCAAAAATAAACACCTGAGTCTGATCTCAATTAAACTTCATTTGCCATTCCTTTACCCACTTATCCAGCTGTAATTTTAATAACCCCCTGTAATTTTTTGATAAGCTTTGTCTTTTTCTATGACACAGCCTATTTTAGAAAATAGAACATAGAAAACTATAGTATCATACAGGCCCTTCAGTCCATGATGTTGTACCAAATTTTAACCTACTTCAAGACCAGTCTAGCACTCTCTCCCCATAGCCTTCCATTTTGCTTTCATTCTTGTGCCTATTTAAGAGTCTCTTAAATATCCTTAAGATATAAGCCTCTACCACCACCATGGAAGGGCATTTCATGCACCCACCATCCTCTGTATTAAAAAATACTACCCTAAGTGTCTCAATAGTATAGGGACATCCCCATTTACTTTACTCCAATCATTCTGCCCTATCGTCCTAGCCACTGCTGCCTTGGGAAAAAGGTGCTGGCTGTCCATTCTATCAATGCCACATATCATCTTGTACATCTCTATCAAGTCATCACAGGTAAAGCCCTTTCAACCATTGAGCACATTTACATGAAATGCTGTCATAGGAAAGCAACATCCATCTTCAGAGATCCCCACCACCCAGGTCATGCTCTTTTCTTACTGCTGCCATCAGGTAGAAGGTACAGGTGCCTCAGGACTCACATCACCAGGTTCAAGAACAGTTACCACCCCACAACCATCAGGCTTTTGAACAAAAGAGGATAACTACCCTCACTTGCCCATCCATTGAGATGTTCCCAGAGCAATGATCTCATTTTAAGGACCCTTTATCTTGTTATCTCATGTTCTTCTTATTTATTACTATTTATTTACATTTACACTTGCACAGTTTGTTGTCTTCTGCACTCTAGCTGATCTTTCCTTGATCCTGTTATATTTCCTATTCTATAGAATTGCTGGGTTTGCCCGCAGGACAGTGAATCTCAGGATTGTATATGGTAGTATATATGTACTTTGATAATAAAATTTACTTTGAACTTTGAATTGTTTGAGCTTTGAAATCTCATCCTTCATCACTCCTGAGAGAAAAACCTTAGCTTTCTCAATCTATCCATCCTTATAACACATGCTCTCTTATCTAGGCAGCATCCTGTTAAACTCCTCTGCTCCCTCTCCAAAGCTTTCACATCCTTTCTATAATGAGGCGACGAGAACCGAACATGATATTACACGTGTGGACTAGCTGGAGTATTATAGAGTTGCAACATTACCTTGCGACTCTCGAACACATTCCCCTGACCAATGAGGGCCAACACAGTGTACACCTTCTTAACCACCTTATCAACTGTTGCAGCAACTTTGAGGGATCAATGGACATGGATCCCAAGACCCTTCTGTGCAGGGAATCGAGATAGTAACCCTGTAATCTACCTTCACTTTTGACTGATGGACGAAACAGTCAGCATTTCCTCATAACCGTGATATATCCATTCTCATCCAAATAATTTATTATATAACTGGTTTAAAGTTTAGCATGATGTGGAGAACGGTGGTTAATATGGTTGAGATTGTTTGCTTTTGTTTGAGTTAATGTTAACAACATCATTAGTGGAAGATATTTGGAAGAATTCCTGGGGCAGATGGTGCAATCAAATAGAATTAGCAGGATTTCCCTTGGCTCCTGACCACAGTTTATTTATTACAACTGCTCAGACTCTTTTATCTGATCCTATAGTTTGATCTGTGGAGGAAAAAGGAAACATTAAGCTGAAACTTCTCTTCTTGCTGAACAATGTTTGTAAACACAAAATAATTTGCAGATGCTGGGGTCAAGGCAACACTCACAACATGCTGGAGGAACTCAGCAGGTCAGGCAACATCCGTGGAAAAAGATCGGTCGATGTTTCGGGCCGGAACGTCGACCGATCTTTTTCCACGGATGCTGCCCGACCTGCTGAGTTCCTCCAGCATGTTGTGAGTGAACAATGTTTGTAAGTAGTGAGGGGGGCCTTCTCAAAAGAGTCATCTGACACAGACAGGCACTGCCTCAAATTGAAGAGATCAGCTTGTTGGAATTAAAGTTCAAAGGTCAAATTACATTTATTATCAAAGTATCTACACATAATATAACCTTGAGATTTGTCTGCTTACAGGCAGCCACAAACAGAGAAACCCAAAAGAATCCATACAAAAACATGGTCAAACACCAAATGTTTAGAGAGAAAAGAGAAACAAATCATGGAAATAATAAAAGTAAACAAATAGTATTCAGAATGAAAGTGAGCCCAGAGTCATGGAGCCCAGAGCAACCAGAGTAAGCCACAGCCTCAGGCTCAGTTCAGCACAGAGCTGAGTAAACATCATGGAGCAGCAAGCAGAACCTGACCGACCCCTGCCTCTGGTCCCAACACCCTGCCTTGTCAATCCACCTGACCCTGTTTTTAAATCATCCAGGCACTGGGTTGTTCCTCACTCCAGGATCTGGGCCTTGCACTTCGATCCACTCTAGGCCTGGAGCCCACCGGCATGTTTTGGCCTGTACCCAACCTATCCAAAGTGGCCTGGCACTTCGATCGCTCAAAACTCTGCCTAGGTGGACGGGCCTCGATTTCTGCCTCAGCTCTGCTCACCATGAATCTGCTGTGATCTCACTTTGCACCTGCTCACTTTGACCACTAAGATGAAACCTTTACTAGGAGTGATCGCCAATCTTTGATATATTCTACTTGGAAGAACAATGGATTCAAATCATTCAAATGAGTGGTGCTCGATTGAGTCAAGCAGGGATTCAGGGATGGAACTGCAATGTTGGACAAGCTGAGGATCAACAATGGCGAAGCAGAGGGGAGGATCTAGAGCAGTCCAAATTCAATTTTGGAGATTGCCTCAGTGAGCCACACAGTGATGAGTTGACGTGACCTGTGTGGATGGCGTACAAAACAAAGTTTTCCACTGTACTTTGTTGCATTTAACATTAATAAACCAAAGACTATTATGCCGAAATATCGACTGTTTAGTCCCCACCACAGATGCTGCCTGACCCACTGCATTCTGCCAGCATGCTGTGTGTGTGTTGCTCAAGATTTCCAGCACCTGCAGAATCTCTTGCATTTACCAGTTAATAACCAATAGTCAGTATTGACTCTGTGGGCTGTAGGGCCTGTTCCTGTGCTGTAAGGATCTATAAATCTACAATTCTACAATTATTCTACAAAAATCAAAAAACCTGAGATTTTAAAATCTTTAAACCCGTCTGGGTTTGCTGATCTGGGAGCTGGTGAGCTAAACTATTCAGTTGAGCAAACCTTGTGAGGGATTTATAGATAGTTAAAGCCCGTGGTTAGTCGGCCATAATGTAATGACAGGGGCCTGCTGACGGTTACAATACATCACAGCAATCAATTGTAGTTCTGAGTGAAATGCACTTGGACAGTTTTAACCTGGTTTCTCAGAGCTGTATCTCTGCAGCATGAGGCTGTTCATCAAGCCATCGTTGGTAATGTGTTGGGTAGTCAAAACTGGCCAATGCACCACTGGCACAAGCCTACCCATTATCAAGGACCCTTATAGAGAAGCATAATGGAAAAGGGCCAGTAATATCAGGAAGGACCCTACCCATTCTGCTCATGGACTGTGTGTTCTACTTCTATCAGGCAGGAGGCTATGTAGCATCCACACCAGACTCAAAAGCAGTTACTTTCCCCAAGCAACACACATCAAAGTTGCTGGTGAACGCAGCAGGCCAGGCAGCATCTCTAGGAAGAGGTACAGTCAACGTTTCGGGCCGAGACCCTTCGTCAGGACTAAATGAAAGAAGAGCTAGTAAGAGATTTGAAAGTGGGAGGGGCAGTAAGGCTGATCAACACCCCCCCATGACCCACCCCCAATCACTACTTTTCACCTCCTGTCAGAGTCATCTTAACTATGGACTCTCCTTTGACTTAGGGTCACCTTATGGACATACAATTAATCTATGTTTGTAAGCTATCTTGCATATTTATATTTAATGTGTTTTTTTCTTATTATTGTGTTCTTTGTCTTGTTGTGTGTTTTTTGAGTTGCCTCGGATGGGGAGTAACAATTATTTTGTTCTCCTTTACACTTGCATACTGGAAATGGCATTAAACAATCTTGAATTCAAATCAGCACTAATTTGATGATTTTACTCAGAGGTGCATGACGCCAGGTGGGCATTCTGAGTGCCATGCAGATATCTGCCATCCCTGGGACTGGGGTAGTCACAAGCTGGACTGAATGTGCCAAGATTAAATAGCTCCATACTTAGCAGCATTCCAACAGTGTCTGTGAAACAAGACATTGACAGCGCAGGAGAATGCCTTCATACGTATGCTAGAGCAACACTCACAACCACACAAAATGCTGGAGGAGCTCGCAGATCCGGCAGCATCTATGAATGAGAGTAAACAGTTGATATTTTGGGCTGAGAGCCTTCATCTGAACTGGGAAGCAAGGGAGGCAGAGGACAGAATTAGAGGGCGAGGGGAGGGGAAAGAGTACAAGCTGGCAGGTGATAGGTGGGACAGTGCAGCCGGGCGATATAGTGAGAAGCTGGGATGTGATAGGTTGAAAATGTAAAGGCCTGAAGAAGGAAGCTGATTGGAGAGGAGAGTGCACCATGTGAGAAAGGAAGGAGGAGGGACACCAGAGGGAGTTAATGGGTTGCTGAGGAGAAGAATGGAGCCAGAATGCAGGCAAGATTTTAATTGCATTATAGAAAGAAGTATCAAATGCATTGCAGAACTGAAAGAACTTTCATGTTTGCGAGTGAAGCCCCTTTTTTACTGGGCGTCTCTAGAAATGCGACTTGTTAGCACCTTGCTGACAGCCACTGGACTCTGCAGCGAGAAACCCACCTTTCGCAGGCTCCATGCATAAAGGGTATATAAAGGGTATATATGATTTTGGTGCCACTAAACCTGCAAGGTTGGGATGTCTCGCCCACCCAAACTCCGGTTTGTGTGAATGCTGTGTGATTTGCTGTCCTCTGCAATCACCCGCCGCAAGAAATGACAGTTCGTACACTGAATACAGTTATAAAGAAAGTATATTTATGAACATTAACTTAACCAAAGAGTTATTAAAGAAAAGAAAAAAAACAGAAAGGGCCCATTATAATTGAACAGTCAAATGTGCGCATGTTAGAACTCATCCTCAAGTTGTCTGTAACTCACGTTGTGGACCCTCGGTCTTCGTGAAAGCACACACCACCTTCTGAATATCACTTGAAATCGATCTCGAACAAACATGGGGTATTGATCCTTCCTCCTTGAAGCCATTCATTTGCACAAAGCACCTTGTGCAACAGGGATGGCATCCTCAGCCATCTTCCTTTCAGTCTTCTCCCAGCTCCCACCAAAAAAGACCTCGACTCACACAAGTATCCCACACAAATCCTCTCCATTCAGCATTCTCTAGAATCTTCTCCCAATTCCACCATCCTGATTGGCTGATGCCACACTCCTAAGCTGAACAACAATGCCCCTTATCTCAGCTCAAACACAAACAGGCCGAAAGCAAAACAGACTACTCTTACAGAACAGCTAAAATGAAATGCCTACAACATAGCAGTAAAGATCTTAATCAGGGTATACAGGAGGTAAGAACCAGGGTTTAATTAAAAAACGAGGCTAAGCCTTTGAGGTATGCAAATAGAAGGCAGTAACGTTCCAGGTCCTCTCCTGAGGACAGTGGATGCCTGCTCATTAGACAATAATTTTTAACAGAATCAGAATCAGAATGAAATTTATTATCATGGGCGTATGATGTGAAATTCGTTGTTTTGTGGCAGCAGTACTGTGCAATCCATTTAAAAATAAATAAGGTATAATAATAATATAAAATAGTGGTGCAAGAAGGGAGCAAAATAGTGGACCAGTATTCAGGGGCTCATGGACCATTCATAAATCTGATGGAACGGGGAAGAAGCTGTTCCTAAAATATTAAGAGTGTGCCTTTAGGCTCCTGGACCTCCTCCCTGATAGTAGGAATGAGAAGAGGACATTTCCTGGGTGATGGGTGTCCTTTTTGATCGTTGTCACAGTGAGGGATTACCATTTGAAGGTGTCCTTGATGCTGTAGAGGTGAGTGCTCAGGATGGAACTGGCTGAGTTTGCAACCATTGCAGTTTCTTCTGATCCTGTGCAGTGGTGCCTCCATTCCAGATGGTGATGCAACCAGTTAAAATGTTCTGCATGGTACATCTATGGAAATTTCCTCAAACTCTCAACAAAATATAGCCGCTGGTGTGCCTTTTCTGTAGTTGTTTAAAGTTCAAAGTATATTTAGACATTTTGTAAACTGCCCACAACACGTTGCCATGGATCACCTGCACCATCTTACATTAACATGTGTTGGGCCACAGATCTTCAGAGATGTTGTCACCCAGGAATTCAAACTGCAGCCTTTTTCCACTACTAATCCCTGGATGAGGACTGATGCGTGTTTCATTGCTTCCCCTTCGTGATGTCTACAATCAATTCCCTGGCCTTGCTGACATTGCGTGTAAAGTTGTTGTTGTGACACCACTCAGATGCATCTAGATCAGGGGCTCCCAACCTTTTTAGTGCCATGGGCCCCTTCCATTAACAGAGGCATCCGTGGACCCCAGAATGAGAACCTCTGATCTAGATGAATATTTGCACTGGCAAGGCATTGACGACCATCGCTCAAATGCATGCAAATACATATAAATGTGTCAGCATGAGTCTGATAGGCCAAATGGCCTCTTTCAGTACTGCATATCTCCGTGGTTCAAAAGAACCCTAATGCAATGCACTGATGTTCACACCGGTATCCTTGACAACACTTGTCCCTTCATTAACATTACTATAATACAAGTGACCTTCTCTGTGCAAAAGTGTGACTGGACTTCAAAAGTAACTCATTAGCTGTGAAATATACTGTTTAAATGACTTCTTTTGTTCTTCTAGCTAATTATTCCAAATACAATTGTAAAATGTAGTTAGAAATAATGTGGGGCTCAGCGACTCTCTGAGACTTGACACTGAGGTGACCCGATTCTCACAATAATATTAAGTGACTAATTAAATTGAACAATTCCACACATACAGTAAACTGCTCAGGGGAATCAATTCAATCGCTTGAAATCAAAGCAGGTGTCATAAGGTATTGTAATTTCTCAGATCTATTTAAAGATCCAGGAAAGCCATGATAGGGAGATGGAAAAAAAAGTGTTTTTCATTCAATCCATTATTTTGTCCTTGTAACATTATTAATGTTCATTATCAGTATGTGGGAGTACTGACAAGACCAGCAGTCATTCCCCATATGCAACTACCCTTGAGAAGGTGGTAGTGGTTGCCTTTTTGAGAACTAAGTGGCTTGTAGGTCAGTTCAGGAAAAATTCAACCATATTGATATTGGGTGGGTGTCACATTCTGACTAGATTAGTTCAAGTCAGCAGATTTCCTTTCCTCAAGGCAATTAGTGAACCATATGGGTTTTATACAATCTGGCAGTTTCATAGTCAAATTATAAATATTAGCTTTCTATTCGAGGTTATTAAATTAAATTCCCCAGTTGCCATGGCTCCACATCATTAATGCACTTATTCCTTTGATATGACCATGAAATGAATGCAACCCTGGAACTTTATACTAACTTACTATGCTGCTAATGTTTAGGGCAGCAGTGAAGGTCCTCCATCTCTGTCTGTCCTTGGCCGCTCAGATGTAGAAGGATTCTTTATTCCTTTCCCCATAATAGTTTTGTTTTATCAGTTAGGGTTGCTTTCCTTGAGCTGAATCCCCCAAACTTGGAGGACCAATGGAACATTCTTAGTCTAGCCTCTACTCTTTGACCTGTTTGGCATGGATGACCCTACCAAGAGGCAAAATGAAAAATCCTGACTTCAGCCAGCAATGTTCCCTCTAAATTGTAACGATCAGTGTGCACAAAAATCTTGTGTTGTGCACTTTTTTTGTTTGGTAACAACAACATGTGCACGCACTGAATAAATTCTTCAATATAAACTGCGTAAATGATTGCAAACTCCATGTTGACACCATCCTCATCAGAAACTGGAGAAGGAAAAGCGATTGTGTGTGATTGTGAAATATACTTAACATGCCAATGAGGTAAAGGGTGACATCTTTTTTGTGTGCAGTTTAAATTCCTTTGTGTGCTAGTAGCAAAAGATTTGTGTGTGCGCACACGTGCACACCTCAGCGGAAATATTGACAGCCAGTACAACTCTTAGGGTCAGTGAGGCATGCGCGCCTTCGAACCACAACAATCTTGTGGTCCTCTTGGAGGTTGGAGTGTTATGATCTCACCTTTTCTCCAGAGATGGGGAAATGAGGCAAAGGCTGGGAAGGGACAGGTTTCAATATAACACCAGTTGATATCGTAAGTTCCTTGATTTTAGTTCAGTGGTAATGAATGGAAGGCAATATATTTCCAAATCAGGGTGGCACTTTAATTGGAGAGTCTGATACCATAGGGCTTACATTTAAGGTGAGAGATGGGATTGTTCAAAGGAGATGTGTGGGGCACATTTTTTTCACACCGAGAATGCTCTGCCAAAGATGTTGGTGGAGACAGATTTGATCGATACATTTAAGAGGTTCTTAGATAGACACATCCATATGCAGAGAAAGGAGGGATGGGGACCATGAGTAGGCAGAAAGAACTAGACCTCAGTAGTCTGGCACAGCATTATGCAGTACTGTTCTATGCTCCATGTATCTGCGGGTGCTGGTATTCCTCTGTCCCTGTGCCTTTACAGGTAGAATGGTCCATGTATCTGTGGGTGGTGATATTCCCCTGTCCCTGTGTCCTTACAGGTAGAATGGTCCATGTATCTGCGGGTTCTGGTATTCCTCTTTCCTTGTGTCTTTACAGGCAGAATTTATGAATTTCAGAGATGTTGTCAAAGGGAACATCATCATTATCATTAGGTGCTGTATCCTATGATGTGGGCGATCAGGTCTTTCCATGACCATGATTGTTCTTGACAAATTTTTTGACAAACTAGTTTGCCATTGCCTTCTGCTGGACAGTGTCTTTACAACTCAGGTGACCCCTGCCATTATCAATACTCTTCAGAGATTGTCTGTCTGGTGTCAGTGGTCACATAACTAGTACTTGTGACATGCACCAGCTGCTCATACGACCATCCACCACCCGATCCCATGGCTTCATGTGACCCTGATCAGGAGGCTAAGCAGGTGCTACACCTTGTCCAAGGGTGGTTATTCACACTGGCTCAGGTGCCTGATGGCTGAGGGATAATAACTGTTCCTGAAGCTGATGGTGTGGGGCCTATGACTCCTGTACCTCCTGCCCAATGTTAGCAGCAGAAAGAGAGCATGGCATGGATGGTGGAAATCCTTAATAATGGATGCTGCTACCTTGTGGCAGCGCTTCGTGTATATGTGTTCAATGGTGGGATGGAGTTTGCCTGTGATGCACTGGGCTGTATACATTACTTTTTGTAGGCTTTTCTGTTCCTGGGCATTGGGGTTTCCATTCCAGGCTGTGATGTATCTGACTAGCATGTTCCTCTTCAGATGGTACATACCCTGAAGCCATAATGAAATAAAGTTTGTGGAGTTAATATTGAGAATGGGTGCCAAGTTAAAAGGCTCCTGTGGTATCAAGGATCATGCGTTGTTTGCAAGGGCAGGGTCTCCCATCATACCACTGCCTTGCACCTTGTACTCGGTGAGAAAATGTTCTGGCGTCAAGAGTGCGTTTCTCACTGCAGGATAAGATCCAGTTAGTCCAGTTTAATAGCCACCATACATAATGCCATCATTCCCATTGTATCCATCTCCCTGGAAGCATAATCAGTAACACGTCATCATACACAGTGCAAAGGTATGAAGGAAGCCATATTATCTGAAAGATACCTGTTTGCAATAGAGATGGGGGCCATTTGGCCCATCAAGTCCATGGTAGCTAAAACAGTTAACCCATTTCCCCACTAACCCAATCCCCTGGCATGTGCTGTACCTGTTTTACAGTTAGCCAGACATCCTCAGGGTTTCTTAAAGAGGCTCTCATGATTAGGTTACTTCAATGCCTGAGAATATTTGAAGCAACAGAACCCGATATTTGGACAATGATTTAAGCATCCGGCCAGGTTAAAAAGGTCAGGGTATCGGGGCTGGAGGTGAGCCACGGGCAGGTTCAGCTCACTGTGGCTATGAAGGTAATGTGGATTGACTCTCTTTCATGGACCAGCTTGGAACATCACTTGCTTGCTGTTTGCACGATTTGCTTTCTCCCCCTCTCTCCGCACATTGTGTGTTTGACGGTGTTCTTTTTTTTTAATGGGTTCTTTTGGGTTTCATTGTGTTGTGGCTGCCTGAGAAGAGCTGAATCTCAAGGCTCTATAAAGTAAACATAATAAATATACTTTGTAGGTTTTCATAAATAAAATGAAGTGAGGCGTTCTATGTTTGATGAAACCTATAACACATTTTATTGAACTCCAAAATCTGAGTACAAAACCGTGCTAAGAAACTGTTTATGTAAAAATGTCATCATGTTAGCCCAGCCTCTTAAAGTGAAACTCCAACTGAATGTTAACGGTTGTGAATTATATACATTTCTCGCTATTATGGTACCCTACGCAGACATACACCCGCCTCAGAATTCACTAAAACTGGCATTGTGAGCAAGTCTGGAGCTCAGACGAGCCACTCGGCTCGGGCCTGTGTTCCATGGGTGGAGTAACTGCTGGTACCTATGACTCATCCAGAGGTTTGTTGACACACTCAGGGTCATGTTGTGATGGCAGCAGAACACTCGGTGGGCCGGCTTAAGGTGATCTACTGAAATATGTTCACGTTTAGCCCTCTTATCTATGACAAAAATCTTTGCTCCTGATTCCAAAACACGGAACCGGCCATCCAAAGGGAGCCAAAGGGGATGTTAGTGTGCATCATGACGGACGTAAACCAATGAGGCAGAATGTAGGTCAATAGGAACCCAAGAGTTCTGTACGCCATGTTGGGAGGTAGGAATAAGTGAAACGGAATTGAATTTACTGAGGAGGGCAGAATGTTGTTGAGAGGCCAAACAGGCAGTCATGGCATCAGGAATAAAATCACCTGGCACACGTAATGGCTGCCCGTATACCAACTCAGCCGCAGATGACTGCAGGTCCTCTTTTGGATCAGTTCTGAGCCCCAGCAGGACCCAGGGGAGATGATTATGCCAACACTTCTCGTTTAGAGAAGCCCTCAGAGCAGCCTTTAAGGAGCGGTGAAACTGCTCGATTAGACCATTAGACAGCAGCTGAAGCGCTGTGGTGTGATGTAGCCTAACACCAGGGTTCTAGGCTATGGCATCCCAAAGGTCTGAAATGAATTGGGCACCACAGTCAAAGGAAATATCAGATGGGGTGCCAAACTGAACGACCCAGGTACTGATGAACGCCCGAGCCATGTCTGTTGCCGCCGTCGATGATAGAGGGATGACAGTCCACCATGGCAAGAAGGTGCATGAAACTGTTGGGGGGGGAAGAGGACCAACAAGGTCCACATTGACGTAGTCAAACCGTCTCTCAGGGACCGTAATGGCACCGGAACAGGACAACTAATTTTTGCTTACTGGCATTCCATACAAGCAGAAGTCCAATCATACACATCCTTTCTGAGGCCATGACAACCAACCAGTTTTTGTGAGGCCTTCTGGCCCGGATGTGAGAGACCATGTAAGGAGTTAAAAACAGTCTGTCTCCAGTTTCACACATCAAAGTTACTGGTGAACGCAGTAGGGCAGGCAGCATCTCTAGGAAGAGGTACAGTCGACGTTTCAGGCTGAGACCCTTCATCAGGACTAACTGAAGGAAGAGTTAGTAAGAGATTTGAAAGTGGGAGGGGGAGGGGGAGATCCAAAATGATAGGAGAAGACAGGAGGAGGAGGGATGGAGCCAAGAGCTGGACAGGTGATAGGCAAAGGGGATATGAGAGGATCATGGGACAGGAGGTCCGGGGAGAAAGGCAAGGAGGGGGGAAGGGGGGGAACCCAGAGGATGGGCAAGGGGTATAGTCAGAGGGAGAGAGGGAGAAAAAGGAGAGTGAGAGAAAAAATGTGCGTATAAAAATAAATAACGGATGGGGTATGAGGGGGAGGTGGGGCATTAGCGGAAGTTAGAGAAGTCAATGTTCATGCCATCAGGTTGGAGGCTACCCAGACGGAATATAAGGTGTTGTTCTTCCAACCTGAGTGTGGCTTCATCTTTACAGTAGAGGAGGCCGTGGATAGAGATGTCAGAATGGGAATGGGATGTGGAATTAAAATGTGTGGCCACTGGGAGATCCGGCTTTCTCTGGCGGACAGAGCATAGGTGTTCAGCAAAGCGGTCTCCCAGTCTGCGTCAGGTCTCGCCAATATATAAAAGGCCACATCGGGAGCACCGGACGCAGTATATCACCCTAGCCGACTCACAGGCGAAGTGTCGCCTCACCTGGAAGGACTGTCTGGGACCCTGAATGGTGGTAAGGGAGGAAGTGTAAGGGCATGTGTAGCACTTAGAAACATAGAAACATAGAAAATAGGTGCAGGAGTAGGCCATTCGGCCCTTCGAGCCTGCACCGCCATTTATTATGATCATGGCTGATCATCCAACTCAGAACCCAGCCTTCCCTCCATACCCCCTGACCCCTGTAGCCACAAGGGCCATATCTAACTCCCTCTTAAACATAGCCAATGAACTGGCCTCAACAGTTTGCTGTGGCAGAGAATTCCACAGATTCACCACCCTCTGTGTGAAGAAGTTTTTCCTAATCTCGGTCCTAAAAGGCTTCCCCTCTATCCTCAAACTGTGACCCCTCGTTCTGGACCTCCCCAACATCGGGAACAATCTTCCCGCATCTAGCCTGTCCAATCCCTTTAGGATCTTATACGTTTCAATCAGATCTCCCCTCAATCTTCTAAATTCCAACGAGTACAAGCCCAGTTCATCCAGTCTTTCTTCATATGAAAGACCTGCCATCCCAGGAATCAATCTGGTGAACCTTCTTTGTACTCCCTCTATGGCAAAGATGTCTTTCCTCAGATTAGGGACCAAAACTGCACACAATACTCCAGGTGTGGTCTCACCAAGGCCTTGTACAACTGCAGTAGTACCTCCCTGCTCCTGTACTCGAATCCTCTCGCTATAAATGCCAGCATACCGTTCGCCTTTTTCACCGCCTGCTGTACCTGCATGCCCACTTTCAATGACTGGTGTATAATGACACCCAGGTCCCGTTGCACCTCCCCTTTTCCTAATTGGCCACCATTCAGATAATAATCTGTTTTCCTATTTTTGCCACCAAAGTGGATAACTTCACATTTATCCACATTAAATTGCATCTGCCATGAGTTTGCCCACTCACCCAACCTATCCAAGTCACCCTGCATCCTCTTAGCATCCTCCTCACTGCTAACACTGCCACCCAGCTTCGTGTCATCCGCAAACTTGGAGATGCTGCATTTAATTCCCTCATCCAAGTCATTAATATATATTGTAAACAACTGGGGTCCCAGCACTGAGCCTTGCGGTACCCCACTAGTCACCGCCTGCCATTCTGAAAAGGTCCCGTTTATTCCCACTCTTTGCTTCCTGTCTGCTAACCAATTCTCCACCCACACCAATACCTTACCCCCAATACCGTGTGCTTTAAGTTTGCACACTAATCTCCTGTGTGGGACCTTGTCAAAAGCCTTTTGAAAATCCAAATATACCACATCCACTGGTTCTCCCCTATCCACTCTACTAGTTACATCCTCAAAAAATTCTATGAGATTCGTCAGACATGATTTTCCTTTCACAAATCCATGCTGACTTTGTCCGATCATTTCACCACTTTCCAAATGTGCTGTTATCACATCCTTGATAACTGACTCCAGCAGTTTCCCCACCACCGACGTTAGGCTAACCGGCCTATAATTCCCCGGTTTCTCTCTCCCTCCTTTTTTAAAAAGTGGGGTTACATTAGCCACCCTCCAATCCTCAGGAACCAGTCCAGAATATAACGAGTTTTGAAAAATTATCACTAATGCATCCACTATTTCTTGGGCTACTTCCTTAAGCACTCTGGGATGCAGACCATCTGGCTCTGGGGATTTATCTGCCTTCAATCCCTTCAATTTACCTAACACCACTTCCCTACTAACATGTATTTCACTCAGTTCCTCCATCTCGCTGGACCCTCTGTCCCTTACTATTTCTGGAAGATTATTTATGTCCTCCTTAGTGAAGACAGAACCAAAGTAATTATTCAATTGGTCTGCCATGTCCTTGCTCCCCATAATCAATTCACCTGTTTCTGTCTGCAGGGGACCTACATTTGTCTTTATCAGTTTTTTCCTTTTTACATATCTATAAAAGCTTTTACAGTCCGTTTTTATGTTCTCTGCCAGTTTTCTCTCATAATCTTTTTTTCCCTTCCTAATTAAGCCCTTTGTCCTCTTCTGCTGAACTCTGAATTTCTCCCAGTCCTCAGGTGAGCCACTTTCTCTGGCTAATTTGTATGCTACTTCTTTGGAATTGATACTATCCCTAATTTCTCTTGTCAGCCACGGGTGCACTATCTTCCTTGATTTATTCTTTTGCCAAACTGGGATGAACAATTGTTGTAGTTCATCCATGCAACTTGTTCCGCTTACAAGGATAAGTGCCAGGAGGGAGATCAGTGGGGAGGGATGGGGGGGACGAATGGACAAGGGAGTTGCGTAGGGAGCGATCCCTGCGGAAAGCAGAGAGAGGGTGGGAGGGAAAGATGTGCTTAGTGGTGGGATCCCGTTGGAGGTGGCGGAAGTTAGCCTCCAACCTGATGGCATGAACATTGACTTCTCTAACTTCCGCTAATGCCCCACCTCCCCCTCGTACCCCATCCGTTATTTATTTTTATACACACTTTCTTTCTCTCACTCTCCTTTTTCTCCTTCTGTCCCTCTGACTATACCCCTTGCTCATCCTCTGGGCTCCCCCTGCCTTCCCCCCTCCTTGTCTTTCTCCCCGGACCTCCTGTCCCATGATCCTCTCATATCCCCTTTGCCAATCACCTGTCCAGCTCTTGGCTCCATCCCTCCCCCTCCTGTCTTCTCTTATCATTTTGGATCTCCCCCTCCCCCTCCCACTTTCAAATCTCTTACTAACTCTTCCTTCAGTTAGTCCTGACGAAGGGTCTCGGCCTGAAACGTCAACTGTACCTCTTCCTAGAGATGCTGCCTGTCCTGCTGCGTTCACCAGCAACTTTGATGTGTGTTGCTTGAATTTCCAGCATCTGCAGAATTCCTGTTGTTTGCTGTCTCCAGTTTGTTGGCATGATGCCATGAGGGTAATCAGTTGAGACATTGCGCAGGAGAGAAACCCCAGCTTCTCTGAATTTAATGTCAGCCAACCGCAGGCCCCGTGACTGCTGTTCGGTAAGCCTGGACCTCTGAGTCAGTAACTTGGTCAGCCCACATGCCGGCATAATCATTCCTTACGTGTACGGCCTCAATGGCTGGCCGTAAGAGGCAATCAGCCATGGCATTATTTTTTCCCTTGATATGTGAGCGCGGACATGTAGGCCAGGTGGCATTGCTGCCATGCTGAAAGGGGCTGAGATTTTGGCCATCATGCGCACGAGGGGTTTGTTGTCAATGAACGCTGTGTAATGGTGACCCTCTAGAAAGAAAAGGAAATGGTGGACAGGTAGATAGAGACCTAGAAGCTCACAGTCAAACGTGCTGTACTTCATTTCAGGGGGACGGAGCTGTCAGCTGCCACACTCCTCTGACCAACTCTTCGTGCACAGCACCCACAACATGGTCTGAGGCATCAGTAGTAATGGGCATGGTTGCGATGAGGACTGGGTGCACCAGTAGGGTTGCGTGAGAAGGAGCTTGTTTGGTATCATCAGATTCCCTGGTCATGTCTGCTGGCCAGTTCAGCACTTGATTAGGGGTATTTCCTTGAAGGGCACTGTACAGGGGAGCATAAGTTCGCCAGCTTGCAGAATGAAGTGATGATAGAAATTCACCATGCTTCAAAGTTCTTGTAGATTTTTCGTAGCACAGAGCGGTGGAAAATTGATAATAGAGGCTACATTTGATGGGAGAGGTTTCGAACCTTCTGCGGAGGTGCCATGTCCGAGAGAGTCAATTGCTGACAACCCAGACTCTTATTTAGCAGGGTTAATAATCAACCCATCTTGGCTTAAATGATCGAAAAGTGTGTGGAGATGGGATACGTGTTCAGATTTGGATGCACTGGTGACAGGTATGTCATCCAGTTATTCAATAAGAAAATCTAATTCTTTTAATACAGAGTCCATCAGCTGTTGAAAAGTCTGTGCTACATTTTTCAGTCCAAGTGGCATGCACAGAAACTGAAAAAGGCCAAATGGGGTTATCACAGCTTTTCTGGGAATGTCCTCCAAGCACACAGGCACCTGTGGGTAGCCCCTAACTAGATTAACTTTGGTAAAGATAAGCTTTCCGGCTAAACATGCCAAAAAGTCTTGAATGTGTGGGATTGGGTAACAGTAGGTGTGGTGGCCTGGGTAGGTTTCAGTAATCACCATGTGGGCTGCAACCACCCTGGGACATAGGGACCACATGGAAGGGTTAAGCCCAGGGGCTATTCGTCTGGAGAAGAATTCCAAATTTTTCCATGTTGGCAAACTCGGCCTTCGCCTTTGCCAGCTTTTGTGGGTCCAGTCTATGTGCGTGGGTATGGACTGCCGGGCCAGCTGTGGAAAATGGTGCTCAACCCCATGTTTTGTGACTGTGGCGGAGAATGTGGGCTTGGTGAGGTCTGGGAATTTGCCCAGCAGTGGTGTATGCGCTTGACAGAGTCCTTGTGGGAAACTTACTGAGGGAGCAGGGTAACAACCCAAAGCCCTTGACATCTACAAGCCAATAGTCCTTAAGTTCGACTAACAGTCCTTGGGCACACAGGAAATCTGTACCGAGCAGAGGTCTAGCTACTTTAGTCAGGATGAAGTCCCACGTGTAACGCCGCCCTGAAAGGGTGTCCATAATGAACAGTAGACAACCCTGGCAGCTGGAACCCATGGTGTTTACAGACCTCTGATGTCCCTATGTGCTGGCACTGTTGAAGCTGCAAGATGGTCGGCACTTCCTAACATTTGTACCAAAGCGAACATGGTAAAGACACTGACCCAACGTTTTCTGATTCACATCCACAGGTGTCCTCATGTTGGGGCCTTGCTGACTGGGCTTATTGAGGTAGAGAAAGGAGGAGGAATGATGCACCACTGCCTGGTTGAGTGTAGACTGTCTATCATTTTATCAAACTTCTTATAGACCATCACGGGTGCGTTAGCAGGGGCTATACGACTGGATTAGGCATTTGCCGCATGAAGAGTTCTTTAAGAATAAAACATGGATGGTGATTTCCCAGGAGAGACAGCATGTGGTCCATTAGTTCCAAAGCTCTAGTATCCCTGAGACCGGTGAGGAGAGTAATTGGTGTGCTCGGACTCCCATAGTCCAAAAGTCTGTGATAGGTGAAGTTTCAGCGATTGGTATTTATCATGTTCAGGCGGGTGTTCAAGCAGGCTCACCACTCTCACAGCCGTGGAATCGCTGAGAGACACTACCATATAGTAGAATTTGGTGTCATCCATACAGATTTCTCATAGAGGGATCTGGACCTCAGCTTGTACAAACGAAGCGACAGCTTTAGGCTCCCAAAACTCCGAATTTTCAAAGTAACACACATCAAAGTTGCTGGTGAACGCAGCAGGCCAGGCAGCATCTCTAGGAAGAGGTACAGTCGACATTTCAGGCCGAGACCCTTCACCAGGACTAACTGAAGGAAGAGTTAGTAAGAGATTACTAGAGAGTAAGAAATCTCTTACTAACTCTTCCTTCAGTTAGTTCTGACGAAGGGTCTTGGCCTGAAACGTCGACTGTACCTCTTCCTAGAGATGCTGCCTGGCCTGCTGCATTCACCAGCAGCTTTGATGTGTGTTGCTTGAATTTCCAGCATCTGCAGAATTCCTCTTGTTTGAATTTTCAAAGCAACTGCATTGACCAACATGTCCAATAACTCTGGAATCATCCTAGAGCATCGGGGTCGCCAATGTAGGTTTTCGCAAATAAAATGAAGTGAGGTGTTTTATGTTTACTGAAACCCATAACACGTTTTATTGAGTTCCAAAACCTACGTATAAAAGAGTGCTAAAGTATTCTTTATTTGAAAATGTCATCACTTCAGATCAGCCTCTTAAAGTGAAACCTCAACTCAAAGTCGGTGATTGTGAATTATGTACATCTCTTCCAGTTGTGTTTGTACGTGTGTGTGTGTGTGTGTGTGTGTGTGTGTGTGTGTGTGTGTGTGTGTGTGTGTGTGTGTGTCTGGGTGTGTCTGTGTGTGTGTGTGGTGTATGTACACATGCACACCACACACACCACATAGACAGACATATAGACAAAAACACACACACACACACACACACACACAAACAGATGGGAGGATTTAAAAAATATTCTAAGATATTAAAATATACAAACTACGAATCCCGCTTTAAGAGACCCAAGGGATGTCTGTCTACCTGTATAATATGCACAGTACAATTTGATCACAGTGTGGAAGATCGTTAATATTTGCCTACATTTATTCTGAGGCATAGCCATGTAAAACATTCACCATCAGCTGGTTTGGGATTGAAAATAGTTTTTGCATCAAATAACAAGTAATGTAAAATGTTTTTTTTATAAACTTCCATGCCTGAGATCTCTGCAAATCACGTGCCTTAATATTTTACATACCAAATAATCTCCAGATCCTAAAAATTCTACGATTCATTAAACTAATAAGTTTATGTTATTGTACACTCCCAGCATCTTCTTTCATGTTGTTAGTGTTATTAAAACATAAAGTGGTTTGAATACAAGGTGGATAAACATCCGATTCAAATTAAAAATTAATGTAATTTCAATGATTGAGAAAGGAATATAACGTTTTCTTCATCGAAGGTCGGCACAGTGAAATAATCAATCACTTTTTCTAATGTTTTCCTTCATGTGTTTAAATCACATTTGAATTGAGAGGATTTATTGGATCTCAGAGCTCACACTTCTTTGAACATCACAGGATTAAATTAAATGGACTTGGGAGTGACTTTGTTCCAACAATATTATTCAGTCGCAGAACTCCCAATGGCAGTCTGAAGTTTATGAGGTAGCAATTTGTTTTTACTCCACACGAGGCTTCTCCCACCCCGTTCCTCTAATCCTTTCAATACATCATTTTTTCTCCCCTGTGTCTATTCAACTTTCTTGTAAATGGAGAGAGATTTTTGCTCCCTAGTGTCTCATGCTTATTGAAAATGATCAGTCAAGTGGCTGTAATCAAGAATCATAAAATTGAGAGAATTCCTCTTCAGTAAATAATCAGGGTAGAGTTAACCTTGTATTTCACCTTGTAAAGATGCGATGCGTGCAGCTCCTAATGGCACCTGCTGTGTCTTTTATGATAAAGAGCATGGGAAGCTGGTCAGAGACTTAAAGACGCCTCTCTTGGAAGCATGTCGCAACAACAGAACACGTTGTCATGGGAAGGAGAAAATCTGGGATGTGTGCGTGAGAGCGTATCTGTGTGTGTGTGTGTGTGTGTGTGTGTGTGTGTATATGTGTGTGTGCGTGAACTTACTTTGAATTTTGAATTTTAAAACTATTAAAATCATGATCAGTTAAAATAGAGGCATTAAAGTCATTATCAAAACAATTACTAAAGTTTGTAACATCCTCCAAGACATTTCCATCACTTTTATTCACATCAACACCATCATCATTATTAATGGGAAGTCTAACATCTCCTGTCTCTTCTTAATACTCTAATTTGCAGAACTCCACCATTTGCACACGGGTTTTGTCAGTTTTGATTACATATAGCACAATATGGCACAAAACCTACAGGACAATACAGGCCTTTTGGCCCACGATACTGTGCCCAACATGTACTTATTTTACCGAGGGCTACCCATAGCCCTTTATTTGTCTAAGCTCCATGTACCTATCCAGGAGTCTCTTCAAAGACCCTATCATATCTGCCTCCACCACCGTTACTGGCAGCCCATTCCACTCTCTGCGTAAAAAAACTTGCCCTTGACATCTCCTCTGTACCTACTTCCAAGCACCTTAAGACTGTGCCCTCTCGTGTTAGCCATAAACGTACATTGATAATACTGTAAATTTGCTTTGATCTTTGACTTTTGGGAATGGAAGGATTAATGTATGAGAAAAATCTGATGGTTCTGGGCCTGTACTCACTGGAATTCAGAAGAATTGGTGGGGAATTTCATAGAACGCTATAGAAAATTGAAGGACTGAGTTAGAGTGGAGGAGGAGAGGCTGGTTCCTATCGTGGGGGAGCCTAGGACGACAGGGCACAGCTTCAGAACAGAGGAATGACCCTTTAGAGCCCTTTCATTAGCAATACACACAAAATGCTGGAGGAATTCAGCAGATTAACCCTTTCATTCCCAGCAGTTTTCACCTGCTGAGTTCCTCCAGCATTTTGTCTATGTTGCTCCAGATTTCCAGCACCTGCAGAATCTCTTGTGCTTGGGTATTTCTTTCGCCAGAGGCGGGTGAATCTGTGGAACTAATTGCTACAGGTAGCTGTGGTAGCCAGGTCATTAAGTCTATTCAAAATGGAGGCTGTTAAGTTCTTGATTACTAAGGACGTCAAAGGTTACGAGGAGAAGGCAGGAGAATGGGGTTGAGAAAGATAGAAGATCAGCCATGTCTTATAGTCTTATGGACTTTGACTTTGACTTCTCGTTATGACAGGAACCTGCTTATTGATTTTGGAGCCATGCTCACCAATAGTCAAAGCAGTGATGCTTTTTTCCCCATTATTTATTTGTTGTTTCTTTATTTATTGACGTTCAGTGTGGAATAGGCTCTTTTGGCCCTTTGTGCCTCACCACCCAGTAATCCCCTGATTTAATCCTGGACAATTTGCAATGACCAATTAACCTACCATCCAGTACATCATGGAAGGTGGGATGAAACTGGAGAACTCGGAGGAAACACATGCGGTCACAGGGAGAATGTAGAACTCCTTGCAGGCAGCGACAGGAATAATGGAAGGTAGCTCAGAAACTCAGTCAGTTTGGGAACTGTAGATTGATTGATCAGTTTTATTTGTCACAAGTACATTGAAAAATTGAAACATACGTATGTCATTTAGACCATAAGACAAAGGAGCAGAAGTAGGCCATTTGGCCCATCGAGTCTGCTCCGCCATTTTATCATGAGCTGATCCATTTTATCCAATTTAGTCCCACTGCCCCGCCTTCTCACCATAATCATTGATACCCTGGCTACTCAGATACCTATCAATCTCTGCCTTAAATACACCCAATGACTTGGCTTCCACTGCTGCCCGTGGCAACAAATTCCATAGGTTCACCACCCTCTGACTAAAAAATTTTTTTCGCATTTCTGTTCTGAAAGGGCGCCCTTCAATCCTGAAGTCATGCCCTCTCGTACTAGACCCCCTTATCATGGGAAACAACTTTGCCACATCCACTCTGTCCATGCCTTTTAACAATTCGAAATGTTTCTATGAGGTCTCCCCTCATTCTTCTAAACTCCAAGGAATACAGTCCAAGAGGGGACAAACGTTCCTCATATGTTAACCCTCTCATTCCCGGAATCATTCTAGTGAATCTTCTCTGTACCCTCTCCAACGTCAGCACATCCTTTCTTAAATAAGGAGCCCAAAACTGCCCACAGTACTCCGTGAGGTCTCACCAGCGCCCTATAGAGCCTCAACATCACATCCCTGCTCCTATACTCTATTCCTCTAGAAATGAATGCCAACATTGCATTCGCCTTCTTCACTACTGACTCAACCTGGAGGTTAACTTTAAGGGAATCCTGTACGAGGACTCCCAAGTCCCGTTGCATCTCAGAACTTTGAATTCTTTCCCCATTTAAATAATAGTCTGCCCGTTTATTTTTTCTGCCAAAGTGCATAACCATACACTTTCCAACATTGTACTTCATTTGCCACTTCTCTGCCCATTCTTCCAATCTATCCAAGTCTCTCTGCAGACTCCGTTTCCTCAGCACTACCGGCCCCTCCACCTCTCTTCGTATCATCAGCAAACTTAGCCACAAAGCCATCTATTCCATAATCCAAATCGTTGATGTACAATGTAAAAAGAAGCGGCCCCAACACTGATCCCTGTGGAACACCACTGCTAACCGGCAGCCAACCAGAATAGGATCCCTTTATTCCCATTCTCTGTTTCCTGCCAATCAGCCAACGCGCTATCCACGTATGTAACTTTCCTGTAATTCCATGGGCTCTTATCTTGTTAAGCAGCCTCATGTGTGGCACCTTGTCAAAGGCCTTCTGAAAATCCAAATATACAACATCCACTGCATCTCCCTTGTCTAGCCTACTGGTAATTTCCTCAAAAAATTGTAATAGGTTTGTCAGGCAGGATTTTCCTTTAAGTAATCCATGCTGAGTTCTGCCTATCTTGTCATATGCTTCCAGGTACTCTGTAACCTCATCCTTGACAATCGACTCCATCAACTTCCCAACCACCAACGTCAAGCTAACAGGTCTATAATTTCCTTTTTGCTTCCTTGCCCCCATCTTAAATAGCGGAGTGACATTTGCAATCTTCCAGTCTTCCGGAATCATGCCAGAATCTATCGACTTTTGAAAGATCATCGCTAATGCCTCCTCAATCTCCACAGCTACTTCCTTCAGAACACGAGGGTGCATTCCATCTGGTCCAGGAGATTTATCGACCTTTAGCCTATTCAGCTTCCTCAGTACTTTCTCTGTCGTAATTGTGACTGCGCACACTTCTCTTCCCTGCCACCCTTGAGTGTCCGGTATCCTGCTGTCTTCCTCAGTGAAGACTGATGCAAAATACTTGTTCAGTTCCTCTGCCATCTCCTCATCTCCCATTACAATTTCTCCAGTATCATTTTCTATCGGTCCTATATCTACTCTCACCTGTCTTTTACTCTTTATATACTTGAAAATGCTTTTAGTATCCTCTTTGATATTATTTGCTAGTTTCCTTTCATAGTTAATCTTTTCTCTCTTAAGGACCTTCTTGGTTTCCTTTTGTAAGGTTTTAAAGACTTCCCAATCCTCTGTCTTCCCACTAATTTTTGCTTCCTTGTATGCCCTCTCCTTAGCTTTAACTTTGGCTTTGACTTCTCTTGTCAACCACGGTTGCATCCTTTTTCCACTCGAAAATTTCTTCTTTTTTGGAATATACCTGTCTTGCACATTCCTCATTTCTCGCATAATCTCCAGCCACTGCTGCTCTGCCGTCTTTCCCGCCAGTGTCTCTTTCCAGTCAACTTTGGCCAGTTCCTCTCTCATGCCACTGTAGTTTCCTTTACTCCACTGAAACTCCGACACATCAGAATGACACAGATTTAGTGTCACCGAGCAACATATCCAGGGGCGCAGCACACAAATGTTGTCATTCTTCTGGTGACGGCAGCATACCCAGAACTTACATATAGCACAGTCATAGTTCAGGTGTTGGCTTTGGCAAGGTGTTGTCAAGATGTTCCACCTTTTGTAGACGTTTCTGTCTCTAGGCATTGTTGTTCCATATCAGGGAATAAGACCATAAGAGATAGGAGCAGAATTAGGCCATCTGGCCCATTGAGCCTGCACCACCATTTCACCATGGCTGATCCACTTCCCTCTCAATCCCATTCTCTGCTTTCTCCCCATATCCCTTCATGCCCTGACTAATCAAGAATCTATTATCTTCTGCCTCTAAATATACATAAATACTTGGCCTCCAGACCCACCAATGGCAATGAATTCCATAGGTTCACCACTCTCTGGCTAAAGAAATTCCTCCTCATCTCCATTCCAAATGAGGATGTACCCTCTGACCATAGACTCCCCCACCATAGGAAACATCTTCTCCACATCCGCTTTATCTAGACATTTCAATATTCAAAATAAGACCACACCTGAATCTTCATTTATCACGCCGCAATGTAACCAATCAGGATAGTCTCCACTGTGCATCTGCAGAAGTTCGTCAAAGTTTTAGGTGGTATGCTCCATTTGTACCAACTTCTAAGAAAGTAGAGATGCTGTCATGCCCACAACTTAATCAAATAATTTAATTAGCTCTTGTGATCATGGTTAGCGGCTTCATTTCCCACCACTGTCTGTAAGGAGATTGTACATTCTCCCTGTATCTGCGTGGGTCTCCCCTGGGTGCTCGTTGGGCCAGAATGGTCTACTACCATGCCAAATAAAATCAAATGGCTGTTTAGACTCCTCAGTTATGATTTTGTGTAGTTATGAATCTAGTTCCAGAAGTATCTCTGTTCAGGTCAAATGTATACGCTGGGTTCATGTAAGTTCCTTGAAGATGGAGCAATGAAAAATTGCAAGCTCATCAGCCGGGTATCTGAGTCAGCATCAGACTAAATCGTTGAACCATGAATGAACAAGATATTTTTAATCTTTGAAATTTAAAACCCATGTATTTGTGATTAACTTACTGAAGATCCTTAGTCAACAGGTTCCATTCTCCATAAACACTACACTCATAGAGTGTTAATGCTGTGTTAAAACAGAATCTGCTTCAGCAGAACCCACAGATTGAAATTCCTCGTTTCCTCAATTTGGAGTCACTTTATTGAGTGCTTGTTGACAATGAAAAATACCTTGCATTGTCATGGTACACACAAAAGGCATCACCAGTGTGACTTTAACATTTCCTGTCTGAGTCACCTTATGTACAAACACTCCTGTGTTATATCAATCTGTGTACATAAGCTATATTATGTATTTATGTTTATTGTGTTTTTATATATGTTTGTTTGTTCATTATGTGCTATGTTGTATGACATAGATGATCATAGACTTCCATGATCATGGTTTGCCATTGCCTTCTTCTGGGCAGTGTCTTTACAAGACAGGTGACCCCAGCCATTATCAATGCTCTTCAGAGATTGTCTGCCTGGTGTCAGTGGTTGCATAACCAGGACTTGTGATATGCACTGGCCGCTCATATGACCATCCACCACCTGCTCCCATGACTTCACCTGATCAAGGGGCTAAACAGGTGCTATACTTTACCCAAGAGTGACTTGCGGGCTAGCGGAGGGTAGGAGTGCCTTACACCTCCTTTAGTAGAGATATATCTCCACCTCACCAGCCAACTCGGGGTTCGCGTAACTATTTATATAATTTTATATTCTCGTGTTCTTTATCTTATTCTATTTTTGTTTTGTGCTGCATCAGATCTGGAGTAATAATTATTTCATTCTCCTTTACACTTGTGTACTGGAAATGACATTAAAAGACCTTGAATCATCTATGGCAAGGAATACGAAGCCAAAGATTTGGGCTGAGACTCTTCATATAATATTAACACATATCATATAACTTTTATAACTTCTGGGATATTACAGCTAACTAAGTATTATAGAGTATAAAGTACTTACCTACTGCTACCTGTAAAGAGTCTGTACATTCTGCTTGTGACCGTGTGGCTTTCCTACGGGCACTCTGGTTTACTCCCACAATCCTAAAACATACAGTTGGTAGGTTAATTGGTCATTGTAAATTGTCCCATGATTAGGCTAGGATTAAATTGGGTGATTGTTAGGCAGTGTGGCTTGAAGGGCTGGAAGGGCCTATTCCACAATGTATCTCAATCAATAAATAAATAAACAAATATAATTGTCACTGTGTGCTACACAGATATCTGTCTATTTACGAGAATCTCATAAACAGGAGTAATAATGTTTTATTGTGGGTTGAGTATTGGCTTGATAACCAGGGTGAAATCTTCCATCCTTCTTCAAAGTTGTGTTGCGGAATCTTTTACATCCAACTAAAGGGATTGATTTTGCTTCCAAATACCACATAACCATATCTGGCACGTACCGAATTCCATATCTGGCACGTGGGTGATAGAAAAATGGAGGGCTATCGGGGAGGGAAGGTTTAGATTGATGTTAGGTTAGGTTAGACCATAAGATATGGTCCATTTGGCCCATCGAGTCTGCTCCGCCATTCAAACATGGGCTGCTCCAATACTTCCAGTCATCCCCTCTCCCCTGCCTTCTCCCCATACCCTTTGATGCTCTGGCTAATCAAGAACCTATCTATCTCTGCCTTAAATACATCCAATGACTTGGCTTCCACAGCTGCTCATGGCAACAAATTCCATAGATTTACCACCGTCAGACTAAAGTAATTTCTCCACATCTCTGTTCTAAATGGACATCTTTCAATCCTGAAGTGGTGCCCTCTTGTCCTAGACTCCCCTACCATGGGAAATAACTTTGCCATATCTAATCTGTTCAGGCCTTTTAACGTTCAGAATGTTTCTATGAGATCCCCCCTCATTCTCCTGAATTCCAGGGAATATAGCCCAAGAGCTGTCAGACGTTCCTCATACAGTAACCCTTTCATTCCTGGAATTATTCTCGTGAATCCTCTCCAATGTCAGTATATCCTTTCTAAAATAAGGAGCCCAAAGCTGCACACAATACTCCAAGTATGGTCTCACGAGTGCTGTATAGACCCGCAACATCGCATACCTGCTTTTATATTCTATACTTCTAGAAATGAATGCCAACATTGCATTCACCTTTTTCACTACTGACTCAATCTAGAAGTTAACCTATAGGATATCCTGCACAAGGACTCCCAAGCCCCTTTGCATCTCTGCATTTTGAATTCTCTCCCCATCTAAATAGTAGTCTGCCTGTTTATTTCTTCCACCAAAGTGTATGACCATACACTTTTCAATATTGTATTTCATTTGCCACTTCTTTGCCCATTCCCTTAAACTATCTCTCTGCAGGCTCTCTGTTTCCTCAATACTACCCATTCCTCCACCTATTTTTGTATCATTGGCAAATTTAGCCACAAAGCCATTAATCCCAAAGTCCAAATCATTGCCATACATCATAAAAGGAAGCAGTCCCAACACCGAGCCCTGAGGAACTCCATTGGTAACTGGCAGCCAGCCAGAATAGGATCCTTTATTCCCACTCTCTGTTTTCTGCCGATCAGCCAATGCTGCATCCATCTAGTAACTCCCCTATAATTCCATGGGCTTTTATCATGCAAAGCAGCCTCATGTGCGGCACCTTGTCAAAGGCCTGAAATTCCAACTACGTCACATCTACATTTCCTTTGTCTACCCTGCTTGTAATTTCCTCAAAAATTTGTAGTAGGTTAGTCAGGCAGGATTTTCCTTTCTGGAAACCATGCTGGCTTTGGTCTATCTTGTCAAGTGCCTCCAGGTATTCCGTAATCTCATCCCTAACAATCGATTCCAACAACTTCCCAACCACTGATGTCAGGCTAACAGGTCTGTAGTTTCCTTTCTGCAGCATCCCACCCTTCTTAAGTAGCGGAGTAACATTTGCAATTTTTCAGTCATCCGGTATAATGCCAGAATCTATCGATTCTTGAAAGATCATTGTTAATGCCTCCACAATCTCTCCAGCTACTTCCTTCAGAACCCAAGGGTGCATTCCATCAGGTCCAGGATATTTATCCACCCTCAGACTGTAAATCTTCCCTAGCACTTTCTCAGTCGTAATTTTTACTGCACAAACCTCACTTCCCTGACACTCTTGAATGTCCGGTATACTGCAGATGTCTTCTACTGAGAAGATTGATGCAAAATACGCATTTAGTTCTTCTGCTATCTCTGCGTCTCTCATTACAGGATTTCCAGTGTCATTTTCTACTGGTCCTATATCTACCTTCAACTCTCTTTTACCCTTTATATACTTAAAAAAGGTTTTTAGTATCTTCTTTGATATTAGTCGCTAGCTTCCTTTCATAATTCACCTTTTCCTTCCTAATGACCTTTTCAGTTTCCTTCTGCAAGTTTTTAAAAGCTTCCCAATCCTCTATCTTCCCATTAACTTTGGCTTCCTTGTATGCCCTCTCTTTGGCTTTTACTTTGGCTCTGACTTCACTTGTCACACACTGTAGTGTCCTTCTTCCATTCAAAAATATATTTGTCTTGCACTTCCCTCATCTTTGCAGAAACTCCAGCCATTGCTGCTCTGCTGTCCTTCCTGCTAGTCTCCTTTTCCGGTCAACCTTGGCCAGCTCCCCTCTCATGCCATTGTAATTTCTTTTATTCCACTGGAATGCCAACACATTGGAATTTAGTATCTCCTTCTCAAATTTCAAAGTGAACTCGATCATATTGTAACCACGAGGAAATCTGCAGATGCTGGAATTTCAAGCAAAAAACATAAAAGTTGTTGGTAAATGCAGCAGGCCAGGTAGCATCTATAGGAATAGGTTCAGTCGACGTTTTGGGCCGAGACCCTTCGTCAGGATTAACTGAAAGAAGAGCTAGTAAGAGATTTGAAAGTAGGAGGGGGAGGGGGAGATCCAAAATGATAGGAGAAGACAGGAGGGGGAGGGATGGAGCCAAGAGCTGGACAGGTGATTGGCAAAGGGGATATGAGAGGATCATGGGACGGGAGGCCTAGGGAGAAAGAAAGGGGGAGGGGGGAAGCCCAGAGGATGGACAATAACGGATGGGGTACAAGGGGGAGGTGAGGCATTAGCGGAAGTTAGATCAGTCAGTGTTCATGCCATCAGGTTGGAGGCTACCCAGACGGAATATAAGGTGTTGTTCCTCCAACCTGAGTGTGGCTTCATCTTTACAGTAGAGGAGGCTGTGGATAGACATATCAAAATGGGAATGGGACGTGGAATTAAAATGTGTGGCCACTGGGAGATCCTGCTTTGTCCGGTGGACAGAGCGTAGATGTTCAGCAAAACGGTCTCCCAGTCTGCGTCAGGTCTCGCCAATATATAGAAGGCTACATCGGGAGCACTGGACACAGTATATCACCCCAGACGACTCACAGGTGAAGTTTCATCTCACCTGGAAGGACTGCTTGGGGCCCTGAATGGTAGTGAGGGAGGAAGTGTAAGGGCATGTGTAGCACTTGTTCTGCTTACAAGGATAAGTGCCGGGAGGGAGATCGGTGGGGAGGAATGTGGGGGGTGTGGGACGAATATATCGATCATACTGTGATCACTGTTCCCTAATGGTTCCTTAACCTTAAAATCTCTATCACCTCCGGATCATTGCACAACACCCAATCCGAAACAGCCGATCCCCCTTAGTGGGGCTCAGCAACAAGCTGTTCTAAAAAGCGATCTCTTAGTCGTTCTACAAATTCTCTCTCTTGAGGTCCAGTACTGATCTGGTTTTTCCAATTTATTTTCATATTAAAATCCCCAATGATTATCATGACATTGCCCTTCTGACACGCCTTTTCTAACTCTGCTGTAATTTGTGATCCACATCCTGGCTGCTGTTTGGAGGCCTGTATACAACTGCAACTGGGGTCATTTTACCCTTGCCATTTCTTAGCTCAACCCATACAGACTCTACACCTTCCGATCCTTGTCATCCCTTTCTAATGATTTAATATTATTTCTTATACTCAGGGCCACACCACCCCCTCTACCTACTAACCTATCTTTCCAATACACCATATATCCTTAGACATTCAATCCCAATGGCAGCCATCCTTTAACCAAGTTTCAGAGATGGCCACAACGTCCTACTTGCCAATCTGTAGCTGAATTTGAAGATCATCCATTTTTTAATGCTGCGTGCATTCAAATACAACACTTTCAGTCCAGTATTTGTTGCTTTCTGTTTTAACTGCACCATGCCTCTATTGCCCTGTAACTCATCCCACTGGCTGTGATTATGCCTTATCTCCTGCTGTCCTTTCTATCACCTCGTAAAAGATTAAAAGATAGCAAAACATAGCGGGCTGAAGGGCCTGAACTATGCTGTAATGTTCTATGTTCTATGTTTTAAAAACCACACACTTCATTTCGGAACCTGAAGGGATTAATAGATATTGAGTTCTTACAATCAATCATCCACTGCAGGGGAAACACAGAGGAATGGCTGAGCCTGAGAGTGTCAGATATGTCAAACACTACGAGGGCATAGTTTTAAGGTGAGAAGGGAAAGCTTAAAAGAGATGTGCAGGACAAGTTCTTTTCTTCACAGAGAGTGGTGGGTGCTTAGTACAGGCTGCCAGTGGTGGGGTGTTGGAATCAGATTCAATGGTTTAAAGGTTCAAAGGTACAATTTAATGTCAGAGAAATGTATACAATATACATCCTGAAATGCTTTTTCTTCGCAACCATCCATGAAAACAGAGAATAAACGACGGTTAAATGTTAGAACCCCAAAGTCCCCCCAGCTCCCCCCACCCCCGCACATAAGCAGCAGCGAGCAACAATCCCCCTTAGACATAGACTTGTGGTTACCCCAAAGACTACATTGTTCACCCGATGATTCAACATGCCGCAGGCTCTCTCTCTCCTAATAAGGGAGAAAGAGGTGACTCCATTTTCCAACGAGCGGGAGAAATAACAAACAACTCGCTGGCTTACGATGTTAAAAGTCCATTATGTTGCTTTTCTCGAACTCTGTGCCTGAAGATCGCAAGGATCCCGGGTCCCCAGGCACACAGCAGATGTTCCAACTCCCCCAACGACACTGACCCTTGATCCACCTGTCTCCAGTTACTCGAGATCCTAGGCCTCTGAATCCATGCCGAAATCTTAGGCCAAGACTTTGGCATGCAGAATAGCGGCCGATTGTGGAACCCTGAGAGCGGGTCCTATTCCTGCAAAGAACCATAATCAGCGTGTAACTTCAGGTTAGGGTCTTCAAAAGAACCCTGAAAGGGAAAATAGAGATATTAAAGATGGAAATAGAACTGTTTTCGAAGATGCAAGCAAAGGAGTTGCCATTGGGTGTTTTATATAGTGGTGTTTTAGAGTCTTTAAGAGGCACATGAAAATACAGGGAATATACAGGCAGAAATTAGGTGGCGGGATGGAGATATGTGTCTACCAAAGGAGATGTAAGGCACTCTTGATCTCTGCTAGCCTGTAGGCCACTCTTGGGCAAGGTGTAGCACCTGCATAGCCCCTCATTCGGGGTCACGTGAAGCTATGGGAGCTGGCGGTGGATGGTCCTATGAGCAGCTGGTGCACATCATGTTCTGGTTATGTGACCATTGACAACAGGCAGACACTCTCCAGAGTATTGATAATGGCTGGGGTCACCCCCTTGTAAAGACACTGCCCCGAAGAACGGAATGGCATTCACTTCTGTAGAAAAATCTGCCAAGAAAAATCATGGTCATGGAAAGACCATGATCACCAAGGTCATATGACAAATCACATAACGGGGGAAGGGATTAGTGTAATTTGGCATCATGTTTGACACAGCCATCTGTGGTAAACCATATATATAGGTTGTAACTGGGTTACCTGTCTGGACACGCCCCTCTGCTGACTGCTCCTGTGGCTCCTCCCACAGACCCCTGAATAAAGGCGATTGTGTCACTGCTCCTCCCTCAGTCCAGGGGCAGACATTCAGCATGGATGTTGGACCATTTACTGTTAATAAAAGTTTTTCAGTATTTATTCTACTTCCAGTCTTTTGGAGTAATTGATAGTGCATCACCATCGTGAGCGTAAAGGCCTGTTCTTGTGCACTACTGTTCTAACTTCTTTTATAATTGAGAAAATTAAGCATTTGGTGTTGGAAGTGGTTCAATGAGATTCTGATAGGGATCTTTGTACGATAATCAAACGCTGATGACATATAATAGTGGGCCATACAGTTCCTTTATGCATTATTTACTTCATAAGAAGCACAGTAGGGTAGCAGTTAGAATAACACTATTACAGCATTGAGAGTCTGTTAAAAGGATCGTGGGCCAATGGGCCTGTACTGTGCTGTAGTGTTCTGTACTCTATATCCTGACTTCTATTTACAACAGTTTAGCAGCACTCTGATCACTTTGCTCACTTCAGAGTTCAAAGTACATTTATTATTGAAGTATGTACACATTATACAACCTTGAGATTCATCTCCTTACAGGCAGCCACGAAAAACCCAATAGAACCTATTAAAAAGAAGATTGTCAATCACCTAATATTCCAGAAAAAAAAACAACAAAACAAAAAACTAACCTGTCAGTGTTACATTATGTACAAACACTCCTAGAGAAATCCCCTGAGTCCTGATGAAGGGTCTCCCTTTACTTGAAAATGGACTGTGTGTAGGCATAATGGAAAGTTCTATATTTCAGTTCCTGAAATGTTGACAATTCCATTCCCCTACAGTTATAGGCCAGTAACATCATAAAAGATCTCACCCACCCTGCTCATGGACTGGTTGTCCCACTCCCGTCAGAGAGGAGGCTATGTAACATCCATGCCAATACCACCGGACTCAAAAACAGTTACTTTCCCCAAGCAGTAATGCTGATCAACGCCTCCACCACCATACTTTACCATTTCCTTATGTAAAGACACTCCTGGAGAAACCCCTAGAGTCCCGATGAATGGTCTCATACTGAAACAAAAAATGTTTATTTATTTCCATAGATGCTGCCTGACCTGCTGATTTCCTTCAGTATTTTGTGTGTCTTACACTGGATTTCCAGTACCTGCAGAATGCCTTGTTTTCTCTATATTAAGGATTCTACTTCAATGCAAGTTTTTATCAGGTTTTGGAGAAATATTGCAGCAACTCTGAAATTACATGAATTTAATAAATACATCCAGAGAAGTCAGGTGCTGTTTGCGATACCTTCATTGAACTTTGCAGCAGGTAATGCTTGGATGAGAGTGTTATTGGAACATAAGACAGCCTCTCACACTGATACACACAAAAGTCAATACTGTTCATTTCAGCACTTCACAACCTCCTTTAAAGTTCCTCTTAAAAAGCCCTGAGTTAATGGTGTCCAAATGATCCTGCATAAAACTAATATTTCAGTTTTATGGTCACCTTATCCATTTCCTAAGGAGATTGTGGCGAGTTGCATCTCTGTTTGGAACAGGAATTGCAAGGCATCTGACCGCGAGTCCCTACAAGGGATTATGAGGACTGCTGAGAGAAGATTATCAGGGTCTCTCTTCCACCCATCTGAGATATTAATCAGGAACGCTGCATAAACAGGGCCCTTAGCATTGTCAATGATCCCTCCCATCTATCCAACAATCTTTTTGACCCACTACCATCAGAGAGGAGGTACCTAGCATTAGGACAAAGAAACAGCTTCCTCCCTGTGGCTGTGAGAATACTGAACTCCCTGCTAACACACAGGTATCATGTATGAAGCACTAATAGCATTACACTGTTTACTTTTAACTTGGCTTGTAAATGTACCTTGAGCTTAGTGGAAATCTTCTGGAACATATTTTATTATTTGTTGATTTAGTTGTGGTAATATTACTTTATGTGCTTTGTGTAGAATATATTTAGGTGTCAGGGTGGAGTTACAAGTCTACCAAAGAAGATGTAAGGCTCTCCTTCCCTCTGCTAGCCTGCAGGTCATACTTGGACAAGGTGCAGCACCTGCTCAGCTCCCCCCAATCAGGGTCACGTGAAGCCATGGGAGCAGGTGGTGGATGGTCGTATGAGCAGCTGATGGATATCACAAGTCCTGGTTATGCAACCAGTGATGCCAGGCAGACAAACTCTGAAGAATATTGATAATGGCTAGGGTCACCCATCTTGTAAAGACACTGCTCAGAAGGAAGCAATGGCAAGCCACTTCTGTAGGAATATTTGCCAAGAACAATCTTGGTCCTGGAAAGACCATAATCACCTACATCATAAGACATGGTACATAACAAATGAACAAAATAGGTTATATGTACTGTGTTGTTCACCTTGGTTGGGAGGAACATTGTCTTGTTTGGTAGTATGCATGCGCATGGTTGAATGACAATAAACTGACCTTGAACTTGAACAATGCTTGGGGCCAGAATGCTGAAAAGGAGAAGATAAATATCAAACAGGCAACATATGACATTGCAACACACACAAAATGCTGGAAGAATTCAACAGGTCACACAGCATTTATGGAGATGAACAACAGTCGATGAGAGCTTCTTTTAGAACTGGGAAGGAAGAGGGAAGATGTCAGAATAAAAAAAAGGTTCGTGGTGGGGAAAGAGGCTAGTTGGAAGGTGATAGGTGAAGCCAGGGGCATGGGAAAGTTAAAGGGCTGGAGAAGGAAGAATCTGATAAGAGAAGAGAATGGAGTATAGGAGAAAGGGAAGCAGAAGGGAACCCATGGGGATGTAATACGCAGGTGAGATGAAGTAAAAGGTCAGATTGTGGAATAGAGGAACCGGGGGGATTTTTTTTTACTGGAAGGAGAAATTGATATTCCTGCCATCAGGTTGGAGGCTACCCAGACTGAATATAAGTTCTTGCTCCTGCATTCTGAGTGCGGCCTCATCTTGGCACAAGAGGAGGCCATGGACCCACGTGTTGGAACTGGAATATATGACATTTTCTATATATGATATGATCAATATATGATAATTTTAAAAGTGCTGCATGCCAACATTTGTAGTTCCTGTCTAGTCATACATAAAGCCAAAGGTTGAATTACATACAAATTGAGTGAAAGATCTCTTTAAAGCATTCATGTCTTAGCGCCAAAGCCAGGTTCCAGATGGACATCAAAATGATTAATGCCAGCAGTAACCGTATTCTCTTCAGTGCAGGGCACCATCTGAAGTTCTTTTGGGATTTAGTGAAACTGAATACGACTTTGCAATCTACACAGCAATCTGTCAAGAGGGATTTCCATCATAAAAAGAGAAGTCAAGTTCAAAGTAATATTTTTTTCTTCTTGATAATGAATGAATTCTAAAGGTTCTTCAATTGCTTAATGAGATACATGCTGCAGAAATCTGAGACACTAACTGGTACCACATAAAATAGATTGTAGAGAGAAAAGATCTTCATACCAAATATTATTCAATGTCTGGCAGAATTACAATGAGTATGTTTAAAGTGAATGCTTAAAAAGAGGAGAAAAAGATTGAAACCTTGCTAATGTCATGTTTGACTTTGAAGAGGCTTGTTTGCACAGAATAAAAATTTGATTAAACTTCAACTTCTCAAAATGAGGAGCATTGCAGATTTTTAATTAATGTTTCTGAACAGTCTTATGACAGTCTTTGTAAATAAATTGGCTGCTTGTAGTGGTCAGCATGGTTCTATTATAGTGGTAGTGACCCAGGGTCAATTCAGAGTTCAATTCTGGTGCCATTCCGATGGAGTTTATACATCCTCCCCATGACCATGTGAATTTCCTCCTGGTGCTATGGTTTCCTCCCACATTGCAAAAGACATCCGGATTAGCAGATTAATTGTTCATGTGGGTACAACTGGGTGGCGTGGCCTCACTGGGCCAGAAAGGCCTTTTTCCGTTCTGTATATCTAAATAAAAGAATGAATTCAAAACAGAATTGTTACTGCTCTTAAAATAGATTAGTAGTAAAGTTCAAAGTAGATATACAGCGTGTCACTCTATACTACCTTGAGGTTTGTTTTCTTGCAGGCAAATAAAGAAATACAATGGAATTAATGGAAAACTATAAATAACAAAGACTGACAAACAACCCATGTGCAAAAGAAGACAAATTATGCAAATAATAAAAAGTCGGGGTAGCCTCTAACCTGATCACACGAATATCAACTTCTTCCTCCAGTAAAAATATATTTCCTAACCCCTGTCACTTCTGGTTATCCTCCCTCCCTCTCCCCATCATTTTATTCTGGCATCTTCCCCCTTCCCTTCCAGTCCTGAAGAAGGACCTCAGTCTGAAACATCAACCGTTTCCATAGATGCTGCCTGACCTGCTGATTTCCTCCAGCATTTTGTGTGTGTTGCTTTGGATTTCCAACATCTGCAGACTTTCTCATGTCTCTAAAATAATATCAGAATCAAACTTAGTATCACTGGCATATGTTGTGGAATTTGTTAATCTAATGGCAGCAGCACAATGAAATCTATGTGTCTGATATGGGAAGGGAGCTGAAAAAGGCTTACAAATTAGCTGAGGTCGTGGCTGCCAAACAGAATCAAAGAAATGACAGGAGGTAGAACCATAGAACCATGGAACCATAGAACTATGGCATGGAAAACAGGCCATTCAGCCCTTCTAGTCTGTGCCAAAACTTTATTCCGCTAGTCCCATTCACTTGCACCCAGTCCATAACCCTCCAGACCTCTCCCATCCATGTATCTATCCAATTTATTCTTAAAACTTAAGAGTGAGCCCGCATTTACCACATCAGATAGCAGCTCGTTCCACACTCATGATCGAAAGGTTAGATTCTCACAACTCATGCAGGGAGACTGAGTCCTCATGAGGAATTTGGGGCTACCTGGGACGCATAAATTAGCTGACCGCTGGGTGGCTATGCCCTATGTGATGGAGAGTCAGATGCCAAACATACCAGTCTTAGATTAGATTAGATTATGAAGACACGCAGTCCTCTTTTATTGTCATTTAGTAATGCATGCATTAAGAAATGATACAATGTTTTTCCAGAATGATATCACAGAAACACATGACAAACCGACTTAAAAACTGACAAAAACCACATAGTTATAACATATAGTTACAACAGTGCAAAGCAATACCGTAATTTGATAAAGAACAGTAAAAGTCTCAAAGTCTCTCGAAAGTCCCATCATCTCACGCAATCACTGTGATGATTGTACCTTCTACTACCAATTGTTTGGCGACAATAAAGTATAAAGTATAAAGACGGTGAACCTCCAGCGCCGCCAACTTGCCGATGCAGCATACCGGAAGCATCCGACCACAGTCCGACTCCGAGTCCGTCCGAAAACTCCGAGCCTCCAACCACCTCCCGACACCGAGCACTGAGCGCTTCGACCCCGGCCCCGGCAACAGGCAATAGGCAAAGCCGAGGATTTGGGGCCTTCCCCTCCGGAGGTTCTCGATCGCACAGTAGCAGCGGCAGCAAAGCAGGCATTTCAGAAATTTCTCCAGGCGTTCCTCTGTGCTTCTCACGTCCGTCTCCATCAAATCAGAATTGTGCACGGTCCCCTAGTTAACACATACGATATTCATTTGGAACGGCCGCGCGCGTTGCGTCGTGCCACCATCTTCTCCTCTCCTCCTCTCTTCAGGGTGAAACTAGAGGGTGGGAATGGAGCTCTCAAGATTCTTCATCGGAACCACCTTCTACCTCTGGGACAAGTAGGTGTGGGTTGATCCAAAGCCCGACCTGGAACCTACACCTAGTAAGAGGACTCTGTGGTGAGACAAAGAGACTGAAGGACCTACAGCAGGAGAGATTAGTCCGACCCCGCTCCTGAATGGGATACTGACTCGGAGGATGAGGAAATGGGGGTTTGTTATATGCTGCCTTTTACTAACTCCGCACTCATTGAGGAAGAGATTCCCAACCCTTCTCATGCTGAGGCAGGTGATATCGTGGGAACTATTGGTGGACAGGCTGGGTTTCAGTTGGACTGTGAAAAGGATGAAGCAGGGCTCAGCCAAGTGGCAGAGGGGTCCGAGTTGCAGGAGGGCATGAGTGATAGACCAGGGGAGGCCTTGCCATATAAAACAAAGAATCAGGAGACCCCCATATAGGCTGGCCTTTGTAGCACCGGGGGAACAGAGTGCCCCCTAGTGAGATATGTCACTACCATTTACAAATGGACTGGAGGTTCTGACATCATAAAATTTCTTTGAAAATTGAGTTATATATGACAGAATGACAAATTATTTCAAAGCCATGAGGACGTGACTATTTTGGTGGGGGGGAGATTAATGCCCTGGTTCATATTTTTTTTACTGTTATGCTGTTCTGTATTTGATTTTTGTGCAGTTCTCTGCAAGCTGCTTGTTTGGGTTTTGGTGAAGATAAGAGACAGGAGAATTGTGTGCCACCCAATAAGGATGGCTGGATTTAGGGGAGGTTTCTCTGGTGAGGGACACTAGGGTTGGGCTTGGGGCTTTTGAGAGGGGAGAAGAGAGAAAACGCCGGAGAGAAGAGGTTGTATGATTTGACCCAGAGCGGGGCCATAACTTGACGAAGCCTGGGGTGAGATCGATGGAGGATCAGTGTGAGGTCCAACTTGTGCATATAGGACTGTTTCATTAAGATGGGCCCTTTTCTTTTTTTTGCTCTTTCTTTACTCACCCTTTAGTCAAATTAAGAATTATAAAGCTAAATCTTTTAATCGTAAGCTGTGTTCTGTCTGCTATTTCATGGCACTTAATTGTAACGGGGTAACGAATTACGCAGCATCCACACAAACTAAGGGTTTTGGGGTGGGTTCGTGTCTCAATCTTACACGTTTGGTGGGGTCAGAGATTGTCTTCCCTAGACTTACACAGCAGATGGAACCAGATTGTTTCACTACTAAATAGTTTGCATATTAAACCTATTCATCAGAGCTCGGAAGGAGGTTGGCAGATGGAAACACCAGGAGCGTTAAACCAAGTGAACCAGCTAAGGAGAGGTTGGAAAGACTGTTTTCTCCAGAGTGTTATCAGCTGATTAAAGTTCACAAAATTATGAGGGACATAGATAGTTGGAGTCTCTTCCCCAAGGTATAAATGTCAATTGTTAGAGGGAATAGCTTTAGGGTGGAATGTGCTACCAGGGATAGTGGTGGAGACAGATATGATGGTGGTTTTTAAGGAGGAAATTTTTTTTAGCCAGAGGATAATTTAATTCTGCTCCTGTGTCTGATGGTTGTATTCATTTGCCAAAACAGTCTCTGAAGTGATGTATGCGTTCTGTTTTAAATCTCTTCGGGAGTGGAAGTTACATTTAATGATAACTTGTGCTCGTTGGTTGGTGGATTCCACTTGGAAATAGAGAGTTGTGTTCCATGATAAAGTGAAGTCAGTTTACTCATTTCTAAACCCTTTAGTAGCCTATTTCTGCTCCAATGCCTTATGGTTAGCCTAACTCACCAAGTTTATATGTATGATTGTGGACTTCAGAAAGGGAAATTCAAGGGAACACACACCAGTCCTCATCGAGGGAATAGAAGTGGAAAAAGTAAGCAATTTCCAGTTCCTTGGTCTCGACATCTCTGAGAATATATCCTGGGCCCAACATATCGATGCAATTACAAAGCAGCCATGACAGTGGCTAGCCTCTCATTGGGAGTTTGAGGAGATTTGGTATGTCCCCAAAGCCACTCACAAATTTCTACAAATGTACCGTGGAGAGCATTCTAACTGGCTGCATCACCATCCGGAGTGGTGGCTGGGGACAGGATCGAAAGTTAGAAACTCATCATGGGCACTAAGCTTCCCAGATCAGGTCGCATTCAAGGAGCGAATCCTCAGAAAGGCGGCATCCATCATTAAGGACCCCTATGACCCAGAACATGCCCTCTTCTCATTGCTACCATCAGGAAGGAGGTTCAGGAAACTGAAGGCACACACTCAGTGATTCAGGACCATATTCCTCCCCTTTGCCATCATATTTCTGAATGAACATTAAACCCATGAACACAAACTCACTACTTTTTTTGCACTATTATTTAATTTAACTTATATATATATATATATATATATATATATACTTCTTACTGTAATTCACAGTTTTTATTATTATGTTTTGCAATGTACTGCTGCATAACAACAAATTTCATGATACATGCCACTGATATTAAACCTGATTCTGATTAGGAATATTTAAATTGAAGGTCTGTAGGTTCTTGATTAGTCAGGACAGGATGCCCAAGGTTACGGGGAGAAGACAGGAGAATGGGGTTGAGAAGGATAAGAAGTCAGTCATGATGGTATGGCAGAGCAGACTCATTTGGCCAAATGGCTTAATTCTGCTCCGATGTCTAATGGTCTTATGAATACGAGACTGCTATGCTACTGTGATGCCCCATGGTATGCAAGACAAGGATTTCACTGAACCTTGGTGAATGTGACAATAATTAAGCAATTTAAGAATTCATTTCAGACCACTTTCTTGCACTCATTCATATCCCTGATTGCTTTCATATCCGGAAAGGTATTGATTTCTTTTTTGTTGCCCTGAATGTATTTAGTGATTTCCATTTTGGAGAAAGGATTCTAAAGCTGCATTATGTTCTGAGTGAAGAAATTGTTTCTCAACCTGGTGCTGAAAGAAAGGCTTGTATAGTTAGCCTTCAAGTTAAAAGCACCTTGGTGGATAGTTCCAATTGTTATAGGGCATCCAGGTTTAGGGGGGTGGGTGATGCAAGGGCTGACCTGGATGGATTCTCATTACCTTCTCCCACCTTGGAGGATAGTTCCAATTGTTAGAGGGCATCCAGGTTTGGGGATGGGGTAGGGGCTGAGCTGGATGGATTCTCATTACCTTCTCCCAATTCACCACAGAGAAGTGCTAAGATGGTGCAGTGGTTAGCACTGTGGCCTCACAACCCCACAGCGGTCTGGGTTCAATGCTGACCTTGGATGTTGTCTGTGTGGAGTGTGCATGTTCTCTCTATGATCATGCGGGTTTCCTCTGCACTTCAGTTTTCTACCACATCCCAATGATGTGGGACTTAGTCATGTTTGTAGATCACAGAAGCAGGCCCCGGGACCCACACATACAGGCTGATCACTCTGTCCACCTGCACCAGAAGATTTACAGGGCTAAAATATTATTTTTGTGCAGAGACCCTGCTTTGCCTTCCTGAAGGGTGATGGTCAGACTGAGGTGAGGAGGTGACATTAAACCTGATTCTGATTCTGATTCAATGACCGACAGGTTCCCATGTGTAGCATAAGCAACAGGACCACTCATTACTGGGTGTACAGAACAAAACAACTACATCTGCAAGCAGGAGGATCAAACAAGCTGCTGGAGGAACTCAGTGGGTCAGGCAGCATCTGGGAAGGGAAACAAATTCTCATCTGCACTGAGTGATGGAGGGGAGTTAGCCACTATATAGTTAGCCACTATAAAGCGATGAAGGGAAGGCTGGCAGATGATTGGCAGATTCAGTTGAGGACTAGAGATAGATAGATGAATGAAGGAAGAATGGAATGAGTGACAGAGGCCGGAAGTAGAGACAATTGGTGCAATCAACCCTGATCTAACTTTCAATGCAAAATGAGCTGACACTGCAACTTAACACTATTTGCCACCATAACATCCATTGAGCACAGTCTTGATTATGCTCAGTAACTAAACAAGCAACTGCAAGTGATGGAATCTGGAGCGAAACAAAAAAAAATTGCTGGTGGAACTCAAGGTTTTGATGTCTGGGCTTGACCTGAAGTATTGGCCATCCCTCTGTTTTCACAGATGCAGCCTGGCTTTCTTTCTTCCAGCCATAAGGAAGGGTCTTGTCCTGAAACAGTGATTGAAATTTTCCGGACTCGAAGGCCAGCGATGTGGACGTGGGTTGAAGGACTCTGAAATCTAGTGCTCTGCTCTGCGCTTGAAGGACATATGACACAGGACATCTATAGATGTTGGACTGGCAAGTACTGTGAACAAGGATAAGAATGAGGTGGCCCAGCGGATTAGCGAGTCCCCTCCCAGATCAGTGGGACCTGGGATTAGATGTCATGTATACAGGAACCTTGAGGACTGGTGGCTCCCTAGATAGGCAAGTAGTGAGTCTAGAGTTCAAGGCCTGAAGTTCTGAGTTCAGTCATTATCTAGTCCTGGTTTCAATACCTGTGTCCACAAGTCTGCGAGTCCACTGGGAAAGTTGGGGGCCTATTCTCTATGGGTCCGCTGGAAGCTGGAGGCATGGTTCTGTGCTTAGAGAATTAGCTGTATGAATTTTGTTGTTTGCTGTGTCTTGTTGTCGATAGTTGTGTTGTACTGCTAAATGTTGTGGGGCATGCTCTGTGGATGCCAGAATGTGCTGTGACACTTGCAGGCTGCCTCCAGCACATCCTTAAGTTGTGCTGGTTGTTAAAACAGACGACACATGTCACTGTATGTTTTAATGCACACGTGGGTGCCAAGGTAGTGTAGAGGTCAGCACAACACACTACTGCTTGGGGCATCAGAGTTTGGAGTTCAGTTCCAGCGTCTTCTCTAAGCAAGTTTGTACATTCCTTCCTGTGTGTGCGTGGGTTTCCTCCGGGTGCTCTAGTTTCTCTCACAGTCCGAAGATGTATTGATTAGTTGGGTAATTGGTCAATGTAAATTGTCCCAAGATTAGGCTAGGTTTAAATTGGTGGCTTGCTGGGTAGTACCATTCAAAGGGCTGAAGGGTCTGTTCCGCATTGTATGTCTAAATAAATGAATGAATCAGAAGATGTTAATCTGCTTATTAGTTTCCGTAGATGCTGCCTGTCCTGCAGAGTTCGTCCAGTATTTTGAGTGTGTTGCTTAGGAGTCCCTCCAGAAGTTGTTTCAATTTACTGTCAGAACTTTGTCCATCTCAGTGAGAGGCGGAGATAGGGTGGACAGTCAGAATCTTTCCCCAGGGTAGAAATGTCATAAATTGGCGTATGAAAACACCAAGGCCCTTGAACGGAAACGCCTATAAAATGTAGTGGGTATGGCCTAGTCCATCACGGGTAAAGACCACCCCACCTTTTGCGCCCACCATGAGTAATGGAGTGGAGATAAGTTTCTACTAAAGGAGGTGTAGTGCACTCTTTCCCTCTGCTAGCCTGCAGGGCACCCTTGGGCAAGATGTAGCACTTACTTAGCCCCCCCCCCGTCAGGGTAATGTGAAGCAGTAGGAGCAGTTGGTGGATTTTTGTATGAGTAGCTGGTGCAATATCACATATCACAAGTCCTGGTTACATGACCACTGACGCTAGGCAGACAACCTCTGAAGAGTATTGATAATGGCTGGGGTCACCTAAAGACTGCCCAGATGGAGGCAATGGCAAACCACTTCAGTTGAAAAATTTGCCAAGAACAATCATGCTTATGGAAAGACCATGATTGCCACGTCATACAGCACAGCACATACACATAAAAAACGAACCTTTGAATACAACTACATGGAGCCCTTCATGGGAAAGCAGCATCTATCATCAAGAACCCCCACCATCAAGGCCATGCTCTCTTCTCGCGGTTGCCATCAGGAAGGAGGTACAAAAGCCTCAGGATTCACACCACCAATTTCAGGAATAGGAATTACTCTTCAACCATCAGGGCCTTGTACCAGAAGGGATAACTTCTCTCACCCCAACACTGAGCTGTTCCCACAACCTATAGACTCACTTTCAAGAACTCTTCATTTCACGTTCTCGATATTTGTTTCTTATTTATTTATTGTTATTATAATTTACTTTTTTGTTCTTTTTGTATTTGCAGAGCTCATTCTCTTTTGCACATAGGTTGTCTGTTCATGTGTATGATTTTTCATTGATTCAATTGTGTTTCTTGGATTTACTGTGAATGCCTGCAAGAAAATGAATATCAAGGTAGCATATGGTGACATATAATCTATGTACTTTGATAATAAATTGACTGAACTTTGATCTTTGAAATTAGCTAGAGGATAAGCACTTAACTCAGGGGTTCCCAACCCTTTTTATGCCATGGACTCTTTTTGATGAGAGACTTTGACAAGAATGATTTGGACCCGAGTGCTGGAGTATCCGAGGCTGGATTCAAGATACGGTATAAAGCTGGAATGAAAACTGAGCAAAAACCAAACTTTAGACGATATCTCTAGTTAGGTTTAGAATTGACAACTGAACTTCAGTTCACACAAAATACTCTGCAGATGCTGGGGTCAAAGCAACACTCACAACATGCTGGAGGAACTCAGCAGGTTGGGCAGCATCCGTGGAAAAGATTGGTCGACGTTTCGGGCCGGAACCCTTCGTCAGGACTGTAGGGGGAAGGGGCAGAGGCCCTATAAAGAAGGTGGGGGGAGGGTGGGAAGGAGAAGGCCGGTAGGTTCCAGGAGAAAAACCAGTAAGGGGAAAGATAAAGGGGTGGGGGAGGGGAGGCAGGGAGGTGACCACTCCGTCCGCCAAAACAGACAGGATCTCCCAATAGCCACCCACTTCAACTCTGCTTCCCACTCCCATTCAGATATGTCCATACATGGCCTCCTCTACTGCCATGATGAGACTAAACTCAGGTTGGAGGAGCAACACCTCATATACCGTCTGGGTAGTCTTCAGCCCCTTGGTATGAACATAGAATTCTCCAACTTCTGGTAATTCCCTCCCCCTCCCTTCACTATCTCCATGTCACTCTGCCCCCCTCTCCCCCAGCTGCCTACCACCTCCCTCTTGGTTCCGCCTCCTTCTACTACCCATTGTGTTTTCCCCTATTCCTTCTTCACCTTTCCTGCCTATCACCTCCCTGCTTCCCCTCCCCCACCTCATTATCTTTCCCCTTACTGGTTTTTCACCTGGAACCTACCAGCCTTCTTCCCACCCTCCCCCCACCTTCTTTATAGGGCCTCTGCCCCTTCCCCCTACAGTCCTGATGAAGGGTTCCGGCCCGAAACGTTGACTGATCGTTCCCACGGATGCTGCCCGACCTGCTGAGTTCCTCCAGCGTGTTGTGAGTGAACTTCAGTTCAGGTGCCCTTTAAATATTTAATTATTGGCACCCAAAAACATAATTGCCAATTAGCGGGACAGTCCTGAACCCTTACAGGGGCCGTAGCAGCGATCCATATTCCAGAGATTTAGAGTGGCTAAACGCTGGAAGCTGGTACAGCTGGGTGGATGTCATACATCCTTTCCATTAACTGAGGGGTCTGTGGACCCCAGGTTGGGAACTCTTGGCTTAAGGTGAGAGTGGGGAAATTTGAAGGAGATATAGAAGATAAAGTTTTGTTTTACACAGAGACTGGCGCTGTGGGACACACGAGAATCCAGGGAATGAAGGAATATGGATCAGGTGCAGGCAGAAAATATTTAGCTTATTTCAGCGTTGTGTTCAGCACAGACATTGTGGCCCAAAGGTCCCGTTGCTGTGCGGTACTGCTCCGTTTTCAACATTCTGTGAGATCATTTCTCGTTCTTCAAAAACTGTTGTTTGCCGCACCTTAAACTTCCGTCAAAGAGCAGCCTTCATCTCAGGAATCAAAATTCTACAAAATACTTGAAATCGGAAGTGAAAACTGAGCAAACTCAGCTGGCCTAGTAGCGTCAGTGGGAAAGAAGTGAATTTAACATGTTGGATCACTGACCTTTCTGATGAAAACTCATTGACTCAATTTGGTGAGAGTAGACGTCCAATTTTACAGCAAATAGGGTCAGCTTCTTCAATAAACCTTCGATTCAAGAGGCGAGAATTGCATCTTCTCTCAGTAAAACATAAACACATGAGATTCTGTAGATGCTGGAAATCCAAAACAACATATGCACAAAATGCTGGAGGAACTCAGCAGGCCAGGCAGTATCTAGGAAATGAATAAACATTTCCTAGAAATGCTTCAGGCCGAGACACTTCATTGAGGCTGGAAAGGAAGGGGGAAGATGCCAGAATAGAAGGTGGGGAGAGGGGATGCAGGACTAGCTAAAGTGATAGGTGAAGCCAGATGGGTGGGGGAGGGGGGAATGAAGTAAGAAGTTGGGAGGTGATAGATAGAAAAGGTAAAGGGTGATGAAAAAGGAATCTGATAGGAGAGAAGAGTGGACCATGGAAGGAGATCAGGCACCAGGGGGAGGTGATAGGCAGGTGAGGAGAAGATGCAAGAGGCCAAAGTGGGGAAATGAAGAAGAGGGAAAGAGGAGGTGGGAAAATTGCCAAAAGTTGGAGAAATCAATGTTTATGCCATCAGGTTGGAGGCTACCTGGATGGAATATGAAGTGTCGCTCCTCCAGGCTGATCTCCGGTTTAAGATGGCACTGTACTGCTGAGTCACAGTGACTTCTAGCTACTGGCTAATGAAACAAGGAAAACAACTAAGTACTTTGTTAATCACACCTTCTCTGGCAAAGGATCCTCACAAGCAGGTCTGTAACTTCCCTTTGGATGTGGAGGCAATTCAATGCAGCAGAACTGAGGCGTGGTGAGGCGGCAGGTCCATTGCAGAGAGTGAAGAAGACCCGAAGATCAGTCAACTTAAGCACAGGGCTGAATCAGAAAGGTTGGGCACAGGTCGAATCAAGGCGGTGGGATCCAGGTCCCGTTGTGGATTGAAGCGACCAAACCCAATGTTTGGACTGGGATTTAAGCGCCGGGCCGGGTTGAATCCTAATGATGCATCCTCGCTTGTGTTGTGATCTACAGTTTGGATCTCGATCAAAGGATCCAATACTGTGCTATGTCCAGAGAGCTGACTCGTGGAGATCAGACACAGGAATCCAAAAAGGACAGACAGCATAAGCTGAGTCACGCGGGGTCATGAACAACTCCACCTCGAAGCGGTGAGGAAGATTGAAGCATCAAGGTGAAGGCATTCAGACCTAGTGAGCAAGGGCTCCCGACGGGGTCGGAGGGTCAGCGATCGTTCCCAATGGGGCCAAAGGTTCAGCGACCAGAAGGTCAGCGATTGCTCCCAGTAGAGGCCACTGTTCAACCAGGCATGAGTTCTGAGTCATGGAAGCACTGTTCAATGTTTTGAGATATATGTACTTTTTATTGGTCTTCTACAGTTTTTCGGCATTTTCTTTCATGTTGGCGATCTGAAAGTTCCTTGCGTGTGGGTGGGTTGAGTATGGGGTTTTTGATGCTACGGTTTCTATTCTTTTTTTTGAGTGAGGGGGCTGCATGCTGTGTTTTTTTCTGTGGGGGAGAGGTTGGGCGTGTGTTGCTATTGGCCCTGTTTTTTTCTGTGAGTGAGAGGATCGAGGATTGGTATTGTTGCTGTTTCTTACTGGGGTGGGTGTTGGGGATTGTTATTGTTGCTGTTTTTATGTGGGGAAAGGGTCAAGGTTTGTTATTATCATTGTTCTATTTTTGTGGGTGAGGGTGGGGGTTCTGCTGTCTGTGTGGTTTGATTCTTTTACTTTTTTATGGCTAGCTGTAGAAGACAAATATCAGAGTTGTACTGTACATGCATACTTTGACAATAAAATGAACCTTGAACCTTGAAGGCTCTAGTAAGACCTGATGTAGATTGGTAGACTGCCTCACTGACCACTTGTGCTCCATCCGTCAGAAAAAAACGGGATCTCCTGGTGGCCACCCATTTTAAATCCACTTCCCATTCCCATTCTGATATGCCCATCCATGGCTTCCTCCACTGTTGTGATGATGCCGCACTTAGGTTGGAGGAACAACACCTTGAATTCTATTTGGATAGCCTCTAACCTAATGGCATAAACATCGATTTCTCAAACTTCCAGTAATGCCCCCATCATTTCCCATCCCCTTTTCCCTCTCTCACCTTATTTCCTTGCCCGCTCATCACTTCCCTCTGATGGTCCTCCCCCTATTTTTTCCTTCCATGGCCTTCTGCCTCTTTTATCAATCAACTTCCCAGCTCTTCAATTCATCCCTCCCCCTTCAGCTCCTACCCCCACCTTTTAAATCTACTCCTCAGCTTTTTTCTCCAGTTCTGCCAAAGGGTCTCGGCCTGAAACCTCATCTGTACTCTTTTCCATAGATGCTGCCTGGCCTGCTGAGTTCCTGCAGCATTTTGTGCGTGTTGCTTGGATTTCCAGCATCGGCAGATTTTCTCTTGTTTGAGGTTTTAGAGAGAGCTGGATGGAGAGAAACTTGTGATGGACAGTGATGGGGTTCATGGTCTTTTGGTAGGAGATGTGGAGAAGAGAATCAACCCGACGGGAAGATGCTATTGCAAGTAATGCTTCACGAGGCGCAGGAGTCCAAGATGGGAAATTCTCCCAGTGATTGGTGATGGGAATTCAGCACCGTGGGTGACGGTTATACCCAGCTTTTGGAAGAGATGAGCTCCAATGATCCTGTGTACATTTAGACTGGTCTAACTGTAATGGGCCCTTTTATTTTTGTTCTTCTTTCTTTTATTTCTCTTAATAACTCTTTGATAAAGCTGAAATTAGTAAATCTGCTTTCTTTAGAATTTTATGCTGGAGTATGATTTGCCATTTCTTGGCGACCGGTAATTCTGTATGGGCAGTACTTACACAACATTCACTCATATCAAGGTTCTGTTAATCAGAATATCCCAACGTTCCTGTCTGGTTGAACCCCGAATCATACCAACCCTGGACATATATTTTATAAAGTTTCTCAGTGCTGAGCCACGTTGGTGTTGGCAGTGTTAGCCAAGTTTGTATACGAGCCTGCTGAGATTAATTTAACTTTTAAATATACAGATATACTTCTTACTGTGATTTATAACTTTGAAGGTATGAGACGTGAATTAGCTAAGATAGACTGGCAAATGACACTTAAAGGATTGACGGTGGATATGCAATGGCAAGCATTTAAAGGTTGCATGGATGAACTACAACAATTGTTCATCCCAGTTTGGTAAAAGAATAAATCAAGGAAGGTAGTGCACCCGTGGCTGACAAGAGAAATTAGGGATAGTATCAATTCCAAAGAAGAAGCATACAAATTAGCCAGAGAAAGTGGCTCACCTGAGGACTGGGAGAAATTCAGAGTTCAGCAGAGGAGGACAAAGGGCTTAATTAGGAAGGGGAAAAAAGATTATGAGAGAAAACTGGCAGGGAACATAAAAACTGACTGTAAAAGCTTTTATAGATATGTAAAAAGGAAAAGACTGGTAAAGACAAATGTAGGTCCCCTACAGACAGAAACAGGTGAATTGATTATGGGGAGCAAGGACATGGCGGACCAATTGAATAATTACTTTGGTTCTGTCTTCACTAAGGAGGACATAAATAATCTTCCAGAAATAGTAGGGGACAGAGGGTCCAGTGAGATGGAGGAACTGAGCGAAATACTTGTAAGTAGGGAAGTGGTGTTAGGTAAATTGAAGGGATTGAAGGCAGATAAATCCCCAGGGCCAGATGGTCTGCATCCTAGAGTGCTTAAGGAAGTAGCCCAAGAAATAGTGGATGCATTAGTGATAATTTTTCAAAACTCGTTAGATTCTGGACTAGTTCCTGAGGATTGGAGGGTGGCTAATGTAACCCCACTTTTTAAAAAAGGAGGGAGAGAGAAACCGGGGAATTATAGACCTAACGTCGGTGGTGGGGAAACTGCTGGAGTCAGTTATCAAAGATGTGATAACAGCACATTTGGAAAGCGGTAAAATCATCGGACAGAGTCAGCATGGATTTGTGAAAGGAAAATCATGTCTGACGAATCTCATAGAATTTTTTGAGGATGTAACTAGTAGAGTGGATAGGGGAGAACCAGTGGATGTGGTATATTTGGATTTTCAAAAGGCTTTTGACAAGGTCCCACACAGGAGATTAGTGTGCAAACTTAAAGCACACGGTATTGGGGGTAAGGTATTGATGTGGATGGAGAATTGGTTAGCAGACAGGAAGCAAAGAGTGGGAATAAACGGGACCTTTTCAGAATGGCAGGCGGTGACTAGTGGGGTAGTGCAAGGCTCAGTGCTGGGACCCCAGTTGTTTACAATATATATTAATGATTTGGATGAGGGAATTAAATGCAGCATCTCCAAGTCTGCGGATGACACGAAGCTGGGTGGCAGTGTTAGCTGTGAGGAGGATGCTAAGAGGATGCAGAGTGACTTGGATAGGTTGGGTGAGTGGGCAAATTCATGGCAGATGCAATTTAATGTGGATAAATGTGAAGTTATCCACTTTGGTGGCAAAAATAGGAAAACAGATTATTATCTGAATAGTGGCCGATCAGGAAAAGGGGAGGTGCAACGAGACCTGGGTGTCATTATACACCAGTCATTGAAAGTGGGCATGCAGGTACAGCAGGCGGTGAAAAAGGCGAATGGTATGCTGGCATTTATAGCGAGACGATTCGAGTACAGGAGCAGGGAGGTACTACTGCAGTTGTACAAGGCCTTGGTGAGACCACACCTGGAGTATTGTGTACAGCTTTGGTCCCCTAATCTGAGGAAAGACATCTTTGCCATAGAGGGAGTACAAAGAAGGTTCACCAGATTGATTCCTGGGATGGCGGGACTTTCATATGAAGAAAGACTGGATGAACTGGGCTTGTACTCATTGGAATTTAGAAGATTGAGGGGGGATCTGATTGAAACGTATAAAATCCTAAAGGGATTGGACAGGCTAGATGCAGGAAGATTGTACCCGATGTTGGGGAAGTCCAGAACGAGGGGTCACAGTTTGAGGATAAAGGGGAAGCCTTTTAGGACCGAGATTAGGAAAAACTTCTTCACACAGAGAGTGGTGAATCTGTGGAATTCACTGCCACAGGAAACAGTTGAGGCCAGTTCATTGGCTATATTTAAGAGGGAGTTAGATATGGCCCTTGTGGCTCTGGGGATCGGGGGTATGGAAGGAAGGCTGGGTCGGGGTTCTGAGTTGAATGATCAGCCATGATCATAATAAATGGCGGTGCAGGCTTGAAGGGCCGAATGGCCTACTCCTGCACCTATTTTCTATGTTTCTATTATGTATTGCCACATAATAACAAATTTCATGGCATATCCCAATGATCTTAAACCTGATTCTGATTCTGGCATGTTGCTTTAGTGAAACGTAGTCACACAAAAGCAATCACAGTTAATTAAACATTGGCCTGGATAAGGCCTTTTCTTTTATTTTCTGCCATTTTCCTTTGAAGTAATCGGAAAATATCTGATTCTGAGAATTAGACATCCTTAAACACTGATATCACTACTGATTTATAAAAAGCAGAAGACTCTGGAGATGCTGCAAACCCAGAGCAACAAACACAAATTTCTGGAAAAACTCAGCACATCAGGCAGCATCTGTGGAGAGGAATAAACATTCAATATTTCGAGCTGAGATTCCCGAGGTAGGGTCCTGGCCTGAAACACCGACTGCTTTGTCAATGTATTGTGTTTTGCACATTCTGGGCACCCACCACTTCCTGCATAAAAAACTTACCCTGCACATATCATTTGAACTTTCCCCCGCTCACGTCATTTTGAGCATTTTGTATTTGTTGCACTGGATTCACAAAGCTTTGCTTTACACTGATATGGTGTCTTTTTCTTCAGTAAATGTATTAGAATTTGTTTTAAACAGTTTAACTTCTCAGTTAAAAGCAAAACCTCATCCGAGCGAGTTAAGTGTTTGTTTGATAGTGTCCCACAGAGTAGCTTCATTTCCACCATGTATGAATTAACTGTCGACTTCGCCCTGTGGTGAAGGTTGTTTCTATCTTTAGTTGAGTTCATTCTGGATTAAGTTCCATGCAGGAAGCACAGAGTAGAATCAGTTTGTTTTTCTCAATTTATTGTGTACTTGCATTATACAATTAATAGCTTCTCACCAAAGCCGGTGCTAATGGGGTGAAATTTAATGTTGTATGATAGAGTAAAATAGGCTCCAGTCAGTTGGCTGCATGTCATACATTTCTCTCCATTATGGAAATACTTGAAGGTGAAATATATTCTTGACAACAAATATTTAAAACCCAAAGTTGTATGACATTTCAGTAAAATTCTCTCCTAGAGTCGTATAGATGCTAGGGTAGTGTGGTGGATAGTGTGGTGTTATTACAGCTTGGAGCGTCAGTTCAAAGTTCAACCCCCATGACCATTGTAAGGAGTCTGTACATCCTCTCCATGGAATGTACGGGTTTTCTCTAGGTGCTATGGTTTCCTCCACTGTCCAGAGTAGGTTATTTGGTCATTGTAAATTGTCCCATGACTAGGTTAGCATTAAATCGGGAGTTGTTGGGCAGTACAGTTTGTTGGCCTGGAAGGGCCTGTTCCCTGCTGTATCTCTAAATAAATAAGTAAAAATAGAGTCATACAGCATGCAAACAGGCCCTTTGGCCTAGTTTTACCACCCAAGCTCAAAGGTTTCAAAGGTACATTTCATGTCAGAGAAAAGTACACAATATACATCCAGAGATGCTTTTTCTTCACAACCATCCACGAAAACAGACAAGTGCCCCCAAGGCATGAATGGCAGTTAAATGTTAGAACCCCACAGCAACCCCCCAGCTCCCCTCTCCCACGCATAAGCAGCAGCAAAGCAGCGATACCCCTCCCAACAAAAGAAAAGCATCGGCACCCACCATCGAGCACTCAAGCGTGCAGCAAAGCAACAGCAAAGACACAGAGCTGCAGTACCCCAAAGACTACTCACTCACCCAGTCCCATTTGCAACATTTGGCCAATAAAAATTCTACATCTTCCCTGTCATTGTACCTGACCAACTGTCTTTTAAAGGTTGTAATTGATGTAATCGCACTGTGGAGAACGTTCTAACTGATTGGTTCACAACGGTATGAAGGGACCGCTGCACAGGATCAGAAAAAGCTGCAGAAGGTTGCAAACTCAGCCAGCTCCATCATGGGCACCAGCCTCCCCAGCATCGAGGACACGTTCAAAAGACAATGTCTCAAAAAGATGGCATCCATTATTTAGACCATAAGACCATAAGGCATAAGATCAAAATTAGGCCAACTGGCCCATCAAGTCTGCTCTGCCATTCAATCATGGCTGATCCTTTTTTTTCTATCTCCTCCTCAACCCCAGTTCCTGGCCTTATCCAATCAAGAACCTACCAATCTCTACCTTAAACACCCCCAACAACCTGGCCTCCACAAATGCACGTGGCAATAAATTGCACAAATTCACCACCCTTTGGCTAAAGAAATTTCTCCGCATCTCTGTTTTGAATGGGCACCCCTCTATCCTGAGGTTGTGCTCTCTTGTCCTAGACTCTCCCACCATGGGAGATATCCTTTCCACATCTAATCTGTCTATGCCTTTCAACATTCGAAAGGTTTCAATGAGATCCCCCCTTATCCTTCTGAATTCCAGCGAGTACAAACCCAGGGCCATCAAATGTTCCTCGTATGATAACCCTTTAATTAGACAATAGGTGCAGGAGTAGGCCATTTGGCCCTTCGAGCCAGCACCGCCATTCTCTGTGATCATGGCTGATCATCCACAATCAATATCCAGTTCCTGCCTTATCCCCATAACCTTTGATTCTGCTATCTTTAAGAGCTCTATCCATCTCTTTCTTGAAAGCATCCAGAGACTTGGCCTCCACAGCCTTCTGGGGCAGAGCATTCCATACATCCACCACTCTCTGGTTGAAAAAGTTTTTCCTCAACTCCGTTCTAAATGGCCTACTCCTTATTCTTAAACTGTGGCCTCTGGTTCTGGACTCACCCATCAGCGGAAACATGCTTCCTGCCTCCAGCGTGTCCAATCCCTTAATAATTTTATATGTTTCAATAAGATCCCCTCTCAGCCTTGTAAATTCCAGAGTATACAAGCCCAGTCGCTCCAATCTTTCAACATATAACAGTCCCGCCATCACTGGAATCATCCTTGTGAACCTCCTCTAGACCCTCTCCAATGCCAGCACATCTTTTCTAAGATGAGGGGCACAACACTGTTCACAATACTCAAGGTGAGGCCTCACCAGTGCCTTATAAAGCCTCAGCATCACATCCCTGCTCTTGTATTCTAGACCTCTTGAAATGAATGCTAACATGGCATTTGCCTTCCTCACCACCGACTCAACCTGCAAGTTAACCTTCAGGTCGTTTTACTCAAGGGCTCCCAAGTCCTTCTGCATCTCAGATTCCTGGATTTTCTCCCCGTTTAGAAAATAGTCTGCACATTTATTTCCACCACCAAAGTGCATTACCATGCATTTTCTAATTAAGGACCCCCATCACCCAGGACATGCCCTCTTCTCATTGCCACCAAGGAGGATGTACAGGAGCCTGAAGACACATATTATCAAGGTTTTAGGAACAGTTTCTTCTCCACCTTCATTAGATTTCTGAATAGACAATAAACCCAAGTATACTACCTTACTTTAAAAAAATATTTTCTGCTCTTTTTGCATGATTAACTTAACTTAATTTATTTATACATATAGTATAAAATTTTAAAAAGTCATGCAATAACATTTATATATATATTTCTTTTTGTTATTTATAGTTTTTTTTACTATGTATTCCAATGTACTGCTGCCACAGAATAATAAATTTCATGACATATGCCAGTAATATTAAACCTAATTCTGATTCAAAGGATTTGTCCCGGGGCAAGCACATAAGTGTCATTACAAAGAAAGAATAGAAGCACACCTACTTTATTAGAAATCCGCGATGTTTCAGAATGTGATTAAAACTTTAGCAATCTTCTACAGATGCACAGTGGAGAATATCCTGACTAGTTGCAACACGGCATAGTATGGAAACACCAAAGACTACAAATTGTGGTGGATACAGCCAAGGGTAAAACCCTCCCCACCTCTGAACAACTTACAAGGAGCATTACCACAAGAAAGCAGCATCCATCGTCAAGGACCATCACCTAGGCCATGTCTCTTTATGTTATTACCACCGGGCAGGAGGGCCAGGGCCTTAGGTACCATACCACGAGATTCAGAGGCAGTAATGACCCTTCAACCAACAGGCTCTTGAATCAGAATGGTTAACTTCACTCACAACAACAGTGAATTAACTCCCACAACCTTTTGACTGATGTTCTAGGACTCTGTACACTTTATTTACTTTTTATTAATTGTACAATTTATCTTCTTTTGCACATTTGTTGTTTGTCAGTCATCGTTTTCATAATTTCTATCATATTACCCGTAAGATTCCAGTAAGATGGTGGTGCATTTGGACACAGCATCCTCTTAGGGGCCAACCAAAGGTCCTTTTCTCTTTGTTAAAAATGTTTTTTTTATGATCACAAGATTGTGCTGGGTTCCAAGAGCTTCAGGTGCTGCAGGTGTACCCCATTAGTGAGCTGTTCGTTGGTTGGAGGAGCAGGGTGAGGTGTGCAGTGTAACTGTGGGTGATTGTCTGGGATGTTTCTCTTGCGATCGCAAGACCCTGTTGCACACTGGTAATGTAAGATGCCGCAGACCTGTTGCCCTTGTTTGGTGGCACAACATGCGGCGTGAGAGTTGTGTGTCAGTTGTAACGAGGACTAGGACTCAAGCTGCGGGCTTGCCTGCTGCTGCAGGCCAGGAGACTGTGTAGCGTGGCATCCATGCTTGGTTGGGGGCTGGCCTTTCCCTTTGGTGCTGCCCTCCAGTGTTCGATCAGTAGATTGACAGGTTGGACTGCAGATGAATCTGTATAATCAATGTGCAGGACATGTGGCTCATATGTGTGTTATATTTTTGTGTGACTGTTTTTTTTGTTCACTCTTTCAAATGTGCTGTTTAGGTTTTGCACCTTAGCCCCAGAGAAACACTGTTTCACTCAGCTGTATCCATGCAGGGTTGAATGATAATTAAATGAAAATTTGATTTTATTTATTTATTTTCCTGTGAATGCCCACAAGAATATGAATCTCTTGCCTGTATATGATGACATGTAAATACTTTGACAATAAATTTATTTTAAACTTTGAACTTGAACTTGCCTCAAACACCTCATCTGGCAGCTCATTTCATTTTGGTAGCACCCTTTTGAATAGTTGCATCTCAAGTTTGTACTACATCTTTCCCCTCTCATTTAAACATATGCACATTCTCTGCACAGTTTTGTCTAAGGTTCAATAGGTTTCAATAGGTACATTTAATGTCAGAGAAATGTATATGATATACATCCCAAAATTGCTTTTCTTTGCAAACATCCACAAAAACAGGAGTGCTCCAAAGAATGAATAACAGATAAATGTTAGAACCCCAAAGCCCCTCCTCAGCTCCCCTTTCCATGCACAAGCAGCAGCAAGGCGATTATGCCCCCAACCCCACCAGTAAAATAAACATCAGAGCCCTCCACTGAGCACTTAAGCAAGCAACAAGCATCAATAAGGACACAGACTTTATACTTTATTGTCGCCAAACAATTGATACCAGAACGTACCCCAAAGACTGCTCCTTCACCCGGTAATTCAACATACCGCAGGCTCTCGCTCTCCCTAATAAGGGAAAAAGAGGTATCCCCATTTCACAGTGAGAGGGGAGGCATAACAAACAACTCTCTGATTTACAATGTTAAAAGTCTGTTGCATCACTTTTTCCGAGCTCTGTGCCCAGAGAGTCGGCCCCAAGGCTCAGGTCTCTGGACACGCAGCCCACGGCAGCTTACCCGCTGCTCCCGATGTTCCGTGTTCTTCCAAAACACCTCAGTCAGGGGCACCGGCCTTGAATCTGCCCATCTCAGAGCCATGAAAATCCAGCACCCTGAAGCTACGCTAGTCTTCCAGGCTGCGACCTTGGGATATAAAACAGCAGCTGGTCATAAGGTCTTGAGAACGGGGCCTATTCCCACAAGGAACTGAAGTCAGAGTGTAACTCCAGGTCAGGGTCTTCAAAAGAACCTTGAAAAGGTAAAAAAAAGAGGTATCAAAGATAGAAGTAGAGATCTTTCTGAAAATGCAAGCAAAAGAGTCATCTAAATGCCACCACTACCAACCCAGTTGCACATTCCAGGCACCCATCACTCTGTGTAAAAACTGCCTTGCACATCTTGTTTGAACTTTCCTCTTTTCAGATTATGCTCTCTAGGGTTAGATCTTCCAACCCTTGGAGAAAGATACTGGTAGGGTACATTAGTATACCTCTCAGAAACTTCCATCAGCTCTCTCCTCAATTTATGCTGCTCCTGAGAAAATAATCCAAGTCTGTCCAACTGATTTAGGATCATTCAGAGAGCATTTCAGCCAATGTTAATACTTCTGGTGCTGGACCTTGAAGAAGACCCATGACCATATGACATAGGTACAAAATTAGGCTATTCAACCATCGAATCTGCTCCACCATTCCATCATGAATGATTAATTATCCCTCTCGGCCCCATTCTCCTACCTTCTCTCTGTAACCTTAGATACCCTTATTAATCAGCCTCTGCTTTAAATATACCCAATGACTTGGCCTCAAGAGCGATCAGTGACAATGAATTCTACAGATTCACCATCCTCTGGCTAAAGAAATTCATCTTCATCACTGTTCTAAAGGGATGTCCATCTATTCTTAGGCTGTGGCCTCTGGTCCTGGACTATAGGGAACATTCTCTCTACATCCACTCTATCTAAGCTATTCAATATTCACTAGATTTCAATGAGATTACTCCTAATTCTTCTAAATTTCAGCAATTACAGGACCTGTCAAATATTAACCCTTTCATTCCCAGTAACATTTTCATGAAACGCTTCTGGACCCTCTCCAATGCCAGCACATTATTATCATTATGCATCATGTTATATGACATGGCCAAATATGATCTTATGACCATGATTGTTGTTCATTTTTTCACTTTGTGGCGTACTGGGTGGATTTTTTTGTTAGTATTTCTCTGTTTCTTATGAGGTGTGCTGCTAGCTTGATGCTCAACCCAGCGCAGTTGGAAAGTGTTCAAGGAGCCAGCCGGATTCGAACCCAGGACCATTCAGCTCGATGTCCGGTGCTGATGCCGCTGCACCATCCTTCAAGCCTATGATCATGATTGCTCTTGGCAATTTTTCTGCAGAAGTTGTTTTCCATTGCCTTTTTCTGGGCAGTGCCTTTACAAGACGGATGACCTCAGCCATTATCAATATATTTCAGAGATTGTCTGCCTGACGTCGTGTGTTTGCATAAACAGGATTTATGATGTGCACCAGCTGCTCATATGCCCGTCCACCACCTGCTCCCATGGTATCACGTGACCCTGATTGGGTGCTAAGCCGGTGCTACACCTTGCCTAAGCGTAACCTTTCGGCTAGCGGAGGGAAGAAGCGCTTCACACCTCCTTTGGTAGAGATTTATCTCCACCCTGCCACCCAAATAAGGGGTCTAAAACTGCTCACAACACTCCAAGTATAATCTGATCAATGTCCTATAAAGCCTTGGAATTACATCCTTGCTTTTATAGTCCAGTTCTATAAATCTATAACAATGTCAACAATTCCAAGGAACATTGCAATTACACATACTGTACCATTACGCACACTTTCTCTAATGGAAAAATAATCCTGCTTCTGTTCGAGAGCAGTTAAATACTGGCTTGGTGCAGTAACACATGAAAGAGATATGCTGTTATTATTTCATGTGGAAAATGACCCACTTTTAATGAGTAGGTTTGAATGTATGATACAATTGTTTCTCGTGCTCTCAATCCACATTAACAATTTGGTTCATCCCAGTATTCAGAATAGTTCAATCATGACGTGAACACAGCTAATTTGCCAGGAAAGTTCAAAATAAGGTTTCTATAAAACACAGATGAAATTGGGCAATTTGCAGATCATTCTACCACAGCCTGTTTAATCACTGATTCAACAACTAGAATTGAGCTGTAACAGAAAGCTCTTCATATAAACACATTCCAGAAGTGACAGTGAATGTGGAGTTTGACAACAAAGTGCTGGTAGGGTGTGGTCAACAGTATCCACCTGAATCGTAAAGTAAGTTCTAGCTGCACAATAGTGTGCTGCCTCATGGGTCCACTGGCTCCAGGGAATCTGGCAAGAAGATCGTCGGGGTCTATATCACCCTACTTGTGACATTTATCGGAACATTGTATACGAAGGGCCTAAAGCATTGTTGAGGACCCCTACCACCCATCCCACAATCTCTCTGACCAACTACTATCAGGAAGGAGGTACAGGAGCATCAGGACCAGGACTGCCAGACTAGGTAACAGCTTCTTCCCTCTGGCTGTGAGACTCAAATCTTACAGTTAAAAGCTTGCCTTGTTCATACAGATTACATGGCAGAAGGTGGTAAAACAATGACATTGCAGAATAAAGTGTAACAGCTACAGAGAAAGTGTCACAATCCGGTCCATTGACTCCTCGTTTCAGTTAATTTCCTTTGCCCCGTGATCCACTGGGCTCCTGGATTAGGGCACCTGATCCTTATTTGAACAGGTCAGCATAAGAGCGCCGGCTCACATCTACTCGCTGCTGGTTCGTCACCTCAGTAGGGCGGCTATGCTCGTCCCGGGCTGCTAAGAATGGTCGAGTCGAGAGCCTGTCTTCCGCTGTTCCTGCTTGGAGTCAAGAAGGTGGTTCGTCACCATAGCCAGGGTGATGATGAATGTTCCGAGCCACCAAGAATAAGGGGCCGACTTCATGAGCCTCTCCGTGTCAAAATACGTTTTGTCTGTTGTTGTTTGTTTTTGTCGTTTCGTGTCCAGCTGAGTGGGTTCGGCCATTTTGCCGCTGCTCTGAGCTGGGATGCAAGTGATCTGTTGTTGTTTTGTTTTGTTGGCTCCGAGTCCCAGCCCAAGTCAAGTCTCCGAGTGTGCAGTCTAAGTCAAGGCTCCGAGTCCAGTCAGGCCAAGGCTCCGAGTCCAGTCAGGTCTTTCTCTCCAGTCCAGTCAAGTTTTCGTGTCCAAGTCAAGTCCCAGTCCAAGTCAAGTCCAAATCAAGTCCAAATCCTGGCTCCGAGTCCAAGTCATGTCCAAGTCCATTTCCATGTCAAGTCTCCGTGCCTGTGCCCTGCACTTGGGTCTGCTGCCAGTCACCTCCAGTTGCCCCTTGTAACAGAAAGTGCCGTGCAGGTAATCAATAAAGTGCAAGATCATAATGAGGTAGATTGTGAGGTGAAGAGTCCATCTTATCATACTGGTGAACTGTTTACTGGTCTTAGAACAATAGGGTAAAAGCTGTTCTTGAACCTGGGGGTACATGCCTTCAGGCTATTGTATCTTCTGCCCGAAGGGAGAGGAGAGAAGAGAGAATGCCCATAAGTATATTGTCTTTGATTTTGCTGGCTTCTGTACTGAGACAGTAGGAAATATAGACAGTTTATAGACAGGAGGCTGGTTCTTGTGATATGCTGAGCTGCGTTCACAACTCTGTACAGTTTCTTGAGGTCATGGGCAGAGCATTTGCCATATCAATCCTTGATGCAGCCAGATGAGAACCTTTTCTCTGGTGCGTTGACATGAATTGGTGAGGCTTGATGAGGACATGCCTCCTGAGAAAGTGGAGATGTTGGTGAGCTTCTGAGGTCATGAAATCTATATGCTACATGATATAATAAAATAGGATTCATAAAGAATGAATATGAAAGGGTGGTTGATAGTCAGCATATAGTTAGTGAGCTGAAGGGCCTGTCTTTGTGCTGAGTTTAACAACATTGAAGACCCTCGGCAGATATTTAAGAGGCTTTTAGAGAGATATATGCAGAGAATCATGGGTTAGGGATCATGTACAAGCCTAGAGATTTAGATTAGTTACAGCCTGGTATGGAACACCAATGTTCATGAATGGAAAGTCCTACAAAAAGCAGTGGATACAGCTCAGTCCATCATAGGTCAAGCCATCCCCACCATTAAGCACATCTGTCACAGGAAAGCAGCATCCATCATCAGGGACCCCCACCACTCAGGACATACTCTACTCTTGCTGCTGCCACCAGGAAGAAGGGACAGCAGTCTCAGGATCCACACCACAGGTTCAGGGACAGTTATTACCTTTCAACCATCAGGTTCTTGAAACAAAGGTGATAACTTCACCAGCACTATTACTGAAATATTGAATTTTGGTGAGGTCTTTCATAGATTCTATTGTGGTTATTATTCTATTATTCATTTATTATGTCTGCAAAAAATGAATCTCAGGGTTGTATATAGTGACATATATGTACTTTGATAATGAATGTACTTTGAACATAGGTAAAAACATGAGGGGCTGAAGTGCCTTCTGTTCTTTGCATCAGCTGGTGAGAGGAGACTTGAGTTAAAATTTCATCGGAGTGGCTGAGCCGATTCAAATGAAACATCATCATCTTCATGTTCATTATAAGAACACAAGAAATAGGAGCAGGAGTAGGCCATCCAGCCCATTGAGCCTGCCCTGCCATTCAATAAGTTCATGGCTGATCTGTCCGTAAACTCAGCTCCATCTACTTGCCTTTTCCCATAACCCTTAATTCCCTTACTTTGTAAAAACCTATCTAACTGTTTCTTAAATATATTTAGTGAAGAAGCCTCAACTGCTTCCCTGGGCAGAGAATTCCACAGATTTGTGCTCCGCGGAATGCGAAGCGCAGAATCAAATATCACTGTGATGATTGTACGCTCCAGAATCAATTGTTTGGCGACAATGAAGTATAAAGATTCACCAGTCTCTGTGAAAAACAGTTTCTCCTCATCTCCATCCTAAATCTTCTCCCCTGAATCTTGAGGCAATGTCCTCTAGTTCTCGTCTCACCTACCAATCGAAACAACTTTCCTACTTCTATCTTAACTATCCCTTTCAAAATTTTGAATGTTTCTATAAGATCCCCTCTCATTCTTCTGAAATCCAGAGAGTATTGTCCCAGATGACTCACTCTCTCCTCATAGGTTACTCCCTTCATCCCTGGAATCAACCTGGTGAACCTCCTCTAAACTGCCTCCAAAGCCAATATATCCTTCCTCAAGCATGAAGACCAGAACTGCACGCAGTACTCTAGGTACGGCATCACCAGTATTCTGTATAGTTGCAGCATTCAATCTCTCTAGCAATGAAGGCCAACATTCCGTTTGCCTTCTTAATAACCTGTTGTACCTGCAAGTCAACTTTTTGCGATCATGCACAACAGCATACTGCAATCTTTCACCTTTTAAATAATAATCTGCTCTTCTATTATTCCTTCCAAAGTGCATGATCTTGCATTTACTAACATTGTATTCCATCTGTCAGATCTTGGCCCACTCACTTAACCTATCTATATCCCTCTGCAGACTCTCTACATCCTCTGTGCAATTTGCTTTTCCACTCAGTTTAGTGTCATCAGCAAATTTTGCTACGCTACACTCAGTCCCCTCTTCCAAATCATCAATGTAAATGGTAAACAGCTGCAGCACCCCACTCACTGCTAACTGGAGAAACACCCATTTATACCAACTCTGACTTCTATCGGATACCACCCCCCCATTTCACTCTCTTGCTCTTTTTCTCTCTTCTACCTTCTCCCTTTCTTTGTCCCTCTTTCTCTCCTTATTTTTTCTCTCTCTATTTCTCTTTCTCCCCCCCTTGCTCTCTTTCCCTCTCTCCTTCTCTCTCACCTGCTCTCCCTTTTTCCCTCTCTCACCCTCGTTCTCTCTCTTCACTCTCTGAAGGGTGTGTCCAGTTGCTTACAATGCCAAAGCATTTCACCATTTTGGAGGCTGTTTTCAGAGTATCATTGATTTCTGATTTCTTCGTGTGCTTGAGCTATTTCAGTTCTACAGACACCAATTTATGCTCCCAGACAGTGAATGGTCAAGAGCATCCTTTTGTTGTGCAGTTTTTATTTGTGAATAAAATTTCATGCAGATTCTAGCCCAGATGAGTAATCTCATCCGGTTCTGGTTATAGCTTTTCATCTCTTCCTTGCTCCATGAGTGCTTAAAGTTTGACCACTCGGGAGTTTCAAGGAGGCATTTCATTTATATCATGTTTCGTATTTTTTAAAGAAAATGCTTCCTTAGAGATATACAGTACAGCTATTCACTCCTGGCAACCATCTTACACATCATTATACTATAAACACTTTAGTCTCCACATCATGTGCCCACAAGACTTTACCATTTAGTTACGCTCAAGGAATAACATACAATGGCTAATCAATCTACCACCCTGAAGGGTTTTGGGATGTTGGAGGAAACTAGAGCATCTGTGAGAAGCCCACACAGTCACTAAGAAAATATGCAAACACTACATGGACAGCGCCAATTCCCCTCACCAATATTTATTGATACACCATAGAATGCGTCCTATCTAGATGCATCACATGTTGGTACGGCATCTACTCTGCTCAGGATTGCAAGAAATTGCAGAGGGCTGTGGACACAGCTCCGCACATCACAGAAACCAAAACCCCTCCATGGATGCTGTCTACACTTCTCACTGGTCAGTAAAGCAGCCAGCATAATCAGGGACCCAACGAACCCTGACCATTCTCTCTTCTCCAACCACCCATCAGGCAGAAGGTACAAAACCCTGAGAGCATGTGCTACCAGGCTCAAGGACAGCTGCTATCCCGTGGTTATAAAATTATCAACCAGTTCCCTCGTACAACAATATAGACTCTAAACCTTACAAATGACCTCAATATGACCTGGCATCTTATCGTCTACCTGCACCACACATTAGTATACATATTATACAACACCTTATATTTTAGTAACTTTTTTGTGGTAATATTTTGGTTTACGTGCTGTGTGTGTTATATGTTGTGTGGGTGCACTGTGATCCAGAGGAACGTTGTTTCATTCGATTGAATATATGTACAGTCAGACGACAATAAACTTGAACTCAATGCTCTGTGTAATGAATTGATCTGTATGATCAGTATACAAGACAGGTTTTTCACTGCATCTTGGTACATGCGACAATAATAAACTAATTCCATTACCAATGCCATTCTGTAAATGAACCTCATTCATGTGGTGATTTACAAGGTCACTTTTCGTGACCACATCTTTCTCAGTGTTCCACTGGCCATTATATTAGATCATATAGATCTGATGTAATATAATCAGATATATTATGATTTATTATATCATAAGATACTTTTTCAATTAACTTACACTAAAGGATATTTTATTTATTTAGAGATACAGTAAAGTAAAAGGTTCTTCTAGCCAAATGAGACTGTGACACCCAATTACATGGGCTCATTGGGTCAGAAGGGCCTGTAGAGTATGCATGGCCAGGTTTTCAACGTATCTTGGTACTTGTGACAATTATAAGCTAATTCCAATTTGAATTCCAACCCGAAGGCCAGGTTGAAGTTCAAGTTAAAGTTTAATTGTCATTCAACCGTACATGAATACTGTACCCATGAATACAGACAAACGAAACAGCATTACTCTGGGGCCGAGGTGCAAAGCACAGTACTAACAGTCAAACACAGCACAACACACATATAGCACATAATAAGATAACAAGTACGTAAAATGTCAGTAAAATACAGTCATGCAAAAGTCTGGGTCATCGTGTTTGTAAGTCAGTGACTCTACCAGCTATGCCTTGGGGGTTTCCTTTTCCACCCTGCCTTTTACAGCTGAGAATAGAGCTTCAGTGCACCAAGCTTGGTCCTTCAGTACAAGCCACCATCAGGGATGGAACAATCAATCTGAAGGGTAAATGGAACTTTACTCCATTTTTGGCCACATGGGTGTAATTGGGCATGGGGCTTGTTGGCCCGGAAGAGCCGGTTACCTCGCTATATCTCTAAATAAAGAAAAAATTAAAATGTTATCCCTTATTGTAAGTTAATAGTAGAAGTATCAAAGAGGAGATAATGGCTATGTCTGTGAGGATATAGAAAATTACAGCACAATACAGACCCTTCAGCCCACAACTTTGTGCTGACCTTTAACCTACTCTAAGATCAATCTAAACCTTCCCTCCTAGATTTTTCTATCATCCATGTGCCTATCTAAGAGGCTCTTATATGCCCCTAATGTATCTATCCCTCCTACCACTCCTGGCAGGGTGTTCCACACACCCACCATTCCGTGTAAAAAAAACTTACCACTGACATCTCTCCCATAATTTACTCCAAACACCTTAAAGATATGCCCCTTTGTATCAGCCTGGGAAAAAGTCTCTGGCTGTCCATTTGATCCTATTATCACGTTGTACACCTCTATCAGGTCACCTCTCATCCTCCTTCACTCCACAGAGAAAAGACCCAACTCACTCAACCTATCCTAAAATAGGTTGCAGGATTACAAGGAAATAAACAGAGTGTGCAAATGGAACAGCTGGGATTGCTTCCCAGGAGCTTGATGTAGTGAGCAGAATGGTCTCCTGTTGTTATAAAATAAGATAAGAAGCACCCATTTTGCATCTCTATTTGTCTGTTTCAAATTTGAACATCTTAAAAAGACATTTGATCCAGCATGCAATCTCTTTTGAATCAGATTAATATCCTTCCCCTGCTATGTTTCTCTCTATCTCTCTCCTTTGTGGGCAGCCTTGGGAGATATGAAGACTGTAGGAGTAAAGAGAGACAGAAAATCTGGAGTGGATCCCCTAAGGTGGCTGGATATCACTGAAGGGATCTTGATCACTGAGCAACCCAGGATCTCCATACCTTACACTCAGGCTTGTGCCCTGGAGAGGCCACTCGAGTGCCACTGTCCATTGTCCTTCGAGACAAACAGATGCCATCATAATCATCATTAGTTTTTGCACTTGTTTTACATCTCCTGAATGAAGCCACAGTTGAACAGAGAATAGATTGCCAATGGTTGTTGTTCATCCTCTCCTCTTTTTTGGCTTCCTTGGATCCTTATATCTCCCACTTAGTTATAAGTATATAGGCATCCGTTAGTTTCATGAGACCATGGATTTGTGCCTTGGAAGGTTTCCAGGGCACAGGCCTGGGCAAGGTTGTATGGAAGACCAGCAGTTGCCCATGCTGCAAGTCTCCCCTCTCCACACCACCGATGTTGTCCAAGGGAAGGGCACTAGGACCCATACAGCTTGGCACCGGTGTCGTCGCAGAGCAATGTGTGGTTAAGTGCCTTGCTCAAGGACACAACATGCTACCTCAGCTGAGGCTCAAACTAGCAACCTTCAGGTCACTAGACAAACGCCTTAACCACTTGGCCACGCGCCCACGCACTTAGTTAAGCTCATCACGATGACTGGGGAGGATGCTGCTGGTGGCAGCTCAGTGGAGTCCATCAGCTGGATAATAGAAGGCTGATCAATCCTGTGGTCTTCAAGGTGAAGATCCTTCTTCTACCAGGGATGAGGTCTTTGGAGCACTTTTATAGCTCTGGTTCTTTACGAGATTAGGTGCTAGCCACATTTCAACCCTTCTCTTTTGCAGCCACCTTGGGACAGTCCATGGTGGATTTTATATCCCCCACAGCACACCATTTTTTTCATCCTTGTGCCTAAGAGTCTGTCAAGTATCTCTAGTGTATGTAAGACCAAAACCATAAGACCATAAGATATAGGGACAGAATTAGGCCATTTGGTCCATCAAATCTGCTCTGCCATTTAATCATGGCTGACCAATTTTCCTCACAGCCCCAATCCTCTACCTTCTCCCCATATCCCTTCATGCCCTGACCAATTAAGAATTCATCAACCAGCTGCCTGTGGCAAGGAATTCCACAGATTCAGCACTCTCAGGGCAAGGAAATTCCTCCTCATCTCTGTTCTAAAAGGACAGCCCTCTATTCTGATGCTGTATCCTCTGGTCTTAGACTCTGCCACTAGAAGAAACACCCTCTACACATCCACTCTATCAAAACATTTCACCTTTCGATAGGCTTCAATGAAGTCTCCGTTCTTTCCTCTGAATCCACAGGACAAGATAATACAAAGTCAGCATGGTTTCCTTCAAGGAAAATCCTGCCTGATGAACCTGTTGGAATTCTTTGAAGAGATTACAAGTAGGATAGATAAAGGGGATGAAGTGAATGTTGTATATTTTGACATTCAGAAGGCCTCTGACAAGGTGCCACACATGAGGCTGCTTACCTAGTGAAGAGCCCATTGGCTGATTGGTAGGAGGCAGTGAGTGGGAATAAAAGGATCCTTTTCTGTTTGGCTGCCAGTGACTAGTGGTGTTCCGCAGGGATCGGAGTTGTGACCACTTCTTTTTATGCTGTATTTAAATGATTTAGATGATGGAATAGATGGCTTTGTTGCCAAGTTTGCAGATGATACAAAGATTGGTGTAAGGGCAGGTAGTGTTGAGGAAACAGGCAGGATGCAGAAGGACTTAGACAAATTAGGAAAATGGGCAAGAAAGTGGCAAATGAGATACAATGTTGGAAAATGCATGGTCATGCACTTTGGTAGTGGAAATAAATGTGCAGACAATTTTCTAAACGGGGAGTAAATCCAGGAATCTGAGATTCAGAGGAACGTGGGAGTCCTTGTACAGAACACTGAAGGTTAACTTGCAGGCTGAGTCAGTGGTGAGGAAGGCAAATGCCATGTCAGCTATCATTTCAAGAGGACTAGAATACAATAGGATGGATGCGATGCTGAGGCTTTAAGGCACTGGTGAGGCTTCACCTTTGTTATTGTGAACAGTTTTGGGCCCCTCATCTTAGAAAAGATGTGCTGGCACTGGAGCGGGTCCAGAGGAGCTTCACAAGGATGATTCCAGGAATGAAAGGGTTGTCATATAAGGAACGTTTGATGGCTCTGGGTCTGTATTCACTGGAATTCAGAAAGATGACAGGGGATTTCATTGAAACCTTTCAAATGTTGACAGGCTGAGACAGAGTAAATGTGGAAAGGATGTTTGCTATGGTGGGAGAGTCTAGGACAAGAGGACACAGCCTCAGGATGGAGGGTTTCAAAACAGAGATGCAGAGAAATTCCTTTAGCCAAAGGGGGATGAATCTGTGGAATTTGTTGCCAAATGCAGCTGTGGAGGGCAGGTCATTGGGTGTATTTAAGGCAGAGATTGATAGACTCTTGATCTGACATGGCAACAAAGGTTACAGGGAGAAGGCTGGGAACTGTTTGAGGAGGAGAATCAAAAAGGATCTACCATGATTGAATGGCAGAGGAGACTCAATGGGACAGACGGCCTAATTTTGCACCTATGTCTTATGGTCTTATTCCAGTGAATAAGACTGGAATAAATGCTCTTCATATGACAAGCCTTTTGATGTTTCAGAAAGGAAGGGAGGGAGGCAAAAGAGGTGGGGGCATGGGACTGTTGATCAGAGATACTGTCATAGCTGTAGAAAAGGAGGAAGTCATTGAGGGATTGTCTACAGAGTCTCTGTGCGTGGAAGTTAGGAACAGGAAGGGGTCAATAACTCTACTGGGTGCTTTTTATAGACCACCCAATAGTAACAGGGACATCAAGGAGCAGATAGGGAGACAGATTCGAGAAAGGTGTAATAATAACAGGGTTGGCGTGGTGGGAGATTTTAATTTCCCAAAAATCAATTGGCATGTTCCTAGAGTGAGGGGTTTAGATGGGGTGGAGTTTGTTAGGTGTGTTCAAGAAGGTTTCTTGACACAATATGCAGATAAGCCTACATTAAGCTCTACTTGATCTGGTATTGGGAAATAAACCTGGTCAGGTATCAGATCTCTCAGTGCAAGAGCATTTTGGAGATAGAGATCACAACTCTATCTCCTTTACCATAGCATTGGAGAGGGATAGGAACAGACAAGTTAGGAAAGCGTTTAATGGGAGCAAGAGGAAATATGAGGCTATCAGGCAGGAAGTTGAAAGCATAAACTGGAAACACATGTTCTCAGGGAAATGTACAGAAGAAATTTGGCAAATAATTAGGGGATATTTGTGTGGAGTTCTGCATAGGTACATTCCATTGAGACAAAGGATGGTAGGGTACAGGAACTGTGGTGTACAAACGCTGTTGTAACTCTAGTCAAGGAAAGAAGAACCTATGAAAGGTTCAAAAAACTAGGTAATGATAGAGATTGAGAAGATTACAAGGCTAGCAGGAAGGAGTTCAAGAAAGAAATTAGGAGAGCCAGAAGGGGCCATGAGAAGGCCTTGGCAGACAGGATTAAGGAAAACCCCAAGGCATTCTACAAGTATGTGAAGAGCAAGAGGATAAGATGTGAGAGAATAGGACCAATCAAGTGCGACAGTGGCAAAGTGTGTATGGAACCGGAGGAGATAGCCGAGGTACTTACTGAGTACTTTGCTTCAGTATTCACTATAGAAAAGGATCTTTGTGATTGTAGGGATGACTTACAGTGGACTGAAAATAGATATTAAGAAAGAGGATGTGCAGGAGCTTTTGGAAAGTATCAAATTGGATAAGTCACTGGGGCCAGAAGAGGCTACTGTGGGAGGTAAGGGAGGAGATTGCTGACCCTGTGGCGATGATCTTTGCATCATCAATGGGGATGGGAGAGATTCTGGAGGATTGGAGGGTTGCGGACATTGTTCCATTACTCAAGAAAGGGAGTAGAGATAGCCCAGGAAATTATAGACCATTGAATCTGACTTTAGTGGTTGATAAGTTTTTGGAGAAGATCCTGACAGGCAGTATTTATGAATATTTGGAGAGGCATAATATGATGAAGAATAGTCAGCATGGCTTTGTGAAAGGCAGGTCATGCATTATGAGCCTGATTGAATTTTGCATTGATGATGCTAGGGCAGTACATGTAGTGTATATGGATTTCAGCAAGGCATTTGACAAGGTACCCCATGCAAGATTTATTGAGAAAGTAAGGAGGCATTGGATCCAAGGGGGAATTGCTTTATGGATCCAGAACTGGCTTGCCCACAGAAGGCAAAGAGTGGTTGTAAACAGGTCATATTCTGCATGGAGGTCAGTGACCAATGGTGTGCCTCAGGGATCTGTTCTGGGACCCCCACTCTTCTTGATTTTTATAAATGACCTGGAGGAAGAAATGGAGGGATGGGTTAGTAAATTTGCCGATGACATAAAGGTTGGAGGTGCTGTGGATAGTGTGGAGGGCTGTCAGAGGTTACAGCGGGTCAGTGATAGGATGCAAAACTGGGCTGAGAAGTGGCAGAGGGAGTTCAACCCAGATAAGTGTGAGGTGATTCATTTCTGTAGGTCAGATATGCTGACAGAATATAATATTAACGGTATGACTCTTGGCAATGTGGAGGATCAAAGGGATGTTGAGGTCAGAGTGCATAGGACATTCAAGGCTGCTGCGCAGGTTGATTCTGTGGTTAAGAAAGCATACAGTGCATTGACCTTCATCAATCATGGGACTGAGTTTAGGAGCTGAGAGGTAATGTTGCAGCTATATAGGACCCTGGTTAGACCCCACTTGGAGTACTGTGCTCAGTTCTGGTCGCCTCATTACAGGAAGGATGTGGAAACCATAGAAAGGGTGTAGAGGAGACTTACAAGGATGTTGCCTGGATTGGGGAGCATGCCTTATGAGAATAGGTTGAGTGAACTTGGCCTTTTCTCCTTGGAGCGACAGAGGATGAGAGGTGACCTGATAGAGGTGTATAAGATGATGAGAGGCATTGATCATGTGGATAGTCAGAGGCTTTTTCCCAGGGCTGGAATGGCTAGCATGAGACAGCACAGTTTTAAGGTGCTTGGAAGTAGGTACAGAGGAGATGTCACTGGTTAGTTTTTTTTTCCCCCTTGCAGAGTTGCGAGTGCGTGGAATGGGCTGCTGGTGACGGTGGTGGAGGCGGATACGATAGGGTCTTTTAGGAGACTCCTGAACAGGTTTCTGGAGCTCAGAAAAATAGAGGGCTATAGGTAAACCTAGGTAATTTCTAAGGTAAGGACATGGTCAGCACAGCCTTATGGGCCGAAGGGCCTGTATTGTGCTGTATGTTTTCCGTGTTCTGTGTTCTAAGCCATTGAATCCTGAAATCGTTTTCGTGAACCTTCTTTAAATGCTCTCCAATTTCAGCACATCCTATCTAAGATAAGGGGCCCCAAACTGCTCACAATACCCCAATTGGGGCCTCACCAGTGCTTTATAAAGTCTCAACATTGAGCTTGGTTTTATTTTCTAATCCACTCAAAATTAATGTTCACATTGCATTTGCCTTCCTCACCAAAGACTCAACCTGCAAATTAGCCTTTGGTGAATCCTGCACAAGGACTCCCAAGTCCTTTTGTACCTTAGTTTCTTGTATTTTCTCTCCATTTAGAAAATAGTCAGCTCTTTCATTTCTTGTACTAAAGTGCATGATCATACACTTCACGACACTGTATTCCACCTTCCATTTCTTTGCCTATTGTCCTAATCTGCCAATTCTTGCTGTAGCCTCTCTAGTTTCTCAAAACTGCATGCCCTCCACCTATTTTCATATTGTCTGCAAACTTTGCAACAAAGCCATCAATTCTATCATCCAAGTCATTAATACATAAAAAGAATTGATCCCAACATTGACTCCTGTGGAACACTAGAAAGAACTCTCTATTCCCACTCTTTGCCTCCTGCCAATCAGCCAGTGCTGTATCCATGCTAGAAACTTTCCTGTAATACCCTGGGCTTGTATCTTGTTATGCAGCCTCATGTGTGGTACCTTGTCAAAGGCCTTCTGAAAATCCAAGTACACAACATCAACCAATTCTCGTTTGGTCTATTCTGTTTGTTATTTCTTCAAAGAATTTTAACAGATTTGCCAGTCAAGATGTTCGCTTGAGGAATCCATACTGACTACGGCCTATTTTATCATGTGCCTCTAAGTACCTCAAAATCACATCCTTAACAATCGACCTCAACATCTTCCTGACCACTGTGATCAGAGTAACTGGCCTATAGTTTCCATTCTTCCACTTTTCTCCCTTCTTGAAAATGGTGTGACATTTGCAATTTTCCCAGTCTACAGGGACCATTCCAAAATCTAATGATTCTTGAAAGATTATTACTAATGCCTCCATGATCTCTTCAGCCACCTTCAGAATCCTGTGGTGTACACAAACTGGTCCAGGTGACTTATCTACCTTCAAACCTTTCAGTTTCCCAAGAACCTTCTCTCTCGTTATGATAACTTTACACACATCATGACCCCTGACACCTGGAACCTCCACAGTACTGCCAGTGTCTTCCACAGTGAAGAATGATGCAAAATACTTATTCAGTTCATCCATCATTTCATCATGCCTCCCCCTTACTATCTCTCCAGCATTGTTTTCCAGTGGTTTGATATCCATTCTCGCTTTTTTTTAAATATACTTTATGTATCTGAAGAAACATATCCTGCTCTGTTGGGCTTCTTTGGAACAGATTAGATAGTTAGATTATAGATATTTATTGATCTCAAAAGAAATTACAGTGTCACAGTAGCATTACAAATGCACAGATATGCAAATATTAGAAAAGTAGTAAGTAATAAAAAAAATAAGTTACCTTAAAGTCTAACAGGAGGGGTAATCACTTCCCTGGCTATAGGTTGACTCATTATAGAGCCTAATGTTTGAGGATAAGAATGACCTCATATAGCGCTCTTTGGAGCAGCACAGTTATCATAGTCTATTATTCTATGTATTCAGTTTTTCTGCCATTTCATTGTCCCCCATTATTACCTTTCCAGCATTGTTTTCCAGCAGTCTGACATGCACTCTCACCTCTCTTCCAGTTTATGTATCTGAAGAAACTTTTGGTATCCTCTTAATATTATTGTTTAGCTTACTTTTGCATTCCATCTTTACTTTCATGACTTTTTAGTTGCCTCCTGCTGCTTTTTAAAGCTTCCCAATCCTCTACCTTCCTTCTAATTTTTGCTTTATGACATGCCCTCTCTTTGGCTTTTATGTTGGTTTTGACTTCTCTTGTCAGCCACAGTGTCATCTTTCCTTTAGGATAGTTCTTACTCTTTGCTATGAGTGTATCCTGTGCCTTCTGAATTTCTTCCAGAAATTCCAGCCATTGCTGAGCTGCCATCATCCCTGCCAGTGTTCTTTTCCAATCAATTTGGCCAACTCTTGCATGCCTGTGTAATTCCCTTCACTCCACTAATGCTGATATATCTGACTTTAGCTTCTTCTTCTCAGATTTCAGGGTGAATTCCATCATATGATTACTTTCCTCCAAGGGTTCTTTTACCTTAAGATCTCTAATCAATTTCTCTTTAACACCACCCTCTGGCATTACATTCCATGCACCCCCAACTCTGTTTAAAAAAAACTAATTTGGATATACCCTCTCTGCTTTCCTTCAATCATCTTAAAATTATGACCCCTCGTGTTAGTCATTTCTACTCTGTGAATGAGAGTTACATCACACAATTAGTTTGATGAGTCATGTTTTGAAACTCTGCTACAAATCATCATGATGAGAGCAAGAAAAAGCAGGAAACTCGAGAATATGTCAGAGCAGCATGGCTTCACTGAAGATTGTGGAACGCAAAATGCAATCTTCATCCTCAGAATGATTTGTGACTTGCCATAGAGGTCCAGAACGGCCTATACGCATGTTTCACTAATTATACCAAAGCTTTTGATAAGGTGTGGGGCAGAGCGAAGATATGATGGCACTAAGCGGCAACTCTTTTGCTTGCATCGTCAGAAACAACTATTTCTATCTTTGATATCTCTTTTTTCCTTCTGTTCAAAGGTGCTTTTGAAGACCGATTGGAGTTACACTCTGACTTTGGTTCTTTGCAGGAATGGGACCCACTCTCAGGGCCTCACGACCATCTGCTTTTTGAAATCCCAAGGTCACAGACGAGAAGACTAGTGTGCCTTCAGGGTGCTGGATTTTTATGCCTCTGGCGACATGCTGATTCGAGGTTGATGCCCCTGACTGAAGCGTCACGGGAGAACACAGAACATCGGGAGCAGCTGTTTAGCTGCCGTGGGGTGTACTGTATGTCCAGAGTATATTGATACATATACATACACACATTGACTGTATATCCAATGTCCAGTCAGCGTTGGGGTCGACTCTGGGCACAGAGCTTTATAAAGCAACGCAACAGACTTTTAACATCGTAAATCAGCGAGTTGTTTGTTATATCTCCACTCTCGCTGTGAAATGAGGACATCTCTTTTTCCTTTATTAGGGAGAGAGAACCTGTGGTATGTTGAAGTACCAGGTGAACAAGTAGTCTTTGGGGTACTTTGGAGTATTAATGTTTGCTGCACACTTAAGTGCTCGGTGGAGGGCACTGATACATTTTTGCTGGTGGGATTGGGGGGATAATTACCTTGCGCACGTGCATGGAAAGGGGGAGCTGGGGAGGGGCTTTGGGTTACTGTCATTCAATGTTTAACTGTCATTCATTCTTTGGGGCGCTCCTCTGTTTTTGTGGGTGTTTGCAGAAAGAATGAGAATTTCAGGATGTATATTGCATACATTTCTGACATTAAATGTACCTGTTGAAACCTATTAAAGAGCTTATGAAGTCCTTCAGCACTTGGACATTGATGGCAAAGATCAGAATCATCAGAAACTTGTGTTGGGAACAAAGAGCAGGAATGCAAGTTGAAAATGAGACAAGTGAATTTGTTCAAATTATGAGCAGAGTCAGACAGTTGTGTTCTCTCACTCAGCCTATTTAACCTTTATAGAGAGAAAATTCTAAGAATTAGCAGTACTTCAGGCATGAAAATTGGTGGATAGAATTTGAACGACCTCAGGTATGCAGACAATGCAGTGTAGATAGCTACTTCTAAAGAGAATCTGCAAGAAATAATAGATATAGTAATCAAAGAAAGTGTTAAGAGAAGATTGACTATCAACTACAAGACGACTGAATGTATGGTTGTCACAAAGAAAGAAACAGAAATGCAAACTCAAATTGGTCCACAAAACAATTAAACAAACTTGGAAGTTCAATTACTCAGTTTGGGAGTATGATAGCATCTGATGGTAGGAATGTTGAAATTAGAAGGATAGGAATTGTTAATGCGCGTTTGAGCAAGAATACAAAAGAATCACATGTGTACGTATCTCAGAGTGTGGCGGTGGTACGTTCGTTGCATTCTAACATATTGAAATGAAAGTTGGCAAATATCAAAGGAAAACAGGAGAAGACTCGAAGTTGCAGTTTTTGAGAAAATTGATGAAAATATCATGGAAGGACAGAGTAACAGATGAAGTGTTGTGAAAAACTGGATTAAATAGACGGCTGATATATGACAGCTGGAATTTCTGGGACATGTACTGAGGAAAGAAAAGCTTGAACATCTGGCAGTGACAGGAAAAACTAAAAGAGAAAGTCGTGGTCGACAGTGCATGACATTCATGAATTACATCAAGGGATGGACGGGCAAAAGTTTTGCAAAGCTTATTAGAACTTCTCAGATTAAATACAGATAGAAAACTACAATCGCCCATGTCATATGACACAGCACATATAATGATATAACCATATAACAATTACAGCACGGAAACAGGCCATCTCAGTCCTTCTAGTCTGTGCTGAACTCTTACTCAGTCCCACCAACCTGCACTCAGCCCATAACCCTCCATTCCTTTTCTGTCCATATAGCTGTCCAATTTAACTTTAAATGACAACATTGAACCTGTCTCAACCACTTCTGCTGGAAGCTCATTCCACACGGCTACCACTCTGAGTAAAGAAGTTACTCGTTACCCCTAAACTTTTGCCCTTTAACTCTCAACTCATGTCCTCGTTTGAATCTCCCCCACTCAATGGAAAAAGCCTATCCACATCAACTCTAACTACTCCCCCCCCGACAATTTTAAATACCTTTATCAAGTTCCCCCTCAATCTTCTATGTTCCAAAGAATAAAGACCCAACTTGTTCAACCTTTCTCTGTAACTTAGGTGATGAAACCCAGGTAACATTCTAGTAAACCTTCTCTGTACTCTATTTTGTTGACATCTTTCCTATAATTCGGTGACCAAAACTGCATACAATAGTCCAAATTTGGCTTCACCAATGCCTTGTACAATTTCAGCATTACATCCCAACTCCTATACTCAATGCACGATTTATATAGGCCAGCATACCAAAAGCTTTCTTCACCATCCTATCCACATGAGATTCCACCTTCAGGGAACTATGCACCATTATTTCCAGATCCCTCTGTCCTACTGCATTCTTCAATGCCCTACCATTTACCATGTCCTATTTTGATTAGTCCTACCAAAATGTAGCACCTCATATTTATCAGCATTAAACGCCATCTGCCATCTTTCAGCCCACTCTTCTAACTGGCCTAAATCTCTCTGCAAGCTTTGAAACTCTACTTCATTATCCACAACTCCACCTAACTTAGTATTATCTGCATACTTACTAATCCAATTTACCACCCCATCATCCAGATCATTAATGTGTATGACAAACATTGGACCCAGTACAGATCCCCGAGGTACACCACCAGTCATCGGCCTCCAATCTGACAGACAATTACCCACCACTACTCTCTAGCATCTCCCATCCAGCCACTGCTGAATCCATTTTACTTCTTCAATATTAATACCTAACGATTGAATCTTCCTAACTAAACTTCCATGTGGAACCTTGTCAAAGGCCTTACTGAAGTCCATATAGACAACATCCACCACTTTACTCTCCTCAACTTTCCTTGTAACCTCTTCAAAAAATTCAAAAAGATTTGTCAAACATGACCTTCCACGCACAAATCCATGTTGACTGTTCCTAATCAGACCCTGTCTATCCAGATAATTATATATACCATCTCTAAGAATACTTTCCATTAATTTACCCACCACTGACGTCAAACTCACAGGGCGATAATTGCTAGAACCCTTTTTAAACAATTGAACAACATGAGCAATACACCAAACCTCTGGCACCATCCCCGTTTCCAATGACATTTGAAATATTTCTGTCAGAGCCCCTGCTATTTCCTCACTAACTTCCCTCAAGGTCCGGGAATATCCTGCCAGGACCCAGAGACTTATCCACTTTTATATTCCTTAAAAATGCCAGTATTTCCTCTTCTTTAATCATCATAGTTTCCATAACTTCCCTACCGGTTTCCTTCATCTTACACAATTCAATATCCTTCTCCTTAGCGAATACTGAAGAAAAGTGGTTCAGAATCTCCTCCATCTCTTTTAGCTCCACACATAGCTGTCCACTCCGATTCTATAAGGGACCAATTTTACCCCTCACTATCCTTTTGCTATTAACATAACTGTAGAAACCCTTGGGATTTATTTTCACCTTGCTTGCCAAAGCAACCTCACATCTACTTTTAGCTTTTCTAATTTCTTTCTTAAGATTCTTTTTACATTCTTTATATTCCTCAAGCACCTCATTTACTCCATGCTGCCTATATTTATTGTAGATATCTCTCTTTTACTGAACCAAGTTTCCAATATCCCTTGAAAACCATGGCCCTCTCAAACTTTTAAACTTTCCTTTCAACCTAACAGGAACATTAAGACTCTGTACCCTCAACATTTCACCTTTCAATGACCTCCTTTTCTCGATTACATTCTTCCCATAGAACAAATTGTCCCAATCCCCTCCTTCTAAATCCTTTCACATCTCCTTAAAGTTAGCCTTTCTCCAATCAAAAATCTCAACCCTGGGTCCAGACCTATCCTTCTCCATAATTATATTGAAACTAATGGCATTGTGATCACTGGACACGAAGTGCTCCCCAACATAAACATCCGTCACCTGACCTATCTCATTCCCTAACAGGAGATCCAACACTGCCCCTTCTCTAGTTGGTACCTCTGTATTGCTGCAAAAAGCTATCCTGCACACATTTTACAAACTCCAAACTATCCAGCCCTTTTACAGTACGGGCTTCCCAGTCTGTGTGGAAAATTAAAATCTCCCACAATTACAACCTTGTGCTTACTACAAATATCTGCTATCTCCTTACAAATTTGCTCCTCCAATTCTTGCTCCCTGTTAGGTGGTCTATAATTCACCCCCATAAGTGTTACTACACCTTTCCCATTCCTCAATTCCACCCAAATAGCCTCCCTAGATGAGCCCTCTAATCTATCCTGTCAGAGCACCACTAATATTTTCTCTGACAAGCAATGCAACGCCTCCCCCTCTTGTCCCTCCGATTCTATCACACCTGAAGCAACAAAATCCAGGAATATTTAGTTGCCAATCACACCCCTCCTGTAACCATTTTTCACTAATAGCTACCACATCATACTTCCAGGTATTAATCCATGGTCTGAGCTCATCCACCTTTCTTAAATGCTCTTAGTATTAAAATAAATGCATTTAAGAAATTTCCCACCTCTTACTCTGTTTATCACTAATGGTGCAAACAACTTCACTATTTTCCTTTTCTTCCTTCTCCCCTACATCTGTTCCTACACTCCGGTTCCCCTCCCCCCCCCTTGTATCTAGTTTAAATCCACCAGAGCCTCTCCAGCAAACCTACCTGCAAGAATATTTGTTCCCCCCTCCAGTTCAGGTGTAAACTGTCCTGCTGGAACAGGTCCCACCTTCCCTGGAAAACTGCCCAATTATCTATAAATCAGAAGCCCACCTTCCTACACCATGTCTTCAGCCATGTGTTGATCTGCGCTATCTTACTACTTCTAAACCCGCCTGCATGTGGCATTGGTAGCAATCCTGAGATTGCTATCCTGGAGGTCCTGTCCTTTAACTTGGCGCCTAACTCTCTAAACCCACCTTTCAGGACCTCCTCACTCTTCCTACCGACGTCATTGGTCCCTACATGGACCACAACATCCGACTGCTCACCCTCCCTCTCGAGAATACTGAGAACTCGATCTGAGATATCGCGGACCTTGGCACCAGGGAGGTAACAGACCATCCGGGATCCTTGATCTCTTCCACAGAACCTCTTATTGTCACATGAAGTGCTGGGAACTGACCCAAATGCAAGACACAGACACTGAAGTACAAAGAACAGGACTTGACTAGAGAAGGGACGTGACAGGATTCAGACCTGGAGCAGGGACAAGAACGCAGACTTGGGCTAGAGAAAGCAGGACCAGGACTAGGAAACATGGACTAGGAGTCAAGGCTTTGACTCTGAGCCCGAGACTGGACAAGGACCCAGAACCTGGGTCTTGCCTCGGGCTCCGACCCCAGAACCAGGCAAGGACATGACATGGTTTCAGGGCATGACGTGGTTGGGGTCTAGAGGCCTGAGCTTGGAGACAAGAAAGGCTTGGACTCTGAGCCGGAGACTAGACAAGGACCCAGAACCTGGGTCTTGCCTCGGGCTTGGCCCCCAGAACCAGGCAAGGACATGACATGGCTTGAGGCTGGGGCTCTTGGAGCTTGGCCGCGGGATCCTCCAGGCTGGGGCTCTTGGAGCTTGGCCGCGGGATCCTCCAGGCTGGGGCTCTTGGAGCTCAGAGACAGACTGGGAAACAAACATCAACATAGAGCCAGGAATTATCCTTCAACAAGCCAGGACTCAACTTCATCTCCACACCAAGGTGGGACGGGTCTCTCTGTCAGCTAAAAGCAGAACAGCCAGACTTGCCCAACAGAGGCAAGGACAAGACAAGACAAGACAAGACAGGTCCCCCACAGGGCAACAGCAGAACAGCCTGACTTACCCCACAAAGAGGACAAGAGGCAAACACCAAAGAACAACAGACAGTTCCATCTCTGCTCCAGGAAAGCTCCAAGTCTCAGTTCAGCCAGCAACCTCAGCTGACTCCAGAAACAGCCAGATCCCTACCTAGCTCAGAGTGGCGGGCAGCCACTCAGCTGGCCCAGGAAACAGCCAAATCCATACCACAAAGACTACTCCAATGAGTGGCAACAAGGCTCCATGAAGCAGTGGTCTTCCAACCAGGCCCAGAAATCATGAATGGTTTTACTAGCCTTCCATCAGCATGTTACTCCAAGGGGGACTGACAAGACAAACCAACAGTCCATACTCAATCCCAAGGCTTCTTATATTGCAAGCCCAAAGATGGGAATCAGGTGCCTATGATTAACTCAAACAAGGGACAGCTAGAAGACCCGGAGTCCTGAGTCCACGGACCAGACCGTGAACTGGAATGCGGACTTCAAGGACCGGACCATGACACTTATTTGTCCCCCTAACTATCGAATCCTCTATCACGACTGCTCTCCTCTTTTCCCTCCTTCCCTTCTGAGTTGAGGGTCCCATCTCGGTGCCAGAGATGCAACGACTGCAAATTGTCCCTGGTAGGTCGTCCCCATCAACAGTATCCAAAACGATGTACTTATTATTGGTGGGAATGGTCACAGGAGTGTTCTGCTCATTCTGTCTATTCCCCTTCCCTCTCCTGACAGTCACCCAGCTACCTGTCTCCTGACTCTTAGGGGTGACTATCTCCCTGTAACTCCTGTTTGTTTCTGCCTCTGCCTCCCGAATGATCCGAAGTTCATCCAGCTCCAGCTCCAGGTCCCTAACTCGGTTTGTCAGGAGCTGCAGCTGGATGCACCTTTTACAGGTGTAGTCATCAGGGACAATTGTGCTCGCCCTGACTTCCCACATACTGCAAACAGAGCACTCAACTGCCCTAACTGCTGCCTCCATTACCTACTCTTAAGGTAATTAGATTTATTAAAGGAAGTTACCAGGCCTTACCTCACTTGGAGTGAAGCTCTTCCTCAGCCTCTACTCGCCGAAGACTCAGGAGCCAAAGCCTTCTTACTCTGTCTCCCACTACTCTGTCACCCGCTACAACGTAGCCCGCTCCGCTAATCTTCTCTCTTTTAAACACTCCCGCTATCTCAGGGTCCGACTTACACGTGTTTACGCAGTCGTTTCCTGTTCAACTGCCGAAGAAATGATGATGCTAACCCAGGGAAAAATGTTTCTGCCTGTTCAGTTTATCTTTGCCTCTTATTAACTCATACATTATTATAAACTCAACATTCATCCTCCTTCTCTACAAAGGTAAAAGGAAAAATACGAAAGAGAAAAGCCCTAGTTCACTCAACCTATCCTCAGTAAACATGCTCTCTAATCCAGGCTGTATCCTAGTGAATCTTCTCTGCTCCCTTTCTAAAGCTTCCTCATCCTTCGTGTAGCCCCCGGCCAGCCTCAGGGTCGCTCGACTCGCTGTCGTCTAGGGAAACAGCCCTCGGCCCCGCCAAACTGGGTAATTAGTTTGTGTGGATGCTGTGTGATGTACCCCACCCCGTCCAAATAACAGATAATACACCAGATACGATTAAATGATTTACAGTTTATAGATATTACTGGAACTATATAATTAATAAAGAATAAAATATAAAAAGGAAAATAAAAGGCGCCACACTTATCAAAGTTCAATCTCTTCGTGCACAAACATGTGGAGCTCAGGACCCTTCTTCTTCATCCTGCGACCCCTTGGATCACCTTGCCCGGCCGCCTGGGACCAACAACGGTAGTAGACCAGATGCTCCACACGACTCTTTCTCTGTCTCCTCTCCTCACCGAACGCCCCGCTCAGGGTCCAACCCCGTTAGCGGACTCACAGCATTTGTTCCATCCTCTGTCTCTCTCTCCCACCTTCTCCCCCAAAACTCTGCGCAGACAATATCTTTGGATACACCAAAAACATAACAACTATCCCAATTGGTTCGTAACATCTTATCACAGTCTAACCCAAAACAAGCTGCTAGTGCAAGAAATTTCTCAGCGTTTAACATAACAAAGAAGCAATCCCAAGTATAACATAACAAAGAAGATATTTTAATTAGCCTACGCAGTAACATAAAAGACGAAACCCCCTTACACTCGTATGATGAGGCAGCCTGAAATGAACACAATACTCACAACATGGTCTTACCAGGATTTTATGGAACTGTAACAGGGTATCTCAAAAATCATTGCATGGGAAGTATGGCACCACATATTTCACATGAATATATTACTCTCCAAGAGAGCCAACATTTTTTTCCTCATGCCCGGATTTTTTCTGGAGAATTTACTGGAGTATGGTTTAAATTTTTTATGGCACTCTCTACTTGTTTATTGCAATGCTCATATAAAAGATCTTGATTTAAGGAAATGGGACATTTTAACTTTAGGATCAAATGGCCCTGTGGGGAATACACTCAAAAAGAAAAGCTTCCTGTCTCCTTATTAAATCATAATTCTGGCTTCAAAACACTTTGCTGAAACAGTGTGAAATTACAAAGCTAAGTAGCCTTTGTTATAAAAGACTTATGCTTCTAGAGGACAAAGCTACCCTTTATGTGAAAGTCAAAGTAAATTTATTATCAAATTGCATGTAATTTGGAGGCTTGTGCCTCAATGACCTGGAGGGCTATGCTGGCTGGAATCAGGGCTTTATGCTTTGGCTCTTGGTAGGGTCACCCATGCCAAACAGATTAAAGGGTCGAGGCCAGACTAGGAGTGGTCCACCGGTCCTCCAGGTTCAGGGGTTCTCCTCAGGGCTAACAACACAGGTAAAACAAAATTGTTTGGGAAACAGCAATGAAGTATCCTTCTACATCTGAGTGTGACAGTATTCCTGAGTCTCCACCCGGAACTTGTATGACTGACAGTAGTGAAAACTAGGGGGAAACTACTGACATGATGAAGGAGGCTCTGAACACCGTCAGAGATGGAGGACCATCATTGCTGCCCTAAACTCCAGCGGTGTAACGGGCAGAGAGTAAGTGGGCATGTATTGTATGTCACCATTATTTTTCTTCATGTTCATCGTGCGATTCATTTTCTTGCAGATATTTATAAGACAATAAAAAAAATAAAATTTATGAAAAACTATACATAAAGGCTGATAAGCAAACAATATGCAAAAGAAGACAATTTATGCAAAAAAATAATAACAATACTTTGAACATGAGTTATAAAGTCCTTGAATGTGAATTCATTGGCTGTGGATTCAATTCAGTATTGGGGTGAGTGAAGTTATCCACTCTGGTTCAGAAGCTTGATGGTTGTGGGCTAATAAATGTTTCTGGATCTGGTGATGACAGACCTAACGCTCCTGTATATCCACCCTGATGGCAGCAGTAAGAAGACAGCATGGCCTGCATGCAGAGTGATGATACACTTTCTTGTGGCAGTGTGAAATGGAAATGTGTTCAATGTTGTATTGTTTCACAGAATATATGTACATATATATATGCAATATAGGAACATGGTGGCTATTCCATGCATTGCAAACACCCAAAGCAGTAATGTGAGAATGGCTGGAGTGAGTTGAATGGTGAAACAGGTTTAGATAGTACACACTGCTGCAACTGTTCGTCGATGGTGGAGGGATTGGGTGCTTGTGAAAGGGGTCCCAATCAAGTGGGCTGCCTTGTACTGAATGGTGTCAAGTTTCAGGAGTGTTGATGGAGCTGCATTCATTCAGGCAAGTGGCGAGTATTCTATTACACTGCCTGATCTGAGCCTTGTAGATGGTAGACAGGCTCTGGGGAGTCAGGAGGTGAGTTACGTGCAGCAGGTTTTCCTAGCTTTTGACCTGCCTTGGTAGCCATAGTTTTATATGGCTATACCAGTTCAGTTTCCTGTCAATGGTAACCTCCAGAATGTTGATAGTCGGGGATTCAGTGATGGCGATGCCACTGAATGTCAAGGTTTGATGGTTAGACCCTCTCTTGTTGGAGATGGCCATTGCCTGGCACTTGCGTGGCTTGAATGTTACCTGCCACTTGTCAGCCTAAGCCTGGATATTGTCCAGGTCCTGCTGCATTTGGGTTTGAACTGCTTCACTGTCTAAGGAATCATGAATGGTGCAGAACATTGTGCAGTCATCTGCAAACATCCCCACTTCTGACCTTATGATGGAAGGAAGGTCATTAATGAAGCAGCTGAAGATGGTTGGTCCAAGGACACTTTCCTGAGGAACTCCTGCAGTGATGTCCTGAGGATGAGATGGCTGATCTCCAACCACCACAACCATCTAACTTAGTGTCAGAGATGATTTGAACCAGTGGAGGGGTTTCTCCCTAATTTCCATTGACTCCATTTTTACCTAGGGCAATTGTTGCCATACTCGGTCGAATGCTGCCTTGATGTTGAGAGCTATCACTCTCACTCACCTCTGGTATTTAGGATCAAGGAGGTGATGAGGTCAGGAGCCGAGTGGCTTTGATGAAATCCAAACTGGGCATCCATAAGCAGGTTATTGCCGAGTAGGTTCTGCATGGTATCACTGTTGATGACCCTTCCATTACATTGTTGATGAGTAAGAGTAGGTTGATCGGGCAGTAATGAGCTAGGGTGGATTCTCCTGTTTCTTGTGTACCGGACATACCTGGGCTATTTTCCACGTTGCTGAGCAGATGTCGCTGTTGAAACTATACTGGAACATCTTGGCTAGTGGAGCAGCACGTCTTCAGGACCATTGCCGGGATTTTGTCTGGGCCCATAGCCTTTGCAGTATCTAGTGGTTTCAGCCATTTTTTAATATCATGTAGAGTGAATTGGATTGGCTGCATACTGACATCTGGGATGCTGGGGACTTCTGGAGGAGGCCGAGCTCGATCATCTACTCGGCACTTCTGACTGAAGATTGTTGCAAATGCCTCAGCCTTGTCTTTTGCACAGGTGTGCTGGGCTCCTCTAACATTGAGGATGGGATATCTGTGGAGCCTCCTCCTCCAGTGAGTTGTTTGATTGTCCACCACCATTCACAGCTGGATGTGGCAGGACTACAGAGCTTAGATCTGATCCATTGGTTGTGGGCCCACTGAGCTTGTCTATTACTTGCTGCCTATGGTGTTTGGCATACAAGTAATCCTGTATTGTGGCTTCACCACAGTGACGCCTCATATTGAGGTATGCCTAGTGTTGTTCTCAGCATGCCCTCCTGCACTCTTCATTGTACCAGGGTTAATCCCTTGGCCTGGTGGTAATGTTAGAGTGGGCCATGTGCCAGGCCATGAGGTTACAGATTGAGGTTGAGTGCATTTCTGCTGCCGCTGATGGCCCACAGCACCTCACAGATGCCCAATCTTGGGCTGCTAGATCTGTTCAAAGTCTATCCCATTTTGCACAGTGGTAGTGCCGCACATCGCGGTGGAGGGTTTCTTCAATGTGGAGATGGGATTTAGTCTCCACAAATATTGACGGTGGTCACTTCTATCAACGCTGTCATGGACAGATGCTTTTGCAGCAGGCAGGTTGGTAGGAATAAGGTCAGTGTGTTTTTCCCTCTTGTTGGTTCCCTCATCACCTGCTGTAGTCCCAGTATAGCAGCTACGTCCAGTAGGACCTGACCAGCTCAGTCTGTAGTGGTACTACCGAGCCAGTCTTGGTGATGGACGTTGAAGTCCCCCATCCAGAGTACAAACTGTGCCCTTGCCACCCTCAATACCTCCTCCAGGTGCTGCTCAACATGGAGAAATACTGATTCATCAAGGATGGTATGTGGTCATCAGCAGGAGGTTTCCTTGCACATGCTTAAACTGGTGCCATGAGACTTCATGGGGTCCAGAGTCAATGTTGAGAGTTGCCAGGACAATAGGAATAGAGTGAGGTGGAAGATAAATGAGTGGCTGAGAGATTGGAGCAGGGGACAGGGATTCAGATTTCTGGATCATTGAGACCTCTTTTGGGGGAGGCGTGACCTGTACAATGAAGATGGGTTACACATGAATCCGAGAGGGACCAATATCCTGGCAGGGAGGTTTGGTAAGAGTTTAAAATAGAATTACTCAGGGGGTGGGAACCGAACTAAAGAGACGGAGGAAGGAGCAGTTGGCTCACAAATAGAGAAAGCTTGTAGGCAGTGTGAAAGGGAGGATAGGCAAGTGATAGAAAAGGGCTGCGTTCAGACTGATGGTGAGATGTGTCTATTTTAATGCAGGGAGTATCATGAACAAAGCAGATGAGTTTACAGCGTGGATCAGTACATGGAGCTATGAAGTTGTGGCCATTACAGAGACTTGGATGGCTCAGGGGCAGGAATGCAGGCTTTAGATGTTTCAGAAAGGATGGGGGGGGCACAAAAGAGGTGGGTGCATGGCACTGCTGATCAGAGATAATGTCATGGCTACAGAAAAGGATGAAGTCATGGAGGGATTGGCTACTGAGTCTCTGTGGGTGGAAGTCAGGAACAGGAAGGGATCAAAAACTCTGTAGGGTGTTTTTTATAGACTACTCAGTAGTAACAGGGATATCGAGTAGCAAATAGGGAAACAGATTCTGGAACGGTGCAATAATAACAGGGTTGAGGTGATGAGAGGTTTTAATTTCCTCAATATTGATTGGCATCTCCCTAGAGCAAGGAGTTTAGATGGGGTGGAGTTTGTTAGGTGTGTTCAGGAAGGTATCCTGACACAATATGTAGATAGGCCTTCAAGAGGAGAGGCTGTACTTGATCTGGTATTGGGAAATGAACCTGGTCAGGTGTCAGGTCTCCCAATGGGAGAGCATTTTGGAAATAGTGATCGCAATTTTATCTCCTTTACCATAGCATTGGAGAAGGATAGTAGTAGACAAGTTAGGAAAATGTTTAATTGGAGTAAGGGGAAATATGAAGCTATCAGGCAGGAACTTGGAAGTGTAAATTGGGAGCAGATGTTCTCAGGGAAATATATGGCAGAAATGTGGCAAAAGTTCAAGGGATATTTGCATGGTGTTCTGAATAGGTACGTTCCAATGAGATGGAAAGGATGGTAGGGTACAGGAACTGTTGTGTACGAAGGCTATTGAAAATCTAGTCAAGAAGAAAATAAAAGGTTCAAAAAATTAGGTAATGATAGAGATGCAGAAAATTATAAGGCTAGCAGGAAGGAGCTTAAGAATGAAATTAGGAGAACTAGAAGGGGCCATGAGAAGGCCTTGGTGAGAAGGATTAAAGAAAACCCCAAGGCATTCTACAAGTATGTGAGGAGCAAGAGAATAAGACATGAGAAAATAGGACCAATCAAGTGTGACAGTGGAAAAGTGTTTAGTGGAGGTGTTAATGAATGAATATTTTGCTTCAGTATTCACTATGGAAAAAGACCTTGCCAGTTGTAGGGATGACTTACAGTGGTCTGAAAAGCTTGAACTTGAACATATAGACATTAAGAAAGAGGATGTGCTGGAGCTTTTGGAAAGCATCAAGATGGATAAGTCACCAGGACTGGATGGGATATACCTGCTGTGGGAGGTGAGGGAGGAGATTACTGAGCCTCTGGCAATGATCTTTGCATCATCAATGGGTACGGGAGAGGTTCCAGAGGATTGGAGGGTTGCAGATGTTGTTCCCTTATTCAAGAGAGAGTAGAGATAGCCAAGGAAATTATAGACAAAAGAGTCTTACTTCAGTGGTTGGTAAGTTGATGGAGAAGATCCTGAGAGGCAGGATTTATGAACATTTGGAGAGGCATAATATGATTAGGTATAGTCAGTATGGATTTGTCAAAGGCAGGTCCTACCTTAAAAGCCTGATTACATTTTTTGAGCAACACACATCAAAGTTGCTGGTGAACGCAGCAGGCCAGGCAGCATCTATAGGAAGAGGCGCAGTCGACGTTTCAGGCTGAGACCCTTCGTCAGGACTAACTGAAGGAAGAGTGAGTAAGGGATTTGAAAGCTGGAGGGGGAGGAGGAGATGCAAAATGATAGGAGAAGACAGGAGGGGGAGGGATGGAGCCGAGAGCTGGACAGGTGATAGGCAGAAGGGGATACGAGAGGATCATGGGACAGGAGGTCCGGGAAGAAAGACGGGGGGGGGGTGACCCAGAGGATGGGCAAGAGGTATATTCAGAGGGACAGAGGGAGAAAAAGGAGAGTGAGAGAAAGAATGTGTGCATAAAAAAGAGTAACAGATGGGGTACGAGGGGGAGGTGGGGCCTAGCGGAAGTTAGAGAAGTCAATGTTCATGCCATCAGGTTGGAGGCTACCCAGACGGAATATAAGGTGTTGTTCCTCCAACCTGAGTGTGGCTTCATCTTTACAGTAGAGGAGGCCGTGGATAGACATGTCAGAATGGGAATGGGATGTGGAATTAAAATGTGTGGCCACTGGGAGATCCTGCTTTCTCTGGCGGACAGAGCGTAGATGTTCAGCAAAGCGGTCTCCCAGTCTGCGTCGGGTCTCACCAATATATAAAAGGCCACATCGGGAGCACTGGACGCAGTATATCACCCCAGTCGACTCACAGGTGAAGTGATGCCTCACCTGGAAGGACTGTTTGGGGCCCTGAATGGTGGTAAGGGAGGAAGTGTAAGGGCGTGTGTAGCACTTGTTCCGCTTACACGGATAAGTGCCAGGAGGGAGATCAGTGGGGAGGGATGGGGGGGACGAATGGACAAGGGAGTTGTGTAGGGAGCGATCCCTGCGGAATGCAGAGAGGGGGGCGAGGGAAAGATATGCTTAGTGGTGGGATCCCGTTGGAGGTGGCGGAAGTTACGGAGAATAATATGTTGGACCCGGAGGCTGGTGGGGTGGTAGGTGAGGACCAGGGGAACCCTATTCCTAGTGGGGTGGTGGGAGGATGGAGTGAGAGCAGATGTACGTGAAATGGGGGAGATGCGCTTAAGAGCAGAGTTGATAGTGGAGGAAGGGAAGCCCCTTTCTTTAAAAAATGAAGACATCTCCCTCGTCCTAGAATGAAAAGCCTCATCCTGAGAGCAGATGCGGCGGAGACGGAGGAATTGCGAGAAGGGGATGGCGTTTTTGCAAGAGACAGGGTGAGAAGAGGAATAGTCCAGATAGCTGTGAGAGTCAGTAGGCTTATAGTAGACATCAGTGGATAAGCTGTCTCCAGAGACAGAGACAGAAAGATCTAGAAAGGGGAGGGAGGTGTCGGAAATGGACCAGGTAAAGTTGAGGGCAGGGTGAAAGTTGGAGGCAAAGTTAATAAAGTCAACGAGTTCTGCATGCGTGCAGGAAGCAGCGCCAATGCAGATGTCGATGTAGCGAAGGAAAAGTGGGGGACAGATACCAGAATAGGCACGGAACATAGATTGTTCCACAAACCCAACAAAAAGGCAGGCATAGCTAGGACCCATACGGGTGCCCATAGCTACACCTTTAGTTTGGAGGAAATGGGAGGAGCAAAAGGAGAAATTATTAAGAGTAAGGACTAATTCCGCTAGACGGAGCAGAGTGGTGGTAGAGGGGAACTGATTAAGTCTGGAATCCAAAAAGAAGCGTAGAGCTTTGAGACCTTCCTGATGGGGGATGGAAGTATATAGGGACTGGACATCCATGGTGAAAATAAAGCGGTGGGGGCCAGGGAACTTAAAATCATCGAAAAGTTTAAGAGCGTGAGAAGTGTCACGAACATAGGTCGGAAGGGATTGAACAAGGGGTGATAAAACAGTGTCGAGGTATGCAGAAACGAGTTCGGTGGGGCAGGAGCAAGCTGAGACAATAGGTCGGCCAGGACAGGCAGGTTTGTGGATCTTGGGTAGGAGGTAGAAACGGGAAGTGCGGGGTGTGGGAACTATAAGGTTGGTAGCAGTGGATGGGAGATCCCCTGAGCGGATAAAGTCGGTGATGGTGTGGGAGACAATGGCCTGGTGCTCCTTAGTGGGGTCACGATCGAGGGGTAAATAAGAGGAGGTATCCGCGAGTTGTCGCTGTGCCTCGGCAAGGTAGAGGTCAGTACGCCAGACTACAACAGCACCCACCTTATCGGCGGGTTTAATAATAATGTTAGGATTAGTGCGGAGGGAATGGAGAGCAGAGCGTTCCGAAGGAGTGAGGTTGGAATGGGGACAAGGTGCGGTGAAGTCGAGACGGTTGATGTCCCGTCGGCATTAGCGATAAAGAGATCCAGAGCAGGCAGAAGACCAGAGCGGGGTGTCCATGAAGAAGAGGAGGGTTGAAGACGGGAGAAGGGGTCATCGGTGGGGGTGGAAGAGTCCTTGCCGAAGAAGTAGGCTCGGAGACGGAGACGGCGGAAGAAGAGTTCCGCATCGTGGCGAACACGGAACTCGCTGAGGTGTGGGCGAAGGGGGACAAAGGTGAGGCCCTTACTGAGGACAGAGCGTTCTGCCTCCGACAGTTGAAGGTCGGAGGGGATGGTAAAGACCCGGCACGGATGAGAGCTGGGATCAGAGGGGGGAGGGGGGAGGCTGGGGGTGTCAGTGGAGAGGGGAGGGTTGGGGTGAGAGGAAGATGGAGCCTCTGAGGGCCCAGGAGCTGACGGTGGGATCTGAGGAAGACGGGGCTGCGGAGTGGTGGTGGGGGAAGGGGAGACGGGAGTCACAACAGCAGCACATAAAGACCCGGCCTGGAGTTCAAGGCTGGAGTCGCAGTTGGTGGTTGCGCGATCGCTTTGAATGTCTCCATGGTCGTTGCTGGAGTCCGGGTTTTGAATATGTCCTGAGGTGTTGGAGCCGCCGAGATCAACGGCTGGGGCCGCAACCGAAAGTTCATGCCTGCTAGCGTCGGGGCCGGCAGGCTCTGCAGTCCGTAGATGTAAGATCTTGCGATCTTTGCCTAACATGACAAAGTCAAAGAAACGGCGATTGCAGGCGTGGATCCGACGGTGGATGAAATAGCGGGTAGGACCATTACAGACAGCGAAGAAAGTGTCCCGAAGGTGTGGAAGGGTCTGGGATAGGGACACCAAGTACCTCCTCATGGCGGAGAGCGTCGCCTTCAGAGCTTGACGGGAGAAGCGGCGAGAGGCAGAGTCAATAAAATGTGAGTACCTGCGATCCTCAGAAGGTCCAAATTGAGAGGCTTGGAAACGAATCCTAAAGCCAACTGGAGTAAGTTGGCGACGGAGGCACGTTCCAAGAAAGGATACATGGCTGTGATAGCGAGTTTGAGTCAAAGTCTGGTCGAAAAGTTGAAGAGCCGAAGAAATCACAGATGGGGAGCAGTGAGAGATGGTTTCACTGAACTCCCGTCGAAGAGAGGATCTAAACTTCTTCGGTGTCGGCATCACCGGAAGAGGCTTCGCAGTAGTGAATTTAAACGCAAACAACAGGAATTCTGCAGATGCTGGAAATTCAAGCAACACACATCAAAGTTGCTGGTGAACGCAGCAGGCCAAGCAGCATCTATAGGAAGAGGCGCAGTCGACGTTTCAGGCTGAGACCCTTCGTCAGGACTAACTGAAGGAAGAGTGAGTAAGGGATTTGAAAGCTGGAGGGGGAGGGGGAGATGCAAAATGATAGGAGAAGACAGGAGGGGGAGGGATGGAGCCGAGAGCTGGACAGGTGATAGGCAGAAGGGGATACGAGAGGATACATTTTTTGAGGATGTGACTAAACACATCGATGATGGTAGAGCAGTAGATGTAGTGTATATGGATTTCAGCAAGGCATTTGATAAGGTACCCCATGCAAAATTTATTGAGAAAGTAAGGAGGCATGGGATCCTAGGGGATCTTGCTTTGTGGATACAGAACTGGCTTGCCCATGGAAGGCAAAGAATGGCTGTAGATGCTCATATTCTGCATGGAGGTTGGTGACCAGTGGTGTGCCTCAGGGATCTGTTCTGGGATCCCTTCTCTTTGTGATTTTTATAAATGACATGGATGAAGAAGTGGAAGGATGGGTTAGTAAGTTTGCTGATGATACAAAGGTTGGGGGTGTTGTGGATAGTGTGGAGGAATGTCAGAGGTTACAGCGGGACATTGATAGGATGCAAAAATGGACTGAGAAGTGGCAGTTGGAGTTCAACCGAGATAAATGTGAGGTGGTTCATTTTGGTAGGTCAAATATGATGGCAGGATATAACATTAATGGTAAGACTCTTGGCAGTGTGGAGGATCAGAGGGATCTTGGTGTCTGAGTCCATGGGACACTCAAAGCAGCTACGCAGGTTGACTGTGTGGTTAAGAAGGATTACAGTGTATTGGGCTTTGTTAACCATGGGATTGAGTTCAAGAGCTGAGGGGTAATGTTACAGCTGTATAAGGCCCTGGTCAAAGACCCCACTTGGAGTACTGTGCTCAGTTCTGGACACCTCACTACAGGAAGGATGTGGAAACAATAGAAAGGGCGCAGAGGAGATTTACAAGGATGTTGCCTGGTTTGGGGAGCATGACTTATGATAGTAGATTGAGTGAACTTGGCCATTTCTCCTTGGAGCGAGGAAGGATGAGAGGTGACCTGACAGAGATGTATAAGTTGATGGGAAGCATTGATCATGTGGTTTTTTCCCAGGGCTGAAATGGCTGACATGAGAAGGCAGGGTTTTAAAGTGCTTGGAAGTAGGTACAGAGGAGATGTCAGAGGTAAGTATTTTATGCAGAGAGTGGTGAGTGTGTGGAATGGGCTGCCAGCAATGGTGGTGGAGGCAGATACAATAGTGTCTTTTAAGAGACCTTTGGATAGGGACATGGAGCTTAGAAAAATAGAGGGCTATGGGTAACCCTAGGTAATTTCTAAAGTAAGTACATGTTCAGCACAGCATTGTGAGCTGAAAGGCCTGTATTGTGCAGTAGGTTTTCTTTGTTATTATGTTTCTAACTCCCTCTTTACTGTATACCACTGTGACACCACCTCTGCTATGTCTGTCCTGCTGGAGAGACAGTACACTCCCAGGAATGGTGATGGTGGCGTCTGGAATGTTAACTGTATGTTATGATTCTGTCAGTACAACAATGTCAGGCTCTTCCAACTTTGGCACAAATCCCCAGACATTAGTAAGGAGGAATTTGCAGGATTGACAGTGCTGGTTTTCCTATTGGCTAGGTCGATGTGGGTTATCTGTCTGGGTTCATTCCTTATTATTTTCTTTTTAGTGGTTGGATACAACTGAATGATTTGCTATGCCATTTTAGAGGGCATTTAAGAGGACATTTCCCTTGAGGAAATCATGCTGACTACAGCTGATTTTGTCCTGTGCCACCAAATACCCTGAAACCATATCCTTAATTATCGACTCCAACACCTTCCCAACCATTGAAGTCATACTAACTGGTCTATAGTTTCATTTCTTCTGCCTCTCTCCTATCTTGAAGAGTAGACTTCCAGTATTCAAGGAGATTTTCAACCTTTCACTGCTACAGGCGGAAGTTCCCAATGGCTCTTAGTCTGCAACAACCTGGCACCCAACGTCAGTAAGACGAAAGAGCTGATTGTGGACTTCAGGAAGGGTAAGATGAAGGAACACGTACCAATCCTCATAGAGGGATCAGAAGTGGAGAGAGTGAGCAGTTTCAAGTTCCTGAGTGTCAAGATCTCTGAGGATCTAATCTGGCCCCAGCATATCGATGTAGTTATAAAGAAGGCAAGACAGCGGCTATACATAATTAGGAGTTTGAAGAGATTTGGTATGTCAACAAGTACACTCAAAAACCTCATAGATGTACTGTGGAGAGCATTCTGACAGGCTGCATCACTGTCTGGTATGGGGGTATGTGGGTGGGGGGGGGGGGCTACTGCACAGGACCGAAAGAAGCTGCAGAGGGTTGTAAATTTAGTCAAATCCATCTTGGGTACTAGCCTACAAAGTGCCCAGGACATCTTCAGGGAGCGGTGTCTCAGAATGGCAGCATCCATTATTAAGGACCTCCAGCACACAGGGACGCCTTTTTCTCACTGTTACCATTAGGTAGGAGATACAGAAGCCTCACTCAGCAATTCAGGAACAGCTTCTTCCCTTCTGCCATCCAATTCCTAAATGGACATTGAACCCTTGGACACTACCTCACTTTTTAAAATATACAGTATTTCCGTGTTTTGCACATTTTTTAATCCTATCCAATATATGTATACTGATTTATTGATTGATTGATTGATTGATTTATTTATTATCTTTTTCTCTCTCTTCTCTATTATGTATTGCATTGATCTGCTGCTGCTAAGCTAACAAATTTCACGTCACATGCCGGTGATAATAAACCTGATTCTGATTCTGACCATTCCAGAATCTATTGATTTTTGAAAGATGATTACTAATGCCTCCGCTATCTCTTCAGCCACTTCTTTCAGAATCCTGGTGTTCACACTATTTGATCCAGGTGATTTATCTACCTTTTGACCTTTCAGCTTTCTATGAATCTTCTCCCGAGTAATGGCAACTTCACACACTTCTAACTCCTGACATTCTGGCCCTTCTGCCATCCTGCTAACGTCTTCCACAGTGAAGATTGATGCAAAATACTTATTCAGTTCATTCGCCATTTCCTTGTCCGCCATTACTCCTTCTCCAGTGTTACTTTCCTGCAGTCTGATATTCACTTGTTTCTTTTATAACTTATATATCTGAAAAATATTTTTGATCCTCCTTTATATTTTTGGCTAGCTTGCCTTTATATTTCAGCTTTTTATTTTTTATGACTTTGTTAGTTCTCTTCTATTGGATTTTTAGAGTTTCCCAATCTCTAACTTCCCACTTTTGCTCTATTATATACTCTCTTTTTGGCCTTTATGTTGGCTTTGACTTTATTTGTTAGCCAAGGTTGTGTCATTTTTCCTTTAGAGTACTTCTTCCTCTTTGAAACGTATATATCCTGTGCCTTCCGAATTGCTTCCAGAAGTTCCAGCCACTGCTGCTCTGCCATCATCCCTGCCAGTGTTCTTTTCCAATCAATTCTGGCCAGTTCCTCTCTGATACCTCTGTAATTCCCTTTAATCCATCACAATACTGATACATCTGGCAGGTTCTCTGTCTCAAATTTCAGAGTGAATTCAGTCATATGATGATCATCTACCTTAAGGGTTCTTTTACCTTAAGCTCTAATTAATTCTGGTTCATTGCACAACACCCAATCCAGAAAAACTAATCCCCTTTTGGGATCAACCATGATCTGCTCTAAAAAGCCATCTCATTGACCTTCTAGAAATTTCTCCTCTTGGGATCTAGCACCAACCTGATTTTCCCAATCTACCTGTATATTGAAATCCCCCATCACTATTGTAACATTGCCTTTTTGCATGCATTTTCTATCTCCCATATAATTTGTAGTCCACACCCTAACTGCTGTTCTGTATACAGCTCCTAGTAGGGTCTTTTTACCCTTGCAGTTCCTTAGCTCTATCCAAATGATTCAAAACCTTCCAGCCCCATGTCACCTTTTTCTAATGATTTGACTTCATTTTTTACCAACAGAACCACACCTCCCTATTTGTCATCTGCCTGTCCTTTTGATACAATGCGTATCCTTACATGTTAAGCTCCCGGCAATGATATTCTTTCAGCTATGATTCAGTAATGCCTGCAACATCATGCATGCTCAGCTGTAACTATGCTACAAGTTCATCTACCTTCTTCCATGTACTGCACGCATTCTAATATAACACCTTCAGTCCTGTATTCACCCCTTTCAATTTTGTCCACCTTTTACATTGCAACTCATCCTGTTGACTATATTTTTACCCTATCATCAGCCTCTCCTTTATAGGAGTCTCACTACATATTTCTGTTGTTTGTCAACCAACAAAAAATCTACTAGGTTGTAAAAAATTTGTTTACTGATGGCTCTCAATGAACAAGACCTGTTACCCTGGAATTCACAGATTTTATTATTGTATTGTACTGCTGCTGCATAACATCAAATTTCATGACACATGGCAGTGATATTAAATCTGATTCTAATTCTATTTCTATGATTCGTTAATTTATTTGTGGTAATATTACCTTGTGCGTTGCATGTAAGTTACATGGGCTGTGTTTTGCATATTGGTCTGCAGGAATGTTGTTTCATTTGTTGATATACATGTTGAATGACTATAAACTTCGACATGCACTTGAATTATTTCTTACGATCTTATAGTTTCTTGTGCTGGCAGAGAGGATTTTGCACATTTTCCCTGTGACAATGTAGATTTCTTGTGGGTGATCTATTTACCTCCCACATCCCAAAGTCATGCAGGTTGGTAGGTCGATCGGCCACTGTAAATTCCCTCCAGTGCAGGGGTTCCCAATCTGGGGTCCATGGAGCCCTTGCTTAATGGTATTGGTCCATTGCATAAAAAAGGTTGGGAACCCCTGCTGTAGTGCATAGATCAGTGGTAGAATCCAGGAAGGAGTTGATGGGAAACTGGGAGGAATAGAACTAGATGAATGAAGGATTAGTATGAATAGATGTGTGATGGTCATTGTGCATTTGATGGGTAGAGAATGTGTTTCTCTGTTGTATGTCTCTGTTATTTCTGGAGCAGAGTAAACTGCTGTTTGAAGCTTTAGTAATGCTATCAATTGAATATTAGATATACTGAATTAATCACAGTTATTTCTAACTGGCTTTTTATTCTGTTAGACATCACCATCCTTTAACTTTAAAGAGGGAACAATTTATCTTAGCCCTATGCTCCTTTGATATAGTATTAGGAGGAAATCTGGGTAGTTGAACAGAATATTGAGAGCTATTTTGGATAGAGGGCTCCTCCTTGTTGTCTAACCTTACTGCTGGCAGGAGCAGTTTTGTTACTTTTAAAGGACAAAACGCCTTTGTTTCTGATGATTAAATATGCAAGCAACCTATTTATGTTCAACCCATTGATCATAACTGTGCCAGACCAGCAGTGTGTGACTGATGAGACAAGTTTTGAAAGCCAATTTATTGCAAGTCACTCATGTATGGCAAAAAATCTCATTCAAGATATTAATTTAATCAAAGCAATTAGATGTACTTAAGATTTTAATAGTCTTAAAAGGCCAGCCATTTTATGTGTGATCTCACAATTTTTGTCTCAATTTACGCAGCATAAAGTTTACACCAAGCGCTTAGCAGAATGGGCAGTGGCTTGTAAAAGCATCTACTCTGGATTCCTTTACCTGACTAATCATGGCAATTGTCCAGAGTCGTCCCTGGAGATTGAATGGCTGATTCAACGGAACATTGGCACAATACAAAAAAAAAATGCTTTTGCAGATGCCAGGATCTAATTTGCAGGGAAGTGCAGTCGCTGCCAACCTGCTACTGAGACCTTTGTGCATCCGTAGATAATAACGTGGCTCCTCATACAACCATGCCATTCATACTGCTGACATCTATACTGAATATTAATGAACTTCAGGAAAATAATCACTGGATGGACCTCAAAGTCTTACAAAGACGTCTGGATGTATCCAGTCATGGTGAAAGTGGTAAAAAAAATGTGACCCTTAGTAAACTGATTTTAACTTGGAATTGTCATTACCACTTTCACAAGGTACTTTCTACTTTCTAAGTTGTTCATGAAAGCCATCTGAGGTTCCTGTACTTTGAAGTTAAAAATTAATTGCTTCTGAATTAGCGTAGTAAAGCTTTTGATTTGCATAATTTTGGGGAATAAAATGTTAATACTTGTTTTCCTGATTGCTGGCTGCTCAGACTAACTGGCTGTAAGCCCACGGGAGCTCTGGGTAATCAAGATCCATGAATATAACGAGCATTGTTAATGCTCATCATGAGATGGATCCAATCTCTGGGGCAGAGTCCACTTGTCACACACCGCCGTCGCAGCTGAAGCCGCGAACATTTCTCAAGGTTCTTTATTAGTCACTGGCAAAGGCTTGGGAGAAGGTTATCACTTAACTCGACCTCATACAGAATGAGAAAATTAATTCTTTGTAGCTTGAGACTTTTTCCGCATTCTTTTCGATGAATCTGTCTGCCAGCACAGACAATACTTTAGAGTTCTCTATCTATTCTGTGCTGCTCTCAGTGCTTCCAGAGGAGTTCCTGCCAGTTCCAAAGTGAGTCTGGACTTATTGACGGATTGCAGTACACAGTGATAGCACACCTATTAAATTAGCGGAACCGAGGTAATTCAGAAACCTCAGTTCAAATCTCTCCATGGTGACTGCAGAATTTAAACCCAGTCATTGAAAATTTGGAAGAGCAGTTTGCATTGATAATGATAACCATGGTGAAAAATCTACTAGGCTGTAAAACATTAGTTTACTGATGTCTCTCAATGAAGAAGATCTGTTATCCTTACCTACCTGGGTTGATGTAAGAAAATAAGTCATAGATCATTACAGCACAGTACAGGCCCTTCAGCCCACAATGTTGTACCAACCCTTTAACCTATCTCAAGATCAATCTAATGCCCTTCCCTCTCACATTAGATATGGGAGCAGAATTAGGCTAGTTAGCCCATCGAGGCTGCACTGCTTTTCAAACATTATCATCATCATTGTGCACTGTGTCATGGTCTTAAATCTATGATTGTTCTTGACAAACTTTTGTATAGAAGTATTTTGCCATTGCCATGTCCTGGGCAGCATCTTTACAAGACGGGTGACCACAGCCGTTATCGATACTCTTCAAAGATCGTGTGCTTGGCATCAGTGGTTGCATAACCAGGACTTGTGATATCCACCAGCTGCTCATATGACCTGGTTCTATGGCTTCTGATGACCCTGACTGAGGAGCTAAGCAGGTGTTACACCTTGCCCAAGGTTGACCTGCAGGCTAGTGGAGAGAAGGAGCACCTTACACCTCCTTTGGTAAAGAGGTATTTCCACCCGCCACTCATACTCTATCATAGCTGATTTTATTTCCAACCTCATCCTCCAACCCCATCCGCATGCCTTTGACACACCCCCCTTACCTATTAAGAACTTATCAATTTCTGCATTAAAAACACCCAAACATTTGGCTTCTACAGCCCTCTGTGGCAACAAATTCCACATATTGGGCAATCGACTTCAGGGAGTATAACGAAGAACTAGCTTTCAGTCGGACGATGATCGAGATTCTAAAGGCAGAGCTTCACGGCAGTTTCTCTGAGTTGAGGATTGACCAATCACCAGAGACAGTGCATAAGAAGAGCTACCTTTCAGTCAGGTCCAGATTCAAGATTTACTAAGCAGGGCTTCCTGGCAGATTTTTCTGCGTTGGACAAACGACGTCAGGGAGTACACACACAGAGATAGCTTTCGATCAGATTGGCGATCGAGATTTTGAAGGCAGAACTTCATGGCGGTTTCTCTGGGTCGAGCAGTGACCAATCAGCAAGAGGGATTCATTAGAAAAGGCCAATAAAAATAGCACAGGTGCAAGCGGAGCGGCCATTGTTTTGATTATGCCAGTGTTTAGAGTGGCTTTGGCTCATCAGGCTGAGGTGAGGTAAAGTATCTGGTAAGTTACTTTCTTTCTGTTCTCATTTGTTCATTTCTCATCTGTTAGGGCACAGTAGTTGAGTTAGAATGGCTCCATGGCCAGTATTCTGTGCTGCGTGTGGTATATTGGAGGTCTGGGAGACCTCCAGTCTCTGGGATGAACACATCTGAACCAGGCGCACCAAACTGCAGCTCCTGAGATAAAGTATTAAGGAACTGGAGTTGCAGCTCAATGACCTTCGAATCATATGACAGAATAGGGAGGTGGTAGGCAGGAGCTACAGGGAGGTAGTCACCCCTATATTGCAGGAGACAGGTAACTGGGTGACAGTCAAGAGAAGGAGGGCAAATGCACAGACAATGCAGAGTACACCTGTGGCCACTCCGATCGATAATAAGTGTACAACTTTACATACTATTGAGGGAGACGACCTACTGTGGGGAGCCATAGTGACTGGGTCTCAGGCACTGAGTCTGGCACTGTGGCTCGGAAGAGCAGAGAGCCAAAGAGGACTGCAGTGTTGATCGGAGATTCTCATCGAGGTTCCATGGGTGTGACAGGGACACCCAGCTGGTAGGTTGCCTCCCAAGTGCCAGGATCAGGGCTATCTTGGATCAGGTCCATGGCATTCTCAAGGGCAAGAGTGAGCAGCCAGAAATCTTGATACATACATATTGGCACCAATGACATCACTAGACAAGCAAGGAAGACCTGAAGAGAGATTTTAGGGAGCTAGGTAGAAAGCTGAGAAATAGGACTTCCAGAGTAGTCATTTTTGGATTGCTGACAGTGCCATATGCCAACGAGGGTAGGAATAGGGTGATTTGGTATGTGAATGCATGGCTGGTGAACTAATGCAGGAGTCACGGGTTCACATTTATAGATCATTGAGATCTCTTCTGTGGAAGATATGACTTGAACAAAAGGGACTGGTTACACCTGAACCAGAAGGGGTCGAATATCCATGCGGGCGTGTTGGCTAGAATTGTTCTGGAGGATTTAAACTAATTTGGCAGTGGGAAGGGAACTGGAGTGATAGTGCTGAAGATAAGGTAGCTGGTTTACAAACAGAGGCAATGTGTAGTGAGGAAAGGCCGTTGACAGGGCAAAATTGCATTCAACAGGATGAGTTGAAATATAAAAGGCAGACAAAATTGAAAAGGGTGAATATAATTTTGAAGGTGTTTTATTTGAATGCGTGCAGTATAAGGAATAAGGTAGATGAACTGGTAGCACAGATACAGATGTCATGTATAGCTGGGAGCTTAACGTCTGCTGATTTGTATTGAAATGACAGGCAGGAAGACAGAGGGGGCGGTGTTGCTCTGTTGGTGAAAAAGGAAATCAAATCATTAGAAAGAGTAGACATAGGGTCGGAATGTGTTGAATCATTGTGGATAGAGCTAAGGAACTGCAAGGGCAAAAAGATCCTGAATAGAGTTGTATATGACAAATTACAACAGGAGATAAAAAAAAATACATGCCAAAAGGGCAATGTTACAATAGTTATGGGGGATTTCAATGTGCAGGTAGATTGGGAAAATCAGGTTGGTGCTGGATTCCAAGGGGGGGAGGGGGGGAGTTTATAAAATGCCCACGGGATGGCTTTTTAGAGCAACTTATGGTTGAGCCCACTTGGGGATCAACTATTTTGGATTGGTGTTGTGGAATGAACCGGAATTGATTAGAGAGTTTAAGGGAAAATAACCTTTAGGGGATTGATCATAATATGATCAAATTCACTCTGAAATTTGAAAAGGAGAAGCTGGAGTCAGATGTATCAGTATGACGGAGTAAAGGAAATTATAGAAACATAAGAGAGGATTTGGACAGAGCTGATTGGAAAAGAACACTGGCAGGGATGATGGCAGAGCAGCAATGGCTGGATCTGCTGGAAGCAATTTGGAAGGCACCGGATATATACATCCCAAAGAGGAGGATTCTAAAGGAAAGATGGCTAACAAGAGAAGTTAAAGCAAACTTAAAAGCCAAAGAGAGCATATATCTGTTACCTGTCAAGTAGGAGACCATGCACAATTCTGATTTGACGGAGACGGATGTGAGAGTACGGAGGAACATCCGGAAAACTTCTGAAATGCCCGCTTCGCTGCTGCTGCTACTGTGTGGTAACCGGAATCTTCGGAGTAGAAGGCCCCAAATCCTCGGCTTTGTGTGTTTCAGCGGCTGGGGCGAGGTCGAAGGTGCTCGGCAGAGGATGGCGCTTGGGAGGCTGTATCAGAGAGGCTGGTTGAAAGCTCGAAGTTTTTGGATGGATGGACTCAGTGTCGGCTGTGGTCGGATGCTTCCAAGGCATCGGTAAGTTGACGGTGCCTGGAGGTTTATGACAGGGAGTTTCTCCCTTTTGCCGCCTGCTATCAGGGACTCAGGAGTCGATCGACTCGGGGACTTTTGAGACTTTATTTACCGTGCCCATGGTTTGTTCTTCATCAAATTACGGTATTGCTTTGCACTGCTGTAACTATATGTTATAATTATGTGTTTCTTTCAGTGTTAGTCTTTGGTTTGTCCTGTTTTCTGTGATATCACGCCGGAGAAACATTGTATCGTTTCTTAATGCATATATGCATTTCTAAATGACAGTAAAAGAGGACTGAGTGTTCTCATAATCTAAAAATCTAATAGAGCAAAGATGAGTGGAAAGTTAGAGGATTGGGAGGCTTTTAAGAACTAACAGAAGGCAACAAAAAGTCATTAAGAAAGTAAAGAGGGAATAAAAAAGTAAGTTAGCCAATAATATTAAAAAGGATAGTTCTTCAGCTCTATAAAGTGAAAAAGTGAGACGAGAGTGGATATCGAACCGCTGGAAAATGATGCTGGAGAGCTGGTAGTCTGGGACAAGGAAGACACTAGCAGTATGGTGGAAGTTCCAGGATGTCAGGAGTCATGATATGTGTAAAGTTATTATTATTAGAGAGAAGTTTCATGGGAAACTGAAAGGTCTGAAGGTAGATAAATCACCTGGACCAGATGGAGTACACCCCAGGGTTTAGAAAGAGGTGGCTGAAGAGATTGTGGAGGCATTAGTAAGCTTTCAAGAATCACTAGATACTGGAATAGTTCTGGAAAACTGCAAATGTCCACTCCACTCTACAAGAAGGGAGAGAGGCAGAAGAAAGGAAACTATAGGCCAGTTAGTCTGACCTCAGTGGTTAGGAAGATGTTGGAGTTGATTATTAAGGGTGAACTCTCAGGATATTTGGAGGCACATGGTAAAATAGGCTGTAGTCTGCATGGATTCCTCAAGGGAAAATCTTCCCTGACAAATCTGTTGGAATTCTTTGAAGAAATGACAAGCAGTATGGAAAGAGGAGAATCAGTTGATGTTGTGTACATGGATTTTCAGAAGGCCTTTGACAAGGTGCCACACATGAGGTTGCTTAACAAACTATGAGCCTAAGGTATTACAGGAAAGATTCTAGGATAAATAAAGCAGTAGCTGATTGACAAGAGGCAAAGACTGGGAATAAAGGGAGCCTTTTCTACTTGGCTGCCAGTGACGAATGGTGTTTCATAGTGTTCTGTGTTGTGGACCAATACTTTTTATGTTATATGTCAATGACGTGGATGATGCAATTGATGGCTTTGCTTGCAGATGATAAGAAAACAGGTGGAGCAGAAGGTAGTTTTGATGAAGTAGATGAGCTGCAGAAGGACTTAGACAGATTAGGAGAATTGGCAAATAAGTAGCAGATAGAATACAGTCAGCGGAATTGAATGGTCATGCACATTGGTAGAAGAAATTAAAGGGTTGACTATTTTCTAAGTAGAAAGAAAATACATAAAACTGAGGTGCAAAGGGACTTGGGAGAACTTGTGTAGGATTCCCTAAAGGTTAATTTTCAGGTTGAGTTTGTGGTGAGGAAGACAAATGCAATGTTAGCCTTCCAAAAGGACTAGAACATAAAAGCAAAGATATAATGTGGAAACCTTGTAAAGCGCTGGTGAGTATTATGAACAGTTTGGGGCCTGTTATCTAAGAAAGAATGTGCTGAAACTGGGGAGGGTTCAAAGGATCGAATGGCTTGTCATATAAAGAGTGTTTGATGGCTCTGGGCCCGCATTCACTCGTTGTCATGGCTATCCCTCGAGGTTGAGGATGATGGTCTTCATTCTGTTGATCTACTTATGGGCTCTCAAGTAGCTTACGAGTCCAATCTTGAATTCAGAGGAATGGGAGTGATCACATTGAAACCTATAGAATGGTGAAAGGCCTCAATGGAGTGGATGTGGAGAGGATGTTTCCTACGGTGGGAGAGTCTAAGACCAGAGGACACAGCCTCAGAAAAGAAGGATGTTCTTTTAGAATGTAGATGAGGAGGCATTTATTCATCCAGAGAGTGTGAAATTCTTTGTTTTTATATATATTTAATGCAGAGGTTGATAGATTTTTGATTAGTTAGGGCATGAAGGGATATGGGGAGGAGGCAGGAAAATAGGGCTGCGAGGACAATTGGATCAGCGACGATGAGATGGCGGAGCGAACATGGTAGGCCAAATGGCCTAATCCTGCTCCTATATCTTATGGTCTTTTGCTCTTATATTGATGCAGCTGCAAAAAAGCCACAACAGAAACTATATTCCATCAGGAGTTTGAGAAGCTTCTGTATGTCCCACTCATCCTTCCAGTGTTATCTTTGATTTTTTGCCATCAGGCTGGAGGCTGTGATGCATAAAAACAAGAACAATCAGGATTGGAAACAGTTTCTTCCCCCAGGCCATTAGGCCTCTAAACTCCCTGCCGCATTGTAATCGAAGCATCCATACCCAATAGTAATGTAATTTGATTTATTATTTATGTATGATTCATCTGTAGATTTAATACTTACTTTTATAAGTTATCATGTGTAATCTGTGTTATGTGTACAAATTTGCTGTAAACCCTGGTTTGAAGAAGTGTTGTCTCAGTATTATATATACTATGTGGTTATATACATTATGTACATGAACAGTATATAGTTAAATGACAATAAATCTGACTTGACTTAATGTCACCAAAAACACTCGAAAATTTCTACAGCTGAATCTTGGAGAGCTTTCTAACTGGCTGATTCACCATCTAGTATGGCGGTGGTGGTGGTGAGGGGGGGCGTACTACCACCCAGGAGTGAAGTAAGCTGCAGAGAGTTGTAAACTTATTCAGATCCATCATGGGCTCTAGCTTCCATAGTATCCAGGACATGTTTAAGGAGCGATGCCACAGTATATATACTGAAAAAAGGATCTGTCGCTTTCCCGGTGTATATGGTATGACCAATAAACTCTTCTTGGGCTTCCAGCCAACTTTAGGTATTGATTTTAGCTGATGTTTCAATGACAAATTCTGCCACCTTCATCAGGATGATGCCTGGGCATGTCTAGTCCTGTGGAATTTATATCCCTGTTGTCCGTCCCTCCCGATTGGTTAGTCCCCATCCAATCAGGTTTCTGTTGTCCCACCTTGATTGCAATCGAATTCCAGTTCTTATGAGAGTGAGACCTTCATCTTTGTTAAAATTATTTTCCTTTAGTTTTATTTCAATGGCTTCCTTCACCAGGCAGTCTCAAAAGCCATTGGAGTGGACCAGTAGTTTGACTGAATGGTGAAGGAAGCCATTGAAATAAGACTAGAGGAAAAGAATTTTAAGGAAGATGAAGATCATACTCTAATACGAACTGGAATTTGATTGTAGACAAAGTGGGACAGTGGAATCTTGATTGGATAAGGAGTAACCAATCAGGAGGGATGGATGACAAGGGTAAAAATACCATTGGACATGCTCAGGCATCATCCCTGATGAAGATAGCAGAGTTTGTCATCAAAACATCATTTAAAATCGATACTTGTACCTTGCTGGAAGCCCGAGAAGAGTTTATTCGTTAATTCACAGTACTGTAATTCAGTTTTTTTTCTCTATTATTATGTTTGCTTTGTACTGCTGCTGCAAAGTCTAAATTTTCATGACATATGCTGGTAATATTAAACTGATTCTGATTCTGGTATTCACCAGTTAAAGGACAGTAATGTAGAAGGCAACACAGTAGTGTAGCACATAGCAAAATGTTTTGCAACACCTGTGCTGGGTTCAATTCCTGCTGCTGTCTGCAGGGAGATTGTGTGTTCTAGAAATATAGAAACATAGAAAACATACAGTACAATACAGGCCCTTCGGCCCACAAAGCTGTGATGAACATGTCCCTATTTTAAAACTACCTAGGCTTTACCCATAGCCCTCTATTTTTCTAAGCTCTATGTAGCCATCCAGGAGTCTCTTAAAAGACCCTATTGTTCCCCCTCCACCATCGCCACCGGCAGCCCATTCCACGCACTCAGAAATCTGCATAAAAAACTTACCCCTGAAATGTCCTCTGTACCTACTTCCCAGCACCTTAAAACTATGCCCTCTCGTGCTAGCCAACTCAGCCCTGGGGAAAAGCCTCTGACTATCCACATGATCAATGCCTCTTATTATCTTGTATACCTCTCTCAAGTCACCTCTCATCCTTCGTCGCTCCAAGGAGAGAAGGCTGAGTTCACTCAACCTATTCTCATAAGGCATGCTCCCCAATCCAGGCAACATCCTTGTAAATCTCCTCTGCACCCTTTCTATGGTTTCCACATCCCTCCTATAGTGAGGCAACCAGAATTGAGCACAGTACTCCAAATAGGGTCTGACCAGGGCCCTGTATAGCTGGAACATTACCTCTCGGCTCTTAAACTCAATCCCATGATTGATGAAGGCCAATGCACTGTATCCCTTCTTAACCACAGAGTCAACCTACGTAGCAGCTTTCAGTATCCTATGGACTTGGACCCCAAGATCCCTCTGATCATCCACACTGCCAAGAGTCGTACAATTAATACTATACTCTGCCATCATATTTGACCTACCAAAATGAACCACCTCATACTTATCTGGGTTGAACTCCATCTGCCACTTCTCATCCCAGTTTTGCATCCTATCAATGTCCCATTGTAACCTCTGACAGCCCTCCACACTATCCACAACACCCCCAACCTCTGTGTCATCAGCAAATTTACTAACTTACCTTTGACCATGTGGATTTCTTCCAGATGCTCTGGTTTCCTCCCACATTCCAAAGATGTATGGGTTAGGGTTAGTGAGTTGTAGGCACCAGAAGCATGGCAACACTTGTGGGCTGCCCCCAGCACACCTTCGGATTGTGTTGGTCAATAGACGATAGACAATAGGTGCAGGAGTAGGCCATTCGTCCCTTTGATCCAGCACCGTCATTCACTGTGATCATGGCTGATCATCCACAATCAGTACCCTGTTCCTGCCTTTGCCCCTTATCCCTTGACTCCACTATCTTTAAGAGCTCTAACTCTTTTTTGAAAGAATCCAGAGAATTGGCCTCCACTGCCTTCTGAGGCAGAGCATTCCACAGAACCACAACCCTCTGTGTGAAAAATTTTTTCTCAACTCCGTTCTAAATGGTCTACCCCTTATTCTTATACTGTGGCCTCTGGTTCTGGAGTCCCCCAACATCGGGAACATGTTTCCTGCTTCTAGCGTGTCCAATCCCTTAATAATCTTATATGTTTCAATCAGGTCTCCTCTCATCCTTCTAAATTCCAGAGTATACAAGCCCATTCGCTCCAATCTTTCAACATATGACATTCCTGCCATCCCGGGAATTAACCCAGTGAACTTACGTTGCACTCCCTTCATAGCAAGAATGTCCTTCCTCAAATTTGGAGACCAAAACTGCACACAGTACTCCAGGTGGGGTCTCACCAGGGCCCTGTACAACTGCAGAAGGAACTCTTTGCTCCTATACTCAACTTCCCTTGTTATGAAGGCCAACATGCCATTAGCTTTCTTCACTGCTTGCTGTACCTGTATGCTTACTTTCAGTGACTGATGAACAAGGACACCCAGATCTCGTTGTACTTCCCCTTTTCCTAACTTGACACCTTCTTTAGTTGTTGGCACAAAGAACGTTTTTCACATTATGTTCCATGCTATAGATACTGCCTGACCAGCTGAGTTCCTCCAGTACTTTGTGTGTGTTACTCTGTATTTCCAGCATCTGCAGAATCTGTTGTGTTAGAAAGAAACAGAACTATTTTTTTCAGGCTGCTGAACTTTAAATGTTTATATAATTTTTATACTTTATAATTGTTATATGAGCTTTTTGTTGCTGTCATACCAACACACCACAGCAAATTCCTTCTACATGTACACTCAGTGGCCATTTTATTAGGTACCTCCTATACTGAATAATTGCCAAGAAAACCACAACATTGTCCAAGAGTTTGAAGATTTACATCCCTCAATATCCCTGAGAGCCATGTTGACTGGAATCAGGGCCTTGTGCTTTGGCTCTAGGGAGAGTCACCTATGCCAGAAAGGACAAATGGCAGAGGCCAGACGAAGAGTGGTCCACCAGTCCTCAAGGTTTATGGGTTCAGCTAAGGGCTAACAGCCCTGACTGGTCAAACAAAATTGTTACGGAAACAACAAAGAAGAATCCTTCTATATCTGTGTGTGACAGTATTCCTGAGTCTCCACCCGGAGCTTGTATGACTGACAGTAAGGAAAACTGAGAGGAAGCCTGGCATGATGATAGAAGCCCTGAACGTCATCAAGAACAAGATCAAAACTGGTCTTGATGGCCAAGGACAGACAGAGATGGAGAACGTTCATTGCTGAACTAAATGACAAAGGCATAACAAAAAAAAACTTAGTATATTTGCTGCTGCAGTGTAGTGTGAACAGACAGAATAAAAGGTGTTTTCTGTCAGACCATAAAACCACCAGATATAGGAGCAGAAGCAGACCATTTGGCCTATTGCATCTGCTCTGCCATTTCATCATGGATGATCCAATTTTCCTCTCAGCTCCAATCTCCTGCTTTCTCCCTGTATTACTTCATGCCCTGACCAATCAAGAATCTGTCAACCTCTGCCTTAAATATGTATGAAGACTTGGCCTCCACAGCTACCTGTGACAAAGAATTCCACAGATTCACCACTCTCTGGCTAAAGAAATTCCTCCTCATCTCCATTTAAAAGGGATGCCCCTCTATTCTGAGGCTGTGTCTTCTGGTCTTAGACTCTCCCGCCAAGAAAATATCCTCTCCATTTCCACTCTCTCAAAGCCTTTCACCATTTGACAGGTTTCAATGAGATCACTCCATTCTTCTGAGTTCTAGTAAATACAGGCCCAGAACCATCAACCACTCTTCATACGACAAGCCCTTCAATCCTGGAATTATTTTCGTGAATCTCCTTTGAACCTTCTCCAGTTTCAGCACTTCCTTTCTAAGGTAAGGGACCCAAACCTGCTCACAATACTCTAAGTGAGGCCTCACCAGTGCTTTATAAAGTCTCAACATTACATCCTTTCTCTATATTATAATTCTCTTGAAATTAATGCTCACATTGCATTTCCTTACCTCACCACAGACTTAACCTGCAAATTAACCTTTAGGGAATCCTGCACAAGGACCCCCAAGTCCCTCTGCAGCTCAGTTTTGTTTTGTATTTTCTGTATTTTCTCTCCATTTAGAAAATAGTCAACCCTTTCATTTCTCCTACCAAAGTGCATGATCATATACTCCCAACACTGCATTCAGATGCCATTTCTTTGCCCATTCTCCTAATCTGTCTAAGTCCTTCTGTGGCCTGTCTACCTCAAAAATACTTGCCCCTCCTCATGTCTTCATATTGTCTGAAATCTTTACAACAAAGCCATCAATTCCATCATCTAAATCATTGACATATAATGTAAAAAGAATCAATCACATCATATCCCCATGTGGAACACCGCGAGTCACCAGCAGCCAGTTTGAAAAGGCTCCCTTTATTACTACTCTTTGTCTCTTGCCACTCAGTCACTGCTTTTCCATGCTACTAGTTTGTTAAGTGGTCTCATGTGTGGCACCTTGTCATAGGCCTTCTGAAAATCCAAGTGCACAACATTAACCAATTCTTCTTTATCTATCCTGCTTGTTATTTCTTCAAAGAATTCCTACAGACTTGTCAGGCAAGATTGTACCTTGAGGAAACCATGCTGACTGTGGCCTATTTTATCAGTGCCTTCAAGAACCCAGAAATCTCATCCTTAGTAATCAACTCTAACATCTTCCCAACCACTGAGCTCAGAATAATTGGCCTATCGTTTCCATTCTTCTGCCTTTCTCTCTTCTTGAAGAGTGGAGAGACATATGCCATGTTCCTGTCTTCTGGAACCATTAGGGAAACTAGTGATTCTTGAAAGATCATTGCTAATTCCTCCACAATCTGTTCAGCCACCTCTTTCAGAACCCTGGAGTGTACGTCATCTGGCCCAAGTGACTTATCTACCTTCAGACATTTCAGTCTCCCAAGAACCTTCTCTCTAGTTATGATAACTTCACACAATTCATACTTCCTGACACCTGGAGATTACACCATACTTGTTAGTGAATACTGATGCAAAATACTTTTTAAGTATCCAGCGGTCTGATATCCATTCTCACCTCTCTTTTACATTTTAGGTATCTGAAGAAACATATACTGTTTCATTGGACTTCTTTGGAACAGCTTAGGTGGATAGATACTTTATTGATCCCAAATGAAATAAGTGTCACAGTAGCATTGCAAGTGCACAGTTATACAAATATTGGAAGAAAAATAAGATTTAGTTAAAAAATAAGTTACCTCAAACAGTCTAACAGGAGGGTGTCATCACTCTCCCGTCTATAGTCCAACTCATTACACAGCCTTATGGCCGAGGTAGGAATGACCTCATATAGCACTCTTTCAAGCAGTGCAGTTGTTCTAGTCTATTACTGAAAGTGCTCCTCTGTTCATCCAAGGTGGCACGCAGAGAGTGAGAAACATGGTGCACAATTGCCAGGATTTTCCATAGAGTCCTTTGTTCTACCACAGTCTCCAAAGTGACAGGTTTGGCTCCTATAACAGAGCCACCCTTTCTAATCAGTTTATTGAGCCTGTTGGCATCACCCATGTTGATGCCGTTGCCTCAGTACACCACCACATAGAAGATTCTACTGGCGATAACAGACTAGTAGAACATGTGAAGGAGAGGCCAGCATACTCCAAAGGACCTCAGGTTCCTCAGGAAGTAGAGGTGACTCTGATCCTTCTTGTACACCACCTCTGTGTTGGTGCTTGCTCAAGTCCGTCATCCAGGTGCATCCCCAGGTACTTGTAGGTCCTCACCACATCCACGTCCTCATCATCAGTAGTAACAGGGAGCAATGTAGGTTTAGTCTTCCTAAAGTCCATCACCATCTCCTTTGTCTTACTGATGGTGAGCTGCTATTGATTCAGCTTGCACCATTTGACAAAGACCTCCACCAGGGCCCTGTATTCATCCTCCCGTCCTCCCTTTATACACCTAACTATTGCTGAGTTGACAGAGAATTTCAGCAGATGACGACTTAGTGTTGTATCTAAAATATGAGGTATATAAGGTTAAAAAGAAGGGAGCCAATACAGTACCCTTTGACGCCCCAGTGCAGCTTATAGCCATGTCTGACACACAGCTCTGAAGCCACACAAACTGTGCTCTGCCAATCGGTAGTCCATTATCCAGGATACAATGGAAATGCTAACCTGCGATGAACGGAGGTCACAGACCAATAAATCAAAGTGTGGAGACGGATGAATTAACGGACCATTACCTATAAATTGAGACCTTATTTGTGAATCAATGAAAGTTATAGATTCATAATTAGCTTTATTTGTCACAAGTACATTGAAACATACAGTGAAATGCACCATTTGCATCTTCTTTTGCGTTATGTTGGAGCAGCCTGCCAGAGTTGCCGTGCTGGCACCATCATAACATGTCCATAACTTAAAAATTGCTGGTGAATGCAGCAGGCCAGGCAGCATCTCTTTATTGCTAACTGCTGACGGGACATCAACAATCTCGACTTCACCGCATCTTGTTCCAACTCCAACCTCAATCCTTCCGAGTGCTCTGCTCTCCACTCCCTCCACACTAATCCTAACCTTACTATAAAACCGGCCGATAAGTGGGGTGCTGTTGTAGTCTGATACACCGACCTCTACCTTGCCAAGGCACAGCGACAACTCCTGGATACCTCCTCTTATTTACCCCTCGATCATGACCCCACAAAGGAGCACCAGGCCATTGTCTCCCACACCATCACCGATTTTATCCGCTCAGGGGATCTCCTATCCACTGCTACCAACCTTATAGTTCCCAGACCCCGCACTTCCCATTTCTACCTCCTATCCAAGATCCACAAACCTGCCTGTCCAGGTAGACCCATTGTTTCAGCTTGCTCCTGCCCCACCAAACTCATTTCTGCATACCTCAACACTGTTTTATCCCCCCTTGTTCAAGCCCTTCCTACCTATGATCGTGACACTTCTCACTTTAAGTTCCCTGGCACCCACCACTTTATTTTCACTATGGATGTTCAGTCCCTACATACTTCCATCCCCTATCAGGAAGGTCTCAAAGCTCTCCGCTTCTTTTTGGATTCCAGACCTAACCAGTTCCCCTCTACCACCAATCTGCCCTGTCTAGCGGAATTAGTCCTTACTATTAATAATTTCTCATTTAGGTCCTCCCACTTCCTCCAAACTAAAGGTGCACCCGTATAGGTCCTAGCTATGCCTGCCTTTTTGTTGGCTTTGTGGAACAATCTATGTTCCAAACTTATTCTGGTATCTGTTCCCCACTTTTCCCTCGCTACATCGATGACTGCATTGGCGCTGCTTCCTGCACGCATGCTGAGCTCGTTGACTTCATTAACTTTGCCTTCAACTTTCACCCTGCCCTCAAGTTTACCTGATCCATTTCCGACACCTCCCTCCCCTTTCTAGATCTTTCTGTCTCTGTCTCTGGAGACAGCTTATCTACTGATGTCTACTATAAGCCTACTGACTCTCACAACTATTTGGACTATTCCTCTTCTCACCCTGTCTCTTGCAAAAATGCCACCCCCTTCTCGCAATTCCTTCGCCTCCGCCGCACCTGCTCTCAGGATGAGGCTTTTCATTCTAGGATGAAGGAGATTGCCTCCTTTTTTAAAGAAAGGGGCTTCCCTTCCTCCACCATCAACTCTGCTCTCAAATGCACCTCCACCATTTCACACACATCTGCTCTCATTCCATCCTCCCACCACCCCACTAGGAATAGGGTTCGTCTTGTCCTCACCTACCACCCCACCAGCCTCCGGGTCCAACATATAATTCTCCGTAACTTCCGCCACCTCCAACGGGATCCCACCACTAAGCACATCTTTCCCTCCCCCCCTTCTCTGCTTCCCGCAGGGTTCTCTCCCTACACGACTCCCTTGTCCATTCGTTCCCCCCCACATCCCTTCCCACCAATCTCCCTCCCAGCACTTATCCTTATAAGCAGAACAAGTGCTACACATGCCCTTACACTTCCTCCCTCCCATTCAGACAGTCCTTCCAGGTGAGGCGACACTTCACCTGTGAGTCGGCTGGGGTGATATACTGCGTCCGGTGCTCCTGATGCGGCCCTCTATATATTGGCGAGACCCGACGCAGACTGGGAGATCGTTTCGCTGAACACCTACGCTCTGTCTGCCAGAGAAAGCAGGATCTCCCAGTGCTCACACATTTTAATTCCACATCCCATTCCTATTCTGATATCTCTATCCATGGCCTCCTCTACTGTAAAGATGAAGCCACGCTCAGGTTGGAGGAACAACACCTTATATTCCATCTGGGTAGCCTCCAACTTGGTTTCATGAACTTTGATTTCTCAAACTTCCACTAATGCCCCACCTCCCCCTCATACCCCATCCGTTATTTATTTATATACACACATTCTTTTTCTCTCTCTCTTTTTTCTCTCTCTGTCCCTCTCACTATACCCCTTGCTCATCCTCTGGGCTTCCCCCCTCCCCCTTTTCTTTCTCCCTAGGCCTCCTGTCCCATCATCCTCTCATATCCCTTTTGCAATCAACTGTCCAGCTCTTGGCTCCATCCCTCCCCCTCCTGTCTTCTCCTATCATTTCGGATCTCCCCCTCCCCCTCCCACTTTCGAATCTCTTACTAGCTCTTCTTTCAGTTAGTCCTGACAAAGGGTCGGCCTGAAATGTCGACTGTACCTCTTCCTATAGATGCTGCCTGGCCTGCTGCGTTTACCAGCAATTTTTATGTGTGTTGCTTGAAATTCCAGCATCTGCAGATTTCCTCGTGTTTACGTCCATAACTTACTAACCCTAACCTGTGTGTCTTTTGGGAATGTGGGAGGAAACCAGAGCACTCAGGGGAAAACAGGTCACCCAGGAATGTACAAACTCTTTATAGGCAGTAGGGGGAATTGATCCTGATCTTCTGATCACTGGTGCTGTGATAACATTACATCATCCATTATGTTGATAGAGGTGTTCTGTGAATTAATCCCACAGTCTGCATTTGATTTCCCAAAAAATTTCACATTGGAGGTACCAAATAATGTACAGTCAATTTTAGAGGCATGAGTTAATCTCCACCTCATCTGGGAAGTGTGTTTGACTCCCCTACTTATTGCCCATTATACCACTGGCACTTAGGGCAGCAAAGATGGTCCTTCATGTCTTGCAGTATTCAGAGTTTTCTTCATTGTGTCAGAGCGTCCTCTCGGTTTTCACTACTGTCTATCATGTAAGTCCTGGGTGGAGATGCAGGAATACCATCGCATTCAGATGTAGAAGGATTCTTCATTATAAGACCAAAAGATATAGGAGCTGATGTCGACCATTCAGCCCATCGACTCTGCTCCACCATTCAGTCATGGGCTGATCCAATTCTTCCAGTCATCCCCACTCCCCTGCCTTCTCCCCATACTCTTTGATGCCTGGGCTAAACAAGAACTTATCTATCTCTGCCTTAAATGCACCCAATGGCTTGGCCTCCACAGCTGCTTGTGGCAACAAATTCCACAGATTTACCATCTTCTGAGTAAAGTAATTTCTCCATATCTCTGTTCTAAATGGATGTCCTTCAATCCTGAAGTCATGTCCTCTACTCCTGGACTCCCCTACCATGGGAAATAACTTTGCCATATCTAATCTGTTCAGGTCTTTTAACATTCAGAATGTTTCTGTAAGATCCCCCCTCATTCTCCTGAATCTTCTCTGAACCCTCTCCAATGTCAGTATCTGCTTTCTAAAATAAGGAGCCCAAAACTGTACACAATAATCCACGTGTGGTCTCATGAGTGCCTTATAGAGCCTCAACATTACACCCCTGTTCTTATATTCTATACCTCTAGAAGTGAATGCCAACATTGCATTTACCTTCTTCACCACTGACTCAACCTGGAGGTTAACCTTTAGGGTATCCTGCACAAGGATTCCCAAGTCCCTTTGCATCTCGGCATTTTGAATCCTCTCCCTATCTAAATAATTGTCTGCCCATTTATTTCTTCCTCCAAAGTGCATGATCATACCCTTTCCAACATTGTATTTCATTTGTCACTTCTTTGCCCATTTCCCCAAACTATCTAAGTCTCTCTGCAGGCTCTGTTTCCTCAGCACTACCTGCTCCTCCACCTATCTTTTGCATCAGTGGTAAATTTAGCCACAAATCCATTAATCCCATAGTTCAAATCATTGACATACATCGTAAAAAACAGTCCTAACACTGACACCTGTGGAACTCCACTGGTAACCGGCGGCCAGCCAGAATAGGGTCCATTTATTCCCACTCTCTGTTTTCTGCCAATCAGCCAAAGTTGCACCCATGCTATTAACTCCCCTGTAATTCCATGGGCTGTTATCTTGCTAAGCAGCCTCATGTGCGAATTCATTGCTGTTTCTGTAATAGTTTTGATTTACCATTTAGGGTTGTTAGCCCTGAGCTGAACCCCTGAACTTGGAGGACAAGTAGGCCACTCTTGGTCTGGCCTCTTCCTTTTGAACTGTTTGGCATGGGTGACCCTGTCAACAGTTTTGGGTCCCTTCTCTCAGAAAGGATGCACTGTTGTTGGAGAGACTCCAGAGGAGGTTCAAGAGGATGATTCTGAGAACAAAGGGGTTAACATATGAGGAGCATTTGGCAGATTTGGGTCTGTATTCACTGGAACTTAGAACAATGCAGGAGGATCTCATTGAAGCTTACTGAGTATCGAAAGGACTAGATAAGGTGAATGTGGAGAAGATATTTTCTCTGGTGTGGGTTTCCAGATTTAGAGGACACAGCCTCAAAATTGAGGGGTGACCTTTTAGAACAGAAATAAGAATGATTTATTATAGCCAAAGCGGGAAAATCTGTGGAATGCTCTGCCACAGATTGCAGTGGAGGCAAAGTCTGTGAGTTTATTCAAAGTGGAAGTTGATAGATTCCCTAATGGTCGGGGCGTCAAGGGATATGATGAGAGGGCAGGTGTATGGGGTTGAATGGGATCCGGGATTAGCTAGGATGAAATGGTGGAGTAAACTCAATGGGATGAATGGCCTAATTCTACTTCTATGTCGTATGGTCTTATGGTCTTTTCTGTGGGCATACTTAACAAATCAGTAGAACAGTGACTGTAAACAGGATCTGTAAACTGTAAACAAAAGAACCAAAGCACAAGGTCCTGATTCCAGCCAACATAGCTCCCCAGGTCATTGAGACATGCTAGCCTCCAAACCATGACAAGGTTGTAGTCTTAGAACATAGAACATAGAACACAGAAAATCGACAGCACATTACATTCACTGTGGCCCACAAGGTTGTGCTAACTATGTAACCTACTTTAGAAGCTGCCTAGAATTTTCCTACCGCATAGCCCTCTATTTTTCTAAGCTCCATGTACCTAAATAAGTGTCTCTTAAAAGACCCTATTGTATCTGCCTCTACTACCTTCGCTAGCAGTGCATTCCACGCACCCGCCACTCTCTGTATGAAAACATTACCTCTGACATCCCCCTTGTACATACTTCCAAGCACCTTAAAACTATGCACCCTCGTGTTAGCCATTTCAGCCCTGGGAGAAAGCCTCTGACTATCTACACGGTCAATGCCTCTCATCATCTTATATACCTCTATCAGGTTACCTCTCACCCTCTATTGCTCCAAGGAGTGAAAGCCAAGATCACTCAACTGATGATACTAGATTGAGTGGAAAAGCAAATTGTACAGAAGACAGAGAGTCTGCAGAGAGATATAGATAGATTAAGTTAGTGCACAAGTGTCTGGCAGATGGATACAATGTTGGTAAATGTGAGGTCATCGACTTTGGAAGGAAAAATAAAACAGCAGATTATTATTTAAATGATAAAAAAATTGCAGTATGCTGCTGTTCAGAAGGACTTGGGAGAGTTTGTGCATGCATCACAAAAGGTTGATTTGCAGATACAGCAGGCTATCAAGAAGGCAAATGGAATGTTGGCCTTCATTGCTAGAGGGATTGAATTTAAGAGAAGGGAGGTTATGCTGCAATTGAACAGGTAGTTGGTGAGACCACACCTAGAGTACTGCACGCAGTTCTGGTCTCCTTACTTGAAGAAGGGTATACTGGCTTTGGATACAGTGCAGAAGAGGTTCAGCAGGTTAATTCCAGAGATGAGGAGGTTAGACTATAAGGAGAGATTGAGTCACCTGGGACTGTACTCACTGGAATTCAGAAGAGTGAGAGGAGATCTTATAGAAATATATAAAATTATGAAAGGGATAGATAAGATAGAGGCAGGAAAGTTGTTTCCACTGGTAGGTGAGACTAGAACTAGGAGACATAGCCTCAAGATTCAGGGGAGTAGATTTAGGATGGAGATGAGAAGGAACAACTTTTCCCAGAGAGTGGTGAATTTGTGGAATTCTCTGCCCAATGAAGCAGTGGAGGCTTCCTCAGTAAATATATTTAAGACAAGATTGGATAGATTTTCGCATAGTAGTGTAATTAAAGGTTATGGAGAAAAGGCATGTAGGTGGCGATGACTCCAGCCATGATCTAATTGAATGGTGAAGCAGGCTCGATGGGCCAGGTGGCCTCCTCCTGCTCCTTTTTCTTATCTAACCTATTCTCATAAGACATGCTCTCCAATCCATGCACAATCTTTGTGAGTCTCCTCTGCACTCTCTCTATAGCATCTACATCCTTCCTGTAATGAGGTGAACAGAATTGAACACATTACTCCAAATGGAGTTTAACTAAGGTCTTGTATGGCTGTAACATTACTTCACTGCTCTTGAACTCAATCTTATGGTTGATGAATGTGAACACAACACACACCTTCTTAAGAAGACTATCAACCGGCACAGCAGCTTTGAGTGTCCTATGGACATAGATCCCAAGATCTCACTGATCCTCCACACTGTCATTCTCAAAGAATTCAATCAGGTTTGCAAGGCACGACCTGCCCTTGACAAAGCCATGCTGACTATCCCGAATCAAATTATGTCTCTCCAAATGTTCCTAAATCCTGCCTCTCAGGATCTTCTTCAACAACTTGCCCACCACTGAAGTAAGACTCACTGGGCTATAGTTTCCTGGGTCTTTTTTTAGTCCCATTCTTGAACAAGGGAACAACGTTTGCAACTTTCTAATTCTCTGGTACATCTCCTGTTCCTATTGATGGTGTAAAGATCATCTCCAGAGGCTCAGCAATCTCCTCCCTCGCTTCCCACAGTAGCTTGGGGTATATCTCGTCCAGTTCCAGTGACTTATCTAACTTAATGCTTTTCAAAGTCTCCAGCACATCCTCTTTCTTAATGTCTCTATGCTCAAGCATTTTAGTCTACTGTAAATCATCCCCACAATGGCCAAGGTCCTTTTCAATGGTGAATACTGAAGCAAAATATTCATTAAGTACCTTCACTACCTCCTCCGACTCCATGCACATTTCCACTCTCACTCCTGACTGGTCCTAGTCTCACACAGCTCATCCTCTTGCTTTTCTCATACTTGTAGAATGCCTTGGAGTTTTCCTTAATCCTGCTCACCAGAGCCCTTTCATGGCTCCTTCTAGCTCTCCTAATGCTTTTCTTGAGCTCCATCTTGGCATCCTTGTAATTCTCTAGAACTCTAACAGTAAACAACAGGAACTCTGCAGATGCTGGAAATTCAAGCAACACACATCAAAGTTGCTGGTGAACGCAGCAGGCCAGGCAGCATCTGTAGGAAGAGGTGCAGTCGACGTTTCAGGCCGAGACCCTTCGTCAGGACTAACTGAAGGAAGAGTGAGTAAGCTCTAACAGTACCTTGTTTCTCGAACCTTTCATAAGCTTTTATTTTCCTCTTAACTAGATTTTCTACATCCTTTGCGCATCATGGTTCTTTAACCCTACCATCCTTTCCCTACCTCAATGGAACATACCTATGTAGAACTCCATGCAAATGTTCTCTAATCGCATCATATTTCCCCCTACCCTAATTAAATGTTTTCCTAAATTATCTGTTCCTATCCCTTTCCAGCGCTATGGTAAAGGAGATAAAGTTGTGATCACTACCTCTAAAATGCTCTCCCACCGAGAAATCTGACACCTGACCAGGTTCATTTCCCAATACCAAATCAAATACAGCCTCTCCTCTATTTGGCTTATCTACATATCGTGTCAGGAAACCTTCCTGAACACACCTAACAAACTCCACCCCATTTAAACCCCTTGCTCCAAGGAGATGCCAGTCAATAATAGGAAAGTTAAAATCACCCATCACAACAACCCTATTATTATTGCACTGTTCCAGACTCAGCCTCCCTATCTGCTCTGTGGTGTCTCTGTTATTATTGGGGTTTATAAAAACACCCATTCGAGCTAATGCCCCAATCCTGTTTCTGACTTCCATCCACAATATCTCAGTAGACAATCCCTCCATGATTTCCTCCTTTTCTGCAGCCATGATACTATCCCTGATTAGCAGTGCCACTCCCCCACTCTTTTGCCTCCCTCCCTGATCTTTCTGAAATATCTAAAGCCTAGTGCACTCAGCAGCCATTCCTGCCCCTGAGTCATCCAACTCTCTGTAATGGCCACAACTTCATAGTTCCACATATTGATCCAAGCTCTAAGTTCATCCTCCTTGTTTAAGATACTTCTTGCATTAAAATCGACACATCTCAAAACCGTCCGGCTGAGTGCTCTCTCATCTGCCTATTCTTCCTCATTAGCTTCCTACAAGCTATCACTACTTGTGTGCCAACCACCCCATCCTCTACCTCTTCACTTCAGTTCCCATTCTCTGCAAATCTAGTTTGAACTGTCCCCAATAGCATTAGCAAACTTCCGTCCCAGGATATTTGTTCCCCTCCAGTTCAGGTGCAACCTGCCCCACTTGTACAGGTCATCCCTTCCCCAGAAAAGGATCCCATGATCCAAGAACTTGAAACTTGACTCCCTGCACCATCTCCTCAGTGCTATCTTCCTGTTCCGACCTTCACTGGATCGTGGCACTGGGAGTAATCCAGAGATTACCAGCTGGAGATCCAGCTCTTCAGTCTCCTTCCTAACTCCCTGAACTTACCTCACAGGACCTCTACCCCTCTCCTGCCTATGTCATTGGTGACAACATGCATCACGACCTCCAGCTGCTCACCCTCCCATTCAAGAATATTCTGCAACTGGTCAGAGAAATCGTGGACCCTAGCACCCTGGAGGCAACATGATGTCTCTTTTGCTGCCGCAGAATCTCCCATCTGTCTCCCTAACTATTAAGTCCCCTATGACTATTGCTCCACCTGACTTTACCCTTCCCTTCTGAGGTGCAGAGCCAACCACAGTGCCATTGGTCTGGCTGCTGCTGCCTTTCCCAGATAGGTCATCCCCACAGCAGTATTCAAGGGGTATACCTGTTGCTGAGGGGAATGGCCACAGGGGGACCCTGCACCGACTTCCTTCTCCCTTTACCTCTGTGTTCACCCATCTACTCCCTGAATTCTGCACTCTGGGTGTAAGCAGCTGCTCAAGAGTCATATCTATCATCTGTCTGCCTCCTGGATGATCCCAAGTTCATCCAACTGAAGCTCTGGCTCCTTAATGGGGTCTTTCATGAGCTGGAGTTGGCTGCATTTCCCGCAGGTGTAGTCATCAGGGAGACGATCAGGTTCCATGAATTCCCACATCCTACAGGAGGAGCATTCCACTGCCACATCTGCCACCCTGCCTGCACTGTACAATGGGCAAACAAGACCAAATCTTCTAGCCTGTTTCTTTGGCCTCAGCCTCTTCTCGCCGAAGCCTCTTGATTCAAAGCCTAACACTCCTGCTCTCACTGTTGGCCTGCTCTGACAATGGCAACCCCACTTGCCTCTTCTGTACTTTTATTTAATTCGCAGTGCTCTGTTCCCGATGCTGATTTGGCCACTGGAATGTCCGAAGGCCCACAAAGCTCTCCTTTTATACTAGCTTTGGTGATCTGCGAGTAAACTCTTTGAAGTGTTCTGCTCCTGACTCTGATTGGACCTCTTCTTGGAGGATTTGTCTCCCTGGATGAGTAAATAGATGTCCCCAATCCAATGTGAAGCTATCCCTTCTTTATTTTTGTTTATATGCATTTTGTAGTGTAGAATGCCAGCTCCTGAACAGCAGAAACACCTTACACAGATGAGATGCTGCTTGATAAAGTGTTTTGCATTCATTTGCAGCATGAGGGTTTAAATGGGCTTACATGGAAATATTAAAGATGGGCTATTTGTTCCCTTTTAGTAAACCATCTCTAGAAGACATGATACCAGCATGAATATGTTTTCCAATTACATGTGTTTACAATGTCAGTATAACAACCAGTGTCTATTCACTCTGTCAATAATTCTAGTCTGCCAACAGCTACTTGCTGGAGTCTATATTTTGCCTGATAAAGTATTTTAATTTAGAATTGGCTGCACCACGTGAATGGTTAAATTAATTGAAGTGGAACTAGTGCATTTCAAATTATTTTTTTTTTCTCTACCTGAACAATTTCAAGAAATCCTGAATAATCCTGCACCAAGGAACATCTCTGCAGGTTCATTTTTAAAATTAATTTTCCAAATGCCTTTCAAAAAGAAAATTAGAATTTATCGATGTATTTACTGGTAGTCTTTAAATTCACTTGTAATTATATTTCATCTTATAACCAAATACAAAGTGTTTTACCCAGACAGGTTACAAGCTGAATGGTGAGTGTTATTCTTGCTGCTGGAAGTGTCATAGAACATAGAACAGTACAGGTCCTTCAGCCCACAATGTTTTGTAGACCTTTTAATCTACTCTGAACTCAATCTAATCCTTCCCTCCTACATACCCCTCCATTTTTCTATCATGACAAGCCTATCCAAGAGTTTCTTAAATATCCTGAATGTATCTACCCCCACCACCACCACAGGGCATTCCATGCACCCACCATCACGGTGCAAAGAACTTAACTCTGACAGTCCCCTGTACTTTTCTCCAAGTTCTTTAAAATTATGCCTCTTTCTGTAATGTTTTGTAACGCCATAAATTAACCAAAGGAAAAGCACAGGAAACTGGGATAAACATACATAATTTTACTTTTGTGAGATGTGCAATTATAATGTGGTGGTATAATAACATATGCTATTCGGGATGTCTGGGGTGTCAGGGAGGGGTAGCACCTCTGGTGGGGGAACATGTCGCGTCCTTTTCAGGGCGGTTAGTCCACCTTTGGTCCCCACCTGGCACTCAGCTCTCACCTGTGGCTCCCCGTAGCTGTTTGCATGCGACAGTGGCCACACCCCGGGCAACGGTTTCGACAAGCCGGCTAAACCAGGTGAGGGTAGCCGACGGGTCTTAAACCCTCGGTGTGATAGGGAGTTGTCTATCCCAGCATGTGAAGACAGACTCCGGTGGATTGAGCAGACGAGACGTATGGAAGGTCCAACGGTCAAGAAGGCGGTCTCTGCAAGCGTCGTGGAACCTATAGAGCAGGACAAGACACAGAAGACGTCCTGGTCATCCACTGCGCCTAGTCCCATCTCCAGCCGTCTAGACTCTGTCTTGCCACTGGATCCAGATGGGAATTGGGAAGTTGGCTGACGCTGCGCAACTCTCCCTCACTTAAATCCAAATCACGCGCTAATCTCGACACCATCATAATGGTGTCGAGGTCCTCATCGACGTCAACGATGGATGAACAACAATATAACCCACAATGAATTATGTAAACAAAAAAAATGCTTAATCAAACAATATTACTCAAATATTACTGAAATATTGAATACATAATACTCCTCCCTGTCCAGCTATAAACTGCAACTCAATATAGAAAGCTCCATAACTTAACTTCTTTCAGATATCCACAGCATAGTAAATTTTATATTCTCCCATTCAGGCCTAAAGATTTAATTGATGTGGAAGACCTCCTACCCTTGTGGGATGACTCTGCTTGGCAGGTGAGATTTGTGGCTGTAAAACAATCTCAGGTTCCTGGGCATCTACCATGGTAATTGCAGGAGCTGACACTGGGACTGCAGGAAGTAGTTCTGACAGTTCAGTTCATCTTTCCTCTGAACATAATGGCGTCCCGTGCAGCGCATGGCAAGCTGCTTGATCTGTTGATCTATCCCAGGCCCCATACAAATCTTCGAGCGAGCAATTTCATTTTGACCGTGTCTAGATGACTGGCATGTGGTTCCTCCAACACTTTAGTTCTCAGGTTGGATGGTACAAATATTCTCAGTGCCTGTAAGGCAAGCCCGAAGGACAAGTTCATCCCCATGCTGGTAAAAATAGAGGAATTGGAATTTCTGCTGCACATTCCAGATATTTTGGGTTGCCATGTAGATATGAGACAGTATGCATTTTTTTCTGGTTTTCCTTTGGATCATCTCTGTGGTAATAGAGAGACTTTCAATTTGCATTGGGGAGACTATATCAAGAGGAGTACCCTCTTTTGTAAATTTATCAGGTTTACAAAAGTGATAAAATCTGTAAAGCAAAGATGTTTTCAAAAATAATGAAATTTAAAGTTTCTAAATATCAAAAATATGACTACAAAGCGCAGTAAAAAGTAAAAAACTAAATCAAATCAATATTTGGTGTGACCTTTAAAGCTGCATCAATTCTTTTGGGTACACTGTTTGTTAGAACATTGGCTGATAGATTGTTCTCCAAGCATCTTGGAGATCTTGCCACAGTTTTTCTGCAGTCCTTGGCTGTCTCACTTGCTTCTGTCTCGCCAGGTAATTCTAGGCAGCCTCAATCAGGGGTCTGTGGAGGCTACACCGTCTAAAATCATATTAAAAATCTAGAGTGCCTAAGACTTTTGCACGGTACTGTACTTCCTTTTCTAAGGGTAAAGAAGACCTTCAGAATAGTAATTTCCATGATTAGTTGTCCTCTTGAATTCAATCTTGTAATTGTGTCCTACACGAAACAGAGCCCATCTCAGCATTCAACGACACTTCTGCTGATTGAGAAAGGACACTAGTGGTTGATGATCAGTAATGAGGGTAAACTCACTCCCATAGAGGTACTAGTTGAAATGTTTTATACCCCAAACAGGGCTCAAAGTACCTCTGTCAATCTGTGCATAATTTTTCTCTGCAGCGGTAAGGGAACATGATGCAAAGCCTATACCATAAAGCAAGGCATCACAGGCAAGCTTCATTGAATGATATGGATCATAATGTATTGTGTCAGACATCAACATTACCTTATGGAAAGCCACCTGACATTGCTTGACCCTTGCCATTTCTTCCTGGTCGGTAGTAATGAGTTCAAAGGATGGAGCACAGTAGCCAGATTAGGCAGGAACCTGCTATAGGAATTGATAAATCCTAAAAAAGACTGAAATTATCTCATGTCCTTTGGCCTTGGGACGTACACCAATGCTTAATTTTTCTCAGTACTCTTTTATAAATCCTTGTGTTTTGATGTTATGACCACAGTAAGTGATGCTTGGTTTAAATAATTCACACTTGTGGCATGTGTTCTGAGCCCATAATCTTCCAATGTTTTTAATAAAGTCTTGAGATCTTGGAGGTGTTCCTTGTCATCCTTACTGGTAACAATGATGTCAGCCAGGTAACACCGCATGTCTGAACAGCCTTGCAGTACCTGGCCCATAGCTTTCTGCCAGAATGCAGGTGCAGGAACTACTCCAAAGACAAGCCTACTGTAGTGATAAAGCCCTTCATGAGTGTTTATGGTGAGGAACACTCAGGACTCTTCTTCCATCTCCATCTGTATGTAGGTCTCAGCTAAGTCCACTTTGCTGAAGTGTTTGTCTCCAGAAAGGTTTGCAAAGATATTCTCTATTGTGGGCAGAGGGTATTGATCTCCTTTCAGTATTGGGTTGATAGTGACCTTAAAGTCCATACAGATCCTGATAGACCAATCCTTCTTGGCTACTAAGACCATTGGCATTGTCCATGGGCTTCACTCACCCTTGGAAAGAATTCCCTTAGACCTAGCTCACTGACCGATATTTTATCACAGATGGTATAAGGATGGCCTTTGTAAAACTTGGGCATAGCATTTTCATTTAACACTATTTTACCTTTGATATGTTTGAGTTTTCCAATGCCACCCTCGATCTCTTCTGTGCAATCATCCGGAATCTTTCTTAATTCACGTTCAGTCGTCTCTATTGTAGGGGATGTGTCATGCAACTGGTGACTAGATCTCCAATCAAGCTGTAGTTGTCTCAGCCATTCATGGCCCCACAATGTTGTCCTTCCTGTTTTTACTACACACAGGCCCAATGTGGCTTGTCGGCGTTTACATTTCACTGTTATGAATGTCATTCCCACAGGAGTTATATTTTATGTAGTATAAGTTCTTAGTTAGGTACCTACAGACTTTAGTTCTGTATCTTTGAAATGTCATTAAAACTCATTTTGTGGAATGACTGAAACTGCTGAGCCAGTGTGCAACTCCATTTTAATTAATTTGCTACTTAATTCTGTTTTAAGCCATATTGCTTGTCTTTTGTCATTTTTCATATTGTAAACCTCAAAGCTACCAGCCGTGTCAATTTCATCGTTATCAGATTTTTTTTATCAACAACATGCAGATTAGTGCTCTTTTTGAAATAGCAACGTGATTTTTTATCTCTTTCTTTTTGAATGTGTCCTACTTTGTAGCGTTTTCTGCAAGTTTCACCTTTAAATCTGCACTGGTCCGTTCTATGTGAGCTTTTTCACAACTGTAAACACAATTTGCTCGGCTAGGCAGATTTCTGTTTAGACATTACAATTTTGTTCATGCTCATTTTCATTCCTGACTGCAACTCAATTATGTCTTTGGGTGCCATTTTCATTGATACAGCAATTTTTTTTTAGATTATGAGGACACACAGTGTCCATGCATTAAGAAATGATACAATGTTCCTCCAGAAAGATATCACAGAAACACAAGACAAACCAAGACTAAAAAAACTGACAAAAACCACATAATTATAACACATAGTTACAACAGTGCAAAGCAATACCGTAATTTGATGAAGAACAGACCATGGGCATGGTAAAAAAAAGTCTCAAAGTCTCACGAAAGTCCCATCATCTCACGCAGAAGGAAGAGAAACTCTCTTCCTGCCATGAGCTTCCAGAGCCGCAAACTTGCCGATGCAGCACCCTGGCAGCAACCAACCACAGCTGACTCTTGAGTCCGTCTGAAAAATTTGAGCCTCCGACCAGCCATCCGACACCAAGCACCGAGCACCATCTCTGCCGAGCGCTTCGACCCCGGCCCCGGAAACAGACAATAGGCAAAGCCGAGGATTTGGGGCCTTCCCCTCCAGAGATTCTCGATCGCACAGTAGCAGCGGCAGCAAAGCAGGCATTTCAGAAGCTTCACCAGATGTTCCTCCGTGCTTCTCACGTCCGTCTCCATCAAATCAGGTTTGTGCATGTTACCTATTTAACAAATATGATATCATTTCGGAGCGGCCGCGAATGCTGCGTCGTGCCGCCATCTTCTCCTCCCCTCCAATTTCAACTGCTCTTTTAAATGTGAGTTGTGCTTCAGTTGGGAGCCATTTCTGAATATTTTCACATAAGATTACACAAACTGAACAATCTCTTGGTGCATCATTGAGCCCATCACAGAACTGGCTTTTCTTTCAATTTCTTCAATTCAGCCACATACGTTGAAATGGGGTCCCTTTCCTTTTGATTCCACTTGTGAAACTTAAAGCATTCTACTCGACCGTCTTACTCTGGCCCTTCCAAAGAAAAAAATTGCGCTGCATTTTTTAAAAAACTTGACTGTCTCACTGCGCTTCAACAGGTAAGTGGTCATCTCGGGTTCATTTTAAACTTCCTTGTCACCACCGATACGTTTGGTAACACCGTAAAGTAATTGAAAGAAAAACACGGACAACTGTAATTTGTTTTCACTTTTGTGAGTGATGGACATACGACATCGTGGCATAATGACGAATGCCATTCACACACTGTACTTCTTATATAGAGCCTGTAATGAATTGTGTAAACAAACAAAAATGCTTAATCAAACTATGTATTTACAATATTACTCAGATATTCATCATCATCATCATAATCGTTATGCGCTGTGTCGTATGACGTGGGCCATCATGGTCTCAATGACCTTGATTTTTCTTGGCAAATTTTTCTACAGTAGTGGTTTGCCATTGCCTTCTTCTGGGCAGTGTCTTTACAGCCACTATCGATACTCCTCAGAGATTGTCTGCCTGGCATCAGTGATTTTATACCCTAGGACGTGTGATACACACCAGCTGCTCATACGACCATCTACCACCTGATCCCATGGCTTCACATGACCCTGATCGAGGGGCTAAGCAGGAGCTACACCTTGCCTAAGGGTAAGCTGCAGGCTAGTGTAGGGAAGGAGCGCCTTTTACTTCCTTTGGTCGAGACACATCTCAACTCCGCCACCCAACTGAAATAATACTAAAATATTAAATATGCAAAGCATTGCATTAGCCATTTCCATTCAGGGGAAAAAGTCTCTGCCTGCTCAGTCTAACTATGGCTCTTATTTACTTAAGTTCTATCTTGAACTTGAACTTATCTTATATACTTCTATCAAGTCACATCTTATCCTCCATCACTCCAAAGAGAAAAGCCCTAGCTTGCTCAACCTATCTTCATAAGACATGCTCTATAATTCAGGCAGCATCCTGATACCTGTCAGTGGTAATAAACCTAATTATGATTCTTATTTTCCACTTTGGATTTTTATCTGTTAAAAATGCTCCTCAGAAGAGTGATTTTGGTGCCTCCCCTCATGCTGTGTGCCATCCCATACAATAGAGGAGCAACATAGTCATCGCTGTACGGGAGACAACGAAGTACAAGTGATTGGCATGCAGATTTTAAAATTAATTCGGTTACTTATCAGCATTTAAATAATTCATCAATCAGTTTAATTTACTGATGGTTTAAGAAGTGCAACCAGCTTAACAATTTTAAAATTTTCTCCACTGACTGATACACATTGAGCCTTTTGATGAATGCCAGAGGGTTATATTTCCGCCAAGGCTAATTTTAGACATTCCTATGACTGCCTCAATTAAAATCTTGCGGCTTTCATCATTCAGGGGTTTTCTTTCAAGAACTGCTTGTCCATGCAAATTCATTGTGACTAGCTTTTGGACATTTTTCTCTCAGTTTCCTGTGCTGGCAAAGACTAGGCCAGAGCCTGTAAAACACAACTTGAAAAAGGTGAAGGGTTGTATATATTAGTCGACAAAAGTGACTAAAATTCTGACACGTTCAATCAACAGCTCTTCTCAGCCGAGTAAACTTAAACACCTGAAATTAATCCAAATGTGTTCTTCTATTTCAGCCCTCTTTATTGCCTCCAAATCTTTTCACTTCATTAATGACTTTTTCTTCAGATGTCTTTGCCCAAAGCTATGGAATACCTTCCCTAAAACTCTCACCTCATGACACCAATTCCAATAAAGTACTCCTTACAGCTGCACACACAAAATGCTGGAGGAACTCAGCAGGCCAGGCAGCATCTTTGGAAAAGAGTAAACTGTCAATGTTTCAGGCCGAGACCCTTCATCAGGACTGGAAGGAAAAGGGGAAGAAATCTGAATCTCAACTGTTTACTCTTTTCTATGGATGCTGCCTGGCCGGCTGAGTTCCCTTAGTATTTTGTGTGTGTTGCTTTGGATTTCCAGCATCTGCAGTTTTGCTCTTGTTTGTGATCTCCTTATAGCTTAACCATCTTACCTAATGTCACTTCATTATATTTTGTCAAATTTTAATTGATAGGGATTTTTTGATGAAAAACTGTCAGTATTTATCCATATGAAGGTGCTATATAAATACACAATTGCTCAATGGAATTGTGGGGCCAATGTAATATGGAGGTCATTGCTTGACAGGAAAACTCCTCCCACTCCTTCTTACACCACCCAGGCCATGCAATCAAGGATGAGGTAGAGTCACAGAGTCATAGAGAAGTACAGCACAGAAGCTGGGCCTTCGGCCCTTCTAGTCCATGCCAAAACCATTTAAACTGTCTACTCCCATTTATCTGCAGGGGGCCCATAGCCCTCCATACTCCTACTATCCATGTACCTATCCAAACTCCTCTTAAATGTTGAAATCCGGATTGCTTACATCAATTATGCTGGCAGCTCATTCCACACTCTCATGACCCTCTGAATGAAGAAATTTCCTCTCACGTTCCACTTAAAGTTCTCAACTTTCACAGTTAACATACCCAACCTCAGAGGAAAAAGCCTGCTTGCAATTAATCTTATCTATACCCCTCATAATTTTACATACCTCTATCAAATCTCCTCTCAATCCTCAGCTTTCTAAAAAAAACAGTCCTAATCTATTCAATCTTTCCTCTCATTCAGGTCCTCCAGAACCAGCAACATCCTTGTAAATTTTTTCTGTACTTTTTTAACCTTGTTTACATCTTTCCTGGAGGTAGGTGACCAAATACTCCAAATTAGACCTCACCAACATCTTAAACAGTTTCAATATAATATCCATCTCCTGTACTTGATACATTGATTCATGAAGGCTAATGTGCCTAAAGGTTTCTTTACAGCCCTATTTACCAGTGATGCCACTTTCAATAAATTATGAACCTGTATTTCCATATCCCCTTTTTCTACCACACTCCTCAGTGTCCTACCATTCACTTTGTAAGACCTACCCTGGATGGTCCTGCCAAAGTGCAAAACTTCACAGTTGTCTGCATTAAATTCCATCTGCCATTTTCCAGTTCATTTTTCCGGCTATTGCAGATCCCTCTGAAAGCCATGTTGGCTTTCCTTGCTGCCCACCACATCCCCAACCTTGGTGTCATCCACAAATTTGCTCATCCAGTTAATCACATTATCATCCAGATCATTGATATAGATGGTGAACAACAACAGAACCAGCACTGATTCCTGTGTCATGCCACGAGTCGCAGGCCTCCGGTCAGGGAGGCACCCCTCTACTACCACTCTCTGGCTTCTCCCACAAAGCCAATGTGTAATCTAATTTACTATCTCATCTTGAATGCCAAGCAACTAAACCTCCTTGACTAATTTTCCATGTGGGACCTTGTCAAATGCCTTGCTAAAATCCATGTAGACATCCACTGCTTTGCCTTCATCAACTTTCTTGGAACTTTCCTTGAAAAGCTCTGTGAGATCGGCTAGACCTGATCTACCACACTCAAAGCCAAATACTCACCTATTTAGTCCCTTAGAGTGTCTTCCAATAGTTTCCCACTAGTGATGTCAGGCTCCCTGGCCAATAATTTCCTGGTTTATTTTTAGAGCCCTTCGTAAACAGTAGAACAAGATTAGCTATACTAAGAATTCTGCATTATGTGTATTGCAGAATTATATTATATTGTGCAATAGCGCATTGAGTTAGTAGAAGGTAAAATGGTAACAGAAAAGAATACAGTATTTGTTTTAAGAACATCTTCTTCCCCTCTGCCATCAGATTTCTGAATGAACATTGAACCCATGAACAGTACCTCACTTCTTTTCCTTTTTCTCTCTATATACTATTTATTTCATTTAACTTTATATATATATACATATGTGAACATTATATATATATACTTCTTACAGTAAATTACAGTGTTTATTATTGTATTGCTGGTGCATAAGAACAGCTTCCATGACATATGCTAATGATATTAAATCTGATTTTTATTCGGTTACAGCTACATAGAAAGTGCAGAGCAGGCAGATAATATGGTCAAGGTCACAGTGAGGTAGATTGTAAGTTCAAGAATCCATCCTATTGTACTAGGGAACCATTTTTAATCGTCTTATAATGATTAAATCGTCTTATGAGATAGAAGCTGTTCTTGAGCCTGGTTGTATATGCTTTCAGGCTTCTGTATTTTCTGTCCGATGGGAGAGGGTAGAAGAGAAAATATCCAGGTTAGATGGGATCTTTGATTATGCTGGCTCCTTTAGTGAGGCAGCATGAAGTGAGAACAGGACCTGTAGAGAGGATGCTGGTTTCTGTGACGTGTTTAAACTCTCTGCAGTTTCTAGCGGTCCCGGGCAGTACAATTACCATACCAAGCTGTGATACAGCCGGATAGGAAGCTTTCTGTGGTGCATTGATACAATCAAATGAAGGGATCAAAGAGGATATTAAACATTTCTTCAGCCTTCTGAAGAAGCTGAGAAGTTGTTGCCAGTCTGGGATGTGCCAGCCTTCCCATCGATGCCCACATCAGATATAAAAATAGAGCAAATGCCGAGCTCCCTTTACTAATGTAGTGACTGTTAATTGCTCTCAGAGGTGGTCTGACAATTCATTCTGCCACAGGCACCAGTCACATGCAATAAATGTGTCTTCAACAGAAATCACTTCAGAAAAATTGATGAGATCTAATCTGAAATTAATTTCACATCAGTCTATAATATGAATTATTATTGTAATATTATCTTCAGCAAGCTATTTAATCTTGAACTACAGTGACTTAAATAAACTCTCTTTGTAACCTCCTTTGATTCTTGTGCCAATTAACCCTACTTAATAACCTATTTGCGTACTTGATAGTTGTGTGGTTAACTCTGATTTTGGGGTTAATGAATAACTGCTAGTTCAGGACGTTATTGTCTGTGATGGTACGGTAAAATTGATTCGCTCCTGGAATTGTGTAAGTCCTAAAGGGAGGCTGATAATATAAATTGGAACAAAATCTGACTCTCAAGCAATTAACTGAATCCCATTTAAATTGTGTTTGACTCATGATCTCAGGTGGTTATTTGACGTTAAGTGCTGATGATCTGCTTGGTGTCCTTGATAAATAGTCATGTCAGAACATTGATTGCGTTATTCCTACGACATTGTCTTCTTTATTGGTATCACACTTGATGTACTAAACATTCCCTCTCTATCACCAGTACACTGTCACTACTGAGTACCACCTGCAAAATGCAATGCACTACCTCCAACTCTTGTACTCTCTCTCAGAGTAGAAGACATCCGACTCAGGATCAGGTTGAGTATCACTGGCATAAGTCGTGAAATTTATTGTTTTGCAGCAGCAGTACATTTCGATACATAATAAAAAACTATCAATTACAATAAGAAGAATCAAAATAAGAATTACAATAAAAAGAATTAAACAAGTAGTGCACAAAGAGAGAAAAAGAATATTGAGGTAGTGTTCATGGGCTCATTGTCCATTCAGAAACCCAATGACAGTGGGGACGAAGCTGTTCCTGAAACATTGAGTGTGTGGCTTTATGCTCCTGTACTTCCTCAGAGACTGATTGGAGTCCAATTCACAGCACCGGCTGTAAGGAAGTTTACACATTCTCTCCATAGCTGTATAGGTTACCTCCAAGTGCTCTGGTTTTCTCCCAAGTTCCAAAGATATATGGGTTAAAAAAATTGTGGGCTTGCTATGTTGGCGCTGGAAGCTTGGTGACACTTCCCCGCAGCCCCCAGCACATCCTCAGATTGTGTTGGCTGATGTAACAATGAACTTCACTGCATGTTTTAATGTTTCAATGTACATGTGACAAAGAAAGCTAATTTTAAATTTAGAGGTGAAAGATTCAATGGGAACTTGAGGGACAAAAAGTGGTTGAGGCAAAAACTACAACAGCATTTAAAAGATATTTGAACAGGGATAAGAAAGGTTCATAGGCCAAATGCAAACAAAATGGAACTAACTTAAATGGGAATCTTGGCTGTCATGGTCTAGATGGGCCAAATAGCTTGTTCCCTTGCTGCTTGACTCTATGACTCTATAACAATAATAAGCCATTTACCAATTATCAGCTCATTTGGAGTGAGTAAGAGTAGGTGAGTAGATCTCATCTATTACTCCACCTCTCATTCAATATGAATCAATGCTAGTCAAGTGATCTTTTAATCTGTTTATTATCCAAATAATAAAATGTAATTTTTACTGAAATATTAATTAAAATTGTAGCATTTGTTTTTGAAAGCTCAGTTTACAGTCAGCATGAAATTTATTTTCTGCATCTTTTTGGAATATGAGTAACATAGTCTTTATTAAGCAAGGATGTAAAGCTGAGACTTTCTAAAGCACTGGTGAGGCTCCTTATCTGAGAAAGGATATGGTGTTGTTGGAATGGGTTCAAAGGAGGCTCATGAAAATAATTCCTGGATTGAAAAGCCTATCATATGAAGAGCATTTGACGGCTCTGGGTCTTTACTCATTGGAAATCAGGAGAATCAGAGGTGATCTCATTGAAACCTACTGAATGTTGAAAGGCCTCGAAAGAGTGGATGTGAAGAAGATGCTTCCTAAGGTAGGGGAGACTCAGACCAGAGGACGCAACTTCAGAATAGAGGGATGCCCAGTTAGAATAGAGATGAGGAGGAATTTCTTTAGCCAGAGAATGGTGAATCTGTGGAGGCCAAGTCTTTTGTGTATATTTAAGGCAGAGGTTGATAGCTTCTTGATTAGTCAGGGCACGAAAGGTTATGGGGAGAAGGCAATATTGGGGCTCAGAGGGAAATGGATCGGTCATGACGAAACAGCGGAGAAGACTTGATGGGCCAAATGGTCTAATTCTGCTCCTGTATCTGATGGTCTATTAAGGATACAATGAAGGGGTCTCCAGCCAGCCCCAGGCTTTGAACCTGGCCAACCAATTAAGAATCAGAATCAGAATCAGATTGATTATCACCGGCATGTGTGGTAAAATTTATTAATTTGTGAAATTAATAGCATCCAAAATCAAAATGCAGTTTCACAACTGTGTTAATTATTTTATACACATCAAAGAGAGGTATAATCTCACTGGCAAATGACACACACAGTGCACTTCAGTGCCAAGCAAATGAGTGTTCAGAAAAGCATTCTGTTCATCTTTCACATCCTCATGATATCCAATTCTTTGTGGAAGATTTGATGAGCTGTGGATAGTTTATACATTGTTGTAAGTTACAACAGGACATTGACAGGATACAGAGCTGGGCTGAGAAGTGGTAGATGGAGTTCAACCTGAAAAGTGTGAAGTGATTCACCTTGGAAAATCAAATTTGAAGGCAGAATACAGGGATATTGGCAGAATTCTTAGCAGTGTGGAGGAATAGAGGTATCTTGAGGTCCACATCTATAGATCCCTAAAGCTGCCACATAAGTTAATAGGGCTGTTACGAAGGCCTGTGGTGTGTTGGCCACCATTATTGGGGGGATTGAGTTCAAGAGCTGTGAGATACTGTTACAGTTCTAATACCCTGTTCAGACTACACTTGAAATATTGTGTGCTGTACTAGTCACCCGGGCAGGTGGGGCTCATCAGCTTTGGACAGCAGTCATCTAGGAGAAGGAAAACTCTGATTTTAAACCTCCGCTGTCTTGTGGCCATATCCACCCATGGGAAAGGCTTCGGCAGTAAAGCCTGAGGAAGAAATCCGGAGTCGGGGTCACTAAGGCAGTCTAATGTTGTTTACAATTTCACTCTGGCAAACTCTGCGACAATGCTGGTGCCAAACTGTATCGGCACTTGCCCTTCCCTTGAACTACATCAGTGACGTGGAGTGGGGGAACCCGCTGCATTGGCAACAGCTGGTTCTTCAAATCTTCCCAGCCAGGCTTGCGCCCTGGAGAGGACAGAGCCTACCAGAGGCACAAACCTATGATCTCCTGGGATTGACGGCTGCATACTACTGGTCACCTCAATATAGAAAAAGTGTGGAAGCCTTAGAGAGGATGCAAAGGAGATTTACCAGGATGTTGCTTGGATAACAAAGCATGTCTTAAGAGGATAGGTTGAGTGAATTAGGGCTTATCTCTCTGGAATGAAGGAAGATGAGAAGCAATTTGATAAAGAATTTGAATTTGAATTTATTTAAATCTTTAATCCGCAGCACAACATGAAGAAGAAACAATGTTTGCATTCTGACTCCATTGCAATGTACAAACGTGTGAATTTATAAGTCTAATACCTTATAGAAAGAAGCTGTCCAGTAACTAATGCTGTGGTACCATTTGCCAGGTGGATGCAGCTGAAACAGTTTATGGTTGGGGTGACTGGTGTCCCTGATGATCTTCCAGGCCTTCTTTATACACCTGCTGCTGTAAACGTCCTCAATATAGGGAAGTTCACATCCACAGATGCGCTGGGCTGTCTGTACCACCCTCAGCAGTACTCAGTGATCAAGGCTGGTGCAGTTTCTGTACCAGGCAATGATACAGCCAGTCAGTATGCTCTCAATGGTGCCCCTGTAGAAGATCTCGAATATTTGGGGTCTCATGCCGAACTTCTTCAGTTCCCTGAGGTGGAAGAGACGCTGTGTCCTTCTTTTGTCACACAGCTGATATGTACAGTCCAGGCAAGATCCTGGGTGGTGTATACCGAGGAACTTGAAGCTAACTACTCACCCTCTCAACCACAGTCCCATTGATGTTGATCGGGACGAGCCTGTCTCTGTTCCTCCTGTAATCCATGATCAGCTTTTTTAGTTTTTGGCCATTAAGGGAGAGGTTGTTATCTTGGAACCACTGTGTCAGGGTGTTAACCTCTCCTCTGTAGGCTGTCTCTTTACTGCTAGAAACAAGGCCGATTAATATCGTCTCATCTGCAAATTTGATCAGCAGGTTGGAGCTGTGTGTGGTTGCACAGTCGTGGGTGTAAAGGGAGTAGAGAAGGGGACTCAAGACACAACCCTGGGGGGCACCTGTGTTGAGGGTCAGAGGGGTAGAGGTGAGGGAACCCATCCTTACCACCTGTCGGCAATCCGATAGGAAGCCTAGGATCCAGCTACACAAGGTGAGTTGCAGATCACGGTCTCTGAGCTTCCTGTCAAGTCTGGAGGAAATTATGGTGTTGAATGCTGAACTGTAGTCGAGGAACAGCATTCTAATGTATGCATCCCTCTTCTCCAGGAGTGAGAACAGTGTGTAGTACTGTGGCTATGGTGTCTTCAGTAGATCGGTTCCACAGGTAGGTGAATTGTTTGGAGTCCATTGTGGGTGGTAGCATGCTGCAGATGTAGTCTTTTGCCAGTCCCTCAAACCATTTGCTTATAATTGAGGAGAGTGCAACAGGGTGTCAAATGTTCAGGCGTGTTACGTTAGTTTTGTTAGATACAGGGACAATGATGGATGATTTGAAAGTGGTGGGCACTACCCACTGGGAGAGGGAGAGATTACAGATGTCTGTAAGGACATGAGCCAACTGTTCCGCTTACACTCTGAGGACCCACCCTACGATGCCATCCGGTCCTGCTGCCCTGTGGCTGTTGACATGTTGGAAAGTTCTGTGTACCTCAGCCTCAGAGATGACCAAGGAGCAGATCTCATCAGTGGCTCTGCTCGGGGATTCACTCTTATCAACCTCGAATCAAGAGAAAAAAACATTTAGCTCACGGAGGAGTGAGATGACAATGTTGGCTGTACTGCTGCATTTCCTCTTGAAGTCCACGATGACGTGCAGTCCTTGCCAATGCTGTGTGTGTCATTGTCGTAAAGTGTTGACTGGATTTTGCCTCTCTATTGCCGTTTTGTCATCTTGATGGCTCTTCATAAATCATAGTGGCATCTCTTGAGATCCTGTTTGTCTCGAACAAAGTGATAAGAAGCATCGATTGAGTGGATAGCCAGAGACCTTCCCAAGATGGAAATGGCTCAGACAAGGGGGGAGTAATTTTAAGGTGATTGCAGCAGAGTATCGTGGGAAGTTGATGGAAATATTTTTAAACTGAGTGGGATGGGTGTACGGAACCTCCTGCCAGAGATATGGTGGAGGCAGATACATTAGGAACATTTAAGAGACTCTTAGATAGATACATGGATAAAATTAAAATGGATACAGATTTCCAGCCACTGCAGAATCTGTATATCTGAGTTGGTTAATCTGTCATGGAAAATTAGGTCTAGGGCAGGTGATGATGGGTGGCGGCGTGGGTATACATCTCTACCAAAGGAGGTCTAAGGCACTTCTTTTCTCTACTAGCCTGTTGTAGCACCTGCAGGGTCTTGTGAAGCCATGGGAGCAGGTGGTGGATGGTCATATGAGCAGCTGATGCATATCACAACTCCTGGTTAGGAGACCACTGACACCAGGCAGACAGTCTCTGAAGAGTATTGATAATGGTGGGATCACCTGTCTTGTAAAGACACAGCACGGAAGAGGGCAATGGCAAACCACTTCTGTAGAAAAATTTACCAAGAACAGTCATGGTCATGAGATCAGATTGCCTATGTCATACAACAGGCACATAATGATGATGATGTAGGTGATGTTGATGCTGGTGCAGGAATGTGCAGAGAATAAATTATGAAGAAAATGAATGGAAGAATGGTTTTGCTGTGTTAATAGTTGAGCAAATGGACTTCTTCTCTGTAGTGTGGAAATATGAGAAGTATTGCAATCTTCTTTGAAATTGTTTCTGAAAGACCTCATCTCACAAGATGAGAGATTCTGCAAATGCCAGAAAACTGGAGCAAGCTGCTGGAGGAATTCAGCAAGTCAGGCATTATCTATGTTGGGGAATGGACAGTCAATATTTCAGGCCTACACACTCCCTTGTGTCTCTAATTTGCTGCTCCACACAAAGTGTCTTTGAGGTTTGACTACCTTGAAGGTGCTTTCCTTGCCTCTTCGAAAGGAGTTCTGTGACACCCCTCTCTCACCGCTCCCCTCCTTTTTTCCAGTCCTGATGAAGGATCTTGATCCAAAACACCACCTGTTCACTTCTCTCAAGATATTGCCTGATCCACTGAGTTCCTCTAGCATTCTGGGTGTTGGTCCTCATAAAACAGAGCATTCCCTCAGTACTGCAGTGGGAGATCAAGGTAAATCTTTATGCTGAGGTTTTTGAGTAGGAATTGAACTCACAGCCGACTGACTGCGGAGCAAAACTGCAATCAACTGAGCTATGACCAGCACTGAAAAAAAATACACATCAGAGAATCTTTTGGAGGACTTATTAATTCAGCCAAATATCAAATTTCACCCTTTGGACGATTGGTTGCTTTTGTAATTTAATGTTTCACTTTGCCAAGAGAAAATTTGCTGTTTCAGGGATAAAAATTGGCCAGAGCGACCAAGGAACTTTGACAGCAAAAACCAAAACTGCAAATGCTGGAAATCTGAAATAAGAGCCAAATATGCTAGAGGATACTCAGGTCAGGTAGCATCTGGAGCAAGTACAACAAGATCAACATTTCAGTTCAATGAACTCTCAGCAGAAATCCATAATGATTCAAATTACATTTAAATTCAAATATTCAAGATTCCAAGAACATTTATTATTGAAGTATGCATGTAGCACCCAAACCTAAAATTCATCTTCCCCACAGACAGCCATAAAGCAAAGAAAGCCATGGAGCCCATTCGAAGAAAAATATCAAACCATCCACGTGCAAAAAACACTAATAGTGTAAATGGCGATAAAAATAAGAGTGAAAAACACAGAATGAAAACACAAAATCAAAAAGAGTCCAGGCATATTCCATTCAAGTTAGTTCATTATCAGCAGGCTACACCGATCAAAATTGCTCAAATAGAAACAAAAAAGGAGTGACCTGAAACCAGAAACACATCATGACGTAGATTAACCCTTAAATACTGTTCGGGTCAAATTTGACCCATTTTGACATCTGACAGCAGTAAAAACACCCTAACTGCCATTTTTAAGCTGAAATTTGATGACTTTTCCTAAAATGACCCAAAATGCACAAAAATGAACATATTTAAAAATGTTATACTTTTGTACAGGTGCTACAAATTTTTGTACATTGAGGTTGTTCCGGGTCAAATTTAACCCGTATCTATTGAAATGGATTTTAGATCTCTGAAACATTATTTAAGGATTAATGCACATTGAGGCTGTTCTGGGTCAAATTTGATCTGTATCTACTAAAATGGATTTTAGATCTCCGAAACATTAATTAAGGATTAATCACCCATTTGTTAATGTCAGGTAGGCTATTTATACATTCTAAATAGATCTGTGGTTCAAAATTTGGTATAGACACTTGTTATGAGGGGATTCTTGGGCCGGGTCAAAATTGACCCGGACCATACCATGAAGGTATAGAATATGAACAGGTTGCCTGGATTAAACCTTGCTCAAGACCCAGAACTCCAGCACCATATTCCAACAGCACTGACGGAGAGAAAGAGAGACCAATCGATTGTCGGGACCTTCCTTCTGGAGCAGTGAGTGAGAGGGAGAGAAAAAGACCGTCTCACACACACCACACCATCTTCCGGCAGCAGCGAGCGAGAAGCTGGTAGATGGCACTGATCACATACATACAAACAGTAAGTGTACATCTACATACACATTCACACATGTACAAACTCAGCTATGCACACACACGCACACATGCACAAACATGCATAGCGCTTTCACAGTTGATATGCTGTTTCACTGCTCCAACCCCCTGACTTCCTGTGATGCCTGTATGGAGCTGACATACTCTTCTTCTTGCTGTAAATATTTCTGAATGAATGCATGAGTTCCCTTCCTCATCCTAAAGACACATGGTGTGATAGGTTAGATGACTACTGTAAATTACCTAGTGCAGGTGGACATCAGAAAGTTGAAAGAAAAAGGTCAAGTTTATTATCATCTGCACAAGTACATCTATGCGCAGGTGCAGTGAACAATGCAGCAGCATCACAGTCACTTAACAGCGGATACACAATATTCTCAAGAACATAAATTAACATATAAGACATTGGCGAGGGCTAATTTGGAATATTGCATGCCGATTTGGTCACCTACCTACAGGAAAGATGTAAATAAAATTGAAAGAGTACAGAGAAAATTTACAAGGATGTTGCTGGGACTGGAGGACTTGAGTCATAAGGAAAGATTGAATAGGTTAGAAGTTTTTGCCCTAGAACATAGAAGACTGGAGGGAGATTTGATAGAGGTATAGAAAATTATGACAGGTACTTACAACGTAACTGCAAGTAACTTTTTTTCCACTGAGGTTAGCTGAGACTACAACTAGAAGTCATAGGTCAGGGATGAAAGGTGAAATGTTTAAGGGGAACATGAGGGGGAGCTTCTTCACTCAGAGGGTGGTGTGAGGAATGAGCTGCCAGTACATCTGATGGATGTGATTTTAATTTCAACAATCAGATAAGTTTAGATAGGTAGGTACATAGATAGACAGATAGATATTTTATTGATAGCTAGAAGGTGATAAGTGAAGTCAGGTGGGTGGGTAAAGTAAAGGGCTGGAGAGGAAGGAATCTGATAGGAGAAGGTAGTGGATCATGGGAGAAAGGGAAGGTGGAGGGACACTAGGGGGAGGAGAGAGGCAGGTGAGAAGAAGTAGTAAGAGGCCAGAGTTAGGAATAGAAGAAGAGGGAACAGGGATGGAAAAAATTATCGAAAAGAGAAATTAATGTTCATGCCATAAGGTTGGAGATTACCTAGGTGAAATATGAGATGTTGTTCCTTCTCCCTGAGAGTGGCCTCATCATGGCAGAAGAAGAGGCCATGGGCCAATATGCTGGAATGGATAAGGGGATCAGAATTAAAATGGGAAATTCCACTTTTGTAGATGGAATGGAGGTGCTCAACAAAGCTGTCCCACGATTTACATCGTGTCTCACTAATGTAGAGGAGGCTACATCGGGAGCACTGGATACAATAGATGACCCCAACAGATGTGCAGGTGAGATGCTACCTTACCTGGAAGGACTATTTGGGGCCCCAAATGGAGATGAGGATGAGGAGAATGGGCAGGTGTAGATTTTCTATCGCTTGCAGGGATATGCACCAGGAGGGGGATTAGAAGGGAGGGATGAATGGAAAAGTGAGTCATAGAGGGAATGATCCCTGTGGAAAGCGGAGGGTGACAGGGCGGCAAAGACATGTTTAGTGGTAGGATCCCTTTGGAGATGGCGGAAGTTGTGGAGGATGATGTGCTGGAAGCAGCTCATGGGAAGGTAGGTAAGGATAAGAGGAACTCTGTCACTGTTAAGGTGGTGGGAAAATGGGATGAGGATGGGCATGGATATCTAGGAAATGGGGGAGATGCGGATGAGGGTAGCATCAATAGTGGAGGAAGGGAAAACTCCTTTCTTTGAAGAAGGAGGACATCTCTGATGTTCTGGAAAGAAAACCTATCCTGGGAACAGGTGTGGCAGTGAGGAAAGAAAGGGAATAATATTTTTACCAGAGAAAGGATGGAAAGAGATATCGTTAAGACAGTTGTGGGGCTTGGAAGGTTTAGAAAATATATCAGTAGACACTTTGTCTCCAGAAACAACTGCTATACAGAATTGTATTGCGATAAGGAATATAAGGGTCAAATAGAGTTATGGAGTCATAGAGAACTGCAGCACAGAAACAGGCCCTTCAGCCCATCCAGTCCATACCAAATTATTATTCTGCTTAGTCCCATCGACCTGCACCCATACCATAGCCCTCCATACCCCCCTCATCCATGTATTTAGCAAAATTTCTCTTAAATGGTGAACCTGAACCCTCATCTACCACTTCCACTGGCAGCTTGGCTCATCTGTGAGTGAGGAATTCCTCCACCATGTTCCCCATTAAATATTACACCTTTTCCTAAATTCTAAACTAAATTACAAGGAATTATAGCAGAATACAAAAAAAGGCACAAATTTAGAGAGAATGATCCTACAATCAATAATAGTTTACAAAGATAAAAGAGGTAGAGATATTCAATATAGATAATTGTTCCTAAATATGAAACAAAAGTGAATGAAATTACAATGCATATTGGAAATACACAGTTAAAATACAGAATAAGATCTAGATTTAGACAGAGCAATCCTGTGATCTGCATTATATGCATAAAAAGTGGCAAAGATATTAAATACAAGTAATAGTTCCTTTGCATAGGGTGACAGGGTGGAGTTGCATCTCTACCAAAGGAGGTGTAAGGCACTCCTTCCCTTTGCTAGCCTGCAGCTCACCCTTGGCCAAGGTGTGGCACCTGCTTAGACCCCCAGTCAGGGTCACGTGAAGCCATGGGAGCAGGTGGCGGGTGGTTGTATGAGCAGCTGGTGCATATCACAAGTCCTGGTTAGGAGACCACTGACGCCAGGCAGACAATCTCTGACGAGTACTGATAATGCTGGGGTCACCCATCTTGTAAAGGCACTGTCCAGAAGAAGGCAATGCCAAACCACTTCTGTAGAAAAATTTACCAAGGACAATCATGGCCATAGACAGTGATCGCCCACATCATATGACATGGCACGTGATGATAATAATGATGATAAGCACAGGAAACAATGTTAGGAAGTTACAGCAGTATCACAGGCACATAGAATCAGATACGTGAAACCTCTTTTTACTGGGCGTTTCTGTGAATGTGGGTTATTATCACCTCACTAACAGCTACTGGACTGTGCAGCGAGGAACCCACATTTCTCACACTCCATACGTCTGGAGTGTATATGACTTTGGTCCTGACAAACCTGTGAGGTTGGGATGTCAAACCCTCCAAAATCCTGGTTTGTGTGAATGCTGTGTGACTTACTGCCCCCAGCAATTGCCCATTGGCAAGAAGTGGCAGATCATACACTGTATACAATTATAAAGAAAGTATACTTATGAGCATTAACTTAACTGTGTTATTAAATAAAAGAAAGAAAAAAGGGCCCATCATAATTAAATAGTCAAATGTGCACATAAGTTGGAGCTCATCTTGAAGTTGTCTGTAACTCACACGCTGGACCCTTGGTCTGCGTGAAAGCACACAACACCTTCTGAATGTCGGTTGAAATCCATCTTGAACAAATGGGATCTCCCACGGGAGTGTTGGTCCTTCTTCCTTCAAGCCATTCTTCTGCACAAAGCACCTTGTGCAACAGGGTGGCAATCCTCACCCATCTTCTCTCCTGCCTTCTCCCAATTACACCATCCTGATTAGATGACATCACATTCCTAAATTAAACAACGAAGCACCTTTTCTCAGCTCAAACCCAAACAAGCTGAAGACAGAACATGCTGCTCTTCCAGAATTGCTAAAGTGAAATACCTGCAGCATAGCAATAAAAATCTTAGCCAGGGCATTAAAAAGAACGTTTACAAGAAGAACATAAATTATCAATAGAAATTACCTCACCTGGTCTTTTAATATTACCTCTCTGAACAAGAAGGCACAGCAGTGCCTCCACTTCCCAAGGAGATGAAGGCAAGTGAGGCTCTGCCCACCACTATCATAATGGCACTTTACAGGAGCACAATTGAGAGTGTCCTGACAAGTAGCCCCTCCATCTGGCATGGGAGCAGCCAAAGCCATCAATTACATTATCTAAACCATAGAAACCATAGAAAAACTACAGCACAGAAACAGGCCTTTTGGCCCTTCTTGGCTGTGCTGAGCCATTTTCTGCCTAGTCCCACTGACCTGCACACGGACCATATCCCTCCATACACCTCCCATCCAGGTATCTGTCCAATTTATTCTTAAATGTTAAAAAAGAACCCGCATTTACCACCTCGTCTGGCAGCTCATTCCATACTCCCACCGCTCTCTGTGTGAAGAAGCCCCCCTTAATGTTCCCTTTAAACTTTTCCCCCCTCAACCTTAACCCATGTCCTCTGGTTTTTTTCTCCCCTTGCCTCAGTGGAAAAAGCCTGCTTGCATTCACTCTATCTATACCCATCATAATGTTATATACCTCTATCAAATCTCCCCTCATTCTTCTACGCTCCAGGGAATAAGGTCCTAACCTATTCAACCTTTCTCTGTAACTGAGTTTCTCAAGTGCCGGCAACATCCTTGTAAACCGTCTCTGCACTCTTTCGACCTTATTTATATCCTTCCTGTAATTTGGTGACCAAAACTGAACACAATACTCCAGATTTGGCCTCACCAATGTCTTATACAACCTCATCATAACATTCCAGCTCTTATACTCCATGCTTTGATTAATAAAGGCCAATGTACCAAAAGCTCTCTTTATGACCCTATCTACCTGTGACGCCACTTTTAGGGAATTTTGTATCTGTATTCCCAGATCCCTCTGTTCTACTGCATGCCTCAGTGCCTTACCATTTATCCTGTATGTTCTACCTTGGTTTGTCCTTCCAAAGTGCAATAGCTCACACTTTTTTGTATTAAACTCCATCTGCCATTTTTCAGCCCATTTCAAACCACTGACAACAATGTGGAAAGTAGCCATCCCAGTCTGACCCCATTAGGCCATTAGGCTTCTGAACTCTGTTACATACCCCGTAACTGGGTTACCAAACCAACAGAAATGGATCACTCAGTTGGAGTCTGGATTACTAGAACTAAGAAAGTTTTATTAAAGAAACAAGCAACGCAGTACTCAAATCAAAAGGATAATGAATGCAACAGTTCAGCAATGATAAACATACATGTACACAGAATTAAGATAACAGGATCAATCAAGCTCTATCATTGTCTAGGGGTAAATGACCAGTTTCAAAGTGACGCAAAGTTCAGTTCAATTTAGTTCAGTTCAGTTCGCAGTAATCGCTGCCATGAGAGTTGGACAGTGGGGGAAGGAGAAAGAGAGCAAAAACGAATGAATATTCAAGGCTTCCACACAGACCTTCGTAGTCAGCTTTCGGGCGAGCCCTTTGTGATGTCATCTGAGGTCACCGACCGTGACCCCTCCGTTTCCAGATACGATCGTTTCTCTGCGGTGAACCCAGCACCCAGGCAAGGGTGGACACACACCAGGTTCCCGCCGATTGTGCCTTTCCACCCTGTGCGTCTATGGCCCGATACTTCCCACCGACTTGTGAGAGACGCACCGCTTCCAGGGTCTTGTTACCTCGGGTATCATGTGTGTCTTGCCTTAGCGAACCTGTCCCTTTTTATCCCCCTGCTGGGGTATCGCCTGTCCATCACTTCAAACAGTTCAAAGTTCAAAGGGGGAGCTGATCTTGACAGCTCTCCTTCCCCTTCATTAACATCTCCAAGTGCTGCTCCATTGTTTTCCTTATCTCTCTCCCTCCTGAAGGCAGGTGGCAGACCAACTGCTGATTCCACTCGTGCCAGCCCAGGCCAGCTACATCTTAATCTATGTGTATTCTTGTCACACTTCCCCCCTTTAAGGATTTTTACTGGGTGTAAAAATTACAAACATGAATACATTATTTGATACACACAAATATACATCTTTATCAGCTATTCGGCTAATACAGCAAATTTGAAGTTGTCAACACCTTGACAGACAGTCAGCAATCACATTTTCCTTTCCTTTTATATGTGTAATTTTGATATCAAATTCCTGTAGCACCAGACTCCAACTTAGCAATCTTTTGTGTTTATCTTTCATATTGGCCAAAAACACTAAAGGGTTGTGGTCGGTGTAAATTACCAGTGGTTTTCATGCCAGGCAAATATAAACTTCAAAATATTGCAATGCTAGTATGATGGCCACTAACTCCTTTTCCACAGTGGAATAATTTCTCGGATGGGTATTAAATTTCTTGGAGAAGTAAGCGACTGGGTGCTCAAACCCCTCTTTGTCTGTCTGCAACAGCACCGCCCCGGCAGTTTCGTCGCTAGCATCTGTTGCTAGGGAGAAGGGTTTTGAAAAATCAGGCGCATTTAGCATAGGATGGTGACACAGAATCGCCTTCAGACTCTCGAAGGCTTGTTGGCAAAGGTCGTTCCATACAAACTTCGCATTCTTTGGCAAGAGCTTAGTGAGAGGGAGGGAAATATCCGCAAAGTTTTTGCAAAATTTCCTATAGTATCCCACCATCCCCAAGAACCTTCTCAGGGCTCTCTTGTCTGTCGGGGTGGGGACCTCTGAGATAGCCCGCACCTTAGCCTGCATCAGAGCCAGCTGCCCCTGTCCTACCACAATTCCCAGGTAAGTGACCTTCGTGTGGCCAAACTCATTTTTTTCAAGGTTCACTATCAAGCTGGCTTCAGACAGCCGTATTACATTGCCAATACACACCTCTGTGTTCGTCAGCCCTTTAGTCACTGAATTACTCATTCTATAGGGATGTTGCTCGCTAGGCTGACCTAGTTAACAGACACCACCCAACGTCCCAGTTCTTTGCATCGCCTCGGGACAATCAAACACACGTGTGCGAGTCGTTTAATTACTTCTCCTAAAGAGTCGCTTTGTTCGGGGATTAAGGGAGGGACCTTATCAGCAGAGCTGGCCAAAACAATAGCCTTCTCCCATCTGGTCGATACCATACTCATCTTTTCAAAATGTTTTTTTTTCTTATCAGGGGGCCCCTAGCTTCATTGACTTCCGTGCTAACACCGACTAGGTTTGTTAGCATATCAAAAGCCTGTGACCGTCCCAGTTCGCGTCGGCCATAATCAATAACATCCTTCCTCCTGGGCAGCCGGTAAACCTCTTTCATGATTCCACCAACTGTTCCCTCCAGTACCGCAAAATGTCCACCGGGGGATTATCTTGTGGGCCAGGTTAAAAATCTGATCCCCATAACTCTTTTGCACCACCCCCCATTCCTCATCTGCGGGTACGGTACTTGGTCTCCCTTTCTTCCTTAGCACTTCCCCCTCCACACAATAGCCTACTAGTTCCCTTGTTAATTCTGCGTCAGAGGGAGCTGTCTCCGCCAAAACCATCAGCCCCTCGTCTCGCTCCTGCGGCTGCACAAATTCTTTCCTGGCGAATGCTAAGTCTGTCTCAGCTCCCTCACTACCTCTTGTTTCACTACACTCCTTTTCACTTTCTACCCCCTTCTCGTACAAGGCTGGCAGAAACGTCTCAGCTAAATTTACTACCGCAGTCCCGTGATGAACCTGTGAGTCCATGGGCGGGGCCTCAATGCTGGCAGGCTGACCTGTCAATCTCACTGCTTCGAACACGACTCCCCGGGCGATGTCATTACCGAGCAAGACTTCCACGTCCTTCATCGGTAATTCGGACCTCACCCCGATCGTGACTAGTCCAGAGACCAGGTTGCTCTGTAAGTGTATCTGGTGCAAAGGGACTGACTCTGTCCCTTCCCCAACACCTTTGACCTCTACCTCCCCAGTCTGGGTCTCTGAGCTAAACTCTAATACACTCTTCAGTATTAGTGACTGACACGCTCCCGTGTCTCTCCAGATCCGCACTGGGACTGGTTTTAACCCCTCCTTCACTGACACCAATCCGGCAGAGATAAATCTCTCGCACCCTTCCTGAACTTTGGCAGATCTGTCCTTCCCTAGCGGTTCATTTACCAGCTCGATACAGCCAGTCAAAATTGCCGTTTTTCCTTTTCCCGTCTCCTTCTTTGGGGCAAAGCACCTGGACGCAAAGTGTCCGACTTTCCCGCAATTATAACAGACGACCCCAGGAGACTTCCTACCAGACTGCTCCCGGTCTACCTTATCCTTCTCACTAGTCCCCGACTTACTTTCTGACTTTTCCGGCGGACTCTCCCCGCCATCCTGACTACCCTTCTGGTAGCCTTTACTCGGGGCAAACTTCATTTTATGCGTCAACGCATACTCATCCGCTAACTTAGCAGTTGCGGCTAACGTGGCTGCCTCTTTCTCATCGAGGTAGGGTCTCATACCCTCAGGGACACAACCTTTAAACTGCTCAATCAGGATCAGCTGTAGCAGTCTGTCATAATCCCCCTCTACCCCTTTCGAGGCGCACCAACGCTCACAATATGTCTGCATCTCACGGGCAAACTCTAAATACGTGCGGTCCCACTGCTTCCTCGCATTCCGGAACCTCTGCCGGTATGCCTCCGGGACCAACTCATAAATCCTGAGGATGGCCTCTTTCTCCACCTCATACCTCTGGGCATCTTCCGCGGACAAAGCTGAGTAAGCTTCTTGGGCTTTCCCTTTCAGTACACTCTGAAGCAAAACAACCCACTTATCCCTCGGCCAGTCCTGACCTTATAACCACTTTTTTGAAATGGAGAAAGTACCGATCCACGTCGGTATCGTCAAATGGGGGAACCAGCCTAACCTCCTGGGTCGCCCGGAACCCTCCACCTTGGTTCGGCACGGGCCCCTGCTCTGCCCTTATCCTTAACTTCTCCAGCTCGAATTCCCTTTCCCTCTGTTTCTCCTCTCGCTCCAGCTGTCTCTCTCTCTCTCTCTCTCTCTCTCCTGCCTTTCTAACTCTCTCTCCTGCCTTTGTAACTGTTTCTCTTTCTCCCGCCTTTCTAACTCTCTCTCTTCCTCCCGCCTTTCTAACTGCTTCTCTTCGTGTTCTAACTGCCGTACCCGGAACTCGTGCTCGAGTCTCAGTTTTTTAAGCTGCACCTGTACCGCGTCTCCAGCAGGTTTTTCAATGGACACCACCTCCAGCTCGCCTTGGGGAAACACACCTTTAGATACATAGTGCTCTACGATAGCTCTGTGTATCTCCTCTCTCCTCATTGTCGACTTCCCCTTAGCAAGATTCAACCGTTTGGCCACAGCTACCAATTCCGATTTCCTGGCATCCTCTAATGCCTCCAAGGTCGGCGCCTTTATAATTTCCTCAGCCTCCATTTCTGCTGTTTGTCTTTTCTTTTTTTCGGGAATTTTCACCCAATCAATTTACTCCGTCCCAAATTTAGCGTTCAAAATCGCGGACGAGAACCCCACTTATGTTACGTATCCCGTAACTGGGTTGCCAAACCAGCAGAAATGGATCACTCAGTTGGAGTCTGGATTACTAGAACTAAGAAAGTTTTATTAAAGAAACAAGCAACGCTGTACTCTAATCAAAAGGATAATGAATGCAACAGTTCAGCAATGATAAACATACATGTACACAGAATTAAGATAACAGGATCAATCAAGCTCTATCGTTGTCTAGGGGTAAATGACCGGTTTCAAAGTGACGCAAAGATCAATTCAATTTAGTTCAGTTCAGTTCGCAGTAATCGTTGCTGTGGCGATGGACAGTGGGGGAAGGAGAGAGAGAGCAAAAACGAATGAATATTCAAGGCTTCCACACAGACCTTCGCAGTCAGCTTTCGGGCGAGTCCTTTGTATTGTCATCTGAGGTCACCGACCGTGACCCCTCCGTTTCCCGATACGATCGTTTCCCTGCGCTGAACCCAGCACCCAGGCAAGGGTGGACACACACCAGGTTCCCGCCGATCGTGCCTTTCCACCCTGTGCGTCTATGGCCCGATACTTCCCACCGACTTGTGAGAGACGCACCGCTTCCAGGGTCTTGTTACCTCGCGTGTCGTGTGTGTCTTGCCTTAGCGAACCTGTCCCTTTTTATCCCCCTGCTGGGGTATCGCCTGTCCATCACTTCAAACAGCTCGGGGTTCAAAGGGGGAGCTGATCTTGACAGCTCTCCTTCCTTCATTAACATCTCCAAATGCTGCTGCATTGTTTTCCTTATCTCTCTCTCTCCTGAAGACAGGTAGCAGACCAACTGCTTATTCCACTGGTGCCAGCCCAGGCCAGCTACATCTTAATCTATGTATATTCTTGTCACAGCTCCCTGTTGCATTCCATTTTTATTGTCACTGGTTGATCTGTTCTGTGCCGTACAATATTTAATTTATTTTATTTATGCTCTTTAGTTTGTTATTTATGTATAATTCAACTCTAGATCTTATCCTTACTTTCAGAAGTTATTATGCGATCTGTGTGTGATGTGTTCCATCGTGCTTTACCCCGGTTTGAAGAAATGCTGTCTCATTTCCATATGCATTCTATGGCTATATACATTATATACATGTATATAGTTAAATGACAATAAACTTGACTTGGCTGAAGAACACAATTGGAACAAAAATGTCCATTATATTGCAAAGTATCAGAGTGTTTCTGAACTCTTACTGAAAGATCTTTAATCTTAAGAAGAGGAAGAAGTATCAAAAACTTTAAAGGCAGATAATAAGGTTCATTAGCATAGGAAATAGTGCCAGGGAGTTACTGGGATAGAAACATAAATTGTATCCAGTAATAATTTCTGTAGAGAATTTGAGGAGCATCTTTATGTCATCAATGGTTGGAAACAGCAACACACCTGTTCCATCAAACACCACATGAGCCATTAAAGACAAGATCTTCAGATCCTACATAAATACATCTGTGGCATCCAGACCTCCAGAAATGGAGTCAATCTGAATCCTCATGGATTGCTTTGAAAGTATATGTGGAAGATGACAACAGAGTGGGCTGTTTAGATGCATGGGATAGACAGTTAGAGAAAAGCATTTCGGAGAAGGGAAAGATGATACTGATGTAGAGGTGGAAGGAGCCAGTTGTGAAGTCTAAACATCACCAAAGGTCGGAGATACCAAAATCTGGAGCAACACTGAAGATGCTGGTGGAAATCAACAGTTCGGTCAGCATCAGGGGAAGGAAATGGACAGTCGACGTTTTGTGTCAAGACACAAAACAGACAAAAAGGAAGAGAGGAGATTGCCAGTTGAAAAAGGTGGAGGGAAGGGGTGTAGTAGGAGATTGCAGGTGATGGCTGGATCCAAGTGAGGAGAGCTGATAGGTAGATGCTGTTGGTCGGAGGAGAGGGAATGATGTCAGAGGCTGGGAGGTGATTGGTGGAAGTGCCAAAAGGCTGAAGAAGATGGAATCTGATAGGAGAGGATGACGGAGCTTGGAATAAATAACCAATGGGAGGAGTTTATGGGTGATGGACAGTTACAGAGGGTGGTGGAGAGAAGGAAGAATGGACTGATGTTTGACTGATTTTAAGTGCAGGGTCTTATTGAAAAGGTTGGAGTGTTGGGGCCGGAGGCAAGGGGCAGGCTGGTGTTCAGGTCACTCATCTCAGTGCTGAATGAGTCTGTGGCCTGTAACTAATGGGCTCCTGGACCTGGCAGCAGTGATGAACTGGCTCTGTGGCTGTGGACTGACTTTTGTAAACCTTAGTCCTGAGTATTATTTGTTTACTTGTTTGCTTGATTTGTTCTTTTTTCACACATTAGGGGTTTGATAGTCTTTTTCAATGGGTTTTACTGGGTTTCTTTGTGTTGTGGCTGCCTGGAAGAAGATGAATTTTAATGTTGTACATAATATACATATTATAATAATAAATGTACTTTGAACTTTAACTTTGAAGGAGGAGAGAGAAAGGAAACGACGGGGAAAGGGACAGAAGGGGAAGGTTTACTGGAAGGTTGTGGATTCGATGTTGATACACGCAAGTTGGAGACAGTCAGGTGTTCATGGAATTTGCACTTGACCTCAACAGGGGCTAATTGCATTACACTTCAAATACTTGTCTCCAAGCCCTCAAAATTCTGGCAGTTTATCTAAGTAATGTCCCTGAAAATAACAGCAAGTTCTCAAGAGCGGTTGACGGCCAGGTTAGTCAGCTGAGCGAGTGGCATAGCTCTTCAGCTTGGATCCAGCACCCCGCCCACCAGCTCTGCCCCGAGGGCCCCTGTGCACTTCCATCCACACTCAGCACTCCAGACGTAAGCAATCTCCCTTTGCCTAATCTTTGTGGCACCTGCTTGTGATTCAGTTTTAGCAGGACGGCAAGTTTAATAGAATGAAAAACTTCAATTAATAATCTTCAGGCAACTTCTCAGAGTGGTTGTTGGGGAAATCTCGAAATAGGTCATCAAAACAAGACATGCCTTTACATTGAGCAGTACACATGGGCAGCAGCTCTGGAGAGAAATAAAGAGTTGACTTGTTGGGCTGATACCCATCATCAGGATGCAAGGTTAAAACCAGGTAGATTGTAAAGTCAAGAGTCTTTACAATTGTATTAGAGGATCATTCAATAGATTTATAACAGTCGTATAGAAGCTGTGTTAGAGCATGTTGGTACATGCTTTCAGGCATTTATATCTTAGACTGTAAGACCATAAAACATAAGAGCAGAATTAGGCCATTCGGGCCATTGAGTTTGCTCCACTGTTCTAGCATGGCTGATTTATTATCCCTCTCAACCCCATTCTCATGCCTTCTCCCTATAACCTTTGATGCCAAGATTAATCAAGAACCTATCAAAGGCAGGGTAGTGGTTAGTACAATGCTTTACAGTACCAGCAACCCAGGTTTAATTCCCACCTCTATCTCCACGTTCTTCCCGAGACCACGAGGGTTTCCTGTGGCTGCTCCAGTTTTGTCCTAGAGTCCAAAGGTGTACCCGTTGGTAGGTTAATTGATCATTATAAATAATCCAGTGTTTAGGCTAGCGTTAAATTGGAGATTGTTGAGGACGTGGCTTGAAGGGCTGGGATGGCCTGTTCTGAATTGAATTGAATTGACTTTATTTCTTATATCCTTCACATACATGAGGAGTAAAACTCTTCATGTTACGTCTTTATCTAAATGTGTAATATACAATTTATAGTAATATGTAATAAATAGTATGTACAACAGGATAGTCAATATAGCGTAGAAATACAATTGTTTCAGCATGAGTTAATCAGTTTGATGGCCTGGTGGAAGAAGCTGTCCTGGAGCCTGTTGGTCCTGGCGTTTATGCTGCGGTACCGTTTCCTGGATGGTAGCAGTTGGAATAGTTTGTGGTTGGGGTGACTTGGTCTCCAATGATCCTTCGGACTCTTTTTATGCACCTGTCTCTGTAAATGTTCTGAATACTGGGAAGTGTCATATTTACAGATGTTCTGGGCTGTCCGCACCACTCTCTGCAGAGCCCTGCGATTGAGGGAAGTACAGTTCCCATACCAGGCAGTAATGTAGCCAGTCAGGATGCTCTCAATTGTGCCCCTGTAGAAACTTCTTAGGATTTGGGGGCCCATACCAAACTTCCTCAACCGTCTGAGGTGAAAGAGGCTCTGTTGTGCTTTTTCCACCACACAGCCAGACCACATGAGATCCTTGGTGATACAATTGTGTCAGCGTGACTGAATCATTCTGATGGGTTGGTGGAAGAAGCTGCCATGAAACCTGTTGATCCTGGCTTTTATGCTGCGGTAGCATTTCCTGGATGGTAGCAGCTGAAACAGTTTGGTGGTTGGGGTGATTCGAGTCCCCAGTGATCCTTTGGGTCCTTTTTACGCATTCTGTGCTTTATCTCAATAAAAATAAAAAATTTAAAAAATGAATCTCATGGTAGTATATGGTAACATATGCTGTAGATACTTCGACAATCAATTTGCTTTGACTTCTGGCTGTGAGGAAAATGCGGTTTGATAAAAAAGAATAAGCTATGATTGATTGGCAGAGTAGACACATTAGGCTGAATGACCTAATAACCATATAACCATACAACCATATAATCATATAACAATTACAGCACGGAAATAGGCCATCTCGGCCCTTCTAGTCCATGCCGAACTCTTACCGTATCCTATTCCCACCGACCTGCACTCAGCCCATAACCCTCCAATCCTTTCCTGTCCATATATCTATCGAATTTAACTTTAAACGACAACATAGAACCTGCGTCAACCACTTCTGCTGGAAGCTCATTCCACAAATTATGCTCCTATATCTCAAAAACACTCAACAACTTCTATAGATGTACTGTGGCAAGCATTCTGACAGGCTGCATCACTGTCTGGTATGGTGGGGGGGGAGGGGCTACTGCACAGGGCCGAAAGAAGCTGCAAAGGATTGTAAATTTAGTCAGCTCCATCTTGGACACTAGCCTACAAAGTACCAAGGTCATCTGCAAGGAGCGGTGTCTCAGAAAGACAGCGTCCATTATTAGGGATCACCAGCACCCAGAGCATGTCCCTTTCGCACTGTTACCATCAGATAGGAGGTACAGAAGCCTGAAGGCACACTCTCAGCGATTCAGGAACAGCTTCTTCCCCTCTGCTGTCTGATTCCTAAATGGGCATTGAACCCTTAGACACTACCTCACTTTTTTAATACATAGTATTTCTTTTTTTTGCACAATATTCAATATAGGTATACTGTAATTTATTTATTTATTTATTATTAATATTTTATTTTGTTTCTTTTTCTTCTATATTATGTATTGCATTGTACTGATACTGCTAAGTTAACAAACTTCACGTCATATGCCAGGGATAGTAAACCTGATTCTGATTATGGTCTTATGATTTTATATTTAGATCCTGTTCTTGTTGCAATTTGTACACGTCCTCCTTCGTGCATTGTCAGTGGCCCTCTGTAAATTGCACTTTCCTCTAATTAAACACCAAAGTGGTTGGACTGGATGAAGCAGACTTGGATGTCTGCATTGTTTAAATGAACATTTGCATTTTTAATCCCCCCCCCCCCCCCCCCGTCTTCCACTTCAATCAATTCCTTTCAGCGCCTCATATAGTCTCCTGCAGGTTTGAGGCTGGGAATGTTAGGCAGGAGATCAGAGACAACAACTTAATTAATTTGAGAGCCTCAGTCTGAGCATGGAACCCACTTCCCACTGTTTTATGGTTCTACAGTAGTGGCATTAATAAGTTCTTCACGTATACTCCCACGTTCCAATCACCGAGGATTTGAGAAATCCACTAGGAGGCTAGTTCACAACAACTGAATCAATTAGCAGCTTCACAAAGATGGCAGGAAGGAAAATATCAGAGTTAACATGATTTAGTATTCAAGTCCCAGAGTGCAATTTTAGGGAAAGTGTGTGTATTTGTAAGCAGATGCCTACAGTATCAAACTAGCGTTCTCACTGTGGCTTCCATCAGAGACTGAGGCAGATACTCTACACTGAGGGGTTCAGAATCAGAATCAGGAATCCATGTTTTTTTTTGCACCACTTTCTTTTTCACTGTACGGGATAATTTTATTCATAATTGAAATTCTGAGTGTTGTCTGTACCTACATACATTACAGTATACTGAGTATTGCCATACTTGGGTACGTCACAATAAACTCAACTTGCCTTGGGGAAGATGTGCACTATTTAATTGCCCTGGGGTATAAGAACAGAAGACACAGGAACGGCGATAGGTCAGTCAGTCTGCTCAGCCAGTCCATCATGGCTGATTTATTTTCCCTCTCAAACTTATTCTGCCTCCTCCCCACAATGTTTGATTTCCTTACCTATCAACCTCTGTTTTAAATATACCCAGTGACTTGGCCTCCACAGCTATCTGTAAAAATAAATTCCACAGATTCACCAGTGTCCATCTAAAGAAATTCATCCTCATCTCTGGTCAAAATGTATGCTCCTCTATTCTGAATCTGTGCCCTCTGGTCCTAGACTCCTGGACTGTAAGAAGCATCTTCTCCACGTCCACTCTCCCTAGATCTTATAGTATTCGATAGGTTTCAAGGAGATGCCCCATCATTCTTCTAAACTCCAGTGAGTACTGCCTCAGAGCCATCAAGTACTTTTCACATGTTAACTCTTTCTTTCCTGGGATCATTCTCACAAACCATCTCTTGACACTTTCCAATGGCTGCACATACTTTCTTAGATAAGGGGCCCAAAATTGCTTGTAATAGTCCCAAGAAAGTCTGTCTAATGCCTAATAGTGGCTCAGCATCACACATTTGCTCTTATACTCCAGTCCACTTGAAATGAATTTTTCCTTCCTTACCACCACCAACTCAACCTGCAAATTAATCTTTAGGGAATCACGTACAAGAATTCCAAAGTTCATTTGCATGTCTGATTTTTGAATTTGCTCCCTGTTTAGAAATTAGTCTATCCTTTATTCCCTCTACCAAAGTGCATGACCATATACTTCCCCACACTATTTTCCATCTGTCACTTCTTTGCCCATTCTCCTAAACTGTCAAAGTCTTTCTGCAGATACCCTGCTTGCTCGAAACTAACTGCCCCTTCATCTACCTTTAAATCTTTTGCAGACTTGGCCAGAATGACATCAAAGAGGCTCCTTGTTTAAGGTCTTATCTAAAGGACAGTTCCCTTAAAACTCAGTGCCACTTCAGTGTTGTACCAACTCATGTCCACTCTCGTTCCGAGAAGTAAACCAGTGATGTGCCCGGTTATGAGGTGAGTCGATCATCCACAAGACCATAAGACCATAAGACATAGGAGCAGAATTATGCCATTTAGCCCATCAAGTCCACTCTGCCATTTCATCATTGCTGATCCCAGATCCCATCCAACTCCTGCCCTCTCACCATATCCCTTGATGCCCCACCAATCACGAATCTATCAACTTCCATTTTAAATATCCCCACAGACTTGGCCTCCATAGCAATCTGTAGCACATCATTCCACAGATTTAAAAATTTCCTCCTTACTTCTGTTCTATAAGGTCGCTCCTCAATTTTGAGGCTGTGTCCTCTAATTTAGGATAGTCCCACCATAGGAAACATCCTCTCCACATCCACCTTATCTAGTCCTTTCAACAGTCGCTGGGTTTCAACGAGATCCCCACCCATTCTTCTAAATACCAGTGAGTACAGCCCGAAGCTGCCAAACACTCCTCACATGTTAACCTTTTCATTCCTGGAATCATCCTCATGAACCTCCTCTAGGGTCTCTCCAATGACAATACATACTTTCTGAGATAAGGGGCCCAAGATTGTTGGCGATACACCAGGTGCGGCCTGAATAGTGTCACATCAGCATTATTTCCTTGTTTCTATATTCTCTTCCCCTGAAATAAATGCCAACATTGAATTTGCCTTCTTTATCACAGACTCAAATTGTGAATTAACCTTCTGGAAGTCTTGCATGATGTCTCCAAAGTACCTTTGCATCCCTGATGTTTGAATTTTCTCCCTATTTAGATAATAGTCTGCACTATTGTTCCTTTTACTGAATGCATTATCATAAATTTCCCAATGTTGTATTCCATTTGCCACATTTTTGCCCACTCTTCCAATTTGCCTAAGCCCTGCTGCAATCGCATTTTTTCCTCAGCACTACCTACCCCTCCTCCTATCTTCAAATGGGCTGCCGGCAATGGTGGTGGAGGCGGATACGATAGGGTCTTTCAAGAGACTTTTAGATAGGTACATGGAGCTTAGAAAAATAAAGGGCTATGGGTAAGCCTAGTAATTTCTAAGGTAGGGACATGTTCAGCACAACTTTGTGGGCCAAAGGGCCTGTATTGTGCTGTAGGTTTTTTATGTTTCTATGCTTCTATGATCTGCAAACTTTGCCACAAAGCTATCAATTCTGCTATCCAAATCATTGACAAACAATGTGAAAAGTAATGGTCCCCATACTGACCCCTGAGGAACACCACTAGTCACTGGCAGCCAAGCAGAAAAGGCCACCTTTATTCCCATTCACTGCCTCAAGCCTGTCAGCCATTCTTTTATCCATGCCAGTGTATTTCCTGTAACACATAGAATTTTATCTTGTTAAGCCACCTCATGCAAGGCACCTTATCAAATATCTTCTGAGAATCCAAGTAAGTGACATCCATTGCCTCTCCATTGTCCACCCTGCTTGTTATTTCCTCAAAGAATTCCAACAGATTTGTCAGACAATCTTTACAGAAACCATGCTGACTTTGACTTATTTTATCACTGGTCTCCAAGTACTCCGAAACCTCATCCTTAATAATGGACTCCAACACTTTCCCAACCACTGAGATTAGGCTAACTAGCCTATAATTTCCTCTCTTTTGTCTTCCTCCCTTCTTTAAAGAGTGGAAATAACCCTTTTCAATTTTCCAGTCCTCCAGGGCCATGCCAGAATCAAGTGATTCTTGGAAGATTAGAACAATGCATTCACTAATCACAACTGAGAGTAACAAAGTGCATTCGTTGACTATTTGATTCCCTACCTAACTCTGTTTTTTCAAAAAATCTTTTTAATGACTTGGGGTAATGATGATTCGCAGTCTCCATCTAAGCCCTTAGGAATATGTGCTGCCTTTGCAAAATGGTGAATTGCTTTGTTCGCGTAAATTGTCTCTTAAATGAAGAATGAGATGCACACTGTTTCATTTCAAATCACTGACCTGTGCTGCACAATACTGTCCCGGGAGGTTGTTATTCATAGCCCTTCAAGGCCCACAGCATGGATTTCATCGCAAAGCTGTTCAACAGAAAGACATGCCAGAGAGAGAAACTCGCCTGGATTATGGTCTTTCTTTGGGTACGCTGTTTAATTGATTTATTATTTAATTTATTTTTATTGAGAAACAACCTGGAACAGGCCCTTCTGGCCCTTTGAGCTGTGCTGCCTAGTAATCCCCCAATTTAACTCTTGCCTAACCATGGGAAAATTTACAATGACGAATTAACCTTCTGACCGGTACAACTTTGGACTGTCAGATGAAACCGGAGCACCAGAGAAAACTTACGCAGTCATGTGAAAACGTACTAACTCCTTACAGGTAGCGGCAGAAATCGAACCCCAGGTAACCCGTACGGTAAAGCGCTATACTAATCATTACACTACCCAGTATTTCTTGACAGTCCTATTCAGGAGGAAGGAAAACTGCACAAATCAACTAAAAAAAATTGCCGTCTAGTTATAGGACCGATAGAAATTGATGCTGGAGAAATTGTAATGGGAGATAAGGAGATGGCGGAGGAACTGAACGATTATTTTGCATCAGTCTTCACTGAGGAAGACATCAGCAGTATACCGGACACTCAGGGGTGGCAGGGAAGAGAAGTGTGCGCAGTCACAATTCCGACAGAGAAAGTACTCTGGAAGCTGAATAGTCTAAAGGTAGATAAATCTCCTGGACCGGATGGAATGCACCGTCGTGTTCTGAAGGAAGTAGCTGTGGAGATTGCGGAGGCATTAGCGATGATCTTTCAAAAGTTGATAGATTCTGGCATGGTTCCGGAGGACTGGAAGATTGCAATTGTCATTCCGCTATTTAAGAAGGGGGCAAGGAAGCAAAAAGGAAATTATAGACCTGTTAGCTTGACATCGGTGGTTGGGAAGTTGTTGGAGTCGATTGTCAAGGATGAGGTTACAGAGTACCTGGAGGCATATGACAAGATAGGCAGAACTCAGCATGGATTCATTAAGGAAAATCCTGTCTGACAAACCTATTACAATTTTTTGAGGAAATTACAAATAAGCCAGACAAGGCAGATGCAGTGGATGTTATATATTTGGATTTTCAGAAGGCCTTTGACAAGGTGCCACACATGAGGCTACTTAACAAGATAAGAGCCCATGGAATTACGGGAAAGTTACATACGTGGATAGAGCGTTGGCTGATTGGCAGGAAACAGAGAGTGGGAATAAAAGGATCCTATTCTGGTTGGCTGCCGGTTACCAGTGATGTTCCACAGGGGTCTGTGTTGGGGCCGCTTCTTTTTACATTGTACATCAACGATTAGGATTATGGAATAGATGGCTTTGTGGCTAAGTTTGCTGATGATATGAAGATAGGTGGAGGGGCTGGTAGTGCTGAGGAAACAGAGAGTCTGCAAAGAGACTTGGATAGATTGGAAGAATGGGCAAATAAGTGGCAAATGAAATACAATGTTGGAAAGTGTATGATTATGCACTTTGGCAGAAGAAATGAACGGGCAGACTATTATTTAAATGCGGAGAGGATTCAAAGTTCTGAAATGCGACGGGACTTGACAGTCCTCATACAGGATACCCTTAAGGTTAACCTCCAGGTTGAGTCGGTGGTGAAGAAGGCGAATGCAATGTTGGCATTCATTTCTAGAGGAATAGAGTATAGGAGCAGGGATGTGATGTTGAGGCTCTATAAGGCGCTGGTGAGACCTCACTTGGAGTACTGTGGGCAGTTTTGGTCTCCTTATTTAAGAAAGGATGTGCTGACGTTGGAAAGGGTACAGAGAAGATTCACTAGAATGATTCCGGGAATGAGAGGGTTAACATATGAAGAATGTTTGTCCGCTCTTGGACTGTATTCCTTGGAGTTTAGAAGAATGAGGGGAGACCTCATTGAAACATTTCAAATATTGAAATGTTTCCCATGATGGGGGAGTCTACCACGAGAGGGCATGACTTAAGGATTGAAGGGTGCCCATTCAGAACAGAGATGCAAAGAAATTTTTTTAGCCAGAGGGTGGTGAATCTATGGAATTTGTTGCCACGGGCAGCAGTGGAGGTCGAGTCATTGGGTGTATTTAAGGCAGAGATTGATAGGTATCTGAGTAGCCAGGGCATCAAAGGTTATGGGGAGAAGGCGGGGGAGTGGGACTAAATGAGAGAATGGATCAGCTCATGATAAAATGGCGGAGCAGACTCGATGGTCCGAATGGCCGACTTCTGCTCCTTTGTCTTATGGTCTCTGGTCTTTTAAAAATCAAAGAGATTAGCTTTGTTTGTCACAATTATGTTGAAACTTTTAAACATACAGTAAAATGCATTGTTTGCTCCAATGGAGGATGTGCTGGGGGGCAGCCCACAAGAGTTGCCATGCTTCCAGCACCAACATAGCTTGCTGACAACACACTAACCCTAACCAGAGCACCCAGAGGACATACACATGGTCACAGGGAGTATGGTTAAACTCCTTATAGACTGTAAAGAAATTGAACATGGATCACTGGCACTATAATAGTGTTACCATAACCACTATGCGACCATGCTGCCTTGTCCTTAAAAGACATTTATCATAATTCCGCTCTTATGTCTTATGGTCCTAAATCCGAGAGCAATTAAATAGTGCACAACCTCCCCAAGGCAAGTTGAGTTTATTATGATGTACAGCAGAGAAACAGGTCCTTCGTACCTATTTGTCAATGTCAACCAAATGGAACTGGCTTAGATAGGTATCTTGCTTCTATGGACCAATTGGTATGTAAGAACTGTTTTCTGTGCTGTACTATGAAACAAATCTGACAAATAATAATCATAAATCTAATTAATCTATTCCTCCAAGTATTGAGTCCCGCTTGGTGGCGCAATAATATCAGCGCTGGACTCCACAGCGAAGGTTCCCGAGTTCGAATCCAAGTCAGGTTGAGCGCTGAACTAGCAACTCAGCCTCGTAAAAACAAGAATAGCTTGCTATGGAAACACCGTCAGAAGACAGTGCCTCGATAACTCCACTGCCGAGTTAAGGGCTCTTCTTCTTCTTCCAAATATTGAGGCCATGTCCCCTGGTAAGTGAGACTGGAACTAGAGGACATAGACGTAAGATTCAGGGGGATACAGCTAGGTTGGAGATAAGGAGAAGCTGCTTTTTCGGATAGTAGCGAATCTGTGGAATTGTCTGCTCAGGGAAGAGGTGGATGTTACTATATGAAATATATTTAAGACACATTTAGATTTTTGCACAGCAAGAGAATTAAGGGTTATGGGGAAAAGACAGGTAGGTGGAGCTAAGTCCATGGGCAGATCAGCCATGATCTTATTGAACGTCAGGGCAAGCTCGATGAGCCAGGTGGCTGACTCCTCTTTCTACCTACATTCTGAAGTTGTACAATTCGTTTCTGCTGGTTTTGTTGAGTAACTTCAGAATCAGGTTTAATATCACTAGCAGGCAGTATGTCATGAAATTTGTTATTTTGAAGCAGCCGTACATTGCAATACATAATAATTTTTAAATTATGGTGCAGCAGACTTGATGGGCCAAATGGCCTACTTCTGCTCCTATATCTTATGGTCTTATGGTCTTACATCAGTTTAATTAATTAAGTAGTGCAAAAAGAGAGCAATAAAAAACATACTGAGGTAGTGTTCATGGCTTCATTAACCATTCAGAAATCTGATGGTGGAGGGGAAGAAGCTGTTTCTGAAATGTCCTGACGAAGGGTCTCGGCCTGAAACGTCAACTGTACCTCTTCCTAGAGATGCCGCCTGGCCTGCTGCATTCACCAGCAACTTTGATGTGTGTTGCTTGAATTTCCAACATCTGCAGAATTCCTGTTGTTTCCGAAATGTTCAATATGTGTCTTCAGTCTCCTGCACCTCCTCCTTGATGGTGGCAATGAGAAGACGGTAGGTGCTGGGTAATGGGGGTCCTTAATGATGGATGCCACCTTTTTGAGGCACTGCCTTTTGGAGATATCCTCAGTGCTGGGGAGGTTAGAGCCCATGATGGAACTGGCTGAGTTCAGAACTTTCTGCAGCTTTCTTCTGATCCTATGCAGTGGCCCCTTCATACCAGACAGAGATGCAACCAGTTAGAATACTCTCCAGGATACACAGTAGAAATTATCGATAGTCTTTGGTGACGTATCATGTCTCCTCAAACTCCTAATGAAATATAGACACTGTTATGTCTTCTCTGTAATTGAATTGATTTGAATTAAATTGACTTTATTACTTACAACCTTCATATACATGAGGAGTAAAAATCTTTACGTTACATCTCTGTCTAAATGTGCAATGTGCTGTTTATGGTAATTTATAATAAATACTATGTACAACAGGACAGTAATGAGATGGTTAAATATGAAAAGTCAATATAACATAGAAATATAGTTGTGTTAGCATAAGTTAATCAGTCTGATGGTCTGGTGGAAGAAGCTGTCCTGGAGCCTGTTGGTCCTGGGTATGACTCTAAACTGCAACCAGTGATGAAGCTCTGTTTAGGGACTTTCAGAGCTTTGGGAAAAGTGGAGTTACCTCTTAGTCATACATTGCTCCCAGGGCCGCTCTGACCTGGAACAGTACCACCTGCAAGGGTTCCTGCTCAGGATATGAGCGAAGGCCAACGTCAGATCCGGCAGGTTCAGTAACTGAACTTATGACGGAGAAGGTGGATGAGCTAGGACCTCAAATGTCAACGGCTATAGTACAGGTGGAAGAACATTTGGGAAGAGAAATGGCAATTTTTTTAGTTCGCCCAATGGTGGGCAATAACAAACCACCGTTGCTAGATACTAGGGTTCCTAGAATCTATTTGCTAAGAAAACCATGGTAAAACTCACAAAATGTATCACACATGAACAGCGTCAAGAGGATCTTCAAGACAAATCTGAAGATGCTTTGCTCGGTAGGGTTGATTCTGGTCAGCAGGGACTCCCCGACCGTCATCAAGCTACTGCTCATAAAATTCAAGTAACACAAAAGAAAATCATTGCCACTTGGAATGTAAGAACCCTATATCAAGCAGGAAGATTGGACAATGTGATAAATGAAATGGAAAGACTCAAGATTAACATCATGGGAATTAGCAAAGTTCACTGGATAGGTGCTGGAACATGTCAGAATAGAAATAAAACACTAATTTATTCTTGTGGAACATCCTATACTAATGGAGTAGGAATTCTTATGGATGAAAACATGGCAAAAAGTGTTTTAGGACATTGGGTAAGTATCAGAAAGAGTGCTCCTTGTTAGATTCAGAGGACAACCATTTGATATAGCAATTATACAGGTATATGCACCAACAACAGATGGAACAAATGAGGATATAGATAAATTCTATGAAGAGCTTGAACAAGCAAAGAATAGATGCAAATCTCAAGATATTGTTATTGTCCCACTTTTTAAAAAAGGAGGGAGAGAGAAACTGGGGAATTATAGACCGGTTAGCCTAACGTCGGTGGTGGGGAAACTGCTGGAGTCAGTTATCAAGGATGTGATAACAGCACATTTGGAAAGCGGTGAAATGATCAGACAAAGTCAGCATGGATTTGTGAAAGGAAAATCATGTCTGACGAATCTCATAGAATTTTTTGATGATGTAACTAGTAGAGTGGATAGGGGAGAACCAGTGGATGTGGTATATTTGGATTTTCAAAAGGCTTTTGACAAGGTCCCACACAGGAGATTAGTGTGCAAACTTAAAGCACACGGTATTGGGGGTAAGGTATTGGTGTAGGTGGAGAATTGGTTAGCAGACAGGAAGCAAAGAGTGGGAATAAACGGGACCTTTTCAGAATGGCAGGCGGTGACTAGTGGGGTACCGCAAGGCTCAGTGCTGGGACCCCAGTTGTTTACAATATATATTAATGACTTGGATGAGGGAATTAAATGCAACATCTCCAAGTTTGCGGATGACACGAAGCTGGGTGGCAGTGTTAGCAGTGAGGAGGATGCTAAGAGGATGCAGGATGACTTGGATAGGTTGGGTGAGTGGGCAAATTCATGGCAGATGCAATTTAATGTGGATAAATGTGAAGTTATCCACTTTGGTGGCAAAAATAGGAAAACAGATTATTATCTGAATGGTGGCCGATTAGGAAAAGGGGAGGTGCAACGAGACCTGGGTGTCATTATACACCAGTCATTGAAAGTGGGCATGCAGGTACAGCAGGCGGTGAAAAAGGCGAATGGTATGCTGGCATTTATAGCGAGAGGATTCGAGTACAGGAGCAGGGAGGTACTACTGCAGTTGTACAAGGCCTTGGTGAGACCACACCTGGAGTATTGTGTGCAGTTTTGGTCCCCTAATCTGAGGAAAGACATCTTTGCCATAGAGGGAGTACAAAGAAGGTTCACCAGATTGATTCCTGGGATGGCAGGACTTTCATATGAAGAAAGACTGGATGAATTGGGCTTGTACTCGTTGGAGTTTAGAAGATTGAGGGGGGATCTGATTGAAACGTATAAGATCCTAAAGGGATTGGACAGGCTAGATGCAGGAAGATTGTTCCCGATGTTGGGGAAGTCCAGAACGAGGGGTCACAGTTTGAGGATAAAGGGGAAGCCTTTTAGGACCGAGATTAGGAAAAACTTCTTCACACAGAGAGTGGTGAATCTGTGGAATTCTCTGCCACAGGAAACTGTTGAGGCCAGTTCATTGGCTATGTTTAAGAGGGAGTTAGATATGGCCCTTGTGGCTACGGGGGTCAGGGGGTATGGAGGGAAGGCTGGGGAGGGGTTCTGAGTTGGATGATCAGCCATGATCATAATAAATGGTGGTGCAGGCTCGAAGGGCCGAATGGCCTACTCCTGCACCTATTTTCTATGTTTCTATGTCATGGGAGATCTAAATGCTAAAGTAGGACAAGGTGCTGATGGAAATACCATAGGAAAATTTGGACTAGGGGAAAGAAATGAAAGAGGTGAGAAATGGGTAGAATGGTGCAAGATGAATAATCAGGTCATTATGAATACCCACTTTAATAACCATCCAAGACACTTGTGGACCTGGAAAAGTTCAGGTGATAACACTAGAAATCAAATTAACTTTATTACTATAAACCAAAGATTTAGAAACTTAGTGACTCAATGCAAAACATATCCAGGTGCAGACTGTAATAGTGACCATAACCTAGTAGTATGTCACATAAAAGTAAAACTTAAAAAACTAAAGAAGCAAAAACCTGAACAATCCCTTGACTACTTGCAATTAATTAAAGAAAAAAACGTAAGACAAAAATTTACAATTGAAGTAAGGAATAGATTTCAAAGTCTAGAAATAGAATCTGTTGAAGATGATAGCAATCATGTAGAAATGAAATTTAACTCTCTAAAGGATGCCTTAGAATCAGCAAAGTCAGTGATTCCTAAAAAAGAAAAAGCATAAAAAATAAATGGATGATAGATGAAATCAAAAATCTAATAGAAGAAAGGAGACGGAAGAAAGCAAATCCTATAGAATATAAGTCCTTAGATAAAAAAGTTAAAACTTATATCAAAAAGCCGAAGAAGAATGGTTAAACCAGGAATGTGAGCAAATAGAAAGAATCCCTATTACTGATCCAAAAAGGTTACATCAACAAATCAAGAATGTGAGTTACATAGGACCATAAGTTTAATGAGTCATATCACCAAGATACTTCTTAGAATATTGATGACAAGAGCTAAACATAAGATACAAACTGAAATAGGTAAAAAAAAATGTGGTTTTGTGAAAGGCAAAGGTACAAGAAATGCAATATTAATGTTAAGGATACTATCAGAATGAACTATTCAGGTGCAAAAAGATTTGTTTGTTTGTTTGTTTTATCGACTACACAAAAGCATTTGATAAAGTGAAGCACAATAAGTTATTTGAAATATTACAGAATACTCTAGATCTAGATTCGAAAGACCTTCGCCTAATCAGAAATCTGTACTGGGAACAAACTGCCACTGTAAGAATAGATGGAGAAGTGAGTCAGTTTACGAAAATCAAGAGAGGTGTTAGACAAGGGTGTGTTTTCTCCCCTGATTTATTTAATGTGCACAGTGAAATAATATCACAATAAATAAGAGACATCTTGGGAATCAAAGTTGGCGGTGAAAACATCAACAAATTCAGATATGCGGATGACACTGTGTTAATTGCAAGTATGGAGAAAGAACTACAAAGCTTAATTGATATAATTGTTGAAGAAAGTGCAAAAATGGGTCTATCTATCAAATGCAAAAAGACAGAATGTATGGTGATATCCAGAAAGAAGGAGAATCTTATCTGCAGGCTGAGAATAAATGGGGAAGACGTAAAACAAGTACAGAACTTTTGCTACTTAGGAAGCTGGGTGACATCAGATGGCAGGTGCGACATGGACATCAAAAGAAGAATAGGGATGGCAGAAGACACCTTTACGAGATGTAAGAGTATACTGACCAATACTAAGCTAGGCATGGCAACCCTCCTCAGAGTACTGAAATGTTACGTTTATCCAGTTATGTTATATGGCTCAGAATGTTGGACAATATCTAGTAACACGAGGAAACGAATTGTAGCAGCAGAGATGTGGTTTTTGAGGAGGATGCAAAGAATATCATAGATGAAACTAATATCTAATGAGAATGTCATGAACAGAGCAAACACAAAAAGAGGAATAATGTATGAGGTCATGAAAAGGCAACGTAACTTCATTGGACATGTGATTAGGAAAGAGGAGTTAGAATGCATGGTAATTATGGGAAAGATTGAAGGGAAGAAAGCAAGAGGAAGACAAAGACAAATGATGATGGAGACAATAGCCAGAGAACTGGAAATGAATACCAATGAATTTATCCACTTGACCCCAAACAGGATTGTGTGAGCCATGGCAGTCAAAGCTCAAACTGGGCATGGCACCTGATGATGATGATTATGGCATGGTGGATGAAGCTGTCCTGGAGCCTGTTGGTCCTGGCTTTTATGCTGTGGTACCCTTTCCCAGATGATAGCAGCTGGAACAGTTTGTGGTTTGGGTGACTCGGGCCCCAATGAACCTTCGGGCCCATTTTACACAGCTGAATTTTTAATTACTGCCATTTCTTCGGCAGTTGAACGGGGCACGACTGCGCAAGCGCGTGTAAGTCAGACCGTGAGACAGTGGGAGTGTTTAAAAGAGAGAAGATTAATGGAGCGGGCAACAGAGTAGAGGGAGACAGAGTAGGAAGGCATTGGCTCGAGAGGCTTTGGCAAGCAGAGGCTGAGGACGAGCTTCACTCCAAGTGAAGTAAGGCCGTGTAAGTTCCTTTAATAAATCTAATTACCTTAAGTGTAGGTAATGGAGGCAGCAGTTAGGGCAGTTGAGTGCTCCGTTTGCAGTATGTGGGAAGTCAGGGCGAGCACAATTGTCCCTGATGACTACACCTGTAGAAGGTGCATCCAGCTGCAGCTCCTGACAAACCGAGTTAGGGACCTGGAGCTGGAGCTGGATGAACTTCGGATCATTCGGGAGGCAGAGGCAGAAACAAACAGGAGTTACAGGGAGATAGTCACCCCTAAGAGTCAGGAGATAGGTAGCTGGGTGACTGTCAGGAGAGGGAAGGGGAATAGACAGAATGAGCAGAGCACCTCTGTGGCCATTCCCACCAATAATAAGTACATTGTTTTGGATACTGTTGATGGGACGACCTACCAGGGACAAGTTGCAGTCGTTGCATCTCTGGCACCAAGATGGGACCCTCAACTCAGAAGGGAAGGAGGAAAAAGAGGAGAGCAGTAGTGATGGGGAATCGATAGTTAGGGGGACAGATATGAGATTCTGTGGAAGAGATGGAGAATCCCGGATGGTCTGTTGCCTCCCTGGTGCCAAGGTCCACGATATCTTGGATCGAGTTCTCAGTATTCTCAAGAGGGAGGGTGAGCAGCCGGATGTCATGGTCCATGTAGGCACCAACGACGTGGGTAGGAAGAGTGAGGAGGTCCTGGAAGGCGAGTTTAGGAAGTTAGGCACCAAGTTAAAGGACAGGACCTCCAGGATAACAATCTCAGGATTACTACCAGTGCCACGTGCAGGCGGGTTTAGAAACAGTAAGATAGCGCAGGTCAATATGTGGCTGAAAACATGGTGCAGGAGGGAGGGCTTCAGATTTATAGATAATTGGGCAGTTTTCCAGGGAAGGTGAGACCTTTTCCGGCAGGATGGTTTACATCTGAACTGAAGGGAAACAAATATTCTTGCAAATAGGTTTGCTAGAGAGGCTCCAGTGGATTCAAACTAGATACAAAGGGGGAGGGGAACCAAAGTGTAGGAACAGACTTAGGGGAGAAGGAAGAAAAAGAAAATAGTAAAGTTGTTTGCACCGTTAGTGATAAACAGAGAGTAAGAGGTGGACCATGGATAAATACCTGGAAGTATGATGTTGTAGCTACTAGTGAAACGTGGTTGCAGGAGGGGTGTGAATGGCAACTAAATATTCCTGGATTTTGTTGCTTCAGGTGTGATAGAATCGGAGGGACAAGAGGGGGAGGTGTTGCATTGCTTGTCAGAGAAAATATTACAGTGGTGCTCTGACAGGATAGATTAGAGGGCTCATCTAGGGAGGCTATTTGGGTGGAATTGAGGAATGGGAAAGGTGTAGTAACACTTATAGGGGTGTATTATATACCACCTAATGGGGAGCGAGAAGTGGAGGAGCAAATTTGTAAGGAGATAGCAGATATTTGTAGTAAGCACAGGTTGTGATTGTGGGAGATTTTAATTTTCCACACATAGACTGGGAAGCCCATGTTGTGAAAAGCTGGATGGTTTGGAGTTTGTAAAATGTGTGCAGGATTGTTTTTTGCAGCAATACATAGAGGTACCAACTAGAGAAGGGGCAGTGTTGGCTCTCCTGTTAGGGAATGAGATAGGCCAGGTGACCGAGGTATGTGTTGGGGAGCACTTTGAGTCCAGTGATCACAATGGCATTAGTTTCAATATAACTATGGAGAAGGATAAGTCTGGACCCAAGGTTGAGATTTTTGATTGGAGAAAGGCTAACTTTGAGGACATGCGAAAGGATTTAGAAGAAATGGATTGGGCCAAATTGTTTTATGGGAAGGACGTAATAGAGAAATGGAGGTCATTTAAAGGTGAAATTTTGAGAGTATAGAGTCTTTATGTTCCTGTTCGGTTGAAAGGAAGGTTAAAAGTTTGAGAGGGCCATGGTTTTCAAGGGATATTGGAAACTGGGTTCGGAAAAAGAGAGATATTTACAATAAATATAGGCAGCATGGAGTAACAGAGATGCTCGAGAAATATAAAGAATGCAAAAAGAATCTTAAGAAAGAAATTAGAAAAGCTAAAAGAAGATACGAGGTTGCTTTGGCAAGTAAGGTGAAAATAAATCCAAAGGGTTTCTGTAGTTATATTAGTAGCAAAAGGACGGTGAGGGATAAAATTGGTCCCTTAGAGATACAGAGTGGACAGCTATGTGTGGCACCAAAAGAGATGGGGGAGATTTTGAACAGTTTCTTTTCTTCGGTATTCACTAAGGAGAAGGATATTGAATTGTGTAAGGTAAGGGAAACAGGTAGGGATGTTAGGGAAACTATGATGATTAAACAAGAGAAAGTACTGGCACTTTTAAGGAATGTAAAAGTGGATAATTCTCTGGGTCCGGACAAGATATTCCCTGGGACCTTGAGGGAAGTTAGCGTGGAAATAGCAGGGGCACTGACAGAAATATGTCAATTGTCATTAGAAATGGGATGGTGCTGGAGGATTGGCGTATTGCTCATGTGGTTCCATTGTTTAAAAAGGGTTCTAAGAGTGAACCTAGAAATTATTGGCTTGTGAATTTGATGTCAGTGGTGGGTAAATTGATGGAAAGTGTTCTTAGAGATGCTATATATAATCATCTGGATAGACAGGGTCTGATTAGGAACAGTCAACATGGATTTGTGCGTGGAAGGTCATTTTTGACAAATCTTATTGAATTTTTTGAAGAGGTTACTAGGAAAGTTGAAGAGGGTAAAGTGGTGGATGTTGTCTATATGGACTTCAGTAAGGCCTTTGACAAGGGTCCATAGGAAGCTTCCTATAGGAAGGTTCTTAAAGGCATCCGTTAGTCTTGCGAGACCATGGATCTGCACCCGGAAAGTCTTCACTCTCTAGGGCACAGGTTGTATGGAAGACCAGCAGTTGCCCATGCTGCAAGTCTCCCCCCTCCATGACACCAATGTTGTCCAACGGAAGGACATTAGGACCCATACAGCTTGGCACCAGTGTCGTCACAGAGCAATGTGTGATTAAGTGCCTTGCTCAAGGACACAACACTTTCCCTCGGCTGGGGCTTGAACTCACGACCTTCAGGCAGCTAGTCCAATGCCTTAACCACTTGGCCACGTGCCCAGTTGAAGATTCAATTGTTAGGTATTAATATTGAGATAGTAAAATGGATTCAGCAGTGGCTGGATGGGAGACACCAGAGAGTGGTGGTGAGTAACCGTTTGTCAGCTTGGAGGCCGGTGATTAGTGGTGTGCCTCAGGGATCTGTACTGGGTCCAATGTTGGTTGTCATATACATTAATGATCTGGATGATGGGGTGGTAAATTGGATGAGTAAGTATGCAGATAGGTGGAGTTGTGGATAATGAAGTAGGTTTTCAAAGCTTGCAGAGAGACTTAGGCCAGTTAGAAGAGTGGACTGAAAGATGGCAGATGGAGTTTAATGCTGATAAATGTGAGGTGCTATATTTTGGTATGACTAATCAAGATAGGACATACATGGTAAATGGTAGGGCATTGAAGAATGCTGTAGAACAGAGGGATCCAGGAATAATGGTGCATAGTTCCCTGAAGGTGGAATCTCATGTGGATAGGGTGGCGAAGAAAGCTTTTGGTATGCTGGCCTTTATAAATCAGAGCATTGAGTATAGGAGTTGGAATGTAATGTTGAAATTGTACAAGGCATTGGTAAGGCCAAATTTGGAGTATTGTGTACAGTTCTGGTCACCGAATTATAGGAAAGATGTCAACAAAATAGTGAGAGTACAGAGAAGATTTACTAGAATGTTATCTGGATTTCAGCACCTAAGGTACAGAGAAAGGTTGAACAAGTTGGGTCTTTATTCTTTGGAGCGTAGAAGGTTGAGGGGGGACTTAATAGAGGTATTTAAAATTATAAGGGGGATAGATAGAGTTGACGTGGATAGGCTTTTTCCATTGAGAGTAGGGGAGATTCAAACATGAGGACATGAGTTGAGAGTTAGGGGGCAAAAGTTTAGGGGTAACATGAGGGGGAACTTCTTTACTCAGAGAGTGGTAGCTGTGTGGAACGAGCTTCCAGAAGAAGTGGTAGATGCAGGTTCGATATTGTCACTTAAAGTAAAATTGGATAGCTATATGGACAGGAAAGGAATAGAGGGTTATGGGCTAAGTGCAGGTCAGAGAGACTTGGTGAGAGTAAGCGTTCAGCATGGACTAGAAGGGCCGAGATGGCCTTTTTCTGTGCTGTAATTGTTATATGGTTATATGGTTATATGGTTAAATGTCCTGAATAGTGGGTAGTTCACATCTACAGATGCGCTGGACTGTCCGCACCACTCTCTGCAGAGTTTCCGTACCAGGCAGTTATGCAGTCAGTCAGGATGTCTTAGTTGTGCCTCTATGGAAAGTTCTTATGATTTGGGAGCCCATACCAAACTTCTTCAACTGTCTGAGGTGAAAGATGCGCTGTTGTGCCTTTTTCACCACACAGCTGGTATGTACAGACCACATGAGATCCTTGGTGATGTTTATGCCGAGGAACTTAAAGCTGTTCACCCTCTCAAACCTATATCCATTGATGTCAATAGGGGTTCGCCTGTCTCCATTCTTCCTGTAGTCTACAACCAGCTCCTTTGTTTTTGTGATAATACTGTATATTGCATCAATATATTGCACCACTGCCAAGAAGGGCCATCAGTGCCTTTACTTCCTGAGAAATCTAAAGAAATTTGGCCTGTCCCCTAAAACTCTCACTAATTTTTATAGATGCACCGTAGAAAGCATTCTTCTGGGGTGCATCACAACATGGTATGGAAGTTGTCCTGTCCAAAACCAGAAGAAGCTGCAGAAGATTATGAACATGGCGCAACACATCACACAAACCAATCTTCCGTCCGTGGACTCACTTTACACCGCACGCTGTCAGAGCAGTGCTGCCAGGATAATCAAGGACGTGACCCACCCAGACAACATGTTTTTCATCCCTCTTCCCTCCGGTAGAAGGCTCAGGAGCTTGAAGACTCATACGACCGGATTTGGGAACAGCTTCTTTCTAACTGTGATAAGACTGCTGAATGGATCCTGACCCAGATCTGGCCATTTTCTCCAAATATCCGGACCTGCATCTCAGTTTTTTTGCACTACCTTACTTTCCATTTTTCTATTTTCTATTTATGATTTATAATTTAAATTTTAATATTCACTTTTGATTTGTAATCCAGGGAGCGGGAAGCGCAGAATCAAATATCGCTGTGATGATTGTACGCTTTGGTATCAATTGTTTGGCGACAATAAAGTATAAAGTATAAAGTACATTGGACCCAGGATAGATCTTCAGTTTTGATGACACCCAGGAACTTGAAACTGCTCAGCCTTTCCAACGCTGATCCCTTGATGAGAACTGGTGTGTGTTTCTTCCTGAAGTGCACAATCAGTTCTCTGGTCTTACTGACACTGAGTGCAATGTTGCTGTTGCAGTACAACTTGCTGTGTTGTGAATTCTTTTCCCGTGATATGAAGGAAGACTACCTCCAGCTATCGACCCTGCAGAACCACCTCAAGAGATTGCCAGCTACTTGAAGACAAAAAATCTGAAGAAATCATGAGAGTAATGTAACACAATTAATAACATCAAGCTTCAAATGGCACACTTTCCCTATTTTCTGTGTGGAAATATTGGTTTATTTCACTGAGGGAATTGGGACATCTTAGCTTCAATTTTACATGAGAGCTATAACATCGATCAGCTGTAATGTGATGTCTTTGCAGTAATTGCATTGGCTACATATTTACTAGTAGTTTGTGTTTGATGGGGCCCACAATTGCATTGACAGTCCCGGCTACAGACGAAACAAAGGAGCAATAGAAATGTTAATAAGGGGAAATCTCTCCAATAAATATCTCAGCATTGAAATCTTCCAACTCTAATTGGCACATGGGCTCTGAGCAATCTCAGTTGGAACTGCTCTTAACAATGTCTGAGGTCTATACAACTGAGCAGCTCCCCATAATAACAGAAATATTGCTGCAAAAAATCTGTAAATCTGCTTCCTGTGCCACCTCTATGCCATCATTTAGTCATAGCACTCTGAGCACTATTTCCATAAGCTTACAGTACTACGCCAACGTCTTAGGTACACACAGACACACACACACACACACACACACACACACACACACACATATACAGACACATACACACACAGACACACACACACACATATACAGACACATACACACACAGACACACACATCTTTTGCTCAGTACTGTATTTGTCAACGTGGAGCAGAAAGTGCATTTGCAAATCTTCTGGGTGCAAAGGATGGCAAGGGTGGCATGCTCTGCTAGGGGTGTGGGACAGGTGGCAGAGAAGGAGTGCCAGGGGTCGGGGTTGTGCAAGAAAAACACATCCAGCCCTGAGAAAGCAGGCCATGTTGTTTCATACCAAACAGTTGGTTTATTGATCATTACAGAATGTCTCTCTGCTGCTCCCTGCTCCCTTCCCCTGTTCCCATCCATAAATTCCCCTCTTCCTGCCCCCTTTGCAATCTCAGTTCACAACAGAGACCCATATCAGAATCAGGTTTATCATCACTCACATTTGTCATGAAATTTGTTTTTTCCAGCAGCAGCATTACAGTGCAATACATAAAATTACGACAGTATTGTGCAAAATTCTTAGCCACCCTAGCTATATATATGTGCCCAAGATACTCTACATTGAACATTGAGGACTACAACTTGACAGACCATTCAGCCTGTGAAGTTGTGCTGATCTTGATGACAAATTATACTAACTGTTCCCATCCTGTGTATCGTCTATATGCCTCCATTCCCTTCATATTCACGTGTCTATCTAAAAACCTCTTATACTCCACCAGTTCTCCACCTCCTTCCCTTTCTCCCATGGTCCAATCTCCTTTCCTATCAGATTCCTTATTTTTTCACCTATTACCTCCCAGCTTCTTACTTCATCCCCACCCCCCCACCCAGCTGCCTTCCCTCTCACCTGCTGTTACTTACTAGCTTCGAGTTTGTACTCCTTCTCCTCCCCCTTCTGGTTTCATCCCCCTTTCTTCCAGTCCTGATGAAGGGCCTTGGTCTGCAGAAATAGGCGCAGGAGTAGGCCACCTGATCTGTTGAACCTGCTCCGCCATTCAACAAGTTCATGGCTGATCTGGCCACGGACTCATCTCCACCTACCTGCCTTTTCCCCATAACCCTTAATTCCTCTACTATGCAAAATCTATGCACCTTTATCTTTAATATATTTACTGAGGTAGCCTCCAGTGCTTCATTGGGCAGAGAATTCCACAGATTCACCACTCTCTGGGAAAAGCAGTTCCTCCTCATCTCTGTCCTAAATCTACTCTCCTGAATCTTGTGGCTATATCCCCTAGTTCTAGTCTCACCTACCAGAGGAAACAACTTTCCTGCATTTATCTTATCTATCCTTTTCTTAAGTTAAATGTTTCTGTAAGATCTGCTCTCATTCTTCTGAATCCCAACAAGTTCAGTCCCAGGCTACTCAATCTCTCCTCATAGTCTAACCACCTCATCTCTGGAATCAACCTGATGAACCTCCTTTGCACCACCTCCAAAACCAGTATATCCTTTCTCAAGTAAGGAGACCAGAACTGTATTCAGTACTCCAGGTGCAACCTCACCAGTACCCTGTACAATTGCAGCATAACCTCCCTGCTCTTAAATTCAATCCCTCTAGCAATGAAGGCCAAGATCCCATTTGCTTTCTTGATAGCCTGCTGCACCTGCAGACCAATCTTTTGTGATTCATGCACAAGTACTCCCAAGTCCCTCTGCACAGCAGCATGCTGCAATTTTTTACCATTTAAATAATAATCTGCTCTTTCATTTTTCCTTCTAAAGTGGATGTCCTCACATTTACCAACATTCTATTCCGTCTGCCAGACCCTTGCCCACCCACTTAACATATCTGTATCTCCCTGCAGACTCTCCATATCTTCTGCACAGTTTGCTTTTCCACTCAATTTAGTATCATCAGCAAACTTAGATACACTACACTTAGACCCTCTTCCAGATGGTTAATGTATATCGTGAACAGTTGTGGGCCCAGCACTAACCCCTGCAGCATAACGCTTAGCACTGATTACCAACCAGAGTAACACCCATGTATCCCAACTCTCTGCTTTCTATTAGCTAACCAATCCTCTGCCCATGCTAATACATCACCCCCAACTCTATGCATCCTTATCTTATGGATAAGTCTTTTATGTGGCACCTTATTGAATGTCTTCTAGAAATCCAAGTAAATAATGTCCATCTGTTCCCCTCTATCGACTGTGCTTGTTATATCCTCAAAGAACTCCAATAAGCTTGTCAAACAGGACCTGCCTTTGCTGAATCCATGCTGCATCTGCCTGATGGATCCATTTCTTTCCAGATGCCTCACAATTTCTTCTTTAATGATAGCTTCAAGCATGTTTCCAATTACAGATGTTAAACTAACTGGCCTATAGTTACCTGTCTTTTGCCTACATCCTTTTTTGAACAGTGGCGTGATACTCGCTGTCTTCCAATCCGCCGGGACCTGTCCAGAGAATAGAGAATTCTGGTAAATTATCATCAAAGCTTCTACTATAACTTCTGCCATTTCCTTCAGTGCCCTGGAATGCATTCCATCAGCACCAGGGAACTTATCTGTCTTCAGGCCCACAAGCTTGCTCATCACTACCTCTTTAGTGATAGCTATTGTATAGAGGCCCTCACCTCCCATCACATCCATAATGACTGTTTATTCATTTCCATAGATGCTACTTGACCTGCTGAGATCCTCCAGCTTTTTGTGTATGTTTGCCCAAGATTTCCAGCATTTCAGAAAATTCCACGGTAGTGCAAGAGGTAGACTGTAGTGTTCCATTGGTGAAGTAAGGGTAGGTTTGCCACAAAACAACAGAGCACTGACATATGTCTATCACAGTGAGCACTGGTAATGACTGAACACAGGTGTAGAGGAATGGCAGACTCTGTCAGGGTGAGAACTCCCATGCAGAGACAGAAACAAGAGGTTAAACAGGAATACCAACAGAACATCAGCGGCACGACTGAGCAACACTGCAAGACAAGTCATTTTCCACACAAGCACTCCTTCACCAGCACGAAATGAGAGCCCACTTTAAATCATCATAGAATGTGGAAAACCTGTGCCACCCACAGTGAACTTTACAAGATTAAACAGAATGCACAAGGGTTTAACAACTGTAGGTAAGACAATTAGAAAACACGGGTGCTAAAGAAACCTAAAAGCCCTACACTCTACGGCTCGCTGCAGAGGCCCACAAGGGCTTATGACAGCATCATATGATTTGTGACAGCAGTAGCAATGTAAGACAACATTTATTATAAATTAGATAAATAAGTAAGTCGTGCACAAGATGAATAACAAGGTAGCATTCACGTTTTCAAAGTCTGTTGAGGGTCGGTCTTCAGGCTCCTATACATCCCCCCCCCACCCCCAGATGGTATTAATAAAAATAAGGCATGCCCCGGATGGCAAGGGTCTTTAATGATGAATGCTCAAAACAGCCCAGTCCATTACAAAAAGACAACCTTCATTTGATGGATTTTGTCTACAATTTCTGTTGACTTGGGAAAGAAGCCAACATAACCAAGGGCACCTCCCTTCTCAGTCATTCTCCCTTCTCCCCACTTCCTTCAGGCAAAGGATACAAAATCTTGAGAGCAGACATGGCCAGGCTTAAGTTCAGCTCCTATCCCACTGTACAAGCCTCTTGAACTGATGGCTTCTATGAAACACACTGGTTTCTTTGACTGGGTAAGTCTATGAAACCCTCTGGTTTCCTCGACTGGGTAAGTCTCGGGAAGAATGAGATTGAGGTGCGAGCCCACCCCGAGCCCCCGTTCGTGTGGATGCTACGTAATTTGTTACCCTGTTACAAATGAGTGCCACGAAATAACAGATAGTACACCACAAACAATTAAAAGATTTAGTTTTATAGTTCTTAATTTGATGAAATGGTTAGTAAAGAAAAGAGCGAAAAAAGAAAAGGGCCCGCTTTAATGAAACAGTCTAATGTGCACAAGTTGGAGCTCATGGTTTCCCCAGGTCACCGATCCTCAATTGACCTCACCCTGGGCTTTGTTGAATCACGGTCCCACTCCGGGTCAAATCCTACAACCTCTTTTCTTTGGCGTCTTCTCTCTTCATCCCTCTCAAGCCCATAAAACAAACCCTAGGCCTAACCCTAATGTCCCTCACCAGGGAAATCTCCCTTTCAATTCGATCATCCTAATTGGATGACACACATTTCTCCTCATCTCTTATCTTCAGCAATAACGCAAACATAAGCTGAAAACAAGCAGCTTGCACAGAACAGCACAAAATGAAATACATACAGTATAACAGTAAAAAAATATGAACCAGGGCAATAAAGGTGAACTCTTGATCACTCAATCTACCTTGTCAAGGCCCTTGCACTTATTTTGTCTGTCTGAATTTCACTTTCTCTGTAACCACAACAATATATTCTGCAAACACGAGGAAACACAGGATCTCCCAGTGGCCACACATTTTAATTCCCAATCCCATTCTGACATGTCTATCCACGGCCTCCTCTACTGTAAAGATGAAGCCACACTCAGGTTGGAGGAACAACACCTTATATTCCATCTGGGTAGCCTCCAACCTGATGGCATGAACACTGACTTCTCTAACTTCCGCTAATACCCCACCTCCCCCTTGTACCCCATCAGTTATTTATTTATTTATATACAGACATTCTTTTTCTCTCTCTCCTTTTTCTCCCTCTGTCCCTCTCACTATACTCCTTGCCCATCCTCTGGGCTTTGCCCCTCCTCCTTTCTTTCTCCCTAGGCCTCCCATCCCATGATCCTCTCATATCCCTTTTGCCAATCAACTGTCCAGCTCTTGGCTCCATCCTTCCCCCTCCTGTCTTCTCTTATCATTTTGGATCTCCCCCTCCCCCTCCCACTTTCAAATCTCTTACTAGCTCTTCTTTCAGTTAGTCCTGACGAAGGGTCTAGACCCAAAACGTCGACTGTACCTCTTCCTAGAGATGCTGCCTGGCCTGCTGCGTTCACCAGCAACTTTTATGTGTGTTGCTTAATATATTCTGCAGTCTACTTGCATTTTTACTACCTCAAAGTACTACCGCTCAGCGGCCACTTTATTAGGTACACCTGTACACCTGCTTGTTGATACAAATATCTAATTAACCAATCATGTGGCAGCAATCCAATGCATAAAAGCAGACAGGTATGGTCAAGAGGTTCAGTTGTTCTTCAGACCAAACTTCAGAATGGGGAAGGAATGTGATCTAAGTGACTTTAACCATGGTATTAGACAAAGTGGTTTGAGTATCTCCCAAACTGCTGATTTGCTAGGATTTCCATGCACAACAGTCTCTAAAGTTTACAGAGAATGGTGTGAAAAACAAAAAATATCTCCAGTGATCCGCAGTTCTGTGGGCCAAATCGCCTTGTTAATGAGAGAGGACAGAGGAGAATGGCCAGACTGGTTCAAGCTGACAGGAAGGCAACAGTAACTCAAATAACCGTGTGTTACAACAATGGTGTGCAGAAATTTACCTCTGAACACTCAGCGTGTTGAACCTTGAAGCGCTGAGGTGACCGCAGCAGAAGTCACTGAAGTGTGTCATTTGCATCAAAGACTAAATGCGGATGTCATGGGAACGGCCGTCGAGTGTCGCCATGCTTCCGCTGCCACCACTCCACGCCCAGAACTTAATCATTCCTACACCCTTCGGGATGTGGGAGGAAACCAGAGCAACTGGAGGAAATCCAGGCAGTGACGAGGACACCATGCATACTCCTTACAGACAGCGGCGAGAATTAAACACCCATCGCTGGTGCTGTGAAGATTGACATTAAACACTACCTTACCGTGCCAGTCTCAAGGAAAAGGAGGTTATTGAACAGCTGTATGGCTGGAGGAGGTATCAATGATTTGTAACGCACATAAACAATAGCTGGAGGAGCTCAGCAGCTCAGGCAGCAGTTAGGGAGAACATGTCAGTCTCAGCTGGTGCTGATGAAGGGCTTCAGCCCTAAAGGTTGATTGCTGATGCCTCCTCTCAAACTTCATTTTGTACAATTTAGTTATTTTGTAATTTATTGTAATTTTATATCTTTGCACTGTACTGTTGCCATAAAACAACATAATTTATATAACTCAAATGAAGCAGCATCTAAAGTTAGGAATAAACAGTTGACATCTTAGGTCAAACCTATTATTAGAACTGAAATGTCTGTTTATTCCTCTCCAAAGATGCTGTCTGACCTGCTGAGTTCTTCCAGCATTTCAAAATTACCATTTTGAACCATTTGATGAATGCATTGGAAAAGCGTTTCCTTCTGAAGTGAATTTAAAATCTTTGAAAGTACCAGATAATATGTGAGAGAGCAATTATCTTGGTTAACAGGACATAATTCATTGGCTGATCTTTTAATGCAAATGACAACAAGCAATCATATACATTTTAATAGATGTGATTTTTTTATGGAAGGAAGAAAGCAAATAGAAACAGAGAGAGAGAGTTTATAAATCATGCCAACTTTTACTAGCCTAGGCCAAATGGAACTTGTCAGCTGGGTTCCAATAACCCTTTAAAAGCAAGTACTTAATGAATTTTTACCTGATAAATATTGTTAGGCCAGTAAGTCCTCGTTAGCAAACTAATTAACAAAATCCATATGAGGACTATGTGGGAGGGAAGGGTTAGATTGATCTTGGCCAAGGTTAAATGTCAGAACAACATCATGCGCTGAAGCGCCTATACTGTGCTGTATTGTTCTATGTTCTATGGCTCCAAAGGCAAGATATTGTACAATAATAGCTCCAGCACAATAACAAGGGAAAGGATAACATACCAGTGTTCAATTCCCATCGCTACCAGTAAGGATGTTCTCCCATTGTCAAGTCAAACTAGAGTTTCCAGAAAGTATTGGGATCTAGAGGCAAAAGAAAATAAAATTTAAAAGTAATAGCATAAATCCACTGTTAGACCAGATGGAACTCACTGCTTGAGCGCTGCTTCTGCCCGGAACATCGGGAGGACCCGGCAGCATCACAGCGGCAGTCCGGGAGCAGCGTTGGAATCTGCGGTAAGATGCTGAAATTTAAATAACTTGAGAGTCTGTTTTATGGAAAAGAGCACTGCTGTCATTGCGTTTTGGGTTAGCGCTAGCTTCACGTCATGGGGATCATCGCGCGCAGGCGCTTTTGGGAAATGGCACGAGGTTTAAGAAGAGCTTGGGAACCTTCGGGAAGGGCACGGCCGGTTGGAAAACATAACGGTCTATTAGGGAGCGGAGAGGGGCAGGTCGAATCCATCTACAATGTCCGGAGAGATAGCCAGTTTTTTCAGCTTATGACTTATGACTAATGACTAGTGTCTAATGGCTAGTGACTTATGACTGGTGACTAATATCTAATGCCTAATGACTAGTGACTAATGTCTAATGGCTAATGGTCAATGGAACAAATGGAACTATCAAACTGCTGTACTTGCGAAAAATATATGGAGGAAAAAGGAAAAGTTGTTTGGTCATTGACTGGAATCTAGTTAAAAAACTTTCGGGTAGATGCATTAAATCCCCTTCAAGTGGGGAAGCTGCACATGGTCAAAGAAGAAAAAGAAATCCAACTCGACAGTGGAAAACTGGCTTGACAGTGGAAAACTGGTTGACCGGGGAACTGGAGGACCAGGAAACAGAAATCTGGGAGCTTTGAGCTGGAGCAGCAGGAGCAATAACCTTGAATCCTGAAAAAGAAAGAAAATCAAGTTAAGAGATAAAAAACATCAAAGCACCATTAAAAAGTTGTACTTACCTTCTCACCTGTGAACAGTCTGCACAGGAAATCAAACATGGCTGAATCAAGCTATTGGGAAATCAGTTGAGCAGCTCAAGGTAGTGCGAATGACAGCAAAAAGATTATTTTCTTGTCTGGTCAACAGTATTACCAGGACCTATAAAGATATATCTGAAGAGGAACTCAGAGTCAGTTTCAATAAACTCACTATAGAAGCTGAGAAAGCCGTGGAAGCCAATGATGATGTGGAGGCCGGATTCACTGCAGAACTGGAGGTGGAGCTGAACACAGAGGAAGTAGCTGTGTTAACTGAACAGCAAAAAGCCAACCTGGTAAAGAGGGCAAATGAGTGTGAGCTGAAACTAAAGGAGGTCAGAAGCCTAATCCAGGAGACTCTTTGGACCAACTTTGGACATGTTGAATTGCTTACAACACTACAAGCCGCAGAGGATGAATGTAAAAACGTCACTGCTGTACAACCCGATGGCCACCAGGGGGCGTATGACTTCATGCTTAACCACCCGCAAGGACTGGTAAAGACAGCGAAGGAGGTGCATGGTCGGTGGAATTGATGGATTCCGCCAGGGGATCAGAAGGACCGTCAGAGTCACCTAAATGCGCTCGAACTCCACATCCCCAAGTTGGTTTCCAAGAAGGCCCACTTCATACAGGCAAGGAGAAAGGAGGACTAATACCGACGGCGTTGGGCTTTTCCTCCAATTTTCCCACGTCAGCCCTCAGATTGAAACTGACGGCCCTTCCCAAGTTTACTGGCAGCAAACGTGATTTTCACAGGTGAAGAGAGGACTGGGAAGCACTCCAGAGGCAGGGAGAGCCGACCGGTTCAAGAGAGGTGAAGAAGGTTCAACTACTGGACAATCTTGATGACAAAATTAGAAGAGTCCTTCACCTCACTGCTTATAACACTGCAGATGACATCTTCCGTGTTCTGGAAAACAGCCATGGAAATCAAATGTGCATTGCTATTGAAATAGTGGAAGAGTTACAGAAAATGCCAGCTGTCAGAAATCATCAGTCACGGAAAATAGTGGAATTAATTCAAGCTGTGGAGTGACCTTGGAGACACAGGTGCTATCAAAAATCCGCTGGTGACAAAATCAATTGAAAGTAAACTTCCAGAAACTCTCAAAAAGGAATGGCTGGTCTATGTCGCTGACAGGAGAAATGCTGTGGCACCCAGATAATCAGTTTGACAGTCTCTCGGAATTCCTCAAAGGGCAAGAGAGCATATATGAGCAGCTCGAGCAACTGAGGGATGAAGAGCCAAGTTGAGAAACGAGGGCTGAGCCAAGACATGCCAGAACCAAGTCTACCAAGTCAGGCGACGACCATGCAGGGTGTGCAGTCTGCGGTGATGGAAAGCACAAAAGGAAGCTCTACTTTTGCAAACAGTTTTGAGCGCTAAAGCTACCAGAGAAAAAGGCTGCAGTAAGAAAGTTGAGGGCATGCAAGCGGCGTCTCGAGGTTCATGATGACAGTTCATACTGCAAACCCGCCTATCTGTGTAAAAACCAAGACTGCAAGGATGAGCATACTCCTGAGCATCATTACTATCTGTGCCCCAATGCTGAAATAAAGAAAAGAAGAACAGGTCAGAAAAGGAGCAGATTTGGTCCAGAGGAAGATAAAGGCAGGAAGAAATATACAGAGGATCAAGAGGAGTTCTTCAGCAAACTTCCACCAGAATTGGCCAATCAATGTTGTGATGTAGTTTCAAACATTGCATCCAGAGCCTCTAGCACTGTGAAAGATAAACTGGGCCTTCTGGTGGAAAGTGGATTGCAAGGTTGGTGATTATGATGCTTCTCAAGGTCACAGCTAATGCTGGGCAAAAAATCGGGATGTTAATTGACTTGGCTTCGGACACCAATTATATAACCCACAAGGCTGCAAGCAGACTGAACCTCAGAAGTGAGGAAATCACTCTCGTCATCCATGGAGTCGGGGGGGATGAAGGTTCAGGTGGAGACGAAGTGGTACCTTCTAAAAATCAGAGTAAACTCTCCCAAGGGCACTCTCAAATCACACCAATTGGTTTGTTATGGACTAGACAGCATTGCAAATGTCCACAAATACGTGACACCTAAGCAACTGCAGAAATTTTTCCCAGATATACCGCTTGATGAACTTGTGAGACCCAGAGAAATAAGTTTACTCATAAGCCATAGAGAAGGTCAGCTAGTGCCTCAGAGAACCAGAGCTGTTGGAGACCTCATGCTGTGGGACGGACCACGGGGAAGACGGTCGGAGGAGCACATCCTGATCTCTTTGTGGAGCTGTATGTGTCAGCCCACATGTCCAAGACACATTTTGCAAGGTCAATGAGAGCGGCTGCTGTAAATTTCGAGGAGCTCACCAGCAGAGTCCCAGAGCAACTTCCACCAAACAAACAGGATGGCATCAGGCTCCAGGAGTCAGGTACTTCAAGCACCAACCGGGACTTCCTAGAGTGCTGGAAGTGGGATAGTATTGGCGCAGCATACGAGCCAAAATGCGAGGGTTGCCGCTGCAGAAACTGCCAGCCGGGTGGCAAAGGAATGACTCTTGCAGAGGAGAGGGAACTTGAAGTTGTAAGAACAGGCCTCACCTATGTCACAGGAGACGACCACAGCAAGGAACCACATTGGCACGCGATATATTCTTGCTTAGAAGATCCAGCTTCCTTGCTAGACAATAAAAGAACAGTTGAGGCTACATTTCTCAGGACGGAAAAGCAACTAGCCAAGGAACCCGAGTGGGAAGCTGCCTACGCTGCTCAAGTGCCTGACATGGTCGATCGAAGGGCTGCAATGGGATTGTCCAAAAACACGGTCATCAACTGGAATGGGCCAGTCTGGTACGTGAGTCACCTTATTGCTCTGAACCCGCACTCTGTTACAACCCCAGCGAGACTCGTGTGGAACAACAGCCAAAAGTTCAGAGGCATGAGCTTGAATGACCTGCTAATGAAAGGTGCAGATGTCCTCAACCAGATTCACACTGTCCTACTCAGATTCAGGGGTGAAGTATATGCTGCTCTGGGTGACATAAAAAGGATGTACAATTCGGTTTGTTTGGAAGTCCAAGAAGTGCACCTGCATAGATTCCTCTGGTGAGACTCCGAGGACGAGGAGCTGGGGGAATATGCAATCACAAGGGTGAACACCGGAGATAAACCAGCAGGGTGCATTGCGCAGCTAGCAATGTGAGAAACTGCTAACCTCCCTCCTTTCACCCACCTCAAAGAGGAGCGGCAGGTGCTCCAACACGACAGCTACATTGATGACATTCTCACATCCCACAACAACCTTGACCAGCTGAAATCCATCACAGCAAATGTGGAGCAGATCCTGAAGGCCGGAGGTTTCGAGCTCAAGCCTTGGGTCTTTTCTGGGCGAAGTGGGAGGAAAGGGTACAATGACAAGCTGGAGAAGTCCAAGGCAGAAACCATGGTCTTGCCAAACCAAATGTGCGATAATGACAACAAGGCACTTGGCCTGGGCTACATAGTAGAAGAGGACAAGCTCCATGTCACGATTGCAATCAATTTCTCGAAGAGAAAGAAAAAAATGAGACTTGGCCAAGACCCTCTACAAGAGCAAATTAGAGACCAGGCGCCAAACCCCCTGACATGAAGAGAACTGCTCAGCCAAGTATCAGGGCTGTATGACCCAGTTGGGCTGGTAACTCCTGCTAAGCAGAAGGGAGCTATTCTGATACGAAGGGTGTTCCAAGAGGTAAAGGGCGAAAGGTGTCCAGTCAAAGACACGTGGGACATGGCACTCTCAGATGGCCTCAGGGAGGATGCAATTCAGCTCTTTGAGGAGTACGTTCAACTTGGCAAGGTAAAGTTCACCAGGGCACTAATTCCCCCATGTTTCACTGAGGAATCCCGGGCAATCACATCCTCTGATGGAAGCGAGAATGCCTATGGAGCAGTGACGTATCTAAGGTGGAAATCAGACCAGGGCTCAATCATCAGACTGGTGGAATCTAAAGCCAAATTAACTCCCTTGGATCACAAAGGTGATGCTGTCAAAGCAGAGTTGTGTGGAGCAGTGTTTGCCTCACACCTGAGAAAGTACTTTGAGCTGCATCGCTGAATCCAAGTTGGGAGGTGGTACCATTTTGTTGATAGCGAAACAGTCAGTGGTGCAGTACAGCGAGAGAGCTATGGCAATCAAACATTCTTTGCAAATAGGATCGGAGAGATTCAAAACAGCACAGGTATCCAGGACTGGCGGTGGATTCCTGGCTCGCAAAATATTGTTGATGTAATCACCAGAGGAGCCAGCCCTCAAGACCTGGATGAAGACTCAGAGTGTCAAAATGAGCCAAAGTTTTTGAGTTTGCCAGTGAATGAGTGGCCGATGAAATCAGCCAAAGAACCAGCAGCCACTGCCAGGGGAAGCATCAACAGGTTGCAAAAGAAGGCATTTGTTGCTGCTTTGACAAGGGCTAAGGCAAAGAAACAGGAACCAGCACAAAAACAGTACCAGGTCAAAACAGAACAATGGAGACCACCTGCAGCGTCAGCCATCCGAAGCCTTGTGGACACCAAGTGTTTCAGTGTTCTAACTCGACTAGTCAAAACAGTTGCATGGATCTGGAGAGCAGCAACAAAGTTAATTGGACAAAATCAAGCAGTGGACAGTCCAAAGTGGGAGACAGTTTCTTTGGCAGGAGTCATCTCAGTAAGGGAATGAGTAGATGCTCTAAGAGACATTTTTCTAGCAGCACAAGAGAGCGTAACCTTCCCAAGCACCACTATAGACAGGCTGGTAGTCTACAAAAACCAAGACTCTGGGCTGTTGGTTTGCAGTGGCCGAGTGCAAATCTTCAAAGAAGATCAGGTTGGTGTCCCCATCTTGCTCTGTGATGCCTGGGTGTCCACACTGTTAACTCTGGAGGCCCACAATGAGAGTCATGACGGAGTGGCCGGAACCTTGCTCAAGATGAGAAGAAAGGCATGGGTCATACGGGGAAGGAAAATTGCCCAAAAAGTTGTCAATGGCTGCATGCTCTGCAGGAAGACAAAAGCAAAGAAATGTCAATAAGTAATGGGTGACTTGCTGCCAGAAAGAACTGAACCTGCTTCACTGTTCCAGTTCACAACGGTGGACCTCTTTGGACCCTACCAAGTAAAAGATGCCGTCAAGAAAAGAGTAACACTGAAAGTCTGAGGAGTGGTCTTTTGCTGCATGGCCAGCAGAGCCATCCACGTGGAGTTGATAAACACCCTATCAACCGAAGGATTCCTGATGGCCGATCAAAGGTTCACAGCAATCAGGGGACATCCAAGAAAGATCTGGTCAGATCCAGGCACCAATTTCTTTGGAGCAAAACCAGTCTTGGAGGAGCTGTACAGATTCTTGGACGGCCTGAATGAAGCAGCCCTGGACGAGACTGCGGCAAAAAATGGAACGGAGTGGATGTGGAAAATCCATCCACTTGATTCTCCACACAGGAATGGTGCTGCAGAAGCTGCTGTACGCATTGTAAAGAGAGCACTCTGGAGTCTTGGGAAGGAATCTGGGCTCAGTTACTGCGAGTTCCAGACAACTCTTCACATAGCAGCCAATCTTGCCAATGAGCGCCCAATTGATGCCAGGGTACACAGCCGGGAAGACTGTATTCAGTATGTCACACCCAACACTGTTCTACTCGGTCGAGCATCTCAAAGCAAGGATTTCAAAACCTTTGACTTTTCCAGTACCCCTACAAAAGACTCCGAGCAATGCAGTCAGAGGTGACCAAGTTCTGGAGGTGCTGGAGCCAACTTGCTGGCCCTAATTTGTATGTCGGGAGCAAGTGGCATACTGCACCGAGAAACGTCTTTGTTGGATACATAGTCTGATTCAGCGAGCAAAATGCACTGAGAGGACACTTGAAGCTTGGCAGAGTCGTCAATACTAATCCAGACAGCAAAGGCATCTTGAGAGATGTCAACGTCAAGATTTTCCCAAGCTACAGTGTTCCCGTGACAAAAGCTCTGAAAGTAACAACAAGGCATCCAATCTCTGGTGGGAAAAAAGACAAGATCCAAGCCACCATCCTTCACAGGGACGTCAGGTGGCTGGTTGTCTTACTACCTGCTGAGGAACAGATGGAAAGTCAAGTCAACAATGCATCGTAAGAACACCGAACTGGGACCACCAAGTTTGCCTTTGAAGCTGGCGATCTCCCCAGTGTTTCTATGGGAATATCAAGTGGGAAGTGTCAAGTCAAACTAGAGTTTCTAGAAAGTATTGGGACCGAGGGGCAAAAGAAAATAAAATTTAAAAGTAATAGGAAGAATCCACTGATAGACCGGATGGAACCCACTGCCTGAGTGCGGCTTCTGCCCGGAACACTGGGGGGACCTGGCAGCATCACAGCGGCAGTTCAGGAGCAGCATTGGAATCTGCAGTAAGATGCTGAACTTTAAATAACTTGAGAGACTGTTTCATGGAAAAGAGCACTGCTGTCACTGCGTTTTGGGTTAGCGCTAGCTTCACGTCACAGGGATCATCGCGCGGGCGCTTCTGGGAAATAGCACGAGGTTTAAGAAGAGCTCGGGAACCTTCGGGAAGGGTTGCCCAGTTTAAAAACATAACGGTCTGTTAGGGAGTGGAGAGGTGTAGGTCGGAATCTGTCTACAAAGTCCGGAGAGATAGCCAGTTTTTCCAGCTTATGACTTATGACTTATGACTTATGACTAGTGTCTAATGACTAGTGACTTATGACTAGTGACTAATGTCTAATGTCCAATGACTAGTGACTAATGTCTAATGGCTAATGGTTGATGGAACTAATGGAACTATCAAACTGCCGCACTTGCAAAAAATAAATGGAGGAGGAAGGAAAAGTTGTTTGGTCATTGAGTGGGATCTAGTTAAAAAGACCTTCGGGTAGACACATTCAGTCCCCTTCAAGTGGGGAAGCTGCACACGGTCAAAGAAGAAAAAGAAATCCAACTTGACACCCATAACCTCATGGGTTTTCTTCGGGTGCTTCGGATTCCTCCCATAATCAAAGATGTATTGTTTGGTAGGTTTATTGGTCATTCAAATTTATCCTGTGATTAGGCTGGGACTAAATCAGGGTATTGCTGGGCAGCATGGCTCAAAGATCTGGAAGGGCATATTCTGTGCTGTATCTCAACAAAAAAAAACATAAGATTCTGCAGATGCTAGAAATCCAGAGAAACACACACAAAATGCTGGTGGAACTCAGCAAGGCAGACAGCCTCCCTGCGGGGGGAGTAAAGAGTCAAGGTTTTGGGCTGAAACTCTCCAGCAGAAATGTTTCAATAACACACTTATGCCACCTGCTTTCTCCATTGTAATGGGTGTTTCAGTGTTGCCTCTAGAAACAAACTGTGCTACTGGGTCAGACCTACAAATTTCAAAGTTAAAAGTTAGCTCATAAGACCATAAGACATAGGAGCAGAATTAATTGGCCCATCAAGTCTGGTCTGCCATTCTATCATGGATGACTTATTATCCCTCTTAACCACATTCTCTTGCCTTCTCCCTGTAACTTTGACATCCTGACAAATCTTCAAAGTAAATTTAATATCAAAGTACATTGATGTGACCGTATACTTTCCTGAGATTCATTTTCTTGTGGACATTCACAGTAAGTTAAACTAAATAAAATAAAATTAATAAAAAACACATACAACAAAGGCAAACAATCCAGGTGCAGGAGACAACAACTGCAAATACAAAAAGAAAGGAAAAGACAAAATAATCATATATAAGCATATATAAGGGTTCTGAGTTGGATGATCAGCCATGATCATAATAAATGGCGGTGCAGGCTCGAAGGGCCAAATGGCCTACTCCTGCACCTATTTTCTATGTTTCTATGTTTCTAAATATTGAGAACATGAGTCGTAGAGTCCTTGACAGAGAGTCCATAAGCTGTGGACCCAGTTTAGTGTTGAAGTGAGTGATGCTGAGTGAAGTTAACTCCTCTGGCCTGATGTTTGGGGGTAATAATTGTTCCTAAACACGATGACGAGAAACCGAAAGTTCCTCTGTCTCCCTAAAGCAGATTTCCTCGTGTTTACAAAAGAGGAATAGTGAGGCAATGTTCATGGGTTCATGGACCATTCAAAAATCTGATGGTAGAAGGAAAGGAGCTGTTCCTAAAACATGCAGTGTGCATCCTCAGGTTCCAGTACCCACTCCTTCATGGTAGAAATAACAAGAGTCATGACCTGACTGGTGAGGGTCGTTGATGATGGTGTCGCCTTCTTGAGGGACTGCCTTTTGAAGATGTCCTCAATAGCTGGGTGCGTTATGCCCATGATGGATCTGGACGAGTCAACAACACTCTGCAGCCTCTTCCGATCTAGTGCATTAGAGCCCTCACAGCAGGCTGTGATGCAACCATTCATGGCTGAAAGAAGAACATAATTAGGAAATTAAGTCCAAGGATACACATAGTATTGAAAGGACAGGCTGGTCAACAGAGGGTGTTGAGTGGCTCTGTTGGTAAAAAATGAAACCAAATCCTTAGAAAGAAATGACATAAAATTTGAAGATGTCAAATTCTTGTGGGTTGAGTTAAGAAACTGCGAGTGTAAAAAGACACTGATAGGAGTTATATACAGGAGTCTGAACAGTAGACAGGATACATGCTTAGAGAAATAGAGGGCTGTGCGGTAGGGAAATCCTAGGCAGCTTCTAGAGTGGGTTATATGTTAGCCAAAAGACCTGTCGATCTCTATGATTCCATGATAAATGAAGGTATATTTCAAGAGAACAATGATTGCCTCCTGTTCCTGGACATTTTAATGCAATGGAAACTGGATAGTAATCTCACACTTGGCACCTATTGTAAACGCACTCACACGGACTTATACCTCAACAATAACAACCACCATCACCCTCCTAACGTAGAGCGGATCTCTCTACTTTGATTAACTGTGTGAGAACTATTTCAGACTCAAAGATTCTCCCTGAGGGAATAAAATGATTATGCACTACATTCCTACAGAATGGATACAGTATCAATTGAGCCCTTGATAGTGCCGACAAAAAAAAACAGGAAGCCTAACAATGAGGAGGAGCCCATCACTACTGCTTGTCTTCCCTATATTTCCATGGTTTCTGGAAGGTTCGCCAGGATCCTGAAGAAATACCGGATTAATATCATCCACAAACCCATAAGGAAGCTCAAGTCACAGCTTATGCAGGTCGAAGATAACCTGAGACTCGGGATGGCTGGTGTTTACAGGATTCCCTGTGAACGTGGAGCAACGTATATCTCCCAGTTGGGATACAAAGTGGAAACCCTCATCAAGGAGCAGAGGTGGCGTGTCTATTTGGGTTACACGGAGAAGTTGGCGGTAGCAAAACTCTGCATTCTTAATGGCCGTAGGATTGACTTTGTCGGCACAAAACCACTGTACTGTGCCAATGGCTTTTGGGACCACCTGGTAAAGGAAATCATTGAAATAAAACATGAGGAAAAGAAGTTCAACAGAGAGGAAGGTCTTGCTCTAAGTAAGAACTGGAATTCAACTCTAGACCAGGTGGGAGAGCAGAAACCTGATTAGATGAGGACTAACTAATCGGGAGGGACAGACTACAGGGGTATAAATACCACCGGAATAGACATGTTCAGACATCATCCCTGAAAAAGATGGCAGAGTTTGTTCAAAGAAATGTCGGTTATAATCGACACCTGTACCCGGCAGGAAGACCAAGAAGAGTTTATTCGTCTATGAGCTACATGTGGTTGAGCCCACTAGGGGAAAGGCTATTCTGGATTTGATGTTGTGGAACAAGTGCGATTTGATTAGGAAGCTTAAGGTAAAGGAACCCTTAGGAGACAGTGATCATAATATGATAGACTTCATCTGCAAGAGAATCTGCAGATGCTGGAAAACAGAGTAACATACACAAAATGCTGGAGGAGCTCAACAGGTCAGGCAAATATCCATGAGGAGAAAAACAGTTGATGTTTTGGGCTAAGACCCTTCATTGGAACTGGAAAGGAAGAGGGAAAATGCAAGAATAAGAAGTTGGGGGGAGGGGGAGGAGTACAAGCTCGAAGGTAATTGGTGAACCAGATGAGAGGAAAGGTGGGTGGATGGGTGGGGAGGGGGAAGTGAAGTATGACAATGGGAGATAATAAGTGGAAGAGGTAATGTGCTGAAGAAGAAGGAAGCTGATTGGAGAGGAGAGTGGATCATGGGACAAAGGGAAGAAACGCCAGAGGGAGGATAAAGGAAGGGAGCAGACTTCACAGCAATCACTGTACATGTGGACACTCAATGATTCCACTGGACCAGAATTTAGGAAATGGCCTTAGTCTGATTTCTCATCTGACCTCTCTCAATAACAAGGCGTTTTTGCTCACAGAACTGCCTCTCACTGGTTTCTTTTCCTGTTTTTACATGATTCTCTTTAAACTCTATAGACCGTCCTGCATGAAAATCCAGAGATCAACAGTTTCTGAGATACTCAAACCACCCTGTCTGGCACCAATAATTATTCAATAATCAAAGTGATTTAGATCACATTTCTTCCCTATTCTGATATTTGTTCCGAACAACAACTGAACCACTACCATGTCTGTGTACTTTTATGGATTGATTTGCTGCCACATGATTGGTTAATTAGATATCTAAAGCAGGTGTACAGGTGGCCATTAAATATATACATGACAAGTAAAGCTAATCCTTAAAATCTTTATCTTTTCTTCCACTCAAGCCTTTGGTTGATGTTCTACCACACTAGGTACCAGATTGCCTTTAGATTTTAATGTTCTGATTTGGCCTCACAAGTCTTTCGGTTGTATCAAAACTGATAGGCAGTTCAAGAAGGTGACCTCCCATCATTTTCTTGGGGGGAAGTAGTGATTGACAGCAAAGAACATTGAACCATAATAGCCATCAACCCATAATAACCGTGCATACCATGATGCCATATAATAGGAAACACACTCAACTACACTCACCCCAACGCTGAACTGTCCCCACAACCTATGAACTCACTTTCAAGGACTCTTCATCTTATGTTCTCCATACTTATTGCTTATTTATTAGTATTTTAATTTCCTTTTTGAATTTGCATAGTTTGTTGTCCTTTGCACATTGGTTCTTTGTCTTGTTATGTGCGCTCTTTCATTGATTCTATTGTACAGGAAAACGGATTATTATCTGAATGGTGATCGATTAGGAAAAGAGGAGGTGCTATGAGACCTGGGTGTCATTGTACACCAGTCATTGAAAGTGGGTATGCAGGTACAGCAGGTGGTGAAAAAAACGAATGGTATGCTGGCATTCATTGCAAGAGGATTTGAGTACAGGAGCAGGGAGGTACTACTGCAGTTGTACAAGGCCTTGGTGAGACCACACCTGGAGTATTGTGTGCAGTTTTGGTCCCCTAATCTGAGGAAAGACATTCTTGCCAGAGAGGGAGTACAAAGAAGGTTCACCAGATTGATTCCTGGGATGGCAGGACTTTCATATGATGAAAGACTGGATCGGCTAGGCTTTTACTCTAATTTAGAAGATTGAGGTTGGGATCTGATTGAAACGTATAAAATTCTAAAGGGTTTGGACAGGCTACATGCAGGAAGATTGTTCCCGATGTTGGAGAAGTCCAGAATGAGGGGTCACAGTTTGAGGATAAAGGGGAAGCCTTTTAGGACCGAGATGAGGAAAAATTTCTTCACACAGAGAGTGGTGAATCTGTGGAATTCTCTGCCACAGGAAACAGTTGAGGCCAGTTCATTGACTATATTTAAGAGGGAGTTAGATATGGCCCTTGTGGCTAAAGGGATCAGGGGGTATGGAGAGAAGGCAGGTACAGGGTTCTGAGTTGGATGATCAGCCATGATCATACTGAATGGCGGTGCAGGCTCAAAGGGCCGAATGGCCTACTCCTGCACCTATTTTCTATGTTTCTATGTTCTTTGTATTTACTGTGAATGCCCACAATAAAATGAACCTCAGGTAGATGCAATGTTGGTATTCATTTCAAGGGGATCAACTATATAATACTGAGGCTTTAGAAGGCATCGGTTAGTCCGCACTTGGAGTATTGTGAACAGTTTTGGGCCCTTATCTAAGAAAGGATGTACTGACATTGGAGAGGGTTCACAGGAAGAGTATGTGAATGATTCTGGGAATTAAAGGGTTAATGTATGAGGAGCATTTGTGGCTCTGGAGTTAGAAGAATGACGGGAGATCTCATTGAAATCTAACGGATATTGAAAGGCCTACATGGAGTGGATGTGAAGAGGGTGTTTCCTGCAGAGGGGAAGTCTAAGACCAGAGGGCACAGACTCAGAATAGAAGGATGTCCATTTAGAAAAGAAATGAGGACGAATTTCTTTAGCCAGAGGAAGATGAATCTGTGGAATTGATTGCTAAATATGGCAGTGTGCGCCGAGTTGTTGGATATCTTTAAAGTGGAAGTTGATAGTTTTTTGGTTAGTAAAGGTGTCAAAGGAGAGAAGGCAGGAGTATGGGGTTGAGAGGGAAAATAAATCAGTCATGATTGAATGGCGGAGCAGACTTATTTATTTATTTCTTGAGATTTATTGAGATACTGCGTGTATTAGCCCTTTCAAGCAGCACCACCAAGTCATCCATGATTTAATCCTAGCCTAATAATGGGACAACTTTACAATGGCCAATTAACCTACCAACCAGTACATCTTTGAACTGTGGGAGGAAACCAGAAAATCTGGAAAAAACCCACACAGTCACAAGGAAAATATAAAAACTCCTTACAGACAGTGGTGGGAAATGAACCCAGGTCGCTGGTACTGTAAAGCATTGTGCTAACCACTACACTAATGTGCCAGCTCACTTGATGGGCTGAATGGCCTAATTCTGCTCCTATCTGTTATGGTCTTTCCACCTTAAGTGAAATTAAACTTTTCTACGCATCTGTTTTCTACAGAAGACCATTGAGATTTTGGTCCTCTTTGAACTAACTAACACTCTTCCAAGTGCCAAGAAGTACAGAGATAATTATTGGTGAGCTCGATTCAGCTCAGCTTCTTGTCTCTGCATTTCTCTTTGACAGAGAGAATCAAACGCTTGGGGAGTTCACATGCATTTGTCTTCAGGTCACTGAGTGTGAATTTTCCATTATTTCCGCTAAATTTATAGATGCAAGTGTCGAAGAAAATCATAGACTTTGCGCTCCCATATTACTTTTCTTGTCCTCAGGAACACCCAAAGCAATTTACAATCAATGCGTGGCTTTTAAAATGTAGTTACTATCGCAATGTTGGCGACTCATTTCCAATTAGCAGGTAGCAAGGTCTCATACAGAACAATAGGATAATAACTAGTTTTCATACAGTTATCTGAAAGACCATTATTTTCAGGATAAAGAACACTGAACACCCTCAGGGCTCACTGGAACCTACATTTCACTGAATGGGAGGTGATCCATTGGTGATGCATCTGTTGGAAGTTTTAATAAGGTAATAGTTTAGCTCAATTGCACAGCCAAAATTTTACACTAGTGATTATGAAATTGAAACCTTTGCAAAAATGAGAGGATATTTGTGTCTTTAAAGATATAGTCAGCAAAGCTTGTGTGCAAACATTTGCAATAGATCAAATCATTTATTATAGAGGGATGAATCTAAAATGACTCTACTCTTTTGTTTAATCTGAAAGATTCCATTGCATTTAGAATATTCCTGCTCTCCTTTCACCCTATCAGATATCCATTGATGTTGTCTGCATTTTGTGAGTTGTTCCAGATTTCCAGCATCTGCAGAATCTTCTGTGATTGTGTTGCTCTTAATCAGCTTGTCTTCTTGTTTCAACCCTGTTCCAGACCTGTTCTTCAGTTTTTCTCTTCACTTTCCCAATTCCATTTCAGCTCAAACTTTCGTCCAGTTCTGATGAAAGTTTATTCTTCATAAGCAGCAGCTTGGATTACACAGACAGTATTTATTTATTGAGGTGGAATAGGCCCTTCCAGCCCTTTGGGTTATGCCACCCAGCAATGCCTCAATTTACCTTGAGCCTAATTATGGGACAATTTATAATGACCAATTAACCTACCAACTGGAATGTCTTTGGGATGTGGGAGGAAACCAGAGCACCAAGAAACCCATGTAGTCACGGGAAGAACGTACAAACTCCTCACAGGCAGTGGCGGGAAATGTCTCCTGTACAGTAAAGCATTGTGCTAACTACTACACTACCATGCCTTGAGAAGATGGTGAGCTGCCTTCTTGAACCATTGGAATTCCTGACTTTTCGGTATGTCCACAACACTGTTATGGTGGGAGCAAAGCAACACTCACACCACGCTGGAGGAACTCAGCAGGTCGGGCAGCATCCGTGGAAACGATCAGTCAACGTTTCGGGCCGGAATCCTTTGTCAGGACCTGAAACGTTGACTGATCGTTTCCATGGATCCTGCCCGACCTGCTGAGTTCCTCCAGCGTGATGTGAGTGTTGCTTTGACCCCAGCATCTGCAGAGTATTTTGTGTCTACTGTTACGGTGGGAGTGCCAGGAAAAAGCTGCAGAAAGCTGTAAACTCAGCCAGCTCCATCATGGGCACTAACCTCTCCAGCACTCAGAATACCTTCAAAAGAAAAACCCTCACGAAGGCAGCATCCCTTCACCCAGACCCTGCCCTTGTCTCATTGTTACCACCAAGGAGGAGATATAGGAGCCTGAAGACACACGCTCAATAGTTTAGGTACAGAGTTTTCTCCTCTGCCATCAGATTTCTGAATAGACAATAAACCAATGAACGCCATTCCACTATTTTCCCCTCTCTTTATGCACTATTTACTTTTTTAAATTTAATTTTTTTATTTAGCGGTAGAGCATGGAGTAGTCTCTTCCCCCTCTTTGAGCCATGCTGCTCCAGCAACCCCACAACCCAGATTAACCCTATTTATCATGATTGGTTAACCTACCCGGTGTGTCTTTGGACTGTGTGAGAAAACCAGAGCACCTGCGGAAAACCCACTTATTCCACAGGGAGAGCAGAGATTTCCCACAGATAGTCTCTGAAGTTGCATTCTGAACTCCAAGATGTCCCAAACTGTAATAGCGTCATGCTAACCCCTATGCTACTGTGGAATATATATATATATATTTAGGTATACTTCTTATTATAATCAATAGCTTTTATTATTATGTATTGTCAGGTACTGCTGCTGCAAAACAGCAAATTTCACTATATATGCCTGTGATACTACATCTGATTCTGATTCTGATCTTGATCTAATGAAGATCAAGGAACAGCATTAAATGTTCTAATCTGGATGATGTGCAACTTTCAATTGGAGGTGTTCCCTATGATTTTGCTGCTCTTGAGCTTTTCACTAGTGAGATTGTGAACTGGGAAGGTGTTGTGTAACGCTTCTTGCTGCAGTGATGGTGCAGACGATATCTACGGCTGCTACTGTGTGTCAATGGTGGAGTGAGTGGTTGTGGATGGGAGCGGGTGGTGAGCCTATCAAGTGGGCTTCTGTGTTCTGCATGACATTGAGTTTTTAACTGCTGTTGAAGCTGCACTCATCCAGGCAAATGGAGAGTGTTCCACTACTTGAAGCTCGGTGATGGTCGACTGACTATGGGGAGTTAGGAGTTGAATTGCACATTGCAGAATTTTCAGCCTCTGACCTGCTCTATAACCACAGTGTATATGGCTCCTTCAAGAACATAGAACATTACAGCACAGTGAAGACCCTTCAGCCCAAGATACTGTGCCAACTTTTTAACCTACTCTAAGAGCAATCCAACCCTCCATTCTACATAGCCTTCCATTTTTTTTTGTCATCCATGTTCTTATTTAAGAGTGTCCCTAAAATAGCCGCCTCCACCACCACCTTTACATGAGTTGTGAAATTTGTTGATTTTGTAGAAATAGTAAAAGGCAATACATAATAATAGAGAAATAAAAACAGGGAATTACAGTATGTGTATATGCAGTCCCTATAAAAAGCATTCACCCCCACCTTGAAACTTTTTAGGTTTTATTCTTTTACAACATTGAATCACCATGGATTTAATTTGGGTTTTTTTGACACTAATCAACAGAAGAAGACTCAAAATGAAAACAGATCTCAACAAAGTGGTTTAAATTAATTACAATATAAAACATAAAATGACTGATTGTGTAAGTATTCACCTCCTTCAAGTAGGTATTTAGTATATGCACTTTTGGAAGCAATTACAGCCTTGAGTCTGTGTGGATAGATCTCTATCAGCTTTGCACATCTGGACACTGCAATTTTTCCCCATTATTCTTTACAAAACTGCACAAACTCTGTCATATTGCATAGGGATTGCTCTTTTCAAGTCCAGCCACAAATTCTCAATTGGATTGAGGTCTAGACCCTGACTTGGCCACTCCAGGACATTAACTTTGTGGCTTTTAATCCATTCCTGTGTAGCTTTGGCTTTATGCTTTGGGTAATTGTCTTGATCTTCTTGCTTTTAAAGCAAGAATAGTAATGGCAAGAACAGCATTTACAGAAATGAGAAACATCCTAACGAACAAGAAAATAGCAATTGATAGCTGCCTTAGAACTCTCAGCTGCTACATTCTTCCTATATTGATGTATGGCTGTGAGTCATGGACCATCACAAATGCAATTGAAAAAAGAATCAATGCAGCAGAGATGTGGTTCCTCAGAAGAATACTATGCTTATCATATACAGACAGGATAACCAACGAAGAAGTTCTACAGAGAAAGAAAACAAAACGTACATTACTTAAAAAAATCAGAAAAAAGCAATCAAAAATCATGTGAAGAGAGACATTAGAATATTTAGTTACAACTGGAAAGCTGGAAGGAAAAAGAAGCAGAGGCAGACAGAATGAAAATGATAGATGGAATAACATCATGGTTAGAAACAGGGGAGGCAACAACTACAATTTGTAGGGTCAGGGACCGTGCTGGTTGGAGAGACATGATCGCCCACGCCAAAACGGCAAGGCACCTGAATGAATGAATTGTCTTGCTGGAAAACAAATCTTCTCCCAAGACTCATTTCTCTTGTAGACTGCATCAGGCTTTCTTCCAAAATCTCCCTGTGTTTTACCCTCTACTTTCACAAGCCTTCCAGGGCCTGCTGGAGTAAAACATTCCCACAGCATGATGCAGCCACCACCATGCTTCACGATAGGGATGGTGTGTTTTTGATAATGTGCGATGTTTGGCTTACGCAAAACATGGCATTTAGTCTAATGACCAAAAAGTTCAATTTTGGTTTCATCAGATAGTAGAATCTTCTTCCAGATGACTTCAGAGCCTCCCACATGACTTCTGGCAAAATTCAGCTGAGATTTCATGTGAGTTTTTTTTTTAACAGAGGCTTTCACTTTGCCGCTCTCCCATAAACTGTGACTGGTGAAGCACCCAGGCAACAGTTGTATGCGTAGACTCTTCCATCTCAGCCACTGAAGCTTGTAACTCTTCCAGAGTTCTCTTGGTGGCCTGCTTCACTAGTCCCCTTCTTCGCCTTTTTGAAGCATCGCTCCTTGAAGATGTCCTGGATACTATGGAGGACTAAGTTTACAACTCTCTGCAGCTTACTTTGATCCTGTGCATTAGCACCCCCCTCCATAACTGATGGTGATGCACCTAGTTCGAATGGTCTCCACAGAACTCTGTCAAAAGTTTTGTGCTTTTGTTGATATAACAAACCTTCTCAAAATCCAATCTAAATTCAAGCAAAATCCAATTAAAACACTAGAAAAAAAAACATATGTAAAAGAGTGACACTGTTTCTCTTCTCCTGTGAAGTTTATGTAGGTCTATGTAATTTATTGTTCATTTCTTGCTTCACATCATGGAAGTTGAGATTAGAACAGAAATCCCCGGTGGAACATAACCATCGACATCGAAACATGTTGTTAAGCCACAAAATAAATTCTTGAATTAACAAAAACAACAACATATGTCATGTTCCATCTGACAGCTGATGTTAATTACGGAGTGCCACTTCCAAATTTGTGAGTCATATATATACTTTATTATTATGGTTTATTTTGTATTCTTGCTTTCATTCCAGGTGATATACAAAAAGTTTTTTAGTTCTCTGTGATCATCCATTATGTTGAAGATTTTTTAGATGGAATAAAATGCTCCCAAATGATTCTCCAAACAATGAGTTTTTCATCTAAGCAAGCCCCCAGGGTGTTCCATTCATTGAAATTGTGATTTACAACAAAAGTAAAAATTAAACATCCCAATTAATTAGATGTGCACTTCACCAATGATACATAGTGGTTGTGCATCATGTTCAAAGTTCAAATAAATTTACTAACATAGTACATGTATGGTACCATAGACTACCCTGTGATTCAATTTCGTGTATGCATTCATAGTAGAACAAGGAAATTGAATTGAATAGACTTTATTACTTACATCTTTCATATACATGAGAAGTAAAATCTTTATATTACGTCTCCATTCAAAAGTGCAATGTGCAATTATAGTAATTTATAATATTATGTATAATAGGATAGTCAATATAACATAGAAATACATTTGCGTCAGCATGAATTAAGCAGTCTTACTTAACAAAGAAATCAAGAAATACAACAGAATCAATGAAAAATGACACGCAAAGGCTGACAAACAATCAATGTTCAAATTAAGACAAAATATGCAGTCACAGTAATAATGAATGAATAATTAATACTGTGAACATGAGTTGTAGAGTCCCCTGAAAATGAGCATAGGTTGTAGAATCAGTTCAGTATTGAGGTTTGTGAAGTTATTCATGATGGTTCAGGAGCCTGATGGTTGAAGGATAATAACTGTTCCTAAACCTTGTAGTGTATGTCCTAAGTTTCCTGTACCTCCTGCTTGATGGGAGCACTGAGAAGAGAGCATGGTCTAGATAGTGGGAGTCCTTGATGAGTCCTTGATGCTTTCTTGTGGCATTTTGGATGCTCCATAGCCGCCAATAGAATGCTGTAAAGCAGAGGCTTACAGGTCAGCACAACATTATGGCCCAAAGAGCCTGTACTGTGCAGATTTATGTTCTGTGTTTTCCCTTTTCCAATGCCTGAAAGCACGTTCCACCAGGTCCACTGGTCACTTTTCATCTGTTATTGCTGCTCTTGCACATACTTATACAGTACTGCACAAAAAGCACGTACACTAAAAACAGATTACTGCAGAGCTACATTTATTCTATCCTGACTTATGGAAGTGAATGCTGGACCATTTCTCCAGCAATGGAAAAGAGACTAGAAGCAGCTGGATTATGGTTCTACAGGAGAATGTTAAAAATATCATGGACCACACACACATCAAATGAAGAAGTTCTCAGAAGAGCTCAAGCAGTTCGATCACTCATACCAACAATAAGAGAAAGACAACTCAGATTCCTCGGACACATCATGCGGAAAGATGAACTAGAAAAACTCATACTCTCTGGAAAGATTTAGGGGAGTAAATCTAGAGGAAGACCTCGGCTTATGTACATCAAAAGCATAGCCAGATGGCTACACATCGAGGAAATGGAAGTCATCCAAAAAACGAAGGGTAGATCTATATGGAAAACCATGGTCACCAAAGACCGCATCGGATATGGGACCTAGACAGACAGACAGACTGCACAAAACCCTTAGGCACATAGATATAGCTAGGGTGCCTTAGACTTCCGCACAGATCTGTGGTAGTTTTATGTATTGCACTGTAACTGTTGCAAAAAAAAAAACAACAAATTTCATGAAATATGTGAGTGATGATAAACCTGATTCTGATGTGGGTCTCTATTGTGGAGTGAGAGTGGGAAGGGGTAGGGAGAGGGGCATCATGGTTGAGAAGAGGAGAAAGGAGAGGGGAGGGAGTGGGAAGCACCCGTGAGACATTCAGAATCAGAATCAGAATTAGGTTTATTATCATCAGCATGTGTCGTGAAATTTGTTAACTTAGCAGCAGCAGTTATAAAAAAAATGTAATAAGTATTATAGAAGAAAAAAAAATAAGATAATAATAAAAAATAAGTAAATCGATTACACTATACGTATATTGAATAGATTGAAATCATGCAAAAAAGCAGAATAAATTATAATAAAAAAGCGAGGTGGTGTTCACGGGTTCAATGTCAATTTAGGAATCGGATGGCAGAGGGAAAGAAGCTGTTCCTGAATCGCTGAGTGTGTGCCTTCAGGATCTGTATCTCCTACCTGATGGTAACAGTGAGAAAAGGGCATGCCCTGTGTGCTGGAGGTCCTTAATAATGGACACTGCCTTTCTGAGACACCACTCCCTAAAAATGTCCTGGGTTCTTTGTAGGCTAGAACCCAAGATGGATTTGACTAAATTTACGACCCTCTGCAGTTTCTTTCAGTCCTGTGCAGTAGTCCCCCCTCGCCATACCAGACAGTGATGCAGCCTGTCAGAATGCTCTCCACGGTACAACTATAGAAGTTCTTGAGTGCATTTGTTGACGTGCCAAATCTCTTCAAACTCCTAATGAAGTATAGTAGCTGTCTTGTCTTCTTTATAACTGCATCAATATGTTGTGACCAGGCTAGGTCCTCAGAGATCTTGACACCCAGGAACTTGAAAATGCTCACTTTGTCCACATCTGATCCCTCTATCAGTATTGGTATGTGTTCCTTCGTCTTACCATTCCTGAAGTCTACAATCAGCTCTTTCATCTTACTGACGTTGAGTGTAAGGTTGTTGCTGTGACACCACTCCACTAGTTGGCATATCTTACCCCTGTACACCCTCTCATCACCACTCGAGATTCTACCAACAATGGTTGTACCATCAGAAAATTTATAGATGGTATTTGAGCTATGCCTAGCCACACAGTCATGGGTATAGAGAGTAGAGCAGTGGGCTAAGCACACCCCTTGATGTGCACCAGTGTTGATTGTCAGCGAGGAGGAGATGTTATCACCAATCTGCACAGATTGTGGTCTTCTGGTTAGGAAGTTCAGGATCTAATTGCAGAAGGAGGTACAGAGGCCCAGGTTCTGTAACTTCTCAATCACGATTGTGGGAATGATGGTATTAAATGCTGAGCTACAATCAATGAACTGCATCCTGACATATGTGTTTGCGTTGTCCATGTGGTCTAAAGCCATGTGAAGAGCCATTGAGATTGTGTCTGCCATTGACCTATTGTGGCGCTTAAATGGGCAATAAACCAATTGTTTGGAATAAAATTGCCTGGTGTCTCTGAGCTGGATGTGTCTCAACCCTCACCTCCCCGCCACCGTTGACACTCCTTCTCTGCCATCTGTCCCCCACCCCTCCCGCAGTGGTCCACCCTCACCATTCTTAACCTACTTTGCTGTATTTGTATGTCTAAGACTTTTGCATAGTACTGTATGACTGTTCGTTTTATTATAGTAGTGTCAGTAACGTTATTCATTTTACATAGACGTGCTCCTCACACTTTATGTCAACCTGTCAAGCTTCAGGCCATGTCACTCAGGGACTTGTGCTAATATTATTTTGTGACTGTACGTGCTGGATCATGCTGTAAGTACAGTATATGTGACTGTATGTACTGTGTGTTGCACCTTGGCCCCAGAGGAACAATGTTTCAACAGTTATATACATGTGCATGGTTGAATGACACTAAACCTGAACTTGACAATACTGGAGGAACTCAAGCGATCAAACAGCGTCAGTGGAGGGAAGTGGTCAGTTGGGTTGCAGCCCTTCAACTGGACTTGAAAAACAAGTCCTCGAACCTGAATTGCTGTTCAATATGATCTGGGTTATTGTATGAATCAATCTGCACTCACTCAGTTGCAAGTGTATCCTACATGAGGGACAGTAGTGTAACACAGCCAGAACTCAGCAGGTCAGGCAGCATCTATGAAGAGCAATAAAGGACATGATGAAGAGTCTCAGCCCAAAATGTCGACTGGTTCTTTTCCATAGGCGCCGCCTGACCAGCTGAGTTGCTCCAGCATTTTGTGTGTGTTGACTTGGAAAGACTGTTTGAACCCTTGGATGGTGGGATGCTGAGAATTACAATTCCCTGGTATGATAAGATGCTCTCTTGACCTCACAATCTACCTTACAATGATCTTGCACTTCATTGTCTGCATGCACTGACTGCTCTTTCTCTCTAACTGTAACACTTTGTTCTGCATTCTGTTGTTGTTTTCCCTTGTGCTATCTCAATGGACAGTTGTAATCAATTTATCTGTATGGACGATACGCGAAGTATGATTTTCACTGTACTTCAGTACCTGTGACAATAATAAACCAATTTACCAATTTATCTAGTAAGAGGACAGCTAAAGGTCTGAAGAAAAAACAGTGCTGGTTGAGCAGCATCCAAGGAGGGAAAGGACTTGCCAACATTGTGGATTGATGTACTGATGATATAAGGACTGCCTCTTCTCAGCTGTTTCTCCTCTAGAGGTCATGGGTTAAGGGTGAAAGGAGAAATATTTAAGGGGAATCTGAGAGGGAGACATCTTCACTCAGAGGGTGGTGCAAGTGTGGATCGAGCTGCCAGCAGAAGTGGAGGATGCGGGGTTAATTTGAATTGAATTGAATTGAATGATCTTTATTGTCATTATACATAGGTACAATGAAACTCTGTTTGGCTTCCTCTCAGGCAATTAAATAAAGCAGTAGATAAAAACAAGACAGTAATAGAAAAACAGTGTTAAATAGATAAGTAGCAGAAAATAAGTTGCAGCAGCACCAGAGTATCACAGTAATGCACAAAGTGCTGTTAGTGCAAGTATTTGAGTCCTTGTGTGTCCATGTGTGTGCTCACAGTTTCAATCATTGTTCTGTGGGAGTGGTGTGATGGAGGCCACAGCTCTGGGACAGACGCTGTTCCTCAGTCTATTTGTTCTGGCTTTTAGTGTCCCGAACCTTTTGCTGGGCAGCAGCGGGTCAAACAGGGAGTGGCCGGGGTGTGTGGTGTCTCTGGTCATGCTGATTGCTTTCCTCCTGAGTCTGCTGGAGTAGATGGCGACCAGTCCTGGGAGCTCCATTTCAATGTTTAAGAGAAGTTTGGATGGGTGCATGGTTGGGAAGGGCATGGAAGGTTATGGTCCAGGTAGATGTCATTGTGACTAGGGGGAATAATAGTTTGATATAGAATAGTCGGGATGAAGAGCCTGTTTCTGTGCTGCAATGCTCTATGAGTATATGACTCTATTTGAGATACCACAATAGGACACTATTACACGTCGCGTCACCGGCAACAACAAATATAGAAATCATTCAGTTTTATAAACAAATAACCATTTATTAAACTCTGCTGAAAATTAGTAAAAAGGTAAGCTAATAAAAACCTTAACCGAAAGTAAACTGCTATGCGGCCATTTAACAAACCGCCACTCAGTACTAGTTCTTAAAGCGGTAAATGCGAACAGTTTTAAAGTGGTAAATTAGAACACAGTTCTTAGAATGGTAAAATTGAAAGTCCAAGAGATTTATACAGTCAATTAGGAGAGACTTTCCTGAAGTAAAGAATTCCTCGAAGACTCGACGTTACTGCCGATCCCAGCCAGAACCTGTCTTGTCCGCAGGATTCACGATGACGGAAATAAACAGTTTAAAGGCACTGACCTTTTTCCTCCATAGACTAGATACTGCACAACCTTCTCTGCTGCTTTTAGCAGAGATTATCTCATGCAGATCGCTCTTACTTGAATGAATTCAATAATGGTCGATCCTTCCCAAAACCGTTAAATGACTCCTTCAGGTTCCCGTCTTCACTCTCCAATACTACTGAAAAGATGCATCAACAAACCTGGTGAAACTACCGGCCCAACAATTCTGTACCTTGCCATAGAAAGTAAAACTCTGCTTTAAAACAAAGCTGTGTCATAAAAAAAAATACACAGCAATACGGAGTAACTGACGGACTAAACTTAAAACTTAACTGGGAAAACTAACTGCATTACCAGGGGTCGTCTGCCCTTATATATACCTGTTGAGAACAGGTCATCACGTGACCTCACATCAGCGGGAAAATTTAGATCATGTGACCTCTGCATGACCATTACATCATAGGAACATAGAAACATGGAAAATAGGTGCAGGAGTAGGCCATTCGGCCCTTCGAGCCTGCACCGCCATTCAGTATGATCATGGCTGATCATCCAACTCAGGACCCTGTACTAGCCTTCCCTCCATACCCCCTGATCCCTTTAGCCACAAGGGCCATATCTAACTCCCTCTTAAATATAGCCAATGAACTGGCCTCAACTGTTTCCTGTGGCAGAGAATTCCACAGATTCACCACTCTCTGTGTGAAGAAGTTTTTCCTAATCTCGGTCCTAAAAGGCTTCCCCTTTATCCTCAAACTGTGACCCCTCGTTCTGGACTTCCCCAACATCGGGAACAATCTTCCTGCATCTAGCCTGTCCAATCCCTTTAGGATTTTATACGTTTCAATAAGATCCCCCCTCAATCTTCTAAATTCCAACAAGTACAAGCCCAGTTCATCCAGTCTTTCATCATATGAAAGTCCTGCCATCCCAGGAATCAATCTAGTGAACCTTCTTTGTACTCCTTCTATGGCAAGGATGTCTTTCCTCAGATTAGGGGACCAAAACTGCACACAATACTCCAGATGTGGTCTCACCAAGGCCTTGTACAACTGCAGTAGTACCTCCCTGCTCCTGTACTCAAATCCCCTTGCAATGAATGCCAGCATACCATTCATTTTTTTCACCACCTGCTGTACCTGCATACCCACTTTCAATGTCTGGTGTACAATGACACCCAGGTCTCATTGCACCTCCCCTTTTCCTAATCGGTCACCATTCAGATAATAATCTGTTTTCCTGTTTTTGCCACCAAAGTGGATAACCTCACACTTATCCACATTAAATTGCATCTGCCATGAGTTTGCCCACTCACCTAACCTATCCAAGTCACCCTGCACCCTCTTAGCATCCTCCTCACAGCTAACACTGCTGCCCAGCTTTGTGTCATCCGCAAACTTGGAGATACTGCATTTAATTCCCTCATCCTCATAAGACAGTCACAAGATATCCATGAGGTATGTAACATACAGCTGGGGGCATTGGAATTCGAAGTTCAATTTCAGCAGCCTCTGTAAGCAAGCTTGTACATTACTTACCATAAATGAATGCTTTGTTTCCTCCGGATGCTACATTTTCCTCCCACAGTCCAAAGATGTACCAGTTGGTAAGGTAATTGGTCGTTGTAAATTGCCCCGTGATTAAGCTAGGGTTAAATCGGTGGGTTGCTGGGTGGTGCGGCTGGCAAGGTAGAGAGGGCCTGTTCCACACTTTATCTCTAAATAAGTAAATAAGTTCTGCCAACTGTGGGATTTCTTGTCACTGAAAAGCAGAAACATTTCATTGTGAATCACTACAACTAGAATCAGCAGTTCCCATCAGACCAAGCATACTGCTCTTGCTGCCAGTGAAGGAAAATTTTTAACTGATAACGTAAAACAATATTAATGCTTCAGATAGATGAGCCAGTAACATCATGAAGGATCCCACCCACGCAGTTTATGGACTGTTTGTCCCACTGCAATCGGGGAGGAGGCTACATAGCGTCCATATCAGGACCACCAGGCTCAAAAGCAGTTCCTCTCCCCAAGCAGTGAGGCTGATCATCACCTCTACCCACGATCTCCTCGCTCCACAACGCCCACCAATACTTTATCATTTCCTGTCAGTCACTTTATGTAAAGACATTCCTGTGCCTAGAGTCACTTTCTGGACACACGATTAATCTATGTATATAAGGTATCTTACGTATTTATATTTATTGTGTTTTTTAAATTATTATTATTGTGTGATTTAACTTTTTGTGTTTTATGTACTGCATTGGATCCAGAGTAATGGTATTTTCATTCTCCTTACACATATGTACAGGAAATGACATTAAACAATCTTGAATCTTGAATCTTTCATCAGAACTGTGTCGCTAGAGAAGGAAGTAAAATTTAAACGAGTACAAAGTCACACAAACATACATGATGCTGGAGGAACTCAGTGAGCCAGGCAGCATCTACAGGGGCGAAAAGGACAGTTGATGTTCTGTGTTGAGATCCTTTATCAGGACTAAAAGAAAGAGGCGAGCGAGTATTGTAAAGAGGGAGAGGAAAAACTGGCACGTAATAGGTGGATCCAGGTGAGAGGCAGGTGGAGGTGGGAGAGATGTGTCTGCCTCTAGCACCATGCTCTACCAGGATGCTAGTCTGATTTCCAGCATCTGCATAATTTCATGTATTGGTGAATCTATAGAATTTGCAGCCACAGAATGCTGTGGAGGCCAAGTCACCGGGTGTATTTAAGGAAGAGATTGATAGGTGATTGATGGTTAAAGAGGTAGTTTAAGGTTTACAGGGAGAGGCCGGGAGAATGTGCACCATGCTAACATAGCTGGGCGCCACAGTTTCATCGCAGTTAGCACGATATTAGACAATAGACAATAGACAATAGGTGCAGAAGTAGACCATTCGGCCCTTCGAGCCTGCACCGCCATTCTGAGATCATGGCTGATCATCTACTATCAATACCCGGTTCCTGCCTTGTCCCCATAACCCTTGATTTCCCTATCCATAAGATACATATCTAGCTCCTTCTTGAAAGCATCCAGAGAATTGGTCTCCACTGCCTTCTGAGGCAGCGCGTTCCACACCTCCACAACTCTCTGGGAGAAGAAGTTCCTCCTCAACTCTGTCCTAAATGACCTACCCCTTATTCTTAAACCATGCACTCTGGTACTGGACTCTCCCAGCATCTGGAACATATTTCCTGCCTCTATCTTGTCCAATCCCTTAATAATCTTATATGTCTCAATCAGATCCCCCCTCAATCTCCTTAATTCCAGCGTGTACAAGCCCAGTCTCTCTACCCTCTCTGCGTAAGACAGTCCGGACATCCCAGGAATTAACCTAGTGAACCTATGCTGCCCCTCCTCCACAGCCAGGATGTCCTTCCTTAACCCTGGAGACCAAAACTACACACAATACTCCAGGTGTGGTCTCACCAGGGCCCTGTACAAATGCAAAAGGATTTCCTTGCTCTTGTACTCAATTCCCTTTGTAATAAAGGCCAACATTCCATTAGCCTTCTTCACATATTATTATGGCTTGGGCTGCTCTGGATTTCTGATTTCAATTCTGGCACCATCGGTTAGAAGTTCGTGACCATGTGGATTTCCTCTGGGTGCTCCAAGTTTCCTCCCACAGTCCGAAGATGTACCAGTTAGTAGTAGGTTAACTGGTCACTGCAAATGGTCCTGTGATTGGGCTGGTGTTAAATAGGTGGGTTGATGGTGGAGCCGCTCACTTGGCTGACAGGACTTGCTCGGCACTGTATCTCTAAATAATTAAATAAGTGTGGTTGAAAAACAATTATCCATGATGGACCAAATGGCCTGATTCTACTCTTATGTGGTATGATCCTGTGGTTTTATACAGGATGGAAATTATTACCAGGTAACAGTAATTACAACTTGAAATTGCTGAACTCAGTACTGGGTCTGGAAGACTGTAAAGCAGCTATTTAGAAGATGAGATGTGGTTCATTGAGTTTCTATTGCGTCAGGGTAGAACAGGAGGGAACATTACATTTCTAGAATTACCCGGTTTCCCTGAATGCAAGTAAACAGGTTAATTGTCACATATTTTGTAATTTTACAGGATTTTTTTTCTGAGCCAGAAAATTAGGTTGACAGATTTTGATATTTTACCGTCTGCTTCTTTAGCACAGCTGTTAAACCAATTTATTTCTGTTCATTTGAATGTCATTTTTAATGCCTCTACTAATAGACGAGATTATAAAAGCTTCTTTGTATTACGTTAAGTGTAACACGCTAATGAGCAACGGTCACCTCTCAGGTTTGGTTTAGAAGTGTTCAAATGGCTGACACTTTATTTATAGTAACTCTCACCTTCTCACCTGATGAAGACACAAACCTTCCCAGCTATCAGTGTGAAAAGACAGGCTCTGTTCATTAACTTTTTCACCTTCATTGCTTGGACTATCAGCTGTGCACTTTACAGAAGTTATTAGACCATAAGACTCAGGAACAGAATTAGAAATAGTCAGCCCATCAAGTCTGGTCCACCATTCAATCATGGATGATTTATTATCTCTCTTTCACCTTCTCCCTAAAACATTAGTGCTCTAACTAATCAAGAACCTATAAACATCTGTTTTAAGTACAGTGTACTCAGTAACTGAGCCACCACAGCAGTCTATGGTAGTGAATTCCATACATTCATGCCCTCTGGCTAGAGGAATTCTTCCTTATCTCTGTTCTAAAGGGACATCCTTGTATTCTGAGGCTGTTCCCACTTCTCCTTGACTCCCTAACAATAGGAAACATCCTTTCCAATCCCGTGGTAGACCTCATCAGTCCTAAATAAGGATCTCAGCCTGAAACAGCGATTGTTTATTTCCCTCCATAGATACTATCTGAACTCAAATAATTTCATTAAATCATAAGACATAGGAGCAGAATTGGACTATTTCACTCATCGCGTCTGGTCTGCCATTCCATCATGGCTGATTTATTATCTCTCTCAAAGCCATTCTCGTGCCTTCTCCCTGTAATCTTTGATGTCGTGACTAATCAAGAACCTATCAAACTCCACTTTAAATTTACCTATTGACTTGGCTCTGCAGGGTCACTACCCTCTGGCTTAAGAAATTTCTCGTAATTTCTGGTCTAAATAGATGTCCCTCTATTCTGAGGCTCTGCCCTCAGGTCCTAGACTCCCCCACAATGAGAAAAATCCTCTTTACATTTGTTCTATCTAGGCCTTTCAATATTTATAGGTTTCAATGGCAGATGGAATACAGAGCCAGAATGTGTATAGTCATGCATCTATTAGAAGTAATAAAAAGGTTGACTATTTTCTAAATAGAGAGAACGTACAAAATAAAACTGAGGTGCAAAGGGACCCGGGAGTCTTTTTGCAGGATTCTCTGAAGGTTAATTTGCAGGTTGAGTCTGTGGGGAGGAAGGCAAATGCAATGTTAGCATTCATTTCAAGAGGACTAGAATATAAAAGCAAGGATGTAATGTCGAGACTTTATAAAGCGCTGGTGAGCTCTCACTTGGAGTATACTGAGCAGTTTGGGGCTTCTTATCTGAGAAAGGATCTGCTCAAACTGGAGAGTGTTCAATGGAAGTTCACGAAAATGATTCTGGGATTGAATGGCTTGTCATATGAAGAGCATATAGAAACATAGAAAATAGGTGCAGGAGTAGGCCATTGGGCCCTTCGAGCCTGCACCGCCATTTATTATGATCATGGCTGATCATCCAACTCAGAACCCTGCACCAGCCTTCCCACCATACCCCCTGATCCCCGTAGCCACAAGGGCCATATCTAACTCCCTCTTAAGTATAGCCAATGAACTGGCCTCAACTGTTTCCTGTGGCAGAGAATTCCACAGATTCACCACTCTCTGTATGAAGAAGTTTTTCCTAATCTCGGTCCTACAAGGCTTCCCCTTTATCCTCAAACTGTGACCCCTCGTTCAGGACTTCCCCAATATCGGGAACAATCTTCCTGCATCTAGCCTGTCCAATCCCTTTAGGATTTTATACGTTTCAATCAGATCCCCCCTCAATCTTCTAAATTCCAACGAGTACAAGCCCAGTTCATCCAGTCTTTCTTCATATGAAAGACCTGCCATCCCAGGAATCAATCTGGTGAACCTTCTTTGTACTCCCTCAATGGCAAAGATGTCTTTCCTCAGATTAGGGGACCAAAACTGCACACAATACTCCAGGTGTGGTCTCACCAAGGCCTTGTACAATTGCAGTAGCACCTCCCTGCTCCTGTACTCGAATCCTCTCGCTATAAATGCCAACATACCATTCGCCTTTTTCACCGCCTGCTGTACCTGCATGCCCACTTTCAATGACTGGTGTATAATGACACCCAGGTCTCGTTGCACCTCCCCTTTTCCTAATCGGCCACCATTCAGATAATAATCTGTTTTCCTATTTTTGCCACCAAAGTGGATAACTTCACATTTATCCACATTAAATTGCATCTGCCATGAATTTGCCCACTCACCCAACCTATCCAAGTCACCCTGCATCCTCTTAGCATCCTCCTCACAGCTAACACTGCCGCCCAGCTTCGTGTCATCCGCAAACATGGAGATGCTGCATTTAATTCCCTCATCCAGGTCATTAATATATGTTGTAAACAACTGGGGTTCCAGCACTGAGCCTTTCGGTACCCCACGAGTCACTGCCTGACATTCTGAAAAGGTCCCGTTTATTCCCACTCTTTGCTTCCTGTCTGCTAACCAATTCTCTATCCACATCAATACCTTACCCCCAATACCGTGTGCTTTAAGTTTGCACACTAATCTCCTGTGTGGGACCTTGTCAAAAGCCTTTTGAAAATCCAAATATACCACATCCACTGGTTCTCCCCTATCCACTCTACTAGTTACATCCTCAAAAAATTCTATGAGATTCGTCAGACATGATTTTCCTTTCACAAATCCATGCTGACTTTGTCCGATGATTTCACCACTTTCCAAATGTGCTGTTATCACATCTTTGATAACTGACTCCAGCAGTTTCCCCACCACCGACGTTAGGCTAACCGGTCTATAATTCCCCGGTTTCTCTCTCCCTCCTTTTTTAAAAAGTGGGGTTACATTAGCCACCCTCCAATCCTCAGGAACTAGTCCAGAATCTAACGAGTTTTGAAAAATTATCACTAATGCATCCACTATTTTTTGGGCTACTTCCTTAAGCACTCTGGGATGCAGACCATCTGGCCCTAGGGATTTATCTGCCTTTAATCCCTTCAATTTACCTAACACCACTTCCCTACTAACATGTATTTCGCTCAGTTCCTCCATCTCACTGGACCCTCTGTCCCCTAGTATTTCTGGAAGATTATTTATGTCCTCCTTAGTGAAGACAGAACCAAAGTAATTATTCAACTGGTCTGCCATGTCCTTGCTCCCCATAATCAAATCACCTGTTTCTGTCTGTAGGGGACCTACATTTGCCTTTACCAGTCTTTTCCTTTTTACATATCTATAAAAGCTTTTACAGTCAGTTTTTATGTTCCCTGCTAGTTTTCTCTCATAATCTTTTTTCCCCTTCCTAATTAAGCCCTTTGCCCTCCTCTGCTGAACTCTGAATTTCTCCCAGTCCTCAGGTGAGCCACTTTTTCTGGCTAATTTGTATGCTTCTTCTTTGGAATTGATACTATCCCTAATTTCTCTTGTCAGCCACAGGTGCACTACCTTCCTTGATTTATTCTTTTGCCAAACTGGGATGAACAATTGTTGTAGTTCATCCATGCAATCCTTAAATGCTTGCCATTGCGTATCCACCGTCAATCCTGTAAGTGTCATTTGCCAGTCTATCTTAGCTAATTCACGTCTCATACCTTCAAAGTTACCCCTCTTTAAGTTCAGAACCTTTGTTTCTGAATTAAATATGTCACTCTCCATCTTAATGAAGAATTCCACCATATTATGGTCACTCTTACCCAAGGGGCCTCTCACGACAAGATCGCTAATTAACCCTTCCTCATTGCTCAAAACCCAGTCCAGAATAGCCTGCTCTCTAGTCGGTTCCTCGACATGTTGGTTCAAAAAACCATCCCGCATACATTCCAAGAAATCCTCTTCCTCAGCACCTTTACCAATTTGGTTCACCCAATCCACATGTAGATTGCAGTCACTCATTATAACTGCTGTTCCTTTATTGCACACATTTCTAATTTCCTGTTTAATACCATCTCCAACCTCACTACTACTGTTAGGTGGCCTGTACACAACTCCCACCAGCGTTTTCTGCCCCTTAGTGTTACGCAGCTCTACCCATATCGATTCCAAATCTTCCCGGCTTATGTTCTTCCTTTCTATTGCATTAATCTCATCTTTAACCAGCAACGCCACCCCACCTCCTTTTCTTTCATGTCTATTCGTCCTGAACATTGAATATCCCTGAACATTGAGCTCCCATCCTTGGTCACCCTGGAGCCATGTCTCTGTGATCCCAACTGCATCATAATCATTAATAACAATCTGCACTTTCAATTCATCCACCTTGTTACAAATGCTCCTTGCATTGACACACAAAGCCTTCAGGCGCTCTTTTACAACTCTCTTAGCCCTTATACAATTATGTTGAAAAGTGGCCCTTTTTGATGCTTGCAACAGGAATTCTGCAGATGCTGGAAATTCAAGCAACATACATCAAAGTTGCTGGTGAACGCAGCAGGCCAGGCCGCATCTATAGGAAGAGGCGCAGTCGACATTTCAGGCCGAGACCCTTCGTCAGGACTAACTGAAGGAAGAGTGAGTAAGGGATTTGAAAGCTGGAGGGGGAGGGGGAGATGCAAAATGATAGGAGAAGACAGGAGGGGGAGGGATAGAGCCGAGAGCTGGACAGGTGATAGGCAAAAGGGGATACGAGACGATCATGGGACAGGAGGTCCGGGAAGAAAGACAAGGGGGGGGGTTATCCAGAGGATGGGCAAGAGGTATATTCAGAGGGACAGAGGGAGAAAAAGGAGAGTGAGAGAAAGAATGTGTGCATAAAAATGAGTAACAGATGGGGTACGAGGGGGAGGTGGGGCCTTAGCGGAAGATAGAGAAGTCGATGTTCATGCCATCAGGTTGGAGGCTACCCAGACGGAATATAAGGTGGTGTTCCTCCAGCCTGAGTGTGGCTTCATCTTTACAGTAGAGGAGGCCGTGGATAGACATGTCAGAATGGGAATGGGATGTGGAATTAAAATGTGTGGCCACTGGGAGATCCTGCTTTCTCTGGCGGACAGAGCGTAGGTGTTCAGCAAAGTGGTCTCCCAGTCTGCGTCGGGTCTCACCAATATATAAAAGGTCACATCGGGAGCACCGGACGCAGTATATCACCCCAGTCGACTCACAGGTGAAGTGATACCTCACCTGGAAGGACTGTTTGGGGCCCTGAATGGTGGTAAGGGAGGAAGTGTAAGGGTATGTGTAGCACTTGTTCCGCTTACACGGATAAGTGCCAGGAAGGAGATCAGTGGGGAGGGATGGGGGGGACGAATGGACAAGGGAGTTGTGTAGGGAGCGATCCCTGCGGAATGCAGAGAGAGTGGGGGAGGGAAAGATGTGCTTAGTGGTGGGATCCCTTTGGAGGTGGCGGAAGTTACGGAGAATAATATGTTGGACCCGGAGGCTGGTGGGGTGGTAGGTGAGGACCAGGGGAACCCTATTCCTAGTGGGGTGGTGGGAGGATGGAGTGAGAGCAGATGTACGTGAAATGAGGGAGATGCGTTTAAGAGCAGAGTTGATAGGGGAGGAAGGGAAGCCCCTTTCTTTAAAAAATGAAGACATCTCCCTCGTCCTAGAATGAAAAGCCTCATCCTGAGAGCAGATGCGGCGGAGACGGAGGAATTGCGAGAAGGGGATGGCGTTTTTGCAAGAGACAGGGTGAGAAGAGGAATAGTCCAGATAGCTGTGAGAGTCAGTAGGCTTATAGTAGACATCAGTGGATAAGCTGTCTCCAGAGACAGAGACAGAAAGATCTAGAAAGGGGAGGGAGGTGTCGGAAATGGACCAGGTAAACTTGAGGGCAGGGTGAAAGTTGGAGGCAAAGTTAATAAAGTCAACGAGTTCTGCATGCGTGCAGGAAGCAGCGCCAATGCAGTCGTCGATGTAGCGAAGGAAAAGTGGGGGACAGATACCAGAATAGGCACGGAACATAGATTGTTCCACAAACCCAACAAAAAGGCAGGCATAGCTAGGACCCATACGGGTGCCCATAGCTACACCTTTAGTTTGGAGGAAATGGGAGGAGCAAAAGGAGAAATTATTAAGAGTAAGGACTAATTCCGCTAGACGGAGCAGAGTGGTGGTAGAGGGGAACTGATTAGGTCTGGAATCCAAAAAGAAGCGTAGAGCTTTGAGACCTTCCTGATGGGGGATGGAAGTATATAAGGACTGGACATCCATGGTGAAAATAAAGCGGTGGGGGCCAGGGAACTTAAAATCATCGAAAAGTTTAAGAGCGTGAGAAGTGTCACGAACATAGGTCGGACGGGATTGAACAAGGGGTGATAAAACAGTGTCGAGGTATGCAGAAACGAGTTCGGTGGGGCAGGAGCAAGCTGAGACAATAGGTCGGCCAGGACAGGCAGGTTTGTGGATCTTGGGTAGGAGGTAGAAACGGGAAGTGCGGGGTGTGGGAACTATAAGGTTGGTAGCAGTGGATGGGAGATCCCCTGAGCGGATAAAGTCGTTGATAGTGTGGGAGACAATGGCCTGGTGCTCCTTAGTGGGGTGATCTACGCTCTGTCCGCCAGAGAAAGCAGTATCTCCCAGTGGCCACACATTTTAATTCCACATCCCATTCCCATTCTGACATGTCTATCCACGGCCTCCTCTACTGTAAAGATGAAGCCACACTCAGGCTGGAGGAACAACACCTTATATTCCGTCTGGGTAGCCTCCAACCTGATGGCATGAACATCGACTTCTCTAACTTCCGCTAAGGCCCCACCTCCCCCTCGTACCCCATCTGTTACTCATTTTTATGCACACATTCTTTCTCTCACTCTCCTTTTTCTCCCTCTGTCCCTCTGAATATACCTCTTGCCCATCCTCTGGGTCACCCCCCCCCTTGTCTTTCTTCCCGGACCTCCTGTCCCATGATCCTCTCGTATCCCCTTTTGCCTATCACCTGTCCAGCTCTCGGCTCTATCCCTTCCCCTCCTGTCTTCTCCTATCATTTTGCATCTCCCCCTCCCCCTCCAGCTTTCAAATCCCTTACTCACTCTTCCTTCAGTTAGTCCTGACGAAGGGTCTCGGCCTGAAACGTCGACTGCGCCTCTTCCTATAGATGCTGCCTGGCCTGCTGCGTTCACCAGCAACTTTGATGTATGTTGCTTTTTGATGCTTGCCCTGGATTTGTTGGCCTGCCACTTTTACTTTTCTCCTTACTACTTTTTGCTTCTACCCTCACTTTACACCCCTCTGTCTCTCTGCACTGGTTCCCATCCCGCTGTTGTGAATTAACCTCCTCTCGCCTAGCCTCTTTAATTTGATTCCCACCCCCCAACCATTCTAGTTTAAAGTCACCTCAGTAGCCCTCGCTAATCTCCCTGCCAGGATATTGGTCCCCCTAGGATTCAAGTGTAACCCGTCCTTTTTGTACAGGTCACGCCTGTGCCAAAAGAGGTCCCAATGATCCAAAAACTTGAATCCCTGCCCCCTGCTCCAATCCCTCAGCCACGCATTTATCCTACACCTCATCGCATTCCTACTCTCACTGTCGCGTGGCACAGGCAGTAATCCCGAGATTACTACCTTTGCGGTCCTTTTTCTCAACTCCCTTCCTAGCTCCCTATATTCTCCTTTCAGGACCTCTTCCCTTTTCCTACCTATGATGGATCCGGGCTTATATTTGCTGGAATTCAGAAGAATAAGGGGTGACCTAATTGAAATCTATCGAGTGGTAAAAGGCCTTGATAGAGTGGATGTGGAGAGGATGTTTCCTATGGTGGGAGAGTCTAAGACCAGTGGACACAGCCTTTTCAGAATAGAGGGAGTGACCTTTTAGAACGGAGGTGAGGAGGAGCTGTAGACTGGAAGCATTGACACTCACCTCAGCATTAAACTAGCTTCGTGGCTATGGCCTGCAGCCACTTGTCTCCTGGTCCGGCTGCAGTGTTTGCACAATTTGTTCTTTTTTCTCACATTGGGTCTTTGTTGTGTTTTTTAATGGTTCTCTTGGGTGTTTTTGTTTTGTGGCTGCCTGTAAGATGACAAACCTCAGGGTTGTATATAGTATTCATACTTTGACAATAGAAGTACTTTGAACTTTGAGAACCCTAGAGAACAGGTGTGAATCTTCTTTGTGTTCTCTGACCTTAACCTGGTGTGGGAGGCAGGACAGCAGGGAGAAACCTGAGGCAATTGTAATTGGCTATTGTCACATATCGCCAATATAGAATAAAACACTTTTGATTGCATGCCACCCAGACAGATTATTCCAAAATTGAGTAGATCAAATTAGAGCAAGTGGAAAAGTGGAATATTAGATTAGATTAGGTTAGGTTATGAGGTCATGCAGTCCTCTTTTATTGTCATTTAGTAATGCATGCATTAAGAAATGATACAATATTCCTCCGGTGTGATATCACAGAAACGCAGGACAGACCAAGACTGAAAAACTAACAAAAACCACATAATTATAACATATAGTTACAACAGTGCAACAATACCATAACTTGATGAAGAACAGGCCATGGGCACAGTAAAAAAGTTCAAAGTTTCTCGAAAGTCCCACATCTCACGCAAACGGGAGAAGGAAGAAAACTCTCCCTGCCGTGCCCGACCACAGTCTCACTGAGTTGTCCGAAAACATTGAGCTCCGATCAGCCCTCCAACACTGAGTACCGAGTACCATCTCTGTCGAATGCTTTGACCCCAGCCTCGGTCGCCAGCAGCAGGCAAAGCCGGGGATTTTGGAGCCTTCCCTCCAGAGATTCTCGATTGCACAGTAGCAGCGGCAGCGAACCGGGCATTTCAGAAGTTTCTCCAGACGTTCCTCTGTGCTTCTCACGTCTGTCTTCATCAAATCAGAATTGGGCATGGCATCCTACTTACAAATACGATATCATTTCACCAGAGAGCTGCGCGCACTGCATCGCGCCGCCATCTTCTCCTCCCGTCTTAGTGGAACAGTTACTGAGAAAGTTCAGTGCAGGCAGACAAATTAAGTACAAAGGCCTTGATGAGGTAGATTGAGTGATCGAGATTTCAACTTTATCGTATAAGAGGTCCTTTCAAGAATTTAATTACAGTGGCATAGAAGCTGTCCTTGAGCCTGGTGGAACAACTTCTCAAGCTTTGGTAACTTCTGCTACAAAGGAGAGGGAGAAGAGAGAATGTCCATGGTGGGAGGGGTCTTTGATTATGTTTGCTTTTATAACAAAAGAGTGTGAAATATAGATAGAGCCACTGAGGGGAAGCTGGCTTCTGTGATGTACTGAGCTGTGTCTTCTCTGGTTGAACATTGTTGATATCGGAATATGTGGCAACAATTGCAGGCTGCCTCCAGCATACCTTGTTAACACTAGTGGTGTATTTCACTGTATGTTTTCAAATACACGTGAGAAATAAATCTGAATCAGTTTCTTTCGGCCATGGGCAGAGCTGTTGCCAGAAAAAGCTGTGATATATCCATTGGATTCCTTAAGGTTGTTATAGCCAAGGGTGCTAATGGGAATAAGCTCCCCTCGCAGCCACCACCCTGTGACCAGAAGTTGTCCTAGTGTCTGAGTCTACTAAGCAAGTGGTGCTGCTGGAGCTGACAGTCCCATGGGAAGATAGCTTGGAAGAGGCCTTTGAAAGGAAGCTCTCCAAGTACGTGGGACTGGTCAGCAACTGTCAGCAGGCTGGATGGAGAGCGAGGTGTCTCCCAGTGGAGGATGGTTGTAGGGGATTCACAGCCCTTTCCTTAGTTAGAGCCTTCAGCATTTTGGGCATCGAGGGAGAGAGGAAGAGGAGAGCCATCCACAGAACCACCGATGCGGCAGAGAGGGCCTCAAGATGGCTGTGCCTCAAAGGAGGGGAGCCATGGAGTCATAAGTAGCTAGCCACCTGGACACAAGCTGGGGTCTGATCAGCCCCGGCTAGATCACCTGGAGGAGGTTGTATGATGTTGAAGGACCCGAAACACCCGACGATTCCAGGAACATCACTGAAGGTGTGTCCAGAAGCATCAATAGATGTATGTACACAGCCACTACCTATTAAACGCTCCCAGTGACATGCACCACAAATAGCCTCGGACAATGAAGACCAACTCCTGGCCTTTACATCTGGCTTAGCTGCTATGCCCAGTGGAACCATTTCTACTGACAGGAGAAGGGCAAATACAGGTTACTGGTGCCTTAAATACAGTCGCTTCAGGCAGATAAGGCTCATGAACCATGGTTGGCAGCGCATCTAGGAGGAGGAAAACTCTGATCTCAGCCCTCTGCTGCCTTGCGGCTATGCCCACTCATAGGGAAGGCTTTGAGAATAAGTCACGAGGGAAAAATCTAGAGCTGGGATCCCTAAGACACTCCTACATTGAGTTCAACACTGACTGGCGATTCAGATGGTGCCAAAATGCATCGGACTCTGTTGTTCCTTTGGGATCATTGGTATTTTAGAGAGGGGGAGCTTGCTACACAGGCAACAACTTGATCTCCATATTGCACTGCCCAGGCTTGCGTATCTAGACAGCTAGGATGCAACTTTTATGGTCAACCTGACTAAAGGAGGCCTTCATTTCATCCAGATAGGACACTTTCTATAGTGTACTGATAAAAATTGTACGGGTCATTGGGAACATGCCGGATAGTCTTACCTTTCAAAGTAGCAGCCTGAGAAACAAGAGGGAAAAGAAACTTGTGACAGAAATTTCCTTGGACTCTTAACTGAGCCAAGGAATGAGCTATAGCAGACATAGGATATGAGGGACTTTCTAACAGGTAGATGGTTTTCATAAGAACTTAACAACCAAGTAAACTAAATGAATCCTAAACACTAACATAGGACACCTAGTCATCAGAAACCTTCTCACACATTCAACTGCACTTACACTGAATGAATGAATCCATGCTTCAGTTAATTTACTGGCTTGCTACAACATTGCTGTATTTCTTGTCGAGTGGCATATCACTTAAAGAGCTCAGACAACCACATTTAAAATAGATTCTGTGGCTCCGCTCTGCAGATGTAAACTGTGGAATGCAGATCACCCAGTAAAATCTTGTGTGATCATGAAATTTCTTTCAGTATTGCTTCATTGCGACCATAAGACCATAAGACAGGGGTCCCCAACCTTTTTTGCACTGCGGACCGGCTTCATATTCACAATATTCTTGCGGACCGGCTGACCAAGGTGGGGGGGAGCGGGGAAGGGGTGGTTGCCAATGGACAAGAGTAGCAGTCCGGTATGTTGCGTTTACCCCAAAAAGACTACAATGACCATGAAGCCTCTTGTGGGCACCAGTGCACACCCATGACTTGCAGGGGCCGATTTTTTTTTTACCAATCGTTTTTGGCGATTCTGTTCCCCCTGGAGTGGGGGGGTGTAGTTAATCACGACCGGAATTTCGGTGATAAGTGGCTAATACACTCAATTTTTTTTCTAAAAGGGTTTATCTAACGAATTTAATATTAAACACACAGCGCATATTTTCCTCCCATGAATATAGCGTTAAGTCAATTATCAGGGGAGGACAGGAGAGCTTGAAGTAAGTGTTGAACGAACTTCCAGTAGAAGTGGCAGAAGCAGATTCGATATTATCATTTGAAGTTGAATTGGATAGCTATATGGACAGGAAAGGAATGGAGGGTTATGGGCTGAGTGCAGGTCGGTGGAACGAGGTGAGAGTAGCGTGCGGCACGGACTAGAAGGGCAGAGATGGCTTGTTTCTGTGCTGTAATTGCTATATGATTATATAAGTAAGTCAATAGCATCATAACATTTTAAGTAACGTTTGGATATTAAACACACAGCACATATTTTCCCTGTATGAACATATAAAATTGTTGCAACACACCAATATCGCTGAATCAGTGGGAGCCCTGGGCTTGTTTTCCTGCAACAAGACGGTGCCATCGAGGGGTGATGGGAGACAGCGATCACTCAAAGGGGGTTCCTTATGTCCAGTCTATTCCGCAATTTACTTTTCGTTGCGTTCATTGCAGTGATACGTTGGAAATGGAAGCAACGTTTTCAGTGCTTCCATGGCTATCTCAGGATATTCACCCCTGACTTTGATCCAGAATGCCGGCAGAGATGTTATGTCAAACATACTTTTCAGCCCACTGTCATTTCCAAGCTCGAGGAGGTGATCTCCTTCCCGTGCTGACATGGATGACACACGCGTAATGATCTCGCGTGCGTTCAAGCTCGGCAGTGGGCGTGACAGGGAATGAGGAGAGGTGCAGCTGACTCCTATCACCAAATCATATCGTTTCCTCGCGGCCCGGTAGTGCTTGCCTTGCCGCCTGGTGGTTGGGGACCGCTGCCATAAGATACAGGAGAAAATTAGGTCGTTTGGCCCATCAAGTCTGCTCCACCATTTCATCATTGCTGATCCAATTTTCCTCTCAACCACAATCCTCTGCCACCTCCTTTATCACTTCATGCCCTGACCAATCAAGAATCTATCAACCTCTGCCTTAAATATACCCAACGTCTTGGCCTCCACAGCTGCCTGTGGAAAAGAATTCCACAGATTCACCACTCTCTAGCTGAAGGAATTCCTCCTCATCTCTGTTCTAAAAGGATGCCCCTAAATCCTGAGGCTGTGTCCACAAGTCTTTGACTCTTCTACCATAGCAAACATCCTCTCCGCATCCACTATATCAAGGCCTTTCAACATTTGATTGGTTTCAATGAGGCCATTCCTTTTTATTCTGAACTCTAGTGAATACAGGCCCAAGGCCATCAAACACTCTTTATGTGACAAGCCATTAAATCCTGGGATCATTTTTATGAACCTCCTTTGAACTATCTATAGTTTTAGCACATCCTTTCTAAGATAAAGGGCCCAAATCTGCTCACAATACTCCAAATGATGCCTAAACGGTGTTTTTTTTAAGTTTCAACATTACATCCTTGCTTTTATATTCTCGTTCTCTTGAAATAAATGATAACATCACATTTGAGTTCCTTACCACAGACTCAACCTGCAAGTTAAAGTCTATGGAATTATGCACAAAGACTCCTGAGTCCCTTTGCACCTCAGTGTTTTGTATTTTCTCTCCATTACGAAAATAGTCCATAGAAACCATAGAACCATAGAAACTACAGCACAGAAGCAGGCCTTTTGGCCCTTCCTGGCTGTGCCGAACCATTTTCTGCCTAGTCCTACTGACCTGCACACGGACCATATCCCTCCTTACACCTCCCATCCATGTATCTGTCCAATTTATTCTTAAATGTTAAAAAAGAACCCGCATTTACCACCTCGTCTGGCAGCTCATTCCATACTCCCACCACTCTCTGTGTGAAGAAGCCCCCCCTAATGTTCTCTTTAAACTTTCCCCCCTTCACCCTTAACCCATGTCCTCTGGTTTTTTTCTCCCCTTGCCTCAGTGGAAAAAGCCTGCTTGCATTCACTCTATCTATACCCATCATAATTTTATATACCTCTATCAAATCTCCCCTCATTCTTCTACGCTCCAGGGAATAAAGTACTAACCTATTCAACCTTTCTCTGTAACTGAGTTTCTCAAGTCCCGGCAACATCCTTGTAAACCTTCTCTGTACTCTTTCAACCTTATTTATATCCTTCCTGTAATTTGGTGACCAAAACTGAACACAATACTCCAGATTTGGCCTCACCAATGCCTTATACAACCTCATCATAACATTCCAGCTCTTATACTCAATACTTTGATTAATAAAGGCCAATGTACCAAAAGCTCTCTTTACGACCCTATCTACCTGTGATGCCACTTTTAGGGAATTTTGTATCTGTATTCCCAAGTCCCTCTGTTCCACTGCACTCCTCAGTGCCTTACCATTAACCCTGTATGTTCTACCTTGGTTTGTCCTTCCAACGTGCAATACCTCACACTTGTCTGTATTAAACTCCATCTGCCATTTTTCAGCCCATTTTTCCAGCTGGTCCAAGTCATTCTGCAGACTCTGAAAACCTTCCTCACTGTCTGCTACACCTCCAATCTTTGTATCATCAGCAAATTTGCTGATCCAATTTACCACATTATCATCCAGATCATTGATATAGATGACAAATAACAATGGACCCAGCACTGATCCCTGTGGCACACCACTAGTCACAGGCCTCCACTCGGAGAAGCAATTCTCTACTACTGCTCTTTGGCTTCTTCCATTGAGCCAATGTGTAATCCAATTTACCACCTCTCCACGTATACCTAGCGACTGAATTTTCCTAACTAACCTCCCATGCGGGATCTTGTCAAAGGCCTTACTGAAGTCCATGTAGACAATATCCACTGCCTTCCCTTCATCCACTTTCCTGGTAACCTCCTCGAAAAACTCCAATAGATTGGTCAAACATGACCTACCACGCACAAAGCCATGTTGACTCTCCCTAATAAGTCCCTGTCTATCCAAATGCTTGTAGATTCTGTCTCTTAGTACTCCCTCCAATAACTTACCTACTACTGATGTTAAACTTACTGGCCTATAATTTCCCGGTTTACTTTTTGATCCTTTTTTAAACAACGGAACAACATGAGCCACTCTCCAGTGCTCTGGCACCTCACCTGTAGACAGCGACATTTTAAATATTTCTGCCAGGGCCCCTGGAATTTCAACACCAGTCTCCTTCAAGGTCCGAGGGAACACCCTGTCAGGTCCTGGGGATTTAACCACTTTAATTTCCCTCAAGACAGCAAGGACCTCCTCCTTTTCGATCTGTACAGTTTCCATGATCTCACTACTTGTTTCCCTTAATTCCATAGACTTCATGCCAGTTTCCTTAGTAAAAACAGACGCAAAAAACCTATTTAAGATTTCCCCCATTTCCTTTGGTTCCGCACATAGCCGACCACTCTGATCTTCAAGAGGACCAATTTTATCCCTTACAATCCTTTTGCTCCTAATATACCTGTAATATCTCTTTGGATTATCCTTCACTTTGACTGCCAAGGCAACCTCGTGTCTTCTTTTAGCTCTCCTGATTTCTTTCTTAAGTATTTTCTTGCACTTCTTATACTCCTCAAGCACCTTATTTACTCCCTGATTCCTATACATGTCATACAACTCCCTCTTCTTCTTTATCAGAGTTGCAATATCCCTTGAGAACCAAGGTTCCTTATTCCTATTCACTTTGCCTTTAATCCTGACAGGAACATACAAATTCTGCACTCTCAAAATTTCTCCTTTGAAGTCTTCCCACCTACTGATCACATTCTTGCCAGAGAACAACCTGTCCCAATCCACGCTTTTTAGATCCTTTCTCATTTCTTCAAATTTGGCCTTCTTCCAGTTCAGAACCTCAACCCTAGGACCAGATCTATCCTTGTCCATGATCAAGTTGAAACTCATCCCTTTAATTTCTTTTACCAACGTGCATAACCATACACTTCCTAACACTGCATTCCATCTGCCATGTCTTGTCCCATTCTCCTAATTTGTCTAATTCCTTCCGTAGCCTCTCTACTTCCTCAAAACCACCTGCCTCCAACTATTTTCACAACACTGCAAACTTTACAACAAAGCTATCAATTCCACCATCCAAATCATTGACATTTAACATAAAAAGAATCAGTACCAAAACGGACCCCTAGGCACTGAGAACTAACCAGAAGAGGCTCCCTTTATTCCCACTCTTTGCCTCCTGCCAACCATCTACTGCTTTGTCTATCCTAGAATCTTTCCTGTAACACCATCGTAGCTTGTTAACAGCCTCATTTTGGCACCTTGTCAAAGGCCTTTTGAAAATTCAAGTAGACAACATCAACCGATTCTCCTTTGTCAGACATGTTTTTCTCTTGAGGAAACCATACTGACTATGGCCTAATTTATCATGTGCCTCCAATTATCCTGGGACCTCAGCCTTAATAATCGACTCCAACATCTTCCCTACCACTGAGGTCAGTCTAACTGGCCTATAGTTTCCTATCTTCTGCCTCTCTCCCTTCTTGAAAAGTGGAGTGACATTTACAATTTTTCCGTCTTCTGGAACCATTCCGGGATCTAGTGATTCTTGAAAGATCATTACTAATGCCTCCATGATCTCTTCAGCCACCTCTTTCTGAACGCTTGGGTGTACACCATCTGGTCGAGGTGACTTACCTATCTTCAGATCTTTCAGTTTCCCAAGAACATTCTCTCTAGTTATAGTAACTTCACACACTTGATGCCCCCGACACCTGGAACTTCTACCATATGCTAATGTGTTCCACAGTGAAGACTGATGTAAATGGCTTACTCAGTTCTTCCGCCATTTCATTGTTCCCCCCTCCTTACTACCTCTGCAGCATCATTTTCCAGCAGTCTGATATCCACTCTTGCCTATCTTTTATGCTTTATGTATCTGAAGAAATCTTTGGTATCTTCCTTAATATTATTGGCTAGCTTACTTTCATATTCCATTTTTACCTTCTTAATATTTTTAGTTGTCTTCTGTTGGTTTTTAAAAGCTTCCCAATCCTCTAACTTCCCATTAATTTTTGCTCTATTATATGCCTTCTCTGAGGCTTTTATGTTGTCTTTGACTTCTCATGTTAGCCAAGGTTGTGTCATCTTGCTTTTAGAATACTTCTTCCTCTTTAGGACGTAGATATCTTGTGCTTTCCAAATTGCTTCCAGAAATTCTAGCCATTGCTGCTGTCCGTCATCCCTGGCAGTGTTCTTTTCCAATCAATTCTGGCCAACTCCTCTCTGATGCCTCTGTAATTGTCTTTACTCCACTGTAATACTGATACATCTGACTTTAGCTTCTCTTTCTCAAATTTCAGGGTGAATTTGAACATATTATGATCATTTGCCCTAAAGGTTCTTTTACCTTAAGCTCTCTAATCAATTCTGGTTCATTGCACAACACCCAATCCAGAATAGCTGATCCTCTAGTGAGCTCAACCACAAGTTGCTCTAAAAAGCTATCTTTTAGGCACTCTCAAATTCCCCCTCCTGGAATCCAGCAGCAACTGATTTTCCCAGTCTACCTGCACATTGAAGTCCCCCCATGACTATTGTAACAGTGCCCTTTTGGTCTGCATTTTCTATAATCCGTTGTAATTTGTAGGCCATATCCTGACTGCTGTTTGGGGTCTGTATACAATTCCCATCAGGGTCTTTTTACCCTTACAATTCCTTAGCTATACCCACAAAGATTCTACACCTTCTGATCCTATGTCACCTCTTTCAAATGATTTGACTTTAGCTTTCATCAACAGAGCAATGCCGCCCCCTCTGCCTTCCTGCCTGTCCTTTCGATACAATGTGAATCCTTGGACATTAAGTTCCCAGCCATAATCTTTCAGCTGTGATTCAATGATGCCTACAACCTCATACCTGCCAATCTGTGACCGTGGTGCAAGTTCATCTACCTTATTCCATATACTGCACGCATTGAAATATAACACCTTCAGTCCTGTATTCACCCTTTTCGATTTTGTCCTCCCTTTATGTTGAAATTCATCCTGTTGACTGCAGTTTTGCCCTATCAACAGCGCCTCCTCACTACATATTGCCTCTGCTTGTTAACCAGCTACCTTATCTTCAGTACTATTATCTGCCTTTCCTAGAAAGCTTCTTGCATTGAAATATATGCAGCTGAAGATACTAGTCGCACCACACTCAACCTTCTGATTGAGATGTCTGACTATGATACTAGTCGCACCACACTCAACCTTCTGATTGAGATGTCTGATCTGACTATGTCTGAGGTCTTACAAACATCTGCCTCTACAGCCTCTCCACTAACTGTTCCTGCACTCTGGTTTCCGTCCCCTGCAGCTCTGTGGCTTTAATAAACTTTCCCATTAGTATATTAGCCCCCCTCCAGTTCAGGTGCAAACCGTCCCTTCTGTACAGGTCTGACCTTCCCTAGAAGAGAGCTCAATATCCTGGGATTTTCACACACAACAGTCTCTAGAGTTTACAGAGAATGGTGCAAACAACAATAAACATCCAGTGAGTGGCAGTTTGGTGGGTAAAAATGCCTTCTTAATGAGAGAGGTCAGAGGAGAATGGCCAGACTAGTTCAAGCTGACAGGAAGGTGACAGTAACTCAAATAACCACAAGTAACAATGGTGGAGTGCAGAAAAGCATCTCTGTAACACCATCGAATCTAGCTGTGGTTCCAAGGCCACAGAGATAAGATGTGAGTCCTGATGAAGGGTCTTCGGCTGAAATGTTGACTGTTTGCTCTTTTCCATAGATTCTGCCTTGCTTGCTGAGTTCCTCCAGCATTTTGTGTGTGTTGACTGGATTTCCAGCATCTGCAGATTTTCTCATGTCTGTGCTATTAAAATGTAAACTTTGAAAACGCATCCTAACTTCTAAATGACAACATTACAATGTAATCCCAACAGATGACTGACTCTCATACTTGTAAAGATTGCCATTGGCTTCAATTCAGCCCGCATCTAAATCAGTTAACAATTCAGCCCGCATCTAAATCAGTTAACAACAGAGCAGGAGGAAAATTACTGTTGACTTCAGCTTTTCTGAGATCATCAGCCGAAAGTAGGAGATTGCTGAACAGACTGTTCCACTCTGCATACCAACACAATTCCAAAATACTGCTATTTAGACTGTCATATAAATTAAATCTCCAAGATAGCAAAAGCATCAAAGCATTTGTGATTTGGAGTACTGTCAACAAAGCATAAACTATGCTGCTTGTCCTCAGAATAACAGAAAACTAATGTAACTCACACAAAATGCAGGAGGAACTCAGCCAATCAGGCAGAATCTATGGAAATGAATTAAAAGTTGATGGTTTGGAACAAGACCCTTCTTCAGGACTGAAAAGAAATGATGGAGATGCCAGAATAAGAAAGGGGGGTGGGAGGAAAGGGAAGGGGGAGAAGCTGGCAGGTGATAGATGAAGCCATGTGGATGGGGGATGTGGGACAAGGCAAATGAAGTACGAAGCTGGGAAATGGCAGGCAAAACAGGAATAGGGCTGGAGAAGAAGGAATGTGATAAGAGAGATCAAGGGAGAAGGGAAAGGAGGAGGGGCATCCGGAGTAGGTGATATGCAGGTGAGGAGAAGAGGTAAGAGTCTAGAGTGGGGAAATGAAGTAGAGGGAAGGGGGTGGGGGGTAATATCGGAAGTTGGAGAAATTGATGTTCTTGACATCAGGTTGGAGACTACCCAGACAGAATATGAGGCGTTGCTGCTTCAACCTGATATTGGCCTCATCTTGCCAAATGAGAAGGCCTTGTATTGAAATCATGAAACTAAAGCAATTGGCAAACTTTACTGAAACAAAACAAAGTCAGTCTGTTCACTTTTCATTGGCTACCCTGGTGCAGGAGCTCTTCTACTCATTCCTAGTCCTAGTTTCCAGTTGTGACAGATGATCTAGAGGTGGTTCACAAGAATAATCCCAGAAATGAATGGGTTAATACAGGAGGACTGTTTGATAGTGCTAGGCCAATAGTTATTGGAGTTTAGAAGAATGATGGGTGGTGGGTTTGGGGGATCTCACTGAAACCTGTCAAATGCTGAAAGGCCTAGATAGAGTGGAGAGGATAGGACTCTAGGAACAGAGGGCAGAGCTTCAGGATAGAAAGATGTTCCTTTAGAACAGAAAAGAGGAGGAATTTTGTTAGCTAGACGGTGGTGAATCTGTGGAATTTATTGCCACAGACAGATGTGGAGGACAAGGCATTGGGTGTATTTAAAGTAGAGGTTGATAGATTCATGATTAGTAAGGGCATCAAAGATTACAGGGAGAAGGTAGGAGAATGGGGCTGAGAGGGATAATAAATTAACCTGGACGGAATAGAAGAGCAAATTCAGTAGGCCGGACTTCTTTGTCTTATGGTGTTATGGTTTAATGGGTAATTGAGGCTTAATGAAAGAGAGAGACTTAGGAGTACAGGTGCATTGTCACAGCTAGCCAGGGTGGTGAAAAAGGCATTTAGCTTTCAGTAGTCAGTGTACTCACTTTGGGTGCTGTGTTGCAGTTATATAAGTCTTTGCTGAAGCCACACTTCGAGTACTGTGTACTGTTTTGGTCACCGTGTTATGGAAAAAATGTGGTTAAACTGGAAAGTGTGTAGAAAGAGTTTGCAAGGGCCAAAGGGTCTGAGGTATAGGGTTGAGGCTGGATGGGCTATGTCTTTTTTCCTTGGAATGCATAGAAATATTTAAAATTATGACAGGTATAGATAAGGTGGGCAGTAACAGTCTATTCCCCAAGGTGCAAGCATCCAAAACCCGAAAGCAAAGACATAGGGTGAGAGAGCACAGTTAAAAGGCAGATGAGGGGTAACTTTCTCACGCACAGGGTGGTGAGTATATGGAATGAACTGCCAGAGGAAGTGGTTGCGGCAGGTATGATAGTATCATGTAAGATGCAATTGGAGAGTTCATTGTCGGGCGGGCATAGTGAAATATCAGTACCAGAATCAGGTTTAATATCACGGGCATATGTCGTGAAATTTGTTGTTTTGCGGCAGCAGTACATCACAATACATAATGATAAAGATCTATAAATTTCTATAAGAAATATATATTAAAAAGTAAATTAAATAAGTAGTGCAAAAAGTGAGCAAAATATGTAGTGATGTTCATGGATTCATTGAACATTCAGAAATTTGATGGAGGAGGGGAAGAAGCTGTTTCTGAAATGTTCTTCCTTTCCTTCCACCTTCTTATTCTGGCATCTTTCCCTTCCTTTCCAGTCCTGATGAAGGGATACAGAGAATTGACAGAGGCATACAAGGATATAAGAGGTCTAGACAGGAGAAATGTAGTGGGGTTGGGTGAGACAAGAACTGGAGGTCATGGGTTATGGATGAAAGGTGAGATATTTAAAGAGAACATGAGGGGAACTTCTTCACTCAGAAGGTGGTGAGAGTGTGGAATGAGCTGCCAGCAGAAGTGATGGATATTGGTTCGATTTCAATGCTTAAGAGAAATTTAGATAGATGCGTGGATGGGAGGGGTATGGAGGGATATGGTCCTGGTGCTGGTTGATGGGACTAGGCAGAACAATAATTTGGCATGGACTGGAGGGGTCAAAGGGCTTGTTTCTGTGCTGAAAATTTCTTTGATTCTATGACTCTTTAAGAGAGGGGAGATTTAAAAGAGGCCAGAGAGGTAACATGAGCAATCCATTCCAGTTATTCGTCTGAACCTTTGCATTGCCTCTCTTTTATCTTGTAGTATTGGCCTCATCTACAACCATTGCAAGTTCCAATGCAAGGACATTACTACAAAACCACGCTGCCATTTGTCTTCCATTGGACGTTACCTTGCTCCACTAAGCAATACCAACAATTTTCATTTTTATCGTTAACGGGCAATGCAGTTCCTCAAGCCCTCAGGTGACTCAATCTGATTAAGTTGCAGTTAAACATAAGTCTTCCATGAGCTGTACACTCATTGCTGCTGTAAATGTCATGCTCACGGGCTTTATTGATTTCTCCAGCACAGAAGTGCCAATTTTCCAAAAAAATGAACTGCAGAGGCTGTATATCCAAAATGAAAACAGAAGAAACCAGACATAGGTCAGGTGCCATCCATGAAGAGAGTTTTTTAAAAAATATTCAGAGATACAGCATGATAACAGGCCCTTCCGTCCCAATAAGCCCACGCTGCCCAGTGACACCATGTGACCAATTACCCTACTAATCCGTGTACCTTTGGTATGTGTGAGGAAACCGGAGCACCCAGTGGAAATCCATGTGGCCATGGGGAGAATGTACAAGCTACTGACAGAGGCAGAAACTGAACCTGGGTCATTGGTGCCATAACAGGGATACACCAATCACTATACTACAGTGCTGCCCATTTGAGGTGGTATTTCAGGTAGATGAAGTTTCATTAGAATTGGGAATATCATCCTGAATTGGAAATGGATAAATTCACTTCCTTCATATCTGAACTGTTCTCACAACCTATGGACTCATTTTTCGGGACTTTCCTCTTGCTGCTGCCACCAGGAAGGAGATGCAGGAATCTCAGGACCCACACCACCAGGTTCAGGAACAGTTATTAACCCTCACCATTAAGGTCTTGAACCAGAGGGGATAACTTCACTCACCCCAACACTGAACTGTTTCCATAAACTATGGACTCACTTTCAAGGACTCTTCATCTCCTGTCCTCATTATTTATTGCTTTTTAATTTTGTTATTATTATTATTTTTTCTTTCTTTATGTATTGGTACAGTTTGTTGTTTTTTGCACACTGATTGTTTACCACGTTGGTGTGGTCCTTCATTGGTTCTTTTATGATTACTGCAACATGGAGTATGCTTGCAGGAAGGTGAATGGCAGGGTTGTATTTGGTGTTGTAGATGTACCTTGGTAATAAATTTAGTTTGAACTTTGAACTCATGATCAGAATCAGGTTTAATATCACTAGCATATGTTGTGAAATTTGTTAACATGTGGCAGAGGTACAATGCAATATATAATAATAGAGAAAAAACTGAATTACAGTATGAATATATCTACTAAATAAGGAACGGTACGTCGCATCCGGAATTTCTCCAGTTAGCGGACAATTTCCCTTCACGCCTCTCTGATGTAGTGGGGAACCGTGTACAAGGAAAGTTACAGCAGTGGTTTGCCATTGCCTTCTGCCGGGTGAGTTTCCAAAGAGATCACCAGCTCGTAACCCAGTACGGTTAGAAAGCGTGCAGGGGAGCCAGCTGGCTGGATTCGAACCGGGAACTTTCGTCCCGAAGTCCGATGCTGATGCCACTACGCCACCAGCCGGGTCTATATATTAAACAGTCAAATTAAATAAGTACTGCAAAAAAAATTAAAAAAGGTAGTGAGGTAACGTTTATGGGTTCAATGTCCATTCAGAAATCAGATGGCAGAGTGGAAGATGCTGTTCCTGAATATTTGAGTGTGTGCCTTCAGGCTTCTGTACTTCCCTCCTGATGGTAACAAAGAGAACAAGGCACGACCTGTGTGATGGAGGTCCTTAATGAGGGATGCCACATTTTTGAGGCTATTCCTTCACCATCACTGGCTCAAAGTGCTGGAACTCTCTCCCAAACAGCCACAAGGACTGCAGTGGTTCGGGACAGTCAAAAGCATTGCTCACATTAAATGATGTGGCCGTGTGGCCTCATTGGGCCAGAAAGGCTTGTAACAGTGCTGCTTCTCTAAATACAGCAGTGGATGTTGTTTATTTGGATTTTCAGAGGCCTCTAACAAGCTGCAGCATATGAGACTGCTTAACAAGGTAAGAGCCTGAGGTATTACAGGAAAGATACTAACATGAATAGAGGTTTGGCTGACTGGCAAGAGGAAAAGTGTGGGAATAAAGGGGGCCTGTACTGGTTGGCTGTCGGTGATCAGTGATGTTCTGTAGGAGTTAGTATTGGGACCACTTCTTTTCACATTATATGTTAATGATTTGGATGCTGGAATTGATGGCTTTCTGGCCAAGTTTGTTGATGATACGAAAACAAGTGGACAGGCAGGTGTTGCTCAGGAAGCAGAATGTGTGTAGAAAGATTTAGACAGATTAAGAGAATGAGCAAATAAGTGGCAGATGAAATATAGTGTAGGGAAGTGTATGGTTATGCACTTTGGTAGAAGGAATAAAGAGATGGACCATTTTCTAAGTGGGGAGAAAATTCAAAAATCATATCTGCAAAGGGACTTGGAAGTCCTCATGCAGGATTCTCTAAAAGTTAACTTGCAGGTTGAATCAGTGGTAAGGAAGGCAAATAGAATGTTAGCATTCATTTCAAGAGGGCTAAAACACAACAGCAAGGATATAATTTCAAGGCTTTGTTTGGCATTGGTCAGATCACACTTGGAGGATTGTGAGTAGCTTTAGGCCCTTTATCTAAGAAAAGATGCACTGGCATTGGAGGCAGTCGAGACGAGCTTCATGAGAATGATCCCAGTAATGAAAGGGTTAATATATCAGGAGCATTTGATGGTTCTGGGCCTGTACTTGCTGGAGTATAGGAAAATGAGGGGGGATCTCATTGAAAACTACTGAATATCGAAAAGACCAGATAGAGTGGATGTGGAGGGGTTGTTTCATACAGCAGGTGAGTCTAGGACCAGAGAGCACAGCCTCAGAATAGAGTGATATTCATTTAGAACAGAGATGAGGAAAAATTTCTTTAGCCAGACGGCGGTGAATCTGTAGAGGTCAAGTTACTTGGTATATTTGAAAAGGAGGTTCATAGGTTCTTAATTAATCAGGGCATCAAAGGTTTCAGGGAGAATGCAGAAGAATGGGGTTGAGAGGGATAATAAATCAGCCATGATGGAATGGCAGAACAGACTCAAAGGGCTGAATGGCCTAATTCTGCTCCTATGTTTTATCATCTAAAAATATAAATAAATAAATAAATAAATAACATGGAAATAATTGAACCCAAGTTCTACCTGTTGCCCTGTCTTTATTTGTAGGGAGTCAGTCGACCCACACCCGTTCTCACTGATGGATCAGTGGTTGGAAAGGGATGGGCAGCTGCAAGTTCCTGGGTGTCAACACCTTGGAGGATCAATTGTTGATGCAAACACAGAGCAGGTACGCCAACCAGTCTATTAGGAGGATGAGGAGATGTAAACAAAGTCTCTTGCAAATTTCTATGGACGTACAGTAGAGAGAAATCCAACTTGGTTGCATCCCAGCCTGGTATGGAGCCTCCAATGTACAGGACTGCAAGAGGCTGCAGTGTGTTGTAAACTCAGGCAGTTCCATCACAGGCACAACCCTCCCTACCAGTAAGGACACCTTTAAGCAGTGGCATCCATCTCCAGAGACCCTCACCACCCGGGGCATGCCCTGTTCTTGTTACTATCATTGGGAAGGGAGGCACAGGAGCCTGACGACCCACACCCAAAAATATTTACTTCCTTTCTGCCATCAGATTTTTGAATGGTCCATGAGCCCATAAACACTACCCCAGTACTCCTTCTCATTTGCGTTATTTTAAAAATGTATTTATAGTGAAGTTCTGTCTTTCCGCTGCAGTGCTGCCGTACCACAGTAGTGTAGCATTTAGAGAGACACTATTACACCTTGGGTCATTCTGGAGTTCAGAGTACAACTCCAGTGCCGTTCTGTAAGGAGTCTCTGTACATATTCCCAGTGGAATGCATTTGTTTTCTCCTGGTCCTCCATTTTCATCCCACAGTCCAAAGACGTACCAGGTAGGTTAACTGATCATTATAAATTGCCTCATGATTAGGTTAGGGTTAATCTGGGTTCAGGGGTTGCTGGGACCGCATGGTTCAAAGGTCCAGAAGGGCCTACTCCACCTGTTTTGCAACATTTAAAAATAAATAAATAAAACAAATTTCACTTCATAAAAGTTAGTGATAATAATTCTGACAATCCCCAAGTCGCCAAAAATCTCTAGTAATTCCTGCTCTAATAGGCAGGTCCAAAGCTAAATTTGATGCAAATAAGGGGTTGTCTCTTTCCACACTTCTACCCATCTAGGCTGTGCTGGAGGCTGGGCCGAGGACAAGGCGGGTGGTGTACATTGTAAGTTTATCTGATAAGTATGCGAGCAGGTGAGACCAAAGCCTGAGGCCTAGTATTCAGTGTGCTATCATTAGTGAGTCCAGAGTTCAAGGCCTAGTATTCAGTGTCCCATCATCAGCAAGTCCAGAGTTCGAGGTCTAGTGTTCAGGTCCTTATCTACGGTCCTCATTTGTCATGCTCAGAAAGTTTTGGGGTCAATCTCGAAGATTGAACAGAAGTCCAGAAATCTGTAGGAGCCTCGTCTTGTGAGTCTCTGCGAGTTCATTGGGGATGCCGAAGACCCAGTGTCTGTGATTCCATGGGTCAGCTTGTCCTGGGTTTGGAGGACTATGTGTGTAGGTGGGAGGGAGGGAGGGAGGGAGGAACAGAGGTTTGTTTTTCTGTTGTTGTTTTATTGCTTGTTGTATTCTGTTTTTTTTTGTGTTCTGTGTCATTCTCTCTCTTACACTCATACTTTGATAATAAATTTACTTTGAACTTTGAACTCATTCTGCTAAACATGGTGGGTATGCTACATTGGTGCGAGGATGTGTGGCAGCACTTGCTGTCTACCCCCAGCAAATTGTTAAGTTTGTGTTGGTGGTTAATGCAAATAATGCATTTCATTGCATGTTTCAATGCAGATTCAAGATTGTTTAATGTCATTTCCAGTATGCAAGAGTAAAGGAGAATGAAATAATTGTTACTCTGCATCTGATGCAGCACCAAAAAATACAATGAGATAAAGAACACAATAATAAAAAAACATAATAAATATCAATAGATAAGTAGCTTTTATACAGAGATTGATTGTACGTCCATATAGCAACTGTACATTAAGGTGTCTGACTGGAAGAGATAAAGTAGTGGTGGTTGGGGGTGTGGAGGGGTGGGTTAGTGGGTGGAGGTGTTGATCAGCCTTACTACTTGGGGAAAGTAATTGAGGTAAATAAATGAGTCTCAATCTGGATCTTGTTATAACAATTGATGATTTATGAATATCCCAGAACAGAGGATTTAGCAGCCGGTGTAATCAACATAGAAACAAGTTAGAAAATACTCTCACATATCTTCTTCTTCTTCTTCTTCTTAAGTCCATCAGCCCCACTGCGACATATGCTCCCAATGGCAGTTCACCAGAGTCCTCTGTCCTGGGCCAGTCTTTCAACTCCAGCTACAGTCCATCTATACATCTTCTAGACTAAGATCACTCTTTTCCCTGGGATGAGGTCTTTGGAGCCTCTGTTGGTGTTTCTATAACTCTGGGTTTCTATGGAATGGGGTGCTCAACCCTGCTCCTTTTGCAACTGAGCTTGGGACCGTCAATGGTGGAGTTAACTTCTCACATATTTCCCGCTATACGATTAGCACTCAGACACTACACATTAATGAGTTTGCTGATAGAACGGCTCTTGTAGTGATTGGTATTCCGACTGTCTGGGTCTGTTTACTGGCAATGAAAAGCAATGATAAACCAAGTCTTTGCATTGATGCAAAGCCACTTGATAAAGTTCCAAAACAAAATCATGGCTCAAACAACAAGAACTGACTTTGATTACACTCATTTCATGTTCATTTGAAATTCACAGATTGATTTGATGAGTGTGTGAGATTGCTCCTGAGAACAGTACAGCACAGAAACAGGCCCACAATGTTGTGTCGAATCAATTAAATTAGTGTTCAAATTGCTAAGTAATCTTTTCTGCCTACGCATTGTCCATAGTTGAGTGAACACAAACCAGCCCTCATTGAGGGATCAGAGTAAAAGGAGTGAGCACGTTTAAGTTCCTGGGTGTTGACATCTCTGAGGATCTATCCTGGGCCCAACATATTGATGCAATTATTAAGAAGACAGAGCAGTAACTATATTTCATTAGGAGGTTGAGGAGATGTGGACAATCACAAAGTACCACAGATGTAATATGGTGAGCATTCCAACTGGTTACATCATCATTTGGTTTGGTGGAGCCACTGCACAGGATTGGAAAAAACTGCAGAAAGTTGCAATCACTGCCAGCTCCATTGTGGGTACTAGCCTCCCCAGCATCTAGAACACTTTCAAAAGACAATGTTTTAAAGAGTCAGCATCCATCATTAATAGAAACACAGAAAACCTACAGCACAGTACAGGCCCTTCGGCCCACAAAGCTGTGCCGAACATGTCCTTACCTTAGAACTACTTAGGCTTACCCATAGCCCTCTATTTTTCTAAGCTCCATGTATCCATCTTGGAGCCTCTTAAAAGACCCTATCATTTCCGCCTCCACCACCGCTGCCGGCAGCCCATTCCACGCACTCCCCACTCTCTGCGTAAAAAACTTACCCCTGATATCTCTGTTCTGTACCCACTTCCAAGCACCTTAAAACTATGTCCTCTTGTGCTAGCTATTTCAGCCCTAGGAAAAAGCTTCTGACTATCCACACAATCAATGCCTCTCATCATCTTATACACCTCTGTCAGGTCACTTCTCATCCTCCGTCACTCCAAGGAGAAAAGGCCGAGTTCACTCAACCTATTCTCATATGGCATGCTCCCCAATCCAGGCAACATCCTTGTAGATCTCCTCAGCACTCTTTCTGTGGTTTCCACATCCTTCCTATAGTGAGGCAACCAGAACTGAGCACAGTAATCCAAGTGGGGTGTGACCAGGGTCCTATGTAGCTGCAGCATTACCTCTTGGCTCTTAAACTTAATCCCATGCTTGATGAAGGCCAATGCACTGTATGCCTTCTTAACCACAGAGTCAACCTGCGTAGCAGCTTTGAGTGTCCTATGAACTCAGACCTCAAAATTCCTCTGATCTTCCACACTGCCAAGAGTCTTGCCATTAATACTATATTCTGCCATCATGTTTCACCTACCAAAATGAACCACGTCACACTTATCTGGGTTGAACTCCATCTGCCACTTCTCAGCCCAGTTTTGCCTCCTGTCAATGTCCCGCTGTAACCTCTGACAGCCCTCCACGTTATCCACAACACCCCCAACCTTTGTGTCATCAGCAAATTTACTAACCCATCCCTCTACTTCCTCATCCAGATCATTTATAAAAATCACAAAGAGTAGGGGTCCCAGAACAGATCCCTGAGGCACACCACTGGTCATCGGCCTCCATGTAGAATATGATCCGTCTACAACCACTCTTTGCCTTCTGTAGGCAAGCCAATTCTGCATCCACAAAGCAATGTCCCCTTGGATCCTATGCCTCCTTACTTTCTCAATAAGCCTTGCATGACGTACCTTATCAAATGCCTTATTAAAATCCATATACACTACATCTATGACTCTACCCTCATCAATGTGTTTAGTCACATCTTCAAAACATTCAATCAGGCTCGTGAGACATGACCTGCCTTTGACAAAGCCATGCTGACTATTCCTAATCATATTATGCCTCTTCAAATGTTCATAAATCCTGCCTCTCAGGATCTTCTCCATAAACTTACCAACCACTGAAGTAAGACTCAGTGGTCTATAATTTCCTGGGCTATTCCTACTCTCTTTCTTGAATAACGGAACAACATCTGCAACCCTCTAATCCTCTGGAACATCTCCCATCCTCATTGATGATGCAAAGATCATTGCTAGAGGCTCAGGAATCTCCTCCCTTGCTTCCCACAGTAGCCTGGGTTACATCCTGTCCAGTCCCAGTGACTTATCCAACTTGATGCTTTCCAAAAGCTCCAGCACATTCTCTTCCTAAATATCTACATGCTCAAGCTTTTCAGTCCACTGCAAGTCATCCGTACAATCGCCAAGATCCTTTTCCGTAGTGAATACTGAAGCAAAGTATTCATTAAGTACCTCTGCCATCTTCTCCGGTTCCATATACACTTTTCCACTGTCACAGTTGATTGGTCCTATTCTCTCACGTCTTATCTTTTTGCTCTTCACATACTTGTAGAATGCCTTGGGGTTTTCCTTAATCCTGTCTGCCAAGGCCTTCTCATGGCCCCCTCTGGCTCTCCTAATTTCTTTCTTCAGCTCCTTCCTGCTAACCTTATAATCTTCGAGATCGCTATCATTACCTAGCTTTTTGAACCTTTTGTAAGCTCTTCTTTTCTTCTTGACTAGATTTACAACAGCCTTTGTACACCACAATTTCTGTACACTACCATCCTTTCCCTGTCTCATTGGAACATACCTGCACAGAATCCCACGCAAATATCTCCTGAACATTTGTCACATTTCTTCCTACGTTTCCCTGAGAACATCTGTTTCCAATTTATGCTTCCAAGTTCCTGCCTGATAGCCTCATATTTCCCCTACTCCAATAAAATGCTTTCCTCAATTATCTGTTCCTATCCCTCTCTATTGCTATGGTAAAGGAGATAGAACTATGATCACTATTTCCAAAATGCTCTCCTACTTAGAGATCTGACACCTGACCAGATTCATTTCCCAATACCAGATCAAGTATAGTCTCTCCTCTTGTAGGCTTATCTACATATTGTGTCAAGAAACCATCCTGAACACACCTAACAATCTCTACCCCATCTAAACCCCTCACTCTTGGGAGATGCCAATCAATATTTGGGAAATTAAAATCTCCCAGCACAACAACCCTGTTGTTATTACTCCTTTCCAGAATCTGTCTCCCTATCTGCTCCTCGATGTCCCAGTTACTATCGGGTGATCTATAAAAAACACCTAGTAGAGTTATTTTCCCCTTCCTATTCCTAACTTCCACCCACAGAGACTCTGTAGACGATTCCTCCATGACTTCCTCCTTTTCTGCTGGCGTGACACTATCTCTGATCAACAGTGCCACGCCCCCACCTCTTTTGCCTCCCTCCTGGTCCTTTCTGAAACATCTAAAGCCTGGCACTTACAGTAGCCATCCCTGCCCCTGCACCATCCAAGTCTCTGTAATGGCCACAACATCATAGCTCCATGTGCTGATCCAGGCTCTAAGCTCATCCGCTTTATTCATAATACTCTTCGCATTAAAATAGACACATCTCAAACCATCGGTCTGAGTGTGTCCCTTCTCTATCACCTGCCTATCATCCCTTTCACACTGTCTCCAAGCATTCTCTATTTGTGAGCCAACTTCCCTTTCCTCTGTCACTTCAGTTTGGTTCCCATCTCCCAGCAATTTCAGTTTAAATTCTCCTCAATAGCCTTTGCAAACCTACCTGCCAGGACATTGGTCCCCCTCAGATTGAAGTGCAACCTGTCCTTTTTGTACAGGTCACTCCTGTCCCAGAAGAGGTCCCAATGATCCAGAAATCTGAATCCCTGCCCCCCTGCTCTAAGCCTTCAGCCACGCATTTATCCTCTACCTCATTCTATTCCTATACTTACTGTCATGTGACACAGGCAGTAATCCCGAGATTACTACCTTTGAGGTCCTGCCTCTCAACTTCCTTCCTAACCCCCTATAGTCTGTTTTCGGGACCTCCTCCCTTTTCCTACCTATGTCACCTACCTATGTAATAAGGACCCCCATCACCCAGAACATGTCCTCTTCTTATTGTTACCATCAAGGACAATGTACAGGAAATACACACAAAATGCTGGATGAACTCAGCAGGCCAGGCAGCATCTATAGAAAAGAGTCAACAGTCAACATTTGAGGCTGAGACCATTCATCAGGACATATGACTGTTTACTCTGAGTTCCTCCAGCATTTTGTGTGTGTTACTTGAATTTCCAGAATCTGCAGATTTTCCTTTGTTTCAGAGATACAGGGGCCTGAAGACACACAGTCAATGTTTCAGGTACAGATTATCACCCTCTACCATCTGATTTCTGAATGGACAATGAACCCATGGACACTATCTCACTATTTTTTCCTTCTCTTTTTGCACTACTTATTAAATTTATTTTTATATACTTCATATTGTAATTCATAGTTTATTGTAATACACTGCTGTCATAAAACCACAAATTTCATGACATATGTCAATGATATTGCAGTGAACAGGATGAGTTACAATGTAAAAGGTGGACATAATTGAAAAGGCTGAATACAGGACTAAAGGCGTTGTATTTGAATGCGTGCAGAATATGAAATAAGGTTGATGAATTTGTAGCACAATTGCCGATTGGCAAGTATGATGTTGTAGGCATCACTGAATCATGACAGGAAGCAAGGAGTGTGAGCCATCTTTGGTTGGCTTCCAGTGACTAATGTTGTTCCACAGGGGTCTGTGTTGGGACTGATAGAATGTAAGACCTTAACAGAATGGATGTGGAGAGGACGTTTCCTATAGTGGGAGAGTCTAAGACCAGTGATCACATCATCAGAATAAAGGTGCACCCTTTTAGAATGGAAATGAGGAGGAATTTCTTTTGCCAGAGAGTGGTGAATCTGTGGAATTCGGTGTTGCCACAGGCAGCTGTGGAAGGCAAGTCCGTATATTTAAGCCTGAGTGAGGTTGATAGATTCTTGATTGTTCAGGGCATGAAGGAATACAGGGAGAAGGCAGGAAATGGAGCCTGAGAGGATAAATGTTTCAGCTATGATGAAATGGTGGACCAAATGACCTAATTGTGCCCCTATGTCCTATGGACTTACGGACATTTTAAACCTGACTCTGATTCTGATATTACTGGACAACAAAGATTTAGCTTTCTGAATACTTTTGTGTGTATCTTATGGATCTCGGGCTGCTGATCATGAAATCTCCCTATCACGCACCAGTTTCTAGAAATTGTCCACATTTGTTATTTCAATTCACAATTCAAGTCTGATTAACTGATGCCAAGATTAAGGAAGGCATTTTTTGTTGGACCACAAATCAAACAGGTCATCAATGACGGGCAATTTGAGGAACTTCAAGAGGGACCAGAGAAAATTGCATGCAAGACATTCAAGGATGTTGCTGAAAATTTTCTTGGCAACTGCAGAGCACCAAACTGTATGCAGCTGGTTTACAACATGTTTCACACACATAAAACTAAGAAGTGCAACATGTCACTCAGGATTAATTTTCTGCATTGCCATTTAGACTACTTTGCTGCAAATCTTAGCACTATTAGTGACGGGCATGTTGAGAGATTTCACTCAGACAGTGAAGTCTGGGAGAAGTGCTATCAGGGCAACTGGAATCCATCAATGCTGGCTGATTATTGTTGGGCACTTGAGTGAGAAGCCTCAGACACTGAGTACAAATGAAAATCATCAACAAAATATTTTTAATTTAGTTGAACTATTGCAAAGCATCCGTACCATTATGCAATTAGTGCATTAAAATCAATATTTCATTTCCCTTTTTTTTTCAAATTCCTAGTCTGAAATTATATTTGTGTTCAGCTTCAAGTGGTCTATCATAAACAAAAAAAAATCTGAGGAAGCAACACTTATGAAAACATTTGTCCTCTCATGTATTTGCCTCTACCACCATACCAGGCAACCATGACTCTCAGAGTAAACAACTTATTCCTCACATCCACAAGTTGCTCCCATTAACAAGGAAATAATTTGGAGTGCGCATTGCTAGGCCGAAGTCTGGAATCCAACAGGCCCAGAGGCCTGTTCTAGAGTTGGAGGACTACCCATGTGTGTAGCTGGGAAGGAGGGATGGGGCTTGTTTTGTTGTTGTTGTTTATTTGCTTGTTCTGTTCTGCCGAGGATTGTGGGCTTGCTGTTACTGGCGCCGGAATATGTAGCAACACAACTAATGCTGTCCCCAGCACATCCTTGAGTGTTAGCGTAAATGACACATTTCACTGTATGTTTCCATGTACATGTTCAAAGTTGAAAGTAAAATTATTATCAAAGTATATATATGTCACATCTGCAAGCCTGAGATTCATTTTCTAGCAGGCATTCTCAATAAATCCATAGAATAATAACCATAACTGAATCATTAAAAGACTGCAACAACCTGGACATTCAACGGTGTGCAAAAGACAGTAAACTGTGTAAATGCCAAAAGTTTGAAATAATAATAATAAATAAATAAGTAATAAATATCGAGAATATGAGATGAAGAATTGCTGAAAGTGAGTCCGTAGACTGTGGGAATAACTCAATGATAGGGCACGAGAAGTTGAGTGAAGTTCTCCCTCTGGATCACCAGCCTGATGGCTGTGGGGTAATAACTGTTGTGAGTTTGAGATTCAGTACATCATCAAAGACTCCTGCAAATTTCTACAGAAGCATGGTGCAGAACATTCTGACTGGTTGCATCATAGCCTAATATGGAAGCTCCAATGCTCAGCATCACAAGAGGGTGCAGTGGGTTGCAGATACAGCCAAATCCATTAGTGACACAACATTCCCCATGATCACTGACATCTTCAGGAGGTGGTGTCTTAAGATGGCAGCATTCATGACTGAAGGCCCTCACCATCTGGGACATGAACTCATGAACACTACCTTGTTGTTCCATTTAATCTGCACTATTTATTTTGTAATTGATAGCAATTTTATGCCTCTGCACAGTACAGCAGCCACAAACAACAAATTTATTTATTTTGAGATACGGCATGTAACAGGCTCTTCTGGCCCACCGAGCCGGCCGCCCAGCAATCCACTGATTTGACCACAGCCTAATCACAGGACAAGTTACAATGACCAATTTACCTACTAACTGGCCGGCTGGAGGAAACCAGGGCACCAGGAGGAAACCCACGTACATGGAAAGGATTAAGAAGCACGCTTACAGAGGACAGCGGAACTGAACTCTGACACCCTGACCTGTAATAGCATTGTGCCAGCCACAATGACACCTGTCTTATACAATGTGAAATATAATACTGTGATAATAAACCCGATTTTGATTCTGATTTTGAATATACACCATGATATGCAGAAACTTGTCATCAAAAGAACATAATCTTTGCCTTATGCTATTTCAGTAATTGCTTTCTGGTAATTATCTGTAAGCAGTTTAACCTTTATTATACTTCCAATAAAAAAACAATTGCTGGAAACATTAAAAATATCCATTAAGTTTTCTGTGCATAAAACAGCTTGAAATGTTTTTGTCATAATGCAAATTCATATTTAAATGTTGATAATTATGCAGATGTGACACATTTCATTCATTATTTAGCTTCAAGTTAAATATGAAAATCTTTGGTTTCGTTAATTATAATTACAGATTTTGCTATATCTGTGCACGTACAGAAATGCAGAAATGCCTTTTCCAATAGGACTGAAAAGGATTATGTAATCTTAATTTAGACAAATTAAGCCAAAAATAAAGAACAAAAGAGTTGTACTTCAGAATTAGAATCATATTTATTATTGCTGACTTACATTTGGTGAACACATGGTGCTGTAAATCCAGAGTACACACTTAAAATGCTGGAGGAATTCAGCAGGTCAGGCAGCATTTATGGAGAGGAATAAACAGATGATGTTTTGTTCTTTTTTTTCATTTTCTTTTTTTTTGTAATTTATTGACGTTTTGTTCTTGATGAAGGTCTCAGGCTGAAACATTGACTGATTATTCCTCTCTATGGATGTTGCCTGACTTGGTGGGTTCCTCCAGCATTTTGTGTGTTTTACGTGATGTGAAATTTGTTTTGTGGCAAGGGTACCAGTTACAATCTGGTAAAATGGCAGCATGCTTGGATGCTGGCCTCACCGGGGCCAGCCGAAGGTGTTTTTGTTTTTTTTAAATGTATTTTTTATGATCATAAGACACTGCAGGACATTAAAAATTTAATTACTCTAGGCCTATTCTGTCAGTGAGTTGCTCATTGGTGGAGGAGCTGGACTTGGTGCAGACTGTGTTACTGCCTGCCACAATGGCTAATATGAGGGGTATAATTTTAAGGGGATTGGAGGAAAATATAAGGGGATATCAGAGATAGGTTAATTTACAAAGAGAGCGATGTGTGTGTAGAACCCCTGCTACGGGTGGTTTCAGAGGCAGATACTTTAGAGATGTTTAAGAAACTCTTAGGTAGGCACACGGATGATAGACAAATGGAGGATTATGTCAGAGAAAAGGGTTAGGTTGATTTCAGAATACATTAAAAGTTTGGCACAACATTGTGAACTGAAGAGACTGTATTGTGCTGTAGTATTTCACAGTGTCCACTTTTTTAGGTACACCTGCACACCTGCTCATTAATGCAAATATCTAATCAGCCAACAATGTGACAGCAACTCAATGCATAAAAGCACGCAGACATGGTCAAGAGGTTCAGCTGTTGTTCAGACCAAACATCAGACTGGGGAAGAAATGTGATCTAAGTGACCTTGGCTGTGGAATGATTGTTGGCATCAGATTGGGTGGTTTTAGTCTCTCAGAAACTGCTGAACTCCTGGGGTATTCACACACAACAGTTTATAGAGAATAGTAAGAAAAACAAAAAAAAAATCCAGTGAGCAGTGAGTGGCAGGTCTGTGGGTAAAAATGTCCTGTTATTGAGAACGGTCAGAGGAGAATGGCCAAACTGGTTTAAGCTGACATGAAGGTGACAGTAACTTAAATAACCACATGTTACAACAGTGATGTGCTGAAGAGAAACTTTGAACACACAACACATTGGACATTGAAGTGAATGGGCTACAGCAGCAGAAGCCCACAAACATACACTTGGTGGCCATTTATGAGGTACAGTACAGGAGGTAGCTAATAAAGTGGCCTCTGAGTATAATTTCTATGGAACACAGCAGTGTGGTGCCTCTTCAGAATTCTTAACACAAGAGCATTGTGGAGTCTCAGTTAACTAGTCTATTTAAAGTGAAAGCCAATAGATTTGTCAGTGCAAGGGGAGGTCATGGATATGGGTGAGGAAGACAAGCTTCCCTGGCTGTCAAAACTTCTAATGCTTCTATATTTATACTGGTTCAGAGCATTTATAAACTACTAAAGATAAAGTGAGATTCAAGTTATTAATAATGTTTTAAAACATAGAACAGTCATTAACATTTTGAATTATATTAAAATATTTAAAACATTTTTCTCAGCATATTAATGTCAAATACTATAGGACGTGCATTTAAGGTTAGAGGTGGAAAGTGTGTAAAAGACGTGTGGGACATCTTTATTTATAACCTCAGTTACTGCACTACGTTGTAATCACATTAAACCACCTGTTATAATGCTGCTTACATAGCAAATACATGCTAATATTTATGAATTTATGCATATTTTATTCCGTATCCATCCCTTAACTTCTAACTTTACTTTTACATAACTCTTTCTTCTTTTCAAATTGCTGAAAGTTTTTTTTTGCATTTTGCACCCTGACCAACACCGCAGCAAATTTCTAATACATTAAATTCAAGATTCAATATTGCTTAGTGTAATTTCCCGTGCACACATATAAACCCCAGCCTTAACTATACCAGTGACTTGGTCTCCACTGCTGCCTGTGGCAATGAATTCCACAGATTCACCTCTCACAATAAAATAAAAATACAAACCATAATAAATATAAATACAGGTAACCCTCTCACTGTGGCTCAAAACAAACTAGGCTCATTAGCCATCCGTGGCTAACAGCAATGAGACTCAGCATTGCATGGGAAATGGTGAGATGGCCAACTTCAATAAGCAACTCACGTCTAGGGTAAGTATGTATCAGGTTCAACTGAACAGGAGAGTTGGAATGTTCCGTTGAGGGAACAAAAATTATGGTGAATGCTGTATAAATACTGCCCTATGCAAACCCGTTTGCCAGGAAGTAACAGATCTTACATTGCATTAAAATTAATGTGGAAGTACGTTTACAGATGCTTCAACTTTACTCAACAGTTAATAGAAAAAAGGCCCATTACAGTTAAACCAGTCTAAATGTGCACATAAACATTGGAGCTCATTGCTGGGAAGCCAGCAGCTTCGCTTTAATTATTCAAGGCGTTGAACCCACACTCTGTGGGAAAAGCACCTGCCACAGATCAAACATCCCTCGGAGAACGTTATGAATGAACTGGCTAACTCAGAAGTATTGTTACTTCCTCTGTGGAACCATTTGTCTACACAAATCACTTCTTCCAATGGGGTCTCTCCTTTGGGCAGGGTTCCTTGAGTGTCTTTCCTTGTGCTCTTCCCCACACCTCCTTCTTCTTCCAACATCCACCAACAGTGACCCAAAACCAATCCACTGTCTCCTAGAAATATGATGCCACTAGGCTCTCTCAAGTGTTCCATGGCATCCAATTGGATAGACTATTTTCAAGACAAGCCTGATTGGCTGACACAACATTCCTAAGCTGAGAAACAACTCCTTATCTCAGCAGAAACTAAAATACTGGGCTGTGAAGCTTAATTAATAGAACACACTGTGTTTTGTTGAAAAGCTGCAGAAAATAAAATGCCTAACAACAATGAAACATGCTTCTAACTAGGTCATTACATCCATAAAATATAAGATATATCCCAGCATCTGCAGATTATTTTGTATATACATAAGATGACATATATACTGTACATAAATTGATTGCTTGTCCATAAAATAATACTAGGTACAGGAGGGATGGTTCATGAAGTAGACGTAGAGGAGGATGTGGAGGGGTGAGTTAGTGGGTGGAGGTGTTGATCTGCTTTGCTAATTGGGGAAAGTAACTGTTTTTGAATCTGGTGGTCCTGGTGTGGATATAACCTCCTATGTAGCCTCCTCCCTGATGGGAGTAGGACAGACAGTCCATGATCAGGGTGGGTGGGATCCTTCATGATGTTACTGTAATGTACTGTATATGGTGAACAAAGCTGGTCCTTGATTTTTTTTTGCACAGCATGTGGTGGATGCCTGCAACATGTTGCCAAGGGGATTCTCCTGTGATTAGGCTAGGGTTAAACCGGTGGGTTGGTGGGCTAACTAAATAAATGAATAAATTATATTGAATGCAGAGAGATTTTCAGTTGTTGAATAAAACAATAAGAGTTTTGGAAGACATTTAACATGCTAGAAATTTCTGCTGTGCTCAAATTCGTTATGGAGAAGAAAAAAAATATCGACAATTTTATTCTATTTGTAGATGAAATGAATTCTGACTGTACCATCAATGAGATTTGTCAATTAATTTCTTTCATGAGCACTTGGAGTGTAGTGTTTAAAATGAGCATATTACTAACATCCTCAACTTAAACATAGGGACCACGATATCTTAGCCGTTAGCATAACCTTATTACAGCTTGGTGCGTCTGAGTTCAATTCCAATACCCTCTGTAAAGAGTCTGTACATCTTCTCCATGGAATGCGTGGGTTCTCTCCGGATGCTCTGGTTTCCTCCCACAGTCCAAAGACCAACCGTTTGGTAGGTTAACTAGTCACTGTGAATGGTCCCGTCACTAGGCCGGGGATAACTCTGGGGTTGCAGGGCAACGCGGCTCGAAGGGCCGGAAGGCCTATTCCACATTGTAGCTTAGTAAATAAACGACAGGTAAATAATCTCAGACTCTGGTCTTAAAGTAGTTGTAGAAGTTACTTGAAAATAATCCAAAGTTGCTGAGAGACTGAGTACGGGAGTAGACACTGTATGGCATGCTTCCAAAATAACTGACTTTCATATTGGAAAAAGTACATTTGATCCTTTATTATAACACCAGCAAAGATGAACAATCTTATAGTGATAAAATACTAAGGAAACTAAAAATAGTGCTGCAGTGAAAATGGTAAATAAGCAAAATTGTGAAATAAACAGTGAACAAAAAATATCACCCCCCTCTCTCTCAAGACTAAACTAAACCAGCTAAGACAAAGCAAAAATATGTAACTCTGCTCGTTTGCTTTTACCACGCCCCAGCCCATGTGGCAGATTACCTATAATAAATATGCAACACAAAATACAATAGAGACAGACAAAAAATAGACATATGGCTACTACAGTGGCTTCAGAAGCAGTTGTCAGATGTCATTTAATATTCACTGTCCAGTGTATGCTGATATGATCTGGACGATGTAAAATAATGCTGACATGGTCCATCCCATTAGCTTGGAGTTTTAGACGAAGTCACTTTGCACATTTCGATCTTCCTTAACACTTCATAATAAAAAAAATCTCTGTGCAGCTGATGATCTAGTCCTCAGGATAACAATTTTATAGCACAGAATCAGGACCTTTGACAAATCAAGTCCATATTGAAATGTTACTCTGCCTACTCCCACACTGACACAATAGCTCTCCATACCCTTTGCGTCCATGCACTTATCTAAGCTCCTCTTAAATGTTGCAATCAAACCAACTGCACAGTAGTGTAATGGTTAGCACAATGTTTTACAGTGCGAGTGACCTGGTTTCAATTCCTTCTGCAGTCTGCACGTTCTCCCCGTAGCCACAAAGGTTTCCTCCGGATACTCCTGTTTTCTCCCACAGTCCAAAGATTTACCGGTTGGTAGGCTAATTGGTCATTCTAAATTTTCCCGTAATAGGTTAAATTGGGGGCTGCTGGGCAGCGTGTCTCGAAGGGCCTATTCTGTGGCGTATCTCGAGAAACAAATAAATCAATCAATCAATCCCCTGGCAGCTAATTTCACACACTCACCACCCTCTGACTGAAGAAGTTCCCTTTCATTTCCCTCGTAAATGTTTCACCTTGATTTGTAAAGTCAAAACTAAAATTGAAGTTGGTACTTGGAATTTTAAAAGGTCAGTCTATAAACTGATGATGCTTGACTTGCTGGATGAGGCAGAAATGTGTGAAATTTAATCTATAGAGTTTCTTACTGTTAATTAAAGCTTTGTGAAATCCTCTAAAGAAAATAACTGTGAAAGAATTCTACAAGTGAAGAGGTGATTAATCACAATGCTGCAATATTTTTGTGTGTAATCTTCATTAGTGATATCAATGCCCTTGAATGGAAAAACCTACAAAAAGTACGATGGGATCTGGGAATACAATCCACTATTCCTTGAAAGACGCCCCACAGATAGGGAAGGCCACAAAGAAAACTTATGCAACACCGGACTTCATAAATCAATGTATTGACTACAGATGTTGTATAAGACATTGCTGAGGCCTATTGTTTGAAGATTTGGTCACCTACCCACAGAAAAGATGTAAATAAGATTGAAAATGCAGAGAAAATTTAAAAGGATGCTGCTGGGTCTAGAGGATCTGAGTTACAGGGAAAGATTGAAAAGGTTAGGACTGTATTCTTTAGAACATAGAAGACTGAGAGGAGATTTGATAGAGATATACAAAATTATGAAGGGTACAGATAGGGTAAATGCGAGCATGCTTTTTCCACTGAGGTTGTGTGGGACTACAACTAGAGGTCATGGGTTAAGGGTGAAAGGTGATAGGTTTATGGCGAACATGAGGATATTGAGAGTGTGGAAAGAACTGTGAATGGAAGTGGTGGATGTGGGGTTGATTTCAACATTTAAAAGAAATTTGGATAGGTACATGAATGAGAGGAGTATGGAGGGCTAGATGCTGTTGATAGGACTACATAGATTAATAGTTCAGCACCGACATGACAGTTCGAGGATCCTTTTCCTGTGCTGTAGTGTTCTATAACACTATGAGTCTCAGTGTTCTATATCGTGACATATATGTTCTTAGATATTAAATTTAATTTGAATTTTGAACTGTGAATTATTGTGGTGTAAAGAAGGGACTACCCTGCTCCAACTGATCTTTACTAATTCCAAGCATAAGTTAGGAAAGTAAACACAAATGCTGGAGCATTACTCATTTTCTCTTTCCACAGATGCTGCCTGACCTCCTGAGTATTTATAGTATCAAATGGAATGGAATAGAGCCAGTCCTGCTGAAGGGTCTCAGCCTGAAACGTCAACTGTACTCTTTTCCATAGATGCTATCTGTCCCGCTGAGTTCCCCCAGCATTTTGTGTGTGTTGCTTGGAATGAATCTTTCCTTTCTTAACGATATAGATTAGCTCTCTTTGTCATGTGTACGTCAAAATGTCAAAACATACACTACAATGAAATATGTCAGTTACATTAAAGACCAACATAGTTCAAGAAGTTCTGGGGGCAGCCTGCAATACAGCTTGCCCAAAAGTTACTAACCCATGCATCTTTGGAATATGGGAGAAATGGAAGTGTCCAGGGGAAACCCATGTGGTCACGGGGAGAACATACATTCTTCTTACAGACAGTGGTGGAATTGTCACTGGATTACTCATGCTGTAGGTATGCAGCTGTGCTGCGTAGATGAGCGAATGCTAGTTATGTTACAGTGCGTCTTTCGAGTTAATTTAGCTTCCTTATTGTTTAATGCTTTTAATTGTTCAGCAACAACTTTAATTTATTTATCACCTTTTCGAATATTTCAGTTTATTTTTTATTTGGTTAAATTTTTATAATGATCTATTAATATTTAAGAGAAGTTTAGATTAGATAAGTTCATGGAATGGATGGTTATAGAGGCTCTGATCCAGGTATGGACTGATGGGGCTAGGCAGATTAACAGTTCGGCATAGGTTAAATATGCTGAAGGGCTTGTTTCTGTGCTGTCGTGTTTTATGACTCTATGACTCTCTTTGATCCTTATTTTTTTACTGTATACTGGGTTTGAATGAAAAGGCTATTCAGAAACAGAGTTTAAACAATGTTAACAGTTGCAAAGCCAGGAATTTATCATGGTTTCCTTTACTGAGTTGAGGGCAGAGATCATTCTGCATCCCCATTAGGATGGTAGGACATGATCGAAGGCCTGGTGTATACACAGGAATTTGTCATTTTGGACCCGGGTGCTACCTCTACTATCAGTGAGAGCGGAAGGTTTGCTGCAGGCAATATGTTTTATTTAGCGGCTTGGTGGGTTAAATTATTGCATTAGCATCCCGGGAGGTTGATCTACTGTCTCTGAGACATGGATGCGCATCCCAACACAGCAACTAAACAATTTAATTTCAATTAATCCAATGAATCTTGATTAAATCACTAATATTGGTAGTAGTGATGATGAACCCATCAGGATGCTGTGTTCAACAAAGTCCATGATGGAAACAAATCCAGTTCCTTAGACCATTGTGGATGGGACAATGAGGATACAGCCATGAAGTTCAAGTTTAATTATTATTCAGCTATAGACATGTATACAGCTAAATGAAATAGATTTTCTCTGGGTCAAGGTGCAAAGCACAGTGCATAGAGTCACACATAGCCCGCAGCACATATATGGTAATTACGACAGCACATAACGTCTGTCATAGCTTGAAGATTAATGGTGCATTGGATGTTGACCAGAAGCCATGGTTCTGCAAGAACAAGCATGCAGCGGTTCCACATTTCATGCTACTCCAACCGCGGATGAAGGCAGTCCAGCTTATCGTCCATGGATCGAGCACTGTAGAGCAGCACAGATGGAGGCGCAGGCTCCAACCCAGTAAAGATTTCAGTGCACATACTGTGCTTACACCCCCACACTGCCACCAGTGCCTTCTTCCCTGGGTGACTGCAACATGTGTCGCTGGGTGGGAGTCATGGCACGTTAGCATAGCAGTTAGTGTAACGCTTTACAGCAGCCAGCTGGAATATCAGGGTTCGATTCTTGCCCCAGTCAGTAAGGAGTTTGTACATTTTCCCTGTGACTGTGTGGGTTTCCCCCACGTGCTTCAGTTTCCTCCGACATACATGTAGTGTTAGTTAGCTGTGAGCATGCTATGCTTGCACCAGAAATGTGGCGACACTTGCCCAGTAAAATCCTTGCTGATCTGATTTGGCACAAAAGAGGTATATTCAGAGGGACAGAGGGAGAAAAAGGAGAGTGAGAGAAAGAATGTGTGCATAAAAATGAGTAACAGCTGGGGTACGAGGGGGAGGTGGGGCATATACCTCTTGCCCATCCTCTGGGTCACCCCCCCCCGTCTTTCTTCCCGGACCTCCTGTCCCATGATCCTCTCGTATCCCCTTTTGCCTATCACCTGTCCAGCTCTCGGCTCTATCCTTCCCCCTCCTGTCTTCTCCTATCAGTTTGCATCTCCCCCTCCCCCTCCAGCTTTCAAATCCCTTACTCACTCTTCCTTCAGTTAGTCCTGACGAAGGGTCTCGGCCTGAAACGTCGACTGCGCCTCTTCCTAGAGATGCGGCCTGGCCTGCTGCGTTCACCAGCAACTTTGATGTATGTTGCTTGAATTTCCAGCATCTGCAGAATTCCTGTTGTTTGCATATAAAGACAAGCTTTAGTTTGAATTACATCTAGACAGATCATGCCATACACTGTGTTGAATTCTGAAGCTTTTAATACAAGGTTCTTTCAGAAGTCGGGAAAAAGGCATAAAACTTATTGCTTCAAGATTTTTTAAATTAAGCATTAGTAGAACAAAGAGAATTGGAAATGGACAGGTCTAATAAGTGAAGGGAGAGAAAAACAAAAAGATAGTAGAGCTGTGTGGTCAGCTCTTTTTATAGCGCATAGATTGAAGCATTGCATTCAAATTCGTACATAAGTCAACCAATCAGATAGCACCTATTCAGATAATGCAATGCCAGAGAAGCTTCCAAAACTCACTAAGAATTTTATCCACGAGGGAACACATGGAGCAACTGCATATACGTACCATTGCCACTAGGAAGCATACTAAACAGTGGCATACTGTATATGTATATAACCAGTTAAAATATTAGCAGGCATAAATTGTTCAGCTTCGATATAGACATATACAGTGCAAGGAAATAATGAGGTAGACTGGTAGATCAATAATTCATCTTTTAATGTATGGCAGGTCCATTTGAGAGTCTTATAATGAGCCTGGTAGTGCAAGCTGGCAGGCATTTGTATCTTCTCTGCGATGAGAGGGGGAAGAAAGATGAATGACCAGGGTGCGACATATCCTTAATTATGTGGCTGCTTTCCTCAGGCAGGAATCAAGATTGAAGGGAGATTGGTTATCATAGTTTCATATGAAAGTGTTGTAGGAAAGGCTGGTGAGCTCAGGGCATGGATCAACACCTGGAATTATGAATTATGATATTATAGCTATAACTGAGACTTGGTTGTGGGGGTTGGGGGTCAAGACTGGCAGCTCAGATTTCCAGGGTTTCATTGTCTTAGACGTTATAAAGCAGAAGGGATTAATGTCACGACAGTGCTCCGTCAGGACAGACTGGAGAGCTCAACTACTGAGGCGTTACGGGTGGAACTGAGAAATAAGAAAGGTATTATATTAAGGGGGCTATATTATAGGTCAGCCAACAGTCCAAGGGATTTAGAGGAACAAATTTGTAGAGAGAATGCAGACTGCTACAAGAAGCACAAGATTGTTACAGTAGATGATTTTAATTTTCCACATATTGTATGGGACTCCCCTACTGTAAAAAGACTAGATGGAAAAGAATTTTTGTAATGTATTCAGGAATGCTTCCTTAATTAGTATATAGAAATCCCAATGAGAGAGCATGCAACACGAGATTTGCTATTAGGGAATGAGACAGGGCAAGTGACGAAAGTTTGTGTAGGGGGACACTTTGCATCCAGTGACCACAATGCCATTAGTTTTAGAGTAATATTGGAAAAGGATAGATCTGGTCCATTGGCTGAAATTCTAACTTGGAAAAAAGCCAGTTTTGATGGTATCAGAAGTGATCTGGCAAATGTGGATTAAGATAGGCTGTTTCCCGGCAAAGCTATGCTTGGTAATTGAATGCCTTCAAAATTGAAATTTTGAGAGTACAAACTTGCGTGTGACTGTCAGAATAAAAGGTAAGATAACAAGTGCAGAGAACCTTGGTTTTCAAGAGATATTGAGGCACTGGTTAAGAGAGAAAAAAAGAGCTGCTTTGTGGGCATAGACAGGTAGAAACAGATGAGATGTTTATGGAATATAAGAAATGAAAGAGGACACTTGAGAAAGAAATCGGGATGGCTAAACAAAGGCATGAAGTTGTCCTAGCAGACAGGGTGAAGGAGAATCCAAAGAGATTCTACAGCTATGTTAAGAGCAAAAGGATTGCAAGGGGCACAATTGGTCCTCTGGAATATCAAAGCTTCATGGCAAAACATGTGTGAAGCCAAAGCAGATGGAGGAGATCTTAAATAATTCTTTTGCATCTTTATTTACTCAGGAGATGGACACAGAGTCTATAGAAGTGAAGGAAAGCAGCATCAGCTTCATGGATCCTGTCCAGATTACGGAGGAGGAGGTGTTTGCTGTCCTGAGGCTAACCAGAGTGAATAAATCTCCAGAACCTGACAAGGTGTTCTCTGGAACCCTACATGAGGCAAGTGCAGACAATTCTGGGGCCCTAGCAGAGTTATTTAAAACATCCTTAGTCACGGGAGAGGTACCAGAGGATTGGAGGATAGCTGATGTTGTTCCACTGTTTAAGAAAGGCTTTAAACAAAAACCAGGAAATTTTAGGCCAGTGAGTATGACATCAGTTGTGGTAAAGTTGTTGGAAGGTATTCTAAGGGGCCGGATATATAAGTATTTGGATAGACATGACTGATTGAGGGTAGTCAGCAGGGTTTCGTGCGAGGTAGGAATTTTCCAGGAAAGTGGATAAAGGCAAGGCAGTGGACGTCTACATTTGACAAGGTCCTGCATGGGAGGTTGATCAGGGAGGTTCAGTTGTTCAGCATTCAAAAAGAGATAGTAAATAGCTTTGTGGGAGAAGCCAGAGAATGGTAATAGATGGTTGCCACTCTGACTGGAAGCCTGTGACTAGAGGTGTGCTGCAGGGATCAGTGCTGGGTCTATTGTTGATCGTCATCTATGTTAATGATCTGGAAGGACATGTGGTTAACTGGATCAGCAAATTTGCAAATGACACCAAGAATGAGGGTGTAATAGACAGCAAGGAAGGCAATCATGGATTGCCATGGGATTTGGATTACCTGGAAAAATGGGCTGAAAATGGCAGGTGGAATTTCATGCACACAATTGCGAGGTTTTGCACTTCAGTAGGACCAACCTGGGTAGCTCCTACACAGTGAATGATAGGGCACTGAGGAGTGCGCTAGAACAAAGGGATCTGGGAATACAGGTACATAATTCATTGAAAGTAGTGTCACAGTGTCGTAAGGAAAGGTTTTGGTACATCGGTCTTCAGAAATCAATGTACTGAGTACAGAAGATTAGATGTTATGTTGAAGTTGTATAAGACAGTGGTGAAGTCTAATTTGGACTATCGTGTGCAGTTTTGGTCACTTACCTATAGGAAAGATGTAAATAAGGTTGAAAGAGTGCAGAGGAATATCACAAGGATGTTGCCAGGTCTGAACGACCTGAGTTATCAAGGAAAATTGAATAGGTTAGGACTTTATTCCTTGAAATGTAGAAGGCTGAGAGGAGATTTGAGTAGTATAGATAGGGTAATTGCAAATGGGCTTTGTCCACTGAGGTTAGATAGGACTGCAACCAAGATCATGGATTAAAGATGAAAAGTGTAAAAAATTTAAGGGGAAGATGAGGCAAAACTTCTTCTCTCGGAGGTTTGTGAGAGTGTGGTATGATCTATCAGCATAGGTAGTGTATGTGAGCTCGATTTCTACATTTAACTCTTACATACTGTTTGGGTCGAATTTGACCCGTTTTGACATTTGACAGCAGTAAAAACACCCTAAATGCCACTTTTTAAGCCAAAATTTGATGACCTTTCTTAAGGTGACCCAAAATGCGCAAAAATGAAAATATTTAAAAATGTTATACTTTTGTACAGGTGCTACAAATTTTTGTACATTGAGGCTGTTCTAGGTCAAGTTTGACCTGTATCTATTGAAATAGATTTTAGATCTCTGAAACATTAATTAAGGATTAATCACTCATTTATTAATGTCAGATAGGCTACTTATACATTCTAAATAGATTTGTGGTTCAGAATTTGGTATAGACACTTATTATGAGGGGATTCTTGGGCCGGGTCAAAATTGACCCGGACAATACTGTGAAGGCATAGAAAATGAACAGGTTGCCTGGATTAAGCAAAGTTTTGATAAGTATATGGATAATAGGGGTATGGATGGCTATGGTTCATATGCAGGTCGATGGGAGTAGGCTGTTTAAATGTTTCGGCATGGAGTAGATCAGCCAAAAGGCCTACTTCTGTGCTGTACATTTCTGTGACTCTGTGACCCTATGACTCTGCGGTTATATCTGATGAGACAGGAGGAGGAACTGGATTCTATCAGCAGTCCTGGGGTCATATATACAGCAGACTGTGTTGGAATGGCAGATTTCCTTCCCTAAAGAACATTTGCCTCCCCCCTCATCTGGCTTCACTTATCACCTACCAGCTTGTACTCCTTCCCCTGCCCCAACCTTCTTATTAGACCATAAGACCATAAGACAAAGGAGCAGAAATCGGCCATTCGGCCCATCGAGTCTGCTCCGCTGCTTTATCATGAGCTGATCCATTCTCCCATTTAGCCCAACTCCCCAGCCTTCTCACCATAACCTTTGATGCCCTGGCTACTCAGATACCTATCAATCTCTGCCTTAAATACACCCAATGACTTGGCCTCCACTGCTGCCCGTGGCAACAAATTCCATAGATTCACCACCCTCTGACTAAAAAAAGTTCTTCACGTTTCTGTTCTGAAAGGGCGCCCTTCAATCCTTAAATCATGCCCTCTCGTACTAGACTCCCCCATCATGGGAAACAACTTTGCCACATCCACTCTGTCCATGCCTTTCAACATACGAAATGTTTCTCTGAGGTCTCCCCTCATTCTTCTAAATTCCAAGGAATACAGTCCAAGAGTGGACAAACGTTCCTCATATGTTAACCCTCTCATTCTCTTATTCTGACTTCTTCGCTCTTCCTTTCTAGTCCTGATTAGAGGTCTCTGCCCAAAATGTTGATTGCTTATTCCTCTCCATAGATGTTACCGACCTGCTGAGTTCCTCCAGCATTTTGTATTTTTTTTATGTTTATTGCTCTATCTCATGGGTTTTAACAACAATCCAAAAGTTTCGTGGTCAGGAACACAGAGATTAACTTCAATTTCAAATGTTTAATTCACTGGAGTTGCCCGAGAGTACAGATGCTGGAATCTTGAGCGAAATAAAACAAACAGCTGGAGAAGCTCGATATGTTTGGCAGCTTCTGTGGAAGCAAAAAGATGGTGGATATTTTAGCTTGAGACCCTCCCTGAGACTCTGAATTTATTCCATTTTATTGCATATAATTTTTACTCTCCAACCGCCAGCTTGGTTTTGAATGCCTGTCTTTGGATCAGTGCTCTGGAATTCTGTTTTCCCCTTCAGTAACTTAACTGCTCCACCAACATATTGTAATTAAAATTGAAAGTGGACTGCCTGGAAGTGAAGAGAGGTACAAATTAAAACATGGAGCACATTTTTTTTCTCTCCACTGTGGAATACAGCTCTTCGAGTGGCCTCAAAAGAATTAGAACAGCGATCACATAACATAGGCATAGAAAATAGGGTAAGTGCAAGCAGGCCTTTTCCCACTGAGCTAGAGGTCACAGGTTAAGGGTGGAAGGTGAAGTATATAAGGAGAACATGGGGGGGAGCTTCTTCACTCAGTGGGTAGTGAGAGTGTGGAACAAGCTATCATCGCAAGTGGCGGATCAAGGTTTGGTCTCAAAATTTAAGACAAATTTAGATAGGTCCGCCACCATATCATTGTGACTAACATGATCACTTGGCTGCCTTGACCTGAAGAGAGATACAAAATAAAACACAGAGCCCTCTGGAATACAGCTCTTGAACTGGCATCAAAAGGATTTGTATTTGTTCCTAGGGGGATAAAAAGTGCAAGGCTCTGTGGTAAGAGCTAGGTTATAGAATTAGAAAATAGAATGTAGAACATTGCAGATAGTCCAGTTTTTTTAACTCTATGTTGGTGATAATAACATGGGGAAAGTTTCAAACTCTGTCTCAATGAAAAGACCATGGGGTTGATTTCTCATTTTACCTGTAACTTACTGTATAAGTTCACATAACCTGTCTTGATTTGATTTGATTTGCCAACATATTAAAATGGTGAACAAAATATTGGTGCTCCACCAAAGACTGTGAGCAGAGATGGTCATCGTCATCATTACGTGCTGCGTCGTACAGCGCACGCGATACGAGTCTTTCCATGACCATGATTGTCCTTGGCAAATTTTTCGACAGAAGTGGTTTGCCATTGTTTTCTTCTGGCTGGTTTCTTTACAAGACAGGTGTAAAGAACTCTTCAACATTTGTTTGCCTGGTGTCAGTGGTCCCATAACCAGGACTTGTGATAATCACCGGCTGCTCATATAACCATCCACCACCTACTCCCATGAAGGTTCACCAGATTGATTCCTGGGATGGCAGGACTTTCATATGATGAAAGACTGGATTTACTAGGCTTATACTCACTAGAATTTAGAAGATTGAGGGGGGATCTTATTGAAACGTATAAAATCCAAAAAGGATTGGACAGGCTAGATGCAGGAAGATTGTTCCTGATGTTGGGGAAGTCCAGAACGAGGGGTCACAGTTTGAGGATAGAGGGGAAGCCTTTTAGGACCAAGATGAGGAAAAACTTCTTCACACAGAGAGTGGTGAATCTGTGGAATTCTCTGCCACAGGAAACAGTTGAGGCCAGTTCATTGGCTATGTTTAAGAGGAAGTTAGATATGACCCTTGTGGCTAAAGGAAACAGGGGTACGGAGAGAAGGCAGGTACAGGGTTCTGAGTTGGATGATCAGCCATGATCATGCTGAATGGTGGTGCAGGCTCGAAGGGTCAAATGGCCTACTCCTGCACCTATTTTCTATGTTTCTATGGCTTCATGTGACCTTGATCGGTGTGTATGGGGGGAGGTGCTAAGCAGGTGCTACGCCTTGCCCAAGGGTGACCTGCAGAGTAGTGGAGGGAAGGAGTGCCTTACTCCGCCATTGGTAGAGATGTACCTCTACCCCACCACCCTGCTACCCAATGGAACAACACTCAAGCACAAGCTCAGTACATACATTCAGCTTCATTAGATAAAGGAGTGGAACCAGTGTCTTCTGCTGCTGTAGTCCAGCCACTTCAAGAATCAACATGTTGTGCATTCAGAGATGCTCTTCTGCACACCACTGCTGTAAAGTGTGGTTATTAAGTTACTGTCACCTTCATATCAGCTTGAAGATATCTGGCCAGTCTCCTCTGACCTCTTTCATTAATAAAGCACTTTCACCCACAGAACTGCTACTCCCTGGATGACTTCTGTTTTTCTTACCATTCTCTGTAAACCATAGAGACTGTTATGTGTGAAAATTCTTGGAGATCTGTGGTTTCTGAGATGCTAAAACCACCAACAGTTATTTCTTGGTCAAAATCCCTTTGATGACATTTCTTCCCTAATTTGAAGAATGATTTGAGGAACAACTGGATCTCTTGACCATGTGATAAGAGTGGGCTCCCTCTCCTCTGCATTTCTGACCCTCAACACAAGAGCCCCTCAGGGCTGTGTTCTAAGCCCCCTCCTTTACTCCCTGTATACCCATGACTGTGTCACCACCCACAGCTCCAATCTGCTAATTAAATTTGCTGACAATACTACATCAATTGGCCTAATCTCAAATAATAACGAGGCAGCCTGCAGAGATAAAGTTCTCACCCTGGCACAGTGGTGTCAAAAAAACAACCTCTTCCTCAATGTCGCAAAATCAAAGGAGCTATTTGTGGACTACGTGTGGAATGGAGACAGGCTAACCCTTATTGACATCAATGGATCAGGGGTTGAGAGGATGAATAGCTTTAAGTTCCTCTGCATACACATCACCGAGGATCCTATGTGGTCTGTACATACTGGCTGTGTGGTGAATAAAGCACAACAGTACCTCTTTCACCTCAGACGGTTTGGTTTGGGCCCCCAAATCTCAAGAACCTTCTACAGGGGCACAACTGAGAGCATCCTGACTGGCTGCATCACTGCCTAGTATGGGAACTGTACTTTCCTCAATCACAGGACTCTGCAGAGAGTGGTGTAGACAGCCCAGAACATCTGTAGATGTGAAGTTCCCACTATTCAAGATACTTACAGCGACAGGTGCATAAAAACAGCCTGAAAGATCATTGGAGATCCAAGTCACCCCAACCATAAACTGTTCCAGCTGCTACTATCTGGGAAATGGTACCTCAGCATAAATCCAGAATAGCTTCATCCACCAGGCCATCAGACTGATTACCTCATACTGATATAGTCGTATTTCTATGTTATATTGACGGTCCTGTTGTACATACTATTTATCGTAAATTACTATAAATTGCACATTGCACACATGAGATGTAAAGTAAAGGGTTTTACTCCTCATGTATATGAAGGATGTAAGTTATAAAGTCAATTCAATTCAATTCAATTCAATTCTGCATGCTTTTACGCATTGACTTGCTGCCACATGATCAGGTGACTAGATAATTGTATTAGCAAGCAGGTGCATAGGTGTACCTAATAAAGTGGCTATACTCAGCATTTCCAGACAGGAATCCAACCCCATTCAGGCTACCTCTCGGCCCCCAGTCTCCAAAGGACTCACAGACTCAATCCTGACAGTCTGCCGTTTAGCTCCCGTTAGGGTCACCCATGCCTGTCAGTTCAAGGTGGAGATTCCAGACAAGAAACGATGCAACCAAGATTTCACTGGCAGCCAATGATGATCGTAATGACAGAAAAGGCAGAGGAAACTGAGAAGTGAAGGGTCCTCAGTCATCTTGCATTCTAAGCCAGCAGACCCCTGAGCCCAATCTGTCAAGGACTGTGCGGTGGCTGCCCAGGCATCAGCCTCCCCATACACAGGTGCCCTCCGTTAAGGGAATCCACACTAACATCTGGATATGTGAATCCTGGATCAACCTCTACTGGCACCTGAGGACACACCAATAGCAACCCTCAGGAGAATTACATTCTCGGCTGAAATGATCACATTACAGCTAATGTTTCAAGGCGGTACCTTTTATCCAGGCTGGGGAATTTCTAAGTGTAAAGCAAGATTTCAGTTGTAGAGAAAGATGGGAGAACAGAATGAAAGAAGTGGTTTGTGATTGGTTTGAATTTTCCTTTTTGCTAAATGGAGCAGAAGAGGTTTTGGTTCATTGAGTGTGGAAGCACTTTAAACACTCTTTTCCATTGATGTTGCCTGGTTTACTGAGTTCCTCCAGTATTTTGTATATGTTACACTCAGTGGCTGCTTTATCAGGTACACCTGTACACCTGTTCATTAATGCAAATATCTATTCAGCCAATGATGTGGCAGCAACTCAATGCGTAAAAGCACGCAGACATGGTCAAGAGGTTCAGTTGTTTTTCAGGCCATGCATCAGAATGAGGAAGAAATGTGATCTTAGTGACTTTGACCATGGAATGATTGTTGGTGCCGGGGGTGTTGTTTGAGTATTTCAGAAACAGCTTAGCTCCTAGGGTTTCCATACACAAATATCGCAAGAATTTACAGGGAATGGTGCGATAAACAAAAAAAAACATCCAATGAGCCACAGTTCTGTGGATGAAATGGTCTTGTTATTGAAAGAGATTAGAGGAGAATGGATCAATCTGTCAGGAAGGTGACAGTAATCATCACATACTACAACCGTGGTGTGCAAGAGAACATCTCTAAATGCAAAACATGTTGAACCTTGAAGTAGATGGACTACAACAGCAGATGACTATGAGCACACACTCAGTGTCCATTTTATTAGCTACAGGAGTAGCTAATAATGCAGTGGACGCTGAGTGTATTTCCTGTGGGATTTTTGCAAAGATGACAATAGAGAAAGCATTGAAGTAGCTCATATAGAACACGGAATGTAGAACAGCACAATTCAGGATCAGGGCCTTCAGCCCTTGATGCCAACCCAACCTAATCCCATATGCCTGCACATGATCCATATCACTTTACTTTTCCTGCCTCTTCATGTGCCATCATACCATCACCTCTCAAGTATTGTTATCATTTTTCACCACTGATTGTGCTGCCTTACAGGAAGAATGTGGAGGCTTTGGAGAGGGTGCAAGCAAGGTTCAAATTCCAAAGTTGAAAGTAAAGTTTATTATCAAGGTACATATGTGTCAGCATGTGATTCACTTTCTCATGGGCATATTCAATAAATCCAATAACCATAATAGAATCAACGGAAGCCTGCATCCAACAGGGTGGACAGCCTGTGTGATAAAGACAACAAACTGTGCAAATACAAAAGGAAAAAAATAAATAATTGTAATAAATAAATAAACAATAATTATGAAGAACTTGAAAAGAAGAGTCCTTGAAAGTAAGTCTGTAGGTTGTGGGAATGTGTTCAGTGATGAGTGAGTGAAATTGAGTGAAGTTATCATCACTGGTTCAACAGCCTGATGTTGAGAGGTCATAACTCTTCCTGAAGTTGGTGGTGTGAGCCTTGAGGCTCCTGTAACCTTCTTCGTAATGGCAGCAGTGAGAAGAAAATATGTCCTAAATGTGGTGGTGGCGGGCGTCCCTGACAGTGGATTCTTCTTTCCTGCAACGATGCTCTGTGAAGATATGCTCAGTAGTGGGGAGGGTTTTACCTGTGATGGACTGGACCGTATCAATTACATTTTGTAGGACTTTCCATTCAAAGGCATTAGTGTTTCCAGACCAGGCTGTGATGCAGCCAGTCAGTATACTCTCCACTACACATCTACAGAAGTTTGCCAGAGTTTTAGATGTCATACTGAATCTTTACAAAATTCTAAGATAGTAGAGACACTGCCGTGCTTTCTTTGTAATTGCTGTTACATGCTGGGTCCTCCGAAATGATCACACTGAGTAATTTAAAGTTGCTGTCTCCACCTCTGGTCCCCTGATGATGGACCTGAAGTCACAATAATCAGCTCCTTGGTCTTGCTGGCATTGAGAAAGAGATTATTGACGTAGCACTATTCAGCCAGATTTTCAATTTCCCTCCTATATTCTGATTCATCATCACCTTTAATTTGGCCGAAGATAATGGTGTCATTGGCAGACTTAATTATAACACTAGAGTTTTGCTTAGCCTCACAGTCATAAGAATAAAGCAAGTAAAGCAATCTGACTTGGTGGAGATTGTAGAAGAGATGTTGTTGCCCATCCAAACCGACTGGAGTCTGCAAGTGAGGAAATCGAGGCTTCAATTGCACAAGGAAGCATTAAGCTCAAGGTCTTGAAGCTTATTGACTAGTTTTGAGGGGAAGGATAGTATTGAGTGCCAAACTGTAGTCAATAAAAAGGACCCTGATGTGTGCAGCTATGCTGTTCTGACGTTTCAGGGTTGAGTGACAACCTAGTGAAATGCTGTGGGCCTGTTGTGCTGGTGAGAAAATTAGAGTGGGTCCAAGTCACTTCTCAGGCAGGATTTGATAAGTTTCATCATGAACCTCTCAAAGCACTTCATCACAGTAAATTTAAGTGCCATTGGACGGTAGTTAGTGAGGCAGGTTACCACGTTGTTCTTAGACTCCGGTATAATTGAAGCTTGTTTGAAGCAGGTGGTACCTCAGAATGCCAATATAACAGGTTAAAGATCACAGTGAGCCCTCCAGCCAGTTGATCAGCAGAGGTCTTTGGTGTAATGTATGGATCTATTTCTTTTAGAGCAATGACTCCCCTTAGCACTACGTATGGTCTGTTGTCTGTGCATTGATCTGTTGTCTACACATGTGCATTGCTCTCTCTCTCTCGCTGCAATGTGAATACACCAGTTAAAACCATCTCTCCCATGTGTGCTTTTATTGAATTGATATGTAGTTGGAAAGACAGAACAATTTGGCAATGAACACAAACCTGAATATCAGAGAATATCACAAACTGCACTGATAAATACAGGATGAAACAGTGAGAAGAAAGAGTTCTACAGTACTGAGTAGGCTGTCATGGATGCTAACAAAGGGACGCGTGAGTAACTACATAGTACACAGTGATACGTGGCGAGATGGATTTAGTCAGGAGAGTTGATGAATTTAGTAGTGCTAATGAAGACTGAGAGTCATATATTGAGAGGGTTGAACTGTATTGTAAGGGAAATGACGTGGATAAGCCAAAAAAAAGCAGCCACGCTTCTTAGCTTAATGGGTGCTAGAACATACAGTCTGTAACTCCTGAAAAGCCAGCACGCGAGACACTTGATGAGAGTGTTTGAGAAGGGGATTGGTAAACTCAAAGGCATGAAGGCCAGAATTGAAATGAATGAAGCAGCAACAACAAGATTCCATAAGGCTCATCCAGTGCCTTACACTACGTTCTAAAGTGGATGCTGAACTTCAGAGCTCATCAGCGTCTGGAATTTTCTCCAAGGTTGAGTGGAGTGACTGGGCCATGTCCAGTGTCCCTGTGATCAAGAAAAGGAAGGCCGGAGCCATTCACATATTTCAAAGTGAGCATCAGCTGGGTGCTAGGTACTCTGCAGTATCCCCTGCCGTGAATAGAAGACATTTTTGCATCCTTGTCAGGCAAGGAGAGGTTTTCAAAGATCATCTTGTCACAAGCCCATGTGCAACTAGAGATTGAGGAGTCAAGCAGGAGGTTTCTCACAATCAACACTCACAACAGACTGTTCCAGTATAATCATCTCATCTTTGGCGTCACATCAGCTCCTGCAGTTTGGCAAACAGCGAAGGACCGAGTGATCCAAGGCATCCCAGCAACATAATGTTACCTTGATGACATCAGTGTGACAGGCAAGAGTGATGAAGAGCACCTCCAGAACCTTGATAAAGTTCCTACAGGCTGAGTGAGTATGGTCGTTGCGCAAAGAGAAAAACGTGAGTTCTTCAAAAATGAAATCTCATATTATGGACGTGTCATTGACAAGCATGGCTCACATAAGTCACGAAGACTGAAGCAGTGCTACAGGCACCCAAACTGAAAAATGCGTCCCAACTCAGGTCATTACTTGAGCCTTGAAAACTACTGTCACCAGTTTCTGCCAAACATTGATACAGTGATGCATTCATTGAACGGACTGTTTCAGACAGGAGCAAAGTGGGAATAGTCAGAAAGATGTGAAAAAGCATTCAAGGAAACAAACAGACTAATAACATCAGATCAACTACTCACCTATTATGATCCATCGCTGCCCATCAGACTGGAGTGCAATGTGTTCCCTTGTAGAATGCCAAAAGATTCTTCAGGGACGTACAGTGTAAAAGAGAGGGATAAAAGAGAACGATGCTGGAGAAGTAGTAACGGGGAACAATGAAATGTTGGGTGAACTAAATTAGGATTTTGCATCAGCCTTCACATTGGAAGACACTAGTGGTAAGGTTGAAGTTCCAGGTGTCAGGGGTTATGAAGTGTGTGAGGTTACCATAACTAGAGGGAACATTCTCGGGAAACGCAAAGGTCTGAAGGGAGATAAATCACCTGGACCAGATGGTGTACACACCAGAGTTCTGGAAGAAGTGTCTGAAGAGACTGTGGAGGCATTAGTAATGATCTTTCAAGAATCGCTAGATTCTGGAATGGCTCTGGAAGACTGGAAAATTGCAAATGTCACTCCACTCTTAAAGAATGGAGAGAGGCAGAAGAAAGGAAACTAGAGGCTAGTTAGTATGATTTCAATGATTGGGAAGATGTTGGAGTCGATTATTAAGGATAAGGTCTCAGGGTATTTGAAAGCACATGATAAAATAAACTGTAGTCAGCATGGTTTGGTCAGGGAAAAATCTTACTTGAAAAATCTGTTGGAAACCTTTGAAGAAATAACAAGCAGGATAGACAAAGAAGAATCGTTTGATGTTGTGTAATTGGATTTTCAGAAGGCCTTTGACAATGTGCCACACATGAGGCTGCTTAACAAGCTACGAGCCCATGGTATTACAGGAAAGATTCTAGCACGGATAAAGCAGTGACTGATTGGCAGGAGACAAAGCGTGGGAATAAAGGGAAACTTCTCTGGTTGGCTGCCAGTGACTAGTGGTGTTCCACAGGAGTCTGTGTTGGGACCGATTCTTTTTACATTATATGTCAATGGTGGAATTGATGGTTTTGTTGCAAAGTTTGCGGATGATATGAAGATGGGTGAGAAGCAGTTAGTTTTGAGGAAGTAGAGAGGTTACAGGACAGATTAGGAGAATGGGCAAAGAAATAGATGGAAAGCAGTGTCAGAAAATGTATGGTCATGCACTTTGAAAAAAGAAATGAAAGGGTTGACTATTTTCGAAATGGAGAGAAAATATAAACAAACTCAAGTGCAAAGCAAATTTGGAGTGCTTGTGCAGGATTCCCTAAAGGTTAATTTTGCAGGTTAGGTCTGTGGTGAGGAAGGCAAATGCAATGTTAGCATTCATTTCAAGAGGACTAGAATATAAAAGTAAGGATGTAATGTTAAAAGTTTATAACGCTCTGGTATGGCCTCTCATACAGTATTGTATGCAGGTTTGTGCCTCTTATCTTAAAAAAGATGTACTGAAACTAGAGAGGGTTCAAAGGAGGTTCATAAAAATGATTCCAGGATTGAATGGCTTGTCATATGAAGAGTGTTTGATGGCTCTGTGCCTATATTAACTAGAATTCAGAAGAATGAGGAGTGACTTCATTGAGGCCTATCAAACGGTGAAAAGAACATGCACAACACGCTGGAGGAACTCAGCAGGTCGGGCAGCATCCGTGGAAATGAACAGTTAACATTTTGGGCCGAGACCCTTCGTCAGGACTGAAGAAGGAGGGGGCAGGGACCCTATAAAGAAGGTGGGGGAGGGTGGGAAGGAGAAGGCTGGTAGGTTCCAAGTGAAAAACCAGTAGGGGCAAGATAAAGGGGTGGGGGAAGGGAGGCAGGGAGGTGATAGGCAGGAAAGGTGAAGAAGGAATAGGGGAAACACAATAGGTAGTAGAAGGAGGCGGAACCACAAGGAAGGTGATAGGCAGCTGGAGGAGGGGACAGAGTGAAACTGGGATGGGGGAAGGGAGGGGGAGGGAATTACCGGAAGTTGGAGAATTTAATGTTCATGCCAAGGGGCTGGAGACTACCCAGACGGTATATGAGGTGTTGCTCCTCCAACCTGAGTTTAGCCTCATCATGGCAGTAGAGGAGACTATGTATGGACATATCCGAATGGGAATGGGAAGCAGAGTTGAAGTGGGTGGCAACCAGGAGATCCTGTCTGTTGAGGCGGACGGAGTGGAGGTGCTCAATGAAGCGGTCCCCCAATCTGCATTGGGTCTCACCAATGTAGAGGAGGCCGCACCGGGAGCACTGGATGCAATAGGTGACCACAACAGACTCACAAGTGAAGTGTTGCCTCACATGGAAGGACTGTTTGGAGCCCTGAATGGTGGTGAGAGAGGAGGTGTAGGGACAGGTGTAGCACTTATGCTTGCAGGGATAAGTGCCAGGTGGGAGATGCGTGGGGAGGGACGTGTGGACCAGGGAGTCGCAGAGGGAACAATCTCTGCGGAAAGTGGAGAGAGGTAGAGAGGGAAAGATGTGCTTAGTGGCGGGGTCCTGTTGAAGGTGGCGGATGTTGCGGAGGATAATGTGCTGGAGCCTTCTCCTTCCCCCCCGCCACCTTCTTTATAGGGTCCCTGCCCCTTCCCTCTTCAGTCCTGACGAAGGGTGTCGGCCTGAAACGTTGACTGTTCGTTTACACAGATGCTGCCCGACCTACTGAGTTCCTCCAGCGTGTTGTGCGTGTTGCTTTGACCCCAGCATCTGCAGAGTATTTTGTGTAAATGGTGAAAGGCCTTGATAGAGTAGATGTGGAGAGAATGTTTCTGATCATGGGAGGATCTAAGACCAGAGGATGCAACCTCAGAATAGAATGGCATCCTTATGGAATGGAGATGAGGAGGAATTTCTTTAGCCAGGGATTGGTGAGTCTGTGGAATTCTTTGCCACAGGCAGCTGTGGAGGCCAAGTCTTTATGTATGTTTAAGGCAGAGGTTGATAGATTCTTGATTGGTCAGGGCATGAAGGGATACGGGGAGAAGGCAGGAGATTGGGGCAGAGTGGAAAATTGGAAATGAATTGAATTGACTTTATTACTTACATTCTTCACATAAATGAGCAGTAAAAATCTTTACATTACATCTCTGTCTAAATGTGCAATGTGCAATTTTTTAGTAATTTGTAATGTATGTACAACAGAACAGTCAACACAGCATAGAAATACAATTGTATCAGCGTGTATTAATCAGACTAATAGCCTGGTGGAAGAAGATGTCCCAGAGCCTGTTGGTCCTGACTTTTATGCTGCGGTACCATTTTCCGGATGGTAGTAACTGGAACAATCTGTGGCTGGGGTGAACTCGGTCCCCAGTGATCCTTTCGGGCACTTTTTACACGCCTGTCTCTGTAAATGTCCTGAATAGTGGGAAGTTCACATCTACAGATGCGCTGGGCTGTCCGCACCACTCTCTGCAGAGTCCTGCGATTGAGGGAAGTACAGTTTCCATACCAGGCAGTGATGCAGCCAGTCAGGATGCTCTCAGTTGTGTCCCTGAAGAAAATCTTTAGGACTTGTGGATCCATACCAAACTTCTTTAACCATCTGAGGTGAAAGAGCAGCTGTTGTGCTTTTTTCACCAGACAGCCTGTATGTACAGACTATGTGAGACCCTTTGTGAAGTTTATGCTGAGGAACTCAAAGCTGTTCACTCTCCCAACCCCAGATCCATTGATGTCAATAGGGATTAGCCCGTCTCCATTCCTCTTGTAGTCCACAAACAGCTCCTTTGTTTTTGAGACATTGAGGGAGAGGTTGTTTTCCTGACACCACTGTGTCAGGGTGATGACTTCTCTATAGGCGAATTCCTTATTATTTGAGATTAGGACAATCAATATAGTATCGTCAGCAAATTTAATTAGCAGATTGAAGCTGTGGGTGGTGACATGGCCAGGAGTATACAGAGAGTAAAGGATGGGGTTTAGTACACAGCCCTGATGGGCTCCTGTGTTGAGTGTCAGAGGGGCAGAAGTGAGGGAGCCTGCTCTTACCACCTGCTGGCGATCTGACAGGAAGTCCAGGATCCAGCTGCACGAGGCAGGGTGAAGGCCGAGGTCTCTGAGCTTCTTGTCAAGCCTGGAGGGAATCATGGTATTGAATGCTGAACTGTGGTCCGAGAACAGTATTCTCACATAAACATCCTTCTTCTCCAGATGTGTAAGGGTGGTGTGTAAAGCTGTGGCTATTGCGTCATCTGTCGATCAGTTGTGTTGGTAGGTGAATTTTAGGGGGTCCAGTGTGGGTGGCAGCGTGCTGTAGATGTAGCATGGATCATCCATGATGAAATGGCAGATTAGACTCAATGGGCCAAATGGCCTAATTCTGCTCCTATATCTAATGGTTTAATGGCCATTTTCTCACACACTATGAAAGATGGATTTGAACATCTGATTGCATTTGTTTCAAGATCACTGATGAGCACAGAATGCAACACTCAGATTGACCAAGGGGCCTTAGTCCAGTATGGGGAATAAAGACTTTTCACCACTACCTCTACAGACATAAGTCTATGCTAGAGACAGATCATCAGCCCCATGTGTCCATTTTCAGTCCCAGGAAGAGTATTCTTGTGATGCCTGCTGTCTGCTTACAACTTTGAGCATTATTCCTAAGATGTTGTCACATCTTCCACTGTTGGCAACTGAAGAAGAAAAGTCTTCATAGTGTGACCCAGCAGAAGTGTTCCACACAGTATTGGTGGACCAGTTCTGAAATACAAAGGGAAACAAGAAATGACTTGGCATTGTCAAAAGTCTATGAAATCATCATGCAAGGATGACCCGCTTATGGTAACCCTACATTTCCAGAGTTCTCAGTGAGATGAGTTCAACTGTCAGTATGTCAAAGAACACTGATGTGTGGATTTTATGTTGTGGTTCCCTCTCAACTGCACACCAAAGTGTTAGAGAATCTACATGAAGGACACCTGGGTGCAGTCAAGATGAAGAGTCACACTGTGGTGGCTGGGAATAGATAGACAGATTGAAGACTTAGCCAAAAGCTGCTCGGCATGCCAGAAAGTTCAAAATGCACCCCACATACACCTGTGGGTGTGGCCATCATCACCATGGCAGAGAGTACATATTGACCTTGCTGGACTACTCATGGACTCTATGTTTTTGATTGTTGTGGATGCTCATTCAAAGTGGCTCGTTGCTATCCCAATTAAGTCAACCACCTCAGAAAAGACTGTCTCTGCCTTGAGGACTATCTTTGACAGAAAAGGCTTACCAGAACAAATTGTGAGTGCCAATGGACCACAATACATGTTAGAAGAACTCCGATTGTTCATGAAGAAAATGGCACCACACATTTTAAGTCAGCTTCTCACCACCCAGCAACAAATGGATTAGCTGAAAGTTTTACCAAATCTTCAAAAAGTCCATTAAAGGACAAGGAGGACATTTCTCTGTAGCACAAGGTAGACAATTTCCTTTTGGTGTGTTGGAACACTTTTCATGCGATGAAAGTCAGACACCTGCAATGCTGTTCATGAACATGAAACTGAGATCTCGTATAGACTTCCTGAAACCAGATCTATGGAGGGAAGTGCAGAATAAACCGTTCAGCCAGTTGCCAAGTGAAGCAGCAAGGAGTTTTGAGGTTATACACAAAGTCCTAGTGTGTAATTACCAAGGAGACAAGTGGACACCCAGTAGGATAGCGACAAGGACTGGACCACTGATGTACACAGTGGGTGTTGGAGATCAGACATAGAGACGTCATGTGGACCAGATATTGGATGCTCACCCGAAGAGCAGACCTGAATTAATTGCAACCAACAAGACAGACACATTATAACCACCAGACTTACATTTTAGTGATGATCACTGACAGCAATGTGACACTGGCAACCACGAGCACAGCTTTAGACAAGACAGCTGCCAAAGTTGATGCTCCTCCACGGGTTCAAAGGAGCTATCCTGAAGGAAACCAAGTGCCACCCAAATGACTGAGTCTTTAGCATAGTGAAGTTAGTTATGGACTGTTATTGTGCAAGCATGTTTATTTGAAATGTGGTTTATGAAAGGAAAATTGAATGTTTTGTACATATACAGTTTTACGTTGCTTTACTCTAAAGGAGGAGGAAGTGTAATGTATGGATCTATTTCTTTAAGGGCAATGACCCCACCCCTTAGCACTACATATGAACAGTTGTCTATGCATGCATAATGTTCTGTTATCCATGCATGCACATTGATCTGTTGACTAGGCCGTGCATTGCTCTCTCTCTCTCGCTGCAACACCAGTTAAACCCATCTCCTGTCTGTGTTGTTTTTGTTTAATTGATATGTAGTTGCAAAGACATAACTCGGCCAGGTGCCCCACCTGGGTTGGACCATTTCCATGGGAATACGCTCTGGAAGGCTGCTTGCACGTCAGCATCAGAGACTGAAATCACAGGGTCATCAGACGCTGTGGGAGTTTCTGATGGCTCCTCCATATTTTGATGGTCAAAGTGAGCATAGAAGGCATTGAGCTCATCTGGAAACAAAGCCTTTTTGTCACCTATGTCACTTTGTTTCACTTTGTAAGAGGTGACAGCGGTCAAGTACTATGATCTGTTTCTCCAGCAGCACGTTCCAGGCTCCCACCACTTACTGTGTCAAAACAAACCTACCTCATACATCTCCTTCAGGCAATCCCGCTCTTAAACTCTTGCAATTGCCCTCTGATATTTGGCAATCTTTGATGAGAGCCAGGACAATAGGACAAAGATGAAACAGGTCACCCTAATGTAAAACTGAGAGTAGAGATAGAGTTGTGAGCTGCCTCCTATTTGCTGGAGGAAAGTGCCTGCGTGTGTCCGGTCTCTCCCTCCCTCTCACTTGATGTTGCTGGAGGATGGTGCCAGAAACTTGGGTCTTGGGCCGGGTTTAATCCACACAGTTTGTGGATTAGACTCTGTAGTTCACATTATAATGTGGTTCTAGTTTCCGGTTGCTCCTTTTTTAATTGCTATTTTGTGCAATTTTGATTGAGGTGGACTAGCTCTGCAGCCTGTGGTCAATGAACGACACAGCATTAAAGAGAACCGAACCAAACTAAACGGAACATTAACACGAGGAAATCTGCAGATGCTGGAATTTCAAGCAACACACATAAAAGTTGCTGGGGAGCGCAGCAGGCCAGGCAGCATCTCTAGGAAGAGGTACAGTTAACGTTTCGGGCCAAGACCCTTCGTCAGTCTGGTCTCGGCCCGAAACGTCGACCGCACCTCTTCCTAGAAATGCTGCCTGGCCTGCTGCGTTCACCAGCAACTTTGATGTGTGTAAACTGAACATTCCTAGATTATTTCAATAACTTTGTGGTTAGATATTTTTTTTATTTTCTGGTTTTCATTGTTTATTTTTTGCCTTTTGCATGATTTGTTCTTTATATTTGCAAGTTTGGGGGTTTGCTCAGTGTTTGAATGGGCTGCTCGGTGTTTCTTTGTTTCATGGCTGTCTGTGGGAAGATGAAGCTCAGAGCTATACAGTTTGTACATTACATACATACCTCAATAATTAATGTACTTTGAATCTTTGAAACAGGAACTAGCGGACAAGGAAACTGGGCGCTAAAAGAAAAAAGATTAGGACAGCAAAAACATTCATGAAATTAAATTATCATGGAAAATAACAGAGTGATAATAGAGTATTATAGAGGCACATAAATGAAATGGGCCTCTAAGGACTGCTAAGATAACATCTTGAAAGCGATAGTGAAATGACAGAGTTAGTTACATTGCTTCAGCATTCAGAAGGAAGATTGATTTGGTGGAGGTGTCTTGTAGACATATGACTGAATGAAAAAAAATTAAAAATGCTAAATACCATATGAATTATTCAAACTCAGAGCAAATAAAATACCAAATCTAAATAAATTGCAATTGTTCCTTTTAAATTAATCAAGGGAAAAGACAGCATTAGCATCAGTACACATGTATATTAATTATTTCATCAGCAAAAAGACATTGCAAGTGAGCTCTTAGATAACATATACTTAAGGAGAACACGACTCTTAGAAAATAAGAGTGGAATCGGGGCAAGAACAAATAACTCTCTAATTCCAAAAAGAAACTACACATTAAATATTTCAACTTAGTTTAATAGGTTCATAACTCAAAAGAAAATAAGTACTAGGCCCTGTTGCTTGAGAGGTATGACAGAAGAACATCGATATCCTAATACAGTACTACCTTAGGCACAGTACTGTATCTGCCAACGTGGAATGGAGGGCGAGTTTGTAAATCTGGCGGGAGCAAAGAATTTTGGGAACAGTGTCGCTAGAGTGCCGTGGGAGGGGTGTGGGAAAGGTGGCAGAGAAGGAGTGCCAGGGTTGGGGAGGGACACCAGGCAAGATCATTTGATTCCAAACAATTGGTTTGTTGATCATTACAGAATGTCACTTTGGTGCTTCCTGCTGCTGCCCCTCTCCCTTCCCCTTATCCTAACCATGATTCCCCTCTCCCTGACCCCTTCCCACTCTTAGTCCACAATAGAGACCCATATGAGACTCAGGCTTATCATCACTCACATCTGTCATGCAGTTTTTTTTATTGTGGCAGCAGTACAGTGCAATACATAAGATTACTACAGCATTGTGCAGCAGTATTAGGTCTAAGACTTGCACAGTACTGTAGATAGCAGGGATGGGAAGCAGTCTAACCTCTGTGCCTTGGAGCCACAAAAATATATTTATTTAGATTATGAGAACACTCAGTCCTCTTTTATTGTCATTTAGAAATGCATACATGCATTAAGAAATGATACAATGTTTCTCTGGAGTGATAGCACAGAAAACAGGACAAACCAAAGACTAACACTGACAGAACCACATAATTATAACATATAGTTACAGCAGTGCAAAACAATACCATAATTTGATGAAGAACAAACCATGGGCATGGTAAAAATAGTCTCAAAGTCCCCGAGTGGATCGACTCCCGAGTCCCCGATAGCAGGCGGCAAAGGGAGAAACTCCCTGCCATGAACCTCCAGGCACCGTCAACTTGCTGATGCCTTGGAAGCAGCCGACCACAGCCGACACTGAGTCTGTCCGTCCGAAAACTCGAGCCTCCGACCAGCTGCTCCAATACAGCCTCCCGAGCGCCATCCCCTGCCAAGTGCCTTCGACCTCACCTCGGCCGCTGAAACATGCAAAGCCGAGGATTTTGGGGCCTTCCGCTCCGGAGATTCCGGTTACCACACAGTAGCAGCGGCAGCGAAACGGGCATTTCAGAAGTTTTCCAGATGCTCCTCCGTACTCTCACGTTCGTCCCCATCAAATCAGACTTATGCACAGTCCCCTACTTGACAGATAACAGATATCATTCATTCACCAGAGAGGCCGTGCCCGCTGCCATCGCGCCGCCATCTTCTCCTCCTAGAATTTGATTTTATTTGGATATACAGCACAGTAACAGGCCCTACTAGCCCAACACCCACACTGCCCTATTAAATCCATGTGTCCAATTAACCTATGAACCTATGTGCCTTTAGACTGGGGAAGAAACCAGATCACCTGGAGGCAACCCATGTGGTCACACAGAGGATATACAAACTCCTTACAGACAGCAGTAGGAATTGAACCCAGTTCACTGACACTATTATAGCGTTACGCTAATCTCAACACTACTGCTGTAGAAGCTGGAAAATCGAAAAAGAAGCTGGAGGCATTCAGCTAATCATGTTTGCATAGCGCTTAGCATAATTGCTTTACAGCATCAGCGATTATTGATCGGGGTTTGATTCATGTCACTGTCTTTGAGGAGCTTGTATGCACTTCCTGTGATTGTGTGGGTTTTCTCCGGGTGCTGTGGTTTCCTCCTACATTCCAAAGACGTATGGTTAGGGTTAACCTGTTGCAGGTATGCTACGTTGGCGACACTTGTGGGATGCCCTCTCAGACTGTTGAAGGCTCAAAATATTCACTGTTTATTCCCTTTCATAGATGTTGACTGAGCTGCTGAGTTCCTCCAGCATTTTGTGAGTTGAAGAAAAATCAAAAAAATCTTTCCTGTCAACAATTCAGGATGTTTCAAAGCACTTTACAAGAGGAGTTTATATGTTCTCCCTGTGACCTCGTTAGTTTTCTCTGGGTGCTCCAATCTCTTCCCACATTCCAAAGGCGTCTGGGTTAGGGTCAGTAAATGTGAATGGTATACCAGTGCAAAAGTGTGGTGACACTTGTGAGCTGCCACCAGAACAATATTCAAACTGAGTTGGTTGTTGATGCAAAGCGAGGAATTTCACTTTGTTTCAATGTTTTAATGTACATGTGACAAATAAAGTGAGTCTTCATACATGGTCACAGTGTCCATGGGGAGAGAAACTGAGTTAGCATTTCAGGTGGTGGTCCATTCATTAGAACTGGAGAAGTAAGAAAACAAGATTAAAAATTCAATTTTGTTTATTGTCAATCTTCAATACAGAAATGTAAAGGAGAACCAAATGATTGTTACTCTGCAGCTGATACAAGTAAAAAAAATATAATAAGCATGAGGAACGCAATAATAAATACACATATAAAGCAATTCTATAAAACACAACGTACATGTTTTTTGCCAGTAAGAAAATATGTCCCCACCTCTCTTCCTCTATTCCCCATTCTGGCTTCATACCTCTTTTCACCTGTTTGTCACCTCCCTCTGGAGCCCCTCCTCCACTTCCCTTTCTCCTGTGGAGAAAGGTACCCAATGAGAAAGTAAGGAGGCATGGGATCGAAGGGGACATTGCTTTGTGGATCCAGAACTGGCTTGCTCACAGAAGGCAAAGAGTGGTTGTAGGTGGGTCATATTCTGCATGGAGGTCAGTGACCAGTGGTGTGCCTCAGGGATCTGTTCTGGGACCCTTACTCTTCATGATTTTTATAAATGACCTGGATGAGGAAGTGGAGGGATGGCTTAGTAAGTTTGCTGATGACACAAAGGTGGGAGGTACTGTGGATAGTGTGGAGGGCTGTCAGAGGTTACAGCGGGACATTGATAGGATGCAAAACTGGGCTGAGAAGTGGCAGGTGGAGTTCAACCCAGATAAGTGTGAAGTGCTTCATGTTGGTAGGTCAAATATGATAGCAGAATATAGTATTAATGGTAAAACTCTTGGCAGTATGGAGGATCAGAGGGATCTTGGGGTCCGAATCCATAGGATGCTCAAAGCAGTTGTGCAGGTTGACCCTGTAGTTAAGAAAGTATATGGTGTATTGGCCTTCATCAATCGTGGAGTTGAATTTAGGAGCCGAGAGGTAATGTTACAGCTATATAGGACCCTGGTCAGACCCCACTTGGTTCTGTGCTCAGCTCTGGTTGCCTCACTACAGGAAGGATGTGGAAACCATAGAAAGCATGCAGAGGAGATTTACAAGGACGTTGCCTGGATTGGGAAGCATGCCTTATTAAAGCAGGTGTTATTAAAGCAGGTTGAGTGAACTCGGCCTTTTCTCCTTGGAGCAATGGAGGATGAGAAGTGACCTGATAGAGGTGTAGAAGATGATGAGAGGCATTGATCGTGTGGATAGTCAGAGGCTTTTTCCCAGGGCTGAAATAGCTGCCACAAGAGGGCACAGGTTAAAGGTGCTTGGGAGTACAGAGGAGATGTCAGGGGTAAGTTTTTTCCACAGAGAGTGGTGAGTGCGTGGATTGGGCTGCCAGCAACGGTGGTGGAGGTGGATACGATAGGGTCTTTTAAGAGACTTTTGGATAGATACATGGAGCTTAGAAAAATAGAGGGCTATGGGTAAGTCTAGTAATTTCTAAGGTAGGGACATGTTCGGAACAGCTTTGTGGGACGAAGGGCCTGTATTGTGCTGTAGGTTTTCTACGTTTCTATGTTTCTATGTTACACTTTCCTCCTCTCCTATTTCTTCCTCCGCTGCCCTTTACATTTCCTACCCACCTGGCTTCACCTATCGCCTTCTAGCTATCTCCTTCCCCTCCTCCCCACCTTTCGATTCTGACATCTTCCCACTTTCTTTCCAGTCCTGAAGAAGCGTCTCGGCCTGAAATATTTACTGCTTATTCTTTTCCATAGATGCTGTCTGAACTGTTGAGTTCTTCCCGCATTTTGTGTGTGTTGCTTTGGACTTCCAGCATCTGCAAAATCTCTCATGTTTATTGGTTTACAAGTAATTGCTATATGCATGGACTGATTGTACGTACAGCACATCAAGTGTTGCTAGGTAATGTGTCTATAGTTGTGGTGAGGTGAGTTAATACATGGAAATGTTAATCTGCCTGATGGCTTACAGGAACTAACTGCTGTGCTTGTTTAACTTGCTTGGGGGAAGCATGTTACATTGTAAAGAGCTGGAGGGAAAGAAAGAACAACGTGATAAATGTTAACAAGGATGTCAAGGTAATAACAATTAACAATTCACCATTGAGGATATATATACAGAAAGGGGCTGGAACATGCCAGTAGCTTTGTGAAGGATCGCACCCACTCTGGTCTTGGACTGTTCGTTCCACTCCCATCAGGGAGGAGGCTACGTAGTTTCTGCACAAGGACAATCAGATTCAAAACCAGTGACTTTCTCCAGGCAGTGAGGCTGATCATCACCTCCATCAACTAATCCACCCCTCCACTCCCGCCACCACCATCAATTCATCATTCCCTGTCAGTCACCTTATGTACAGATACTCTTGTGCTCGTGTCACTTTATGGACATACAATAATTTACGTATATACGCAATCTTAAGCATTTATATTTACAGTGTTATTTTATTATTGTGATCTTTATCTTATTGTGTTTTTTTGAGCTGTCCTGGATCCAGAGTAACAATTATTTTGTTCCCCTTTACAGTTGTGTACTGAAAATGACATTAAGTGACCTTGAATCTTGAACTGGATTAAATAAAAATGGAAGCTGAACACAGAGGAGAAAAAAGTAAACAATTTGGAACTGAAGTATCCAACGACATAATTTATAAGACTTCATGATTTTCCTTGTTAACGTTATCTTGATGTTTTTATCACTAAATATATAAATCTGACATACAACATATAAATATAGATCTAAGCCCCAGGGCATAGTTTGAGGCCAAGTTTCTTATGGATTCTGCAGAAGGTACAAAGGGCAAATTGGTTTTCTGTGGTTTTTATTTCAGTCAGTCCAGGTAAAGGGTCTTGTTTCGAAACATCAACTGTCCATTTCCCTCCATAGATGCATAGATACTGCCTGACCTGCTCTGCCATTCCATCATAGCTGATTTATTTTCCCTCTCAACACCATTCTCCTGCCATCTCTCTATAACCTTTGACTAATCAAGTACCTATCAATCTCTGCTTTAATATACCCAATACTCTTTGATTTATGGAAGTCTTGCATGCCTGGAAAACAGTTTGTGAAGTGTAATTGTTTAAAATTGAAAAGACCATGTGTAATTAATTTTGAATGTTTTAGTATGGAACCTACTAAAACCTAAGTGGCCACCTTATTAGGTACACCTGTACACCTGCTCATTAATGCAAATATTTAATCGTGTGGCAGCAACTCAGGTCAAGAGGTTCAGTTGTTGTTCAGACCAAAAATCAGAATGGGGGAGAAATGTGATCTAAGTGCTTCTGATTGTGAAATGATTGTTCGTGCCAGATGGGGTGGTTCAAGTATCTCAGAAGCAACTGATCTTCTTGGATTTTCACACACAACAGTCTCTCGAGTTTCCAGAGAATGGTATGAAAAAACAAATTAAATAAGCAACATTTCTGTGGGTGGAAATGCTTTGTTAATGAGAGAGGTCAGAGGAGCATGGCCAGACTGGTTCAACCTGACAGGATGGTGACAGTAACTCAGATAACCAATCATTACAGCAGTGGTGTGCAGAAGAGCATCTCTGAATACACAACTCATTGAACCTTGAAGTGGATGGGTTACAGCAGCAGAAGATGATGAACATACACTCAGTTTACTAGGTGCAGGAGATTCCTAGTGAAGTGGCTTCATAGAACATAGAGCATAGAATGGTACAACACTCAACAAGCCCTTTTAGCCCACAATTTTGTGACAAGATCATTAAGTTAACGACAGTTAATTAAAGTAATTGAAGCAGCATGCGAGCATACTTCTTAGTGCAATGTTATTACTGCTCCTAAGAACACTGATCGGGGTTTGATTCCTGCCTTTGTCTGCAAGGAGCTTGCACATTCTCTGTGTGATCATGTGAGTTTGCCCACATGCTGGTTTCTTCCCACATTCCAAAGGCATTCAGGTAGTGTTAGTGAGTTGTGAGCATGCTATGTTGGTACTGGAAGCATGGAGACACTTGTGGGCTGTCCCCAGCACATCCTCGGACTGTGCTGGTCATTGACACAAAACAACAAATTTCACTGCGTGCTTCACTCCTGCCTATACAATGCCCATGTCCTTTCATTCTCTGCATAGTCATTGTCATAGTCACAGTCATAGTCATAATCATACTTTATTGATCCCGGGGGAAATTGGTTTTCGTTACAGTTATAAATAATTAAATCGTAATAAACCATAAATAATTAAATAGTAATAAGTAAATTATGCCAGGAAATAAGTCCAGGACCAGCCTATTGGCTCAGGGTGTCTGACCCTCCAAGGGAGGAGTTGTAAAGTTTGATGGCCACAGGCAGGAATGACTTCCTATGACGCACTGTGCTGCATCTCTGTGGAATGAGTCTCTGGCTGAATGTACTCCTGCGCCCAACCAGTCCATTATGTAGTGGATGGGAGACATTGTACAAGATGGCATGCAACTTGGACAGCATCCTCTTTTCAGACACCACCGTCAGAGAGTCCAGTTCTATCCCCAATCATATTCATGATAGTCAATCATATTCAACACTGAGATTCATTTTCTTCTGGGTATACTTAATAAAATATATAGAATAAAACTATAACAAGATCAACAAAAGACCACCTGACTCGGATTACACATCAAAGTTGCTGGTGAACGCATCAGGCCAGGCAGCATCTCTAGGAAGAGGTACAGTCGACGTTTCGGACCGAGACCCTTCGTCAGGGCTAACTGAAAGAAGAGCTAGTAAGAGATTTGAAAGTGGGAGGGGGAGCCCAACCTCTGGGCTTTTTCCCCCTCCCCCTTTTCTTTCTCCCTGGGCCTCCTGTCCCATGATCCTCTCATATCCCTTTTGCCAATCAACTGTCCAGCTCTTGGCTCCATCCCTCCCCCTCCTGTCTTCTCCTATCATTTCGGATCTCCCCCTCCCCCTCCCACTTTCAAATCTCTTACTAGCTCTTCTTTCAGTTAGTCCTGACGAAGGGTCTTGGCCTGAAATGTCGACTGTACCTCTTCCTAGAGATGCTGCCTGGCCTGCTGCGTTCACCAGCAACTTTTGTGTGTGTTGCTTGAAATTCCAGCATCTGCAGAATTCCTCGTGTTTGCATTTTTAAAAACCTGACTAGGATGTTCAACTGGAGTGCAGAATACAACAAATTGTGCATATACAAAAAGAAGAAACAATAATAATCAGAATCAGGTTTAATATCTCTGGCATATGTCTTGAAATTTGTTAACTCTACTGCAGCCTTACAATGAAATACATGATAAATAAATTGAGGAAAAAGCTGAATTACGTTAAGTATATATTTATATACGTATATATATACGTCTGTTAACTAGTCAAGTTAAAATAAGTAATGCAAACAAAATCAGAAGTAAAAAGGTAGAGATGTAGTGTTCATGATTCAACGTCCATTTAGTTATCGGATGGCAGAAGAGAAGAAACTGTTAAATAAACAATAAATATCCAGAACATGAGATGAAGAGTCCCTGAAAGTGAGTTGTGGGAACATTTCAGAGATGGGGCAAGTGAAGTTGTGTGAAACTATCCCCTTCAGTTCCAGAGCCTGATCTTTGAGGGGTAGTAACTGTTCATGTGTATACTTAAGAGCCTCTTAAATGCCTCCCTTGTATCTGCCTCCATCACTACCCGTGCCTGTTCATTCCAGGCTGACACTACTGCCTGTGTAAAAATATTTGCTCTATACTGTACTTCGTCTTTAATTTTTTCCCTTTCCGCTTTAAATGCATGGCCTCCGTCTTTAGTTAGTCTATTATGTCTCATGCACTTCCTTCATCTATAGAGGGATTGCATAATTGGAAACCATTTTGTTAAATGGAATTATGTAATTTGAAAAAGGATGTGTGAAACTGTTTAGTTTTAGTATGGTGCATTTTAACTCTCAGAAGGTGATTTTTTTTCTGATTATAGTGAAAAATAACTGTAATAAACTTAGAAAACCTGCAGCACAGTACAGGCCCTTCTGCCCAGAAAGCTGTGCCGAACATGTCCTTACCTTAGAACTACCTAGTCTTATGAACTGAAAAGTAAACTAATTTCAAAATGGCAGCTGCGGAGGCCAATTAATTGGGTATATTTAAGTCAGAGTTTGATAGATCCTTAATTGGTCAGAGCTTGAAGGGATACGGAGAGAAGGCATGATTTTGGGGCTGAGATGGAAATGGATCAGCCAAGTTGAAATTGTGGAGCAAACTCAATCGGCCAAATAGCCTAATTCTGCTCCTATATCTTATAGCCTTATGTTCTTAAAGGACTTGATGGTATTACAACAAAAAATAATTAAGCAAGAACTTGTCAATCAGATATGAAGATACAGTAGAATGCAGGATGTCATTTATTCTTAAAATAGAATAAAGACCTTTGTTTGAAGCTCCTAATATTATTATAAGTAGTTTGTCAGCACACCAGCAGTGAACAAGGTTCGGTCCAATATACAATAGCTAGCCACAATACCTTACATAAAGCTCTTCCCAACACTATGATGGGAAGTTAAAGCTACTTGATTTTATAGAATTAAAACTCTTATCACTAACAACAAATGTTCACTTGTTCTCAACATGAAAATTTGAGTGGATTTGCCAGTTTTACACAGTGTGAGCCAGGCATTAATCTTCAGACATGACTAATCTTCGGCTTTGTGAAGCATACAATGAGAAGGCCATATTCAGTAAACCGTGTTGGATTTGAGCACAGGTGAAGGATTGAGTTGAAATAGGTCCTCAGTGAGTATAATTAATGGTCAGAGCAAGATGGGTAACAAATCTCTGACAATAAAAATTAGGAGTTGCTCAAATAGTTTAGTCCGAAACATGAAAGCTTACTACAGAATCAGAATGAGGTTTAATATCACTGGCTTGCATTGTGAAATATGTTTTGTGACATAAGTACTGTGCAATACATCATAAAAACTGTAAATTACAATTACATACATATGTCTGTCTGTCTGGGTACCATATCCAATGCGGACTTTGGTGACCATGTTTTCCATATAGATCTATCCTTCGTTTTTTTGGATGACTTCCATTTTCTCGATGTGTAGCCACCTGGCTATGCTTTTGATGTACATAAGCTAATGTCTTCCTCTAGCTTTGCTCCCCTCAATCTTTCCAGACAGCATGAGTTTTCCTAGTTCATCTTTCCGCATCGTATGAGTGATCGAACTGCTTGGGCTCTTCTGAGAACTTCTTCATTTGATGTGTGTGTGGAACATGGTATTTTTAGCATTCTCCTGCAGAACCATAATTCAGCTGCTTCTAGTCTCTTTTCCATTGTTGGAGAAATGGTCCAGTGTTCAATTCCATAAGTCAGGATAGAATAAATGTCGCACTGCAGTATTCTGTTTTTAGTGTACGTGCTCATCTTTCTGTCTGTTAATATGGTCTTCATTTTTTAGAAAGCTTCTTTTGCCATTGCTATTCTGTATTTGATATCTGTGTTGCACCTGCCATTATTTGTTATTAGACTGCCAAGATATTTGAATTTGTTGACTTGTTTAATGTTTGTATTTCCGATCTTGATCACATATTGTGGGATGTTTGTCTTTCTGGAGATGACCATGGTTTCTGTCTTCTTGGTGTTGATTGAGAGGCCTCTGCGATTACTTTCTGCTGCCACTATAGTGAGTAGTTCTTGAAGTTTTGTTTCTGAGTCAGCTATTAGTACAATGTCATCAGCATATCTGATGTTATTTATATTATGGTCTCCAATTGTGAATCCTTTGATGTCTTTGATACTTCTCAAGATATTTTCACTTTACAGGTTGAATAAGTCTGGTGAAAAGACACAACCTTGCCAGACTCCTCTTACGATATTCACATACTCACTCACTTCTTTATATTTAAATATATATATATATATATATATATATATATATATATATATAATTTAAATATACAGTTAAATTAAATATGTAGTGTAAAAGGTAGGTAAAAAGAGAAAATAAATAGTGAGGTAGTGCTCTTGGGTTCATTGCCCTTTCAGAAATCTGATGGCGGAGGGGAAGAAGCTGTTTCTAAAATTTTGAGTGCGTGTCTTCAGGTTCCTGTACTTCCTCCTTAATGGCAGTTTTGAGTAGAGGGCATATCCAGGGTGATGTGGGTCCTTAATGACTGATGCCTTCATTTTGAGGCATCATCTTTTGAAGGTGTCCTCAATGCTTACTTTATACTTTATTGTCACCAAACAATTGATACTAGAACGTACAATCATCATAGCGATATTTGATTCTGCGCTTCCCGCTCCCTGGATTACAAATCGATAGTAAATATTAAACATTTAAATTATAAATCATAAATAGAAAATAGAAAAATGGAAAGTAAGGTAGTGCGAAAAATCGAGAGGCAGGCCTGGATATTTGGAGGGTACGGCTCAGATCCGGGTCAGGATCCGTTCAGCAGTCTTATCACGGTTGGAAAGAAGCTGTTCCCAAATCTGGCCATACGAGTCTTCAAGCTCCTGAGCCTTCTCCCGGAGGGAAGAGAGACGAAAAGTGTGTTGGCTGGGTGGGTCGTGTCCTTGATTATCCTGGCAGCACTGCTCCAACAGCGTGCGGTGTAAAGTGAGTCTCAGGACAGAAGATTAGTTTGTGTGATGTGCTGCGCCGTGTTCACGATCTTCTTCAGCTTCTTTCGGTCTTGGACAGGACAACTTCCATACCAGGTTGTGATGCACCCTAGAAGAATGCTTTCTACGGTGCATCTATAAAAATGCTGGGGAGGCTAGTGCCCATGATGGTGCTGGCTGATTTTACAACTTTCTGCAATTTTTTCTGATCCTGTGCAGTGGCCTCTCCATCCCAGACTGTGATGCAACCCTGCCAGACAATGATGTAGAATCATCTAATATTTAAAAAAACCCTAAGGTTAAAAAAATACAAGTGTTTGCACTACATTAAGTTGTAATTTTGAGCAACAAAAATGGGAACAGTGCATAATTATTTTGAGTAAGTTGATAAATAATGAGCTAGTTGATTTAATGAGTGGTAGAATGTTAGAAAGTAACTCAGTCTCCATTTAATGACAAGATGTTGATCAGAATAAATGAACTGATTTTGTAACAAGCTTTCTAGATTCTATGTTCAAGTGGTTAGGCAAAATACTGTTTTTGATTTGTGCTAAATTATTATTTGTCATTGAATTAAATGGGACTGGACTTAGAAGCAGTGTATGACTGTTGTTCCCCATTGATAACACAATGGACTGAAGACTAAAGTCTAGCCCAAGGACCATTTAAACAATGAGAGGTATCCAGGTTACTGGTTAGGTTTTGAAGTTGTAGTAGGGCTTGCTTTTCAATTTAGGGAAAGATTTTGAGAAACTAATCAAGAGGCTTCCCCTCCATCATAGCTGATTTTTAAAATGTATTGCACTATACTGCTGCTGCATATACTCAGTGGCCACTTTATTAGGTACACCTGTACACCAGTTCGTTAATGCAAATTTCCAATCAGCCAATCATGTGGTAGCAACTCAATCCATAAAAGCTTGCAGACATGGTGAAGAGGTTCAGACCAAACATCAGAATGGGGAAGAAATTCAATCTAAATGAGTTTGACTGTGGAATGATTGTTGGTGCCAGACGGGGTGGTTTGAATATCTCAGAAACTGCTGGTCTCCTGAGATTTTCATGCACAACAGTCTCCAGAGTTTACAGGGAATGGTGCAAAAAACAGAAAAAAATATCCAGTGAGTGGCAGTTCTGTGGGTGAAACTGCCTTGTTAATAATTGAGGTCAGAAGAGAATGGTTCAAGATGATAGGAAGGTGACAGTACTCAAATAAGCATTGCACAGAAAAGCATCTCTGAACACATAACATATCAAACCTTGAAGTGGTTGGGCTGCAGAAGCAGAAGATCATGAACATTTACTCAAAGGTCACTTTATTAGGCAACTAATAAAGGTACCAATAAGTCATCATTGAAGTCTCATTACTTGGACAGCGAGCTGAAATGGAACTCTCATGCACCAGTTATGCTGGCTGCTCATTCCACGTTATCATGACCTTCTGAGTGAAGTTCCTCCTCAAATTCCTCTTAAACTTCTCACCTTTCACTCTTAACCCATGACCTCTGGTTTTAATCCCACCCAAACTCAGTGGGAAAAAGCCTAATTGCATTTACCCTGTCTATACCCATCATAATTTTGTATACCTCTATCAAATCTCCTCTCAATCTTCTAAATTCCAAGGAATAAAGTCCTGACCTAATCAACCTTCCCTGATAACTCATGTCCTCCAGACCCAGCAACATCCTTGTAAATGTTCTCTGCACTCTTTCAACCTTATTTACATCTTTCTTGTATGTAGGTGATCCAAAACAGCATACAATACTCTAAATTAGGCATCAGCAATGTCTTATACAACTTCAGCATAACATCCCAACTCCTGTACTCAATACATTAACTTATGAAGGCCAACGTGCCAAAAGCTTTCTTTACGACCCTATCTACCTGTGATGCCACTTTCAATGAATTATGGACCTGTATTCCCAGATTTCTTTGGTCTCCCACACTCTTCAGTGCCCTACCATTCACCGTGTAAGACCTACCTTAGTTGGTCCTACAGAAGTGGAAAACCTCACACTTGTCTGCATTACATTCCATCTGGCATGTTTGAGCCCATTTTCCCAGCTGATGCATATCCGCCTGCAAGCCATGACAGCTTTCCTCGCTGTCTACTACACTCCCAATCTTGGTGTCAGCTGCAAATTTGTTCTTTCAGTTAATCGCATTATAATCCAGATCATTAATATAGATGACAAACAAAAAAAGACCCTCACTAATCCCTGCAGCAGACCACTAGTTACAGGCCTCCAGTCAGAGAGGCAACCCTCTACAACTGCTCTCTGGCTTTACCCACACAACCAATATCTAATCCAATTTACTATCTCATCCTGAATGCCAAGCAATTGAACCTTCTTGACCAGCCTCCTATGCAGGACTTTGTCAGATGCCTTACTAAAGTCCATGTACATAACATCCACTGCCTTGCCTTCATCCGCTTTCCTTGTAGCTTTCCATAAACCTCTGTAAGATTGATTAGACATAACCTACCGCACACAACTATCCTTAGTCAGTCTATGTGTATGCGAATATTTATATATCCGGTCCCTTTGAATACCTTCCAATAACTTCCCACAAATGATGTCAGACTCACCGGCCAAGACATTTTTAGACAGCTGAACAACTTTGGCTTTCCTCCAATCCTTTGGTACCTCCCCTGTCATTAAAGATGATTTAAATATCTCTGTTAAGGCCCCAGAAATTTATGCACTTGCCTCCCATAGGGTCTGAAGGAACATTTTGTCAGAACCCAGGGATTTATCCACTCTATTTTGCCTCAGTGAAGCAAACACCTCCTCCTATGTAATCTATACAGGGTCCATGAAGTTGATGTCACTTTGCCTCATTTCTATAGACTCTGTGTCTATCTCCTGAATAAATACAGATCCAAAGAATTAACTTAGGATCTCCCCCACCTGTTTTGGCACCACATGGATTACCATTCTGTTCTTTCAGAGGACCAAATAATTCCCTTGCAATCCTCTTGTTCTTAACATGTCTGTAGAATCCTTAGGATTCTTCTTCACCTTGTCTGCTATAGCAACTTCATAACTTCTTTTAGCCTTCCTGATTTCTTACTTAAGTTTCCTCTTGCATTTCTTGTACTCCATACGCACCTCATTTGTTCCTGCTTGCCTCTACCTGCTATGCAACTTCTTTTTTTCTATTAACCAGGCCCTCACTATCTTTTGAAAAACAAGGTTTCCTACTCTTGTTATCTTTACTTTTTATTCTGACAGGCACATACAAGCTTTGTTCTCTCAAAACTTCACTTTTAAAGACCTCCCACTTACCAAGTACACCTTTGCCAGAACAGCCTATCCCTGTTTTCACTTGCCAGATCATTTCTTATACCATCAAAATTGGCCTTTCTCCAATTTAGTATGTTAACCTAAGGACCAGACCTAACTTCTCGAATATTTACTTTAAAACTAATGGCATTGTGGTCTCTGGATGCAAAGTGTGCCTCTACACAAACTTCTGTCACCTGCCCCATCTCATTCCCTCATAGCAGATCCAGTACTGCACGCTCTCTCTCGTTGGGGCTTCCGTGCACTTATGAAGAAAACTTTCCTGAACACATTTGACTAACTCTATCCCATCTAGTCCTTTTACAGTATGCGAGTCCCAGTCAACATGTGGAAAGCTGAAATCACCTGCCATAACAGCCTTATTTTTCTTGCAACAGTCTGCGATCTCTTTACAAATTTGTTCCTTTAAATCCCTAAGACTGTTGGGTTGGCTGTAATATAGCCACATTCATACTCACAGCTTTCTTATTACTCTTTTCCACCAAAAATGCCTCAGTCCTGATGGAGCACCTCTGTGTCATTTTCCCTGACTAGTAACACCACCACTCCTCCTTTAACCCCTTCCACTCTGTAATGTCTAAAACAACAGACCCTCTGAATACTGAGCTGCCAGTCCTACCAGTCCTGCAACCAAGTCTCACGAATGGCTTGTTTCATTGCACCCACGTTGTCTCGTAGGTGCACCATGATCTGGAGGAACACTGCTTTGTTTGGTTGTACGCATGTGCAGTCAGATGACAATAAACTTAAACTTGAACCTGAATTTGTACTTGATTATAAACCTGGTTCTGATTCTGATAGGCTCTTAACTATATCTGTTACAATTCTTGCACACTTATTCTCATCTACTCTACCTCCACCCAGAACAAGAGAAAAGGTAGGAGAGATCCCTTTCTCTCACCTCAGTGATCTGTACACTTGGAGATCATTCTCTTGAAAAATATTCCAATTTGCTACCACTTAATGCATCTTATCCAATAACCACTCCTCAGTTGATTGTGCCTTACCATGTAACATAGGAGATACCACCCGTGCTACTTACTTCCTCTCTAGCTGCATTCTAGGACTGCAATCACTCTCTTTCCCGTTGATGTGGGTACTTACTTGTGCTTCCTTCAACTTTGGATGGAGAGGTGGAGATATGTCTTAATCAAAGGTCGTGTAAGGTGCTCCTTCCCTCCACTTGCCAGCAGATCACCCTTGGGCAAGGTATAGCACCTGCTTAGCCCCTGAGCAGGCTGGCATGAAGCCATGGGAGTAGGTAATGGATAGTCTTATGAGCAGCTGGTGCATATCACCAGCCCAGGCTATATGACCACTGATGCCAAGCAGCCAGCCTCTGAAGAGTATTGATAATGGCTGGGACACTCACCTTGTAAAGAGCCTACCGAGAAGAAGGCAATGGCAAACCACTTCTGTAAGAGAAAATTGTCAAAAGCAGTCATGGTTATGGACCATGATCTCCTACATCTTACGATACGGTATAAAATGAATGAATGAATCTTTCAACTTGGTGTTTTGTGATTGATGCCCCCTGTGGAGTGCCCTCTCCAAAGAAGAAAACAGATGCACTTTAAGTTGGCAAGGGAGATACCAAGCTTCTAGATTCCTGCTGCTTTAAATAATGGAATCATGGAACCAGTCACAAGGACGTCAACGATTTTGGCTTCCTCTATCCCTTCAGTCTCACCATCTTTTGGACGAAAAAGAAGATAATCTACATCTCCCTTTTCATCCATCTTCCAGTTGTTTTAAATTGACCTCACTGCCAAAGGTAGTAGGTGTTTGCTATTTATGTACCTCATCACTGTCAAAGTCCAATCCTGGCTTGACTTCAGAAAACGCAATGCATCACACTTAAGTAAATTGTACACCATTTACCAATTCTCAGCCCACTTACCTCAGTGATCAAGATCCCCTTGTAGTTTTTAGAATGACTCCGAATGAGTCCATTCTATCTCAGGAATATCCTTTATGATACTATTTAAAACTTGCTTCTGCCCTGTTATTCCTTAAGTTCAACTTGAAGTTCAAGTTTAATTGTCATTTACCATACATGAATACCTATGAATACAGCCAAATGAAACAGTTTTACTCCAGGGCCAAGGTGTAGAACACAGTACCAACAAACATACACAGCACAAGACACATATAGCATGTATAAGATATCAGAAAAGGACAGTCACACAAAAAAATACATAGTCCAAGAATCTGAGTCTATGAATGTCTGCGACCAAACACAAACCAGGTTGGCTTCTGCCAAGTGAACACTGGGGGGCAACACCAACTTCAGCTTGGACACTGAGCCACACTACCTCTGGTGGAGTGCACTGACTCTGATACCTCTCCCCTGGGCTGCTGTAAACAGGTGACACTGTGGCTTGAGGCCTAGCTATAATCAAGGCCACACAGCTCCCCAACCGTCCGCCAATAAATCAATGAATTGGACATGCAACGTTCCACATTACCATCAGAATCAGAATCAGAAACTGAGTCATTGGCATGTGTCGTGAAGTTTGTTTACTTAGCAGCAGTAGTTCAATGCAATACATAATATAGAAGAAGAGAGAAAAAAATAAATAAGTAAATCAATTGCATTTACACGTATAATGAATAGATTAAAAATCATGCAAAAACATAAAAAACATAGATTTAAAAAGTGAGGTAGTGTTCACGGGATCAATGTCCATTCATGAATCAGATGACAGAGGGGAAGAAGCTGTTCCTGAATCACTGAGGGTGTGCCTTCAGGCTTCTGTACTTCCTACCTGATGGTAACAGAGAGAACAGGGCATACTCTGGGTGCTGGAAGTCCTTAATAATAGACGCTGCTTTTCTGAGACGCCGTTCCTTGAAGATGTCCTGGGTACTTTGTAGGCTAGTACCCAAGATGGAGCTGACTAAATTTATAACCCTCTGTAGCTTCTTTCAGTCCTGTGCAGTAGCCCTCTCCAAACCAGACAGTAATGCAGCCTATAAGAATGCTCTCCACAGTACATCTACAGAAGTTTTTGAGCGTTTTTGTTGGCATACCACATTTCTTCAAACTCTTAATGAAGTATAGTCACTGTCTTGCCCTCTTTATAACTGCATTGATATGTTGGGGCCAGGTTTGGTCCTTGACACCCAGGAACTTGAAACTGCTCACTCTCTCCACTTCTGATCCCTCTATGAGGATTGGTATGTGTTCCTTTGTCTTACCCTTCCTGAAGCCCATGATCAGCTCTTTCGTCTTACTGATATTGGGTACCAGGTTGTTGCTGTGACACCACTCCAGTAGTAGACATATCTTGCTCCTGTATGCCCTTTTGTCTCCATCTGAGATTCTACCAACAATAGTTGTACCATCAGCAAATTTTTAGATGGTATTTGAGCTGTGCCTAGCCACACAGTCATGGGTATAGAGAGAGTAGAGCAGTGGGCTAAGCACACACCCCTGAGGTGCACCAGTGTTGATTGTCAGCGAGGAGGAGATATTATCACAAATCTGCACAGATTGTGTTCTTCCAGTTAGGAAGTCAAGGATCCAGTTGTAGAGGGAGGTACAGAGGCCCAGCTTCTGTAACTTCTCAATCATTGTCCACAAGAGGCTTACAATCACAAGAAAAGCAACTAAAACGATTACTTGCTGTTAGACTGCTCACTGCCTGCACACACTGAATCCTCTGTTGCCTTCACTGATGCAGGCAGCAGCATGATTCACGCCATGTCCAGCTCCTCTAGATCTTCCGCCAATGAGCAACTCACTGATGAAGTAACTCACTCACTTACTTTAAGTTCCTAATGTCCAAGCAGGAGCTTGAGATCATAAAAAATATGTTTAAAAGAGACAATAAGACCTTTTGTTAACCATGTAGAAACTGGCATGATTGAACATGCCACCATTTTAAGTTCTTCAGTTATTATTTGGACTATTTTATTTGATTAGAGATTTTTAATATCTAACACAAAAGATTAGATTATGAGAACACTCAGTCCCCTTTTATTGTCATTTAGAAATGCGTACATGCATTAAAAAATGATATAATGTTTCTCCAGAGTGATATCACAGAAAACAGGACAAACCAAAGACTAACACTGACAGAACCACATAATTATAACATATAGTTACAGCAGTGCAAAGCAATACCATAATTTGATGAAGAACAGACCATGGGCACAGTAAAAAAAAGTCTCAAAGTCCCGAGTCGATTGACTCCCAAGTCCCCGGTAACAGGCGGCAAAAGGGAGAAACTCCCTGCCATAAACCTCCAGGCATCGTCAACTTGCCGATACCTTGGAAGCAGCCGACCACAGCCCACACTGAGTCCACCCGTCCAAAAACTTCAAGCTTCCGACCAGTCTCTGCGATACAGTCTCCCGAGCGCTATCCTCTGCCAAGCGCCTTCAACCTCTCCCCGGCCGCTGAAACATGCAAAGCCGAGGATTTCGGGGCCTTCAGCTCCGGAGATTCTGGTTACCACACAGTAGCAGCGGCAGCGAAGCGGGCATTTCAGAAGTTTTTCAGATGTTCCTCTGTACTCTCAAGTCCATCTCCATCAAATCAGAATTGTGCATGGTCCCCTACTTGACAGATAACAGATATCATCACCGAAGTGGCCGCGTGCGCTGCCGTCGCACCGCCATCTTCTCCTCCCTCCTGGGAGATTCTGTAGAAGCTGGAAAGCCAGAGGAAGAAACACTAAATATTGGAGAGATACAGTGGACACCTTGCTTTTGTGACATACACAGACCATTCCAAGCTTCAGTACACTGAGGTAGTTCAAGAGAAAAGTGATGCCACGGGTAAATAGGGTTCTAAAGAAAGCTTTTGACATATTGGCCTTCATAAATCAAAGTAACGAGTACAGGAGAGTGGTAGGTTATGTCGAAGTTGTACAAGATGTTGGTGAGGCCTAATTTGGAGCATTATGTGCAGTTTTGGTCACCTACCTACAGGAAAGATGCAATAAGGTTGAAAAAGTGCAGAGAAAGTTTACAATGATGTTGCTAGGTCTGGAAGACCCAAGTTATAAGGAAAGATTGAATAGTTTAGGACTTTATTCCGTGGAACATAGAAAAGTGAGAGAAAATTTAATAGAAGTAGACAAAATTATGTGGGGTATAGATAAAGATAAATGTCAGCAGGATTTTTCTTCCTAGGTTGGATAGGACTGCAATAAGAGGTCATGTTTTAATTGTGAAAGGTGAATGGTTGAAGGGGAACATGAGAGGAAGCTTCCTCACTCGGAGGGTAGTGAGAGTGTGGAAGGAGCTGCCAGCACAAGTGGTGCATGTGAGCTCAATTTCAACATTGAAGAGAATGTTGGATAGGCACATGGAGGGTTATGGTTCTGGAGCAGATCGATGGGAGTAGGTGTTTTAAATAGTTGGGCATGAATTAGATGGGCTGAATGGCCTGTGTCTGTGTTACGCTGTTCTACGACTCTATGACTCTAATAACAAATTGCAGAAGATAGTGTCAGTTACACAGGAAGTTCAAAGCAGGTAGACAATGAAGGTGCAAGGGCCAAGACAAGGCAGGCTCAGAGAGTAGCACTTGAAGGTAACTGAGGTGCTTGCAAATGGATGAGCAGACTTTGCTTTTTTTGTTCAATTTGAGAAAGAGGCTATCGCTGGCAACACACACCAAATGCTGGGGGATCTTAACAAGTCAGGCAACATCTATGGAGGGAAATAAACAGGAGAGAGAGAGAGAGAGAGAGAGAGAGAGGGAGAAAGATAGATAAATGTATAGAGAGAAAGAGAGAAGACACTGGAGTAAATGATGCTGTCATCTACCTGCTGAACAGAGCTTACTCCCATTTGGATAAGCAGGGCAGCACTGTGAGGATCATGTTTTTTGATTTCTCAAGTGCCTTCAATACCATACAGCCCTCATTGTTGGGGAAAGGCTCAATTCAGTGCAGATTGGCACTTCCATTGTATCCTGGATAATGAATTACCTGACTGGTAGACTACAGTTTGTGTGGCTTCAGAGCTGTGTGTCAGACATGGCTATATAGAAACATAGAAACATAGAAAATAGGTGCAGGAGTAGGCCATTCGGCCCTTCGAGCCTGCACCGCCATTTATTATGATCATGGCTGATCATCCAACTCAGAACCCAGCCTTCCCTCCATACCCCCTGACCCCTGTAGCCACAAGGGCCATATCTAACTTCCTTTTAAACATAGCTAATGAACTGGCCTCAACAGTTTGCTGTGGCAGAGAATTCCACAGATTCACCACTCTCTGTGTGAAGAAGTTTTTCCTAACCTCGGTCCTAAAAGGCTTCCCCTCTATCCTCAAACTGTGACCCCTCGTTCTAGACCTCCCCAACATCGGGAACAATCTTCCCGCATCTAGCCTGTCCAATCCCTTTAGGATCTTATACGTTTCAATCAGATCCCCCCTCAATCTTCTAAATTCCAACGAGTACAAGCCCAGTTCATCCAGTCTTTCTTCATATGAAAGACCTGCCATCCCAGGAATCAATCTGGTGAACCTTCTTTGTACTCCCTCTATGGCAAAGATGTCTTTCCTCAGATTAGGGGACCAAAACTGCACACAATACTCCAGGTGTGGTCTCACCAAGGCCTTGTACAACTGCAGTAGTACCTCCCTGCTCCTGTACTCGAATCCTCTCGCTATAAATGCCAGCATACCGTTCGCCTTTTTCACCGCCTGCTGTACCTGCATGCCCACTTTCAATGACTGGTGTATAATGACACCCAGGTCTCGTTGCACCTCCCCTTTTCCTAATCGGCCACCATTCAGATAATAATCTGTTTTCCTATTTTTGCCACCAAAGTGGATAACTTCACATTTATCCACATTAAATTGCATCTGCCATGAGTTTGCCCACTCACCCAACCTATCCAAGTCACCCTGCATCCTCTTAGCATCCTCCTCACTGCTAACACTGCCACCCAGCTTCGTGTCATCCGCAAACTTGGAGATGCTGCATTTAATTCCCTCATCCAAGTCATTAATATATATTGTAAACAACTGGCGTCCCAGCACTGAGCCTTGCGGTACCCCACTAGTCACCGCCTGCCATTCTGAAAAGGTCCCGTTTATTCCCACTCTTTGCTTCCTGTCTGCTAACCAATTCTCCACCCACACCAATACCTTACCCCCAATACCGTGTGCTTTAAGTTTGCACACTAATCTCCTGTGTGGGACCTTGTCAAAAGCCTTTTGAAAATCCAAATATACCACATCCACTGGTTCTCCCCTATCCACTCTACTAGTTACATCCTCAAAAAATTCTATGAGATTCGTCAGACATGATTTTCCTTTCACAAATCCATGCTGACTTTGTCCGATCATTTCACCGCTTTCCAAATGTGCTGTTATCACATCCTTGATAACTGACTCCAGCAGTTTCCCCACCACTGACGTTAGGCTAACCGGCCTATAATTCCCCGGTTTCTCTTTCCCTCCTTTTTTAAAAAGTGAGGTTACATTAGCCACCCTCCAATCCTCAGGAACTAGTCCAGAATCTAACGAGTTTTGAAAAATTATCACTAATGCATCCACTATTTCTTGGGCCACTTCCTTAAGCACTCTGGGATGCAGACCATCTGGCCCTGGGGATTTATCTGCCTTCAATCCCTTCAATTTACCTAACACCACTTCCCTACTAACATGTATTTCGCTCAGTTCCTCCATCTCACTGGACCCTCTGTCCCTTACTATTTCTGGAAGATTATTTATGTCCTCCTTAGTGAAGACAGAACCAAAGTAATTATTCAATTGGTCTGCCATGTCCTTGCTCCCCATAATCAATTCACCTGTTTCTGTTTGCAGGGGACCTACATTTGTCTTTATCAGTCTTTTCCTTTTTACATATCTATAAAAGCTTTTACAGTCCGTTTTTATGTTCTCTGCCAGTTTTCTCTCATAATCTTTTTTCCCCTTCCTAATTAAGCCCTTTGTCCTCCTCTGCTGAACTCTGAATTTCTCCCAGTCCTCAGGTGAGCCACTTTCTCTGGCTAATTTGTATGCTACTTCTTTGGAATTGATACTATCCCTAATTTCTCTTGTCAGCCACGGGTGCACTACGTATGCAGCACTGGGGCCCCAAGGGGGACTGTATTGACGCCCTTCCTCTTAACCCTGTATACCTCAGACTTTAGATACAACACTAAGTCATGTCATCTGCAGTAATTCTCTGATCACTCAGCAATAGTTTGGTCAATAAAGGGAGGACATGAAGATGAATACAGATCCCTGGTGGAGGACTTTGTCAAATGGTGCAAGCTGAATCATCTGCAGCTCACATCAGTAAGACAAAGGAGATGGTGATGGACTTTAGGAAGACTAAGCCTGCATTGCTCCCTGTTACTGTTGATGGTGAGGACGTGGATGTGATGAGGACCTACAAGTAACTTGGGGTGCACCTGGATGACAGACTTGAGTGGAGCATCAATACAAAGGCTGTATACAAGAAGGGCCAGAGTTGCCTCTACTTCCTGAGGAGACTGAGGTCCTTTGGAGTGTGCAGGCCTCTCCTTCACATGTTCTACCAGTCTGTTTTCACCAGTACAATCTTCTATGCGGTGGTGTGCTGGAGCAATGGCATCAACATGTATGATACCAACAGGCTCAATAAACTGATTAGAAAGGCTGGCTCTGTTATAGGAGTCAAACTGGACACACTGGAGGCTGTGGTAGAACGAAGGAGCCTATGGAAAACCCTGGCAATTCTGGACAATGCTTCTCACCCTCTGCATGCCACCTTAGCTGAACAGAGGAGCACTTTTAGTAATAGACTATGACAACTGCGCTGCTCCAAAGAGCGTGATATGAGGTCATTCTTACACTCAGTCAATAGGCTCTATAATGAGTCAACTGATAGCCAGGGACGTGATGATCCCCTGCTGTTAGACTATTTGTGGTAACTTACTTATTTTATTTCTTTCTACTCCTCTTCTAACATTTGTATATCTGTGCACTTGTAATGCTACTGTGACACTGTAATATCCTTTGGGATCAATAAAGTATCTATCTCTCTGTCTATATTATGAGCAGCTGTAGCTTCTGACTGGGGTTTATTCCCCTCCATAGATGCTGCTTGACTTGCTGAGTTCTTCCTGCATTTTCTATGTGTTGCTTTATAAGATTTAGCACCACAACTACACCACTGTTGGTGGAAACGATCGCGTCAGATCAGCAGTAGAGTAAATATTGAAGCATTGACAATTCTCCCCTTTGTGCATCAAAGTCAAGTCTGTCAGCTTTTTCTTTATGTCAAGTCAGAATGAGAGGGTTATTTTTAACTTGGTTTTATTTAGCAGTTGCTAAGCAATTAAAAGTAGGTGTCTTGTAACAATATGCACAGAATTTCTAAGTGCTTCTGAGCACTTGGTAAACTGAACTTTGATGTGGCGAGGATGATTCCTACATTGTGTGAGTCTAGGACCAGAGGGTGCAGCCTGAGAATAGAGGAATAGAGCAAGTGAAGTTGAGTGAAGTAATCCCCTCCTGGTTCATGGCTTTAGGGTAATAACTGTTCTTGAACCTGGTGGTGTGGGTCCTGAGGCTCCTGTACCTTCTTCCTGATGGCAGCAGTGAGAAGAGGACATGACCTGGGTGGTGGAGGTCCTAGGTGATGGATGCTACTTTCCTACATCAGCACTCAATGTAGATGTGCTCAATAGTGGGAAGAGCTTTACTATGATGGTCAGGGCTGTATGCTTCTTTTAGAATTTTCTGTTCAAGAGCATTGGTGTTTCTACACCAGGCCATAATGCAACCAGTCAATATAATCTCCACCACATATCTGCAGAAGTTTGTCAAAGATTTAGATGTCATGCGAAATCTCTGAAAACTTCTAAGGAAGTAGAGGCACTGCTGTGCTTTCTTCATAATTGCACTTACATGCAGGACTCAGGGTAGATCCTCTGAAATGGTAACACCCAGGCTCCTTGGTCTTGCCAACATTGAGTGAAAAGTAGTTGCTGTGGCACCACTCAGCCAGATTTTCAATCTCTTTCCTATATGTTTGATTCCTCACCGCCTTTGGTTCAGCCTATGGCAGTGGTGTTGTCAGTAAACTTGAATTTGACATTGGAGCTGTGCTTAGCCACACAGACATAAGTGTAAAGCAAGTAGAGCAGGGGGTTGAGGACACAGCCTGGTGGTGCACCTATGTTGATGGAGATTGTGGAAGAGATGTTTTTGCCAATCCAAGCTGACTGGGGGTTTATTCCTCTCCGTAAATGCTGTCTGACCTGCTGAGTTCCTCTAGCATTTTGTCTAGATTTCCAGTATTTGCAGAATCTCTTGCATTTACACATTTCAACGTATGTTTCGATGCACATGTGACAAATTAAGCTAATCTTTAGATGCTTTTTTAGAGTAATTAATTTCATAATCATGATTCAAGCACGTTGAAGATGGAACATTAAATGAAGATATATTAATGAGTTATTTAATTTCCTACGTGCAAAAAAGGAATTAATCTTCGGTTTGCTGCAACATTAAACTCAAAGAGTATATAAATGGAGGAGCTTCCAGTGAGGATATCCGTGATATCCATAGTTACTAAATTGCCAATCATCCATTATTTTGATGTACTTTTAAATCCCAATTATTTTATTTTGTTTTTGTTTTATTTAGAGACACACCACAGTGGGAGGTCCTTCTGGTCTAACAAGATCGAGCCACCCAATTACACTCATGTGACCAATTAACTTACAAACTCTTACGTCTCTAGAATGTGCAGCATCTGGATACAGCCATTTAGAATACTCTCTATGGCACATCTGTAGAATTGTACAGTGAGCACAAGAACACTGAAAGGAATGCCTTAAACTCTTCAACGTAATTTCATCTAAAGCGCATTGCCTGACTCCGGTAAGAGGATGGTTCAGTGGCACAACAGTTAAAGCTGCTGCCTTGTGACTGTAAGTATTGGCCGTCAGTGTGGAGTCTGCATGCTCTCTCTGTACTGACTTTCTAGCTCCAAGAGGACCACAATCTTGTCATGCTTTGTAGGCATTGACCCACTGAGCTCAGTTGGCCGGAGTCAGGGTTTTATGTTTTGGCTTTTGGTAGGGTCACCCATGCCAAAGGTTGAAGAGTAGTCCAGCTAAGTGTGCTTCACTGGTCCTCCTGTTGTTAGCTCAGGGCTAACAATTCTGACTTGTAAGAAAACTGTTACAGAAGCAGCAATGAAGAATCCTTCTACATGGTCTCCCTTTGATCACATGGTTTCCCAAATGACACCCTGATTAGTAGATTAATTCATCATCATTATTACGTGCTGTATGATGTGGGCAGTCATGGACCCATGACCATGATTGTTCTTGGTAAGTTTTTCTACCGAAGTTGTTTGCCATTGTTTTCCTCCAGGCAGAGTCTTTACAAGATGGGTGACCCCAGCCATTATTAATACTAGTCAGAGATTACCTGCCTGGTGTCAGTGGTTGCATAACCCAGGAGTTGTGATATGCACCAGTTGCTCATACGACCACCTGCTCTCATGACTTCAGGTGACCATGATCAGGGTTGGGGTGGGGGCATGCTAAACAACTACTACACCTTGCCACAAAGTTGACCTGTGGGCTAACGGAGAGAAGAAGCACCCTACAGCTCCTTTGGTGGAGACGCATCTCCATCCAGCAACCCAAGTAGTTTGATTAGCTGCTGTTAAATATCTCTCTGTGTAGGTTGATAGCAAAGTCAGATTAGTGGAAGGCTCATGGATCTGTCACAATCTGAATCAGAATCACAGATATTTGTAATGAAATTTCTTATATTCTTGCAGCTGTACATTGTAATACAAAAGATAATATAAATTACAGTAAGAAATATGAGTCAGTCCTCCGTCAGCAAGGGTGGGCATTGGATGTTGTGTCCAGTTGTCTGGATATACAAGCCTGGGTAATGCAATGTGGAGGGTAATCTGTGCCCATGTAGCAAGCTCTCCCTCTCCGTGCGTCTGATGAACCCAAAGCAATGGCAGAGACCGATACAGCTTGGCACCAGCGGCATCGCAGGAGTTGCCAGTCTGCTTTGAACTCAATGTAGGATTCCAGTGCCAGATTTTTCTCTTGGAGTGTATGCCTGAAGCCTTCCCCATGGGGCAGTGGTGGTTTGAGATCAGAGCTTTCCTTTGCCTAGATGAGCTGCCAACCCCATCTGCCTGAAGTAAATGTTGATAAGGTGCCAGTAACCTGCCTTTGCCCCTTCTTCTGTCAGTAGAAAAGATGCTACCATGATTCGTAGTTAAGCTATGTGTGAAAGCCAGGAGCAGGACTTGGGCTAGAGAGACTATTTGAGAAATGTATATATAAAAATTTGATGAAGTAAATTGAGCAAAACAAGAGCAAAAATAGAGAGGTAGTGTTCATGGGTTAATTGTCCATTCAGAAATCTGATGGTGGAGGGGTGTTCCTGAAAACCTAAACGCCTTCCACCTTCGCAGCCTAAGACGCATCCTGGACATCAAGTGGATTGACCAAGCCACCAACTATGAGGTCCTGGCCTGTGCCCAAATATCCAGCCTCTTCACCCTGCTCCAACAACGCCGTCTCCGCTGGCTGGGCCACGTACACCGCATGTCAGACGGGAGAATCCCGAAAGACCTGCTGTACGGGGAATTGGCTTCTGGTAAGAGAGTACAAGGGCGGCCCCATCTTCGTTTCAAAGATGTCTGCAAGAGAGACATGAAGTCACTGAACATGAACGTCGAGAGGTGGGAGGACATTGCAAGTGATCGCTCTCGTTGGAGGCTGGAACTACGTAGAGGTCTAAAAAGAGGAAAAGTGAAGCTGAGGCTTGTTGCTGAAGAAAAGCGCACTCGTCAGAAAAACAGCACCAAGACAAGAATGGATTCTCAATGTTCCTGGATTTCAGTGCTTTAAAAGGGATAGAGAGGGGGAAAAAGGGGAGGAGGGGTGGCATTACTGGTCAGGGATACTATTACAGCTACAGAAAGGGTGGGTAATGTAGCAGGATCGTCTTTTGAGTCAGTATGGGTGGAAGTCAGGAACAGGAAGGGAGCAGTTACTCTATTGGGGGTATTCTATAGGCCCCCTGGTAGCAGCAGAGATACAGAGGAGCAAACTGAGAGGCAGATTTTGGAAAGGTGCAAAAATAACAGGGTTGTTATCATGGGTGACTTTAACTTCCCTAATATTGATTGGCACCTGATTAGTTCCAGGGGTTTAGACGGGGCAGAGTTTGTTCAGTGTGTCCAGGATGGATTCCTGTCATAGTATGTGGACAGGCCGACCGGGGGAATGCCATACTAGATCTAGTACTAGGTAATGAACTGGGTCAGGTCACAGATCTCTCAGTGGGTGAGCATCTGGGGGACAGTGACACCACTCCCTGGCCTTTAGCATTATCATGGAAAAGGATAGAATCAGAGAGGACAGGAAAATTTTTAATTGTGGAAGGGCAAATTATGAGGCTAGAACTTGCGGGTGTGAATTGGCATGATGTTTTTGCAGGGAAATGAACTATGGACATATGGTTGATGTTTAGAGATCTCTTGCAGGATGTTAGGGATAAATTTGTCTCGGTGAGGAAGATAAAGAATAGTAGGGTGAAGGAACCTTGGGTGGCAAGTGAGGTGGAAAATCTAGTCAGGTGGAAGAAGGCAGCATAAATGAGGTTTAGGAAGCAAGGATCAGATGGGTCTATAGAGGAATATAGGGAAGCAAGAAAGGAGCTTAATAAGGGGCTGAGAAGAGCAAGAAGGGGGCATGTGAAGGCCTTGGCAAGTAGGGTAAAGGAAAACCGCAAGGCATTCTTCAATTATGTGAAGAGAAAAAGGATGACAGGAGTGAAGGTAGAGCCGATTAGAGATAAAGGTGGGAAGATGTGCCTGGAGGCTGTGGAAGTGAGCGAGGTCCTCAATGAATACTTCTCTTCGGTATTCACCAATGAGAGGGAACTTGATGATAGTGAGGACAAGATTAGTGAGGCTGATGTTCTGGAGCATGTTGATATTAAGGGAGAGGAGGTGTTGGAGTTGTTAAAATACATTAGGACGGATAAGTCCCCGGGGCCTGACGGAATATTCCCCAGGCTGCTCCACGAGGTGAGGGAAGAGATTGCTCAGCCTCTGGCTAGGATCTTTATGTCCTTGTTGTCCACGGGAATGGTACTGGAGGATTGGAGGGAGGCAAATGTTGTCCCCTTGTTAGAAAAGGTAGTAGGGATAGTCCGGGTAATTATAGACCAGTGAGCCTTACATCTGTGGTGGGAAAGCTGTTGGAAAAGATTCTTAGAGATAGGTTTTATGTGCATTTAGAGAATCATGGTCTGATCAGGGACAGTCAGCATGGCTTTGTGAAGGGCAGATCGTGTCTAACAAGCCTGAAAGAGTTCTTTGAGGAGGTGACCAGGCATATAGATGAGGGTAGTGCATTTGACAATGTTCCACATGGTAGGCTTATTCAGAAAGTCAGAAGGCATGGGATCCAGGGAAGTTTGGCCAGGTGGATTCAGAATTGGCTTGCCTGCAGAAGGCAGAGGGTCATGGTGGAGGGAGTACATTCAGATTGGAGGATTGTGACTAGTGGTGTCCCACAAGGATCTGTTCTGGGACCTCTACTCTTCGTGATTTTTATTAACGACTTGGATGTAGGGGTAGAAGGGTGGGTTGGCAAGTTTGCAGATGACACAAAGGTTGGTGGTGTTGTAGATAGTGTAGAGGATTGTCAAAGATTGCAGAGAGACATTGATAGGATGCAGAAGTGGGCTGAGAAGTGGCAGATGGATTTCAACCCAGAGAAGTGTGAGGTAGTACACCTTGGAAGGACAAACTCCAAGGCAGAGTACAAAGTAAATGGCAGGATACTTGGTAGCGTGGAGGAGCAGAGGGATCTGGGGGTACATGTCCACAGATCCCTGAAAGTTGCCTCACAGGTGGGTAGGGTAGTTAAGAAAGCTTATGGTGTGTTAGCTTTCATAAGTCGAGGGATGGAGTTTAAGAGTCGCGATGTAATGATGCAGCTCTATAAAACTCTGGTTAGGCCACACTTGGAGTACCGTGTCCAGTTCTGGTCGCCTCACTATAGGAAGGATGTGGAAGCATTGGAAAGGGTACAGAGGAGATTTACCACGATGCTGCCTGGTTTAGAGAGTATGGATTATGATCAGAGATTAAGGGAGCTAGGGTTTTACTCTTTGGAGAGAAGGAGGATGGGAGGAGAGAGGATAGAGGTGTACAAGATAATAAGAGGAGTAGATAGAGTGGATAGCCAGCGCCTCTTCCCCAGGGCACCACTGCTCAATACAAGAGGACATGGTTTTAAGGTAAGGGGTGGGAAGTTCAAGGGGGATATTAGAGGAAGGTTTTTTACTCAGAGAATAGTTGGTGCGTGGAATGCACTGCCTGAGTCAGTGGTGGAGGCAGATACACTAGTGAAGTTTAAGAGACTACTAGACAGGTATATGGAGGAATTTAAGGTGGGGGCTTATATGGGAGGCAGGGTTTGAGGGTTGGCACAACATTGTGGGCTGAAGGGCCTCTACTGTGCTGTACTATTCTACATTCTATGTTCTATGTTAAGACAACACTGGAGGACAGACCCTTCAAGTGCAGTCATTGTAGCCAAGACTGTCACTCCTGTGTGGGACTCTACAGTCACAACAGATGCTGCTCTACCTATACAGACTGAAGCAAGACTTTCCAGGTGCAAATCCATGGTCTCGGGAGACTAACAGATGCCACAACATAGAATTGAATTGAAAATACACGTGGACTAAGATGTTAACTGTCCTGTGCTATCACCAGTGGGATCATCAGTTGATCTGCCACCTGTCTTCAGGAGTTTCGGCCCGCTTATGATCAAGACTCCCTCGAGGTGGTGGGCCAGCAGTGCTAAAACACCACCTCCCACTGGTGAGCTTAAAAACTTGGCATCTGCCTCTATCAGAGTTGTTGGTCACTTCCATCTAACAGATAGTCTGCTCTTCAGGTGTCTGTGCAACTATTGAAGGGTTTTCAAGATATGTATACACTGTCTGACTATCTGCCCCTCTGGACATACTTGGTCCACACCCATGCTGATCCTTTCTCTGCTGCCTCAGCTACAGCCCTGCTGGTTGACTTGATCTCTCTTCTAGTGAAGCCAAGGGCACGCAGCCACTTCTGGAAAGTGCATGCAATAAACCCACGGCAGCCTACTTTGAATGGATAGCATGAGACCTTCCACCCTCTGTCTCTGCTCTCTGATCTTAATTCTGCATACTTGGTTAACTTGCGCTCATGGGCTTCATCGATGTTGTCTTCCCAGGGGACTGTGGGTTCACCAATAACCACTTCTCTACTGGCGTCAGACCATACCATTATATAAAAATTTGATGAAGTAAATTGAGCAAAACAAGAGTAAAAATAGTGAGGTAGTGTTCATGGGTTAATTGTCCGTTCAGAAATCTGATGGTGGAGGGGAAGAAGCTGTTCCTGAAAACCTGTGTGTGTGGGTCTTCAGGTTCCTTGATGCTATCAATAAGAAGACATGAATGAGGGGGGTCCTTAATGATGGATGCTCACATATGTGTGAGAAATAAAGTAAGGAGGGGGATAGGATGAATGGGATTGATGGGCTGAATGGCCTTCTATTGGTTATGACAGTGATGAAGATGATAATTTAGTGTTTATTTTAATAGTTAATTTCAATCATTTAAATTCAAGGTACTCGGTAATGCTAGATTGTCATTGAGTGATTTCCAATGTTTACTTTTCGGGATGCATCCAAATCCAGCTTCAATTAATTTTGATTTTTAAATGATTTTTAAACAGCTGTAAAAAAGATTCCTCAGATGCAGAATAAGAACGGGCCCTTCACTCTGTCAAGTCTGTGCTGACCGTGATGACACCCTAACGAATCTGCCTGCAGTGGGTCCTCGACTTCCTCACTTGCAACATCAACATTGGAGCGGCAACAACATCTCCTCCATGATCTCCATCATGCCAGGTGCACCGCAGAGCTGTGTACTTAGCCTGCTACTCTGCTTGTTTTGTACTTATCACTGTGCGGCTAAGTTTCCTGACGATACCTTTGTTGTTGACCGAATCAAAGGTGGCAATGAATCAGCAAATAGGAGAGAGACTGAAAATCTAGCTGATTGGTGCCACATCAACAATCTCTCACTCAAAGTCAGCAAAATCAAAGAGCTGATTACTGACTGCAGGAGGAGGAAATCAGAGGTCCATGAGCCAACTCTCATCAGGAGATCAGAGATGGAGAAGGTCAGTAACTTTAAATTCCTTGGTCTTATCTTTTCAGAGTATCTGTCCTGGGTCCAGTAAATAAGTGCCATTACAAAAAGGCACTGCAGTGCCTCTACGTCATTAGAGGTTTACAAAGGTTCACAATGTCATCTAAAACTTTGACAAACATCTGTAGATGGATGGTGAAGAGCATACTGACTAGTTGCATTGTGGACTAGTATGGAAATACCAATGCCCTTGAAGTGAAAAGGCCAGTAAAAGTTTTGGATATCACCCAGTCCATCACAGGTAAAGCTCTCCCTCCATTGAGCACACCTATAAGGGGCGGTGTCATAGGAATGCAGTATCTTTCAAGGACTTGCACCATCCAGGCCATTCACTCTTCTCACTGTTGGCATGGGGAAAAACATACAGGAGCCTCAGGACTCAAACCAACATGTTCAGTAACAGTTACTACCCCTCAACCATCAGGCTCTTGAAGCAAAGGGGATAACTTCACCCAAACTCACTTGCCCCACATAATGGCTACTATTCTATAGAATTATTGAGCATGCGGCAAGAAACTGAACCTCAGGGTTTTATATGTACTTTGATACTAAATTCATTTGAACTTTGAACTTTTTGAACTTGTACTTTGAAATAGTTAATATCATGGACGATCAGGCAGCTGCATAAATCTTTGAAATTTTTACATTGTTGAGGTAGATTTCCTCTGAGTGCTTGCTATTAAGAATAGAGAGAGTGCAGAGGAGGTTTACCAGAAGACGACCTGGATTAGAGACCATGTTTTAGGAAGATAGGTTGAGTGAGCTAGGGACTTTCTCCTTGGAGTGAAGAAGGATGAGATAAATCTTGAAAGAGATCTACAAAATAATTAGAGGCAGAGTTTGTGTGGACAGCTGGAGACTGCTTCCCAGGGCAGAAATGGCAAATGCAAGGGGCATAATTTTAAGGTGATTGGAGGAAAGTATAGCGGGGGATGTCAGAGGTAAGTTTTTTATATATAGAGGGAGGTGGATATGTGGAACCAGGGTGCTGGTAGAGACAGGTACATAGGGAACCTTTAAGAAACTCTTAGGTGGGAACATGGATGAGACAAAAATGAAGGGTTATGTAGGAGGTAAGGTTGATCTTAGAGGAGGTTAAAAGGTTTGTACAATTTTGTGGGTGGAAGGTCCTGTACTGCTCTGTTCGATGCTCTATGATCTACTGTTTGTTCTGAGATCCTCAATATAAGTCTTGAAATGCCTCAATACGCACAACTCACAGAGAAAGCCTTCTTCCTGTTCATATGATTTATTCTCTGCCCATCTTTAAAGATGAAATTTCTTCATTATTATGTACTGTAGCTTCTCCTTGTTCCTCTGTGCTGTAGGCCTCACAGCAGTGTAGCAGTTAGCACAATGATGTACACTGGAGATTACTGATCGGGGTTCAATTGCCACCTGCTGTCTGTGAGGAATTCATACATTCTGTGTTGGTTTCCTCTGAGTGCTACAGTTTCCTCCCACCTTCCACAGATGTACAGTTTAGGGTTACGGTCTGTGAGTTGATGCATGCAATATTGACGCCAGAAGAATGGCAACACTTGCGGGCTGCCCCCAACACGTTCTTCAGGCTGTGTTGGTCACTGATGCAAACAGCGCATTTGAGAGTATGTTTCGATGTTTGAGGTACAGTACATGTGAGAAATAAAGCTAATCTATAATCATTAAAATCTTCATTCTTTGTGAGTTTGATGATGAAATTGGCTGCTGATTCCCTATTGTGCATTAAATGTATGAATCAGTTTATTATTATCAAATGTACTGAGGGACTTGGGTGGCAGGGTGAAGAAACGTCTCTACCAAAGAAAGTGTAAGGCACTCCTTCTCTCTGCTAGCCCGCAGGTCACACTTGGACAAGGTGTAGCACCTGCTTAGCCCCCAATCAGGGTCATGTGAAGCCATGGGAGCAGGTGGTGGATGGTCATATGAGCAGCTGGTGCACATCACAAGTCCTGGTTATGCAACCACTGATGCCAGGCAGACAAACTCTGAAGAGTCTTGATAACGGCTGGCATCACCCATCTTGTAAAGACACAGCCCAGAAGAAGGCAAAGGAAAATAACTTGCTGTAGAAAAATTTGCCAAGCAAAATCATGGTCAAAGACCATGATCGTCCATGTTATAAGACACAACACATAATGATGATGCTGACCAAGGGACAGTTTTACATTTGTTATCATGCCACCTATACAGATCATCTTATTACAACAGTGTTTTAAGGGAGTACAAGGGAAAACAGTAACAGAATACAGAACAAAATGTTACAGAGACAGAAAAAGTACAGTGCAGACGGGCATAAGAAGCCAGGCTATAAAGAGGTAGATTATGAGGTTTATAGTCCTAGGTTCTCCTGATATCTCTGTGTGATATCAGGCTCTACTTATATTATCTTGGAAGTAACAATAAATGATTAGATTAGTTTATTAGATTAGATTATGAGGACACACAGTCCTCGTTTGTTGTCATTTAGAAATGCATGCATTAAGAAATGATACAATGTTCCTCCAGTATGATATCACAGAAATACAAGACAGACCAAGACTAAAAAACCTGACAGAAACCATATAATTATAACATATAATTACAACAGTGCAAAGCAATACTGTAATTTGATAAAGAGCAGACCATGGGCATGGTAAAAAAAAAGTCTCAAAGACCCGATAGCCCCATTATCTCACGCAGATAGTAGAAGGAAGAAAACTCTCCCTGCCATGAACCTCCAGCGCCGCAAACTTGCCGATGCAGCACCCTGGAAGCACCCGACCACAGTTTACTCTTGATTCCGTCCAAAAACATCGAGCCTCCGACCAGCCCTCCGACATCGAGCACTGAGCACCATCTCTGCCGAGCGCTTTGACCCCGGCCCCGGCCGCCAAGCAACAGATAAAGCCGAGGATTCGGGGCCTTCCCCTCCGGAGATTCTCGATCGCACAGTAACAGCGGCAACGAAGCGGACATTTCAGAAGTTTCTCCAGATGTTCCTCCGTGCTTCTCACATCTCTCTCCATCAAATCAGGATTGTGCATGGCATCCTACTTAACAAATACACGTTACAGATATCATTTACCAGAGAGGCCGCGCATGCTGCATCGCTCCGCCATCTTCTCCTCCCTCCATACATTGCATGCACAGCATTCTTGCTTAAAAAAATGAGACAAATATGACACAAAATCTATGTATGTGTTGTCCATTTAAGAGTCGGAGTAAATTCCTCTTAAACTATATGCATTTCCATGACCTCCCCCAGCATCACTTTCCACCTATCTACTGAGCACTTAGATCCCATTTTAAACTACTTGCTATCACCTTAAACTATGACCTTTTTGCTTTTTAATGCGCATACCACGGGAAAAAAGATATTGATGATATACCCTGTCTATATCTCTTCTGTAGCAGAATATGTGGATCCCAGATCTTCCTCTCCCATCATCTGAGGACTCGTCAACCCCTTAGGAGAAAATCCTATCTGACTCAACTGAGTGTTCTACGACTGCTCTATCACTATACCTCTTATAATCTCACACACTTCTGTCCAGTCTTCCCTCATCCTTTACATTGCATTTAATGGGCAGTCAAAAGTTCAAAGGTTCATTTAGTATTAAAGCATGTATCCCTATATAACTCTGAAATTTGTATTCTCCAGATAGCCACGAAACAAAGAAAGAACATGAAAGTCCACCCCCATACAAAAAAATAGCATCCCAATCATCAACACCCCCTAAAACCTCCCTCCCCTCACACAAAATGGAACAGGAACATTGACCCCCCCCAAAAAACAACCTCTCCTCCGCACAATAAAATAACGTAACAACCTACCCTTGCACAGCAAATCGGAAAAAGAATGCATGATAAGAAACAAAGAATATGAAAATCCTTATACCTGGAAAAAGTCCACAGTCACAATTGCATACATGATTTGCATACATAGCATTCATGCCCAAAAATTGACGCAAATAAGGAAAATGCCTTTCTGGGCCTTCAAGCTGCGCCACCCGGCAACCCCCGATTTAACCCGAGCCAATTCGCAGGACAATTTACAAAGACAAATTAATGCACTAACCAGTACATCTTTAGGCTGTAGGAGGAATCTCACGTGGTTACAGAGAGAATGTACAAACTCTTTACATGCAGCAGCAGGAATAGGTGAAAATCAGAGTCCAGAATCTTTTTGTGATAGTTTCTGGGTCTCTAACAGAATTCTTCAAATGGTTCACACCCCCAGTCTTTCTGTGCAATCCTTTTTTTTTAAATTATTTCTACAATTTCTTTTAAAGTTAATTTGAAAATACTTCCACTCAAGTATTGTGCATCATAACAATAATTGTGTTTAAAAAATCAGCACATCAGCCAGCGTACAGAAGAATTTTTTCTTCCTGCTCTCCTTTCACTCCCACCCACCATCTCTCTGGCTTCTTCCCCTTTCCTTTCCTATCCTGATGAAGAGTCTCAGCTCAAAATGTCGACTGTTTATTCCCCTCCACAGAAGCTGCCTGACTTGCTGAGTTTCTCCAGAATTTTGCATACACTGCTCAAGATTTCTAGCTCTGCAGAATCTCTTGTGTTTAAGATTTTTTTCTCTTTAATTACACTGTCAGAACCTGAAGAGAGGCAGTGCCCTTAACTCACTGTCCTTTCATACTGACTTTGATACAGAGTGATCAACATTACTGAACCTGCCATTGTGCAGTATTGTTAGAATGAAAAATGATCTCCTCTAATGGTATGCAAAATTGGCAAAGTTCCTTTGTCATTCTCCGCACGGTAAGCAAAGCTTGTCTAATGTAATAACCTCATACATTGAAGTCAGATAGAATAGATGTAAAGCTTGCTAATTCAAATATCAGTGCTCTGACTTCCTGTGATGCAAGCTTACACAGGAAAACTAATTTTGTAATGTTTATATTGATAAGATCATATGACCGTAAGAGATAGGGACATAATTAGCATTTGGCCTATCGAGTCTGTTCCACCATTCTGTCATGGCTGATTTATTATCCTTCTTAACCTCATTCTCCCCGTAACCTTTGACACCCTTACTAATCAAGAATCTATCAAGTTCTGCTTTAAATATATCCAATGATTTTCCCTCCACAGCCATCTGTGGCAATGAATTCCTCAGATTCACCACAGTCTGGCTAAAGAAATTCCTTCTAGTTCAAAAAGAAAATTCAAAGTTAAATTTATTATCAGAGTATGTACACATCACCACACAGAACCCTGAGATTCTTTTACCTGCGGGCGTGCTTAGCAAATCTATAGAACAGTAACTGCAAACAGGATCAATGAACTACAAACTGTGCAAATGTAAATATAAGTGAATAGCATTAAATAATGAGAGCAACAAATAACAAGATAAAGATTCCTAAAAGTGAGACCATTAGTTGTGGGAACACCAGAAATAGAAGGAGTGTAGTTATCCCCTTTTGTTCAAGAGCCTGATGGTTGAGGTGTAGAAACTGCTCCTGAACCTGGTGGTGTGAGTCCTGAGGCACCTGAACCATCTATCTGATAAAAGCAGCGAGAAAACAGCATGGCCTGGGGGATGAGGAACTTTGATAATGGATGCTGCTTTTCTACGGCCAACATTTCATGTAGATGTGCTCAGTGGCTGGGAGGGTTTTACTCGGACATACTGGGCCAAATCCATTACCTTCTGTAGGATTTACCGTTCAAAGGCTTTGATGTTCCCATACTAGCCCATAATGCAGCCTGCCAGTACACTTTCCACTACATATCTATAGAAGTTTGCTAAGTTTTTTGATGACATGCTGAATTTCCGCACGGTTCCGAGGAAGGAGAGGAGCTCTTGTGCTTTCTTTGCAATTATATTTATATGATGGGTCCAGAATGTGTTCACTGAGATAGTAATACACAGGAATTTAAAGTTACTGATTCTTTCCACCTCTGATTCTCCATTCATGAGTAGCTGATGGCCCTCTGGTTTCCCTCTCCTAAAGTCTACATTCAGTTCCGTGGTCTTATTGACATTGATTGAGAGGTTGTGTTAAAGTCTGAAAAAGTCCACAGTCCATAAACACAACTGTCCAATCCATAAACGCAGAACCACGATACCATCTTACGATATCACCAACGTTCATCGAAGGAGAGGGACACCACACGAGGCAGAGAGGCGGACCCAGCTGCCACAGCCACCCGCTCACAGACTCCTTCTCCAGCAGCGATCAAAAGGCAGGGAGTCAGCGCTGAAACTCTCGCTTGCCTTCTGCATTCGCCTCGATGTCTCAACCTTGATCAATGCTTGAATCGGCGATTAATGAATGGTTTAAATAGCAAAATGAATTCAAACATTGGCTCGTACCCCATCTCAAAGTTTCTTCGCATCAAGGCTGTCCCAGTACGTGCTGGAGGCAGCAAAGCTCTGGATCACTCTCTAAACTGTAAATCACAGGCTCTAACACTCCCAGAAACACATTTAAGCTGAAAAACAGACATAAAAGAAGGGAAAATGCTACTTTCATTTGCTATCTTGACTATGTCGACCCAGGGAGCACGTGCGGTGGTGTCAGAAATTGATCAGAAATTTTCCTTAGTTTGAAAAGAAGCAAAATAAATAATAGAAAACCATTTCAAAAAGTGATAATTTTGTTCAAATGGAATAAAAGGCACAATGAAGGGACTCTTGTGTAGGTGCGTACAGTAGATGATCGAGAATGGAGGGTTATATGGAAGGGAAGAATTAGATTGATCTTGGAGTAGGTTAAAAGATTGGCACAACATTGTGGGCCAAAGGGCCTGTAATGTTTTATGCTCAATGTTCTAAAATTTCAGCAAAATACACCTGGCTAACAAAGAACTTTGGAAGAGCTGATCACCGACAGGACTTTAGGAAGGGACAGATGAACCATCTCCCTTGAAGATACATGGTTCCTCCATAGACAGAGCTAAGTGCTGCACCAAGTTCCTGGAGTTCACATCATGGATGATGTCACCAGGTCCCTCAATATCACCTCTCTGAATAAGAAGGCACATGAGTGCCTCCACTTCCTGAGGAGATCGAGACAAGTGATGCTCCACCTACCCCATCTTAACTGAATTTTACAGAAGCACCACACCATTGGGAGCATCCTGACAAGTTGCATCTCCATCTGGTAAGAGACCAACAGAGCACTGGACTGTAAGCCCCTGTAAAGGACTGTGAGAGCAGCTGAGAGGATCATAGGGGTCTCCCTACCATCCATCGGGGACATTTATCAAGAATGCTGCATTTGCAGGGCCCCTATTATTATCAAGGACCCCACCCATCCATCCAGTATCGCCTTTGAATTTCTACCATCAGGCAAGATAATTCAATGCATAAAGAATAGTCAGGATGGGAAACGGTTTCTTCCCTCAGGCCATTAGGATTCTAAACTCCCGCTGCATCACATTCAAAGTATCACCGGTTAATTTATTCTGTATCTTACAATATTTAATTTATGCACTTTACTTTGTTTATTTATGCATAATTCATTTGTAGATTTAATTCTTACTTTCCTAAATTATCGTGTGTTATGTGTACTACTGTGCTTTACACCCTGGTCTGGAGAAATGTTGTTTCATTTGGCACTGCACATGCGTTTAGTTAAATGACAATAAACTTCACTGTTCCATTTCAAACTTGTCTACAGCTTGAAGTGGGCAATGATGAATGATGGAAGATGTCCTTAAAAGAACTCCTTAAAACCATTTAGGGAATGGATAAATGAATCTGTATGTATTAGTTATTGACCGGTTTGCATTGCAAAACAAAGGTTTCCATTGAAAATCTGCACACGTCGTTACTTGGGAACACTGCAACAGTCAGTGAATTTCAATTGTGACAAATGTTTGCAGCTTAGACTTCAGATATTCTTTCAAAAGTATCAGCTAGCTCACTGTCGCTTCTGACTGTGTCATTTCAAGGTTGACAGTGATTTTGTTGAGTAATACACGACAGACATTCACGGTTTTCCAGGGTGGCACAGATGAATCCCTGTATTCCAAAAAGATGTGAACCTGGTAAACATGGAACTTTAGTAGTGTGTCTCAGTTTTTCCAAAGGTTTTGTACAGTGGTTTTGTACAGTAGTTTTGCACAGAACAGTTCAAAAACTTTGGATAAAATGGTGAGATGAACCATGACTAGCAATAAAATGAATGAAGGAGATGATTGTAATTATTACTGAAACTCATCTATTAATAAGCAAAGATCTTCCTGCAATGTAGGCTAAAGCAGAAAGTAGGTTAATATGCTTGTTAGACTTTCAGATAAATACATATTTTATGAACACAAGAGATTCTGCCGATGCTGGAAATCTAGAGCAACGCACACAACATGCTGGAGGAACTCAGCAGATCAGGAAGCATCAATTGCAATGAATAAACGGTTGGCATCTCAGGATGAGACCCTTCATCAGCACTGAAAAGGAAGAGGGACGAGGCCAGAATAAGAAATTGGAGGGAGTAGAAGGAGTACAAGCTAGAAGGGTGATGGGTGAAGCCAGCTGATGAAGTAAGAAGCTTGGAGGTGATAGGTGGAAAAGGTAAAGGGTTGAAGAAGGAGGAATCTATTAGGAAGGGAGAGTGGACCACGGGAGCATGGGGAGGAGGAGGGCCACCTGTAGGATGTGATAGGCAGAAGACTAGAGTGGGGAGCTGAAGAAGAGGGAAGAGGAAGGGTAAAAATTATCACAAGTTGGAGAAATTGATCTTTACGCCACCAGGTTGGAGGCTATCTAGACGGAATATGAGATGTTGCTCCTCTAACCTAGGAGTTGCCTCATTGTGGCAAAAGAGGAGTACCCTGAGCAATCCTTCCAGGCGAGGCAGCACTTCACCTGCAAATCTGTTGGGGTTGTCTACTGCATCCAGTGTTCCCAATGTGGCTTCCTCTACATTGTTGAGATCCTGCATAGATTGGGGAATTCCTATCCCCATTCCCAATCCGACATGTTAGTCCATGGTCTTTTCTTCTGCCACGAAGAGGCCATTCTCAGCTTGGCAGAGCAACACCCCCATATTCTGTATGGAGTGTTTAAGTTTTCCCGTGACTGCGTTGGTTTCTTCCAGGTGCTGTGGTTTCCTTCCACAATGTAAATCATATGGGTTAATGTTAGTACATTCTGGGCATGCTATGTTGGCAGTGGAAGCATGGAGACACTTGTGGGCTGTCCCCAGCACATCCTCGGACTGTGTTGGTCATTAACACACAATAATACGTTTTTCTGTATGTTTCAATGTTTTGATGTACGTGTGACAAATAAAGCTAATCTTTGTTTTTAATCTTATTAATCCAGTATCATAAACACCAGACCCAATGGGACAATGGAAAATAGAACATAGCACAGTTACAGCATTGAAACAGGCCATTGCCCTGCAATGTCTGTGTTGACTATGATTTAGTTTAAACTACAAATCTGTCTGAAAAATAGTCTATAATCCTTCACTCCCTGCCTATCCATGTGTCTGTATAAATTCTTTCTAAGTGTTGCTAGTGTAAAATCCAGAGCAACAGACACAAAATGTTGTAGGAACTCAGCAGGTCAGGCAGCATCTAAGGAGAGGAATAAACAGTGAACATTTCAGACTGAAACTATTGTATCTGCTTGCAGGCACCTAGTACTCCCTGTGTAAACCAAAATAAAATACCATGTAAATCTCTATTAAGCTTTCCTCTTCTTTCCTTAAACCTATGTGCTTTAATGTTTCATATTTCCATACTGGGAATAAAGAAACTCTATTTCACCTACTCTATTTTAACTCAATGTTCAAAGTTCAAATTTCAAAGTGAATTTATTATCAAGTTACCTATAGGTCATTATATAAACAGTATGCAAGGCAAGTTTTTTACTTTATATTGGTACATGTGGCAATGATAAACCAATACCGATCCTAATCTTTCCCTCGTTATTTTATAAACTTCATTCAGGTTACTTCTCAGTCTGATGCTCCAGAGCAAACAATTTAAGTTTGTCTCACCTCTCTTTCAAATCAGTTCTCTCTAATCTAGGAAAAATACTGGTGTACCTTTTCGCATCTTTTCCAAAACATTCACAACCTTCCTGCAGTCGATGGCCAGAACTGCACGCGATACTCCAAATGTGACCTAATCAATGTTTTATTCAGCTGCAAGATGACTTTCTAAAATGTTATACTCAATGCCCTGACCAATGAAAACAAAGGTGCCATGAGCCTTCTTTATTACTGCCTCTAGTTTTCTTTCCATTTTCAGAGAGTCATGGACTGAAACCCCTCCGCTCATCAATATTCTGAAGAGTCCTCCAATTTACTGTTTACTTTCCTCTTCCATTTACCTTTCCAAACTGTAGCACCTTAAACCTGACTAGATTAAATTCCACCTGTCCGTATTCCCAACTGGCCTTTATCTTGTGAATCCCTTCATAACCTGGCTCACTGTCCACAACTCCACCTATTTTTGCAGTCAGCGCGCCTACCGTTTCATCTGAATATGCAGTATATTCATATAGATCACAAACACCAGAGGTCCTAGCATTGATCCCTGTAGAGCATCACAGATCACAGACTTCCTGTCAGAATGACACCCCTCCACCACTACCCTCTGTCTTCTATGGCCAAGCCAATTTTGAATCTAATCTACTAGGTCTCCAAAGAGAAAGACAATAACAGAGTGCGGACTATAGAGCTGCAGTTACAATGAAGTGCAGTGCAGGCAGATAATAGGGCCATTACAAAGTAGATTGAGAAATGATGGTTATTATAAGACCATAAGACATAAGAGCAGATTTAGGCCATTTGGCCTACAGAGTCTGCTCCACCATTCCATCAGGGCTGATTTATTACCCCTCATTACTTATTATTGGATGGCAGGGTGGAGGCATGTCTCTACCTAAGGAGGTGTAAGGTGCTCCTTCCCTCTGCTAGCCAGCAGGTCACCCTTGGGTAAAGTGCCCCACCTGCTTAGCAACCCCCCCACCCTATCAGGGTCACGTGAAGCCATGGGAGCAGGTGGTGGATGGTCGTATGAGCAGCTGGTGCATATCACAAGTCTTGGTTATGCGACCACTGACACCAGGCAGACAACCTCTGAAGAGTATTGACAATGGTTGGGACCATCTTGTAAAGACACTGTCCAGAAGAAGCCAATGGCAAACCACTTCTGTAGAAAAAAATTGCCAATAATAGTAATGATCATGGATAGAGAAAAAAATAAGAACAACAGGATGAAGGAAGTATTAAAGGCAGATGGAAGACCATGATTGTCTACATCATACCACACAGCACATATGTTGAAGATGATGCTTATTCATTATACATTGTACAATGTTCCTTTCAAGAGTTTGAGACAGAAGGAAATGTAGATAGAGTAAATGAGTTGAATGCTGGATTTTCATAAGACCATAAGACATAGGAGCTGAATTAGGTCATTTAGCTCATCAAATCTGCTCCATCATTCAATCATGGCCGATTTATTATCCCTCTCAACCCCATTCTTGTATCTGCTCTCTATAACCTTTAATGGCCTTACTAATTAGATGTATCAGTATTACAGTGGAGTAAAGGGAATTACAGAGGCATGAGAGAGGAGCTGGCCAAAGTTGATTGCAAGGGGACACTAGCAGGGATGATGGCAGAACAGCAGTGGCTGTAGATTTTGTTGGGGGCGGGGGTGTTCTTTGGAAGGCGCAGGAAAGATAAATCCCAAAGATGAAGAAGTATTCTAAGAGGAGGATAAGGCACTGTGGCTGCATAAAAGCAAAAGAATGGGCATACAATATAGAAAAAAATAATGGGAAGTTGGCGGATGAGGAAGCTCTTACAAGTCAACAGAAGATGACTAAAAATTTCATAAAGCAGGAAAAGGTGAAGTTAAGCTATCTAATAATATAAAGAGGATCCAAAAGATTTTCAGATATATAAGGAGTAACAGAGTGGATATTGGACCACTGGAAAATGACACTGGAGAGGTAATAATGGGGACAAGAAAATAGTGGACAAACTAAATAAGTATTTTGCATCTGCCTTCCCTGTGGACACTAGCAGAATGCCAGAAATGCGAGAGTGCCAGGGGGCAGAAGAGAATGTGTTTGCTATTACCTAAGGAGAAGGTGCTTGGGAAGCCAAAAAGTCTGAAGTTAGATAAGTCACCTGGACCAGATGGACTGCAGCCCAGAATTCTGAAAGGTGTAATTGAAGGGACTGTGGAAGCATTAATAATGAACTGTAGTGGGGAAACCTATGACCAGAGGGCACAACTTCAGAATCACTAGATTCTGGAATGGTTCCTCACGGCCGGAAAAATTCAAATGTCATTCCACTTTTCTACTCTCTAAGAAGGGAGGAAGGCAGAACAAAGGAAATTATAGGCCAGATAGCCTAACTTCAATGGTTGGGAAGATGTTGGTGTCCATTGTAAGAGATGAGGTTTTAGGGTACTTGGAGGCACGTGATAAAATAGACTAAAGACAGCATGGTCTCAAAAGGGGAAATCTTGCTTGACAAAACTGTTGGAATTCTTTGAGGAAATAACGGGCAGGATAGACAAAGGAGAATTGGTGGATGTTGTGTCGTTGGATTTTCAGAAGACCTTTGACAAGGTGCCGCAGATGAGGTTGCTTAAAAAAAAACTCCCATGGTATTATGGGAAATATACTAGAATGGTACTGGATAGGGTGACAGGCAGGAAGCAAAGAGTAAGAGTAAAGGGGGCCTTTTTTTGGTTGGCTGCCGGAGTCTAGTGGTCAATGGCTTGGATGAAGAAATTGAAGTTTGCAGACAATACAAAGATAGGTGCAAGAGCAGGTAGTGTTGAGGAAGCAGGGTGTCTACAAAAAGAATTTGACAGAATGGGGAAATAGGCAAAGAAGTGGAAGGTGGAATATAATGCAGGGAAGTGTACGCACATGCATAAAATGGAGAGAAAATTCAAAAGCCATAGATGCAAAGGGACTTGGGAGTCCTTGTCAGGATTCTTTAAAGGCTAACTTGCAGGTTGAGTCAGTGGAAAGGAGGGTACCTACAATGTTAGCATTCATTTTCAGAGGACTGGAATAGAAAAGCAGGGATGTAATGCATTGTTCAGGCTGCATTTGGAGTATTGTAGCAGTTTTAGGCCCCTTATCTCAGAGGAGGTTCACAAGGGAATGATCCCAGGAATTAAAGAGTTAACATATGAGAAGCATTTGATGGCTCTGGGCCTGTACCCAATGGAGTTTAGCAGAATGAGAAGGGACCACATTGAAACTTATCGAATATCAACAGATCTGAATGTTTCCTGTAGTTGTGGAGTCTACAACCTCAGAATTGAGGGACGTATATTTAGAACAGAGATAGGGAAACATCTCTTTATCTAGAGGGCTGTGAATCTGTGGAATTCATTGCCACAGACAGCTGTGGAGGCCAAGTCATTGAGAATATTTAAGGTGGAAGTTGTTTGGTTCTTAATTAATCAGGGTGTCAAAGGTTCCGGGAAGAAGGTAGAAGAATAGGTTTGAGAGGGATAATAAATTAGCCATGATGGAATGGTGGAGCAGACATGATGGGTCAAATTCTGCTCCAATGCCTTCTGGTCTTATACTCAAAAACTTATCAATGTCCTCTTTTACTAAACCCAGTGCCTGGGCTTCAACAGTCACCCATGTCACTGAATTTCAGAGATTCACCACCTTCTGGCTAAAGAAATTCTTACTCATCTCTGTTCTAAAGGTATTTTGAGGCTGTGCCCTCTTGTCCTAAATTCCCCCACTATAAAACATTCTTTCAACACCCACTCTATGTGGGCCTTTCAATATTCAATAGATTTCAATAAGACCACACTCCACCCCAGTTCTTTGAAAGTCCAGCAAGTACAGGTCCAGAGCCCTTAAACAGTCTTCATACTTTTCATTCCTGGGATCATTCTCGTGAGCCTCTTCTAGATCCTCTTCAATGCCAGCACATCCTTTCATGACAGACTGGACAGTGTTCACAGCTGTCTGCATTTCTTGCGGTCTTGGGCGGAGCAGTTGCCAAACCAAGCTGTGATGCATCTAGATAGGATTCTCTCAATGGTACATCTATAGAAATTGTTGAGGGTCATCAGGGACATGTTGCATAGATCTGGTAAGAGCGGATTGCAGAGTCACAGTCACTCTGTTCCAGAGCAATCTTGTCTCAATACGAAGAATAGCATTTAAAAAAAATTGAATAAATAGATAAAAGAGAAAGCAGATGAAGATTTATGGAGGAGGGAGGGATAAGGCTAAAATAAATTTTGTTGCAGTTACCAGTCCATACACTGTGTCTACTTTATTATGTATATCTGTACATATACTAATTAAATATCTAATTAGCCAATCACGTGGCAGCAATTCAATTTATGAATGATGCAGACATGGTCAATAGGTTCAATTGTTATTCAGAGTAAACGTCAGAATGGGGATAATGTGATCCAAGTGACTTTGAATGTGGAATATTCGTTGGTGCCTCTAAGTGTCTCAGAAACTGCTGATTTCTTGGAATTTTCACGGACTGCAGTGCCTAGAATTTACAGAGAATGGTGCAAAAACAGATAAAAAAACATCCAGTGAGCAGCAGTTCTGTGGGTGAAAATGCTTTGTTAATGAGAGAGGTCAGAGGATCATAGCCATACTGGTTCATGCTGACAATAAGTCAAATAAAGTGGCTACTGAGTACATTTTTGATAACACTGGGGGAGACATGGTAGTGCAGTGGTTAGCACAGTAACAGCGACCCAGGTTCAATTCCTACTGCTGCCTCTAAGGAGCTTGTATGTTCTCCCCATGATGTACATTCTCTCCCATAGTCCAAAGTCATACCAGTTGATAGGTTAATTTGTCATTGTAAATTGTCCCATAATTCAGCTAAGGTTAAGTCTGGACTTGCTGGTGGTGTGACTCAAAAGGCCAGAAATGCCTTTTCTGCACTGTGTCGAAATAAACAATAATTGTGAACAAACACATATAAGATCTAGTCATCGTGAATGATGCACAGGATGTCCATCCAGTGAAATCTGGCCTGTAGCATTAATTTTCAATGGTTCAGTTTGATATCTCACAATGTACACAGTATACAACTTGACTCCTTACCCTTCACAGACATCCACAAAACAGAGAGAAAAATACCCCAAAGAATGAATGGCAGAAAAACGTTTGAACCCCAAAGCCCCCTCCACCTCCCATGCACAAACATCAGCCCTCCCCAACTCCCTCCCCCCACTTACATCAGCAAAAGCATTAACTCCCCCCCCCACTACCCACCATACAAGCAACAGCATGAACCCTGAGATCATGATCTCGAGTCTATCGAAAGCTACTGTCCATCCCAACACTTTGGCATGTCAACGGGGCCATCTCTCTCACTAACAAGGGAATGAGAGATATTGGGCCTGCTACAGCGAGAGGGGAGGCTGACAACTCAGCATTCTGATGTTACAATCTGCAGCGTCACTTATTCGACTTTCTCCGACTCAGGAACTAACAAATTCTCTGTCACCAGCGAGAGAGCGAGAGAGAGTGCAGAGACCTCTGACAACTGCACCTGCTGACTTGATGTTTCAATCTCCCGCGACATTGGAAAGGAATCAGGTCGTCCACAGGGCTGTGCCCCAAAGGCACATATCTGCCAAGTCTCTACTGGATATCCCTTAACACCAGGCCACTTAGCGATCTCCAAGAGCGAGAAACCCACCACCCGTGAGCAACGTAGTTTGAGTGCAGCTGTAGATCATTGGCTCCAACAGAACCCCGGCCACCTTGAAAAAGAAATAACAGACATGAGAACAGGAGATTTAAACTGTTTGGGCAACGATTTGGAAGAAGTCACCCAGGTCCGCAAAAACCTCTGGTGCCATCTTTACCTCCTCCCACTCAAACATAAATAATGCCAATACTATTTTGTTTGTCTGAAATTATAAATCCATTTATGTATAATCACATATTCAGAAAGATCAGCTGCCAGCTGTACATAATGATGGTGTGAGTCAATGATTGAGAACATATGAAGCTGGAGGCAATGATGACAATCACTGATTGATTGACACAGGCTTCAGTTTAGTGGAAATAGGTAGTGTCTGTGCTGTGCAATAGAGGCTGAATCAGGGTACAGACAGTAACTTGCAATGATTCAGGGAGATTCACTCGGATTTTGATGTTCTTTTTTACCAATGGCAAGACAGAGTAGGAGAATACATCAGTTAGGCAGAGCTTGGACAATATTGTAGTCTGGAAGAAAATTTCAAGCTTCAAGATCCTCATTGTGAATATCAGCAACAACTTGTTCCTTTATGTTTTAATTTTTTTTAAGAGATAAAGCATGGTTCATAGCCCTCCCAAGACTATGGTCAACACGCTCCTAGAAGACAGCAGCGCGGCTAATGTAGATGAACTGAACACACTGATGAGGGAGAGGGAGAAGTGGGGAGTCCGTCATTGTGCCCGACGCCGGCCCCCTAGGCCTGAGTCGATGTAGTAGTAGTAGCTTAGCATTGTTATAGCCAGGGGTGGTAATGGGAATGAGAATAAGCTCCCACTACTTATTAAATGCTCCCAAAGGCATGCACCTCAAATAGCCTCTGATATCCAAGTCCAGCTCCTAGCCTTCACTTGTAGCTTAGCTACTAAGCTTGACAGGACCATTTCTACTGACAAAAGATGGGCAAAAGGCGAGTTACTGGCACCTTAAAACAAGTTGCTTCAGACAGATGCAGCTTATCAGCCAAGGTCAGCATCAATCTAGGAGAAGGAAAACTCTGATCTCAAACCTCCACTGCCTTGTGTCTCTACCCACTCATGAGGAAGGCTTCGGGAGTAAACCTCAAGGGAAAAATCCAGAGCTGGAGTCCCTAAGGCAGTCCCACATTGAGTTTATCATTGTCTCGCAACTCCTGCAATGCTGTGCTCACTACATGGGCAACAGCTTGCTCTCCATATTGTATTGCCCTGGCTTATGTATCTAGACACCCAGGTCAACCCCAACCAACAGAGGCCTCTCAGACAGCATGGTTAAGGTCCCTTCCAGCCCAATGAGTGCGCACCGCCCAATTACACCCATGTGACCAAATAACCTACTAACCTGTTTGTCTTTGGAATGTGGGAGGAAACTGGAGCACCCAGAGGAAACCCACATGGTCACAGGAACCACATACAAACTCCAAGAAGATCCGAGAAGGACACAATGCGACTGGGCATCAGAGAAAGTCATGGCGTAAGCAAACACGCGGCATGCAAGAGAATTCCTAGAAGCATGGTTTTCTGTGAGCAATTATGTAAGCAAACACGTCGGCCTCGATCCTATTTACGTATGAGCTGATGCATGCAACATTCCAGACCACAACACACAATGTTCATCACACAGCCGATCAGCGACAAGATTTCCTCCCCACATCACATTGAGCTTCCAATAAGGGGACCAATCAGCTGATTGAGAAGTATATAAAGGCCAAGCATTCAGAGGACACACCACAATCAACAGCGCACTGGTAACGTCTCCTCGCCTGGTGACGAAACGTTTGCAAGTAAATTGCCAAGATCGAAGAACAATTCAACACTACCATCAAACACTTGAGCTGTGCCTCTTCTGAATTATTTCCAACATACAAAACTCTTTACAGACAGTGACAGAAATGAACCCAGGTCACGGAAGCTGTAATAGTGTTTGGCTTCCTGTCACACTACCCTGTCACTGCTTCATTCTGCATCCTGTTACTGTTTGTCTTCTGTACCACCTATATGATTGAAGTATAGAATGGCCCATCTGGATGGCATGCAGGCAAAAGATTATCACTGTATCCAGTGAGAATGATAAACCAAAACCAATTCCAACCCCTTTTCTCTTTGACAGTTCTGATAACAGGTCTCTGACATTAAAAATTACATGCTTCTATTTTCATAGGCACTGCCTGACCTGCTGAGTTTTATCAGCATTTTCTGTTGTTATGTTCATTGAATGGATGCATACGCGAAGTTCAATTCCATTGTCATTTCAACTCAATGCCTGCGTAGCACTAAACGAAACAAAATGCCTCCAGACCAAGGTGACAACTCAATACTTATTATTCACACACAACACATAAAGTAATGTTACCACAAATAAATAACAAACTATAAGAAGCATTTATGTTGCAAGTTAAAAGGTAAACAGTATAACACAACTGGCACTTCATACAGTACTGTACAAAAGTCTTAGGCAGATATATGCAGACTTTTGCACAGTACTGTATGAAGACTTTTTCCCAGGGCTGAAATTGCTAACACGAGGGGTATAGTTTTAAGGTGCTTGGAAACAGATACAGAGGGGATGTCAGGGGTAAGTTTTTCACACACTGTGTGGTGGGTGCGTGGAATGCACTGCTGACAGCGCTGGTGGAAGTGGATACCATAGGGTCTTTTAAGAGACTCTTAGATAAGTACATGGAGCTTAGGAAAATAGAGGGCTATGTGGTTGGGTAATTCTAGGCGGCTTCTGGAGTAGGTTACATGGCCGGCACAACATTGTGGGCCGAAGGGCTGTAATGTGCTGTAGATTTCTATGTTCTATGTGGAATGGAGGGTGAGCTTAGAGGGATTTTGGCTAGATACAGGCAAATGGGATTATCTCAGGCCTGCGTCTTAGTCAGCGTGGACGAGTTGGACCAAAGGCCAGTTTCCATGCTGTATGGATCTATGAATTTGTGACTCTAACCCTGACTGATTCTAATACTGATGTCTTGAGTATTTTGTATATAACCCAACTGAATGTACAGTGTGTGCAAAGCTGCTTTATATTAAATTACCAGACTGCGGGCTCACTCTGTAGATAACTTTTAGCTGTGTTATTGTAACCATCTGTCAGCCACCAATTGTATTCGTCTCATTAGGAAACATGAAGGTAATGACAAATGGTTCTCCTGAATTTAAGAGATTGGCTGGAACAAATAACATCATCTGAAAATCCCGGTGTTAAAAGGCGGAAAATATTTGCAGCAACAACTTGTACTTAAAGCACATTTAAATCAGCAACACACACAAAATGCTGGAGGAGCTCAGCAGGTCAGTGAGATACCATGGAGGGGAATGAAAGGACAAAATTTTGGGCTATTATCCTTCATCACTACTGGAATCAGAATTGGAATCAGGTTTAATATCTCCGGCATATGTTGTGAAATTTGTTAACTTAGCAGCAAAAGTACAATGCAATACATGATAAATATAGAAAAAAATAGATCAATTACACTAAGTATATATGTATATTAAATAGCTAAATTAAAAATAGTGCAAAAACAGAAATTATTTAAAAAAAGTAAGGCAGTGTTCATAGGTTCAATGTCTGTTTAGAAATCAGATAGCAGAGGGGAAGAAGCTGTTCCTGAATTGCTGAGTGTGTGCCTTCAGGCTTCTGTACCTCCTTCTGGTAGTAGCAATGAGAAGAGGACATGTCCTGGGTGATGGAAGTCCTTAATGCCGCCTTTCTGAGACACCACTCCTTGAAGATGTCTTGGATACAACAGAGGCTAGTATCCATGATGGAGCTGACTAACTTTCTGCAGCTTCTATCGATTCTGTGCAGTAGCTCCCCCACCCACCAAAACCAGACAGTGATGCAGTCTGTCAGAAGGTTCTCCACAGTACATCTTGTAGAAGTTTTTGAGTGTTTTAGGTGACAAACCAAATCTCCTCAAACTCCTAGTGAAATATAGCTGCTGTCTTGCATCAATATGCTGGGACCAGGTTAGGTTCTCAGAGATACTGACACCCAGGAACTTGAAATTGCTAACTTTCTCCATTTCTGAATCCCTATGAGAACTGGTTCATGTTCCCATGTTTTATACTTTCTGAAGTCCACAATCATCTCTTTTGTCTTACTGATGTCAAGTGCAGGGATGTAGCTGCACTCATTTAGCTTTTATATCACACTCCTGTACGCCCTCTTGTCTCCAGCTGAAATTCTGCCAACAATGGCTGTATCATCAGCAAATTTATAGATGGTATTTGAACTATGCCTAGCCACAGAGTCGTGGGTATATAGAGGGTAGAACAGTGGGCTAAGCACACACCCCTAGGTGCACCAGTGTTGATCATCAGTGAGGAACGGAAGGGGGAAGAAGCCAGAATAAAATACTAGAGGGAGGGGTGGAATTCAAGCTTGCAGGTGATAGGAGAAAACAGGTGAAGGAAAAGGTGGGCACCCTCATCCTCATGACCTACCCATTACCTTCGTTTTGGTTTTCCACTTCCTTCCGTTTATTCCATGACCCACTGCCTTCTCCTATCTGGTACCTTCTCCTTCAGGCCTTTACCTTTTCCACCTATCTCCTCACAGATTTTTGCATCATCCCCTCCCCCCACAGCTCCATCCACTCACCCACCTTCACAGAAGCACACCAAGCCATATTTGACATCAGAAAAAGGCAGAGGAGGAAATGGAGACTTGAACTTTTGAAGGGTCAAACAGCTGAACTCTCACCCATGGAACATAGGGCACAGTACAGGGCCTATAACCCAAAATATTGTGCTGACCTTTACAAACCTGCTCTATGGTCAATCTCAGCCCTCCCTACCACATAGCCTATAATCTTCCATTTGTCAAACGTCTGTCTACCTAAGAGTCTCTTAAAAGTCTTTACTGTATCACCTCAACGACCACCCTGTTAGTGCATTGCAGACACTTAAATATTTTTTTAAGGTTATACTTATTTATCATGTGTACATTGAAACTTCAAAGCAAACAGTGAAATGCAACTAACACAGTCCGGGGATGTGCTGGGGAGCAGCCTGCAAGTGTTGCCATGCTTCCAGTGCCAACATTGCATGCCTTCAAATTACTGACCCGAACCTGTGCGTCTTTCGAATGTGGGAGGAAACTCGAGTACTTGCAGAAAACTCACACACTCATGGAGAGAACATACAGACTCCTTGCAGACAGTAGTAGGAATTGAACGCCAATCTAACCATTCCACTAGCATGCCATGCTTACCAGTCTCTGTGTAAAAAGCCTGCCTCTCTCATGCTGTCAATACATATTATCTCTTCATCCTTCAATTTCCTATCACATTTGCTGTCTAGGTGCCTGGGCAAGTATCCTGCTTCACTACCCTTCCACATTGTACACTGAATCGTTCATCATTAATTGTGTCATTAACCTGAAACTGAATTTGAATGTGATCTGAATTTGCTTGAGTTGATACGGTAGTGTATGTTCCATACCTTCTTCAGACCTCTGAACACTTAATCCTACCTTCTCCATTCCACCTCAAGCTAATGATTCGGGTGGATGCCGCACAAAACAGCCCTTTACACATGCCTGAAGTGATATGGGATTTTTATCTTTGGTAATGATGTGTAAAACATATCAACAATACATTAGGGAGGAGGTACAGGAGCCTGAAGACTCACACTTAATATTTTAGGCATTCCCAAAAGCCAATGGCATGGCGCAGTAGTTTTGTGCTGTCAAAGTCGTACTTATAGCCATTCTGAATGCAATATTCTGCTACAGCCGATTTCTCTGTCACCACCTGATGAAGCAAACCATTGAAATAAAACTAGAAGAAAAGAATTTTAACAAAGATGAAGGTCTCGCTCTAAGTAAAAACGGGAATTTGATTGTAAACCAGGTGGGACAGCAGAAGCCTGATTGGATGAGGACTAACCAATCAGGAGAGACAGACATTGGGGGTCGGGGGGAGGTATAAATACCACAGGACTAGACATGCCCAGGCATCATCCCTGATGAAAATGGCAGAGGTTGTCATTGAAATATCAGTTAACATTGATAACTGCACCTGGCTGGAAGCCTGAGAAGAGTTTATTCATCATATATGCCAGAAAAGCACTAGATCCTTTTTCAACTGTTACAGATTTTCAAATTATAATAATATGCAATAATCACTGTAATGGTCTATAGCTGTTTCTTATCAATAACTCATAAATACAGTATGACCCTCTGAAAATGAATCTATTTTGCTTGCTTTGATGTTTCGCTTTTCAATAGAATCTGGTACAAAAGAAGATGATACTGATTTGCTGGTGAATTCATCTATAAATGATATATGACACTGTCAGGACCTAATGCATTTGATTCTACACCTACACGAGCTGTGCCACATTGACAGAAATGTTTTAAATTATATACAGTGGCTTAATCATCAAATGAGAAGAGAACTGACTGCAGAAGCCACCTGAGTGACACTAAACGTCCTTATGAGAGAAAAAGATTCCACTTACCTGTCAATCTCATTACAAATCAGAAGACACCAGACAACAGAAAGTGGAGAAAGTTCACTCTATGTAGCTGGAAGAGACAAGAGAGAAAAATAATGGTGTTAATTGCAGATCTTTGTTGCAGATTTATTTTGGAGCACTGGAATATAGAGATGGATGCATTGTGCAGTGCTGATGTCTGAGTGTGTACATGGAGTGTGTGTAACTTGACATGATGTGTAATTACTGGCCTAATTCGTATGAACTTTTCCCCCAGGAATTGCTCATTCCCATGGCATGACAATGAGGGGAAATAAAGTTTGAAGATATTTTCCAGTCGAGCCTTGAGGACTGCTGAGGGGACTCATCTAAGTCCATAAGAACATTAGACATAAGAACAGAAATAGGCCATTTAGCTCAACCATTCCACCTTGGCTGATATATTACCCTCTTAATTCCATTCTTTTGTCTTCTTCCCATAACCTTTGATGCCCTGAATAATCAAAAACTTATCAACCTTCACTTTAAGTATACCCAAATACTTGGTCTCTACGGTTGAATTCCACAGTTTTACCTCCCTCTGGCTGAAGAAATCCCTCCTCAGCTCAGTCCTGAAGGGACATCCTCTACCTCAATGTGACCGAAATTCTTTAAGAACACACACCACCACCATCAAAGGAAGCTATGGATAATAAATAAGGAAAAAAATAGGGCTGCACAGTAGCGTAGTGATTAGCTCAACATTTTACAGTACCAGCGACCCAGGTTCAATTCCCACCACTGCTTATAAGGAGTCTGTATGTTCTCCCCATGACCAAGTGAATATCCTCCGGGTGCTCTGGTTTCCTCCCACAATTCAAGGACAGGTTGATTGGTCATTGTAAATTGTCCCGTGGCTAGGCAAGAATTAAACTGGGGGATTGCTGAGTGACACAGCTCAAAGGGCCGGAAGGGCCTACTCCACACTCTATGTCAATAGATAAATAAGTTTGTTCTTCCATTCCCAGTATTTGCCAAGTCCTGAGAAACATAATTAAAAGAAGCATAAGAATTAAAAGCAGATAGAGGCCAAATGGCCCATTTTCCCTTTCCTGCCATCCAAAGACGTTGCTGTGGAATTTGCGGAATTCTTTGGCCTATAAATTCATTGAGTTATACGAAAAATAATAAGGTCATTTGGCTCAACACAACCCGACTGACCAAGATATCTGTCTACTTTAATCCCATCTGCCCGTCATAAACGCAAGAGATTCTACAGATACACACAGGGAAAATGCTGAAGGAGTTCAGCAAGTCAAGCAGCATCTACAAAAACGAATAAACAGTTGACATTTTGGGCCGAGACTCTTCTTCAGGACAGGAAAAGAAGGTGAAAGATGACAGAATAAAAAGGTTGGGGGAGGAGAAGGTGGATTGGAGGTGATAAGTGAAGTCAGGTGGGGAGAAGAGGAAAGAGGCCAGAGTGGGAAACAGAAGAAAAGGGAAGGGGGAAGGGAAAAGAAATAAAAATAAAAAATAAAAAATATGGAATATTTATATATTCCATATCACAGCATCACACTGTGTAAAAGGAAGAGGTTAATGCACAAAAACAAATAAAAATAAGTGGAGGAATAACCGATCTTATCAATTGGATACATGAACCACAATTTCTCTAATTTTTGGTAATTTCTCCCCCCTTCCCCCTCTCTCTTTTTCCACTTCCAATTCTCACCCACCTCTTCTTCATTCCCTTCACTCACCTGCCCATCACCTCCCTCTGATGCTCCCATTTCTCCCATACTCCACCCTCAACTCCTATCAGATTCTTTCTTCTTCAACCTTTTACCTCTTCTACCTATCACCTTCCAGCTTCTTAATTCGTCCATTCTCCCCCATGCACCCATCATACCCCTCACCTGGTTTCACCGATCACCTGCAGCTTGTTCTCAATCCCCACCCTCCAACTTCTTATTCTGGTTTCTTCCCCTTTCGTTTCCATTCCAAATGAAGGATCTCAGCCCAAAATGATGACTATTTATTCCTCTCCATAGATGAGTTCCCCTGACATTTTGTGAGTCTTTATGAAGTGCCTTGGCCTGAAACATCGACTATTTATTCACCTCCATAGATGCTTCCTGACCTGCGGAGTTCCTTCACCATTTTGTGTGTGTTACACTAGATTTCCAGCATCTGCAAAATGTCTTGTCATTAAGTGGAAGAACACTAAGATGATCATGGTTGACCAATGCAGGACAAAAACTTCCCTTCTGTGTCAGTTTCCTGTAGGTCATACTTCCTTGACCTTTCAAGTACTTAGCTATCTCAGATTCAGATTCTGTCTCTGATTATTTCTTGAAACGTACACCACGGTCCAATGAAACTCCTTGCTGGCATGAAAATCACAGCGTAAACAGTTACATAGAAACATAACCATATAACCATATAACAATTACAGGACAGAAACAGACCATCTTGGCCCTTCTAGTCCGTGCCGAACTCTTACTCTCACCTAGTCCCATTGACTTGCACTCAGCCCATAACCCTCCATTCTTTTCCTGTCCATATAGCTATCCAATTTAACTTTAAATGACAACATCAAACCTGCCTCAACCACTTCTGCTGGAAGCTCGTTCCACACAACTACCACTCTCTGAGTAAAGAAATTCCCCCTCATGATACCCCTAAACTTTTGCCCTTTAACTCTCAACTCACGTCCTCTTATTTGAATGTCCCCCACTCTCAATGGAAAATAAGCCTATCCACGTCAACTCTATCTATCCCTCTCATAATTTTAAATACCTCTATCAAGTTCCCCCTCAACCTTCTACGCGCCAAAGAATAGAGACCCAATTTGTTCAACCTTTCTTTGTAACTTAAGTGATGAAACTTAGGTAACATTCTAGTAAATCTTCTCTGTACTCTCTCTATTTTATTGACATCTTTCCTATAATTCGGTAACCAGAACCGTAATTCAGTGTACACAATACTCCAAATTTGGCCTTGTGCAATTTCAACATTACATTCCAACTCCTATACTCAATGCTCTGATTTATAAAGGCCAGCATACCAAAAGCTTTCTTCACCACCCTATCCACATGAGATTCCACCTTCAGGGAACTATGCACCATTATTCCTAGATCTCTCTGTTCTACTGCATTCTTCAATGCCCTACCATTTACCATGGTATGTCCTATTTTGATTAGTCCTACCAAAATGTAGCACCTCACATTTATCAGCATTAAACTCCATCCGCCATCTTTCAGCCCACTCTTCTAACTGGCCTAAATCTCTTGGCAAGCTTTGAAAACCTACTTCATTATCCACAACTCCACCTATCTTAGTATCATCTGCATACTTACTAATCCAATTTACCACCCCATCATCCAGATCATTAATGTATATGACAAACAACACTGGACCCAGTACAGATCCCTGAGGCACACCACTAGTCACCAGCCTCCAATCTGACAAATAGTTATCCACCACTATTCTCTGGTGTCTCCCATCCTGCCACTGCTGAATCCATTTTACTATTTCAATATTAATACCTAACGATTGAACCTTCCTAACTAACCTACCGTGTGGATCCTTGTCGAAGGCCTTACTGAAGTCCATATAGGCAACATCCACCGCTTTACCCTTATCAACTTTCCTAGTAACCGCTTCAAAAAATTCAATAAGATTTGTCAAACATGCCGTTCCACGCACAAATCCATGTTGACTGTTCCTAATCAGCCCTGCCTATCCAGATAATTATATATACCATCTCTAAGAATACTTTCCATCAATTTACCCACCACTGACATCAAACTCACAGGCCGATAATTGCTAGGTTTACTTTTAGAACCCTTTTTAAACAATGGAACATAGAAAACCTACAGTACAATATAGGCCTTTGGGCCCACAAAGCTGTGTTGAATATGTCCTTATCTTTGAAAGTACCTAGGGTTAAACATAACCTTCTATTTTTCTAAACCCGTCCAGGAGTCTCTTTTCTTTCTAACATTTTTATTGATTTATATATAAGAACACAGAGTACAGGAAAAAATATATATGTCAATACATTAAACTAAATCACATATGAAGACTCCTTATCCTATATTCGCACAAATCAACTGGCTTGTAACATTGAAGAAGATTAATTTTTAATATAAAAAAAATCTAACCCACTACCAAGACTGAAGCTGATTAATAAAAAAAAGAAAAAATATTGTTAGTCAACATCCGTGCTTTAACAGCAAATCAAAGTTTTGAAAATAATTCAGAGAGGGTCCCCACAATATTTGAAAGTCTTGAGTAGATTCAAAGATTGAACATCGAATCTTCTCTAAATTTAAACATGACATCATATCATGTAACCTTTGGGTGTGAATAGGAGGGGCCACATCTTTCCATTTAAGCAAAAGTGTACTTCTGGCCATAAGAGACATAAAAGCCAAAATGTGCAAATCAGATGGCTCCAAAGTAATATCCTTTCCTCCAACAATACCAAAGAAAACAGCCAAAGGATTAGGCTTGAAATTTACTTTAAAAAGTATCGAAAATACTTCTTCCTAATATTTTCCAAGACTCGGACATGCCCAAAACATATGAATGAGTGAAGCTTCTCCATTATTACATTTATCACAATACGGAGATTTATCTAAATAAAAATGAGACAACTTATTCTTAGTCTCTTAAAAGACCCTCGCGTATCTGCCTCCACCACTGTTGTCCGCAGCCCATTCCATGCACTCACCACTCTCTGCATAAAAAACTTACCCCTGACATCTCCTCCGTACCTACTTCTAAGCACCTTAAAATTGTGCCCTCTCAAGCTAGCCATTTCAGCCCTAGGAAAAAGCTTCTGAATATCCACACGATCAACGCGTCTCATCATGTTATACACCTCTATCAGGTCACCTCTCATCCTCAGTCGCTCCAAGGAAAAAAGGCCGAGTTCACTCAACGTACTCTCATAAGGCATGGTCCCCAATGCAGGCAACATCCTTATAAATCTCCTCTGCACCCTTTCTATGGTTTTCACATCCTTCCTGTAGTGAGGTGACCAGAACTGAGCACAGTACTCCGTGTGGGGTCTGACCAGGGTCCTATATAGCTGAAACATTATCTCTTGGCTCCTAAACTCAATCCCATAATTGATGAAGGCCAATGCACTGTATGCTTCCTTAATCACAGAGTCAACCTGCGCAGCAGCTTTGAGTGTCCTGTGGGCTCGGACCCCAAGATCCATCTGATCCTCCAGACTGCTAAGAGTCTTACCATTAATACTATATTCTGCCATCATATTTGACCTACCAAAATGAAGCACCTCACACTTATCTGGCTTGAACTCCATCTGCCACTTCTCAGCCCAGTTTTGCATCCTATCAATGTCCTGCTGTAATCTCTGACAGCCCTCCACCCTATCCACAACACCCCCAACCTTTGTGTCATCTGCAAATTTACTAACCCATCCCTCCAGTTCTTCATCGAGGTCATTTATAAAAATCACGAAGAGAAGGGGTCCCAGAACAGATCCCTGAGGCACACAACTGGTCACTGACCTCCATGCAGAATATGACCCATCTACAACCACTCTTAGCCTTCTGTGGATAAGCCAGTTCTGGATCCATAAAGCAAGGTCCCCTTGGATCCCATGCCTCCTTACTTTCTCAATAAGCCTTGCATGGGGTACCTTGTCAAATGCCTTGCTGAAATCCATATACACTACATCTACTGCTCTTCCTTCATCAATGTGTTTAGTCACATCCTAAAAAAAATTCAATCAGGCTCGTAATGTACGACCTGCCTTTGATAAAGCCATGCTGACTATTCTTAATCATTTTATGCCTCTCCAAATGTTCATAAATCCTGCCTCTCAGAATCTTCTCCATTAACTTACCAACCACTGAAGTAAGACTCACTGGTCTATAATTTCCTGAGCTATCTCTTCTCCCTTTCTTGAATAAGGGAACAACATCTGCAACCCTCCAATCCTCCAGAACCTCCCCCATCCTGATTGATAATGCAAAGATCATCGTCAGAGGCTCAGCAATCTCCTTCCTCGCCTCCCACAGTAGCCTGGGGTACTTCTCGTCCGGTCCCAGTGACTTATCCAACTTGGTAATTTTCCAAAAACTCCAGAGCATCCTCTTTCTTAATAACTACATGCTCAAGCTTTCTATTCTGCTCTAAGTCATCCCTACAATTGCCAGGGTCCTTTTCCATAGTGATTACGGAAGCAAAGTACTCATTAAGTACTCTGCTATCCCCTCCGGTTCCATACACACTGTCACACTTGATTGGTCCTATTCTCTCACGTCTTATCCTTTTGCTCTTCACATACCTTTAGAATGCCTTGGGGTTTTCCTTAATCCTGTCTGCCAAATTCTTCTCATGTCTCCTTCTGGTTCTCCTAATTTCTTTCTTAAGCTCCTTCCTGCTAGCCTTATAATCTTCCAGACCTCTATCTTTACCTAGTTTTTTGAACAAAAAATAGAGGATTATCAGAGACTGCAGTGGGATATGCACTCAGTGGTCACTTTATTAGGTACACCTGTACACCTGCTCATTAATGCAAATATCTAATCAGCCAATCATGTGGCAGCAACTCAACGCATAAAAACATGCAGACATGGTCAAAAGGTTCAGTTGTTGTTCAGAACAAACATCAGAATGGGGAAGAATTGTAATCTAAGTGTCTTTGACTGTGGAATGATAGTTGGTGCCAGATGGGGTGGTTTGATTATCTCAGAAACTGCTGATCTCTTGGGATTTTCACGCACAAAAGTCTCTAGAGATTACAGAAAATGATGCAATAAAAAACATCCAGTAACAGTTCTGTGGACCAATTGCCTTGTTGGTGAGAGAGCTCAGAGGAGGATGACCAAAGTAGTTTGGGCTGACAGGAAGGTGACCATAACTCAAATAACCTTGTGTTACAACAGTCATGTGCAGAAGAGCAACTCTGAACACATTACACATCAAATATTGAAGTGGAAGGGCTGAAGCAGAAGAAGACCACAGACAAACACTCAGTGGCCACTACATTAAGTACAGGAGATGCTTAACAAAGTGGCCACTGATGGTAGGTCAGTTGCAGAGATGCACAGAGGAATGGCCATTGGAGTTTAATTTGGCCAAATGTGAGATACTTCCCTTTGGGAGATTGAATGTAAAGGCACAAATCACTGTTAACAGCAAGGACTGACAGTGTTTATTTACAGGGGAATCTTAGAGTCCAAATCCTTCGTCCTCTGAAAATAGCTGCTTAGATAGACAGGGTTGTGAAGACAGCATAGGGCACGCTTGCTTTTGTTAGTTGTGGGACTGAGTTTCAGAGCAGGAAATTTTGCTCTAGTTTTATTAAAGTCCAGTTAGCCAGCATCTGGTTGCCCCATTTTAGGAAGGATGTGAACCCTTGGAGCGGGTGCAGAAGAGGTTTATCAGGATGCTGCCAGGATTGTGAGGCATGTGCTATAAGGAGGGATTTGACAAAGTTGGTCACAAAAGATTCTGCAGATGTTGGAAATGCCGAGCAATGCACACAAAATGCTGGCGGAACTCAGCAAGTTAGGTAGCATCTATGGAGAAGGATAAACATTTGACCTTTTGGGTTGAAACCCATCATCAGAACTGGAAAGGAAGGGGGCACTAGCCAGAATAAGATGGTAGGGAGGGGGAAGAGAATGCCAAATGGCCAGAGTCCCAAGTCTGTGAATCTCTACGAGTCTGTTGGGGGAGTCAAAGCCCCAATGTCCAGGAGTCTAAGTTTGTGAAGGCTGGAGGCTGAAGACAGCCTGTAATGACTTTGGAGGACTGTGTATGTGCGTGAGAAACAGGATTTATTTGCTGCTGTTTTGTAGCTTGTTATGTTCTCTGTTGTTCTGCCAAACATTGTGGGCATGCTCTGTTGGCATCAGAATGTGTGCCTGCTCTTGTGGGCTGCCCCCAGGACATCCTTAGGTGTGCTAGTTGTTAACACAAATGGCATACTTAATGTGTGGTGGAATTTATGGGTGATAAATAAATTTGAATCTTGAAGATATGATGAATTGGTTTTCTTCCTCTGAATGAGAGGGAAATAAGGAAGTGCTGAATTCCCGCTGGCAGCTGCTGGAGCAGATGGCATTGATGTATTTCAGGAGGATCTAGTGTGCAATGGAGGGAAGGAAATAAAGCAGTAAAGAGCCAGGTGGGAGGAAGTAATGAGCATGCAAGGAGACTCAGTATGAATGTATCTTTACTGTGCAGCAGGTTCTTGGTCATCAACAACTTATCTGCACTTGAAATGGGAAATTAGTCTGAATTTCTTCGAAGTTCGCACTGATTCAAGATGTCATCTAAAACTTTTATAGATGCAGAGTGGAGAGTATCTTGACTGATGCATCACAGCCTGATGTGGAGGCACCAATCCCTATGAATTGAAAAGCCTGCAAAAAGTGGATCCCAGTCCAACACAGGAATATCCCTCCCCACCATTGAGCATACTTACATGGAGCACTGACACAAGAATGCAGCATCTATCATCAAGAACAGCACCATCCAGGTGCTGACACCATTGGGCAGGAGGTACAGAAACATTATCTTGCACACCACCAAATTCAGGAACAGATGTTACCCTACAAATATCCGATTCAAGCTACCAGATTCAAGATTGCTTAATGTCATTTCCAGTACACAAGGTTAAAGGAGAACAAGCAACGAACAGAAAATGCTGGTGGAACGCAGCAGGTCAGGCAGCATCTATAGAAAGAGGTACAGTCGACGTTTCGGGCCGAGACCTTATCTGCTCTTTCAGTTAGTCCTGACAAAGGGTCTCGGCCCGAAACGTCGACTGTACCTCTTACTATAGATGCTGCCTGACCTGCTGCGTTCCACCAGCATTTTGTGTGTGTTGCTTGAATTTCCAGCATCTGGAAAGGAGAACAAAATCATTTTTACTCCGGATCCAATAAAGAACGCAATAATAAAGAAAACATAATAAATATAAGTACATAAGATAGCAGATAGCTTCCATACATAGGTTGATTGTATGTCCATAAAAACCTAGTCACAGGGGTGTCTGTACGTAAGGTGAGTGACAGAAAGTGATGATGTAGTAGAGATTTGGCATGTGGGTTAGTGGAAGGAGGTGTGGATCAGCCATACTGCTTGGGGAAAGTAACTAATTTTGAGTCTGGTGGTCCTGACATGGATGCTATGTAGCCTCCTCCCAGATGGGAGTAGAGCAAACAATCCGTGAGCAGGGTGAGTGGGATCCTTCATGATGATACTGGCCCTTGTCCAGCACATTTCTGTACATGCAAACACGAGGAAATCTGCAGATGCTGGAAATTCAAGCGACACACACAAAATGCTGGTAGAACGCAGCAGGCCAGACAGCATCTACAGAAAGAAGCATAGTCGGTGTTTCAGGCCGAGACCCTTCATCAGGACCTTTCTGTACATATGTGCAGAATCAACAAACTCATTCGTAAGGCCAGTGATGTTGTGGGGATGAACTGGACTCTCTGACAGTGGTGCCTGAAAAGAGGATGCTGTCCAAGTTGCATGTCATCTTGGACAATGTCTCCCATCCACTACATAATGTACTGGTTGGGCACAGGAGTACATTCAGCCGGAAACTCATTCCACCGAGATGCAACACAGAGCGTCATAGGAAGTCATTCCTGCCTGTGGCCATCAAACTTTACAACTCCTCCCTTGGAGAGTCAGACACCCTGAGCCAATAGGCTGGTCCTGGCCTTATTTCCTGGCATAATTTACATATTACTATTTAACTATTTATGGTTTTATTACGATTTATTATTTATGGTGCAACTGTAACGAAAACCAGTTTCCCCCGGGATCAATAAAGTATGAGTATGACTATGACTATGACTATGTCTTTGATAGCAGGTAGGCTGGTGCCAGTGATGCATTGGGCAGGTTTGACCACCTGTTGTCGAGCCTTCCTGTCCACTGCAGTGCAGTTTCCATACTAAGCAGTGATGCAGCTTGTTAGGATGCTCTCCACTGTGCATCTGCAGAGTGATGTGAGTGTAGATGTGCATAACCTAGCTCTCCTCGGCCTCCTCAGAAAGTACAGGTGTTGGTGTGTAGGATGTGTTTTGGGATCATGAGAGGTTGTGTGAGATGTACACTCCCCAAATTTTAAAGCTGCTCACAGTTTCCACTGCTGTGCCGCCAATGTAGAGAGGTGGAAGAGATTGTTTGTCTGGCACCAGGCTTTGAGCTCTTTCACCTCCTCTCTTCTCTAGGCTCCTGAACCAGGACAGATAACCACTCACCCCAACACTGAACTGATAGACTCACTTTCAAGACCTCAACAGCTCATGTTCTCTGTATTATTTATTTATTTATTTTATTATTATTTGTTTTTTGTTTGTATTTGAATAGTTTATATTCTTTTGCACATTGATCGTCAGTCTGAATTGACTCTATTGTATTTCTTTATTCTGGTGTGAATGCCTGCAAGAAAATAAATCTCATGGTAATATACGGTGATGTATACATACGTTAATAATAAATATACTATGAACATTGAAGTTGAACACTTCCCGGCCATTGAAACCATCTACATGAAGAGCTGCTTCAGGAAGGCAACATCTAACATCCAATATCCCCCCACCATCAAGGGCTGCGCCCTCTTCTCAATGCTATCAGGAGCTAGAAGGTAGAACGGCTGCATCACTAGGCTCTGGAACGGCTACTTTCCTGCAACTATCAGGTAATTGAACTGATTGGCATAACTCTAACCGTACCTCAGCAATGGAATACTATGGACCACCTCTTGTACTGCCATAGACTTGAATCTGATTATGCTGTTTCTGAAACGCCTATTCGCTGCTGTCATTACTGTGTGGTCGTGAATCTTTCGGAGGGTAGGCCTCACAATCCCCAGCCTTGCCTGCTTTTGGCGACTGAGAAGGAGGTTGAATCGTTCGGACAGAGATGGAGCTCAGTACTCGGTGTCGGAGAGCTGATTAGAGCTCGAAGTTTTCGGATCACTCAGAGTCGATTGTGGTCGGCCTGGCAGGGAGAGTTTTTCTTCCTTCTTCCGTCTGTGTGAGATGTGGAACATTTGAGAAACTTTGAACTTTACTGTGCTCACTGACTTCTTCATCAAGTTATGGTATTGTTACACTGTTTGTAACTATATGTTATAATTATGTGGTTTCGTAGGTGTTTTCAGTCTTAGTTTGTCCTGTGTTTTGTGATATCCCACCGGAGGAAATATTGTATCATTTCTTAATGCATGCATTACTAAATGACAATAAAAGAGGACTACGTGCCTTCATAATCATAATCATAATATCTTGTTTTCTATGTTCTCTTCAGTGTCCTGTATAACATATATATCAATAATGTGTGTAACATAACCTACTGGAGGAACCCAAGACTTCGGGCAGCATCTATTAAAATGAATAAACAATCTCTGTTTCGGGCTGGGACCCTTCATCAGGACTGGAAAGGAATGAAAAAAATGCCAGAATAAAAAAGGTGGGAGAGAGGAAGCAGGACAAGGTAAAGGGCCAGAGAAGAGGGGATCTGATAGCAGAGGAGAGTGAACTATATGGAAGGTCAATGAAGATTCAAATATAACACAGAACAGTACAGGCCCTTTGGCCCATGATGTTGTGCCAGACTTTTAACCTCTCCAAGATCAATTTAAGCCTTCCCTCCCCACCAGCCCTCCATTTACCTATGTGTCTAGTTAAGAGTTTCTTAAATGTTTCTAATATACAGTATCCCCCTCCACCACCACCCCTGTCAGTGTGTTCCTTGCATGTTCATGGCTCTGTGTACAAACCTCCTTTGACACCCCCTATATTATTCACTCTACCTATGCCTCTTACCTTATACACTTTTATATAGTCACCACTATGCTCCTTTACTCCAAAGTAAAAAAAACCTTGCTCAACCTTTCCTCATAAGATCCAGGCAGCATCCTGGTAAATTTCCTCTGCACCCTCTCTAAGGCTTCCACGTGCTTCCTACAGTGAGGCAAACAGAAACAAACATAATATTTTAAGAGTGGCTTAACCGGAGTTTTATAGAGCTGCAACATTACCTCGCGGCTCTTGAACTCAATGCCCTGACTAATGAAGGCCAACACTCCATAGTCTTCTTAACCACTCTATCAACTTGCACAGCAACTTTGAGAGATCTATGGACATTGGGATTAGAGCATCAAAACTGGAATTGGATAAACAATTAAGTGGAACAAAATGCCAGTACATGGATAATAATTAGGGAAGAGGAATTAATTGGATCCCTTATTTAAAGAATTGGTTTAAAAGGTTTCACTCTGTGCTGGGTTATTCTATACATCGTAATCCTGAACCCATTGCATTCAGATGCATGAACAGGATACCTTGATCAGTCCATGTTCAGTATTTAATTATTTCCAATGCTATTCAAGGACGAAAGGATTTTCAATACTAATGTAATTGGCTATAAAGTTGATGTTTGGAACAAGTTGAGAGGGGAATGTTTATGAGACACTGCGGTTCAGACATTGCAGTGAGAGGCAATCATTCAGATAGTATCAAGAGCATTCCAAATGATCAACCGTGAGAAAGCTTTTACCATTCAGTATTGGTCACTGAGAAACATGCATGGAATAGTAACATAGTGAAGTCTGGTTCATATCGGAACAGCAAAGGCACACTGGAGCAGGAGTGATCCATTTTAATTACAGAATTGAAATCCTCTACCTGTTAAGGTGGAATTAAAAAAAAACAACTCTCAATCAACTTTCCAGAAGCTTGTCCAGGAGTGTGACCACCACATGGACCTACTATTAGTCACTGAGGGTGCAGTAGGTGAAACACAAAAGAACATTTTCCATTATCATCTGATGCTCATGTAGTCATATGGCTCTGATAGAATAAAGACTTCCTATAATTTTAAAACAAGGTATTTCTCTAAGGTACTCCCACTTGCCTGCAGTTTGCCCATATCCCTCTTCATACTTTCTATCCATTCCAAGATTCAAGATACAAGATTGCTTAATGTCATTTCCAGTACACAAGGGTAAAGGAGAATGAAATAATTGTTACTCTTAATCCGATGCAGTACAAAAAATGCACAATAAGCTGAAGAACAAAATAATAAAATCATATCATGAACATACATATAGCTTTAGATAGCTTTATATACATGAATTGATTGTATGTCCATAAAGTGATGTTAGGCACAGGAGTGTCCATACATAAGGTAACTGACAGAAAGTGATACAGTCTTGGTGGTTCATGTGGGGAGGGGTGGGTTAGTGGGTGGAGGTGTTGATCAGCCTTACTGCTTGGGGAAAGTAGCTGTTTTTGAGTCTGGTAGTTCTAGTGTGGAGATGCTACAGAGTCTCCCTGATGGGAGTGGGACAAACAGTCCTTGAGCAGGGTGGGTGGGATCCTTCATGATGTTACTGGCTCTTTTCTAGCACCTTTCTGTACATGTGTCCTTGATGGTGGGTAGGCTGGTGCCAGTGATGGTTAATTGACTCAATGTCTCTGAAATGTTGCGATAACCCCCATGTTTCCCGATTCCTCTGGCAGCTTGTCCCATACAATGGCCACCTCTCTGTGAAAAAATCGCTTCTCATATCCACTTTAAATATTTCCCTTCTCACCTTAACTCATACGCACTCTAATTTGAGTCTCCTGGAATGTGGGGAAAGAAAGCTTTGGCCAAACATCTTATGTATGCCTCTTATGAATTCATAAACCTCTGTAAGGTCACCCTTCAACTTCCAAGGAAAATTGCCCCAGGCTATCTAATCTCAGCTCATTTTTATTTTTATTTAGGGATACAGCATGGTATCACACCCTCCCAGTCTAAAGAGCCCAAGCCACCCAATCACACCCATGTGACCAATTAAACTACTAATTTGTACATCTTTGGAATGTGGGAAGACACCGGAGCTCCTAGAGGAAACCTGTTCGGTCACAGGGAGAACATGCAAATTCCTTGCAGACAATGACAGAATTGTACCAGGTCGCTGGTGCTGTAATAGCGTTATGCCCAATACCATGCTACCATGCCAGCCAATCCCAGTAACATCCCTGTGGATCTTTCCTGCACAAGTTTAATTATATCCTTCCTATAGTACAGTGACCAGATCTAACACAAAACTCCAAGTGTGGTCTCATTGTACAGCTGCAATATGAAATTCCAATTCTTGTATTCAAAGCCTCATTCAATGAATGCTGGAAAACCATATGCCTTAGAAAATAGAAAACCTACAGCACATACAGGCCCTTCGGCCCACAAAGCTGGGCTGAACATGTCCTTACCCTAGAACTACCTACGCTTACCCAGAGCCCTCTATTTTCCTAAGCTCCATGTACCTATGCAGGGGTCTCTTAAAAGACCCTATTGTTTCCACCTCCACCACCGCTGCCGGCAGCCCATTCCACGCACTCACCATTTTCTGCGTTAAAAGCTTACCCCTAGCATCTCCTCTGTACCTACTTCCAATCACCTTAAAACTCTGCCCTCTCGTGCTAGCCATTTTAGCCCTGGGAAAAAGCCTCTGACTATTCACACAATCAATGCCTCTCGTTATCTTGTACACCTCTATCAGGTCACCTCTCATCCTCCATCTTTCCAAAATGCATAATTTGACATTTGTCTGATTTAAATTCAAAGTTCAAAGTTCAAAGTAAATGTATTATCAAAGTACATATACATCAACATATACAACTCTGAGATTCATGTTCTTGTGGGCATATTCAATAAATCCAATAACCATAAGTGAGTTAATGAAAGACCTTAGAATCAAGGCAAACAAGCAGCGTGCAAAAGACAACAAACTGAGCAAATACAAAAAGGAAGAAAAAAAAGAAATAATAATATTAATTATGAATAAATAAGCAATAAATATCAAGAACATGAAATAAAGAGTCTTTGAAAGTGAGTCTATAGATTGTGGGAATAGGTTAGTGTTGGAGTGAGTGAAGTTCAAGAGCCTGATGGTTGAGAGGTAGTAACTGTTCCTGAACCTGTGGTGTGGATCCTGAGGCTCCTGTGCCTCTTTCCAGATGGCAGCAGTGAGAAGAAAGCATGGTTTAGGTGGTGGGGGTTCCTGATGATAAAGGCTGATTTCCTGCCATAATGCTCGGTGTAGATGTGCCCGATGGTGGAGAGGGTTTTACCCATGATGGACTGAGCTGTATTCACTACTTTTTGTTGGATTTTTGGTTCAAGAGCATTGGTAGTCCAGTTCCAGGCTGCGATGCAGCCAGTCAATATACGCTGCACCATACACCTACAGAAGCTAACCAAGATTATGGCTGTCGTGCCGAATGAATCTTCACAAACTTCTAAGGAAGTAGAGGTGTTGCCATACTTTCTTCATAATTGCACTTACAACCAATTGAAACAACTTTCCCCTGGACCACAGTGCACCCACAAAACATATGTAATGCCCTGGTAAAGGTTTTACTGCTAATGTTGCAGGGTATTTCACATAACGAGTTTTCTATAGAAGCAGTGTGTTCTGCAGGCTATGTTTGGGTTACATCTGACTTTTTAATTATAATGAGCCCTTTTTGTTTTATTCTTTCTTTTCTTTAATAACCTTTTGGTTAAGAGCATTCATAAATATACTTTCTTTGTAATTGTATGTGGCGTGTGATCTGTTATTTCCTGGATGGGTGATTGCAGGGAGCAGTAAATTACACGGCATTCACACAAACTGAGTTTGGGTGGGCAAAACGTCCCAGCTTCACAGGTTTGACGGGACCCAAGTCGTATTTACCCAAGGCATATGGAGCCTGTGAAAGGGGGTTTTCTCATCACTGAGTCCAGTGGCTGTTCGTGAGGGGCTAATGACCCACACTTCTAGAGATGCCCAGTAAAAATGGGCTTCACATATATCACACACAGCCAAAATATTACCACAGAGAAGTTAATAAAATATCATTTAAAACGAATGCAGTGCACAGCACAGGTAAACAAAAAAACAGGAAACAGTATAGTAAACAGCTCACTATCCTGGTGACGAGACCGTGGTAGTGTCTCACAGCCCGAGGGAAGAAGCCGTTACCCAGTCTGGCGGTCCTAGTCCCAATGGTCCTGATCAAATCTGCAGAAACATACTGCATGAAGCAAAAATAGAGTTTCTGGGATGGATGGTAGAGGTGCTCAACGATGCTTTGGGCCCTTCATATATAATGCTCCCTCCCGGTAAAATGTCACAAAAGGTGGGGCGGGGGAGGTGGGGGAGACTCAGACGACCCTCTTGGGGATTTGAGCACTTTCTTCACTGTCCACTATATCGCTAAACGTCTATACCACTGCAAGACCCTTCAATGGATCGTGAGGACTGCTGAGAGAATCATCAGTTTGTCTTCCCTCCATAATCCAGGACATAGGCTAGTTCACAGAGCCCTCAGCATTATCAAGGACCCCTCGTATCCATCCTACAATCTCTTTGATCTCCTACCACCAGGCAAGAGTTGCCGCGGTATAAGAACAAGTACTGTTGGCCTAGGTAATAGCTTCTTCCCTGAACCCCCTGTACCACCCAGTTCACAATATTCATGACAGCACCAGTAGCATTATACTGTTGTATATTTAATGATATGTTGTATATGCACTTTATGGCAACTTGTACTGCTACAGAATATTTTTATTATCTGTTAATATTATTATGCTAATATTATTTATGTGCTTTATGTGATATATGTACTGTGTTTTGTACCTTAGTTCTTTCATTTAGCTGCATACTCCTGTATGGGTGAATGATAATAAACTTGAACTTGAACTTGCAGACTGCCCCCAACATACCCTTCGGCTGTGTTGGTTGTTAATGCAAACAATGCGTTTCAATGTATATTTTGATGTATATGTGATAATGATAAATAATTCTGAATCTGAGTTATTAACAGGGTTCTGGCTGAATATTTAAAACAAAATAACTGAGGCAATACATTTACCTTGTGAAATGGAAGTGGGTAGTTACAATCTGATTTGCAAGACAGGAAGCAAAGTCTTGCCTTTAGACCAGAGGACCATGAGACATTCATAGGAGCAGAATATCATAGCTGATTTGTTATCCCTCTCAACCTCAATCTCCTGCCTTCTCCCTGTAACCTTTGATGTCCTTACTACTCTTTATAGTTTTACTTTGTTCTACCCCAATGCAATAAGGCCCCTGACGGTCAAGGTCGATCATGGATGTTGCATCCTAGCTCTCTAGGTATGCAAACAAGGGTGGTATGATATGGAGAGCCAGCTGTTGACCATGGAACAGGCTCCCCCTCTCCATGCAGCTGATGAACCCAAAGGGACGGCAGAGACTGATACAGTTCGGCACCAGCGGCGTCGCAGGAGTTGCCAGTCAGCATTAAACTCAATGTAAGACTGCTTTATGGATGATAGCTTGGAATTTTCCCTCAGGGTTTACTCCCGAAGCCTTCCCCATGAGTGGGTACAGCCACAAGGCAGTGGAGATTTGAGATCAGAGTTTCCCTCCTCCTAGATAAGCTGCCAACCACGGCTGATGAGCTCCACCTGCCCGAAACAATTTGTTTAGGTGCCAGTAACCACCCTTTTCCCATTCTTCTGTCAATGGAATTGATTCTGCTGGGCTTAGTGGCTAAACCATGTTATGAATTGGACTTGGTTGTCAGAGGTTATTTGAGACGCATGCTATTGGTATAATTTATGGGTCGTGGAAGGTTGCCCACATTACCACTCTGGCTATAACAACCTTAAGGAATCTCAGTGTACTGTGTAATGATTTGCTTTAAATGAACAATGTGCAAGAGAGGTTTGTGTGAGGTTTCACCAGTAGCATAATTAACACCTCCATCCCAGTGTGCAACGTAAGGCGTGGTCCCTGGTGACCTAGGCAGTGACTGATCCGGAATGGGGTCTGTCACTATGTCCATTGTTTTGCGTGTCTTGAGTTGGTGAGGCCTGGTGGCACCCATCCCTCTCCAGGTCAGACCACAGTTGACGTCCTCCAACTTGGTGGCTCACCCTGATCCTGATCACATTGTTGTTGTAGATCTTCAGGGAACTCAACCGTCCTGGATGTTGATTTCATCGACACTAGCCACTTGTGTTGTTTAGCCTCCAGCTGAGGTGGTGTACCAGGTGCGCCATATGGAGGCAGACATGAGAGATTTGGGAGATGAATAAGGACCAGTGATGCCCATCCACTTTACTAAGCTGCCAGGCATCAAAGGTTCTACCTCTATGCAGAGCCCTCTATACCCAATAATAAAATAAAATAACTAGGGCCCAGAACATATGCACTCTTACAACTAAACATATTTTAATTACTTGTGCATCAGGAGAACAGCATGGGTCCTGAAACTTCATCACAGAAGATTCGTGGGGGAGACGATATCTCATTAGCTACATGGAACGTGAGAACACTTGCCTAAGCAGGGAAACTGCAGGAGCTCGCTTATGGGAGGTATACCTGGCATATTGTGGGACTCCATGAAATCAGATGGAAAAACCTCAGTGAACATCTTCCAGAGGAAGGACATATACTATACTGCAGTGGAGAATTGGACAAACATGCCAATGGCGTAGGATTTCTTGTCAACAAATACATGAAGAATTCAGCACTTGGGTGCCACATAGTATCCAGCAGACTAATTTCCATCTGCCTTAGAGCAGCACCTTTTAACATCTCAGTAATTACGGGGCTACGCATCAACAACTGACAATGAAGATAACCAAGCGGATGAATTCTACGCCCAACTCCAGGGCATCATTGACAAGGTGGACAAAAAGAACATGCTAATCATCCAGGGGGACTGGAACGCCAAGGTGGGTGCAGACACACTGGAAGACTGGAAGGAGTTCTGCAGTCCCTCCTGCAGAGCCATAACCAACGAGCGAGGATTACACCTACTTGAGTTCGTCACCTAGAACAACATGGTGCTTGCAAACCCCCATGGAGAGCATAAAGCATTATGACATTGGACCTGGCCCGCACCCAACAGAAAACACCACAGTCAGATCGATTACATGCCGGTGCAGAACCAGTTTCGGTCTGGGATCAAGAGAGTCACACCAAGAACATTCCCAGGTGCTGATACTGAAAGTGACCACGACCTGGTGATAATGAACTTTAGAATCAGGCTGAAAAAAGGCAAAAAGCCCAAGAATATCAGAATTAAATTCAACTTGTCAGACTGAAAGACCCCCCCATTGCCAAACACTTTAAAACTACAGTTGGCGGAAAATTTGCACCACTGCTGATGCTTGACAAAGAAGTTGAAACATTGATAGCTAAGTTCAGTGAAGTGATGACAGAAACAGTCAATGGGATACTTGGAAAACACTGCTGGAAAATCCAACCCTATGTAACACAGGAGATCCTGGAAATGTGTGATGCTAGAAGAAAACTAAGAACAGAACAACATGAGCTGTAGTATACAGAGAAATCAGCAAGATCAGGAAAAAAACATGGTCAAGGCCAGGGAAGAATGGATTGAGAGACAGTGTACAGAGATAAAAGAAAGCCTGAACAAGAACAGCAGCAGGCGAGCATTTCAAATTGTGAAGGACCTCACTAAATAGAGAGAGTCATGAGTCAGCACCATCCAAGACAAAGAGGTAAACTGTCTCACAGACGATTAAAACATTATCAGCAGATGAACTGAGTATTGTTCAGACCTTTACAATCATCAGACCCAATGAGACTCCAATGTACTCACAAACTAGGACTCAACAAACGAAAATGACTTTCCAATTCTGCGGGAATTAGAAGCAGCCATAAGATCGCTGAAGAATGAGAAAGTTGCAGGAATGGACAACATCCTGGCTGAGTTGATAGAGCATGGAGACAGACAGTGAAAGACATCCTTTAACAAAATCTGGCAGATCGGGGAATGGCCGACACCCTGGACAAAATCACTCATCATCACTCTCCTGAAGAAAGGCAACTTACAGCAGTGCCAGAATTATAGATTCATAAGTCTTATCAGCCTTGGAAGCAAAGTGATGTTGAAAATCATATTGAACAGACTGAAACCACAGGCAGGAGAAATAATTGCACTGAGCAGTATAGTGCTCCTATGACCCAGGCGGGTTGCGGGATCTGTAACCGTAACCGTACGCAAGGGAAGTTTTTCACTGTATCTTTGTATATGTGACAATAACCAATCAATACCGATACCAATAGATTCTGTCTCAGAGACTACTCTGCAATAATTTTCTCACCATTGGTGTTAGGCTCACCATCCTGTAGTTATATGATTGCCTTCACAGCCCTTCTCAAATAAAGGCAAAACATTAACCATTCTCCAGTCTTCAGGTACCTCACCCATGATAGTGAGGTGCAACAATCACTGCCAGGACCCCATGAAATTTCTTCCCTAGCTTCCCACAATATGTGGCACGGTAACATAACAGTCAAGGTAACATTATTACAGCACCCGCTGTAAGATCAGGCTATGATTCCTGTCACTGTTTGTACCCCATGACCGCATGAGTTTCATTCGAGTGATCCAACGTCCTCCCACATTCCAAAGATGCACAGTTATGGTTAGTGAGTTGTGGGCAAGCTATGCGGGTGCTGGAAGCATGGCAATGCTAGTGGGCTGCCCCGCCCGATCCTCACTGATTTGATTTGACACAAGCCACACATGCTAAGATTCAAAACAGCCTAATGTCACTTCCCATTGTGAAGTGTAAAGGAAAATTAAATAATTGTCATTCCAGATCTGATGCAGCAGTAAAAACACAGTAAGATAAAGAACACAATGATAATAAAAAAGCATAATAAATATAAAAATGAAGATAGCTTATTTATATAGAATGATTGTCGGCCCATGAAGTAACACTAGGCACAGGATGTGTGTACATAATGTGACTGACAGAAAATGATAATGTAGTGATGGGGTGGGTTAGTAGGTGGTAATGTTACTGCTTGCGGAAAGAAACCCTTCATCTCATGTTCTCAATATTTATTGCTTATTTATTATTATTATTATTATTATTATTATTATTATTATCACCACCATCATCATCATTTTTTTTCTTTCTTTTTGTATTTTCAGTTTGTTGCCTTTTGCACACTGGTTGTCTGCCCTATTGCTCCAGTCTTTCATTGGTTCCATTATGGTTATTGGATATATGGCGCATGCCTGCAAGAAAACAAATCTTAGAATTGTACATGGTAACATGTTTGTACTTTGATAATAAATTTATTTTGAATTTTGAACCCTAGTCGTCCTTGTGTGGATGCTATGTAGCCTCTTCCCTGATGGAAGTGGGGCAAACAGTCTATGAGCAGTGACATCGGAGCCTTTATAAAGCTACTGGCACTTTGCCAGCACCTTTCATTATATATGTGACAAATAAAGATGTTTAACATCCAACATTAGACCTGATCATTCCTCAGGATTAATATCCACCTTTCTGTATTGTGAAACTGATAATACTTCTTCCTTCATCGTGTCAACATACTTCAGGATATAATTTTCTCTTTTTGAACTCATGAGCATCATTATGTCAAGTTTATTGTCATTTGTACAAGTGCATATATACAAAGGTGCAATATAAAGCTTACTTGTAGCAGAATCACAGGTACACAACATTAGCAATGCACCAGTCACTCGGTAAACATAAATTCCTCAGGATACTACAAAAACACCAGGTCATACCGATGGTTCAAAGGCACATTACAGGATGTGGATTGCAGTAATTGTAGTCCTGAAAAAAGTATATTTATTTGAAATGTTAGTAGTTTTGTTGGCTGCCTGCAAACAGTCACTGTATTTTGCAAGCACATCCTTCACATATCCAAAATGCTTTCTTAGATACAGAACTGTTCACAATACTCCAAGTGTAGTCTAACCAATTCCTTAAAAAGCTGGCATTACCTACCTGACGGGACAGGTGGAAGGAGAAGTGGAAGTATCCTGCAGTAAAAATTGTGGTAATGCTGCAAGTAAGGAAACACAGGATATAAATAGTCACAGGTCGCAGCTCTGCCTTTGAACTTCAGCTCTTCCATTTAACTGCAGTTGACTCTTAGAAATTCAACCAGCTGGCAGTGTTTTAACAGATTAAATGTTTTGATTCAATGTTTTTTTTCCTCTCTCAGATCGTACGTTTTATCTCTCTCCAACTTTTCTGATGGGTCTTATTGATTTGCTTCTAGAAATCTTGTCAAAAGCTTTCCGAATATCAAATAAATCAATATGAACTGCCTCAGAAAAGTAGCCAAAATATTGCAACATACAGCTGTGGAGGTCAAGTTATTGAGTATGTTTAAAGTGGAAGTTAATAATCAAGGACTCCTCCCACCCTAAATACAAGAGGTTCAGTGAATGCTGGAAATATTGAGCAACATGCACAGCCTCAGAATAGAGATGAGGAGGAATTTCTTTAGTCAGAGGGTGGTGAAACTCTGGAATTCATTGCCACAGATAGTTGAGGAGACCTAGTCATTAGTCATTGGGTTTACTTAAGGCAGAGGTTGATAGGTTCTTGATTAGTGACAGCATCGAAGGTTACAAGGAGAAGGCAAAAGAATGGAGGTGAGAGAGAAAATAAATCAGCCAAAATGATGTGGCAGACCAGGCTAGATGGCCTAATGTTGCTCATCAAGGCCCCTCCCATCCTAAACACGATAGTGGATGCTGAAAATCTCGAGCAACACGCACAAATTTCTGGAGGAAGTCAGGAAATCAGATAGCATTTGTGGAGGGAAATAGGCATTCAACATTTCAGGCTGAGACCCTTCATCCGGATTCGAAAGGGAGGAAGCAGAAGCCTGAATAAGAAAGTTGGGGAGGATGGAGGAGGGGAGTATAACTGGCAGGTGATAAGTGAGATCAGGTGAGAGAGAAGGTGGGTCGGTGGGAAAGGAGTTTGAGGTAAGAAGCTGGCAGGTGGAAGAGGTAAAGAGTTGAAGAAGATAGAATCTTACAGGCAAGTTCAGAGGACCATGTGAGAAAGGGAAGAGGGAGAGGAACCAGACACAGGTGATGGCAGGTGAGAGGGCAACCAGAATATGGAAGTGTAAAAAAGAGGGAAGGAAGGAGGGGTGAGTAATTACCTGGTTGGAATTTTTTTAATGTGTTCAGATTTAAGATTACCCAGATGGAATATGCAGTGTTGCCCCTCCATTCTGAGATTGGCCTCATCATGGCAGTAGGGGAGGCCATGGACGGACATACTGGAATGGGAGTAGGAAGTTGAATTGAAATGGATAGTCATCAGGAGAACCTGCCTGTTGCACCAGACAGAGGGAAGCTACTCAGCAAAGCATTTCCCTTTCTGCATCGAGTCTCACTGGCCTTTCTGTATGTGTAACCCCTCCGATCCCGGGCATTCTCTCCTCTCCCAGTTGACAGCTTTCCTGAGCAGTGTGGTGTAGGCAGAATCAATGAAGGAGAGCCTGTTTTCCGTGATATACTGGGCTGTGTTCACAACTCTCTGCTCTTTCTTGCAGTCCTCGGCAGAGCAGTTGCCTCGCCAAGCAGCGATGCATCCAGATAGGATGTTTTCTGTGGTCAAGAATGGGGTCAGAAAAAAGCCATGGAGACTATAGCTACAATCTCCAGTGCATTGTACCATCCTTAATCCAATGCTAACTCTACTTTCAGGTAATTGATTATTTATTTATTTATTTATTGAGATTCAGAACAGAATAGGTCCTTCCGGCCTTTGAGGTGCATTGGCCAGCAATTCACTGACTTGATCCTAATCACGGGACAATTTACAATAACTAATTAACTGATATGTCTCTGGGCTGAGGGAGGAAACCAAAGCATCCAGAGGAAACCCACGTGGTCACAAGGAGAACGTACAGATACTTTACAGGAAGCAGCAGGAATTGAACCCAGTTTGACTGTACTGTAAAGCGTTGTGCTAACCACTACGTAGGGCAATAACCCATCCAGCCTGTGAAAACTGGGTAATGGTGACTTCTGCAGTCTCATCTCCTCTTGTTCAGGAGTTATTGTCACACGCAAATTGTTTATCTAGCAAGACCAAAGTGGTTTGAGCAATTTGCTAAATCTATTCCCTCCGGTGATGTATATCTGTCGTTACAGCAAATAAATCACACCGTAAGTGCAATCAGGGATCTGCCGTGACCTTGCCGAAGAGCGTGGCTCCATGCCAACCGTGTAAGAGGACTGTGTTCGCTGAATTTATTTGATCTCAGAGATGTCAGAAGCAGGTGCAATTGTGGATAAGCCTGAACAATGCTGCTGCCATGTCAAAAAATATGTTCCAGCATTCCGAGTTAATGTTATTTACTATTGTTCTCTCAGTTTACTGGTAGTGGAACACAGGTGATTAACTATTGCTATTTTGTGGCTTTACAGGTGATTGTTGGATTCACATGATTTTAATCAAAAGTTCTTTCAAAACTCAGGAAAGAGACACAAAACTTGCTGCTTCGCGATCGTTTTATTCTGTACTAATAGAACAAAGACAATTGAAAATGACCAGTAAAAGGAGCACAGTGAAGAGAGTGAGAGAACCAAAAAATGGTGCAATTGTGTGGTCAGCTCTTTTAATACTCATAGATAAGAAACATTCCATTCCATTCAAACCTGATTCTGGTTCTGAAATTCATAGATAAGAGTCAACCAATCAGATAACCCCTAATCAAAGAATGCGTCACCAGGGAAGTTTTCAGAGCTTTCCAGAATGAGAACTGTAAACACTCAGAGATATACTGAACAATTGCATATATGTACAGTAAATGTGACCACAGGAAACATACTAAACAGTAAACAGTAATACTTGGAGTATTGTATCCAGTTCTGGTCGCCTCACTATAGGAAGGATTTGGAAGCATTGGAAAGGGTACAGAAGAGATTTACCAGTATGCACTATGATCAGAGATTAAGAGAGCTAGGGCTTTAATCTTTGGAGAGAAGGAGGATGAGAGGAGACATGATAGAGGTATACAAGATATTAAGAGGAATAGATAGAGTGGACAGCCAGCACCTCTTCCTCAGGGCACCACTGCTCAGTATAAGAGGACATGGCTTCAAGGGGGATATTAGAGGAAGTTTTTTTACTTAGTGCGTGGAATACACTGCCTGAGTCAGTGGTGGAGGCAGATACACTAGTGAAGTTTAAGAGACTACTAGACAGGTATATGGAGAAATTTAAGGTGTGGGGGTTATATGGGAGGCAGGGTTTGAGGGTCTGCACAACATTGTGGGCCGAAGGGCCTGTACTGTACTGTACTGTTACCCTATTCTATGTTCTATGTTCTATGCATCTCCTCACATTTCCCTGGAGATTCCCAGTTAGCATTTACAGATGATGTTGGTACTTGGTGTGTTCTATCCATCTCAGGTTGTTGTTCTTCATTTCAGCCACCACTTGCTCTGCCTTTGCACTTTCTACACGGCCTTTACATTCCATGTTGCAATGATGGTTGTCATGGATGATAGAAGGATGATCCACTCTGTGGCTTCCATGGACTTGTGGTTTTCACCACATGACTTCATACGTTTTTGAGGTGAAGATCCTTCCTCTCCCAGGGATGAGGGCTTTGGAGCTTCTATAGGTGTTTCTGTTGCTTTGGGTTTTTATGGGATGGGGTTGCTAGCCTCATGCCCAAACCTCCTTCTTCTGTCTCCAAGCTTAAGACTATCCATGGCGGAGTACTTGGGATACATATTTTTATTTAGAGATGCAGCATGGTAACTGGCCCTTCACCCAATGAGCTTGTATCATACAATTGAACCCATGTGACCAATTAACATCTTTGGAATGTGGGAGAAAATAGGAGCACTTGGAGGAAACTCACGTGATCGTGGAAAGAACATGTAAAATCCATAGACACAACACTGGAGATCAGGATGGAACCTCAATCAACGGATCTTGCTTACTGTTCCACTGGCATTTAGGGAGGCAATGAAGCTCCTCCACCTCTGGTGATGTTCAGGGGTTTCTTTGTCATGTCAATAGCTTCCTCTCGGTTTTCACCACTGTCAGCTATGCAAGTCCTGAGTGGACACTCTGAAGTACGGTCGTATTCAGATGTAGAAGGATACTTCATTGCTGCTTCCATAACAGTTTTGTTTTACCAATCAGGGTTGTTAACTCTGAGCTGAACCGAACCTGGAGGACCAGTGGAACACTCCTAGTCTGGCCTCTACCCTTTGACTTATTTGGCATGATTGACCCTACCAAGAGCCAAATCGTAAAGTCATGAATCCAACCAACATACTCTAGCTCTCCAGGTCATTGTGGCACCCAAGACTCCAATCCATACAAGGTTGTGGTTCTCTTGGAGGAGTGAATAGATCTGTGAGGAAGCAGCCCTGTTAGCTGCATCGCTGAATTGTCCTTATCAATGTGATTGATGATCCAAAGATTCAAAGTACATTTATTATCAATGTATGTATACAGAATAGAATTCTGAGATTAGTCTTCCTGCAGACAGCCACAAAACAAAGAAGCACCAGGGAACCCATTGAAGAAATTATCAAACACTGAATGAGTGGAAAAAAAAAACAACAAATTGTGCAAACAGCAAATGAACAACACATGGAATATAAAACATCAAACCAGGAGTCCAGTAGTATTCAGTTTAGTTCAGTTCAACATCATGCTGTTAGCCCACTGCAGGCTGCAAAACAAAACATTCTTTGCTGAAGCGCTCCAGACTGCGAAGAGCGTATAACAGTACAGGCCTTTCAGCCCACAATGTTGTGCCAATCTTTTAACATACTGTAAGATCAACCTAACCCTTCTCTCTCATATGGCTCTCCATTTTTCTTTCATTGATGTGAGTATCTAAATGCTCTTAATATATCTGCCTCTACCACCACACCGGCAGTGTTTCTTTACTCTAGGAACAAAGAACTGCTGATACTGGGCATCTGAATGACACACAAAAAGCTCTGGAGAAGTTTGGCAAATCCGGCAGCACCTGTACAGAGACAAAAGAGATAATGGTTTATGCTGGAGACACAAGAGTCTGCAGATGTAGAAATGTGGAGCAACAAGCAAACTGCTAGAGGAACTTAGTCAGTCAAGCAGCATCTGCGGCAGGGGAAAGGAATTGTCAACATTTTTTGTTGTGAACAGTTCTGATGCAGAGTTTCAACAGTACCAAATCCTTTCCTTCCAGTTCATGCATTCTTCTTGTTGCTGTCATCAGGAAGGAGGAACAGGAGCCTTAGGTCATTCACCACCAGTTTCAGCAACAATTACTACCCATTGATCATCATGCTCCTGAAACAGCAAGCATAACTTCATTCACCACCACTCTGAAATGACCCTACAAACTACAGATTCACTTTGCAGGATTCCTTACAACTCATGTTTTCAGTAATACAAGAGATTCTGCAGATTCTGGCAATGTCTATGTTGCTCATGTTCTCAGCATTATTTTTCTTCTGCATAGTTCACCTTCTTTTGCACATTGGTTTCTTGTCATTCTATGTTTGTGTGTGTGTGTGTGTGTGTGTTGGGAAGGAGGTACAGGAGCTTTGGGTCCCATACCACCAGCTTCGAGATCATTTCAAAACATTAAGGCAATGCAAAGGGAAGAGGACCAACAAAATGCACACTATCGTGTTACATTTACAGAGAAAGGGCAGAGCAGGTGGAGAACATTGCACAAGGGCCATAACAAGGTAGACTGCAGGTTAAGAGTTCATCTTTCATATTTAAGATAAAGGCGAAGCCTTTTAGGACCGAGATGAGGTAAAACTTCTTCACACAGAGAGTGATGAATCTGTGGAATTCTCTGCCACAGGAAACAGTTGAGGCCAGTTCATTGGTTATATTTAAGAGGGAGTTAGATATAGCCCTTGTGGCTAGGGGGATCAGAGAGTATGGAGGGAAGGCTGGTGCAGGGTTCTGAGTTGGATGATCAGCCATGATCATAATAAATGGCAGTGCAGGCTTGAAGGGCTGAATGGCCTACTCCTGCACCTATTTTCTATGTTTTCTATGTAAGAGTTCCAATGAAGAACCTTATAACTGTGAGAACGAATCTGTCCTTGTGACGGCTGGTGCAAGTTTTCAAGCTTTTGTACCTTCTGCCCAATGGGATGGAGAAACGAGAGAATGTCTGGGGTGGGTGGGCTCTTTGATTATACTGGCTGCTTTACTGAGACAGTGAGGAGTGTAAAGAGAGTCCATAGAAGGGAGTCTGGTTCCCATGATGTCCATATCTCCCTGCAGTCCTTTGCGGTCATGTGTAGAGCAGTTGCCATGCCAGCTGTTAGGCATGCACACGGAATGCTGAATGCTTTCTATGGTACATCGGTAGAAGTTGGTAAGAGGTGACTGTGACGATATGATGGGGAAGTGAGTGAGGTCAAGAGTCCATCTTATCATGCGAAGGAACTGTTCGGTAGTCTTTTAACAGCGGGGTAGAAGCTATCCGTGAGCCTCGTGAATATAGAACATAGAAGAGTACAGCACAGGAACAGGCCATTCGGCCCACAATTTTGTGTTGAACCAACTAAAAAGCAAATCAAAAACACCCCAACACTAATCCCTCCGACCTACACAATGTCCAAAATCCTCCACCCTCCTTACGTCCACGTGCCAATGCAAATGGCTCTGAAAAGCTGCTCATGCATTTGCCTCTACCACCATATCAGATACTCATTCCAGGCATCCACCACTCTCTGAGTAAAAAAACTTTGAAATTACCCCCTCTCACCTTCAATGCATGCCCTCTGGTATTAGACATTTCAACCCTGGGAAACAGATATTCTCTGTCCACTCTATCTGTGCCTCTCATAATCATGTAAACCTCTGTCAGATCCCCCTTAACCCTCTGGTGCTTCAGAGAAGACGACCCAAGTTTATCCAAACTCTCGTGATATCAAATGCCCTCTAAACCAGGCAGTATCCTAGTGAACCTCTTCTGCACCCTCTCCAAAGCCTAAATGTTCTTCCTATAGTGGAGTGACCAGAACTGTGCACAATACTCCAGATGTGTTCTAACCACAGTTTTTTAATAGAGTTGCAACATAGCCTCCTGAACTCAAATCCTTGACCAGTAAACGCAAGCCTTCCATAAGCCTTCTTAACCACCTTATTGACCTGCAAAGTCACTTTCAATGAACTATTAACTTGGATCTCAAGACCTGTCTGCTCAGCAACACTGTTAAGGACCTTACCCTTAACTGTGTGCTGTCTCCTTATGTTTCTCCTTCCTAGGTGTAACACCTCACATTTATCTGTGCTAAACTTCATCTGCCATTTTTCAGCCCATATCTGTAACTGGTCTATATCGTGCTATATTCTTTGTCGCAATGCTTTCAGACTTTTGCGTCTTATGCCTGGTGGAAAGGGACTAGACTATCTGGAGTCATTGATTATACTGCTTTCCCGAGTGAGTGAGAAGTAATGACAGTCTGTGGAGGGGGAGTCTAGTTTCCATGACGTGCCCACAACTCTCTGTAGTATGGATTTAATGGGCCAAACTAGCATCTGCACAGTTAATTACCGGTGATCCTACAATCGTTTGAGAGAGGTCCAAACTTGCAGTGATTTATATAGCAATACACACAAAATACTGGAGGAACTCAGCAGGCCAGGCAGCATCTATGGAAAAGAGTACAGTTGACGTTTGCTCAGATTTCCAGCATCTGTTGATATTCTTTTGTTAGTTCTTTTTGTAAAATCCTCTTGTATTTCTTTTTTCCTGTAAATGCCTGCAAGGAAATTAATCTCAATATTGTATATGATAGCATATATGTACTTTGACGTTGAATTTATGCGGAACGTTGAACTTTCAACCTTAAAAGGACATGTCACCTCTATTGATCTCATTGGGTTATGTGAAGTGCTGTCGCTGGAAACTGATGATTTGTATTGAGATAACGTAGACAAATAGGTTGGAGTTGACATGGAGAAAGGTGGCTCAACTAATCAGACAGAAGAATTATGTATATTTAGAATTGACTTCCAAGGAAATGGTCAAGTCTGATAACATCCAAAATCTATAGAGTTCATTCAACGGGCATTTGAGAAGATGAATTGGCTTAAATTGATTAGTGAACTGTTTATTTGATTCTCTACTTCATAAGCTGGTCAAATGGACTGAAAGGGACTTTCCTTGTTCTCTCCAACTATTTGCACATAATATGAAAATCCGCTACACTTGGACTGCATGAACATGATGACATTTCTCATCCATCTTACTGGAAACCAATTCTCTTAAATGTACACCAGCCAATTTAATTTCATCGCACAGGGTATCAAGTTAATACACATAATGAACACTTCACAGTAGATTGATGGCTTCTCTTTTTGCCTTTGCAAATGCTGAAGTTTGATGTTCATCTAAATGGCCTTTCACCTTCTCGTAGAATTCACAGAAATAATGTATACGCATGCATCGGAATCACTAAGTCCCTCGGGTTAATCATCTTTAACATTATTGACAAGTCTGTAAGTGGAATTTGCAAGACCTTCAACTGATTATGCAATCTTACTCACAGTATAAGTGAAATTTACAATATATAAAACAGTAGAGCATTGTGACCCAAACTTTTAACCTTCTCTAGGACAAATTCGAGTTCAAGTGCAAGTTCATTGTCATCTAACTGTACATGTATACAACCAAACAAAACAAAGTTCCTCTGGGCTACAGTGCACCCACACAACATATATTGCACTCAACACATAAAACAAAATATTACTATAAATAAGATAACAAAATATAATTTAAAATGAATACAGTGTGCGCCACAGGTAGGAGCTGAGTGTCTGACTGGGACCAATGATGAGTGAACTGCCCAGAATTGGCATGCCAAGTCCCTTCACTAGAGGTGCTACCCTTCCCTGGGCATCCCATATACCACACATTGAGGCAGATCAGGGTAAAACAATAACTTAATGCAAAATAAGGCTACAGAGAAGTGCAATGCAGGTACGCAATTAGGTGTAAGATCGATTGTGAGGTCAACAGTTCATCTTATCGTACTAGGGAACTATTTCATAGTTTTATTACTATGAATGTGCTTTCAAACTTTTGTATCTTGTACCAAATAGAAAGAAGAGAAAAGAGAATATCCAGTGTGGGGTAAGGTTTTTATTTTGAGATATCTGCAGTAAAGCAGAAAACGCTTGAGATATTCAGCAGATTATGGAGCAACTACGGAGTGAGAAACAGTTAACATTTCAATTTAACTGCTGTTTTAACTCTGTTTCTCTCTCCACAGATGCTGACTGGCCTGCTGAGTTATCTACGGTACTGTGCAGAAGTCTGAGGTACATACAGGATAAATAGCTATGGTGCATAAGTATTTTGCACTATATTCTAAATAGCAGCAAGGTTCACTCCCGATGAGCTCTATTTCTTTTATGCTTGTTGTTTGGGAATATTCTGGAGTTATGTGAATATAGCAGATATTAATTCAAACAATTAAATTAAATAGGGTGTATGGAGTGTCCGGGGATGAATAGCGTCTTTAGGTAAGGGGCTTATCATGTCCATTCCAGGGCAGCTCACTCACTTTTGATCCCCACTGGATACTCAGCTCTCACCTGTGGCTCCAAGTGACTGTGACCACATCTCTGTACACCCCTCCGACAGGCTGACTAAATCACCAGGGGCCTCATACCATGGTGAGATAGGGACACGCCTGTCCCAGCATGTGAAGTCAGCTCCATCGGACTGGGTGTGTGAGATTGACAGTGAAATCCAGTGGCCAAGAAGGTAGTACCGCAACACTCTGTGGAGAGTGAAGGGCATGACAGAAGGAACAGAAGATATCATAGTCATCCACCACATCCAAGAAAGGCACCAATTTGTGATGCCTGTTTGTACCACTGGACCCAGCCTTCCAAGATCGAGAGGGTGGAACTGCCCTGATGCAGTAGCTTTTCCACATTAAAAGCTCTCCTGCACAGATTTCCTGTAATCATTGAACACAATGGACAACCACCATCAAGTAAGTATTAATCTTCAGTTCTTCCTTTCTTTATTAATCTTTTTATTGATTTAAAAGGAACATTAATACAAACAAGAGGAGAGTTATCTCAAATATATATATATCAATAACAATACAGAAATTTAAATAGACATTATCAAAATCATATATAGTGTTAAGCTAATATGTAATATATAATAAAAAAAGAAAACAGCTAAATCTCCTCTTATCAGTTCATGAAGAGAAAAGAAAAAACTTTGAATTTTAAATGAAGAAAAAAACCCTCGCTATACCATACAAAAAAAAAGGGACTGGGCAGTTCATTCTGAGGATACGACCAAAAAAAGGAAAGCCTTTCTGATCAAATCTAAAACTTCGAAACAAAAAATTGGAAGAGTAATAAATCAAATCAAATGAAAATATTGAATAAAAGGTCGCCAGATTTGCTCAAATTTAAAGGATGTATCAAATGTCCGACTTCTTATTTTCTCTAAACTTAAACAGGACATAATGGAGGAGAGCCAATAAAAGACCGCAGGTGGATTAGAATCCTTCCGCTTCAGTAAAATGGATCTCCTAGCCAGTAAAGTTGAAAGGCTATCACACTTTGAGCAGAAACAGCAATATTTCCTGGTTTCAATGGGGTAATCCCAAATATTGCAGTAAGTAAATTAGGTTGTAGGTCCAGATCCAAGACTTTTGATAATGTCTTAAAAACACCTCTCCAAAAGTTGTCTAGCTTTATGCAAGACCAAAACATATGAGTTTAAGTGACCACCTCACTATTACATCTGTCACAAATAGGATTGATGTTGGAAAAAATACGTGCTAGTTTATCCTTTGACATTTGGGCCTGATGCACTACCTTGAACTGTATCAAGGAATGACGGGCTCAAATAGATGAGTTATTAACCAAATGAAGAATTTTACTCCTTTGATTATCTGAAAATGACTCTTGAACTTTCAATTCGCAAACACATTTAATTTTATCGTTAGATATCATTCGTAAATTCAATATTCATTTATAAATTATAGCTATCAACCCTTTTTGAAGTGGTTTAAGCTGAAAAAGAGCATCTGTCATTGATGCACCATCAATAACTCCAAAAGACTGGAAGTAGAGTAAATACTGAAAGGCTTTTATTAGCAGTAAAATGTGACCTCCATGCTGAGTGTCTGCCCCTGGACTGAGGGAGGAGCAGTGACACAATTGCCTTTATTCAGGGGTCTGTGGGAGGAGCTACAGGGGCAGTCAGCAGACAGGGAACCCAGTTACAACATATATATATAGTTTACCACAGTCATATTATGTGGATAAGTAGAAGTGTAGTGTTCTCGTGCAATGTGTTGAAACTCTGACTAAATACCAAGTCAAACCGGGGCCAATGAAGACAAAGTCGTAGTAAGGTTAACCATTTATTGTTCACTCTTCCACATTAACATTGCATGGTGAAAACTGTTGATAAAAAAATACAAACATACACAATGTCTGTTTCATTCTGGACACCAAGCGCGCTCTCTTCTTTTAGCGAGTGTCTCCAGCTGCCCCAAGTAGCGAGCGAGGGGGGTCCCGCCAGGCCCAAACCCACCCCGCATTTGAAATTGAAAAGCCGACACGCGTGCCACCCAAACCACCGCTTCCTTAACGGAAACGGTGTTAATATTTTTACTTCAAATACTTTCTTCTGAACTTACGGCGTTACTTCTATAATGTTTCTTTGTGGATAGAAACGGAGCTCTTCACGATCATGCTGAACGCATGGCACCCACCTTCACACCTTCCCGAACCGAAAGTTACACATAAGATGCGGCAAAACTGTAGGTGACGTCATCACATGTCGCAATATACCATAGACAATGAATTTACCTTTGTTATACTGTAACATAGTTACCAACCTTTAACTTTAGCTAGAAAATAGTTACAAACAAATCATTTAAAGCGTAGACTCAACAAAGTCAAATAAATGCCTTAAGGGCAACACAAGAAGGGTAATTTGGCAACAAACCACGTAAAAAATTCCTAATTTGTAAATATTTAAAGAAATGTACTTTGGTAAACCATATTTATCCACTAACTGAGAAAAAAAACATTAAACAGTCCCGTAAAAACAAATCTGAAAAAGTTGCATTCATTCCCTTGGTTTTCCAAATTAAATAGGTCTTATTCAAAATTGATGGTTTAAAAAAATAATTAAAATGGATATTACTAGAAAGAACAAAATTATTTAACTCAAAAAATCTACAAAACTGAAACCAAATTCTTTAAGTATGTTTAATAATAGGATTAAAGTCTTGTCTACTAATCTTAGAAAACAAAAAAGGAAGAGGAGCTCCCAGTAAAGAGGCCAAAGAGAATCCCTTCACTGAGTTTTCCTCCAAATCCAACCATGAAGGACATTCATGTATGTCTGAGTAATGAATCCAAAAAGTAATATATCGAATATTAATTTCCCAATAATACATTCTAAAATTTGGCAAAAACATACCACCATCCTTTTTTAATTTCTGTAATAAAGGTTTACTCAATCTAGGATTTTTATTATTCTAAATATAAGATAAGATTATAGAATCTATTCTATCAAAAAACATTTTAGGAACAAAGGTAGAAACTGCCTGATAAGAATTTCAGTAGAACTATCATCTTAATAGCATTAATTTGATCTACTAATGATAACGTCATAGGTGACCATTTAGAAAGCATTTGTTGGGTGTAAACAATTAATGGGAGAAAATTATATTTATATAGGTTCTTAAAATTTTTAGTAATTTTAATACCAAGGTAAGCAACGTAATTTTTAGCAATACTAAAAGGTACTTGATGATGTTGATCTGAGTAATTATTAATGGGAAATAAGTCACTTTTATATAAATTTAATTTATATCTAGAAAATCTACTGATTTCAGAAAATATAGATAGCATAGATGGAATAGATTTCCTAGGATCTGAAATATAAACTGACAGGTCAACTGCATATCACGAAACCTTGTGTACTTTGTCCCCTCTCTCAATACCCTGAACAGTATTGGAATTGTTTTAGAGCAATAGCAAGGGGTTCTAAAGCCAAGTATAAAAATAAAGGGCGAAGAGGACATCCCTGCTGAGTAAGGAAATTTTTAATTATTAATTATGACCGCAGCCATAGGAGCTTGATAGATCAATTTGATCCAGGAAATAAATCCCAGAACAAAATTAAATCTTTCCAAAACCTCAAGTAAGTAAAACCACTCCATCCTATCAAAAGCTTTCTTCGCATCAAGAGAAACAACACATTCAGATTCTTTAGATGGAGAGCAGTGAATAATGTTTAATAATCTTTGAATGTTAAAACGTGAATACCTATTTTTAATAAATCCAGTTTGATCATTGGAAATAACACTAGGTAAGATACTTTCAAGTCTGTTAGCCAAAATCTTAGAAAGAATTTTAAAATCCACATTCAGTGAAGAGATTGGTCTGTAGGAAGTGCATTCAGATTAATCTTTTTCTTTTTTAGGAATTAGTGAGATTGATGCTTCATAAAAAGTTTTTGGGAGATTCCCAGAGGATATAAAATCAGTGAAAAAATGACATAAATAAGGTGTAAGTACTTCAGTGAAAGTTTTATAAAATTCCACTGTATATCCATCTGGTCCCGGAGGGAGCCTCACCTGGTTGGGAAGAGGATATAGCCCTTGCTATTTCCTCTTGTTTAATAGGTGCATCTAATGTGTTCATATCTTGGATAGAAATTTTAGGTATATTCAACTTTTGCAAAATTCTATTCATAAAAGTAATATTGTCTGAAAATTCAGATTTATAAAGGTTAGAGTAGAAATCCATAAATACCTTATTAATTTCATAAGGATCTACCATTTCGGTTCCATCAGGTCTTCGAATTTTGAGGATCTGTCTTCTAGCCACAGTTGCTTTTAATTGACAAGCCAATAATTTGCCTGACCTGTCCCCATGTATATAAAATTGACTTTTAGATTTAAGAAGTTGCTGCTCAATGGGAAAAGTCAAAAGCAAATCATGCTGTGTTTGGAGTTCCACCCTTTCCTTAAAGAGATCTTCACTAGGCATTACTGAATAAACTTTGTCTGTTTTTTTAATCCTATTAGTAATCACTAAAAGTTCCGCCTTGGTTTTCCTTCTTAACCTACTGAGTATGAAATTATTTGTCCCCTAAGAAAAGATTATCTCCAGTTCTTAATGTAAATTGTAAATGGCAAGCAGTAAATTGAAGTTACGGTACTGTGCCGAAGATTTAGGCACCCTAGCTGTATATATGTGTGCCTAAGACTTCTGCAGAGTTCCGTATGTCATGAACATGGCAGCGTAACTGGTCGCAGCAGCTTCTATGGGGTCAACAAAAGGTGCTACTTTTGTACTTAAAGGTATATCTAATGATCGCAAGATCCTGCTGTAAGTTAAGAACTCAAAGGACTGCAGGTCAACAGCAACAGTGAGTTGCTCGCTGGCAGAGATAACGAAGGAACTGCACAACGTGCTGTTGCCTGAGTCGATGGAGGCTCACAGTCATATAGCGATTGGCTGTAATGAATCAGAATCAGAGTCAGGTTTATTATCACTGGCATGTGTCGCTTTCCTTGTAATCGCAAGGCGCCTTTGGACATTGTTAATCTAGGACGCCGCAAGTTCCATTTGCTGATTTATTGGATGAGAGCAGGGGCGGATGGAAGGTGCTGAGTCTTGGGTCATAGTGAGCTGTTTGCAGCTGCCCGTTGTGAAGGGATGAAGCCGTTGTGCTTCACCGCGGATGGCGTGGCAGTGTCCAGAGCACAGTCAGAGCTGCCTTCCTGGGGTTTCGCTTGGCTGAAGACAAGCTCTGTTGTGTCCGACTGCAGATTTTTCAGCGGCACTTGATGGACTCAGGCCTCAAGCTTGCAGGATCACTTGTTTTTCAACTGTTGGAGGAGAGGTTGCCGAGCCATCGCACTCTACCGGAAGCGGTGAAGCACAGCTGTGGTCACTGAAGATTTAAAATGGACTGAGGGGTCTGGACTATATACACAGATATTTGTCTGGTTGTGTTTCTACTAATATTCCATTTGCACTTATATATGCAAGAACTGGGCCTCAAAGCCAAGGTGTTGACTAGCGGGCATCCGGGGCCAGTTGACAGATGGTATCAGTGGGCTGGGGTTCTGGAATATATATATATATTCATATATGTTTAAATGACAATCAAACTTTAATTGAATATTAGTTGTTTTGTGGCAGCAATGCAGTGCAATACATAAAAAATTACCATGTTACAACAAAAGAAATAAATAAATAAATACATATATGTGCCAAAGACTTTTGCACAGTACTGTATATTTTCTTTTCCTATAGCTAACATGGTAGAGTTGGACTGAATGGCCTGCTTTGTGCTAATGATTTTGTAAATCGGTAGCGCAGGATCACCTGTCCTCCTTGTGTGAAGTGATTCTTTCTGATATCACCCTGGGCAGCCGGCATCCAGTGTTAAGGGTCAGCCAATAATGTTCCAAAATTTTCTTTACTACAATGAAAGCTGATAGAGTCCCTTGAACCCATCTCACGACATGTTTTAAGAAAACAGAGGAAGTGTCAGTCTATCCGTACGGAGCTGGGAAGTACTGTGTGTTTTTCACGTCGGATTTGCAATCGTAACATCCAGAAACTTAAATCCTGTTTGATTCTGTGAAGTTCGCCTTCAGATATGACTTGCACAAAATCGGATTAAACTTCTACATTTACAGGATAGTGGTGAGAATTGCTGCCCTCTTATGCAAAATCAAATGCTTCCCACACTTCACTCCCTTTGTAAGTGACTCAACCTTTCAGGGACAGTGGTTTCTTTCAGAGAAATGAAACTGAAGTCACATGTACCTTGAAATATCAAAACATACAGTGAAATGCACTGTTCGTGTCAACAACCAACAGAGTCCAAAGATGTGCTGGGTACGTCCTGTAAGTGTTTCCATGCTTCTGGTGCTGACGTAGTATGCCGAAGAAGGGTTTTGGCCCGGAACGTCAACTATCTGTTCATTTCCATAGATGTTGAATTCCTCCAGCGTTTTGTGCGAGATGCTCACAACTTGCTAACCCTAATGGAGCTTAGAAAAATAGAGGGCTGTGAATAACCCTAGGTAATTTCTCAGTTAAGGACATGTTCGGCACAGCTTTGTGGGCCAAAGGGCCTGTATTTTGGTGTAGGTTTTCTACGTTTCTATGTCTCTAACCCGTACTTATTTGTAATCTGTGAGGAATATACAGCATCTGGAGAGCAGCTTGTTGTTGAGCCCACTAGGGGATTGGCTGTACTGGATTGGGTATTGTGTAATGAACCGGAGGTGATTGGGGAGATTGAGGTGAGGAAACCCTTAGGAGACAGTGATCATAACATGATTGAGTTCACTGTGAAATTAGAAAAAGAGAAGCCGAAATCTGATGCGTCGGTGTTTCAGTGGAGTAAAGGAAATTACAGTGGCATGAGAGAGGAACTGGCCAAAGTCGACTGGAAAGAGACACTGGCGGGAAAGACGGCAGAGCAGCAGTGGCTGGAGATTATGCGAGAAATGAGGAATGTGCAAGACAGGTATATTCCAAAAAAGAAGAAATTTTCGAGTGGAAAAAGGATGCAACCGTGGTTGACAAGAGAAGTCAAAGCCAAGGTTAAAGCAAAGGAGAGGGCATACAAGGAAGCAAAAATTAGTGGGAAGACAGAGGACTGGGAAGTTTCTAAAACCTTACAAAAGGAAACCAAGAAGGTCATTAAGAGAGAAAAGATTAACTATGAAAGGAAACTAGCAAATAATATCAAAGAGCATACTAAAAGCTTTTTCAAGTATATAAAGAGTAAAAGACAGGTGAGAGTAGATATAGGACCGATAGAAAATGATACTGGAGAAATTGTAATGGGAGATGAGGAGATGGCAGAGGAACTGAACAAGTATTTTGCATCAGTCTTCACTGAGGGAGACAGCAGGATACCGGACACTCAAGGGTGGCAGGGAAGAGAAGTGTGCGCAGTCACAATTACGACAGAGAAAGTACTGAGGAAGCTGAATAGGCTAAAGGTCGATAAATCTCCTGGACCAGATGGAATGCACCGTCGTGTTCTGAAGGAAGTAGCTGTGGAGATTGCGGAGGCATTAGCAATGATCTTTCAAAAGTCGATAGATTTTGGCATGGTTCCGGAGGACTGGAAGATTGCAAATGTCACTCCGCTATTTAAGAAGGGGGCAAGGAAGCAAAAAGGAAATTATAGACCTGTTAGCTTGACGTCGGTGGTTGGGAAGTTGTTGGAGTCGATTGTCAAGGATGAGGTTTCAGAGTACCTGGAGGCATATGACAAGATAGGCAGAACTCAGCATGGATTCATGGAAACCATAGAAACCATAGAAACTACAGCACATAAACAGGCCTCTTGGCCCTTCTTGGCTGTGCCGAACCATTTTCTGCCTAGTCCCACTGACCTGCACACGGACCATATCCCTCCATACACCTCCCATCCATATATCTGTCCAATTTATTCTTAAATGTTGAAAAAGAACCCACATTTACCACCTCGTCTGGCAGCTCATTCCATGCTCCCACCACTCTCTGTGTGAAGAAGCCCCCCCTAATGTTCCCTTTAAACTTTTCCCCTCTCACCCTTAACCCATGTCCTCTGTTTTTTTTCTCCCCTTGCCTCAGTGGAAAAAGCCTGCTTGCATTCACTCTATCTATACCAATCATAATTTTATATACCTCTGTCAAAACTCCCCTCATTCTTCTACGCTCCAGGGAATAAAGTCCTAACCTATTCAACCTTTCTCTGTAACTGAGTTTCTTAAGTCCCGGCAACATCCTTGTAAACCTTCTCTGCACTCCTTCAACCTTATTTATATCCTTCCTGTAATTTGGTGACCAAAACTGAACACAATACTCCAGATTCGGCCTCACCAATGCCTTGTACAACCTCATCATAACATTCCAGCTCTTATACTCAATACTTCGATTAATAAAGGCTAATGTACCAAAAGCTCTCTTTACGACCCTATCTACCTGTGACGCCACTTTTAGGGAATTTTGTATCTGTATTCCCAGATCCCTCTGTTCCACTGCACTCCTCAGTGCTTACCATTAACCCTGTATGTTCTACCTTGGTTTGTCCTTCCAATGTGCAATACCTCACACTTGTCAGTATTAAACTCCATCTGCCATTTTTCAGCTCATTTTTCAGCTCATTTTTCCAGCTGGTCCAAGTCCCTCTGCAGGCTCTGAAAACCTTCCTCGCTGTCTACTACACCTCCAATCTTTGTATCATCAGGAAATTTGCTGATCCAATTTACCACATTATCATCTAGATCATTGATATAGATGACAAATAACAATGGACCCAGCACTGATCCCTGTGGCACGCCACAAGTCACAGGCCTCCACTTGGAGAAGCAATTCTCTACTACCACTCTTTGGCTTCTTCCATTGAGCCAATGTCTAATCCAATTTACCACCTCTCCATTTATACCTAGCGACTGAATTTTCCTAACTAACCTCCCATGCGGGACCTTGTCAAAGGCCTTACTGAAGTCCATGTAGACAATATCCACTGCCTTCCCTTCATCCACTTTCCTGGTAACATCCTAGAAAAACTCCAATAGATTGGTCAAACATGACCTGCCCTGCACAAAGCCATGTTGACTCTCCCTAATAAGTCCCTGTCTATCCAAATGCTTGTAGATTCTGTCTCTTAGTACTCCCTCCAATAACTTACCTACTACCGACGTTAAACTTACCGGCCTATAATTTCCCCGATTACTTTTCGATCCTTTTTTAAACAACGGAACAACATGAGCCACTCTCCAATCCTCCGGCACCTCACCTGTAGACAGCGACATTTTAAATATTTCTGCCAGGGCCCCTGCAATTTCAACACCAGTCTCCTTCAAGGTCCGAGGGAACACCCTGTCAGGTCCCGGGGATTTATCCACTTTAATTTTCCTCAAGACAACAAGGACCTTCTCCTTTTTGATCTGTACAGTTTCCATGATCTCACTACTAGTTTCCCCTAATTCCATAGACTTCATGCCAGTTTCCTTTGTAAATACAGACGCAAAAAACCTATTCCTTAAAGGAAAATCCTGCCTGACAAACCTATTACAATTTTTTGAGGAAATTACCTGTAGGCTAGACAAGGGAGATGCAGTGGATGTTGTATATTTGGATTTTCAGAAGGCCTTTGACAAGGTGCCACACATGAGGCTACTTAACAAGATAAGAGCCCATGGAATTACAGGAAAGTTACATACGTGGATAGAGCGTTGGCTGATTGGCAGGAAACAGAGAGTGGGAATAAAGGGATCCTATTCTGGTTGGCTGCCGGTTACCAGTGGTTTTCCACAGGGATCGGTGTTGGGGCCGCTTCTTTTTACATTGTACATCAACGATTTGGATTATGGAATAGATGGCTTTGTGGCTAAGTTTGCTGACGATACGAAGATAGGTGGAGGGGCCGGTAGTGCTGAGGAAACGGAGAGTCTGCAGAGAGACTTGGATAGATTGGAAGAATGGGCAGAGAAGTGGCAAATGAAGTACAATGTTGGAAAGTGTATGGTTATGCACTTTAGCAGAAAAAATAAACGGGCAGTCTATTATTTAAATGGGGAAAGAATTCAAAGTTCTGAGATGCAACGGGACTTGGGAGTCCTCGTACAGGATTCCCTTAAAGTTAACCTCCAGGTTGAGTCAGTAGTGAAGAAGGCGAATGCAATGTTGGCATTCATTTCTAGAGGAATAGAGTATAGGAGCAGGGATGTGATGTTGAGGCTCTATAGGGCGCTGGTGAGACCTCACTTGGAGTACTGTGGGAAGTTTTGGTCTCCTTATTTAAGAAAGGATGTGCTGACATTGGAGAGGGTACAGAGAAGATTCACTAGAATGATTCTGGGAATGAGAGGGTTAACATATGAGGAACGTTTGTCTGCTCTTGGTCTGTATTCCTTGGAGTTTAGAAGAATGAGGGGAGACCTCATAGAAACATTTCGAATGTTAAAAGGCATGGACAGAGTGGATGTGGCAAAGTTGTTTCCCATGATGGGGGAGTCTAGTACAAGAAGACATGAATTCAGGATTGAAGGGCGCCCTTTCAGAACAGATATGCGAAGAAATTTTTTTAGTCAGAGGGTGGTGAATCTATGGAATTTGTTGCCACGGGCAGCAGTGGAGGCCAAGTCATTGGGTGTATTTAAGGCAGAGATTGATAGGTATCTGAGTAGCCAGGGCATCAAAGGTTATGGTGAGAAGGCGGGGCAGTGGGACTAAATAGGATAAAATGGATCAGCTCATGATAAAATAGCGGAGCAGACTCGATAGGCCGAATGGCCGACTTCTGCTCCTTTGTCTTATGGTCTTATGGTCTTATGGAACTTACACAGTCACAGGGAGAACCATAAACCTATAAGACCATAAGACTTAGGAGCAGAATTAGGCCAATCAGCCCATCGAGGCATTAACGATGATCTTTCAAGAATCAATAGATTCTGGCTTTGTACTGGATGACTGTAAAATTGTATATGTTACTCCTGTCACGTGTCCAGCAACAATGGATATGAAACTGAGTCTACTCAAAACAGAGAAAAGTAAACAAAATAGCTAAACTGAAAGTTAACCGTTATGCGGCTGTATCGAACTAACAGTCGAACTTAGAAATACTTCTAAAAGTGGTAAATTCGAACACAGTCTTAAAGTACTAGGTTGAAAAGTCCAAGTGATTTTTACAATCTTTAAGGAGAGACTTTACTGCAGCATTAATTCCTCCGAATCTGTCGATCAGATTTCAGCGATGCCTTGTCCAAAGGAGTCACGTCGAATATGAAGTCATAAAGTAACTGACCTTTTCTCTCGGGAGGGTGGACACTGCACAAATCGTCCTGACCTTACAGGGGTGTACTCAAACGTGCATGCCACAATTTCCTGGACGATTCAGATTCCAAATAGTCGATCACTTCCAAAACACCGAATGTCATTAATTTTTGGGTTCTCGTACTTTGGTAAGGTTTTCACTCTCCAATACTAGACTGTAAAGGTAAAACAAAGGTGCAACAAACAAAAACTGGCAGCGCTTGTTGAAACTGCAGGCACAATGTATTTGTACCTTAAAATAGAAAGTAAAAACTGCGTCACACCTTGGCGGCTTCCTGAAATACTGTAGGGAACATGCCTTCATGTGACATAACATCACCCCACGGTCATGAGACCATTACATCATCCCACTCACAAGACCATTACATCATCCCACTGTCCCGTGATCAAACTGTGGGCATGTAACACTCCGCTATTTAAGAAGGGTGGGAAGCAGCCAAAAGGAAAGTGTTGACCTATTAGCCTGATATCAGTGGTTGGGAGGTTGGTGGAATCGATTGTTAGGAATGAGATTACCTGGAGGCACATGACAAGGCCATGGTTTCCTGAAAGGAAAATCCTGCCTGACAATCCTACTGCAATTCTTTGAAGAAATTACAAGCAGAGTAGACAAAGGAGATGCAGTAGACATGGTGTACTTGGATTTTCAGAAGGCTTTTGACAAGGTGCCACACATGAGACTGTGTAAGCAAGATAAGATCCCATGGAATTACAGGGAAGTTACTAGCATGGGTGGAACATTGGTTGGTCGGCAGAAAACAGAGAACGGGAATGAAGGGATCCTATTCTGGCTGGCTGCCAGTTACCAGTGGAGGACCACAGAGGTCGGGGTTGGGACCGCTGCTTTTTATGAAGTATGTCAATGATTTGGACAACTGTATTAATGGACTTGTGGCTAAATTTGTCGATAATACAAAGATACGTGGAGGAGCGGGTAGTGTTGGGGAAACAGAGAGTCTGCAGAGAAACCTAGATAGTTTAGGGGAATGGGCAAAGAGGTGGCAAATGAAATACAATGTTGGAAAGCGTTTGGTCATGCACTTTGGTGGAAGAAATAAAAGGGCAGACTATTATTTGAATGGGGAGAGAATTCAAAATGCAGAAATGCAAAAGGACTTGGGGGTCCTTGTGCAAGATACCCTAAAGGTTAACCTGCAGGTTGAGTCAGTTGTGAAGAAGGCGAATGCAATGTTGGCATTCATTTCTAGAGGTATAGAATATAAAAGCTGGGATGTGATGTTGTGGCTCTCTATAAGGCACTCAGGAGACCACACTTGGAGTATTTTGTGCAGTTTTGGGCTCCTTATTTCAGAAGGGATATATGGAAGGTTCAGAGAAGATTCAAAAGAATAATTCCAGGAATGAAAGGGTTACTATAGGAAGAACGTCTGGCAGCTCTTGGGCTGTATTCCCTGGAGTTCAGGAGAATGCGGGGGGATCTCATAGAAATATTCTGGATGTTAAAATGCCTGAACAGTTTAGATATGACAAAGCTATTTCCCATGGTAGAGGAGTCTAGGACAAGAGGGCACGATTTCAGGATTGAAGGATGTCCATTTAGAATTGAGATGCAGAGAAATTAATTTCATCAGAAGGTGGTAAATCTGTGGAACTTGTTGCCAAGAGTGGCTGTGGAGGCCAAGCCATTGGGTGTATTTAAGGCAGATATAGATAGGTTCTTGATTAGCCAGGGTATCAAAGGGTAGTGGGTATGATTGGACGAATTAGATCAGCCCATGACTGAATGGCGGAGCAGACTCGATGGGCCAAATGGCCTACTTCTACTCCTGTATCTTATGATTCTTGTAAGATCATGACGAATGCATCCGTTACCTCTTTAGCAACAACTCTCAGGACTCTGGGATATAGTCCATCTGATCCAGGCGACTTATCCACCTCAAGACCTTTGAGTTTGCCTCGCATTTTTTTCCTTTGTAATAGCAATAACACTCACTCCTGCTCCCTGACAGTCACAGACCACTGACACACTACTAGTGTCTTCCACAGTGCCCCATTACTGCCTCACCATCATCATTTTCCAGTGGTCCAATATCAACTCTTACCTCCTTTTTACTCTTTATATATCTGAATAAACTTTTAGTATCCTGCTTTATATTATTCGATAGTTTGCCCTCATATTTTTATTATTTGCCTTCTTATAGCTTTTTTATTTGCTTTATGTTGGATTTTAAAAGCTTCCCAATCATCTAACTTCTCACTCACTTTTGTTACCTTTCCGTTCTTAGACATAGCCGATCTCAGTATCATCCAATTGTCAGAGAATTCAGTTTAATTCAAAGTATTGTAAAAATTGATGCCTTAATAGTTAATTAAAGTATAGCTGACCATAGAGAGAAAAAACTCAGAGGTAATGGAGCGAGTCAAGAACGCGACTTCACTCCATGAGCGCTACCGGAAGTCTGCACTTTTGTTACCTTATATACCCTTTCCTAGGCTTTTATGCAGTCCTTAACTTCCCTCGTCAGCCACGGTTGCCCAACCCTGCCATTTGAGAACCTTCTGTGGAACCTATGTATCCTGTGCCTTGTGAACTATCCCCAGAAACCAGCCCTCTCTGCTCTGCTGTCATCGCCACCTGTATCCTCCAATCCACCTGGGCAAGCTCCTCTCTCATGCTTCTGTAATTTCCTTCATTCCTCTGTGATACTGATGAATGTGACTTATGCTTCTCCCTCTTAAACTGCAGTATGAATTCAATCATATTATGATCACTGCCTCCTCATGGTTCCATTACATTTAGCTCCAGAATAAGATCTGGGTTATTACACAACACAAAATCTAAGATAGCTTTCCCCTGACTAGGCTCAAGCACAAGCCACTCTGAAAAGCCATCTCATAGGCTTTGAACAAATTCCCTCTCTTGTGATCCGACACCAACCTGGTTTTACCAATCCCGTTGCATATTGAAGTCCCCCATTACACTTGTGACATTACTCTTATTGCATGCCTTTTTCAACTCCCTTTGCTATCTCAACTCCACATCCTGGCAACTATTTGGAGGCCTATATATGATTCACATCATGGTTTTTTTATCCTCACAATTTAACTTCACCCACAAAGATTCAACATTTTCTGACCCTATGTCACCTCTTTCTAAAGATGTATTTCCATCTCTGACCAACAGAGCCACACCACTGCCTATGCATTCCTGCCTGTCCTTTAGATACAAAGTATATCCTTTGATGTTAAGTCTCCAAGGAGCTGTATCTCGATGTGATGACTGGGGAGACGAGTAGTCTCCTGGAAATCCCACATCTAACGGAACGTATATCCTCCTTACAGACATTGGCAGGAATTGAAACCAGATCAATTTTGCACCTGAAATGAATCAACAGAATGAAAGACAAGGACACTAGGAGCATCCTGCTCATGGACTGTTTGTCCCACTCTCATCAGGAAAGAGAATGCACAGCATCCACACCAGGTCCACCAAACTCAAACACAGTTACTTTCCCCAAGCGGTAAGGCTGTTCAACACCTCCACCCACTAATCCATCCATCCATGCGAACTACCAAAACTTTATCATTTCCTGTCAGTCACCTTATGTACAGACACTCTTGTCCCTCACATCACTCCATAGACATACAATCAATCTATGTATATAAGCTATCTTATATATTTATATTTATTGTGTTTATTATTATTATTGTGTTATTTATCTTTTATGATTTTTGTGCTGCATCAGATCTGGGGTAACTGTTATTTTGTGGTCCTTTTGTGACGGGGTCTTGATTACCTCTATGAACCGTGCTTCTGAAAAGAGAGAGAGAGAGTTGTTCAACACAGACACCTTGTTAAAAGAGAGAGAAAGAAAGAGAGAGAGAGGCGAAGACTGCTTACATTTTGTTTACACTTCTACAAGGACACTAGCAGCATCCATGTTCATACAGAGAGAGAAGGGAGGAACTGCTTGATGGACAGCTGGTATTCAGCATGGTGAGATTAATAGAAGGTCAGCTGTTAGACCAGGAGACACATGGTCTCGGACACTGTATGAGCTTTGCTGTGCCCACAGAAAAGGTGGGTTTTGGAGGATCGATCAGGCCGATCGATCAGTAGCTCTCGCAGTGTGAAAAGGGTGTGACCGGTGGGGAGTTATTTGTGTGTCCAAACCTTGCCTGGGTTGATAATTCCACCACAGAAGAACAGTCCCTTTTGTTGTGGTCACAGTAGGTGACTTCCAGAGGATTTTGGAGGACAACGGGAAGATCAACGGCATCAGCTCACCTGAAGACTCAAATCTCTCCCTCTTTCTCTCTCCATCACTACTCAACTCAATACCACGAACTGAACTGAACTTTACTCATCATTGTAAGTCTATCTATTTATCCCTAGACTTGAAGAAGGTTGGTTTTCATATATTTCCACACTTACTTATCATTGATAACCTGTTTGATATATCTCCATTTATATTACTGTATTGCGTAGTTACTAATAAATACCACCAGTTAGTAGCAATACTGGACTCCAAGTGTTTTCCATTTCTGCTGATTCTTTAACCCATCATGGGGTACGTGACGCTTTACAGCTGTGACATGGAAGTGACATTAAACCACCTTGAGAGTAACAGAATCCAATACTTTTCAAAAATCAAGACCCTGTATCAGGATTCAACCATGCGGACATGTGGTCTGGACCCTTCCTCTACAGTGTGCAAACATTTTGGTCCAAACTTTAAATTTGATCCATCAGGGAAAATCATAGCACAATTATCTTTGTCATAGTGCACTCATGAAGCACTAGACCCAGGGGCAGAGTAATGGCAGGATACCCAGGAAGAGACGGAAGTGAGAGTTTAAACATCAGAATCTGAGCCTTGGAGAAGAGACACCACAAAGTAATTCATCCTCTCCAACACAATGACCCCACTCAGGTACCAGCTGAGAGTCCTCTTTAAATAATTATAGACTGTGGGATTCACATGCCAGCCACAATTAACTTGTCAAGATTAAACTGAAAACTAAAGGGCTTAACAACTCTTTTTAAGATAATGACTCGTAAGTACAGATGTTCAAAAGTCCTGGAAGCTCAATGCTCTATGGCAAGCCCCAGGGCTCATGACATTCATCTTCATATTGCTGTGAGGAGTTACTTTCAATGCAGTAACATCTGTGTGTGTCTGTGTTTCATGTGTATTATTGTAACATCTGTGTATGCATGTGTGTGTGAATTTATGGGTGTATATGCATGAGTACACATGAAGGTGTGTTTGAGTGAGTATGTGTATGAGTTATTGTGAGTGTGTCAGAAGAATGTTGTTTTTGTTTAGCACCCCAAAGCATCACTGACAGATTTCCTTTTTAAATTGTTGTAACATAAACTCATAAGAGATATGAAGAGAATCAGGCCATTCTGTCCATTGAGTCTGCTTCACCATTCCATCACAGCTGAATTATTATTCCTCATAACCCTATTCTCCTGTCTTTTCCCAATAACCTTTGATGTCCTTACTGATCAAGAACCTTTCAACCTCTACTTTAAATATACCCAATGACATCTGTGGCAATGAATTTCACAGATTCACTACTCTCTATGTAAAGAAATTCCTCCTCACCTCTGGTCAAAAGCGATGTCCCTCTATTCCCATGTTGTGTCCTCTGGTCCTAGACTCTCTCACTGTAGGAAACATCCTCTCTACATTTGCTCTCTCTAGGTCTTTCAATATTCGATAGTTTTCAATGAGCGCCCCCCTCATACCTCAAAACTCCAGCAAGTTTTTTTTTCTTCAGCGGTTTGAATGGGGTAGGACTGTGCAAATGTGTGGCGGTCAGCCAGTGAGAACAGCGAAAAGAGTTTAAAAATGAGAAGAGTTCAAAAGGTGACAGTTATTTCTTCAGCGGTTTGAACGGGGCACAACTGCGCAAGTGCGTGAAGGTCAGCCAGTGAGAACAGAGAGAAGAGTTTAAAAAGAAGACAGATTTATATAGCGGGCATTGGAGAAGCAAGCGTCAGAGTAGAGGGCGACAGAGTAGGAAGGCTTTGGCCCAATGGGGCTTCGGCAATAACGGATTGAGGCAAGGTAGGTTGCCTGAGTAGAATACAGACAGGAAGGATGTGTGTGAGGCCGGTGTTCTGTGCTCCATGTCTGATGTGGGAGGTCCTGGAGACTCCCAGGTTCCCAGACAGCCACATCTGCACCAGGTGCATCGGGCTGCAGCTTCTTAGGGACCGGGTTAGGGAACTGGAGATGCAGCTCGATGCCCTTCATCTGTTCAGGGAGAGTGAGGAGGTGATAGATAGGAGCTACAAGCAGGTAGTCACACCGGGGCCTGGGGAGACAGATAAGTGGGTCACAGTCAGAAGAGGGAAGGGCAAGAGGCAGATGCTAGAGAGTACCCCTGTGGCTGTCCCCCTTAACAATAAGTACTCCTGTTTGAGTACTCCTGGGGGAGATGGCCTACCTGGGGGAAGCAACAGTGGCCGCACCTCTGACACAGAGTCTGGCCTTGTGGCTCAGAAGAGTAGGGAAAGGAGGGGATGGCAGCAGTGATAGGGGACTCTATAGTTAGGGGTCAGACAGGCGATGGTGAGCCCAAAGTCTTGCATGCCATAGAGAAGCGGTCCATGAGAGTTTGTAGTTGCTGTTTGGGGTGCGAGGTTATAGCAGCATCATTGGCAAAGAGCATGTCACATATTAAGATCTTTTGCACCTTTGTTCCTGCTGTCAGGCGCACAGAGTTGAAGAGCTGCCCATCAGACCTGGTGTGCACATAGATGCCTTCTGTCGACGTCCCAAGTACGTGCTTCAATAGCAGAGAGAAGAAGATGCCGAATAATGTTGGGGCCAACACACATCCTTGTTTGACTCCACTTCGAACAGCGAAGGGTTATGATGAGCTGCCATCGTACTGAACAGTAGCCCTCATGTCGTCATGGAATGACTTGATGATACTTTGGAGTTTGGGGGACAACCAATCTTGAGGAGAATCTGAAAGAGCCCATCCCTGCTGACAAGGTCAAATGCTTTGGTCAAGTCGATGAAAGTGGCATAGGGGGTTTCTGTTGTTCCCTGCACTTCTGGAGTTGACGGAGTGAGAAAATCATGTCGACAGTTGACCTCCTTGCACAAAAACTACATTGGGACTCAGGGTAGACCTCTGAGCAAAGACTTTGCCAACAATACTCAGGAGGGAGAAACCCCCGTAGTTGTTGCAGTTACTCCTATCACCCTTGTTCTTGAACAAAGTGATGATCTTGAAAGTGACAAAGCCTAAAGAAAACAAATGTCCTTGCCCAGAACGTAGTGGAGACACCAGGCATTACCATCGACATTTACGATCTAGAAGTGGTCCACGAGTTCATATACTTGGGGTCAACTATTAATGAACACTCTCTCCCTCGATGCTGAAATCAATAAGCGTATCGGCAAGGCAGCATCGAACCTTGCTCGGCTCTCCTCGCGGGTCTGGGAGAATCTGAAACTCACTACAAAGACCAAGACTGCTGTGTGCAATGCATGTGTTATCAGAACCCTCCTGTATGGTAGAGAGACTTGGACTATCTACTGCAAGCAGGAGAGGAAACTCAATAGTCTTCACCTGTGCAGGCTTCACCGCATCCTCGGCATCACCTGGAGAGATGAGAGTCCCAAACTCTGAGGTCCTCTCCCACGCTGGACTTCCCACAATGTTCACGCTTTTAACCCAACGCTGGTAGGATACAGCAGATGACCGCAACAAATGGTGAGGTACTCTTCAGCAGCACCTAGAGCAAGGTGAAAGAGTGATCCTGAGTCAGTTTGAGGAGCAGAGAGTACAGTGGACAGCAGACAACAATTCCACGATGCCCTACACATGCAGCAACAATGGCAGAGCCTGCCGTTCCAGGATCGGCCTCAATAGCCACAGTCAACATTTCTCGACAAAACAGTGACTACCAGAGGCGCAGTACTCATGGTTGACCACGATCGCTGGAGGCCACACACAGACAGGCGATTATGTGGACGTAGAAATGAAACGCAGATGGTAGTTTGCCTCCCAAGTGCCAGGGTCTGGGATGTTTCTGATCGTATCCATCATATCTTGAAGTGGAAAGGAGCACAGCCAGAGGTCGTGGTACATATTGGTACCAACGACATAGGCAGGAAAAGGGAGGAGGCCCTGAAAGCAGACTACAGGGAGTTAGGGAGGAAGTTGGTTAGCAGGAACTCAAAGGTAGTAATCTCAGGATTACTGCTTGTGCTGCGTGACAGTGAGTATAGGAATAGAGTGAAGTGGAGGATAAATGCATGGCTGAGGAATTGGAGCAGGGGGCAGGGATTCAGATTTCTGGATCACTGGGATCTCTTTTGAGGCAGGTGTGATCTGTGAAAAAAGAACAGGTTGCACTTGAATTTCAAGGGGACCAATATCTTGGCGGGGAGGTTGGCTAAGCCCATTGGGAAGAGTTTACACTAGAATGCTAGGGGGTGGGACCCGAACTGAAGTGAAGGAGGAAAGGGAGGTTGGCTCACAAATAGAGAAAGCTTGGAGACAGTGTGAAAGGGATAGAAAAGGATGCACTCAGACCAATGGTTTGAGCTGCATCTATTTTAATGCGAGGAGTATTATGAATAAAGCGGATGAGCTTAGAGCGTGGACCAGCACTTGGAGCTGTGATGTTGTGGCGGTTACAGAGATTTGGATGATGCAGGGGCAGGAATGGCTACTTCAAGTTCCAGGCTTTAGATGTTTCAGAAAAGGGGTGGGGGCATGTCACTGTTGATCAGGGATAGTGTCACGGCTGCAGAGAAGGAGGAAGTCATGGAGGGGTTGTCTACAGAGTCTCTGTGGGCGGAAGTTAGAAACAAGAATGGGTCAATAACTCTACCGGGTGTTTTTTTATAGACCACCCAATAGTAACAGGGACATCGAGGAGCAGATAGAAAGACAGATTCTGGAAGGGTGTAATAATAACAAGGTTATTGCGGTGGGAGATTTTAATTTCCCAAATATTGATTGGCATCTTCCTAGAGTGAGGGGTTTAGATGGGGTGGAGTTTGTTAGGTGTGTTGAGGAAGGTTTCTTGACACAATACGTAGATAAGCCTACAAGAGAAGAGGCTGTATTTGATCTGGTATTGGGAAATGAACCTGGTCAGATGTCAGATCTCTCAGTGGGTGAGCATTTTGGAGATAGTGATCACAGTTCTATCTCCTTTACCATAGCAATAGAGGGGGATAGGAACAGATAAGTTAGGGAAACGTTTAATTGGAGTGGGGGGAAATATGAGGCTATCAGACAGGAACTTGGAAGCATAAATTGGAAACAGATGTTCTCAGGGAAATGTAGGAAGAAATGTGGCAAATGTTCAGGAGATATTTGCATGGGGTTCTGCGTAGATATGTTCCAATGAGACAGGGAAAGGATGGTAGGGTACAGGAACTGTGGTGTACAAAGGCTGTTGTAAATCTAGTGAAGAAGAAAAGAATATCTTATGAAAGGTTCGAAAAACTAAGTAATGGCAGAGATCTAGAAGATTATAAGGCTAACAGGAAGGAGTTTAAGAATGAAATTAGGAGAGCCAGAAGGGGCCATGAGAAGGCCCTGGCGGACAGGATTAAGGAAAACCCCAAGGCATTCTACAAGTATATGAAGAGCAAGAGGATAAGGTGTGAGAGAATAGGACCAATCAAGTGTGACAATGGAAAAGTGTGTATGGAACCAGAGGAGATAGCAGAGGTACTTAATGAATACTTTGCTTTAGTATTCACTGTGGAAAAGGATCTTGGCAATTGGACGGATGACTTGCAGCAGACTGAAAAGCTTGAGCATGTAGATATTAAGAAAGAGATGTGCTAGACCCTTTGGAAAGCATCAAGTTGGATAAGTCACCGGGACAGAACGGGATGTACCCCAGGCTACTGTGGGAAGCGAGGGAGGAGACCGCTGAGCCTCTGGTGATGATCTATGAGGACGGGAGCAGTTCAGAGGATTGGAGGGTTGTGGATGTTGTTCCCTTATTCAAGAAAGGGAGTAGAGATAGCCCAGGAAATTATAGACAAGTGAGTCATGCTTCAGTGGTTGGTAAATTGATGGAGAAGATCCTGAGAGGCAGAATTTATGAACATTTAGAGAGGTATAATCTGATTAGGAACAGTCAGCATAGCTTTGTCAAAGGCAGGTCGTGCTATATGAGCCTGATTGAATTTTTTGAGGATGTGACTGAACACATTGATGAAGGTAGAGCCGTAGATGTAGTGTATATGGATTTCAGCAAGGCATTTGATAAGGTACCCCATGCAAGGCTTATTGAGAAAGTAAGGAGGCATGGGATCGAAGGGGACATTGCTTTGTGGATCCAGAACTGGCTTGCCCACAGAAGGCAAAGAGTGGTTGTAGATGGATCATATTCTACATGGGGGCTGATGACCAGTGGTGTGCCTCAGGGATCTGTTCTGGGACCCCTACTCTTTGTGATTTTTATAAATGACCTGGATGAGGAAGTGGAGGGATGGGTTAGTAAATTTGCTGATGACACAAAGGTTGGGTGTGTTGTGGATAGTCTGGAGGGTTGTCAGAGGTTACAGCGGGACATTGATAGGATGCAGAATTGGGCTGAGAAGTGGCAGTTGGAGTTCAACCCAGATAAGTGTGAGGTGGTTCATTTTGGTAGGTCAAATATGATGGCAGAATTTTGCAATAATGGTAAGACTCATGGCAGTACGGAGGATCAGAGAGATCTTGGGGTCTGAGTCCATAGGACACTCAAAGTTGCTACGCAAGTTGACTCTGTGGTGAAGAAGGCATACAGTGTATTGGCCTTCATCAACCTCGGAATTGAGTTTACGAGCCGAGAAGTAATGTTGCAGCTATATAGGACTGTCAAGTCGGATTTCTTTTTCTTTGAACACGTGCAGCTTCCCCACTCGAAGGAGATTGAATGCATCTACCCAAAGGTTATTTAACTAGGTTCCACTTCATGACCAAACAACTTTTCCTTTTTCCTCCTTTTATTTTTCGCAAGTGTGGCAGTTTGATAGTTCCATTAGTTCCATCAACCATTAGCCATTAGCCATTAGCCATAAGACATTAGACATTAGTCATTAGTCATTAGACATTAGTCACTAGTCACTAGTCACTAGGTGAAAAAACTGGCTACCTCTTCGGACTTTGTAGACGGATTCGACCTGCACAGTCTCCGCTCCCTCATAGACCATTATATTTTCAAACCGGGCGACCCTTCCCGAAGGTTCCCGAGCTCTTCTTAAACCTCGCGCTATTTCCCAGAAGCAGCTGTGCGTGATGATGATCCCTGTGACATGAAGCTAGCGCTGACCCAAAATGCAGTGGCAGCAGTGCTCTTTTCCATGAAACAGTCTCTCAAGTTATTTAGAGTTCAGCATCTTACTGCAGATTCCAATGCTGTTCCTGGACTGCCGCTGTGATGCTGCCTGGTCCTCCCAATGTTCCGGGCAGAAGCAGCGCTCAGGCAGCGGGTTCAATACGATCTATCAGTGGATTCTTCCTATTACTTTTAAATTTTATTTTCTTTTGCCTCTAGGTCCCAATACTTTCCAGAAACCCTAGTTTGACTTGACAAGGACCCTGGTCAGACCCCATTTGGAGTCCTGAACTCAATTCTGGTCACTTCACTACGGGAAGGACGTGGAAACCATAGAAAGGGTGCAGAGGAGATTTACAAGGATGTTGCCTGGATTGGGGAGCATGCCTTATGAGAACGGGTTGAGTGAACTCGGCCTTTTCTCCTTGGAGTGACGGGGGATGTGAGGTGACCTGACAGAGGTGTACAAGATAATGAGAGGCATTGATCATGTGGATAGTCAGGGGCTTTTCCCCAGGGCTGAAATGGCTAGCATGAGAACTCAGTTTTAAGGTGCTTGGAAGTAGGTACAGAGGAGATGTCAGGGGTAAGTTTTTTTTAACTCAGAGAGTGGTGAGTGCGTGGAATGGGTTTTTTTAAACTCAAAGAGTGGTGAGTCCGTGGCGGTGGTGGTGGAGGCGGAAGCGATAGGTTATTTTAAGAGACTCCTGAATAGGTACATGGAGCTTAAAAAAATAGAGGGCTATGGGTAAGCTTAGGTAGTTCTAAGATAAGGACATGTTCGGCACAGCTTTGTGGGCTGAAGGGCTTGTATTGTACTGTAGGTTTTCTATGTTTCTAAGTTCAGGCCCAGTGTCATAAAATACTCCTCATACATTAACCGTTTCATCCTCAGAATCATTTTCCTGAACCTTCTTTGTTCTAGTCCTGTTGAAATGAATGATAATATTGTATTTATCTTCCTTAACACTGATGCAATCTGCACCCTTAGGAAATCCTGCACGAGGATGCCCAAGTCCCTCTTCACCTCTGATTTCTGATGTTTCTCCCTGATTAGAAAATGGTTTGTGCCATTATTCCTTCTGTCAAAGGGTATGATAATTTACTTCCCTGAACACCATTCCATCTGCCATTTCTCCTGATCCGTTCAAGTCCTTCTGCCGTCTCCCTGCTTCTTTAACACTACCTGCTAGGCAAATCGTGTCAGCACATTTTCCACAGCATTTCTTACCTTCGAACAAATGGAATGGACTGGAACCTTTCAAAAAGAATCAAAATGAGTAAAAGAGATACGCTTGAAAGCTGAGGTGAGTCAGAAGCATGAAATGAGGTGTGTGTGTGTGTGTGTGTGTGTGTGTGTGTGTGTGCACATGACTTGTTTCCTTATACCATAAACACAAAAGAGATAGAAAACATTGCTGAATATGCAACTGTTTTGTTCATCTGTAACTGTATCACACATTATACACATGTCATGCATTTATAGATTCTGTCCTGCTTTCCCTTTTTGAATATTGAGCTATACATCTTCATGCAAAATTTATAGATTCCACCTATTTGTGGTTTCATGAGTTCCTTTGATTTTGGTGCTTTCTTTTTTTTTACCGACCTACCAACTGGGAAGGAATTGCTTCTTGATTAAATTCAGCAGGATTTTGTATTTACACTTCTGAGCCATTTTGCACCTGGTCAACTCAAAAATCTTTAAAATTCTGTTCTACGACATCTACAGATCATTTGTTACTCTTTAATCAGTCTGATTTGATCATCCCTTCAAAGGTTCCTCATACTTTCCTTTATACAATTTCTTTTTGATTCATTTTGTCTGACTCCACCGTGGCAACTGGGAAAAAAAAATCTTCTTTTACCATGGAGATCTTGCTTTCAATCTTCTGTGATAACCTGCATGAAACCATTACTGTTATTGAAGAAAGGCAATGGTGGTTGTCCATCATCTCCGACGATGGCAGGAAACCTGTGTGAGAGAGTTTTTAAAGTGGAAAAGCTATTGCATGAGGGGAAGTTCCACTCTCTTGATCTGAGAAGTTCAGGTCCAGTGGTATGAACAAGTGTCACAGATTAGATTTCCCCTTGGTGGTAGTGGATGCTCACAACGTCTTCTGTGCCTTTTTATGCCCTTCCTAGCCATTGAATCTCACTGTAGATCTAATGCACTCGGTCTGCAAGAGCTGACTTCACATGCTAGGGCAGGCATATCCATACCTCACCGGAGTATGAGGCTGCCGGCTACCCTTACCTGGTTTATCCTGCTTGTTGAAGCAGTGGACCAGGGTGTGGCTGTTGTCACATGCAGACAGGAACTTGGAGCCACAGGTGAGAGATGAGTGTCTAGTGGGGACAAAGGTGAGGGAGCTGCCCCAGAATGGACATGACAAGCTCCTTCAACAGAAGTGCTACCCTTCCCTGGACACGCCATACAACCCCAGAAGAAAGACAATAAAAATGAGGTAAAGATCAGCAAACTGCAATGGATGTATAGTATGTAAGAATCTGGTAAGTTTAATTTTGTTAATTCAGCATGATACACTGAAAACACATACCAGTTCTCTTTGGAAAGGGCGAGCAGCTCCAATTTTCTTGGTGTCAACATCTCTGAAGATCTGCCCTGAGCCCAACATATTGATGAAATTACAAAGAAGGCACACCAGCAGCTACATTTCATTAGGAGTTTGAGGACATTTGGTATTTCATCATGGACTCCTGCAAAGTCGTACAGATAGTCATAGTCATAGTCATAGTCATACTTTATTGATCCCGGGGGAAATTGGTTTTTGTTACAGTTGCACCATAAATAATAAATAGTAATAGAACCATAAATAGTTAAATATGTAAATTATGTCAGTAAATTATGAAATAAGTCCAGGACCAGACTATTGGCTCAGTGTGTCTGACCCTCCAAGGGAGGAGTTGTAAAGTTTGATGGCCACAGGCAGGAATGACTTCCTATGACGCTCTGTGCTGCATCTCGGTGGAATGAGTCTCTGGCTGAATGTACTCCTGTGCCCAACCAGTACACTATGTAGTGGATGGGAGATATTGACCAAGATGGCATGCAACTTGGACAGCATCCTCTTTTCAGATGTACCCAGGACAGCATTTTGAATGGTCACATCACCGTCTGATACGGAGGCTCCTATGCACAGGATTGTAAAAATCTGCAGAGGGCTGTAAACTAGCCAGCTTCATCATAGGCACTAGCCTCCCCACCATCAAAGACTTCTTCAAAAGGTAGTACCTCAAGAAAACAGTATTCATCATTAAGGACCCTCCCTACTCAGGACATGCCCTCTTCTCATTGCTATCATCAGGGTGGAGGTACAGTAGTCTGAAGACACACACACAATGTTTTGGAAACAGCTTCTTCATCTCCACCATCAGATTTCTAAATGGACAGTGAACACTACATTTCTATTGAATTTGCTCCCTTATTTCATATAACCATATAACAATTACAGCACGGAAACAGGCCATCTTGGCCCTTCTAGTCCATGCTGAACTCCTACTCTCACCTAGATTTATTTGTTTATTTATTTATTTATTTTATTGTTGTAAATTATAGTATTTTTTAATGCATTGCGCTGTATTGCTGCCACAAAGCAACAAATTTCATGATATGCAGTACATGATCTGTGAACAAAGTTTATTGCACACACAATTGATTTAACTTTTTCACGCTAAAATAATCCTGAATATCTCTTTGCTGTTCTGTACCTCAATTCTTCTTTTAAGCCCATCACCCCTCATGGGTCATAAACAATCAAGAGCAACTCAATATAGCCCTCTGTCCTGGACCAGTCCTTCAATCATTCAAGGCGTAGCCCTTTGAAGGTCCTACCTCCCCAAGGGATAAGGTCTTTGGAGCTTCTGTTGGTGTTTCAGAATCTCTGAGTTTTTATGGGGAGGGGTTGCATAAGTACATTATTTATATGGTTAAGTTATCCTGCAGCATGGATAACTTCATTCACCTCAACACTGAACTGATTTAAAAACCTACAGACTCACTTTCAAAGACTGTTTACAACTCGTGCTCTCAGTATTATTTTTATTTGCAGAGTTTGTCTTTTTTATACATTGATTGTTCCTCAGAACATGTATAGCTTTTTTTCATAAAATTCTATTGTATTTCTTTTTTTAAAATGACTGCAAGAAAATGAATCACAATACTGTATGGTAGAATATATATACCCTGAATATAAATTTACTTTAAACTTTGGACTTTTGTATTTCTTCAGTATCAATGCAATTATATCAATATTATTGCAATATCTGTCAAAAATCTGACAACTCTCTCCCTATTGGGATTGGAATTATACCAGAACCTCAAGCATTGCTGTGGGTCAAGAAGGCAGCACACCGCCATCTTTTCAAGGTCTAATAGTGACAGACATTAAATGCTGGGTCACCCGGTGAAGCCCATGTTCTTTAAATGAATAGAAAGTTCCAAGTTCAAAAGTTGAAAGTTCAAAGTAAATTTATTATCGAGTACATATAAGTCACAACATAATACAACCCTGATTCATTTTTTTTGCAGCCATTCATAGTAAAAGTAAATAATCACAATAGAATCAAAGAAATACCACACCCAACAAGACAGACCAACAGCCAAAGTGAAAACAGCGACAAACAATGCAAATACAAGGAGAAGCAAAATAGTAATAAATAAGCAATAAGTATTAAAACATGGGATAAAGAGAAAAGAAGATATGTACCATTCCTCGATAGATCATGTTTTCTTCCTTTCACAATTGCATCCCATTGTTTTTCTTTTAAACTGGTTGCAATAATTTCCCAACCCCAAAATAACCTATGTACAAGTGCAACACACAGAAAATGGAGGAACTTGGCAGGCCAGGCAGGATCTAGGGAAAAGAGTAAACAACTGACATTTCAGGCAGAGATTCAAGTGCACATTTCTTTTTAGCCCAGCATAGCTTTGGAAGCTTGTAGCCCTGAGAAAACCTCTCAATATTGGAAGATGTGTTTCTTTAGGGGACCTGTGGCTGCAAATGCATCATGTTGACTGCATAGACAATGATCTGCAGTTTGCAATGTCTCCATTGTAGCTTGAAGTTCTGTGTATGAATAAAGAGCTTAATGTGCAGAAATTGTCAAATGCTGCTGTCTCATCTCATCTGCATTCAGTTGAACAGATGCATGTAACTGGTATAGTTTGTGAAAACACTGGTACCTGCTAGCTCTGCATATAATTCCTGTGAAATAAGTGAGTGACACTGCTTATCATCAGCTGCCTGGTGCAATTTCATCTTGTAGTTTCCACTTAATTGAGCAGATTGCTAGTGAATCCCTGTCATGCTGACTTGTCCAAATTTTCACTTTAACTTATCAAAGTCTTTTTCCATGATTTCTTCAATGCATCTGGACAGTTTGAGGGCCACAATCCAAGACATGCTTTCTTCTCAGTGCTGCATTCGGGAAGGAAATGCAAGAGACTGAGGTCCCACACCAAGTTCAGGAACCGTTATTACCCTACAACCAACAGACTCTTGAAGCAGAGTGGACATCTGTATTCACTACAACACTGAACTGATCACTGCACACAAACTATGGACTCACATACAAGGACTCTAAACTCTTCTTCTCAGTATTGTTTATTTGTTTATTTGCATCATATTATTATTATTAAATTTTTCTGGGCTTAAGCTGGTAAAACCTGAGGTACAGGCAGAGCCAAGCATGCTCATTTCTCAATTGCTAGGAACTTTCGGACTATTCTAGTGGTGTTTCGTATTGTGTCTTTCAATGAATTATGGACCTGTACTCCCAGATCCCTTTATTCTATTACACTCCTTAGTGTCCTACCGTTCACTGTGTAAGAGCTACCCTAGTTGGTCCTACTAAAGTGTAACACTTCACAATTGTCTACATTAATTTCCATCTACCATTTTTCAGCTACTTTTTTCAGCTGGTTCAGATCTCGCTGCAAGCTCTGATAATCTTCCTCACTAATCTTAGTTTCATTAGCAAAATGGAAGGTAACATTACTTACCTTCCAATCCTCCGATACCTCAACTGTAACCAGGGATGATTTAAATATTCTGGCTAGAGCCTTGCAATTTCTGCACTTGCTTCCCACAGGGTCTGAGGGAACACCTTGTTAGGCTATGGGGATTTATCCAACCTAATTTGCATCAAGACAGCAAGCATCTCCCCCTCTGTAATCTGTATAGGGTCCATGAACTGAATGCTGCTTTGCCTCACTTCTGTAATCTCTGTGTCCATCTCCCGAGAAAATACAGATGAAAAAAATCCATTTAAGATCTCCAACTTCTCTTTTACTTGCCATGTAGATTACCATTCTGATCTTCCAGAGGGCCAATTTTGGCCCTTAAAATCCTTTTGCTCTTAATCTTTTAGGATTCTCCTTCACCTTATCTGCTAAGGCAACCTCATTCCTTCTTTTAGCCCTCCTGATCCCTTGCATTTCTTATACTCCACAAGTACCTTATTTGTTCCTATCTGCCTTTACCTACTATGTACCTTTTTTTTTCCTTAACCGAGGCCTGAATATCTCTTGAAAACCAAGGTTCCCTAAACCTATTATCTTTATCTTTTATTTTGACAGGCACATACAAATGTTGTACTCTTAAAATTTCACTTTGGAAGTTTTCCCACTTATGGTCATATGGACTTACTGTGAAGGGCTGTAAGAAAATGAATCTCAGTGTAGTATATGGTGACATACCATAGATACACTTTGGTAATATATTTACTTGGAACTTTGTCATTTCCAATTTATCAAACACTTTCTTCATGACTCCCTGTCACTCTGAATTCTCACTATTTCATTTTAATTGTGTAAGTCTTTTTGCGAGTAATTTTCAATGCATCTGGGCAGGCTGAGGGCCACTTGATAAAAGTTAGAGAGCTTTAACCGATGTGTAACATTAGTATTACATTTCCATAACAGTGGTTCTGAATGGGAATTTGAGGTACATAAACAGGGAGCAACCTCCAAGAGGACCACAGCCTTGGTGTGGTTTGGAGGCTTGAATGTCTCAATAACCTGGAGAGATATGCTGGCTGGGGTCAGGGCTTTGGATCTTAGTAGAGTCACCCACGCCAAACAGGTCAAAGGTTAGAGGTCAGACTACGTGTGGTTCAGGGGTTCAGCTCAGGGCTAACAGCCCTCTCTGGTCAAACAAAAATGTTCTGGAAATGGCAATGAAGAATCATTCTACGATATTACCGAGTCTGTACCCAATACTTGCTTGACTGACAGTAAACCGAAAGGAAGCCATCCATGCCGCTAGAGATTGAGGACGTTCATTGCTGCACTAAAGGTGGTATAATGAGAAAAAGATAAAAAGAAGAATCAAATACCAAATTCAGAAATCAGAGACGCAAAAGGACTTGGGAGTCCTAGAGCGGGATTCTCTAAAGGCTAACTTGAAGTTTGAGTCTGTAGTAAGGAAAGCAAATGCAATGTTACATTCATTTTGAGAAGACTAGAATAAAAATCAAGGATGTAATGCTGAGGTACGAAAAGAATTGGTCATACAGCACGAGGAAATGGTGAGCAATTTTGGGCCACCTTTCTAAGAAAGAGTGTGCTGGCATTGGAGTTTCATGAGAATGATCCTGGGAATGAAAAGATTAATTTATGAGAAGTATTTGATGGCTTCCGTACCTGTACTCACTGGAGTTTAAAAGAAAGGGGGAGTGGATCTTCAATAGTGAAGGAGTTTAGGACCAGAGGGATGTCCCTTTAGAATAGAGATGAAGTGGAATTTCTATAGCCAGAGGGCAAATAATCTGTTGAATTTATTACCACGGACAGCTGTGGAGTGCAAGCCATTGAGTATATTTAAAATAGAGGTTAATAGGTACTTGATTAGTCAGAGTGTCAAAGGTTACAGAAAGAAGGTAGGAGATTGGAGTTGAGAGGGATAATAAATCAATCATGAGGGTCCAGTGAGATGGAGGAACTGAGCGAAATACATGTTAGTAGGGAAGTGGTGTTAGGTAAATTGAAGGGATTGAAGGCAGATAAATCCCCAGGGCCAGATGGTCTGCATCCCAGAGTGCTTAAGGAAGTGGCCCAAGAAATAGTGGATGCATTAGTGATAATTTTTCAAAACTCGTTAGATTCTGGACTAGTTCCTGAGGATTGGAGGGTGGCTAATGTAACCCCACTTTTTAAAAAAGGAGGGAGAGAGAAACCGGGGAATTATAGGCCGGTTAGCCTAACGTCGGTGGTGGGGAAACTGCTGGAGTCAGTTATCAAGGATGTGATAACAGCACATTTGGAAAGCGGTGAAATGATCGGACAAAGTCAGCATGGATTTGTGAAAGGAAAATCATGTCTGACGAATCTCATAGAATTTTTTGAGGATGTAACTAGTAGAGTGGATAGGGGAGAACCAGTGGATGTGGTATATTTGGATTTTCAAAAGGCTTTTGACAAGGTCCCACATAGGAGATTAGTGTGCAAACTTAAAGCACACGGTATTGGGGGTAAGGTATTGGTGTGGGTGGAGAATTGGTTAGCAGACAGGAAGCAAAGAGTGGGAATAAACGGGACCTTTTCAGAATGGCAGGCGGTGACTAGTGGGGTACCGCAAGGCTCAGTGCTGGGACCCCAGTTGTTTACAATATATATTAATGACTTGGATGAGGGAATTAAATGCAGCATCTCCAAGTTTGCGGATGACACGAAGCTGGGTGGCAGTGTTAGCAGTGAGGAGGATGCTAAGAGGATGCAGGGTGACTTGGATAGGTTGGGTGAGTGGGCAAACTCATGGCAGATGCAATTTAATGTGGATAAATGTGAAGTTATCCACTTTGGTGGCAAAAATAGGAAAACAGATTATTATCTGAATGGTGGCCGATTAGGAAAAGGGGAGGTGCAACGAGACCTGGGTGTCATTATACACCAGTCATTGAAAGTGGGCATGCAGGTACAGCAGGCGGTGAAAAAGGCGAACGGTATGCTGGCATTTATAGCGAGAGGATTCGAGTACAGGAGCAGGGAGGTACTACTGCAGTTGTACAAGGCCTTGGTGAGACCACACCTGGAGTATTGTGTGCAGTTTTGGTCCCCTAATCTGAGGAAAGACATCTTTGCCATAGAGGGAGTACAAAGAAGGTTCACCAGATTGATTCCTGGGATGGCAGGTCTTTCATATGAAGAAAGATTGGATGAACTGGGCTTGTACTCGTTGGAATTTAGAAGATTGAGGGGGGATCTGATTGAAACGTATAAGATCCTAAAGGGATTGGATAGGCTAGATGCAGGAAGATTGTTCCCGATGTTGGGGAGGTCTAGAACGAGGGGTCACAGTTTGAGGATAGAGGGGAAGCCTTTTAGGACCGAGGTTAGGAAAAACTTCTTCACACAGAGAGTGGTGAATCTGTGGAATTCTCTGCCACAGCAAACTGTTGAGGCCAGTTCATTAGCTATGTTTAAAAGGAAGTTAGATATGGCCCTTGTGGCTACAGGGGTCAGGGGGTATGGAGGGAAGGCTGGGTTCTGAGTTGGATGATCAGCCATGATCATAATAAATGGCGGTGCAGGCTCGAAGGGCCGAATGGCCTACTCCTGCACCTATTTTCTATGTTTCTATGAATGGCGGAGCAGGCTCGGCTAATTCTGCTCCTACCTCTTATAGCTCCTTAAGTGACACGATCTAGTCATTCACCTCTACTCTGAACTGATCCCAGAATCTACAGACTCACTTTCAAGGGCTCTACAATTCATATTCTTGGTATTGTTCTTCTCATTTTTTTATTTGCTTAATTTTTCTTCTTTTGCACATTGGTTGCTTGTCAATCTTTTTATTTATCATTTGTCATAAATTCAATTTTATTTCTTTCTTGTCCTATAAATTCCCTCAAGGAAATGAATCTTAAGGTCATATATGGTGACTTATATCCATATTAGTAATAAATTTACTTAACTAATAGGAACAAGACAGAAGAGATAAATGGGTCTTTTCCTGTTGTTAAGATAATGAATGGTGTACCACAGACAACAGTACTTCCTACAATTGGGATGGATGTAGGAATTTAAGTTAGGGTTGATAAATCTAACAATATTGCAAAGGAGGTAGTAAATTGCAAAGAGAACATAGGGGACTACATAGGGGTACGATATTTTATATTAGTGGATGTTGATGGAAACATGGGAAAATCTGAAATTGTCCATTTTAACTAGGAAAATAAGAAAGTATTTTATCGAAGGTGAGAATTTGCAAGACTTTGAGATGCTGTAGGATCTGGAAGTTCTGGTGCATGCTCCACAAAAGGCAGATTTGGCACACTCTTTGGAAAATTAACAGAGTCTAGTTGATTAATCGGCTGGTGGCGCAGTGACATCAGTGCTGGACTCCGGAGCGAAGGTTCCCGAGTTCGAATCCAGTCGGGCCGCTCCCGGGCACGCTTTCCATTTGGGCCTTGTAAAAAAAAAACTGCGCTGTGAGAAGGATGTGGGGGACCACTTACAGAATCTTTCCTCCAAGGCAACCACTTGAAAAAATGGTCACCGAGGCTCTGGCAGAGTATGGCGCACACACACACAAATAAAAATTGGTTATTGCCAGGGAATTGGATGCAAAAATAAGGAAGATGGTATTGGATTTAGTTTATTCTTGTCATATGGACTGAGTTACAGTGTAAAGCTTGTCTTGCATACTGCCCATACAGATCAAATCATTACACAGTGCATTGAGGCAGAAAAAGGTAAAACAATGACAATGCAGAATAAAGTATAATAGTACAGAAAAACAATAAGGAGCAAGATCATAAAGAAGTAGATTATAAGGCCAAGAGTCCAACTTCGGTGATGTAATGAGCTGTATCCACAAATCACTAAAGTTTTCGATGTTTACGTGCAGAGCAGTTGCTTTACCAAGCTGTGATGCATCCAGATAGGATGCTTTGCATAATGTTATGCTTCAGTCAGATGATAGATTGATTACACCACGTCTGAAGCTTTGCATGCAGCATTGGATTTTTTTATTTAGAAAATGATGTAGATACATTTTGGGTGGTGGGATGGAGATACGTCTCTACCAAAGGAGGTGTAAGGCACTCCTTCCTTTTGCTAGCCTGCAATTCACCCTTGGATAAGATGTAGCACTTGCGTAGCCACTGATCAAGAGATGAATTAAAAACGCAAACACGAGGAAATCTGCAGATGCTGGAATTTCAAGCAACACACATAAAAAATGCTGGTGAACACAGCAGGCCAGGCAGCATCTATAGGAAGCAGTACTTTTGACGTTTCGGGCCGAGACCCTGCATCAGGACACAGGGTCCTGACGAAGGGTCTCGGCCCGAAACGTTGACTGTACCTCTTCCTATAGATGCTGCCTGGCCTGCTGCGTTTACCAGTAATTTTTATGTGTGTTGCAAGAGAAGAATTAAGAATCTTTACTTGTGGATTGGTTAGTAAAGTACACTGCTAGGACTTGAGAATCACTATACAGGGTAGGAAAACTCAAGACAATGCATCTATAAACAGAACGGAGGGAAATTAAATAGAGAAACAAAACAAGGTTCCGGTGCATGGATAAAGTAAAATGAGATAGAGGTGAAAATGTTCAAATAATCAGGAAGGAGTATCAGACCCTGGAAGACTCAACACCTCCTGGTGATCAGACCTAAGCATGACAGGAGGTAACCAAAGCTGTAAGGTAAAGCAACACCGGTTCTGTCAGGGTTTGTGACTGTACTACTGTCCCTTGTCACTACATTGTAGAAGTTATGTAACTACACTGGAGAGGAGTCAACAAATGTTGTGAAGGAAGTTCTTCAGATTAGCAAATAGTTGCCATGAGGAAAGGTTGGGCAGGCTGTTGTTATAAAAGCAAGGTATTCTAAAGATAATGAAAATCCCAAGCAACACACACAAAGTGCAGGTCAGGCAGCATCTATGGATGTTTGGGGCCAAGATCCTTCGTCTGGACTGGAAAGGAAGGAGGAAAATGCCAGAAGAACAAGTTGAGGGAGGGAAAGAAGTGCAAGCTGGAAGGTGATAGGTAGAGCCAGGTGAGTAGCTAAGGGGGATGAAGTAAGCAGCTGGGAGGTGATAGGTGGAAAAGGCAAAGGGTTGAACAAGAAGGAATCTAATAGGAGAGGGGTGTAGACCACAGGAAGAAAAGGAAAGAGGGGCTCCAGGCTGTTGATATTTTCTCCAAAACAGAGGCAGGTAAGGGAATAATTAATTGAGGTATTTAATTAAGAGTAACACACAAAAAAATGCAGGAGGAACTCAGCAGGCCAGGCAGCATCGGGTTGAGAGGTATTGGCTTCCAGCCTGGGATCATGGACCCTTCGGTTAATGGTAAGTATCTGTTGCATAAAAAAGGCTGGAATGAAAAGTCTCAACCCAAAATGTTGACTGCTTACTCTTTTCGACAGATACTGCCTGGCCTGCTGAGTTCCTCCAGCACTTTATCAAGTCAAGTCAAGTCGCTTTTTGTTGTCGTTTCAACCATAAACTGCTGGGACAGTACACAGTAAAAACGAAACAACATTCCTGCAGGACCATGGTGCTACATGAAACAACACAAAACTACACTAGACTAAGTGAGACAACACAAGGCTGAACTAGGCTACGTAAGACAACATAAAAACTACACTAGAGTGCAGACCTACACAGGACTACATAAAGTGCACAAAACAGTGCAAGGCAGTACAATAAATAATAGGCACAGTAGGGGACAAATTACAATATAATAATAAATGATTTAGATATCAGTCTAGACTCTGGGTATTAAGGAGTCTTTGTGTGTGTTGCTTTTTCCAACATCTGTAAATTTTCTCATGTTTGATACGTTAAGAGTGATCTACATGTAGAGGATAGGAGTGTCTGGTTCCTTTATTAGTGGGGTCAAATCCTGTGTGCATTGGATTAAAGCAAGAATTGTCCCCCAAACTGGCATCCATGGACCCTCCATGGCATTAAAAATTCTGGGAGGCCCTGGATTCGAGGGAAGATAAGGGTAATTATTTCATTCAGGGAGCAATGAGAGATCTGCAAATCACTCCCTTAAAGGGTGGTGGAAGCAGAAATTGTTCATCTCACCTAAAGAGTACATCAATGTGCACTTGAAAAAACTTGAGTTGCAAGGCTGCAAAGCTGAATAACCTCCTTCTGTTCTGTAAATGATCTACGGTTCAGTGATTGCTGTCTGAGGGAGATTGCTGTGAATAATTAGTCTACTCTTATTTTACTGCATGGCAACAGTGCCTGCGGTACTACACAAGATATTCTCGGTAAAATACTTTGAGCAGAGAGAGGCACTAAAAATTGCAAACTCCTGCATTCCTTTTATAAATTGTCCCAATGTTAAAGTGTGCTCATCTCCTTTCTGGTGAAGCAGCAGCTGATTCAGGACCACGGACAGCTCTATCGACATCTTATTTGGTCAAATTAAACAGCAGAAAGAACGAAAATAAATCACACATTTGCATGCAATGGCATTGTGAAGAATGATGCCAGACCCTAGGAAGAACATAATCAGTCTTAAGGCAATTTCATCATTTCAAAAATTTCTGCCAAAGCCCATTAAACTCATTCTGGGGATACAAATAATTTGACAGATTATGGTAGCTGGATTTTTCAATGGATTAAAAACAATTTCTATTTTTAGCTTGTAGATTTATTCAAAATATGAAAATACTTTCGTCACTGAAGCAATCATAGCCCACCAATACTCTCTAGACCAGAGATTCCCAACCAGGGGTCAATGGACACATTTCTTAATAGTATTGGTCATAAAAAAAACGTTAAAATGTTGGGAACACCTGCTCTAGACTAAAGTAGGTGATTTAAGCAGAGCCTATAGCTGGACCTGGTATACAGTACTGTACTCTTCCCAGTGCATGATGGACACATTCATATCCATAGTTTCTATAGGAGGTGTTGCCTTAAGAAGGCAATGTCCACCGTCAAAGATCCCCACTATCTGGGCCATGCTGTTTTCTTGCAACTACCATCAAGCAGGAGGGAGAGCATTCATGTATGGTTAAATGACAATTAAACTTGAATGTAATTGAAGCCTGAAGTCTCACACTGACAGGTTCAAGGACAGCTACTTCCTTTCAAATGTGTAGTTCCTGAAACATCTGGCACAATTCTAATCATTTTGGTTTAACAACGCTTCGAATTAAGATGGACTTGCTTTTTTGTTCTAATTGCTTTCTATAATTTAAAAGTTTTACTTAATTTATGTTTTTCTTGTAATAATAGTGCAATCACTTGAGTTGAGTATGACGTTCTCCCAGGGGTTATTCCCTTAATGGAGAATGTCTGTGTGTCACTTTGTTTAACATGGGGAGACTGATGCATGGGCAGCCACTACACAGTCCTTGACAGACTGGGGTCAGGGACAAATGGCATGGAATGCAAGATGACTGAGGACCCTTCAATGCTGCTGCCTTCCTCCACCTTCAACTCCATTGTGATATGTCATCATCTTCTGCCAGCTCCATCGCTGTGGTCTTGATTGGATTGCTCTTCATCTGGAACCTCCCTCTTGACCTTACCGCCATGGGTGGCCCTACCAGGAGGTAGGTTCCAAGCATATCACTCTCAGGTACTCACAGGACTCTCCACTGTGACATTGTGACAATCCTTGGAGAAGGTTTTTCATATGAATGCTGCTCATATGATGCTCTGTGCTTGAGGTGCTGCTACAAATAAGCTTTCCGTTGTACCTGGGCATATATGCACTTGTGCATATGACAATGAATTCAGACTCTGACTTTGACTGTGCACCAGCTTTATGTGCAACTATAACAAGGCACCAGTGTTGTGCGGTATGTGTAAATCCTAAGTTCAGCCCTTGCACATAAAACCCATGAATGGAGGCTCCATGGGACTAACAGAGAGATAAAAACCAGACTGCAGCAGAGGTAATGAATGATGTGGACTGTGGAAAGACTGCAGGGATGGTAGGAAACAATGGATCTGAAGCTTGGACCTTGGGACATCAAGTGCCATTAAATGCCAAAGCATCAGATTTTGAAGCAGCGAATTCGCACTGCTGCTGGGAATTTCTTTGAGTTAGAGAGGTCATGGAGTTTATCATTTTGGGCTTCTGACTAGCACTGGTCATGCCCAGCAGAAAGCAGCCGGAGCAAAAATATGAGAGAAATTGATTTGACCATTTCCTACTTGAAAGAACTTTGCTGCAGCTTCAGCAGCCAATGGCCAGGTGAAGTAAGTGCTTCTGGATAATGCATAAGTGGGCCATAACATTCCAGAAAGGTCTACATACTCTCTTCTTGCTGCTACCATCAGGAAGAATGCACAGGAGCTTCAGGACCCACAATACTAGGTTCACAAACAGGTATTACCTCTCAACAATCAGGGTCTTGAATGGGAGGGGATAACTTCAATCACCCAACTGATGGGCTCACTTTCAAGAACTCCACTTCTCTTGTTTCTGAATATTTATTGCTTATTTTATTATTATTATGTCTTCTTTTTACTTTTTTTTATTTGCACAGTTTGTTTTCTTTTGCACTTTGGTTGTGGGCAATCATTTTTTTATTCTATTGTGTTTTTTTTGTACATATTGTGAATGCCCACAAGAAAATGGCTTTCAGGTTGTATGTGACAAATATGTACTTTGATAATAAGTTTAGTTTGAACTTTGAACTTTGATGAGAGGCATAGAGAGAGTTGATAGCCAACACTGTTTTTCTCCAGACTGCAATGCAAAATATCAGAGGACATTCTGTTAATTTGAATGGAGAAAAATACAGCAAATTTTTTGTTATACAGAAGTTCTGTAAGTAAACTGCCAGGATGGTGGTAGAGGCAGATACATTAGTAACATTTAAAAGACTCCTGGATAAGTACATGGATGAAAGAAAAATGGAGGGATATGGGCTATGTAGGAACGAAGAGTTGGAGTAATCTTGTGGGACAAAGAGCCTTTACTGTGCTTTACTTTTCCATTTTCCAAATCCCCTTCAGTAAACTGAATCTTTATCACCCATCAATACCATTTGCCTCATCATGGACTGCTGTCTTTTCATTCTTCGCATATCCCAACTCACCTCAGATTCTACAACATACCCATATACTATACACAGTGACCAATGAACTTACCAACGTTAATTCCCATCACTTATTTTTAGATTAGACCGTAAGATCATAAGACATACAGTAGGAACCGAATTAGGACATACACCCCATCAAGTCTGCTCCATTTTTCCATCATGGCTGATTTATTATCTCTCTCAAACACATTCTACTGCCTTCTCCCCGTAACTATTCATGCCTTGACTAATCAAGAACCTATCAACCTCCACTTTAAACATATTCAATGTCTTGGCCTCTTCAGCCATTGGTGGCAATGATTTGCCGCTGATAGCTGTGGATGGCTAAGGTGGCATGGTAGTGTAGTGGTTAGCACTGCACTGCCTGTAAGGAGTTTGTACATTCGTCCCATGACTTTATGGGTTTCCTCTGGGTGCTCCAGTTCTTTGGTCTTCGTAAGTTCTCCTGTGATTAGGTTAGGGTTAGATCAGGGGATTGATGGATGGCATGGCTAGAAGGGCCAGAAGGACCTATTCCGTGCTTTCGTCGTCGTTGTTAGGTGACATCTGGAATTTCCAGTTGGCGGACGATTTCCCTCCACGCCCCTCTGACATATTGGGAAATCATGTTCGTGGCAGGTTACAGCAGTGGTTTGCTTTTGCCTTCTGCCGGGTGAGTTTAAAGAGACCACCACCTCTTGCAGTGGATGACCAGGACGTCTCAGTGCCTTGTTGTGCTCTTGGCATTCCACCACACCTGCTGGCCTGCCTTCTTGATCGTTGGACTATTAATTGGTCTCTTCCACTCAATCCGCCATGGCCAGACTTCACACGCTGGGACAGGCAGATCCCCTACCTCACTGAGGGTCGATGACCCATCGGCTACCCTCAGCTGATTTGGCCCGTTTACCGGGGTGAGGCCGCTGCGCGTGCTACAACTATTTGGAGCCACAGGTGTGAGCTGAGCAGCAGGTGGGGACCAAAGGTGGACGAGCTGCCCTGAAAAGGGCACGGCAGGTCCCCCCACCAGAGGTGCTACCCCTCCCTAGACACCCCATACACCCTATACATTCCATGTTGTATCTCAATAAATAAATATGTTCCATACATTCACCATCCCCTGTCTAAAGAAATCCCTCCTCATCTCTGTTCTGAATGGACATCCCACTATTCTGACTCAGTTCTTCTAGTCCTAAACTCCCCCACTATTGGTAACATCTTCTCTACATACACTCTTTCTAGGTCTTTCAAAATTTTATACGCTTCTCTGAGATCCACTCCCACAATTCTTCTAAACTCCAGTGAGTACAAGGCCCAGAGCTATCATGCATTAACACCTAAATTCCAAGAATCATTCCATTGATTTAACTTCTTTTGCACATTTACAATGACATTGCTCTATATTAAGGAGTTATATCTGCCCAGATCTTAATGTTATTTTGAAATAGATGTTCTCAGGAAAAAAATTACAAAATAATCCCCAAGCAGCCAAGTGTACTGTAAATATAAGAGTAAATAATTAAATAGATTTATTATTGTCACAGATACTGAGGTAGAGTGAAAAACTTGTCTTGCATTGCTGCTCATACAGATGGTTTCATTACAAAGTGCATTGAGATAGTACAAGGTCATAACATCAGAATCAGAATCAGAATCAGGTTTATTATCAACCTCATTGTTAACTTAGTAGCAGCAGTTCAATGCAGTACATAATACAGAAGAGGAAAACAATAATAATAATAAATAAGTAAAGCTTTTTCAGTATACTTTATACAGTATATGTATATTGAATTGATTAAAATCTTGCAGAAAACAGAAATACTGTATATTAAAAAAAGGGATGTAGTGTCCAAGCGTTCAAAGTCCATTTAGGAACCAGATGGCAGAGGAGAAGAAGCTGTTCCTGAATCACTGAGTGTGTGCCTTCAGGCTTCTGTACCTCCTACCTGATGGTGCCAGTGAGAAAAGGGCATGCCCTGGGTGCTAGAGGCCCTTAATAATGGATGCTGCCTTTCTGAGACACCGCTCTTTGAAGAGGTCCTGGTACTTTGTGGACAGTATTCAAGATAGAGCTGACTAAATTTACGTCCCTCTGCAGCTTCTTTCGGTCCTGTGCAGTAGCCCCTCCATACCAGACAGTGATGCAGCCTGTCAGAATGCTCTTCACGGCACAACTATAGAAGTTTTTGAGCGTATTTGTTGACATGCCAAATCTCTTCAAACTCTTAATAAAGTATAACCTTCTTTATAACTGCATCAATATGTTGGGTCCAGGTTAGATCCTCAGGGATCTTGACAGCCAGGAATTGAAACTGCTCACTTTCTCCACTTTTGATCCCTCTATGTGGATTGGTATGTGTTCCTTCATCTTACCCATCCGGAAATCCACAATCGGCTCTTTCGTCTTACTGACGTTGAGTGCCAGGTTGTTGCTGCGGCACCACTCCACTAGTTGGCATATCTCACTCCTGTACACCCTCTCGTCACCACCTGAGATTCTATCAACAATGGTTGTATCACCAGCAAATTTATAGATGGCATTTGAGCTATGCCTAGCTACACAGTCATGTGTATATAGAGAGCAGAGCAGTGGGCTAAGCACACGCCCCTGAGGTGCACCAGTGTTGATTGTCATCAAGGAGGAGATGTTATCACCAATCCACACAGATTATGGTCTTTCGGATAGGAAGTCAAGGATCCAATTGCAGAAGGAGGTACAGAGGCCCAGGTCTTGCAACTTTTCAGTCAGGATTGTGGGAATGATAGTACTAAATGCTGAGCTATAATCGATGAACAGCATCCTAACATAGGCATTTATGTTGTCCAGGTAGTCTAAAGCCGTGTGGAGAGCCATTGAGATTGCAACTGCCATTTACCTATTGTGACGATAGGCAAATTGCAATGGGTCCAAGTCCTTGTTGAGACAGGAGTTCAGTCCAGTCATGAACAACCTCTCAAAGCATTTTGTCACTGTAGATGTGAGGGCTACTGGGAGTTAGTCATTAAGGCAGCTCATATTATTCTTCATAGGCACTGGTATAATTGTTGCCTTTTTGAAACAATTGGTAACTTCCACCCGTAGCAGTGAGAGGTTGAATACTCTCACTAGTTAGTTGGCACAGGTTTTCAGAGCCTCACCAGGTACTCCATCTGGACCTTTCGCCTTGCTAGGGTTCACTCTCTTTAAAGACAGCCTAACATCAGCCTCGGAGACAGAGATCACAGGGTCACCAGGTGCAGCAGGGATCTTCACAGCTGTAGTTATATTCTCCCTTTCAAAGTGGACATTGAAGGCCTTAAGTTCATCTGGTAGTGAAGCATCGCTGCCATTCGTGCTATTGGGATCCGCTTTGAAGGAAGTAATGTCTTGCAAGCCCTGCCAGAGTTGTTGTAGATCCAATGTTGCCACCAACCTCGTTCGAAATTGTCTCTTCACCTTTGAAATAGCCCTCCGCAAATCATACCTGGTTTTCTGGCTTGCCAGACCTGAATTCCACAGATTTAGCCGTCAGCAAATGACTTACCTCCTGGTTCATCCATAGCTTTTGGTTTGGGAATGTGCAGTAAGTCTTTGTAGGCACACACTCATCCACACAGGTTTTAATGAAATTGGCAACAACTGCAGTGTATTTATCTACGTTCGAAGATGAATCCCTGAATACTGTCCAGTCCACCAATTTAAAGCAGTTCTGTAGGCGCTCCTGCGCTTCCTTGTCCATACCTTCTTGGTCCTCACTGCTGGTGCTGCAGTCTTCAGTCTCTGTCTATACTCAGGGAGTAGAAGTACAGCTAGATGATCAGACTTCCCAAAGTGAGGGCGTAGAATAACATTGTAGGCATTCTTGATGGTGGTGTAGCAATGGTCCAGTGTGTTGTTTCTTCTAGTATTGCAAGTGATCTATTGATGGCAATTGTTTAGTGACTTTTTTCAGACTGGCCTGGTTAAAATCTCCCAAAGTAATGGTGAAAGTGTTAGGATATGCTATTTCATGCATGTTGATCCCATTGCTCAGATCATCTAAAGCCTGATTGACATTGTCCTGAGGTGGAATGTATGTTGCTACCAAAATGACCCCAGAGAACTCCCATGGTAGGCACTTAACTGCTAGATATATACATCAAAGTTGCTGGTGAATGCAGCAGGCCAAGCAGCATCTATAGGAAGAGGCGCAGTCAACGTTTCAGGCCGAGACCCTTCGTCAGGACTGTCTCGGCCTGAAACGTCGACTGCGCCTCTTCCTATAGATGCTGCTTGGCCTGCTGCATTCACCAGCAACTTTGATGTATGTTGCTTGAATTTCCAGCATCTGCAGAATTCCTGTTGTTAACTGCTAGATATGCCAGGTCTGGTGAGCAGAGTTGTGACAGCACTGATATACAGTATCTGGGAACCAAAAAGAGTTGATCATGACTGTGAGGTGAAGAGTTCTTCTTAATGTATTAGAGGACTGTTCAGTAGACTGTTAATAATGCGGTAGAAGCAGTTCTTGAACATAGTGGTATGTGCGTTCAGACTTTTGTATCTTCTGTCCAATCGGAAGTGAGTGAAGAGAGAATGTCCAGGACAAGTGGACATTTTATTATGTTGTCTGCTTTACCAAAGTAGCAAGAAACATAGACAGAGTCTGCAAAGACATGTTTTTCATTATCTACTGGTCCTTTCAAATGTTACCTTTTTTTATTTATGCCACAATTTTCTTTGGCTCCAATGAGACTTTAATATCCATTATGTTCACCTTAACTCAAGATATCCCAGCAAAACACGGTTTGTGTGAGTTCAGTTTAGTCATGCAGGTATCTTAGGTGTGAATTGCGCACAAATAAAATTGTGATAATGAGTAATTGATCTAACTGGAGGGATAAAGATTGGCCAGAACTGTAGGATAACTCCTTGCTCTTATTTAGGAGGATACCATGGGATCCCATGTCCTACAGCTATCAGCATGGAGATGCTGCACTCAAGTATCTGGAGTGGGACATAAAACTTCACCCTTCCTGTTCTGAAAGTTGCCACTAAGCCAATGGAGATGTAATCATATTTAAAATTTCCTCAGCCACCTAGGAGAAAACAGCTTTGACAAAATCATGATTCATGCTCAAGTTGGTTAATATTCCAAATCATCTGATCAGTTATGAGGTTATTTCATTACCTCCCTCAGAGATAGAATCTGAACCTTATTAGTTGCCCATTAATCAGTCAAGAAAAATTTTATGCATGAGTATATAGATTATTTTCTGTAAGGTGGCATGGTAGCGTAACGCTTTGCAACTCAGTGACAGAAAGTTCTGGATTCATTTCTCACTGCTGTCAGTAAGGAGCTTGTGCGTTCTCCCCTTGACCACAAAGGTTTCCTCGGAGTGCTCTGCCTTCCTCCCACATCAAGGCAGGAACTGGATGATAGTACAGATGAACGTGCGGCAAAAAGTCTCTGGTACAGGGAGCAGTGTTGCAGATTTTTGGATCATTGGAACCTCTTCTTATCAGGGGTGGCCTGTACAAGAGGGACGGGTTGCACCTAAGTAAGAGGGGAAATAATATCCTGGCTGGGAGGTTTGCTAGTGCTGCTCAGGAAGGTTTAAATAGTTTGGCAGGCACATGGAAACCAGAATAGCAGGCCAGAAAGTGGAGGGATGGAGAGGAAGGGAGATGTAAAGGCTAGTGAAAATAGGCAGGAGCAAGGTGATAGGTATGATAGGTTGGATGGTTTGAAAGGTGTATATTTTAATGCTTGGGGTGTTATGGGAAAGGTGATGAATTTTGAACATTGATCAAGGCATGGGGCTAAGATGTTGTGGCTATTGCAGAAACTTCATTTAGGGAGAGAAAGAGGAGTGGGTGCTTAATGTCCCAGGGCTTTGATGTTTTAGAAAAAGAGGTGGGAAAAATATGGGGGGGGGAGGGTGAGGTTGTACTACTCATCAGGGACAATGTCAGCTGCACTCAGAGGGGAAATATTTATATGGGGAGATTTTAAAAATAAGAAGCGTGTAATCACTCTGATGGGGTAATACTGCAGACCCCCTTCCAATGGCCACCAGGACACTGAGGAACAGATATGCATGCAGATTAAGGAAAGGTGTAAAAACAATAAAGTTGTTGTTATGGGAACCTTCAGCTTCCCTAATATAAACTGGGAGTTTCTTATTACAACTAGTTTAGATGGAGCAGAATTTGTTAGGTGCATCCAGGAGGGTTTCTTAAGTCAATATGTAGATAGATCAACAAGAGAAATGACTGTGCTGGATTTTGTGTTGGTTAATGAGCCTTGTCAGGTGACCAACCTTTCAATGGGTTAACAATTAGGGGACAGTGACCAAAACTCCTTAAGTTTTAAGGTAGCTATTAATAGGGATCAGTATGGATGTTGCAGGAGAGTATTAAACTGGAACAGGGCAAGTTATGAAAGCATTTGGCAGGAACTAGGGAGACTTAATTGGGAACAACTGGTTTTGGGCAAGTCCACATCTGACACATGGAGGGTATTTAAAAACCAGCTGCACAGAGTAAACTACGGGTATATTCCAGTCGAAAGGAAGGACAAGGATGGCAAGATAAGGGAGCCTTGGATGTTGAGGGATGTGATGAATTTAGTTAAGAAGAAAAAGGAGAAGTATTTAATGCTTAGAAAGCTAGAATCAACCAGAGCCCTTGAGGAATATAAAGAAGCCAGAAACGAACTCAGAAAGGGAACAGGGAAAGCCAGGAGGTGCCATGAAAAGTCCTTGGTAAATAGGGTTAAAGAGAATCCCAGTGCATTCCACACATCAGGAGTTCCCAACTATTTAACACCATGGACCAATATCATTAAGCATGGGGTCTGTGGGCCTCAGGTTGTGAACCCTGCTGTACATACATCAGGAGCAAGAGAATAATTAAGGAGAGGGTGGGAACACAACAAGAATAAAAGGGAACCTTTGCTTGGATGTGAAAGACATGGGTGATGTTCTTAATGAACTATTTATATTAGTATTTACCAAAGAGAAGGACGTAGAGAATTGGGAGATCAATGCTAAGAGTATTAATATGCTAGGGCTGGTGTTGGGTGTCTTAAAGAGAATTAAGTTGGATAAAAACCCAAGGGCCTGCTGGGAAATACCCCAGGCTATTATGAGAGGTGTGAAGAAATTCACCAATATCTTTGTGTCCTTTCTTGCCACAGACAAGGTCCTGGAAGACTAGCAAGTAGCTAATGCTGTTCAATTGTTCAAGAAGGGAACCAGAGATAATCCTAGAAACAATAGACTAGTAAGTCTCTGGTCCGAGGTAGGGAAGTTACTGGAAATCCTAACTAGGAGTAGGATATATCAGCACTTAGAAAACCATGACCTAATTAAAGAGAATCAGCATGTCCTTGTGCAGGTAGTCACATCTTACTAATTTGATTAAGTTTTTTGATGAGGTGACGAGGGTGATTAATGAAAGTTAGAGCTGTGGATGTTGTCTACATGGATTTTAGTAAGGCTTTTGACAAGGTCCCTCATGGGGACATAAAGCAATGGGGTAATAAGCATGTAATCTGACTGGAGGGGTAAAAGTTGGCCAGAACTGTAGAATGACACCTACAGTGTTATGGGATCAATGGTGAATTGGCCATTTAGATTCAGGACTGGCCTGCTCATAGAAGACAGAGGGTGGTGGATGAAGGGACACATTCTAGCTGGAGGTCTGGGATTAGTGGTGTTCTGCAAAGATCTGTGCTGGGACCTCTGCCCATCGTGATGTATATAAGTGACCTGGATGAAAACATACAAGGGTGGACTAGTGAGTTTGCAGATGGTACGAAGAGTGGTAGTGTTGTGGATAGCACAGATGAATAGCAAAGAATACAATGGGATATAGATCAGTTGCAGATATGGGCTGAGAAATGGCAGATGGAGTTTAACCCGGCCAAATGTGAAGTGTCGTACCTTGGTAGGTCAAATATAAAGAGACAGTGCACTTTAAGGGCAAAACGCTTAACAGTGTTGATGAGCAGAGGTATCTTGGTGGTCCAAGTTCATAGCTCCTGAAAGTGGATAGGATAGTTAAGAAGGCATTTGGCATGCTTGCCTTTGTCAGTCAAGGCATTAAGTTGAAAAGTCGGGAAGTTATGATGCAACTTAATAAAACCCTAGTTAGGCCACATCTGGACTTTTGCACACAGTTCCAGTCACTCTGTTATGGGAAGGATATCGAGACTTTGTAGCAGGGCAGGGTGTTGCCTAGATTTGAGGGCATGTGCTATAACGAGAGGTTGGAAAACTTGCTTTTCTCTGGAGCAGCGAAGACCGAGGGGACAGCTGATAGAAGATTATTAGATTATGAGAGGCATAGATAGAATAGAGAGTATCTTTTTCCTAGGGTTATAATGTCTAATACCAGAGGGCTTGCATTTAAGGTGAGGCGGATAATTTCAAAGGAACTGTGAGAGGCAAGTTCCTTACGCAGAGTGGTGTGTGCATGGGATGGTGGTAGAGGCAGGTACATTAGGGATATTTAAGAGAAATTTAGATAGGCACTTGAAGGTGAGGAAGATGGAGGGATATGGATAGTATGTGGGCATAAGGAACTAGTTTAGTTGACCATGTGATTACTAATTTATTGGGCTCAGCACAACATTATGGGCTGAGGTTCCTGTGTTGTACTGTTCAGTGTTCTATGGTTTATCTCCGAAAAGACGTACGGGTTAGAATTACAGTACTATGTCGTGGGCATACTAGGTTGACTGTGGAAGTAGGTTGTACCCAGCACCTCCTTGGACTCTGTGGTCAATGGCGTAAATGACGCTTTTCACTGTATGTTTCAATGTATATATGACAAATAAAGCTAAACTTTTAAAGACATCTTTTAAGGCTTAATAGTTAATATCCTTTTAGTGACACAGCTGTAATTCTGCTAGAATTTTATACAATTTAAAATTAGTCAATTTACAATCGTTTGCTTGTTCTTGATTTATTAGAATATTTTTGAAGTAAATAGGGAGGTGAAAAATGTTTGGGAATGTAAAATCCTTGTAGTTTGATTCTTTAATAAAAATATGAAGCCTTTGGGATTAGTCTATAATTCAACAACTTGCATCAGACATTTCAAGAAACTTGACAGCAATTTAATCAGACAAGAAAATGTTAACACTGAGCCAAAGTAAAATATTAGAGCAGGTACCTAGAAGCTTGGTTAATATTTGTAGATTTTTAGTTGGGAATAACATTGAGTTGGAGTGACTAATTTGCAGGCATGGTGGATTAAAAGGAAAAAATGCAGATGCCCTAAACCTGAGAAAAAATAGGGAATGCAGGAAACACTCAGCAGGTCAGTCAGCATCTGTGGACAAGGAATCAGAGTTACTGTTTCAGAAGCAATATGTGTTTGTGAGAGCAAAGTGCAGAATGAAATTTAAGCTCAAAGTAACTTTATTATCAAATTAGGTACTCTACATGTCACCATATACTGCTTTTAGATTAATTTTTTCATAGACATTTACAGAAAAATAAAGAAATACAATAGAATTTATGAAAAAAAACTATAAGTAACTATACAGACAATCAACCAATGTACAAAATAAGACAGAATATGTAAATAATAAAATAAGTAAACAAATAATACCAGAACAGGAGTTGTGGAGTCCCTTGAAAGTGAGTCTATAGGCTGGAATCAGTTTAGAATTGGGCTGTACCCCTTGACAATAAGTACTGTTGGGGGGGTGGGGGGGGGGACAGCCTACCTGGGGAAGCAACAGTGGCGGCACCTCTGGCACAGAGTCTGGCCTTGTAGCTCAGAAGGATAGGGAATGGAAGAGGATGGCAGCAATGATAGGGAACTCTATAGTTAGGGGGTCAGACAAGCTATTCTGTGGATGCAGGAAAGAAACCCAGATGGTAGTTTTCCTCCCAGGTGCCAGGGTCCGAGATGTTTCTGATCGCATCCACGATATCCTGAAGTGGGAAGAAGAACAGCAGAGGTCGTGGTACACATTGGTACTAACGACATAGGTAGTAAAAGGGAGGAGGTCCTGAAAACAGACTACAGGGAGTTAGGAAGGAAGTTGAGAAGCAGGACCACAAAGGTAGTAATCTCGGGATTACTGCCTGGGCCACGTGACAGTGAGTATAGGAATAGAGTGAGATGGAGGATAAATGTATGGCTGAGGGATTGGAGCAGGGGGCAGGGATTCAGATTTCTGGATCATTGGGACCTCTTTTGGGGCAGGTGTGACCTGTACAAAAAGGCCGGGTTGCACTTGAATCCCAGGGGGACCGAAATCCTGGCTGGGACCTCAGACAAAGTTAGGAATGAAAAGGTTGAGCATGGTGCGACTAGTGTCCCGAGCTGCCTATATTTCAATACAAGAAGTATGGTAGGAAAGGTGGATAATATTGTTGAAGATGAGGTAGCTGGTTTACGTACAGAGGCAACCTGTAGTGAGAAGAGGCTGTAGGTGGGACAAAATTGGAGTCAACAGGATGAATTGCAACGTAAAAGGTAGATAGCATTGAAAAGGGTGAATGCAGGACTGAAGGTGTTGCATTTGAATGTGCGCAGTATATAGAATAAGGTAGATGAACTTGTAGCACAGTTACAGATTGGCATGTATGATGTTGTAGGCATCATTGAATCATGGCTGAAAGAAGATTATAGATGAGAGCTTAATGTCCAAAGATACACATTGTATTGAAGGGATAGGCAGGAAAGCAGAGGGAGCGGCATTCCTCTGTTAGTAAAAAAATGAAATCAAGTCTTTAGAAAGAGGTGGCACAGAGTCAGAAGTTGCAGATAGAGCTAAGGAGCTACAAGGGCAAAAAGACCCTGATGAGAGTTGTATACAGATCCCCAAACAGTAGTAAGGATATAGTCTATAAATTACTTTGGGAGATCGAAAATACATGCCAAAGGAGCAATGTTACAATAGACATTGGGGATTTCCATATGCAGATAGATCAGGAAAATCAGGGAGGAGTGGGATTCCAGCAGAGGGAATTTATAGAATGTGTATGAAATGGCTTTTTAGAGCAGTGTGTGTTTGAGCCCACTATGGGGATCAGCTTTTCTAGATTGGGTGTTGTGCAATGAACCAGAATTGATTGGAGAGCTTGTCAAAGAACCCATAGGGGAGAGTGATCATAACATAATCGAATTCACCCTGAAATTTAGAAAGGAAAAGCTGAAGTCAGGTGTATCAGTATTTCAGTGGAGTAAGGAGTATTACAGAGGCATGAAAGAGGTATTGGCCAGAATTGATTGGGGAAAAAAAACAATGCTGGTAGGGATGATGGCAGAATATCAATGGCTGGAATTTCTGGAAGCAATATAGAAGCCATAGGATATAGACAGCCCAAAGAGGAAGAAGTATTCTTAAGACAAGATGACATCCATGGCTAACAAGAGAATTCAAAGCCAACATAAAAGCCAGAGAGGGCATATAATAGAACAAAAATTAGTGGGAAGTTAAATGACTGGGACGCTTTTGAAAACCAACAGAAGGCAACCAAAAAAGTCATTAAGAAGGTAAAAATGGAGTACAAAAGCAAGCTAGCCATTAGTATTAAAGAGGATACCAAAAGATTCTTCAGGTACGTAAAGTGTAAAAGGAAGGTGAGATTGGATATCAGACCACTGGAAAACGATGCTGGAAATGTTGTAATGGGGGACAAGGAAATGGCAGATGAACTGAATATGCATTTGATTCAGTCATCACTATGGAAGACACTAGCAGCATAGTGGAAATTCTAGGCATCAGGTGGCATGAAGTGTGGGAAACTATCATAACTACAAAGAAGATTCTTAGGAAACTGAAAGATCTGAAGGTAGATAAATCACCTGGACTGGATGGTGTACACCCCAGGCATGGTTCTGAAAGAGATTGTAGAGGCATTAGTAATGATCTTTCAATAATCGCTAGATTCTGGGATGGTTCTGGAAGACTGGAAAATTACAAATGTCGCTCCACTTTTTGAGAAGGGAGAAGGCAGAAGAATAGAAATTATAGGCCTGTTAGTCTGAACTCAGTGATTGGGAAGATGTTGGTGTCGAAATTAAGGATGTCAGGGTACTTCAGGGCATGATGAAATAGGCCGTAGTCTTGCTTGACAAATCAGTTGGAATTCTTTGAAAAAATAACAACCGTGATAGACAAAGGAGAGTTGGTTGATGTTGTGTACTTGAATTTTCAGAAGGTGTCATGATGAAATAGCAGAGCAGACTCAATGGGCTAAATGGTTTAATTCTGCTGCTATATCTTATGGTCTTATAGTCTAACCTACAGACTCACTTTCAAGGACTTTACAACTCATGTTCTTAGTATCATTAAATTACTCTATTTATTTATTTATCTATCTATCTATCTATCTATCTATCTATTTATTTATTTATTTATTTATTTATTTATTTATTGGTTGATTTATTTATTAATTATTGCTAGAGTTTTGGATTTGCACAATTTACCTTGATTTGCACACAGGTTGCTTGTCAGACTGTGTGCAGTTTTTTCATTCCCTTGTGAATGCTTGCAAGAAAATAAATCTCAGTGTGGTATATGGTGACATATGTGTACTTTGATAATAAGTTTACTTTGACTTTGAGTTGCTTGGAAGGTGAGATACTGGATGCAATTCCTAATCTGTTTGAATGCCAGTGTTAATTGGAGATTCCCTGTTTTGCAAATATATACCCAGTTAATCTGCTTATTGTTATTCCATTTCATAGTAAGAAAATCACTACCACTAGCCTGTAAAACTCAAATTGAAACTGTTCAAAAATAAAACAGTCTTCATTAATGGAAGCGATAGACAGAACTCAACGCCATGAAATGGTTTACGTTAAGTGGCAGCATGTTAGCATAAGAGTTTGTATAAAACTTTGCACTGCCAGATTGAGGTTCACTGTCTGTACCGAGTTTGTACATTCTCCCTGTGATCATGTGGGTTTCCTCTGGCTGCCTTGGTTTCCTCCCACATTGCAAAGATGGACGAGTTATGGTTAGTGAGTTGTGGATGTGCAAATTTGGCATTGGAATCATAATGCTCGCGAGCTGCTTGCAACACATCCTCAGACTTTGCTTGTCATTGCAACAACACATTTCACTGTAGATCTCAATTTTGCAATGTATATTTGACAAATAAAATTAATCTTTAAAATCTATGCAACCTGACATCTTCAGTGTTTTTAGCTAGCTTCTAACTGAAACATCTTAACTTTCAACCTTAATTCTCAACTGAAACTACAATGTGCAGTAAAATTTTGCCGAGCTGCAATGTCATCTAAATGACAGCATCCATCGTAGTGACAGTAGTCACTACTAAAAGTGATTTTATTTTTATTCCCATATTTTGTCCTGATGCTGAATTTATATCTGAATCACTCAATCTTTATCTTTTTACTGTGTTTAAATTGCACAGTCCTCCTGGTTTGGTCTCCATCTATGTCAATTGCTTAGAAGTTCACACAGATTTGGCATGTCATCCAAAACTTTAACAAACTCCAATAGGTGCACAGTGAAGAATATCCTGCAGTTTGCACTGGTTGCATCACAGCCTGGTATAGAAACACAAATGCCCAGGAATAGAAAAGTATACAACATATAGTGAATATAGTCCAGTCCATCACAGAAAAAAACCCTCCTCACCACCAAGTAGATCTACAAGGAGTACTGCCACAAGAAAGCAGCAGGTATTATCAAGGACTCACCATCCAGACCATGGTTTTATGTCAGTACTACCATCAGGAAGGAGATACAGAGCCTTAGGTCCCACACCACCAAATTCAGGAACATTTATTGCCTTGCAATGATCAGGTCTTAAACTAGAGTGGATAACTTCACTCACGTCAATACTGAACTTATTCCACAACCAATGGACTTATTTTCAAGGAATCTAAAACTCATATTTCCAATATTATTCATTCATTCATTCATTTATTTGTTTGTTTGTTTGTTTGTTTGTTTGTTTATTTATTTATTATTTCTTGTTTTTGTATTTGATCTATTTATCTTATTTTGCATGTTGGTTGTTTAATCATCTTTGTTTTGTGTAGTTTTCATTGATTATATTATGTTCCTCTGAGCAAACTCAATGAGCTGAATGGCGTAATTCTGCTCCCTTGTCTTACAGACGTATTAGAAAACCTACAGCATAATACAGGCTCATTGGCCTACAAAGCTGTGCCAAACATGTCCTTACCTTAGAAATTACTTAAGGTTACCCACAGCCCTCTATTTTACTAAGCTCCATGAACCTGTCCAGGAGTCTCTTAAAACACCCTATCATATCCACCTCCACCACCGTTGCCAGCAGCCCATTCCATGCACTCACCACTCGGGGCATAAAAAACTTACCCCTGATATCTCCTCTGTACCTACTTCTGAGCACCTTAAAACTGTGCCTTTTCATCCTAGCCACTTCATCCCTGGGAAAAAGCCTCTGACTATCCACACGATCTAAGCTTTGCATCATCTTATGCACCTCTATCCGGTCACTTCTCATCCTGCGTTGCTCCAAGGAAAAAAGGTCCCGTTCACTCAACCTATTCTTATAAGGCATGCTCCCCAATCCAGGCAACATCCTTGTAACTCTCCTCTGCACTCTTTCTATGGTTTCCAGATCCTTCCTGTAGTGAGGTGACCAGAACTGAGCACAGTACTCCAGGTGGGATCTGAACAGGGTCCTATCCAGCTGCAACATTACTGCTCGGCTCTTAAACTCAATCCCATGATTGATGAAGGCCAATGCATTGTATACTTTCTTAACCAGAGTCAACCTTCACAACAGCTTTGAGTGTCCTATGATCTTCGACCCCAAGATCCTTCTGATCCTCCACACTGACAAGAGGCTTACCATTAATACTATATTCTGCCATCATATTTGACCTACCAAAATGAACCACCTCACACTTACCTGGGTTGAACTCCATCTGCCACTTCTCAGCCTAATTTTGCATCCTATCAATGTCCCATTGTAATCTCTGACAGCCCTCCACACTATCCACAACATCTCCAATCTTTGTGTCATCAGCAAATTCACTAACCCATCCCTCCATTTATTCATCCAGGACATTTATAAAAATCAGGAAGAGTAGGAGTCCCAGAATAGATCCCTGAGGCACACCACTGGTGACTGACCTCCATGCAGAATATGACCCGTCTACAACCACTCTTTGCCTTCTGTGAGCAAGCCAGTTCTGGATCCACAAAGCAATGTCCCCTTGGATCCCATGCCTCCTTACTTTCTCAATAAATCTTGCATGGGGTGCCTTGTCAAATGCCTTGCTGAAATCCATATACATTACATCTACTGCTTTACCTTCATCAATGTGTTTAGTCATATCCTCAAAAAATTCAATCAGGCTTGTAAGGCATGACCTGCCCTTGACAAAGCCATGCTGACTATTACTAATCATATTATGCCTCTCCAAATGTTTATACGTCGTGATTCTCAGTATCTTCTCCATCAACTTACCAACCGCTGAAGCAAGGCTCAATGATCTATAATTTCCTGGGCTATCTCTACTCCCTTTCTTGAATAAGGGAACAACAATCGCAACATTCCAATCCTCTGGAACCTCTCCTGTCCCCACTGATGATGCAAAGATCATCGCCAGAGGCTCAGTAATCTCCTCCTTCGACTCCCACAATCGTCTGGGGTACAGCTGGTCCAGTTCCGGCGACTTATCCAACTTTATGCTTTCCAAAAGATCCGGCACATTCTCTTTCTTAATATCTACATGCTCAAGCTTTTCAGTCTGATGTAAGTCATTCCTACAATCATTTTTCCATGGTGAATACTGAAGTAAAGTACTCTTTAAGTACCTCTGCTATCTCCTCCGGTTCCATGCACACTTTTCCACTGTCGCAGTTGATTGGTCCTATTCTCTCATGTCTTATCCTCTTGCCCTTCACGTACTTGTAGAATGCCTTGGAATTTTCGTTAATACTGTCCGCCAAGGCCTTCTCATGGCCCCTTCTGGTTCTGCTTATATCATTCTTAAGCTCCTTCCTGCTAGCCTTATAATTTTCTAGATCTCTTTCATTACCTAGTTTTTTGAACCTTGCATAAGCTCTTCTTTTCTTCTTCACTAGATTTACAACAGCCTTTATACACCATGGTTCCTGTACCCCACCATCCTTTCCCTGTCTCATCGGAACGTACCTCTGCAGAACTCCACGCAAATATCCCCTGATCATTTGCCACATTTCTTCCGTACATTTCCCTGAGAACATCTGTTCCCAGTTTATGCTTCCAAGTTCCTGCCTGATAGCCTCATATTTCCCCTTACTCTAATAAAACGCTTTCCGAACTTGTCTGTTCCTATCTCACTCCAATACTATGGTAAAGGAGATAGAATTGTGATCACTATCTCCAAAATGCTCTGCCACTGAGAAAACTGATACCTGACCAGGTTCATTTCCCAAACCAGCTCAAGTACAGCCTCTCCTCTTGTAGGCTTATCTGCATATTGTGTCAAGAAACCTGCCTGAACACTCCTAACAACTCCACCCCATCTGAACCCCTTGCTCCAGGGAGATGTCAATCGATATTTGGGAAATTAAGATCTCCTACCACAACAACCCTGTTATTATTGCACTTTTCCAGAATCTGTCTCCCAATCTGCTCCTCGATATCTTTGTTACTATTGGGTGGTCTATAAAAAACACCCCGTAGAGTTCTTGACCCCTTTCTGTTCCTAACTTCCACCACAGAGACTCCATGTCTTCGACCTTTTCTGCAGCCGTGACACTATCTCTGATCAACAGTGCCACGCCCCCACCTCTTTTGCCTCCGTCCCTGTCTGTAACTGTCTCGGGGACATGTTTCATTGAGATGTTTATTTTATATGTTTTTGTCATAAATTCATGATTAATTTATCACCTTAAAATATTTTATCCAAGGTTTATTTAATGTAGAGTGTAACAGGTCACATGACCAGAGTTTAATGAAAGCATGACTGTGGCATTATGGGTTGGAACCAACATGGAAGAAGAGAAAGACGTATGGTCCTAAAATAACCTTATTCTGCATGTGGTCCAAGAGGCACACATGTTTTCCGGTGTCTACTGAAGAAAGAGAGAGAGAGAAATAAAAATAAATCTTCAAGGACATCTGTATGTTGCGTGGCCATTATTTCATTGGACCGATGCAGTTACACTGTCCTTTCTGAAACATCTAAATCCTGGCACTCAACGTAACCATTCCTGCTCCTGAGCTATCCAAAACTCTGTAATTGCCACAACATCATAGCTCCAAGACTGATCCACACTCTAAGATCATCTGCTTTGTTCATAATACTCCTTGCATTAAAATAGACACATCTCAAACCATCGGTCTGAGTATACCGGTTCTCTATCACCTGCCTATCCTCCCTCTTGCACTTCTCCAAGCTTTTGTATTTGTCAGTCAACCGCCTCTTCCTCCGTCTCTTCAGTTTTGTCCCCCCCCCCCACAACTAGTTTAAACTCTCCTCAATAGCCTTAGCAAACCTCCCTGCCGGGATATTGGTCCCCCTGGGATTCAAGTGCAACTTGTACTTTTTGTACAGGTCACACCTGCCCCAAAAGAGGTCCCAATGATCCAGAAATCTGAATTCCTGCCCCCTGCTCCAATCCCTCAGCCACGCATTTATCCTCCATTTTACTCTATTCTTATACTCATTGTCAAGTGGCACAGGCAGTAATCCCAAGATTAGTACCTTTGTGGTTCTACTTCTCAGCTTCCTTCCTAACTCCCTGTAGTCTGCTTTCAGGACCTCCTCCCTTTCCCTGCCTATGTCATTGGTACCAATATGTACCACGACCTCTAGTTGTTTTCCTTCCCACTTCAGGATATCGCAGACGCGATCAAAGTCATCCCGGACCCTGGCACCTGGGAGGCAAACTACCATCCGTGCTTCTTCCCTGCATCCACAGAATCGCCTGTTTGATCCCCTAACTATAAAGTCCCCTTTCACTAATGCCATCCTCTTCCTTTCCCTACCCTTCTGAGCCACAGGGCCAGACTCTGTGCCAGAGGCGTGGCCACTGTTGCTTCCCCCAGGTAGGCTGTCCCCCCCAACAGTACTCAAGCAGGAGTACTTATTGTTAAGGGGGACAGCCACAGGGGTGCTCTCTAGTATCTGACTCTTGCCCTTCCCCCTCCTGACTGTTACCCACTTATGACCCACTCATCTGACACTGAGCACAGAACACTGGCCTCACGCACATTCTTCCTGATAGTATTCTACACAGGCAACCTACCTCTCCTCGTCCCATTATCTCCGAAGTCCCATGGAGCCAAAGCTTTCCTACTCTGTCTCCCTCTACTCTGATGCCCATTCTATAAAGCTATCTCCTTTTAAACTCTTCTCGCTGTTCTACCTGGCTGATGTCCATGCGCTTGCGCAGTCATGCCCCAATCATACCGCCAAAGAAATAAAAGGGGAACATGAGCAGAAACTTCTTTACTCAAAGGGCCGTTAGATTGTGGAACCAGTTGCCAGTGCAAGTGGTGGATACAGGTTCAATTTCAACATCTAAGAGAAATTTGGATAGGTACATGACTGGCAGGGGTATGGAGAGCTATGGTCCTGGTACCGGTTGATAGGAGTAGGCAGATTAATGATTCACCATGAACTAAATGGGCCTAAGGACATGTTTCTGTGCTGTACTTCTGTATGACTCAATGATTCTGAAAAAGACTACACAGAAAGAATGACAAACAATTAACGTGAAAAAGAAGACAAATTGTGTAAAGATAAATAAATAACTAGACAGGGAGATAAATAATACTGAGAATATGCATTGTAGATTCCTTGAAAGTAAATCACACTTCAACCAGGTGCGAACAGGTGTGTAAAACTGCAGGAAGGTTTGATGCTACCTGAACTGAGCAAAGATTTTTTTTCTAAATGGGAGGTATAAAGTGAAAGACTCACTGTCATGCCCGATTTGATCACAGCTGTGGAGGGAGAAACAGAAGTCACAGTTCAGGTATAAACACAACAATTAGTTATGAAGATATTGGAAAGAGTAAGTGCCTAGTTAACGTTTAGCCTGCAGTGATGCCTGGAATCCAAGATCCCAATATGAAAATAGGGGTTTAAGTGGACAGCAGTGAATTATAAAATTCTCAATGCCAGAGTAACGTTCTCTTGCTGTGCATAAGGAATTTATAAGTTCTGCCTGTGGCTTTCCTCTGAGTGCCTCACTTTCCTCCCACATTCCAAAGTGCGCAAGTCAGTGGTAATTCATCACTGGGTGTAATTGGACAGTGTGAGATTAATGGATCAGATGCAGTAATTCATCACTGATGTAATTGGGCAGTTTACTCATTGGATTTGATGGATAATTGATCACTGGGAGTAATTGGGGCAATAATAGATAATAGACAATAGACAATAGACAATAGGTGCAGGAGTAGGCCTTTCGGCCCTTCGAGCCAGCACCGCCATTCACTGTGATCATGGCTGATCATCCACAATCAATATCCAGTTCCTGCCTTATCGCCATAACTTTTGATTCCGCTATCTTTAAGAGCTCTATCCATCCCTTTCTTGAAAGTATCCAGAGACTTGGCCGCCAGTGCCTTCTGGGGCAGTAGCATTCCACATAGGGCAGTGTAGGATTATTGGTTTAGATGGATAATTGATCCCTGGGTGTAATTGGGCAGTCTGGGATCATTGGACCAGATGAATAATTGATCTCTGGGTGTAATTGGACAGTTTAGACTCATTAGATCAGATGGATAACTGATCACTGGGACTGATCACTGGGTGTAATTGGGCAGTGTGCACTCATTGGATCAGATGCAGTAATTGATCCCTGGGTGTAATTGGGTAGTGTGGGCTTGTTGGATCAGAAGGAGTCATTCATAAACAGGAGAGAATCTGCACATGCTGGGAAACCAAAGCAACTCACACAAAATGCTATAGGAACTCAGCAGGTCAGGCAGCATCTATGGTAAAGAGTAAACAATCGCTGTTTCATGCTGAGATCCTTTATCAGGACTGGAAAGAAAGAGCGAAGACACTAGAATATAAAAGTGTGTGTGTGTGTGTGTGTGGGGGGTGGGGGGGAGCGAAAGGAGGATAGCTGGAATGTGATAGGTGAAGCCAGGTGCGTAGGAAAGATAAACGGCTGGAAAGGAAGGAATCTGATATGAGAGGACAGTGGATCATGGGTGGCTTATTGGATCAGAAGGGCCTCTATCTCTAAAAATATGTATAAATAAATAATAAAAAAAATAAACCTGTTCTTGTAAAATTATATCAATTACAGTTTTTGGTTGTTTGTCCACCATCCCTGCCAGAGGTTACTCGTGATAAAGTCATGCACTATAACTAAATAAGGCAATTAACCTATCTTATATTTCATATGGGCACGGAATTTTATTGCACCTTGGTATAGAAGACAATAAACTAATTGAATCTGAATCAGGAATATGCCAGCAATCTTATCAAAATGCTTTAGAAACTGAAGTCAAAATATAGATAGCTTAAAATATTTGCTAGCTTCATATTCATTTCCCTTGAAAGTAACATTTCTTGGTTCCCTTTATTGAGTTCCTTTTATAGAATACAAGCCAATTATCTTGACACTATTGGAATTTCCATCTTCAGCCACAGAGATGCAAGAGACATGACTGAATCAGGTCTAATCTGATCAATATAAGTGAAGTAAATGGGACTTAAAGGGAAGGTGTAACAGGATAATCAGCTCAAGTCCCAGCTGAACAAACTTTCAGTTCTCTGACAAATACACTCAGCACATTTTGTCTCCTGTGCCATAATTTGTGCTGATTGACATTGAAATGGACTATACTGTATCATTTGAGGAAAATCCCGGTGCAGCTTCAGTTAGACTGTGTCTACGTTGTGAAGGATGAATTCACAGCGTCATACAGCATGGTAACCAGGAATGCAGCCCAAATGGTCTATGCCAACCACGAATGGAATTGGTTCTATTATCACGTCTACAGAGACAGTGAGAAGCTCGTCTTGCATTCTGTTTATGTAATGTAGATCAAATCATTACACAGTGTCCTGAAGTGTGTTTATAAGGTCTGTAGTGGTTGTCCATTATGTCTGACGATGACAGGAAACCTGTGCAGGAGAGTTTATAAAGTGGAAAAGCCACTGCACTGGGGAAGTTCCACTCTCTTGAGCTCAGAAGTCCAGGTTCAGTGGTACAAACAAGCGTCACAAACTGGGGTCTTCCTTGTTTGCAGTGGGCGGCCATGATGTCTTCTGTGCCTTGTCATACCCTTCACTCCCCACAGAACATTGCAGAACTGCATTCCTGACCATTGGATCTCATTGTAGATCTCATCCACCCTGCCCACAAAGCTGACTTTGCATGCTAGGGCAGGTATTTCCCTATCTCACCAGGGTAAGGGGCTGCTGGCTACCTTCACCTGGTGTAGCCTACCTGTCGAAGTGGTGTACCGAGATGTGGCTGCAGTCGCATGCAAAAAGCTAGTTAGAGCCTCAGCTGACCTAAGATCAGTGAGCTTCCCCAGAAATGACATGACAAGCCCTTTCACCAGAGGTGCTACCCCTCCCTGGACATCCCATATAGCGCATTTAAAGTATGTGTGTAGCCCCCTGCTAAGCCTTAGGCTCACTTGACTCGCTTTCGTCTGGGGGAGCAGCCTTCAGCCCTGCCTAACTGGGTAATCAGGTTTTTGTGTGGATGCTGTGTGATGTACCCCACCATGCCAAATAACAGACAATACACCATATGCGATTAAATGATTACACTTTATAGATCTTACTGGAACTATGTAATTAATAGAGATAAAATATAAAAGGAAAATAAAAGGGGCCAAACTTATCAAAGTTCAACCACTTCGTGCACAACAATTGGAGCTCAATTAACGGAGTCCGCTTTCCACCGTGCGATCCCCTCTGACCTCCTCAACTCGCTACCTGGGACCAACCAGGTGACCAGACGCTCCACACAAGTCTGTGTTCGTCTCCTCTCCCCGCCGAAGACCTTAAGCCTCGGACTCCCGCTCAGGGTCTGTCCCGCTGCCCAGCTTACAGCATCGCGTCTCCTCACTCTGCCCCATCCTCCTTCTGTGCCAAAACCCTGCGAAACAATAGCTTACAGACACACAAGAAAGAATAACATCTATCCCAATTCTCTCTTATCAATAATATAACCCAAAGAAGCAGAGAGAGAGAGAACTCCTTACATCACAGTTATTATTACAGAAAAGCCATTTTAATTATAACATAACAAAGACACCATCTAGATTGATCTAGAGAGACAACATCAGGAACTTCTGTCTCTTCAATGTTCTCTGGATTCACTCCTCTCTGCAAAAATCTTGTGATTTTAATTACGGTGGTAGAAGAAAATAGATTCCAATATGTCATTATATCAGAGAAGCTGGTTTTGTTCTTGTCAATCATTATATGTGTGCTCCAAAGCCCACTCAGCCTTTACTGCATAATTGCACAAATTTAAGCTCATTAATCTAGTATTGAGCTCGTGGGAGCCTCACATCTATTCACCAACAATAAAAATATTTATGCAGTGCCATTAATTTAGCAAGACATTCTCAAGTCTATTCAGAGCTGAAGTATCAAACAAAAATTAATGCCAAGCCATACAAGAACATATTGTACCAGGCAACCAAACATTGGGTTGTAGTTTAATTGGTTTGTAGATAAACTTCATGAGGTAGAATTAGAGCAATGTAGAGACTCAGCCTTGTAGTTCCTACCACCAAGAGGGATTCGGGTTTCAGGTCATGGGGGTAGAATCAGAATATGAATATCACTGGCATAGCTTGTGGAATTTGTTGTTTTGTGGCAGCAGTACATTACAATATATAATAAAAAACTATAAATTATAATAACAAATATATATATATTATATGAACCACTTTTATACCGGGCATCTCCAGAGATCTGGCTTGATAGCCCTTCACTAACAGCCACCGGAATCAGCGGTGAGAAGACCACCTTTCACAGGCTCCTAACATCTAGGGTCGATATGATTTGGGCCCCTCCAAACACGGGAGGTTAGGTTGTCTTGCACACCCGAACCCCAATTTACGTAAACACCGTGCAATTACTGCCCCCATGCAATCGCCTGTCGGCGAGAAATAACAGACCGTACACTGCATACAATTATAAACAAAGTACTGTATAGTTACAGATTTCAGCTTTATCGAACAGTTAGTAGGAAAAAGAAAAGGAAAAAATAAGAAGGGCCCATTGCCGTTAACTCAGTCAAAATGTGTACATAAGTTGGAGCTGATCTCGAAGTTTCTTTAACTCGTGCGCTGGACCCACAGCCTGCGTGAAAGCTCACACCACCTTCCAACTGTTGCTCAAAACCCATCTGGAACAAACAGGCTCCTCTACAGGGGTGCTGGCCTTTCCTCCTTGAAGCCATTCATCTGGACAAAGCACCTTGTGCAACAGGGTGGCAGCCTCAGCCATCTTCCCTCCTGTCTTCTCCCAGCTCTCACCAAATAGACCTTGACCCACACCAGCGTCTGTCACAAAAACCTCTCTGTCCAGTGTTCTCCAGAACATTCTCCCAATTTCACCATCCAGATTTCACCACTACATTCCTAAGCATGAACATCACACCCCCTTATCTTTATTTCAAACCCTAACATGTTGAAAGCAGATCAGACTGCTCTTCCAGAACTGCTAAAATGAAATACCTACAGCAGAGCAGTGAAAATCTTAACCAGGGCATTTTATATATATAATATTAAATTAAATTAGTGCAAAAAGAGAACACAATGCAGCATAGGGACAGCCCTTTGGCCCATAAAGTTGTGCTAAACTAATAAAATGCCCAAGTAAACTCATCCATTCTGTCTATCCATATATCTCCATTCCCTGTATGTCCACATGCCTACCTAAGAATCGCTTTCAGAAGGCTTTTGACAAGGTCCCACACATGAGGCTACTTAACAAGATAAGAGCCTATGCTTTTACAGGAAAGACACTAGCATGGATAGAGCATTAGCTGATTGGTGGGAAGCAAAGGGGTGTTCTGCAGGGTCGCTGTTGGGAACACTTCTTATGTTATATGTAAATGATTTGGATGATGGAATTGACAGCTTAGTGACCAAATTCGTAGATGATACAAAGACAGGTGGAGGGATAGGTAGTGCTGGAGAATCAGGGGTTCTACAGAAGGACTCGGACAGATTAGGAGAATGGGCAAAATAGTGGCAGATGGAATACAGCGTCAGAAGAAGGGATAAATGCATAGACTATTTTCTAAATGGGGCAAAAATTCAAAATCCCTGCATCCTCTAATGTATTGCATGAACACAGACACATGCTAATTTCTTCAACATTATTCTTAAAAGATGCCAGAAGTGCATAAGGCTGGGCGATCTGGAAGACCGTGTAAGGAATCTGGAGCAGCAGCTGGATGACCTTTGACTCCTAAGGGAGAATGAGGCAGTCATAGATGAGAGCTACAGGGAGGTAGTCACACCTAGGCTGTCGGAAGCAGGTTGTTGGGTGACAGTCAGAGGGGGGAAAGCAAAGGTGAGCAGACAGTTAGTGCAGAGCACCCCTGTAGCCATTCCACTGAGTAATAAGTTAACCGTCCTGGATACTGTTGGCGGGGACGACCGACCAGGTGTGAGCCACGGTGGCAGGGCCTCCAGCACTGAGTCTGACCCTGTGGTGCAGAAGGGTGGGACGGTGAAGAGGAGAGCTGTCGTCGTTGGAGACTCTATCTATAGTCAGGGGAGCAGACAGGAGATTTTGTGGACGTGAGAAGGACACCCGCATAGTTTGTTGCCTCCCGGGTGCCAGGTTTCGGGATGTCTCTGACCGGGTGCACGACATCCTGGTACGAGAGGGAAAGCAACCAGAAATTGTGATATATGTTGGGACCAACGACATAGGCAGGAAGAGGGATGAGGTCCTGAAGTGTGAGTTTCGGGAATTAGGCAGAAGTTTGAAGAACAGGACCTCAAGGGTGACGTTCTCAGGATTGCTGCCAGAGCTACGTGACAGTGATGGTAAGAATTGGAGGAGATGGCAGTTGAATGCGTGGCTGAGGAGTTGGTGCAGGGAGCAGGGTTTTAGATGTTTAAATCATTGGGATCTCTTCTGGGGAAGGTGGGACCTGTACAGATTGGATGGGTTGCACCTGAACTCGAGGGGGAGCAATATCCTTGCAGGTAGGTTTGCTAGCATGGTTCGGGAGGGTTTAAACTAATTTGCGAGGGGGATAGGACCCAGAGCGATAGAGCAGTGAAAGAAGTGCATGGAGTAAAGCCAGATCTAACATACAGAGAGGCTTTGAGGAAAGAGAAGCAAAATAAACGGTGTAAAAGCAGTAACGTAGAAGGGCTGAAATGTGTGTACCTCAATGCAAGAAGCATCAGGAACAAAGGTGATGAACTGAGAGCTTGGATACATACATGGAATTATGATGTAGTGGCCATTACAGAGACTTGGCTGGCACCAGGGCAGGAATGGATTCTCAGTATTCCTGGATTTCAGTGCTTTAAAAGGGATAGAGAGGGCGGAAAAAGGAGAGAAGGGGTGGCATTACTGGTCAGGGATACTATTACAGCTACAGAAAGGGTGGGTAATGTATCATGATCCTCTTTTGAGTCAATATGGGTGGAAGTCAGGAACTGGAAGGGAGCAGTTACAATACTGGGGGTATTCTATAGGCCCCCTGGTAGCAGCAGAGATACAGAGGTGCAGATTGGGAGGCAGATTTTGGAAAGGTGCAAAAATAACAGGGTTGTTATCATGGGTGACTTTAACTTTCCTAATATTGATTGGCACCTGATTAGTTCCAAGGGTTTAGATGGGGCAGAATTTGTTAAGTGTGTCCAGGATGGATTCCTGTCACAGTATGTGGACAGGCCAACCAGGAGGAATGCCATACTAGATCTAGTACTAGGAAATGAACCGGGTCAGGTCACAGATCTCTCAGTGGGTGAGCATCTGGGGGACAGTGACCACCGCTCCCTGGCCTTTATAATTATCATGGAAAAGGATAGAATCAAAGAGAACAGGAAAATTTTTAATTGGGGAAATGCAAATTATAAGGCTATAAGGCTAGAACTTGCGGGTGTGAATTGGGATGATGTTTTTGCAGAGAAATGTACTATGGACATGTGGTCGATGTTTAGAGATCTCATGCGGGATGTTAGGGATAAATTTGTCCTGGTGAGGAAAATAAAGAATGGTAGGGTGAAGGAACCATGGGTGATAAGTGAGGTGGAAAATCTAGTCAGGTGAAAGAAGGCAGCATACATGAGGTTTAGGAAGCAAGGATCAGATGGGTCTATTGAGGAATATAGGGAAGCAAGAAAGGAGCTTAAGAAGGGGCTGAGGAGAGCAAGAAGGGGACATGAGAAGGCCTTGGTGAGTAGGGTAAATGAAAACCCCAAGGCATTCTTCAATTATGTGAAGAAAAAAAGGATGACAGGAGTGAAGGTAGGACCGATTAGAGATAAAGATGGGAAGATGTGCCTGGAGGCTGTGGAAGTGAGCGAGGTCCTCAATGAATACTTCTCTTTGGTATTCACCAATTAGAGGGAACTTCATGATGGTGAGGACAATATGAGTGAGGTTGATGTTCTGGAGCATGTTGATATTAAGGGAGAGGAGGTGTTGGAGTTGTTAAAATACATTAGGACAGATAAGTCCCCGGTGTCTGATGGAATACTCCCCAGGCTGCTCCACGAGGCGAGAGAAGAGATTTCTGAGCCTCTGGCTAGAATCTTTATGTCCTCGTTGTCCACGGAAATGGTACCGGAGGATTGGAGGGAGGCGAATGTTGTTCCCTTGTTCAAAAAAGGTAGTAGGGATAGTCCGGGTAATTATAGACCAGTGAGCCTTATGTCTGTGGTGGAAAAGCTGTTGAAAAAGATTCTTAGAGATAGGATCTATAGGCATTTAGAGAATCATGGTCTGATCAGGGACAGTCAGCATGGCTATGTGAAGGGCAGATCGTGTCTAACAAGCCTGATAGAGTTCTTTGAGGAGGTGACCAGGCATATAGATGAGGGTAGTGCAGTGGATGTGATCTATACGGATTTTAGTAAGGCATTTGACAAGGTTCCACACGGTAGGCTTATTCAGAAAGTTAGAAGGCCTGGGATCCAGGGAAGTTTGGTCAGGTGGATTCAGAATTGTCTTGCCTGCAGAAGGCAGAGAGTGGTGGTGGAGGGAGTACATTCAGATTGGAGGATTGTGACTAGTGGTGTCCCACAAGGATCTGTTCTGGGACCTCTACTTTTCGTGATTTTTATTAACGAGCTGGATGTAGGGGTAGAAGGGTGAGTTGGCAAGTTTGCAGACGACACAAAGGTTGGTGGTGTTGTAGATAGTGTAGAGGATTGTCAAAGATTGCAGAGAGACATTGATAGGATGCAGAAGTGGGCTGAGAAGTGGCAGATGGAGTTCAACCCGGAGAAGTGTGAGGTGGTACACTTTGGAAGGACAAACTCCAAGGCAGAGTACAAAGTAAATGGCAGGATATTTGGTAGTGTGGAGAAGCAGAGGGATCTCTGGGTACATGTCCACAGATCCCTGAAAGTTGCCTCACAGGTGGATAGGGTAGTTAAGAACGCTTATGGGGTGTTAGCTTTCATAAGTCAAGGGATAGAGTTTAAGAGTCGCAATGTAATGGTGCAGCTCTATAAAACTCTGGTTAGGCCACACTTGGAGTACTGTGTCCAGTTCTGGTCACCTCACTATAGGAAGGATGTGGAAGCATTGGAAAGGGTACAGAGGAGATTTACCAGGATGCTGCCTGGTTTAGAAAGTATGCATTATGATCAGAGATTAAGGGAGCTAGGGCTTTACTCTTTGGAGAGAAGGAGGATGAGAGGAGACATGATAGAGGTGTACAAGGTAATAAGAGGAATAGATAGAGTGGATAGCCAGCGCCTCTGCCAGAGCACCACTGCTCAATACAAGAGGACATGGCTTTAAGTTAAGGGATGGGAAGTTCAGGGGGGATATTAGAGGAAGGTTTTTTACTCAAAGAGTGGTTGGTGCGTGGAATGCACTGCCTGAGTCAGTGGTGGAGGCAGATACACTAGTGAAGTTTAAGAGACTACTAGACAGGTATATGGAGGAATCTAAGGTGGGGGCTTATATGGGAGGCAGGGTTTGAGGGTCGGCATAACATTGTGGGCCGAAGGGCCTGTACTGTGCTGTACTATTCTATGTTCTATGTTCTATAAGGTTGTCATAAAACAGATCATGATTATTGTCACAAACAACATAAAAGAAAGTCTATCACAAGCAAAGCCCTCCCATCATCGAACATATTTACAGGAGCACTGCCACAAGAAAGCAGCATCCATCATCAAGAAACTCCACCACCCAGACGATTCTCTCTACTCACTATTATGGAAATCATAGTCATAGACATAGAAAAGTACAGTGTAGAAACAGGCCATTTGACCCGTCTAGTCTGTGCCAAACCACTTAAACTGCCTACTCCCATCGACCTGCACCAGGACCATAGTCTTCTATACCCCTACCATCCATGTACCTCTCCAAACTTCTCTTAAGCATTGAAATTGAGTTTGAATGCACCATTTGTGCTGGCAGCTTATTCCACACTCTCATGGTGGTACAGCAACATTAGGTCCCACACTACTAAGTTCAGGAACAGTTATTACCCTGCAACCATCGGGCTCCTGAACCAGTGTGAATAACTTCACTAACCTCAACACCGAACTGACTCACAACTTATGGACCCACTTTCAAGGACTCTACAATTCATGTTCTCAGTATTATAGTTGTATTTGCACATTTTGTTTATTAGTCTTTGTTATGTAGATGTATAGTTTTTAGTAAATGTTATTGTATTTCTTCTTTGCTGTGAAGGTAACATATGTTAACAGAAACATATTCTGATAATAAGTTTCCTTTGAACATTGCACTTTGGATTTCATTCACAATGCTCTTCAGAGAGGGAAAATTGCTGTCCTTTCCCAGTCTGACTTGTATAGAGTCACAGAGTCATACAGAACGGAAGTAGTCCCTTTGACCCATCTGGTCCACACCAACCAAGATTTCTATCAAAGCTACACACATAAAAGTTCCTGGTGAACGCAGCAGGCCAGGCAGCATCTCTAGGAAGAGGTACAGTCGACGTTTCGGGCCGAGACCCTTCCTCAGGACTAACTGAAAGAAGAACTAATAAGAGATTTGAAAGTGGGAGGGGGAGGGAGAGATCCGAAATGATAGGAGAAGACAGGAGGGGGAGGGATGGAGCCAAGCACTGGACGGTTGATTGACAAAAGGCATATGAGAGGATCATGGGACAGGAGGCCTAGGGAGAAAGAAAAGGGGGAGGCGGGGGAAAGAAGCCCAGAGGATGGGCAAGGGGTTTAGTGAGAGGGACCAGCAACTTTTATGTGTGTTGCTTGAAATTCCAGCATCTGCAGATTTCCTCGTGTTTGCGTTTTCATCAAAGCTAGTCCTATTTATCTATTTTTCACTTATATCTCTCTAAAGGTTTTCTATCAATGTACCTGTCAAAGTTTAAAGTTCAAAGTTAATTTATTATCAAAATATGTGTACTATACACAACCTTGAAATTCATCTCCTTTCAAACAGCCACAAAGCAAAGAGACCCAATAGAACATATTAAAAAAAGACTGTCAAAAACACAACATACAGGACAAAAAAAAAATTGTGCAAATAACAAAAGCAAGCAAACAAAAGTGAGTCCACAGCCACAAAACCAGTCCATCGCTGCAGCCAATCCAATAGCCCGTTAGTTGCAGGCCACAGCCTCAGTTCAGCACAGAGACAAGCAATCTTCGTGCCTGTGCAGGTACTTTGTCAATGTTGTTGATGTAACTGATTCAACAACTTCCTCTGGCAGCTCATTCCATGTGCTGACCACCTGGATGAAAAAGTATTCTCTCTAGTTTCTATTTAATCTCTTCGCTCCCATCTTAAACCCTTAACTTCTTGATTCCTCAAAACTGAGAAAAAGACTGTGTACATCTACTTACCTACGTCATACCTACACCTCTATAAGATCAACCCCTCGTTCTCCTATGCTTCAATGAAAATACCGCAAATCTGCTCAATCTCTCCCCATAACTCAGTCCCTCAAGTTCGGGCAACATCCTCTTAAATCAATTCAGTCCAGACTCAGAAATGTGATTGACTCTAAATCATTTGTTTTAGTTTAAGGGTAATTAGGAATGGTTATAAATATTGGAATTCCCAGCCACGTGCACATCCTGCAAATAAAATAATTTATCCAATAGTAATGCTGAATTAAGAAAAAAAAGAAATCCATGTAAACAAGTAAAGGCAAGAAGTCCATAAGTACACCATTGAGTTAGGTAGAGAGAAGCTGAGGGGGCTGAATTAGAGATACAAAATTCAAGTCCTGAACACCGGAGTTGAGTCTGAAAGGTGAAAGCTAAATGTCTGCAAGACCAGGTCTACACAGGCTGGAGTTCTGGGCTGTGGGGTTAAGGAACTGTGCGTGGGTGGGAGGGAGGAAAGGGGCTTGTTTTGCTGTTGTTGTTTTGTTGCTCATTGTGTTCTGTGTTGCTCTGTTGAGCAATGGATGGCTACACTTGTGGGCTGCCCCCAGCACACCCACCGGTATGTAGCATTTCAATATATACATGATAAGTCAAATTGAATCTCGAATTTTGAATCAATCTCTCATAGCCTCAGGTCTTTGTTCAAAAAACATGTAATTTCTTAAACTTTTAACCTTTTAAATTGTGCATCTGACTTTGCTTAGCTTAAAGACAGATGCAGAGTGATAAATTTAACACACTCTCCTTTCCCTGGATCAGAAACTTTAGGTTGATATGATGTCATGAATGTAAAATTTGGCATTTGCAGCAAGTGAGAATTAATTTTGCCAGAAGCCAAAATGCCTTTATCTGACAACAGGATCCAATCATAATACCCTTCACTTTCGAGCTAGACCTCCTTCCCCTCACCCCATTTTATTATGGCATCTCCCTTTTCATTTCCGGTCCTGAAGAAGGGCCTCAGACCGAAACATTAACTGTTTTATTTATTTCCATAGATGCTGCCTGATTTGCTAAGATCTTCCAACATTTTATGTGTGTGTGTTGCTTTGGATTTCCAGCATCTGCAGAATTTGTTGTGTCTAATGATAAAAGTTTAACATTATTTGACAGGTTGTCCCAACAAAACTGAACAGTGGGAAAAGAAGGCAGAGTGGTTAGAGGACAAAAGTGTCAAATTTGAGCTTTTGACGAATCCAGGGCAAATGACAAGTTGTGTCAGCATTAGGAGAGGTCCCATAAAATCCAGACCATGTCCTTGGGGGACAGTGGCCAACCAGTCTGTGTGCTGCTGATTGTATCCCACAGGAACGTGGGTGACAAAAAATGACAGTTCAGGGAAGTGAATTGGATAATTGTCAAGGACAGTGTCTGCTTGAAGCCTGTCTCTCAAGCTTTAGTGTGTATAAACCATAAAAAGGCCAAAAATAAATCCCTCAAGTTCCAAAGTTGTATTATTCATTTACCAGATATGACGCTGCTATCAAGACTGGCATTTATTGACCATCCCTGAATGCTTTTACAACAAATGCATCCAGCGAAGGTACATTTGGTAGTAAACTCCAAGATTTATCCCCAGCAGCCTGAAGTTCAAAATTCAAAATTCAAAGTAGATATATTATCAAAGTTTGTATTGTATATGTCACCATAAACCTTGTGATTCATTTTCCTGGATGCATTTACAGGAAAATAAAGAAATCCTTAGAATTTAGGAAAAACTATATATAACAAAGACTGAAGGAAAATGATATGGAGACACGAGAGACTGCAGCTGCTGAATTCTGGAGCGAAAAGGGAGTGTTAGTGCAGGCAAATATGAGGAAGGTGTTGAAGAGATTCTTCAATAGGCCCATGAATAGGCAGAGAATGGAGGGAGATCGACTAGTTTAGGCAGAAGGGACTAGTTCAGTAGGCTTTTAATTACATGTTTAATTAGATTAAACTAGTCTGTTATCTCAGGGTCTGTTCCTGTCCTGTCCCTTGCTATGTGCTAGGTTCCAAACAAACAAGCTGCAGGAGGAACTCTGAAGAGTGAGGCTGCATCCATGGCGGGAAATGGAGAGTCAACATTTTTTTTAATATAATTTTTATTAAATTTTCAAAAAGAATACATGAAAAGATAAAATCTACCCACCCCCCTCCCCTTAACCCTCCCCCCCCCATATATAGTCCTACCTAAAAAGAAAGAAAGAGAAAAAAAAAGAAAAAAAAAAGAGCCGCCTGGGTATTGGAAGGTTTCCACATGCTCCATGGGATTCAAAATAAATTTGGTATAATTATTCGTTACTTTCCCCAAGTAACCAAAATCTTTATCGAAGCACTTAAATATGCCATCCTATCTTTTGTAAATAAGGGCGCCAAATATTCAAAAATGTTACATATTTATCTCTTAAATTATAAGTAATTTTTTCAAGTGGAATAGAACTAGCCATTTCATTATTCCAACGATCCATACTTAAATACGAATCAGATTTCCAAGTAACTGCTATAGTCTTCTTAGCTACTGCCAATGCAATTTTTATAAATTCTTTCTGATATTTATTCAATTTAAGTTTCAGTTTTATCCCTTCAATATCACCTAATAGAAATAATACAGGGTTATGTGGAAGTTGAATTCCAGTAATTTGTTCCAATAAGACTCTTAAATTTATCCAAAAAGGTTGAATTTTAAAACAAGACCAAGTAGAATGTAAAAAAGTACCAATTTCTTGATTACACCGAAAACATTTATCAGATAGATTTGAATTTAATCTATTTATTTTTTGTGGTGTAATATATAATTGGTGTAAAAAATTATATTGTACTAATCTAAGTCGAACATTTATTGTATTTGTCATACTGTCAAGACAAAGTCTTGACCAACACAGAGTCAACATTTGAATCAAAATCTATCACCTGGGCTGAAAGAAATCAGGTGTGATAGTATAAAGGGATAATCGGAAGGGCAGGCAAGTAAAAAGTTCTGAATGCTATTTGCTTACTTTAATTTTTTGTGTGATTTCTTTTTTTTTCTTTCTGCACATTGGGTGTTTGATGGTCTTTTTTATGGGTTCTTTTGGGTTTCTTTTCTCTGTGGTAAGAAGACAAATCTCAAGGTTGTATAAAGTATCCACACTTTGATAATAAAGTACTTTGAACATTGACTTTGAACTTTGGAGTTGCAAAACATAACATGCCTACTCAAAGTAAATATCAGAATATTCCTAACAAAACACGAGAGATTCTGCAGATGCTGGAAATCCAGAGCAACACTCACACAAAATGCTGGAGGAAATTAGCAGGTCAGGCAGTATCTATGGAAATGAATAAACAGTTAACATATTGGGCCAAGTCCCTTCATCAGGCCGGGAAAGGATGCCAGAATAAGAAGGTTAGTTGAGGGGAATGAGGACAAGCTAAAAGGTGATAGGTGGGTGGGGAGGGGTGATGAAATGAGAAGTTGGGAGGTGGTAAGTGGAAAAGATAAGGGACTGGAGAGGAAGGAATCTGATAGGAGAGAAGAGTGGACCGTGGGAGGAAGGGAAATGGGAGGGGCATGAGGGGGAGGTGATAGAGAGATGAGGATAAGAGGTAAGAATAGCTTGCAACCTGATGGCATGAACATCAAATTCTCCAACGACTGGTAATTGATGGGCAATTGAAGAAGAGGGTAGGGGGAGCAGGGAAAATTAGCAGTAGCTGGAGAAATCGATGTTCATGCCATCAGGTTGGAGGCTACTTGCTGTTAGAGTCTGCAGCATGGAAGTGGGTCTTTCGGCCCAACCGGTCCCTGCCAACCAAGATTCCTACCTATGCTAGTTTCATTTGGTCACATTTGGCCCACCTCCATCTCGCCCTTTCCTACCCATGTACCTGTTCAAGTACCACTTCAATGTCATTGATGAACCCATCTCAACTACCTCCTCTTCCAGCTCATTCCATACACTGACCGCTCCCTCAGTGAAAATGATTCCCCTCACGTTCCTCTTTTACCTTAAGCAATGCCCCTGCATTTCTCATGAAAGTACTGTTTACTCTTCTTGTGTTAAAATGTTTTTGTGGGATTACGGTGGGAAGTTCCAGTTCGTTTATTGTTACATCTTAGCTTGGGTTATGTAGTTATTTGCTTGTGTTTTTGTGGGTCACCCTAACTGTAACCGGGGTGTGTGATTGTCACCTCCCCTGTCGGTGTGAGAATGGTTGGGTTCACTCTCCGGGTTATGGTGCCCGGTCTGTTTTGTGTCTATCACAACAAAACGGTTCTTGAGTTAAAGAGCTTCCTCATCTGTCGTTCTGGACTAAATGCTCGCCACAATATGTTCTCCAATTTCATTTTATTTTATTTAGAGGTACAGTGTGGAAGGCACCTTTTGGTCCTTCAAACTGCACCACCCAGCTAACCCTGATTTCCTCCAAAGCCTAATCACAGGGCAATTTACAATGGTCAATTAAGCTATTAACCGGTATGCCTTTGGACTGTGGGAGAAAACCAGAGTACTGTAAGAGACCCCTGTGGTCACAGGGAGGATGTACAGATTCCTTAAAGATGATGCAGAACTGAACTCTGAACTCTTACACCCTGGTCTGTAATATCATTGTGCTGTTCACATGGCTACCATGGTGCCCTGAGTATTTTTGATTCCCCATCCTGGGTTAAAGACTGTGCACATTGACCCTATCTATGCCCCTCATGATTTTACACATCTCTGTAAGATCACCCCTCATTCTTTCGCTCCAATGCTGAAAGTCCAACATGCTCAACTTCTCTCCATAACTCTGTCATTCAAGATCCGGAAACATCTTCGTAAATCTCCCCTGAACTTTTTCCATCTTAATGACACCTTTCTTATAGCCGGATGACCAGAGCTGAACACAACGTTAGAGTGTTTCTAGAATTCCTCCAGCACATTGCGTGCTGCTGCTGATTTTTGGAATGTGGGAAGGTTTTCTGGCTTCAGGGGAGAATGTGTAAACTCCACATGGACAATACTAGAGGTCTGGATCAAATCTGGATCACTGGAAACATAGAAACATAGAAAACCTACAGCACAATACAGGCCCTTCGGCCCACAAAGTTGTGCCGAACATATCCCTACCTTAGAAATTACTAGGCCTACCCATAGCCCTCTATTTTTCTAAGCTCCACGTACCTATCGAAAAGTCTCTGAAAAGACCCTATCGTATCCGCCTCCACCACCATTGCAAGCAGCCTATTCCATGCACTTACCACTCTCTGTGTAAAAAACTTACCCCTGACATCTCCCCTGTACCTACTCCCAAGCACCTCAAACCTGTGTCCTCTTGTGGCAACCATTTCAGCCCTGGGAAAATGCCTTTGACTATCCACATGATCAATGCCTCTCATCATCTTATACGTCTCCATCTGGTCACCTCTCATCCTCCTCCACTCCAAGGAGAAAAGGCCAAGTTCACTCAACCTGTTTTCATAAGGCATGCTCCCCAGTCCCGGCAACGTCCTTGTAAATCTCCTCTGCACCCTTTCTATGGCTTTCACATCCTGCCTGTAGTGAGGTGACCAGAACTGAGTACACTACTCCAAGTGGTGTCTGACCAGGGTCCTATATAGCTGCAACATTACCTCTAGGCTCCTAAATTCAACTCCATGATTAATGAAGGCCAATACACCGTATGCCATCTTAACCACAGAGTCAACCTGCACAGCTGCTTTGCGCATCCTTGGACTCAGACCCCAAGATCCCTCTGATCCTCCACACTGCCAAGAGTCTTACCATTAATACTATATTCTGCCATCATATTTGACCTACCAATATGAACCACTCCTACTACGTTGACTCAGGCCTAGGGGGCCGGCGTCGGGCATGATGACGGACTCTCTACTTCTCCCTCTCCCTTGTCAGTCTGTTCAGTTCATCTACATTAGCCGCGCTGCTGTCTTCTAGGAGCGTGTTAACCATAGTCTTGGGAGGGCGCCCAGGGTTCATCCTCCCATGCTTGGGCTCCCATATGATGACTAGGCTGGCAAGTAGCTTGGGGTGGCATAGACAGTGCCCCACTAGTTGCAGTCTTCTAGCCTCGATTTTAGTGGTGATTTTAGTACCTTCGTCACAGTTAAGCACCATTTACTCTGTCTTTTTAGCGTTTAGGTGAAGTCCAACTTTATTGCACTCAATTTCCACTTTTGTCAGTAGCTGCTGTGCTTCCTCCATCTGGTCAGAGAGCAGGACTATGTCATCTGTAAAATCGAGATCTGTGAGCATAATTGGTCTGATGCTTTTGGTTCGTCCTGGTTTTATGGTAAAACTAAGCTTGGCATGATCTTTGGTAGCTTGTCACAGAGCGTAATCAAGGACGATTATAAAGATGTAGGGTGCCAGAGTGTCAAAATGAACCACTTCACACTTATCTGGTTGAACTCCAGTTGCCACTTCTCAGTCCAGTTTTGCATCCTATCAATGTCCCGCTGTAACCTCTGACAGCCCTCCACACTATCCACAACACCTCCAACCTTTGTGTCATCAGCAAATTTACTAACCCATCCCTCTACTTCCTCATCCAAGTCATTTAAAAAAATCACGAAGAGTAAAGGTCTCAGAACAGATCCCTGAGGTACACCACTGGTCACCGACCTCCATGCAGAATATGACCCGTCTACAACCACTCTTTGCCTTCTGTGGGCAAGCCAGTTCTGGATCAACAAAGCAATGTGCCCTTGGATCCCATGCCTCCTTACTTTCTCAATAAGCGTTGTATGGGGTACCTAATCAAATGCCTTGCTGAAATCCATATACACTACATCTACTGCTCTTCCTTCATCAATGTGTTTAGTCACATCCTCAAAAAATTCAATCAAGCTCGTAAGGCATGACCTGCCTTTGACAAAGCCATGCTGACTATTCCCAATCATATTATACCTCTCCAAATGTTCATAAATCCTGCCTCTCAGGATCTTCTCCATTAATTTACCAACCACTGAAGTAAGACTCACTGGTATATAATTTCCTGGGCTATCCCTACTCCTTTTCTTGAATAAAGGAACAACGTCCGCAAACCTCCAATCCTCTGGAACCTCTCCCGTCCCCATTGATGTTTCAAAGATCACTGCCAGAGGCTCAACAATCTCCTCCCTCGCCTCCCACAGTAACCTGGGATACATCTTATCTGGTTCCAGCAACTTATCCAACTTGATGCTTTCCAAAAGCTCCAGCACATCCTCTTTCTTAATATCTACATGCTCAAGCTTTTCAGTCCACTGCAAGTCATCACTACAATTATGAACATAGAATTCTCCAACTTCCGGTAATTCCCTCCCCCTCCCTTCCCCTATCCCTATGTCACTCTGCCCCCTCCCCCAGCTGCCTACGACCTCCCTCTTGGTTCCGCCTTCTTCTACTACCCATTGTGTTTTCCTGTATTCTTTCTTCACCTTTCCTGCCTATCACCTCCCTGCTCCCCTCCCCCACCCCTTTATCTTTCCCCTTACTGGTTTTTCACCTGGAACCTACCAGCCTTCTCCTTCCCACCCTCCCCCCACCTTCTTTATAGGGCCTCTGCCCCTTCCCCCTACAGTCCTGACGAAGGGTTCCGGCCCGAAACATCGACCGATCTTTTCCACGGATGCTGCCTGACCTGCTGAGTTCCTCCAGCGTGTTGTGAGTGTTACTACAATCACCAAGATCCATTCCATAGTTGTTACTGAAGTAAAGTATTCATTAAGTACCTCTGCTATTTCCTCTGGTTGCATACACACTTTCCCACCATCACACTTGATAGGTCCTATTCTTTCACGTCTTTCACTGGAGTTGTGTGGCAGCCAAAATCACATGCCACCTGAAATTCCTTCTCTTTCACCTGGCCATAACTACCCTTAGATTACTTTCCCCACTTACCTACATAAGGGGCAATTTACAATGGTCAGCTGTTATGATCAGATTCAGATTCAGGATCACTTATCACTTCCATGACAGAATCATGTTTAATAATAATAATAATAATGTAGGTCACATCCGGAATTTTTCTGGGTAACGAAGGACTTCCTCCCACACCGTTCTGACGTAGTTGGAATTCGTGTACGAGGGAAGTTACAGCAGTTGTTTGCCATTGTCTGCCGCCGGGTGAGCTTTGTTTTTCAGAGATCACCAGCTCTTAACCCCACACGGGTGGAAAGCATGCCGGGGGGAGCCAGCTGGGTTTGAACTTCGGAACCTCCGCCCCGCAGTCCAGCGCTGATGTCACTACGCCACCAGCCGGCTATAATATCACAGGCATATCTCAAGAAATTTGTTGTCTTGTGGCAGCAGTACATTGCAATACATAATAATATAAACTGTAGATTATAATAAGAAATATATATAAACATTAAATTAAGAAAGTAATGCATAAAAGAGAAAATTTGTGAGGTAGTGTTCTTGAGTTCATTGTCTACTCAGAATCATAACTACGGATTGGAAGAAGCTGGTCTTGAAATGCTGAAAGTGTGTCTTCAGGCCCTTGTACCTCCTCCTTGATGGTAGCCTCAAGAAGACGGCATGTCCTAGGCGTTAGAGGTCCTTAATTATGGATGCTGCCTTTCTGAGGCATCACCTTTTATTTTGGAGGTGTCCTTAATGCTGGGGAGGCTGGTGCCCATGATGGAGTTGGCTGCGTTTACAACTTTCTTCAGCATTTTTCTGATCCTGTGCAGTGGTCCCTCTATACCAGATGGTGATGCAACCAGTTAGAATGCTCTCCATGATAGTAGAAAGTTGTAAGAGTCTTTGGTGACATACCAAGTCTCCTCAAACTTATTTTGAATAACAGCTAACAAAACTTACAGATGTGTTGTATCCGTAGTATGCCATACATATTCAAGGAGCGTTGCCTCAGAAAGGCTGCACCCATCATTTAGGACCCCACCACCCAGGACATCCCTCCTCTCATTGCTACATCAGGAAGGAGGTACAGAAGCCTAGAGGCACACACTCAGCGATTCAGGAACTGCTTCTTCCCCTCTGCTATCCGATTTCTAAATCGACGTTGAATTTATGAACGCTACTTCAGTCAAGAGAAGATCTGCAGATGCTGGAAATCCAAGCAACACACACAAAGGAACTCAGCAGGCAAGGTAGCATCTATGGAAAATGGTACAGTCGATGTTTTGGGCCGAGACTCTTCAGCAGGACCGGAGAAAAAAAGCTGAGGAGTAGATTTAAAAAGTGGGAGGAGGGAACAGAGAAACACAAGGTGATAGGTGAAATCAGGAAGGGGAGGGGTGAAGTAAAGAGCTTGGAAGTTGATTGGTGAAAGAGATACAGGGGGAATCTAATAGGAGAGGACAGAAGGCCATGGAAGAAAGAAAAGGGAGAAGGATCACCTCTCATGCAGGACCTTGTCAAATGCTTTGCTAAGGTCCAGATAGATAACATCCACTTCCTTGCCTTTATCCACTTTCCTGGTAACTTCCTCGAAAAAACTCTGTAAGATTGGTTAGACATGACTTCCCACACACAAAGCCATGCTGACTATCCTTAATCAGTCCCAGTAAATCCAAAAGTCACAATAGAATCAGTGAAAGACTACATCCAATAAGGCAGGGGTCCCCAATCTTTTTTGCACTGCGGATTGGTTTAAGAGATTTTTGAAATTTTCGTTATTTTTTTTTCTCCAACGGCTTTCTGAGAGGCGGGACTGCGCAGGCGTGTGACGTCGGGCAGTGCAGCGCGGCAGATTTAAAAGGAACAGAGCCTCAGAGAGCGGGCAGCGTAGTTTGCGGGCGGCGGAGTGAGCCGGGAGCAGAGTGAAGACTTAAGGGCTTCGGCTCACCGGGCTTAGGCGGAAGCGGGCGAGGCGAGGAAGGTTTGACATTCATTTTCTGTTGCTATTTGAGGAGAGGGGCATTATGACTGTGAGGGCAGTTTGCTGTTCTCAGTGTCGGATGTGGGAGGCCCTGGAGTCTCCAAGCCTCCCGGACGTCTACATCTGCGCCAAGTGCATCGAGATGCAGCTCCTAAGGGACCGCGTTACGGAACTGGAGCTGCAGCTCGATGACCTTCGTCTGGTCAGGGAGAGCGAGGAGGTGATAGAGAGGAGTGGAAGGCAGGTGGTCACGCCGGGGCCACGGGAGGCAGACAAGTGGGTCACGGTTAGGAGGGGGAAGGGGAAAAGGAAGGTGATGGGGAGTACCCCGGCGGCTGTGCCCCTTAACAACAGGTACTCCTGTTTGAGTACTGTTGGGGGGGACAGCTTACCCGGGGGAAGCGACAGTGGCCCTGCCTCCGGCACAGATTCTGGCCCTGTAGCTCAGAAGGGTAGGGCAAGGAAGAGGAGGGCAGTTGTGATAGGGGACTCGATAGTAAGGGGGTCAGATAGGCGATTCTGTGGACGCAGTCCAGAGACTCGGATGGTAGTTTGCCTCCCTGGTGCCAGGGTCCGGGATATTTCTGATCGTGTCCAAGATATCCTGAAGTGGGAGGGTGAAGAACCAGAGGTCCTGGTACATATAGGTACCAATGACATAGGTAGGAAAAGGGATGAGGTCCTGAAAGAAGAATATAGGGAGCTAGGAAGGGAGTTGAGAAAAAGGACCGCAAAGGTAGTAATCTCGGGATTACTGCCTGTGCCACGCGACAGTGAGAGTAGGAATGCGATGAGGTGGAGGATAAATGCGTGGCTGAGGGATTGGAGCAGGGGGCAGGGATTCAAGTTTTTGGATCATTGGGACCTCTTTTGGCACAGGTGTGACCTGTACAAAAAGGACGGGTTACACTTAAATCCTAGGGGGACCAATATCCTGGCAGGGAGATTAGCGGGGGCTACTGAGGTGACTTTAAACTGGAATGGTTGGGGGGTGGGAATCAAATTAAAGCGGCTAGGTGTGAGGAGGTTAGTTCACAACAGAGGGATGGGAACCAGTGCAGAGAGACAGAGGGGTGTAAAGTGAGCGTAGAAGCAAAAAGTACAAAGGGGAAAAGTAAAAGTGGCAGGCCGACAAATCCAGGGCAAGCATTAAAAAGGGCTAAGAGAGTTGTAAAAGAGCGCCTGAAGGCTTTATGTGTCAATGCAAGGAGCACTCGTAATAAGGTGGATGAATTGAAAGTGCAGATTGTTATTAATGATTATGATATAGTTGGGATCACAGAGACATGGCTCCAGGGTGACCAGGGATGAGAGCTCAACGTTCAGGGATATTCAATATTCAGGAGGGATAGACACGAAGGAAGGGGAGGTGGGGTGGCGTTGCTGGTTAAAAAAGAGATTAACGCAATAGAAAGGAAGGACATAAGCCGGGAAGATGTGGAATCGATATGGGTAGAGCTGCGTAACACTAAGGGGCAGAAGACGCTGGTGGGAGTTGTGTACAGGCCACCTAACAGTAGTAGTGAGGTCGGAGATGGTATTAAACAGGAAATTAGAAATGTGTGCAATAAAGGAACAGCAGTTATAATGGGTGACTTCAATCTACATGTAGACTGGGTGAACCAAATTGGTAAAGGTGCTGAGGAAGAGGATTTCTTGGAATGTATGCGGGATGGTTTTTTGAACCAACATGTCGAGGAACCGACTAGAGAGCAGGCTATTCTGGACTGGGTTTTGAGCAATGAGGAAGGGTTAATTAGCGATCTTGTCGTGAGAGGCCCCTTGGGTAAGAGTGACCATAATATGGTGGAATTCTTCATTAACATGGAGAGTGACGTAGTTAATTCAGAAACAAAGGTTCTGAACTTAAAGAGGGGTAACTTTGAAGGTATGAGACATGAATTAGCTAAGATAGACTGGCAAATGACACCAAGGATTGACGGTGGATATGCAATGGAAGGCATTTAAAGGTTGCATGGATGAACTACAACAATTGTTCATCCCAGTTTGGCAAAAGAATAAATCAAGGAAGGTAGTGCACCCGTGGCTGACAAGAGAAATTAGGGATAGTATCAATTCCAAAGAAGTAGCATACAAATTAGCCAGAGAAAGTGGCTCACCTGAGGACTGGGAGAAATTCAGAGTTCAGCAGAGGAGGACAAAGGGCTTAATTAGGAAGGGGAAAAAAGATTATGAGAGAAAACCGGCAGAGAACATAAAAACGGACTGTAAAAGCTTTTATAGATATGTAAAAAGGAAAAGACTGATAAAGACAAATGTAGGTCCCCTGCAAACAGAAACAGGTGAATTGATTATGGGGAGCAAGGACATGGCAGACCAATTGAATAATTACTTTGGTTCTGTCTTCACTAAGGAGGACATAAATAATCTTCCAGAAATAGTAAGGGACAGAGGGTCCAGTGAGATGGAGGAACTGAGCGAAATACATGTTAGTAGGGAAGTGGTGTTAGGTAAATTGAAGGGATTGAAGGCAGATAAATCCCCAGGGCCAGATGGTCTGCATCCCAGAGTGCTTAAGGAAGTGGCCCAAGAAATAGTGGATGCATTAGTGATAATTTTTCAAAACTCGTTAGATTCTGGACTAGTTCCTGAGGATTGGAGGGTGGCTAATGTAACCCCACTTTTTAAAAAAGGAGGGAGAGAGAAACCGGGGAATTATAGGCCGGTTAGCCTAACGTCGGTGGTGGGGAAACTGCTGGAGTCAGTTATCAAGGATGTGATAACAGCACATTTGGAAAGCGGTGAAATGATCGGACAAAGTCAGCATGGATTTGTGAAAGGAAAATTATGTCTGACGAATCTCATAGAATTTTTTGAGGATGTAACTAGTAGAGTGGATAGGGGAGAACCAGTGGATGTGGTATATTTGGATTTTCAAAAGGCTTTTGACAAGGTCCCACATAGGAGATTAGTGTGCAAACTTAAAGCACACGGTATTGGGGGTAAGGTATTGGTGTGGGTGGAGAATTGGTTAGCAGACAGGAAGCAAAGAGTGGGAATAAACAGGACCTTTTCAGAATGGCAGGCGGTGACTAGTGGGGTACCGCAAGGCTCAGTGCTGGGACGCCAGTTGTTTACAATATATATTAATGACTTGGATGAGGGAATTAAATGCAGCATCTCCAAGTTTGCGGATGACACAAAGCTGGGTGGCAGTGTTAGCAGTGAGGAGGATGCTAAGAGGATGCAGGGTGACTTGGATAGGTTGGGTGAGTGGGCAAACTCATGGCAGATGCAATTTAATGTGGATAAATGTGAAGTTATCCACTTTGGTGGCAAAAATAGGAAAACAGATTATTATCTGAATGGTGGCCGATTAGGAAAAGGGGAGGTGCAACGAGACCTGGGTGTCATTATACACCAGTCATTGAAAGTGGGCATGCAGGTACAGCAGGCGGTGAAAAAGACGAATGGTATGCTGGCATTTATAGCGAGAGGATTCGAGTACAGGAGCAGGGAGGTACTACTGCAGTTGTACAAGGCCTTGGTGAGACCACACCTGGAGTATTGTGTGCAGTTTTGGTCCCCTAATCTGAGGAAAGACATCTTTGCCATAGAGGGAGTACAAAGAAGGTTCACCAGATTGATTCCTGGGATGGCAGGTCTTTCATATGAAGAAAGATTGGATGAACTGGGCTTGTACTCGTTGGAATTTAGAAGATTGAGGGGGGATCTGATTGAAACGTATAAGATCCTAAAGGGATTGGACAGGCTAGATGTGGGAAGATTGTTCCCGATGTTGGGGAGGTCTAGAACGAGGGGTCACAGTTTGAGGATAGAGGGGAAGCCTTTTAGGACCGAGGTTAGGAAAAACTTCTTCACACAGAGAGTGGTGAATCTGTGGAATTCTCTGCCACAGCAAACTGTTGAGGCCAGTTCATTAGCTATGTTTAAAAGGAAGTTAGATATGGCCCTTGTGGCTACAGGGGTCAGGGGGTATGGAGGGAAGGCTGGGTTCTGAGTTGGATGATCAGCCATGATCATAATAAATGGCGGTGCAGGCTCGAAGGGCCGAATGGCCTACTCCTGCACCTATTTTCTATGTTTCTATGTTTCTAATATTGACAATATTCTTGCGGACCGGCCGATCGGGGAGGGGGGGTGTTCAAGTAGGGTTAAACTCACCTCAACATGTCTTTTACAGTTATGGTTGCCAACCTTCTGACTCCCAAATAAGGGACAAAAGTAGCAGTCAAATCGTGGGACACTTTACCCCAGGAAAGACTACCATGACCATGAAGCCTTGCACAGGCACCTGTGTACGCATGCGTGACTTGCGCATGTGTGTACGTGCTGACTTTTTCCCCACAAATCGGTTTTGCCTTCATCTTCCTGACTACACTGTACATACATTATTTCTACTTTATATAGGCTGTGTATTTATCATATCATTCCTGCTTTTACTATATGTTAGTGTTGTTTATTTTTGGTTTTATGTGTTATTTGGTATGATTTGTTAGGTTATTTTTTGGGTCTGGGAATGCTCAGAAATTTTACCCATATAAATTCATGGTAATTGCTTCTTCGCTTCACGCCATTTCGGCATGAAAGGTTTCATAGGAACGCTCTACCTTAGCGGGGGAAATACGGGACAAGGGCAGTCCCGTATGGGACAAACCAATTTAGCCCAATGTATGGGTTGTCCCGGCAAATACGACACAGTTGGAAACCCTATGTTCAAGTTCAACGGTGCATGACAGGGAATAAGGAAAGGTGCTACTGACTCATATCGTTTCCTCATGGCCCGGTAGCACATGGTTTGTGGCCCGGTGGTTGGGGACCGCTGCAATAAGGCAAACGTCAATGTGCAAAAGACTATAAACTATGCAAGTACAAAAAGAGAAAATAAATAAACAATAAATATCAAGAACATGATATGAAAAGTCGTTGAAAGTGAGTCCAGAGGTGCAGAAGCACAGATTGTGACCACTGAGTATATCGGTGCTACAGACCAAGAGGTAATGGTGCTTTCTTAGCAAGCCCCACTAATGAAAATCTCTCTCTGCTCCATTGGAAACGCAAATGTCACACAGAGAAAGATAAAAATGCATTAAGAAATCTTGCAGCATAGCTGAGCAGAAACTCAGCACAATGTTTTTGATGGATTATTTTCACAGTGTAGGTCACAGTGTTAAGAGATTTTTTTTAAATGTAGAGCCATATTATCTCATGGCTAGAGATGTGGATTGATTGCATTTAAAAATTAATCTGGTTTTAAAATGATTGCCCTGAAAACTGAAGTTTATTTCAGAGGAAAACTGTACAGCGCAAAATAATTTAAAAAAAATACTAGTCAGTAGCGTGATATATAGCAACATTGCTGTGTGCAATAATAGCTCCGAGATTCTTAACCTAATCCTATGATTCTTGGTAAAGTACTATGATTATTTATCACATCTGATTCATTGTAATTGTTTATTGGACTTCACCTCATAAATGCAGTCTAAAGAGGAAGGTTCTTCCAGATATATTGCTGCAATATTGATCAGTAACATCCTACTGGTTCTGCGATTCATCTTAAAGATGTAGCACCCAATTGCTCAGTGCAATGCTCACACTGACTTACAGAAACACTTTTACAATGATAGTGGCAGTTCACCTTCTGTAACATTGAACGGAAAAGCAAAGCAAAGAAACTGAATTCTCTCTCTCTCTCTTTCTCTTCCCGGAGGAGATAACCTGTTTGACACTCCAGTGTTAGAACGAGTGAGAAAATGTTCCCAGTGCAGGTTTGAAGATGAATTGCAATGAAATGTGCAGGGTGACACAAGAATTCTTTTTTTTTTTGCTTGGTATGTTGTAACTTGGAATGCATTATATGAAAGGCTGGCAGAACCAAATTTGGCTGTAATTTCCAGAAGTAATGTGACTAATGCCTCATAGGGAAGGTTTAAAGGAATGGATAATGAGGATAATTGGATAGTTAAGAAAATAGCACCTAGAAAATTGTTTGAATAGTTTGTGCTTTCTAATCTCATGATAATATCTAAGATAATGCAGATGAGAGAGGATATCAGAAGAAGAATCATGGTTAATATAATTAACATGTCATGAAATTTGTTTTGCAATAGCAGTACAGTGCAATACATAAAAATACAATGAATTGCAACAAGAAATATATATATAATTCATACAGTTTATCCTTTTTGCACATTGGTTGTTTATTAGTTTCCACTTGCATAGTTTTTCATTCACTGTATCGTATTTTGTTGCTTTACTGTGAATGCCCTCAAATAATTGAATCTCAGGGTCGTATACGGTGACATATACTATGTGCTTGGAAATCAATTTTACTCTAAACTTTGAATCATCGTTGATCTTATCTTGCCCTCCGCCATCGGAAATGTAACAATTCAGAGTTTTAATTCCTTTTCTAGATTTGGACGGGGTTTGAAGTTGGAATATATTTTGACGTCTTCTATATAGAACAGAATAGCACAGGAACCACAATGTCTGTGCCGAACATGATATCCAATTATATCAATTCTCTTCTGACTGCACATGATCACTATCCCTCCATTCATGGCTTATCTACATGGAGTGGCCACTTTATTAGGTACACCTGTACACCTACTCATTAATGCAAATATCTGATTTCCCAATCATGTGGCAGCAATTCAATGCATAAAAGAATGCAACCATGGTCAAGAGGTTCAGTTTTTGTTCACACCAAACAGCAGAATGGGGAATAAATGTGATCTAAGTGACTTTGATCATGGAATGTTTGTTGGTGCCAGACAGGGTGGTTTGAGTATCTCAGAAACTGCTGACCTCCTGGGATTTTCACATACAGCAGTCTCTAGAGTTTACAGAGAATGGTGCAAAAAGCAAAGAAGCACCCAAACAGTGTCAGTTCTGTGGGTGAAAACACCTCTTTATTGAGGGAGATCAGAAGAGAATGGCCAGAATGGATCAAGCTGACAGGAAGGCAACAGTAACTCAAATAACCACGTGTTACAGTAGTGGTGTGCGTAAGAGCATCTCTGAACACACAACAAGTTGAACCTTGAATTGAATGGACTACAGCAGCCAAAAACCAAGAAAGTACACTTATTGGGCACTTTATTTCTTGAAGTTATTTCTTCAACGGTTTGATTGGGGCACAACTGTGGAAGCACGTGGACGTCAGCCAGGTAGAACAGCAAGAAGAGTTTAAAAGTGAGAAGAGTTTAAAAGAGATGGTTAGAACGATGAGAAGAGCTTAAAAGGAGACAGCTTTATAGAGTGGGTAACTGAGTAGAGGGAGACAGAATAGGAAGGATTTGGCTCAACAGAGCTTCAGTGATAATGTGTCGAGGCGAGGTAGGTTCCCTGTGTGGAATACAGACAGGAAGTATGTGTGTGAGGCCGGTGTTCTGTGCTCAGTGTCAGATGTGGGAAGTCCGGGAGACTCCCAGCCTCACAGAAGGCCACATCTGTGCCAGGTGCATCGGGCTGCAGTTCCTTCGGGACCGCATTAGGGAACTGGAGATGCAGCTCGATGACCTTCGTCTGGTCGGGGAAAGTGAGGAGGTGATAGAGGGGAGCTATAGGCAGGTAGTCAGATTGGGGCCTGGGGAGACAGATAGGTGGGTAACAGTCAGGAGAGGGAAGGGCAAGAGTCAGATACTAGAGAGTACCCCTGTGGCTGTCCCCCTTAACAATAAGTACTCCTGTTTGACTACTGTTGGGGAGGACGGCCTGGCTTGAGGAAGCAACAGTTGTCGTGCCTCTGGCACAGAGTCTGACCCTGTGGCTCAGAAGGGTAGGGAAAGGAAGAGGATGGCAGCAATGACAGGGGACTTTATAGGTTGGGGGTCAGACAGGCGATTCTGTGGACACAGGAAAGAAACACTGATGGTAGTTTGCCTCCCAGGTGCCAGGGTCCGGGATGTTTCTAATTGTGTCCACGATATCCTGAAGTGGGAAGGGGAACAGCCAGAGGTCATGGTACATATTGGTAGCAACGACATAGGTAGGAAAAGGGAGGAGGCCCTGAAAACAGACTATAGGGGGTTAGGAAGGAAGTTGAGAAGCAGGAACTCAAAGGTAGTAATCTCGGGATTACTGCCTGTGCCACGTGACAGTGAGTATAGGAATAGAGTGAGGTGGAGGATAAATGCGTGGCTGAGATATTGGAGCAGGGGGCAGGGATTCAGATTTCTGGATCACTGGGATCTCTTTTGGGGCAGGCGTGACCTGTACAAAAAGGATGGGTTGCGCTTGAATAACAGGGGGACCAATATCCTGGGGGGGAGGTTTGCAAAAGCTTTTGGGGAGATTTTAAACTAGAATTGCTGTGGGGTGGGATCCAAAATGAAGAGACGGAGGAAGAGGCGGTTGGCTCAGAAACAGAGAAGCTTGGAGACAATGCAAGAGGGAGGATAGGCAGGTGATAGAGAAAGGACGCGCTCAGACCGATGGTTTGAGATGTGTCTATTTTAATGTAAGGAGTATTATGAACAAAGTGGATAAGCTTAGAGCATGGATCAGTATTTGGAGCTACGATGTTGTGGTTATTACAGAGACATGGATGGCTCAGGGGCAGGAATGGTTACTTCAAGTGCCAGGCCTTAGATGTTTCAGAAAGTACAGGGAGGGAGGCAAAAGAGCTGGGGGGGGGGGGCGTGGCACCTTTGATCAGCGATAGTGTCACGGTTGCAGAAAAGAAAGAAGACTTGGAGGGATTGTCTACGGAGTCTCTGTGGGTGGAAGTTAGGAACAGTAACTGTACTGGGTGTTTTATATAGATCACCCAATAGTAACAGGGACATTGAGGAGCAGATAGGGAGATAGATTTTGGAAAGGTGTAATAATAACAGGCTTGTTTTGGTGAGAGATTTCAATTTCCCAAATATCGATTGGCATCTCTCTAGAGTGAGGGGTTTAGATGGGGTGGAGTTTGTTAGGTGTGTTCAAGAAGGTTTCTTGACACAGTATGTAGATAAACCTACAAGAAGAGAGGTTGTACTTGATCTGGTATTGGGAAATGAAACTGGTCAGGCATCAGATCTCTCCGTAGGAGAGCATTTTGGAGCATTTTAGTGATCACAATTCTATCTCCTTTAGCATAACATTGGACAGGGATAGGAACAGACAAGTTAGGAAAGTGTTTAATTGGAGTAAGGGATAATATGAGGCTATCAGGCAGGAACTTGGAAGCATAAATAGGAAACAGACATTCTCTGGGCAATTTATGGAAGAAATGTGGCAAATGATCGGGATACTTGCGTGGAGTTCTGCATAGGTACGTTCCAATGAGACAAGGAAAGGATGGTAGGGTACAGGAACTGTGGTGTACAAAGGCTGTTGTAAATCTAGTCAAGAAGAAAGGAAGAGCTTACAGAAGGTGCAAAAAACTAGGTAATGATAGAGATTGAGAAGATTATAAGGCTAGCAGGAAGGAGTTTAAGAATGAAATTAGGAGAGCCAGAAGGGGCCATGAGAAGGACTTGGCGGACAGGATTAGGGAAAATCCCAAGGCATTCTACAAGTATGTGAAGAGCAAGAGGATAAGACATGAGAGCATAGGACCAATCAACTGTGACAGTGGAAAAGTGTGTGTGGAACTGGCGGAGATAGCAGAGGTACTTAATGAATACTTTGCTTCAGTATTCATAATGGAAAAGGATCTTGACAATTGTAGGGATGACTTACAGCGGATTGAAAAGCTTGAGCATATAGACATTAAGGAAGAGGATGTACTGGAGCTTTTGGAGAACATCAAGATGGATAAATCTCTAGGAACAGATGAGATATACCCTAGGCTACTGTTGAAGGTGAGGGAGGAGATTACTGAGCCTCTGGCAATGATCTTATCTTTGCATTATCAATGGGGACAGAAGAGGTTCTGGAGGATTGGAGAGGTGAGGATATTGTTCCCTTTTTCAAGAAAGGGAGTAGAGATAGTCCAGGAAATTATAGATCATTGAGTCTTACTTCAGTGGCTGGTAAGTTGATGGAGAAGATACTGAGAGGCACGACGTATAAACATTTGGAGAGGCATAATATAATAAGGAATAGTCAGCATGGCTTTGTCAAAGGCAGGTCATGCCTTACGGGCCTGATTGAATTTTTTGAGGATGTGACTAAACACATTGATGAAAGTAGAGCAGTGTATATGGATTTCCCCAAGGCATTTGATAAGGTACCCATGCAAGGCTTATTGAGAAAGTAAGGAGGCATGGGATCCAAGGGGACATTGCTTTGTGGATCCAGAACTGGCTTGCCCACAGAAAGCAAAGAGTGGTTGTAGACGGGTCATATTCTGCATGGAGGTCGGTGACCAATGGTGTGCCTCAGGGATCTGTTCTGGAACCCCTTCCCTTTGTGAATTTTATAAATGACCTGGATGAGGAAGTGGAGGGATGTGTTAGTAAATTTGCTGATAACATAAAGATTAGGGGTGTTGTGTATAGTGTGGAGGGTTGTCAGAGGTTACAGTGGGTCATTGAAAGGATGCAAAACTGGGCTGAGAAGTGGCAGATGGAGTTCAACCCAGATAAGTGTGAGGTGGTCCATTTTGGTAGGTCAAATATGATGGCAGAATATAGTATTAATGGTAAGACTCTTGGCAGTGTGGAGGATCAGCAGGATCTTGAGTTCCGAGTCCCTAGGACACTCAAAGCTGTATAGGCCTTCATCAATCGTGGGATTGAGATTAAGAGCTGAGAGATAATGTTGCAGCTATGTAGGACCCTGGTTGGACCCCACTTGGAGTACTGTGCTCAGTTCTGATCACCTCACTACAGAAAAAATGTGGAAACCATAGAAAGGGAGCAGAGGAGATTTGCAAGGATGTTATCTGGATTGGGGAGCATGCCTTAAAAGAATAGGTTGAGTGCACTCTGCTTTTTCTCCTTGGAGCGACAGAGGATGAGAGGTGACCTGAAAGGGGTGTCCAAGATGATGAGAGGCATTAATCATGTGGATAGTTAGAGGCTTTCTCTCAGGGCTGAAATGGCTAGCACAAGAGGGCAGAGTTTTAAGGTGCTTGGAAGCAGGTACAAAGGAGATGTCAGGGGTAAGTTTTCTCACAGAGAATGGTGAGTGCGTGGAATGGGCAGCCAGTGACGGTGGTGGAGGCAGATATGATATGGTCTTTTAGGAGACTCCTGGACAGGTACATGGAGCTTAGGAAAATAGAGGGCTGTGGGTAACCCTAGGTAATTTCTAAGGTAAGGACATGTTCAGCACAGCTTTGTGGGCTGAAGGGCCTGTATTGTGCTGTAGGTTTTCTGTGTTTCTATGTTTCTGCTTTACTGCAGGTGTACAGGAAGTATCTAATAAAGTGGCTACTGAGTGTATATATCTATCTTGTAACTCTCTATAGATTTATGATAAAAGGATTTTAAAGGATTTATTGGAGTATATCTTCTCCTACCATGAGTTTGCATTCTGAACCCTCTCTTCCTTCCAGCCTGCTCCCAGACTTGACCTCCCATCGGCAGCTCGGCTTGGTAGGGAACAGGACAGTGCAGGGTCTGTCCCTCAACCAAGGCTCAAATAGTTGCTGAAGCCTCAGCACCTGCCTCGGGTGCCCCAGTTAACAAAGCACTGGTCATTCGCAATCAGGACCCGATAAAAAGCTAAGATATTGGTAAATAGAATTGAAACTATTTACAAAAAAATTCATAGAAAGAAATGCATGCACACTAACAGCATGCTCAAACATACTCACTAACATGGAAACACAGACATATACAGACAACCCACAACATAAGGAGATGCACATTCACACTAACATGCATGCAGACATGACAGACATAATGCACAACACCCAATATAATCACAGAAACACATACATGCTTATACAAAGTTCAAAGTTCAAAGTAAAATTCATTATCAGAGTACATACATGTCACCACATACAACCCTGAGATTCTTTTTCCTGGGGGCATTCTTAGCAAATGCACTTTAAATATTTGAAATATTTAAGCTAGCTTAATTAATTAAGTCAGATAAAACCTTTCTTCTGTTTCTGCCACTGATTTCGCTGGGCCGCTCTGCTGTGTAAGCTGGAAGAGGAATCATCAGGGGATTGAGCAGGGAGATCAGTGGAATTTGCCTCCTTGACCACCAGGAGAATCATCACACACTGTCTGATGCTCACTAAAAACTGTGCTTCATCTCCACCAGGGGCTTGCCCAGGTTTCTGCTGAAAGGTCCATTTGGATCTCAAATTTCTGATCAGTCCATGACCCCTGAACTATTTTTGCTCCCTTTTTCACGACTTATTTGATAATCTGTTTATATATAATTTTATTATCTATTGTAAACAAATACACACTCTGTGGCCACTTCATCTCCTGTTCCCAATAAAGTGGCCACAGAGTGCGTGTTCGTGGTTTTCTGTAGCCCATTCATTTCAACATGTTGTGCATTCAGAGATGCTCTTCTGCACACCACTATTGTAATGCGTGGTCAACAGAGTTCTATATATATATCTACAGAACTACGCCAATGTCTTAGGCACACACATATACATATATATCAATAGCTAGGGTGTCTAAGACTTTTACACAGTATATTTGTCAATGTGGAGTGAAAAGCAAGTTTGTAAATCTGGATGAACTCAGCAGGTCGGGCAGCATCAGTTAGAAATGATGAGTCGACGTTTCAGGCCGGAACCCTTCGTCGACTCATCGTTTCTAACTGATACTTCCCGACCTGCTGAGTTCATCCAGCGTACTGAAAGTGTTGCTTTGATCACAGCATCTGCAGATTATTTTGTGTTTAAGTTTGTAAATCTGGTGGGAGCAAAGGATATTGGAAATGGCATGGATGGAGCACCATGCGAAGAATATGGGATAGGTGGCAGAGAAGGAGTGCCAGTGTAGGGGGTGGTGCACATATAGACACACCCTGCCCTCAGACATCAGGTATTGTAATTTGATCCCAAACAATTGGTTTATTGATTGTTACAGAATATCTCTCTGGTGCTTCCCATTCCCTGCCCTCCCCTTTCTCCTTTTCTCAACCGTAATGCCCCTCTGTGCTTCCGTCCACTCTCAGTCCACAACAGAGACCCATATCAGAATCAGGATTATCATCACACATGTATGTCATAAAACTTTTTTTTTGTGATACCAGAACAGTGCAATATATAAAATTACTACAGTATTGTACAAAAGTCTTAGGCACCCTTGCTATATATACAATGTGCCTAAGACTTTTGCATGATACTGTATCTTATAATTTATAGTATATTTTATGTATTGCACTATAATGCTTCCACAAGCAACAAATTTCATGATATATTGTATGTCTATGATAATATATCTGATTCTGATCTTGTCCAAAATGAGTCTCACCATTTGCAACACACATAAATGCTGGGGGAGCTCTGCAGGTTAGGCAGTATCTATGTAAAGAAATAAACAGTCGACATTTTGGGCCAAGATCCTTCCTCAGGATCAAGGTCCTGATGTAGGGTCTCAGCCTGAAACATCAACAGTTTATTGCTTTCCATAGGTATGAAAGAATGCAGCACAACGTGTTTATTCTGGTGATGTTGTGTTCTGAAATGTGACTGCTGTCAACAGTGAGCATAAACAGGTAACAGAAGCTGCCTCAATGTCTTGTCCCAAGTGAATGAGATGCAAGCACAAGATTTACAGTAGCTGTTTTCTGCCATAACATTTTTACTGCACAACAGATTAAGCTGACATCTATGGGAAAGGAATGTCACTTGTATTTTAAGCAAAGACACATAAATGCTTCATTCTTTCTGAAAGATGGAATATTTAATACCACTAAAACAGTCATTGTGGGAATTGAAACCAGACAGGAAAATGAACATGGCTGTGTTATATTTGTTCATTGTCTATATTTAAATGCTACCCTGGATATCTCTGTGCATGGAAACAGGTACCGCGACAAGAGGTATCAAAGATGCTTACATAACATCTTTCATAACTTTGGGACATCACATAGCACTTTAGTGCCAAATTAAGTCTTTTGCTGCTTCTGCAAGAATTGGGGCAGATTATGAAGGGGAAAGGGAGATAGCTTGTGATGGAGGAGGTGGAGTTCAAAGTCGAATTAAGTCAAAGTTAATGTATTATCAAAGTACATCTATATCACCATATACAACCCTGAGATTCATTTTCCTGTGGGTGTACTCAGCAAATCTATAGAGCAGTAACTATGTTCTATGTTCTATGTTCTATAACAGGATCAATAAGAGATCAACTAGAGTGCAGAAGACAACAAACTATGCAAGTGCAAATATAAATAAATAACAATAAATAATGAGAACATGAAATAACAACATAGTCATTAAAGTGAGATAATTGGCTCTGGGAACATCTTAGCACATAGGTAACTGAGTGTAGTTATCCCCTTTGTTCAACAGCCTGATGGTTGTGAGGTTGTAACTGATCTTGAACCTGGTAGTGCAAATCCTGAGGCTCTTGTATCTTGTATGTTCTACCTGATGGCAGCAGTGAGAAAAGAGCATGACCTGGGTAGTGGGGGTCTCTGATGATGGATGCTGCTTTCCATAGACAATAGACAATAGGTGCAGGAGTAGGCCATTCAACCCTTTGAGCCAGCACCACCATTCACTGTGATCATGGCTGATCATCCACAATCAGTATCCAGATCCTGCCTTCTCCCCATATCCCTTCACTCCGCTATCTTTAAGAGCTCTATCTAACTCTTTCTTGAAAGAATCCAGAGAATTGGCCTCCACTGCCTTCTGAGGCAGAGCATTCCACAGAACCACAACCCTCTGTGTGAAAATGTTTTTCCTCAACTCTGTTCTAAATTGTCTACCCCTTATTCTTAAACTGTGGCCTCTGGTTCTGGACTCCCCCAACACCGGGAACATGTTTCCTGCCTCTAGTGTGTCCAATCCCTTAATAATCTTATATGTTTCAATCAGATCCCCTCTCATCCTTCTAAATTCCAGTGTATACAACCCCAGTCGCTCCAACCTTTCAACGTATGACAGTCCCGCCATCCACTTTCCAACGACAGTGTTTCATTGAGATGTGCACAATGGTTGGGAAGACTTTACTCATGATGTACTGACCAAATCCACTGCTTTTTGTAGGATTTTCCATTGAAAGGCATTGGTGTTTCCATACCAGCCCATTATCAACCAATCAATATACTCTCACTACACAGTTATAGAATTTGCCAACATTTTAGCTGTCATGACAAATCTCCGCAGTGTTCTAAGGAAGTAGAGGTGCTACCATGCTTCCTTCACAATTACACTTATGTGCTGAGGGCCAGGGGTAGTTGGGAAGTGAAAGTTGTTAAAAGTGTGGTTGTGGGAGGGGTAATTGGGGGATGTGATGAAGGTGTTGGATGGGCTGTGGTCAGGTGGCCATGGTAGCAAGCGATTAACCCAATGCTTTACAGCACCAGTGCTCAGCAAATACAGTTCAATTCCTGCCGATGTCCGTAAGGAAATCATATGTTCTCCCCATAATCACATGGCTTTCCACCAGGTGCTCCAGTTCCTTTCCCATGTTCCAAAGACTTTAAAACAAAATTATTCATTTATAGGACGTGGGCATTGCCAGCTAAGGCAGCATTTATTGCCCATCCCTGGTTGCCCTTGAGAAGGTGGTGATTAACGGCTTTCTTGAGCCACAGCAGTCCCTGAGGTATAGATACACCCACACTGTTATTAGGGATGGAATTCCATGATTTTGACCCAGCGACGATGAAAGAACGTTTCCAATTCAGGATGGTGAGTGACTTGGAGGAAGATTTCCAAGTGGTGGTCTTCCCAGCTATCTGTGTTCTTGGCCTTGTAGATGATAGTGGTTGTGGGTATGAAAGGTGTTTCTGAACCCTGTCTTCCTTACAGCCTGCTCCCAGACATGGCTGCCCGTCAGTGGCTGGGCTTGGCAGGGAGCAGGACAGTGCAGGGTCTCTCCCTCAACAAAGACTCTGATAGTTGGTGAAGCCTCAGCCCCTGCCTTGGGCACACTAGTTAACAAAGCACTGGCCATTCACCATCAGGATTCAATAAAAAGCAAAGATACTGGTAAATAGAACTGAAACTATTTATAAAAAAGGTTGATAGAAAGAAATGCACACCAACAGCATGCTCAAACATGTACACGCACAAATACATTCAAACACAGACACACCAACATGAAAACACAGACTGCAGAATAATTGTTGGCAGCAGACAGGAGGATTTGAGTATCTCAGAAACCGATGATCTTCTAAGATTTTCACACACAGCAGTCTCTAGAATGTACAAAAAATGGTGCACAAAGAAAGCAGAGCAGCAGTTCTGTGGGCAAAAATTGCCTTGTTAATGAGATTGCTCAGCAAAGAATGGCCTGACTGGTTCAAGCTGACAGGAAGGCAACAGTAACACCAATAACTATGTGACAACAGTGGTGTGCAGAAGAGCATCTCTGAATGCACAACACGTTGAAACTTGAAGTGGATGGGCTATAGCAGCAGAAGATCATGAAGATACACTCATAGAACATAGAACATAGAATAGTACAGCACAGTACAGGCCCTTCAGCCCACAATGTTGTGCCGACACTCAAACCCTGCCTCCCATATAAGCCCCCACCTTAGATTCCTCCATATACCTGTCTAGTAGTCTCTTAAACTTCACTAGTGTATCTGCCTCCACCACTGACTCAGGCAGTGCATTCCACGCACCAACCACTCTCTGAGTAAAAAACCTTCCTCTAATATCCCCCTTGAACTTCCCACCCCTTACCTTAAGCCATGTGCTCTTGTATTGAGCAGTGGTGCCCTGGGGAAGAGGCGCTGGCTATCCAGTCTATCTATTCCTCTTATTATCTTGTACACCTCTATCATGTCTCCTCTCATCCTCCTTCTCTCCAAAGAGTAAAGCACTAGCTCCCTTAATCTCTGATCATAATGCATACTTTCTAAACCAGGCAGCATCCTGGTAAAACTCCTCTGTACCCTTTCCAATGCTTCCTCATCCTTCCTATAGAGAGGTGACCGGAACTGGACACAATACTCCAAGTGTGGCCTAACCAGAGTTTTATAGAGCTGCATCATTACATCGCGACTCTTAAACTCTATCCCTTGACTTATGAAAGCTAACACCCCATAAGCTTTCTTAACTACCCTATCCACATGAGAGGCAACTTTCAGGGATCTGTGGACATGTACCCCGAGATCCCTCTGCTCCTCCACACTACCAAATATCCTGCCATTTACTTTGTACTCTGCCTTGGAGTTTGTCCTTCCAAAGTGTACCACCTCACACTTCTCCGGGTTGAACTCCATCTGCCACTTCTCAGCCCACTTCTGCATCCTATCAATGTCTCTCTGCAATCTTTGACAATCTTCTACACTATCTACAACACCACCAACTATTGTGTCGTCTGCAAACTTGCCAACCCACCCTTCTACCCCCACATCCAGCTCGTTAATAAAAATCACGAAAAGTAGAGGTCCCAGAACAGATCCTTGTGGGACACCACTAGTCACAATCCTCCAATCTGAATGTACTCCCTCCACCACCACCCTCTGCCTTCTGCAGGCAAGACAATTTTGAATCCACCTGGCCAAACTTCCCTGGATCCCATGCCTTCTAACTTCCTGAATAAGCCTACCTCGTGGAACCTTGTCAATTGCCTTACTAAAATCCATATAGATCACATCCACTGCACTACCCTCATCTATATGCCTGGTCACCTCCTCAAAGAACTCTATCAGGCTTGTTAGACACGATCTGCCCTTCACAAAGCCATGCTGACTGTTCCTGATCAGACCATGATTCTCTAAATGCCTATAGATCCTATCTCTAAGAATCTTTTCGAACAGCTTTCCCACCACAGATGTAAGGCTCACTGGTCTATAATTACCCGGACTATCCCTACTACCTTTTTTGAACAAGGGAACAACATTCGCTCCCTGCAATCCTCCGGTACCACTCCCGTGGACAATGAGGACATAAAGATCCTAGCCAGAGGCTCAGCAATCTCTTCTCTCGCCTCATGGAGCAGCCTGGGGAATATTCCGTCAGGCCCCGGGGACTTATCTGTCCTAATGTATTTTAACAACTCCAACACCTCCTCTCCCTTAATATCAGCATGCTCCAGAACATCAACCTCAGTGGCCACTATTCCGTACAGGATGCACTGTCCCCAGTAAAGTAGCCACTGACTATATGTTAGTTCAATTAGTAAAATCTTTTATATTTTGAGATGATATTCAGAAAACACATTTTTAAGACAACTTTCTACCAAGTGCCTTTTTTTCATTTCCCAGTGCACCGAATCAGATCCTTAGAATTATTTATGAAAGGGAATGTGCTCCCAGTTAATGAGAGCAAGACTATGTGCCTAACTTTCACATTATAGATTTTATTTCAGTGTTTGTTGGCAATTAGTAGGCAATATTAATAGGCAAATGTTGACATTAAGATGAATTCGTTTTGTTATGCAGTATGAGACAGAATACAAACTGAATGATTATTAACAAGATACTAACCTGTAAATTGCTTCCTAAGATGGTAACAGAAAAATGATAAATAATACCTATCTGTTACTTTAATGACTGTGAATTCACTTTATAGGTTATTATGAGATTTAAAATATTGTGCATTTGAATCTCAAACATACTCTTTGGCAAATAAATTCTATTTCTCATTTACATGTCTTTGAATTTTATAAAAATCCTGATTGTAAATTCTCTTCAGAGACTTGAAATCATAGAATAATAAAAATTATGGAGTCATATGATCTCTAGTTGCAGTCTCAGACGACCTCAGTGAAAAAAGCCTGCTTGCATTTATACTAAATATATCCCTCATAATTTTGTATACCTCTCAAATTTCCCTTCACTCTATGCACCAGGCAATAAAGTCCTGAACTTTTCCAACCTTTTCCTATAACCCAAGTTTCAGTAACATCCTTGCAAGTCTTCATTGCACTCTTTCAATCTTATTGATACATTTCTTGTAAGTAGGTGACCAGAAATGCACACAGTAGTCCAAATTTAGCCTCACCAATGTCTTATACAACATAACCTCACAACTCCTTTTCTCAGTACTGAAGGCCGATGTGCTAATAGGTCTCTTTATGACTCTCTCTGCCTGAGATGCCAGTTAAAGGAATGATGGATCTGTATTTCCAGATCCTTTCATTTTTCCCTACTTCTCAATACTCTACCTCTTACTGTCTAAGCCCTATCCTGGTTTGCCCTTCCAAAGTGCAACACCTCAAATTTGTCTGCATTAAATTCCATCTGCCAAGAATCACGATTAATCTTATTCCCTTACATTAAGTTGAGTGAAAGATAATCATTGACCAGAATTTGGGCAGAACTGCTGTTCTAAGTAATGCCTTAGAATCTTTTACCTTCTCCAAAGGGGCAGGAAATCCTCTGGTTTACTGCACTTCTAACTGTGACACCATTCCTCAGTATTCCCCTGCGAGAGTCAATTTGACAGGTTTTCAATAGATGAGGGATACAGATAGGGTAAATACATAGGTTTTTCCATGGAGGTTGGATGAGACTTGAACTAGAGGTCATGGATTAAGGGCAAGAGGTGAAAAGTTTAAGGAAAACATGAAGGAAAACTTCTTTAATCAGAGGATTGTGAGAGTGCAAAGCAAGCTGCCAGTGCAAGTGGTGCATGTGAGCTCGATTTCAAATTTTAAGCGAAGTTTGGATGGTTACATGGATGCCAGAGGTATGGAGGGCTATGGTCTGGTTGCAGGTTGATGGGAGTAGGCAGTTTAAATGGTTTGGTACAAACTAGATGGGCCAAAGGACCTGCTTCTATGGTATAATATTTTATGACTCTATGATTCTATAGAACCTATCCGAGTAATTCAAATGATTTGATGTACCAAGATCTTTGTTCATACAGAGGTAAATATATAATCTCAGCCTTTAAATGTCAGTGCACATGTTATTAGAGAAGCCAATTAGGAATTCAAATTGAGTAACACTTAAATATGCTTGGTTTTCTCATTGTTGCCTCTTTCACATTCCCACCTGAATGATAAACTGGTTTGTTAAATTGCAAGGAATATTGCTGCGCTGTCTCTTAGCACTCAATAACAAATTAGAGCAGCCTAGAACTGTCAGAGCAAACTTCTGCCCGCAAACTAATATGAAGACATGTCTCATTAAAGTGGTTATAGGGAGGCTCAGGAAGTACTTCACAAATTCAATTTCAGTGCTAAACTTGTTGATTGCTACAGAGGACCTAAGTTGAAATCTTATCTCCATTAATTTCCCAAGTAATTATTGGGAAATAAATGAAGGGTAAAATGCAACCAAAAATGTTATACTCTGCTCAAAATCTAATTGCAAAAATTCTGAAGCCTCATGGTTATAATGCCACACTGTGCTTATGCTCCCTAATCCTTTTAGTTGTCAGGTTCTGACCCTGCTTCATTGGATCACTACTTGGTTCTGACGCCCTGTGAGCAATGCCAGGGAATCTCAGCAAACAGACATGGTGAATCACGCCAAGAACAACTGCTCACTTGCACTTGGTTACCTGCCAAGGTTGCTTCACAGCTACCATTAGAGGTGTGAGCTTCTCATTCCAGAATTTATTTAATTGCTTGAACTTAAATTTATTCGCCCATTATAGGAGGAATTTGAAAGCATTAGAGAGGGTGCAGCGAAGATTACCAAGATGCTGCTTGGATTAGAGAGCATGTCATATGAGAAGAGGTTGACTTTTTTCTTTGGAGTGAAGGAGGATGAGAGGTGACTTGATAGAAGTGTACAAGATATATAAGGAGATAAGATTGACAAAGTGTACAGATAGTGCTTTTTTTGCTGGGCAGAAATGGTCAAAATGAGCTGGCACAATTTAAAAGTGATTGGAGGAAAGTTCCGGGAGATGTCAGAGGTAATTTTTTTTACACAGAACATGGAAAACACTGCTAAAGGGTGGTGGTAGATAGAGGCAGTTATGTAGTTTAGATTTAAGACACCCTTACTAAGAGGGTGGCGGGGTGGAGATACATCTCTACCAAATGAGGTATAAGGTGTTCCTTCCCTCCGCTAGCCTGCAGGAAAAAGTGCAGCACCTGCTTAGCTCCCCGATCAGGGTCACGTGAAGCCATGGGAGCGAGTGGTGGATGTTCGCACGGGCAGCTGATGCGTATCACAAATCTTGGTTATGTGACCACTGACGCCAGGCAGACAGTCTCTGAAGATTATTGACAATGGCTGAGATCACCATCTTATAAAGGCACTGCCTGGAAGAAGCAATGGCAAACTTCTACAGACATATTTGCCAAGAACAATTATGGTCATGGGTCGACCATGATGGCCTAAGTCATAATGATGAACTGGAGGCGGGGCGAAATTAAGATGGTGCTAAACGGTGACTCCTTTGTTTGCACCTTCAGAAACAGCTCTATTTCCATCTTTAATATCTTTATTTTTCCCTTTCAGGGTTCTTTTGAAGACCCTGATCTGGAATTACACGCTGACTTTGGTTCTTTGCAGGAATGGGACCCGCTCTTGGGGTTCCATAACTGGCCGTTGTTCGGCACGCCAAGGGTTCGGCCTGAAAATCCAGCTCGAATTTGGAAGTCTAAGATCTCAGGGCTCTGGAGACGGGCAGATCGAGGGTCAGTGTCACGGCATGAGACCGTGTGTCATCGGGGGAGTCAGGATATCTGCTGTGGGCCCGAAGACCTGAGATCTTTGCGATCTTCGCGCACAGAGCTCAGAAAAAGCGATGTAACAGACTTTTAACATTGTAAACCAGCGAGTTGTTTGTTATGTCTCCCCGCTCGCTGGTGAAAAATGGAGACACCTTTTTCTCCCTTGTTAGGGAGAGAGAGAATCTGCGGTATATCGTATGCCGGATGAAACGCAAAATCTTTGGGGTAACTGCAACTCTGTGTCTTTGCTATTGCTTTGCTCACTCTGAGTCCTCAGTGGTGGTACCGACGCTCGCTTTTTTTTTGCTGGTGGGGAGAGGGGGATTGTTGCTCACAGCTGCTTACGCGTGGGACGGAGGGGAGCTGGGGGGCACTTTGGGGTTCTTACGTTTATCTGTCATTTATTCTTTGGGGCACTTCTCTGTTTTCGTGGATGTTTGTGAGGAAAAAGCATTTCAGATGTATATTGTATACATTTCTCTGACATTAAATTGGACCTTTGAATCTTTGAATAATAATGATGACAAAGAGAAATGGAATGTTATATTTATCTCAGAGTAGGTTATAAGGTTGGTTCAACATTGTAGCCCGTACTGTGCTGTAATGTTCTATGTTCTATGCTTTGTGTTCATGAAGTGCGATCATAAGATTTGAATTTGAGTCTTCTGATCCATTGGCCAAGAATCCCATTCAATAATATAATTACTGCTCCTCAGAGTAGAGGTATAGAATAACTTCAGAGAACAGTACGTTGGTACTCAGGATGTTGAACACAGCTGATATAAAGCACATGTGATAGAATTAATGACCCTCTCCTATTAATTAAGTCAGACCAGTTGGCAGTACAAATAATAGCAAACAAACAGTCCACCAGAATGTTCACTCAAGATAACACGATCACAGGATTAGAAGCAATTTTCAATTAACCTGTGGTAGTACACATGAAGATAGAAACCAAAGGCATAATTAACCTATTGGCTTGAGATAGGAAGCTACAGAATAGTTACAGGACATAAAATAGGTAAAATAAGTTATTCACAAAGCAATTCCTCTCTTCAGGAATGCAGGCAATCAGTTTGTGAAAAATGATGGATGGCAGAGGAAATGTGACAACCAATCTGGTCACTGAGACCAGATGAAATGCACCCTAGAGTTCTGAAAGAGATAGTGGTAGAGATTGTGGAAGTATTAGTCATGATCTTACAAAAATCATTGGACTCTGACATGATTCTGGAGGACTGGAAAATTGCAAATGTCTCTTCGCTCTCCATGAAAGGAGGGAGGCAGCAGAAAAGAAACTATAGACCAGTTAGCCTGACCTCAGTGGTTGGGAAGATGTTGAAGTCAGTTATTAAGGATGAAGTTATGGAGTACTTGGTGACACAGGACAAGATAGGACAAAGTCAGAATGGTTTTCATAAGTGAAAACCTTGACTAACAAACCTGCTCGAATTTTTTCAGGAGATTGCAAGTAGGATAGATAAATGGGATGCGGTGGATGTTGTGTATTTGGATTTCCAGTGGTCCTTTGGCAAGCTGTCACACATGAGGCTGTTTACTAAGTTAAGAGCCCGTAGTATTACAGGAAGGTTACTAACATGGTTAGAGTATTGGCAGATTGGTAGGAGGCAGTGAGTGGGAATAAAAGCATCCTTTTCTGGTTGGCTGCTAGGGACTAGTGGTATTCCGCTGGTGTCAGTGTTGGGACCGTTTCTTTTTATGCTGTATATCAATGATTTAGATGATGGAATAGATGGGCTTGTAGATGAAACAAAGATTTGTTTTGTGGAAACAGGTAGGCTGCAGAAGAACTTAGACTAGGAGAATGGGCAAGAAAGTGGCAAATGTAATATAATGTTGAAAAATGCATGGCTATGCACTTTGGTAGAAGAAATAAATGTGCAGACTATTTTCTAAACAGGGAAAAAAATCCAAAAATCTGAGATGTAAAGGGACTTGGGAGTCCTTGTGCAGAACACTGAAGGTTAACATGCAGGCTGTGTCAGTGGTGAAGAAGGCAAATGCAATGATAACATTCATTTCAAGAGGTCTAGAATACAAGAGGAAGGATGTGATGCTGAGGCTTCATAAGGCAACGGTGAGGCCTCACCTTGAGTATTGTGAACAGTTTTGGGCTCCTCATCTAAGAAAAGATGTGCTGACATTGGAAAGGGTACAGTTGAGGTTCACAAGGATGATTCTGGGAATGAAAGGATTATCATATGAGAAATATTTGATGGCTCTGGATCTGTACTCACTGAAACTTAGAAGGATGAGGGGGGATCTCTTTGAAACTTTTCAAATGCTGAAAGTTCTAGAAAGAGTTTACCTGGAAAGAATGTTTCCCATGGTGGGGGAGTCTTGGTCAAAAGGGCACAGACTCAGGATAGAGAGATGCAGAGAAATTTCTTGAGCGAGAGGGTGATGAATTTGTGGAATTTATTGCCACATGCAACTGTGGAGGTCAGTTTGCTGGGTGTATTTAAGGCAGAGATTGATAGGTTCTTGATTGGACATGGGATCAAAAGTAATGGGGGAGAAGGCTGGGGAGTGAGGCTGAGGAGGGGGAAAAGGATCAGCCATGATTGAATGGCAGAGCAGGCTCAATGGCCAAATGGTTTAATTCTGCTCCTATGTCTCATAATAGTCTATGGTGTAAAAGACCAACTGAGGTCATATGACCTTCAAGGGGGTGTGTCAGTGGTTGCTTGAATGAATCAAAGGGATACTTTGTTATGGTCAGATTGCTTGCTGATGATACTAAAATAGGAGGTCTCATTGGTAGTGAAGCACATTACAAAGAGGCCTCCGTTGGTCAGAATCATTCATGGATGTTGTGTCCTAGCTGTCTAGGTACCACAAAGCCAGGGCAGTACAATATGGAGAGCACAGTGTTGCCCATATAACAAGTTCCCCCTCTCCACACATCTGTTGAACCCAAAGGAACAGCTGAGACTGTTATAGTTTAACACCAGCAGCATTGCTGGAAGTGCCAGTCAGCATTGAATTCAATTTAAGACTGCCTAAGCCCCAGATTTTTCCCTCTGGGGTTTATTCCCAAAGTAGTAAGTGGGTATAGCCACAATGCAGTGGAGGTCTGAGATCAAATTTTTCCTTCTTCTATATGGGCTGCCAACCATGAATGACAAGCTCCATCTGCCAAAAGCAACTGGTTTTAAGCCACCCGTAACCCACCTTTGCCCCTTCTCCTGTCAGTAGAAATAATCCCATCAGGCTTAGTAATTAAGTCACACATGAAGGCCAGGAGCTGGGCAGCCGCTATTTGATGCACACCCTATTCTGAGCATTTAATAGGTAGTGGGAGCCTAATTCCATTACCAACCCCTATCCCCTGGCTATTACAACCTTAAGGAACCAGGTTGCAATGAATTACAAATAAATCCTGATCATTTAAGGAATTGGGCTTAGGAACGGCAAATGGATTTCAGCTTAGATAAGTGCTATGTGATGCACTTTGGATATTTAAAGCAAGGTATGACCTATTTAGTGTCAGGCCTCTTCCTGCTGCCATCTTCTACCTACATTAGTGAATTGTTTGGAGTAGCTGGCCAGGATGTTGTAAGAGCCAGCAGACTAGGAAAAGGAGAGTTGGTCCATTGGGCCAAGAAGTTGGGTCAGGCCATCTGTCAGGACGCTGGAGCAGGGATCCAATTGCAGACCTAGTACTGTGCACACAGTGATATTAATTGAGTAACCAACCCAGAAGTGCAAACAAAGTCAGTATCAAAGTTCAGGCAGAGATAAAAACATCCAGAAAAATCCAAAAATCAGAATCAGGAAACAAGCAGAGTCAATAGGCAGACAGGCAGACAGCTAGACAGCTAGACAGCTAGACAGCTAGACAGCTAGACAGCTAGACAGCTAGACAGCTAGACAGCTAGACAGCTAGACAGCTAGACAGCTAGACAGCTAGACAGCTAGACAGCTACAAATGCTGGAAAGACTCAGAAAAATTCACTGGCACAATCTGGCAACAACCAGGTGAAAACACAGGACTGAAATACACTGAGCAATAAACAGAGAGGCAGGTGATAGGTGGAGCACAATGAGACACAGGTGACAGCAATACAGGTAATAATGAGAAACAGACGAGAGACGGATTGAGAAGTAGGATTAAAAAAGGTATAGCGATGAAGTGGCAGGAGGATTGGAAAAATGAATTAAGGGGCAGGCATTATTTTTCTAGTAACCCACTAGTTAAAAAGGTCTCAGACTGTTATTTTTTAAGTCATAGAGATATGGTGAAATTTACAAGACTTAGGTTGGGGCATTGTGGGCTAAACTATTATTTAAAGATAATAAGAAAACATCTTACTGGATTATGTGACTGTGGTAGGACAGAGACAGTCCAGCATGTTTTGCTGAACTGTAATCAATAAAAAAATTGAAAGAAGCATGCTGTTCATGAGGCTATCTGGCTTAAATTTATTTTGATTTTGTATTAAATCTTTATTTGGCCATCAAGAGAATCAACATCTGATTGAAGAGTCTATCATTCAGTTTATACGTGAGACTAGGTTGTATTCGAGAATTTGAGTTCCTTGAAGTTCTATCATTAATTATACATCCTGCGGAGGGCTGTAATACACCTAGATGCGTCGAAACAGCTGGAAATAGAAGAAGAAGAAGAAGAAGATGAGAGATGGAGTACTCAGTAATACAGGGGCCGGAGTAGAGCAGGAGTGGGGACAGGAGCACATGGCAATACAAATTCACAGACTGACAGCTAGGGGAGAACACACAAAAAGGTAGAGTTCAACTGGAGGTACTGACACCATCAGGCAGAGGGATTTCAGTTGGCCCATTGGCCTAAGAGAGTCGGACTGAGCTGAAGGATTCGAGTCAGGTCATCAGGCCAAGGAATTCGAGTCGGGCCGCTGGGCAGAAGGTAGGTCCAGTTTGGAAAGAGCTAATGTGGAGGCAGACCACGCTGCTGCCTGTTACCCATAGGCACTTGAGTTTGTGCAAAGGTGGCACATAGTGAAACCAGTAACGACTGTTTTGAATTTAAAAACGCAAACAACAGGAATTCTGCAGATGCTGGAAATTCAAGCAACACACATAAAAGTTGCTGGTGGCCAGGCAGCATCTCTAGGAAGAGGTGCAGTCGACGTTTCAGGCCGAGACCCTTCGTCAGGACTAACTGAAGGAAGAGTGAGTAAGGGATTTGAAAGTTGGAGGGGGAAGGGGAGATCCAAAATGATAGGAGAAGACAGGAGGGGGAGGGATGGAGCAGGGAGCTGGACAGGTGATAGGCAAAAGGGGATACGAGAGGATCATGGGACAGGAGGTCCGGGAAGAAAGACAAGTGGCGGGGGGGACCCAGAGGATGGGCAAGGGGTATATTCAGAGGGACAGAGGGAGGAAAAGGAGAGTGAGAGAAAGAACGTGTGTATAAAAATAAATAACAGATGGGGTACGAGGGGGAGGTGGGGCATTAGCGGAAGTTAGAGAAGTCGATGTTCATGCCATCAGGTTGGAGGCTACCCAGATGGAATATAAGGTGTTGTTCCTCCAACCTGAGTGTGGCTTCATCTTTACAGTAGAGGAGGCCGTAGATAGACATGTCAGAATGGAAATGGGATGTGGAATTAAAATATGTGGCCACTGGGAGATCCTGCTTTCTCTGGCGGACAGAGCGTAGATGTTCAGCAAAGCGGTCTCCCGGTCTGCGTCGGGTCTCGCCAATATATAAAAGGCCACATCGGCATTTTATTTTGCGATCATAAAACCCTATTGGACATTGAACGTCCCACTTCCTTTGTTTGGTGCTGAGACAGGCGGTGAGGCAGTAGTGATGTCTCACTTGTGGAGAAGACAAGGCCTCAGTCTGTGGGCTTGCAATGTAGTGTGGCATCCGGCTCGTTGGGAGGGGGGTGCAGGGTGGACTCTCCCTTTGGAGCTGCCTTCCAGTGTTGGAATTACAGGCTCAACTGCTGGGAACCATCAACTTGTGGGACTTATTGCTCAGGGTCTTTGACTAAAAATGTGTTTTCTTATGTGACTATGTTCTTTTTTTTCTCTCCTTGTTATTTTGGATGCTGCACATGTACGTTTTTTTCAGTTTGGCTCCAGAGGAATGCTGTCTTGTTCGGCTGTATTTATGTATGGTTTAAATGACAATTAAGATTAGTTTGTTCTGATTTTGATTTGATTTGATTTCTTATACTCCATTAGCACTTAATTTGTTCCTACCTACCTGTATCTGATATTCACCTCTTTTTTCTCTTATCCAGGAGCCCAACATCTCTTGAAAACCAAGGTTCCCCACACTTGTTATCTTTTCCTTTTACGAGGGGTGATTGATAAGTTTGTGGCCTAAGGTAGAAGGAGTCAATTTTAGAAAACCTAAGCACATTTATTTTTCCTACATTTACACACTTAGTCCAGCGGTCGTGGAGCATATGAAACCCTTCTCTGTAGAAGTCGGCGTCTTGGACCTCCAGATAGTGGTCCACAGCAGGGGTGATTGATAAGTTCGTGGCCTAAGATAGGAGGAGATGAGTTATTAACTTCAAACTTTCTGAGTTTTCACTCAAAGAGTTGAACTGCACGTGCAAGTAACGAGAACCGTATAACTCATCTCCTTCTACCTTGGGCCACAAACTTATTGATCACCTCTGCTGTGGACCACTATCTGGAGGTGACCACTATACTTCTTGCATTGAAATATAAGCAGCTGAGGACACTAGTCGCACCATGGTCAACCTTTTAATTCCTGACTTTGTCTGAGGTCTTAACAACATCTGTCTCCATTACCTCTGCACTATTCCTCATTTCTAGAGGAATAGAGTATAGGAGCAGGGATGTGATGTTGAGGCTCTATAAGGCGCTGGTGAGACGTCACTTGGAGTACTGTGGGCAGTTTTGGTCTCCTTATTTAAGAAAGGATGTGCTGATGTTGGAGAGGGTACAGAGAAGATTCACTAGAATGATTCCGGGAATGAGAGGGTTAACATATGAGGAACGTTTGTCCGCTCTTGGACTGTATTCCTTGGAGCTTAGAAGAATGAGTGGAGACCTCATAGAAACATTTTGAATGTTGAAAGGCAAGGACAGAGTGGATGTTGCAAAGTTGTTTCCCATGATGGGGGAGTCTAGTACGAGAGGGCATGACTTAAGGATTGAAGGGCGCCCATTCAGAACAGAAATGCGTAGAAATTTTTTTAGTCAGAGGGTGGTGAATCTATGGAATTTGTTGCCACGGGCAGCAGTGGAAGCCAAGTCATTGTGTGTATTTAAGGCAGAGATTGATAGGTATCTGAGTAGCCAGGGCATCAAAGGTTATGGTGAGAAGGTGGGGGAGTGGGACTAAATAGCAGAATGGATCAGCTCATGATAAAATGGCAGAGCAGACTCGATGGGCCGAATGGCCTACTTCTGCTCCTTTGTCTTATGGTCTTATAGTTGATGGAGATGTTGATCAGCCATACTACTTGGGGAAAGCAATTGTTTTGAGTCTAGTGGTCTTGGCGTGGGTGCTGTGCTGTCTCTTCCCCAATGGGAGTGAGACAAACAGTCCATGGGCAGAGTGGGTGGAATTCTTCATGATGTTACTAGCCCGTGTTCAGCACCTTTTTGGACATATGTCCTTGATAGCAGGTGCCAGTGATGCATTGGGCAGTTTTCACTACCCGTTGTAGAGTCTTCTTGTGTGCTTTGAGATACCTTTGAGAAAAAAAAAGTCTGGGAGAAATACAAACAATTTCTACCTATCAACTTCCAGATTCTTACTTCCCCAACCACCCACTTTCCCCTTCACCTCTCACCATTCACTTGTCAGATTGTACACCTCTCCCCCACCACCTTAAAAACATATAACAATAACGTCGACTGGTCATTTCCACGGATGCTGCCCGACCTGCTGAGTTCCTCCAGCGTGTTGTGAGTGTTGCTAAAAATGATTTGGATACTGGAGCATTTCTGCGCTGATTTGCGGATAATAATCAAAACAGAAAATTTAATTCCATAATAAAAAATAACTGGCAGTAGTCGGTATGTGAAGAATGATTTCTGTCACTAATGCTAAAGTGAAGATTTTTTAAACATCATTTTACAAGGATATTGCCAGGACTTGAGGACCTGAGGTTTTGGGAAAGTTTGAAAAGATTAGGACTATATTCCATGGAGCGCAGGAGAATGAGGGAAGATTTGTTAGAGGTAGACAAAATCATAAAGGGTATAGATAGGATAAATGCAAGCTGGTTTTTAACACTGAGGTTGGGTGAGCTAGAAATATAAGTCATAAGTTTAAGGTGAAAGGTGTAATGTTCACCTTGAATTGGGGCGGCACTAACTGTAGCGTAGTGGTCAGCACAACGCTTTATAGTACTAGCAACGTGAGTTCATTTCCTGCCACTGACTGTAAGGAGTTCGTACATTCTCCCGTGACTGCATGGGTTTTCTTTGGGTGCTCCAGTTTCCTCCCACAGTCCAAGGACTTGTAGGTTGGTAGGTTTATTAGTCATTGTAAATTGTCCTGTGATTAGTCTAGGATTAAATTGGAGGTAGCTTGAAGGGCTCTGCATCTCTATAAATAAAAAAAGAAGGGGAACATGACAGGGAAACTTCTTCACTCAGAGGGTGGTGTGAGTGTGGGTTGAGCTGCCAGTGGTAGTGGTGGATACGGGTTCCATTACAACACTTAAGAGAAGTTTGGTTAAGTGTATGGATGAGAGGAGTAGGGAGGGCTACAGTCTGAATACTGGTTAATAGTTCAGCATGGATTAGATGGGCTGAATGGCCTGTTTCTTTCTGTACTGTTCCATGACTCTTGGTTTGTTGCCCATCCTGAACTGCTGTAAGGAAATTAAAGATTAAAGATGAAGATCAGCTTTATTTGTCACATGTACATCGAAACGTCGAAAAATATTTATTTCACACACAGTGAATGCGTCACTTGTGTTAATGACCAATACAGTCCAAAGATAAGACCACAAATATTGCCAGGCTTCTGGCACCAACATACTTACTTACTGACCATTATGCTGCTAATGTTCAAGGCAGCAATAAACATCCTCCATCTCTCTCTGTCCTTGGCCGCTCAGATGTAGAAGGGTTCTTCATTGCCGTTTCTGTAACAGTTTTGTCTGACCAGTCAGTGTTCTTAGCCCTGAGCTGAACCCCTAAACCTGGAGGACAGGTGAACCACTCTTAGTCTGGCCTTTACTCTTTGACCTGTTGGGAATGGGTGACTTTACCAAGAGCCAAAGCACAAAGCCCTGACTCCAGTCAACATAGCTGTCCGTGTCACTGAGGCACGCAAGCCTCCAAACCACAATGAGGTTGTAGTCCTCCTGGAGGATGGCAACAACATAGCATACCCTAATTTACTAATCTTAACCATATGTATTAGAATATGAGAGGAAGTTGTTGCCTTCACTGAGAATAACTCTGTAAATAAATTTCAAAAAGTTCAGTGTAAATTTATTATCAAAGTACATATATGTTACCATACTCTACTTGGAGATTAATTTTTTGCAGCTATTTATGGAAAAATAAGAAAATACAATAGAATTTACCAAAAATCTATATGTAAACTGAAAATGACAAACAACCAAAGTGAAAAGATTGTAAACATCTCCATATTTCTCACTGGCCCTCCAGTTTCAAAGTTCAATGTAAATTTCTTATCAAAGAATATATATGTAACCATATACAACCCTGAGATTCATTTTCTTGTGGGCATACTCAATAAATCCAATAATCATCATAGATTCAATGAAAGACCTCACTAACTGTGTACAACCAGTGTGCAAAATGATAACAAACTGTGCAAATACAAAAATAATTTAAAAATAATAATAATAATTAACTCAATCTGATCACTTACATAAGCACAATCAAGTGGCAAATATCATTCACCAAAATTTTGCTTTAAAATACAAACTCATAAAAGAAACCAGGCCTTATGATAAAGACAAGCCTGATCCAGTTTTAGAGTCAGAATCCCTCAAGTTATATTATGACCAATGGTTGTTACAGATAAGACAATCCATAATCACTGTCTGGATGTAACAATACAGGATAAACAAGCAAGAGCACCTTATTTAATAGATATAGCCAATCCAAACACACGTAACTTACAGAAATCAATAAGTGAAAAACGCCAGAAATATGCTGAATTAAAAGAGGAACATGAATAGGGTATATTTTGTCCCAGTTGTAACATCTACAGCTGGTGTCATCCCAAAGGCAGTCTGCAATAGCATTTAGTAATTAAGGCTATACAGTAATATCAATGTAAATCTTCAGAAAGCCTCAGGACTAAACACCACTAGCATAGTCTGGAAGTTCCTAGAATGTGAGAAATAAGTGTGATTGGCCATGCCTGCTCCTCAGGTTTTACCTGCTTCAGCTGAGAGAAAAAAAATAATAATAAATTAATATTAATACATATCGAGAACATGAGATGAAGATTCTGCTACTTCTTGTGATTTTTTTTGGATTATTTGCTGTCTACTGGATCATATCATATGGAACATGCTTGTAACAGTGTGAACAACACATAAGAGTGTTGCCACTGAAGTTTTATATGGTATTGATCAGACTGCACTTGGAGTATTGTGAGCTGTTTGAGCCCTTATCTAAGAAAGGATCTGTTGGCATTGGAGAGGTTCCACAGGAGGATCTTGAGTGTAATTCAGGGAATGAAAGGGTTAATGTTTGAGAAGTGTTTGGCTCTGGAACTGTACTCCCTGGACTTTACAAGAATGAGTAGGAGTTCATTGAAATTTATTGAATATTGAAAGGATGTGAATGTGGAGAGAATGGTTCGCTCAGTGGGGGAGTCTAGGACCAAAGGACACAGCCTCAGAATAGAGGAATGTACATTTAAAACAGAGATGAGGGTGAATTTCTTTAGCCAGAGGGTTGTGAACCTGTGGAATTCATCACTGAGTAATTTGAAGCAGAGGTTGTTAGGTTCTTTATTAATCAGGGCATCAAAGCTTATGGGGAGACAGCAGGAGAATGGGTTGAAAGGGAAAATAAATCAGCCCTAATGGAATAGCAGAGCAGGCTCAGTGGATTCACTGGACTAATTCTACTCCTATGTTTCATGGTCTTATGGCTTAATTTGCTGTTGATGCCCTTTATAAACTGTGTTCTGTGTTGTTCTGTTGAGCATCGTGGGCATGCTACATTTGTGACATAATGTATGGAGACATGCGAGGGTACTCCAGTACACCATTGGGTGTGTTGGACATTGGTGGTTAACAGAAACAACACATTTCACTGTATGTTTTGATGTAGATATGATAAATAAGCTTGAATCTTGGATCTTGAATGTTTATTCCAGATTCTACTACTTACTGGGGGTTTAAGTTTCTTTTTTGGATTCTTTCCATTGGATCATTCCACATGCAAATTGGCTGCTGTGCTTTTAGCAGTGACAGTACTAAGAAAGAGCATCTTTAAAAAGATCATGGTGTCGGGACCGAAGGCAAGGGTCTGTTCGGTTCTGTTCGCTGCTCCACGACGTTAACTCAGCTCTGTACTGAACTGAGGCTGTGGCTTGCTCCATCGGCAGTGATGTCTTGTTTTGTGCCTCCAGACTTACTTCCATAAAACTTCAGTTTTTAATGTATTTGCTCACTTTTATTGTTTGCAAGACTTTCTTTCTTCTCTGCACATTGGGTGTTTGGTGGTCTATTTTTCATGGATTCTTTTGGGTGTCTTTGTTTTGTGGCTGCCTGCAAGGAGACGAATCTCAAGGTTGTGTTATGTATGCATATTTTGACAATAAATGTACTTTGAACTCATTGTCCACATGTGGAAGGGTTACGTGGATCAAAACCTTCCCAACCTTCCCTCCCTTCCCACAGCATACGCAGCAGAATTTCAGACACCTTCACACACCACTGGTCGCCCTGTTAATGACCACGCTATCCTGAGATGGGGGGTTTTGCTATGCCATTATCACTGTGACATGGTGCATTAATTTATAAGCCATCATGCTGGTGTGAGAGACAACAAACCACCAGAAAGAAAGGAGGAATATATCATGAGCATTGAGAATGGTGGAACAGATTAAGGATTAAGCCTACACGGTACTGTGAAAGGAAAGAGACTTTTAATCATTTCTTTCCTTCAGGGTATAACTGAGTTGGTGGGACAAGGCCAAGCAGTGATAATACATATTTTGACTTTCAGAAGGTCTCTTGGAAAAGATTCACAGCAAAGATACAGACCCGTGAGGACAGAGTGAAAGATTTTATGCTGAATAATAAATGAGCTGAATAACAGGAAAGTGAAAGTAATTATCAGTGAGGAAATTTCTGAGGAGACAACAGGAGGAAAGCCCAGAGTGATATGTCCCGGGATCTCTGCAATCCATGCAGTCTATTTATATCCTTGGCTCGAAGCTGCAGTTAGAGTTGATGCGAGAATCTGTGGGCAATAAGCATTGAGGAATGAGGCAATCGAGCCAGCAATTGAACAGCTGCATTGCTAAAGTTTAGTATTGCTTGCTGTTAAATCTTATTATATATGTGTTATAAATGTTTGCAAAATAAGAAATTGGACCCCTAAGCGATGTGAAATTCATTGAATGTGGAGAAAGGTTGTTGGCCTCCATTAAGGATAACTTAAGAAATCAAAGTTCAAAAAGTTCTAAGTTAATTTAGTATTTAAGTACACATGAACTTCGCAGTCACTTTATTGGATACAGGAGTGGAACCTGGTGTGGTTTTCAGCTACTGTTGCCCATCCACTTAAAAGGTTTGGCGCTTTTTTCATTCAGAGATGCTCTTCTGAACGCCACTGTTGCAATGCCTGTTTATTTGAGTCAGAGTCAGAATCAGATTTAATATCACCGGAGTTTGTTGTGAAATTTGTTAATTTAGAAACATAGAAACATAGAAAATAGGTGCAGGAGTAGGCCATTCGGCCCTTCGAGCCTGCACCGCCATTTATTATGATCATGGCTGATCATCCAACTCAGAACCCTGCACCAGCCTTCCCTCCATACCCCCTGACCCCCGTAGCCACAAGGGCCATATCTAACTCCCTCTTAAATATAGCCAATGAACTGGCCTCGTTTCCTGTGGCAAAGAATTCCACAGATTCACCACTCTCTGTGTGAAGAAGTTTTTCCTCATCTCGGTCCTAAAAGGCTTCCCCTTTATCCTCAAACTGTGACCCCTCGTTCTGGACTTCCCCAAGATCGGGAACAATCTTCCTGCATCTAGCCTGTCCAATCCCTTTAGGATTTTATACATTTTAATCAGATCCCCCCTCAATCTTCTAAATTCCAACGAGTACAAGCCTAGTTCATCCAGTCTTTCTTCATATGAAAGTCCTGCCATCCCAGGAATCAATCTGGTGAACCTTCTTTGTACTCCCTCTATGGCAAGGATGTCTTTCCTCAGATTAGGGGACCAAAACTGCGCACAATACTCCAGGTGTGGTCTCACCAAGGCCTTGTACAACTGCAGTAGTACCTCCCTGCTCCTGTACTCGAATCCTCTCGCTATAAATGCCAGCATACCATTCGTCTTTTTCACCGGCTGCTGTACCTGCATGCCCACTTTCAATGACTGGTGTATAATGACACCCAGGTCTCGTTGCATCTCCCCTTTTCCTAATCGGCCACCATTCAGATAATAATCTGTTTTCCTATTTTTGCCACCAAAGTGGATAACTTCACATTTATCCACATTAAATTGCATCTGCCATGAATTTGCCCACTCACCCAACCTATCCAAGTCACCCTGCATCCTCTTAGCATCCTCCTCACTGCTAACACTGCCACCCAGCTTTGTGTCATCCGCAAACTTGGAGATGCTGCATTTAATTCCCTCATCCAAGTCATTAATATATATTGTAAACAACTGGGGTCCCAGCACTGAGCCTTGCGGTACCCCACTAGTCACCGCCTGCCATTCTGAAAAGGTCCCGTTTATTCCCACTCTTTGCTTCCTGTCTGCTAACCAATTCTCTATCCACATCAATACCTTACCCCCAATACCGTGTGCTTTAAGTTTGCACACTAATCTCCTGTGTGGGACCTTGTCAAAAGCCTTTTGAATATCCAAATATACCACATCCACTCGTTCTCCCCTATCCACTCTACTAGTTACATCCTCAAAAAATTATATGAGATTCGTCAGACATGATTTTCCTTTCACAAATCCATGCTGACTTTGTCCGATCATTTCACCGCTTTCCAAATGTGCTGTTATCACATCTTTGATAACTGACTCTAGCAGTTTCCCCACCACTGACGTTAGGCTAACCGGTCTATAATTCCCCGGTTTCTCTCTCCCTCCTTTTTTAAAAAGTGGGGTTACATTAGCCACCCTCCAATCCTCAGGAACTAGTCCAGAATCTAACGAGTTTTGAAAAATTATCACTAATGCATCCACTATTTCTTGGGCTACTTCCTTACGCACTCTGGGATGCAGACCATCTGGCCCTGCGGATTTATCTGCCTTTAATCCCTTCAATTTACCTAACACCACTTCCCTACTAACATGTATTTCGTACAGTTCCTCCATCTCACTGGACCCTCTGTCCCCTACTATTTCTGGAAGATTATTTATGTCCTCCTTAGTGAAGACAGAACCAAAGTAATTATTCAATTGGTCTGCCATGTCCTTGCTCCCCATAATCAATTCACCTGTTTCTGTCTGTAGGGGACCTACATTTGTCTTTACCAGTCTTTTTCTTTTTACATATCTATAAAAGCTTTTACAGTCAGTTTTTATGTTCCCTGCCAGTTTTCTCTCATAATCTTTTTTCCCCTTCCTAATTAAGCCCTTTGCCCTCCTCTGCTGAACTCTGAATTTCTCCCAGTCCTCAGGTGAGCCACATTTTCTGGCTAATTTGTATGCTTCTTCTTTGGAATTGATACTATCCCTAATTTCTCTTGTCAGCCACGGGTGCACTACCTTCCTTGATTTATTCTTTTGCCAAACTGGGATGAACAATTGTTGTAGTTCATCCATGCAATTCTTAAATGCTTGCCATTGCATATCCACCGTCAATCCTTTAAGTGTCATTTGCCAGTCTATCTTAGCTAATTCACGTCTCATACCTTCAAAGTTACCCCTCTTTAAGTTCAGAACCTATGTTTCTGAATTAACTATGTCACTCTCCATCTTAATGAAGAATTCCACCATATTATGGTCACTCTTACCCAAGGGGCCTCTCACGACAAGATTGCTAATTAACCCTTCCTCATTGCTCAATATCCAGTCTAGAATAGTCTGCTCTCTAGTTGGTTCCTCTACATGTTGGTTCAAAAAACCATCCCGCATACATTCCAAGAAATCCTCTTCCTCAGCACCTTTATCAATTTGGTTCACCCAATCTACAATCTACCCATTTAGCAGCAGCAGTACAATGTAATACATGATAATATAGAAAGATATAAGTGAATCAATACAGTAAGTATATTTATATAGACCGAATAGTTAAACTAAAAATAGTACAAATAAACAGAAATAATATTAAAAAAAAGTCAGGTAGTGTACATGGATTCAATGTCCATTCAGAAATCGGATGGCAGAGGGGAAGAAGTTGCTCCTAGAGTGCTGAGTGTGTGCCTTCAGGCTTCTGTACCTCCTACCTGATGGTAGCAATGAGAAGAGGACATGGTCTGGGTGATGGGGTCCTTAATGATGGATGCTACCTTTCTGAGGCACAACTCCTTGAAGATGTCTTGGAATTTACAGAGGCTAATAGCCACGATGGAGCTGACTAATTATATAACTTTCTGTCGCTACTTTTGATCCTGTGTAGTAGCTCTCCGCCATAGTGATGCAGCCTGTCAGAATGCTTTCCACGTTACATCTGTAGAAGTTTTCTAGTGTTCTAGGTGACAAACCAAACCTCCTCAAACTCCTAATGAAATGTAGCCAATAGCTTGTCTTCTTTATAGCTGCATCGATATGTTGGGACCAGGCTAGATCCTCAGAGATCTTGACATGCAAGAACTAGAAATTGTTCACTCTCTCCACTTCTGAACTCTCTATAAGAATTAATTTGTGTTCTCTCGATTTACCCTTGCTGAAGTCCACAATCAGGTCTTTGGTCTTAATGGCGTAGTGTGAAAGGTTGTTGTGCGACACCACTCAATTAGCTGGTATATCTAACTCCTGCACACCCTCTTGTCTCCAACGGATATTCTACGAACAATGGTCCTGATAACTCCACTCGGAGTTAAGGGCTTTCTTCTTCTTCAATGGTTATATTATCAGCAAATTTATAGATGGCATTTGAGCTACACCTAGCCACACAGTCATGGGTCTAGTGTGAGTAAACCAGTGGGCTAAGCACACACCCCTGAGGTGTGCCAATGTTAATCGTCAGTGAGGAGGAGATGTTATCACCAATCCGCACAGATAGTGGTCTTCCGGTTAGGAAGTCGAGGATCCAATTGCAGAGGCAGGTACTGAGGCCCAGGTTCTGTAGTTCATCAATGAGGACTTTGGGAATGATGGTGTTAAACATTCAGCTATAGTTAATGAACAGCATCCTAACATAAATGTTTGATTTGTGCAGTGATCTGGAGTCGTGTGAAGAGCCATTGAGATTGTGTTTGCTGTAGGCCTATTGTGGTGCTAGGCAAATTGCAGTGGGTCCAGGTCCTTGCTGAGTTAGGAGTTGATTCTAACCATGACCAACCTCTCAAAACATTTCATCACTGTAGATGTTAGTGCTACATGGCGATAGTCGTTAAGGCAACTCACGTTACTCTTCTTTGGCATTGGTATATTGTTGCCCCTTTTGTAGCAGGTAGGAACTTCCAGCTATAGCAGTGAGAGATTGAAAATGTCCTTGAATACACTCGCCAGTTGGTTGGCACAAGTTTTCAGAACCTTATCAGGTACTCCATCGGGGCCTGTCGTCTTGCGAGGGTTCACCCTCCTGAAAGAGCCTGACATCAGCCTCCAAGACAGAGATCGCAGAATCTTCACAGCTGTAGTTATATGCTCCCTTTCAAAGCGGGCATAAAAGGTATTGAGCTCATCTGGTAAAGAAGCATCGCTGCTATTCATGATGTTGGATTTTGCTTTGTAGGAAGTAATGTCTTACAAAATTACCAGAGTAGATGTGCATCCGTTATCAGCTCCAAACTTATTTGGAATTGTTTCTTTGCTCTTGAAATAGCCATCCATAAGTCATACCTGTTTTTTCTTGTCCAGACCTCAGTCACCAGACTTAATTGCCACTGATCTAGCCCTCAGCAGATGATGATCCTCTTGGTTCATCCATAGCTTTTGGTTTGGGAATGTATAGCAAGTTCTCATAGGCACACACTCATCTACACAGGTTTTAATGAAGTTGGTAATAACTGTGGCGTATTCATCCAGATTCAAAGATGAATCCCTAAATACAGTCCTGTCAGAATCAAAATCAGAATCAGCTTTATTATCACCAGCATGTGATGTGAAATTTGTTAACTTAGCAGCAGCAGTTCAATGCAATACATAATCTAGCAGAGAGAAAAAAATAATAATTAAAATAAAAATAATAATTCTAATAAATAAACAAGTAAATCAATTATGTATATTGAATAGATTTTTAAAAATGTGCAAAAACAGAAATACTGTATATTAAAAAAGAAGTGAGATAGTGTCCAAAGATTCAATGTCCACTTAGGTTATTCCATTCACTTGCCAGATCATCCTGTTCTTACTCTCACTGCTACATGACATAAGCAGCAATCCAGAGATTCCCACCTGGAGATCACGTTTCTCAGCTTTCTACCTAGATCCATGAAGACTCTCTTCAAGACCTCCCCACCTTCCAAGACATTTGGCTGCTCGCCTTCACTCTTGAGAATGCCATGGACCCAATCCGAGACCGCCCTGATCCTGGCACCAGGAGGGCAAGATACCATGTGGGTGTCTCTATTGCAGCCACAGAATCTCGTCTCTGTTCCTCTGACTAAGGAGTCTCCTATCAATACTGCAGTCCTACTACCTCTATAATATAATTTATATACTAAATTGAGACTCATTTTCTTGCTAACGTTCCCAGGGGAAAAAAATTACAATAAGATTTACAGAAAAATTGTACTTGAATAGATAACGACAAAGAAAGCAGCGTTCATTATTAAGGTCGCTCACTATGCAGGCCATGCTCTTCTCCTGTTGCTGCCATCTGGAAGGAGGTCCACACCACCAGAATCAGACTCAGATATTACCCTTCAAACATCAGGCTCCAAAACCAGCATGCATAACCTCAATTGCCCCATCACTGAACTGATTCCACAACCTATGAACTCAGGTTCAAGGATTCTGCAACTCATGTTTTCAGTTTTTATTTGTCTATTTGTTTGTTTATTTGTATGTAACGCTCAGCTATATTGGCTCATATTTACCTAGGGGAAACCTGGTCCGCCGCCCAACCTTGTCTCCCAATTTCGTCGGTTGCTGCGCAAATGCCACCTGATTTGGCTTCAAACATTAATCATCAGCCAGCACACAATGTACATTTTACCAATTACACTTTATAAATCTTACTAGGACTAGAGATTAATGGAGGTACAATACAAAAGGGAATCGAAAAGGCACCAAACTTATCAAAGTTCAGTTTCTTCTTGCACACGACTGGAGCTTGTGACCTTCCTTCTTCCCCCTGCGATCCACTCGGACCCCCTTGACTCGCAGCTCGGGATCACCCGCAGTGATCAACCAGAACACTCCCAGCACGTCCGTCGTCCTCCCGGTCTCTCCTCCAACTCCCCGCCAAAACTCCCGTTTCCCAGCCATATGAGACAGCATATCACCCCAAAACAGAATAACATGGACACACATTGGTTCACTTCTCCCTTATCAATAAGATAACCCAAACCATCTGCAGTGAGAGAACCTTCTCAGCAGTTACCATAACAAAGAAGCCATTTTGATTAACTTATGCAGTAACATAGAAACATAGAAAATAGGTGCAGGAGTAGGCCATTCAGCCCTTCGAGCCTGCACCGCCATTCAGTATGATCATGGCTGATCATCCAACTCAGAACCCTGCACCAGCCTTCCCTCCATTCCCGCTGATCCCTTTAGCCACAAGGGCCATATCTAACTCCCTCTTAAATATAGCCAATGAACTGGCCTCAACTGTTTCCTGTAGCAGAGAATTCCACAGATTCACCACTCTCTGTGTGAAGAAGATTTTCCTCATCTCCGTCCTGAAAGGCTTCCCTTTTATCCTCAAACTGTGACGCCTCGTTCTGGACTTCCCCAAGATCGGGAACAATCTTCCGTCATCTAGCCTGTCCAATCCCTTTTCAATTTCATACGTTTCAAAAAGATCCCCCCTCAATCTTCTAAATTCCAGAGAGTATAAATCTAGTCGATTCAGTCTTTCATCATATGAAAGTCCTGCCATCCCAGGAATCAATCTGGTGAACCTTCTTTGTACTCCCTCTATGGCAAGAATGTCTTTCCTCAGATTAGGGGACCAAAACTGCACACAATACTCCAGGTGTGGTCTCACCAAGGCCTTGTACAACTGCAGTAGTACCTCCCTGCTCCTGTACTCGAATCCTCTTGCTATGAATGCCAGCATACCATTCGCCTTTTTCACCGCCTGCTGTACCTGCATGCCCACTTTCAATGACTGGTGTATAATGACACCCAGGTCTCGTTGCACCTCCCCTTTTCCTAATCGGCCACCATTCAGATAATAATCTGTTTTCCTGTTTTTGCCATCAAAGTGGATAACTTCACATTTATCCACATTAAATTACATCTGGCATAAAAGAAGAAACTCCTTTCATGTATAAGCACAGCTTACCCTCTTTTGCACACTGGTTGTGTGCCAATGTTTGTGTGCAGTTTTTCATTGATTCCATTGTATTTCTTGGTTCAACTGTGAATGCCTGCAAAAAATGAATCTCAGGGTAGTATGTGGTGATGTATAGATCCTTTGATAATACGTTTACTTTAAACTTCGAATGTTGATCCCGATTTTGATGCATAACAGATCATACAGTGTCTGTGAAGGAAGAAACATTTCAAGTTAATGTTTTAAGGTAATCAGATTTAGTATCACCGGTATATGTTGTGATATTTGTTAACTTTGCTGGAGCAGTACAATGCAATAAATGATAAATGTAGAGAAAAAAATTGAAATACAGTCGGTATATATATGTATATTGAATAGTTATAAGTAGTGTAAAAACAGAAATAAAAAGTAGTGGAGTTGTGTTCACGGGTTCAATGTCCATTCAGAAATTGAACGGCAGAAGAGTAGAAGTTGTTCCTGAATCACTGAGTGTGTGCCTTTAGAGTTCTGTACCTCCGTCCTAATGGCAACAATAAGAACAAGCCATGATCTGGGTGATGGACAGCATATTTCTGAAGCACCACTCCTTGAAGATGTCTTGGATACCATGGAAGCTAGTGCCCATGATGGAGCTGACTAATATTACAACTCTCTGCAGCTGACTTTGATCCAATGCAGTAGCCACCCCACCCCTTCACAAGCCCCATACGGTGATGCAAACAGTCAGAATACTCTCCATGGTACATTTGTAGACTCCTCACTAAAGGAAATGTCCTTTCCATGTCCACTCTATCGAGACCTTTCAATATTCGAGAGGTTTCACTGAGAACCCACCCTATTCTTCTAAACTCCTGTACTTTGATGTAGATGTGATAAGTAAATCTGAGTATAAAACTGTGACCTTTGTTCTCGAAAACTGGTAAAGCTATAAAAACAGCATGCATCCACCATTATCTAAGTTCTTGTTTAAACCTCATAACCTTAGGATTTACATACTGAAGGCAAAATCTGAATACACATTGTAATTCGAACAATTGTAATTGATGAAAATAGCATTAGTTAATTAATAATAACCTATTATATTGTGCACAAGCTTTTCCTGAACCAGATTTATCCTTTCAAAGAAGCTGCATTTATTGGGAATGGAGTTCTCTATTAATTTTGCTTACAGTTGTATTATCTTTTTGCAAAAGCTCTGCAATTTCATTTAATTTCAAATGCTTATACTGACAGGAGGAGACTGCAGGGTTCAGTATTAACAATTGCATAATGATTGTGCCCATTAGAAAGGATTATGCAAAGTGAGTGTAGTGTAAAATCTTCATCGGTAAGGGCTCTTCATTCTTCCTTAATCTCCAAATGATTATTGCAATGTACTCCCTGTTGAAGAGGGCTCAGGGAAATGTGGATACTGCAGGTGAAGGCTGTAACTATGATAAAGTACACCATAGTATTATAACACACACAAAATGCTGGTGGCATTGATGGAAAGTAATAAACAGTTGATGTTTCAGACTGAGGCCCTTCATCAGGACTGGAAAAGAATGGGGCAAGGAGGTATACCTTAATCTGACTTCTTTCTCCTTCCTTCCCAGACCTGATGAAGGGTCTCGACTCGAAATATTACCTGTTTATTTCTCTCCATAGATGCTGTGGGACCTGCTGAATCACACAACCATTTTGTGTGTGTTACTTTCAAGTTGGCAGTGTCAAGAATCCATGGTGATAAAACTTCCCCAATTTCCCAGAATCTAAAGGGCCCCCAGATACCTACTTGCATTGCCAGGAGCAACGTTTGGCCATTACCAGCTCGGTTTCCCTGCCTCAGGTGAAGTTTCCATCAGTGTTTAGTGTGAGAAGAACAATGGTTATTAAATATTTTCATTAATTCCAAGTTTGGTTTAATTCAGCATTATCTAAGGTATTACAGTATGAATCCTGCGTCGTCAGATAGAAGCGTCAGAATGTCATGTTGAAAAAGGATAATAACACAATTCTGTTAATATTCTTGGTGATAAATCTAATCTCTCTCAAGTCTGGTCTTTATTGCAAAATTTATCTGCTGAGGGAGAAGCATGAGTATTAAGAGGACAACTTCTGAGTATATTGACTGATTGCATCACACCCTAGTATAAAAACACCAATGCCTTTTAATGGAAAATCCCACAAAAACTAATGGATACAGCTCAGTCCATCACTGTAAATCCCTCCTACCACTGAGCACATCTATATGAATGTTGTCACAGGTAAACAGATTCTATCATCAGAGGTCACCACCACCCAGGCCATACTCTCTTCTCGCTGCTGACATCAGGAAGAAGGTGCAGGAGCCTCAGAACCCATGCCACCAGATTCAGGAACAGTTATTACCCCTGAACCATCAGGCTCTTAAATCACAGGGGATAACTTCACTCTTCTTCACCCACCCCAACACTAAACTGTAAATACAAGTTTGAGGGAAATCTAAACTGTTCCCTCAACTTCTGGGCTCAGTTTCTAGGACTCTTCATCCCATATCATTGATATCTATAGCTTATTTATTTATTTTCTTTATATTTGCACAGTTTGTTGTCTTTTGCACATTGGCTGTAAGTCCATCTTGTTGTGTGCGGTCTTTCATTGATTCTATTGTTCTTCTTTATATTGTTATGTACCCCATAACTGGGTTGCTAAACCAGCAGAAATGGACCACTTAGTTGGAGTCTGGATTACTGGAACTAAGAAAGTTTTATTTAAGAAATAAGCAACACAGTACTCTAATCATAAGGATATAAATGCAACAGGTTAGCAATGATAAAACACACATGTACACAGAACTAGGATAATAGGATCAATCAAGCTCTATCGCAGTCTAGGGGTAAAATGATCAGTCTCAAGTGACACAGAGTTCAATTCAATTTAGTTCAGTTCGCAGTAATCGCTGTTGTGCCATTGGGGAGGGAGAGAGAGAGAATGAATATGCAAATCGGATTCCAAACAGACCTTCGATATTCCTCGCAGTTAGCTTTCGGGCGAGCCCTTTGTAATGTGACCTTTGTTGAGGTCACCGACTGTGACCCCTCCGTTCCAGATATGATTGTTCTTCTGCGGTGAACCCGGCACCCAGGCAAGGGCGGACACACACACTGGGTTCCCGCTGACCGTACCGTTCCACCCTGTGTGTCTATGGCTGGTCCCGCGACCAGACCTCCAAAACTCCACCAACTTGTGGGGGCACACCGCTTCCAGGGCCTCGTTACCTCGCGGTGTCGTGGTGTCTGTTGCCTTAGCGAACCTGTCTCTTTTTTCCCCCTGCTGGGGTATCGCCTGTCCATCAAACTTCAAACAGTTCAGGTTCAAAGCAACCGGTCTTGACAATACTTGGAACTGTGTCTCCTTTTCGTTAATCTCTCTCGCCCTCCATTAACATTTCTGAATGTTCCCCCATTGTCCTCTTATCCGCATCAATCTTCTGATAAGTTGGTCTGTTGTCACAATATTCACTGTGAATGCCCACAAAAACAAATTTCAGGGTTGTATATGGTGATATATATTACTTTGATAATAAATTTACTTTGAATTTTGAACTTAATGTAATGTGAGAGTTTCTTAATGCCCTTAACTTCTTCGTTCTACCACTGTGTATGTGGCATTGGCTTAGAGAATGGCCCTTCATTATTTCAAAGTCAAAGTAAGTTTATTATCAAATACAATTCATATGTCATCATATACAACTCTGAGATTCAATTCCTTGTAGACATTCACAGTAAATTGAAGGAAACACAACAGCATCAATGAAGAATGACGCACTAAAGTCGAACAAACAACCAACATGCAAAAGACAAAAAACTGATCAAATACCAAAAGGAAAACAAAATAATAATAATAATAGACAAACAAGTAATAAATAATATTGAGAACATGAGCTGTAGGGTCCTTGAAATTGAGACCATAAGTTGTGGAATCAGTTTAGAGTTGAGGTGAGTGAAGTTGTCCACGCTGGTTCAGGAGCCAAATGATTAAAGGATAATTACTATTCCTGAACCTGGTCAAAGTGAAGTTAATATATCACCATATACAAACCTGAGCTTCATTTTCTTGTGAGCATACTCAATAAATCTATAAAATGATAACCATGCAGAATCAAGGAAAGACCCCCCCCAACTAGGACATTCAACCAGAGTGCAGATAACAACACTGCAAATACCAAAGAAGAAATCACAGTAATAAATAAATAAGCAATAAGTATGGAGAACATGAAGTGAAGAGTGCTTACAAGTGAGTTCTTGGGGTGTGGGAACATTTCAATTGATGAGGGAAGTTATCCCCTCTGGTTCAAGAGCCTGATGGGAAATAACTGTTTCTGAACCAAGTGGTGTGAGTCCTGAAACTCCTGGATTATCTTCCTGATAGCAGCATCCACAAGAGAGCAGGTCCTGGGCAGCGGGGGCCCCTGATGATAGTTGCTGCCATCCTGCGCACCGCTCCTTGCAGATGAGTTCAGTAGTGGGGAGGGCTTTGCCTGTGATGGACTGGTCCCTATCCACTACTTGTCTGAGGATTTTCTGTTCATCATTTGATGTTATCTGTATTTATTGATGGAGTTAAGCTGTCATCACTTTTCAAATGTCAGCTCCTAATTTTGCGTAGATAACATCATCTGTTCAATGGCAGATAAATCTGAAAGCTACTTTTCTCTCTCATCCTTATATGTTTTGAAGCACTTTACAATTGCAGCACATTAATAATTGTCACAGTGTTTTGGGGGCTGTTCTGTCTGTTCAAGCATGGAAGGAAGTTGAAAGGAAAAGATAGTTTAGCTGAAGTTGGAATTTAAAATCACAAAAGGAAGCTGATCTTTAATTGAGAAAATAAGGAGTAATATCACAGAATAAGTGTCTCAGCCCATTTATTCCTTTTTCTAGATGCTACCTGACCTGCTGAGTTCCTTCAGCATATCGTGTGTATTGTTCTGATTTTCCAGCATCTATAGAATCTCTTGTGTTTGTAACATTACAGATTGAAGTTTATTTATCAGGTGTACATTGAAACAGACAGTGAAATGTATTGTTTATGTTAACAACCAGCACACCTAAGTGTCACCACACATTCTGGTACTAACATAACACACAAACAATGCTTGGCACAGCAAGCAACAAAGCAGCATCAGCGAAAACAAGCCTAAAAAATACCCTAAAGCACGTTCATTCCTCTCACCCACTAACAAACCAAAATAGTTCTGCAACCCTAGGACAGGCTCCAGTTTCAGGAACAATGAGCTTCCAACGTCCCCAGTAGACTTCAGAATCATAGACCCAAGGCTTTGGGCATCAGGTTTTGACTTCCAGACTTCCGATTGATCTTTGGTATCATCCCCTGGGATTAGCCAATGTCAGGACCCAGTCTTTGTCTTTGCTTGCACGCATCCACAGAGTTTGCCACTGAATGTATCTTATTAACTGTCGTTGTTTAAGCAAGGTTTATTCCATTGATTCTTCATTCTCCATTTTGTTCTGTGGATGCATTGGGCAGGCTGGTTCTTCTAAGTGTAGGATGTAGAATAGTACAGCACAGTGCAGATCATTCAGCCCATGATATGGTACTGACCTTTTAATCTATTCCAAGATAAATCTTACCCTTCCCTGCCACATAGCCCATATGCCCATCTAAGAGTCCCTTAAATGTCCATAATTTATCTGCCTTCACCACTACCCCTGCAGCACATTCCACAAAACCACTACTCTCTGTGTAGAAGACCTATCTCTGAAATTCCTTCCAACACTTTCCTCCAATCATCTTATAATTATCGCCTCTTGTGTTAGCCATTTCGGCCCTGGGACAAAGAGTCTCTGGTTGTCCATGCCTCTTATCATCTTGTACACTGCTATCAAGTCAAAATTCAAATTAAATTTATTATCAAAGTGCACATATGTCACCATATACAACCCAGAGATACGTTTCCTTGTTGGCATTCACACTAAATACAAAGAAACACAATAGAATTAATGAAATACCGTACACAACAAGAATGGACAAGTAACCAATGTACAAAAGTCAACAGACTGTGCATACACAAAAATAAATAAAATGAAATAATAATAAATAAATAAACAAACAAATGAATAGATAGATAGCTAGATTGATAGATAAATATTGAGATATATACTGTAGAAATGTGGAATCAGTTCAGTGATGGGCTGAGTGAAGAATCCACTCTGGTTCAAGAACCTGATGGTTGAGAAGTAATAACTGTTCCTGAACTTGGTGATGTGGAAAATAAAGATGAAAGTCTCCTTTCATACTCCTTTTCTCGAAAAAGAAACACCCTATCATGCTCAACCCATTCTCATAAGGCATGCTCTCTAATAGAGGCAGCAATCTAGTAAATCTCCTCTACTCCCTCTATAAATCTTTCACAACCTTCCTTTAATGAGGTAACAAGAAATGAGTGCAATATTCCAAGTGTGGGATAAAGAGAATTTTGTAGAGCTGCAAGTTGTCTTGCAATCCTTGAACTCAAACCGTGAGTAATTAATAAACTTCTTGGTTTAGAACAGGTGTTCTCAACCTCGGGTTCATGGACCCCTTGGTTAATGGTAGGGCTCCACTGCATAAGAAAGGTTGGGAACCCCTGGTTTAGAAGGATAGATATCTTATGGAAACATTTTAGACTCATCATCATTAGTGTGTACCATGTCATATGACGTGGGAAGTCATTGTCTTTCCGTGACCATGATTGCTGTTGGCAGATTTTTCCACAGAAGTGTTGCCATTACCTTCTTCTGGACAGTGTCTTTACAAAGCTGGTGACCCTAGCCACTATCAATACTCTGCAGAAAATGTCTACCTGATGTCAGTAGTCACACGACCAAGGCTTGTGATATGCACCAGTACGACCACCCACCACTTGCTCTCATGGCTTCACATGACCCTGATCTAGGCAGGTGCTACACCTTGCCCAAGAGTGATCTGCAGGCTGGGAAAGGGAAGGAGCATCTTACACTATGTTTGGTAAAGATGTATCTCCACCCCACCACCCAATTTTCGACTGTGAAGGTATTTGTCAGGGTAGATGCTGAGAGCATGTTTCCCTAGGGGTAAATATAAATTAATCTTGTACATGTTCAGAATGAAGAGTTGTTCCCTTAAGTTATTCCAATTAATTTTGAAGAATTTCTTCTCCAAAAACAGTATGGATTTTTGGAATTGTGGAGATCTGGTCGTAGAATAATACAGCATGGGATCAGGCCCATCGGCCCAACCTGCCGTCAAGTTGCCTATCTATACTAATTCCATTTATCGACATTAGGCTCCTCTAGCTCCAAACATAAGACTCTTGCACAGTCCTGTATTTGTCAACATGGAGCGGAGAACGAGTGTGTGAATCTGGGAGGAGCAAAGGATGTTGGGAATAGTAACAGGGGAAACCCATGGGAGAGGTGTGGGACAGGTGGTAAAGAAGGAGTGCCAGGGGCAGGGGTTGGCACTGGTACAGACACACTCAGTCCTGAGTCACCAGGCAAGATCATTTGATTCCAATTAGTTGGTTTATTGATCATTACAGAATGTCTCTCTGGTGCTTCCCACACCCTTCCCCTTTTTCCTACATGATTCCCCTCTCCCTGCTCCCATCCCACTCTCAGTCCACAATAGAGACCCATATCAGAATCAGGTTTATCATCACTCTCATATATCATGAATTTTTTTTTATTTTGCAGCAGCTGTAAAATGCAATGCATAAAATTACTACAGTACTGTCGAAGTCACTTTTAAATGCTTTTCCAAAGTCATTGAATATAGTTAAGGATAGATTTTAAAATATTTCAGCAGGTCAAGAGGCACCTACAGAAAGAGGAACAGAGTTTTATTTCAAAGACCCCCTTATCAGTTATTAGACCATAAGACCATAATCTTGATGTCTGTGAGCTTTGCGGTGATTTGTCCGACTAATATGATGAACTGTGACGAGGCTTTGGGCGTACTCCAGATGTTCCGGGGATTCGGACCTATGGATTCAAATTTGGTTTGGAATGCTGTTGCTTGCTTGTATTATTTCTATGATTTGTGTGTATTTTTCATTCTATCTGCATTGGGTGCTGGTCTTCCTTTTTTTATTTGGGTTCTTTTCAGGTTTCTTGCTTTATGACTGCCTGTAAGCAGAGAAATCTCAAGATTGTATAATTTTTACATTCTTTGATAATAAATGTACTCTGAACTTTGAACGAAGACAAAAGAGCAGAAATAGGCTATCCAGCCCATCAAGTCTATTCTGCCATTTCATAATGGCTGATTTATTATCCCTCTCAAGCCTATTCTCTTGCCTTCTTTTGTTTTCCTAATTAACTCTGTATCTCTTCCAACAGGTGCTCTGTGTTCTGTTGGAGTTTTTCAGTATTTTCTGCTTTTATTTCTAATTTTAAATTTATCCTTCTGAATCTTTTTAATAATTTAAACATGACTTGAAATCTTAAATGTCCATAACTCAATGAATTTGACTATAGTTGCATTGGCTGCATATACCCGTGGGCTCACTCTGAAGCTATTGATCAACAGTAATCATCCGATCGTTAAATAAATGTTAAGTACCGTTAAACAGTGATTGAAAAATTACCTCCAATAGGACATGGAGACTTGCAAGATCTGATGCCAAATTTTCATCTTTTACTTCCTCGTTTAAAGAAAAGAGTTGAATAGTGTTGGAAAACAAGTCCTAACATGGCATTAGCCTGCACCTTGAGGAGACACTTTATAGTTGGGCCTTCACTTCTCTCTTAAGATTGTCCAGTCTCACCAGAAATGACTGTGGTGTTTATTGTGAACATCATAGTCCCACAGCAATCAATTTCATGACAGATTAACATCATCTGAAACTTGCTGTTGTTTACTGAAGCCATGATTTCACTTCTTAAAGATGAATGCCTACTGCTGTCAATCACTGGTGGGAGCCATTTCACAAATTTAGGTTGGAGGAAGCTAGGGCCAAGTGTGAAACACGAGGGCTGGACTTTATCCATGGGCACGTTGGACACGTTGGAGGGATTCTCAGGGACCCAGGAAGTCCTTCAGAGCCATGGTGAAGCTGCAAAGCAAGGAGAGTGAATTCAACCTCAAGACTGGATCCAAAAGATGTCAATGAAATAATGGTTAATGATCTCGGAGGTTGAGAAAACACAGACTAGTTCTTTTAGAGTTGTCTGCTGTGAAAAGGGAGAGCAGCTTCAAGTTGCTAAATGTCAACATCTCTGAAGATCTATCATGGGCACAACATACTTTATTGATGCAATCACAAAGAAGGCAAACCAGTGGCCATATTTCATCAGGAGTTAATGACATTTGGTATGTCACCAAAGACTCTAGCAAATTTCTACAGATTTACCGTGAAAGCATTCTGACTGGTTGCATCACCATCTGGTTTTGGTGGGGCCAATGCACAGCACTGGAAAAACTGCAGAGGACCGCACACTCAGCCAAGTCCATCATAACACATCCATCCCCACCATCAAAGACATCTTCAAAAGGTGATATCTCAAGATCCACATTAACTGTCCCCATCACCCAAAGCATGCTCTTTTCTCATTACAACCACCAAGGAGGAGGTACAGGAGCTTAGGGACACACGTTCAATATTTAGAAACAGCTTCTTCCCCTTCATTGACGAGCCGCAGCTCCTTAGGGACCACGTTAGGGAACTGGAACTGCAGTTCGATGATCTTCATCTGGTCAGGGAAAGTGAGGAGGTGATAGAGAAGAGCTATAGGCAAGTAGTCACACCAGGGTCTTGGGAGACAGATAAGTGGGTAACAGGAGAGAGAAGGACGAGAGTCAGATTCTAGAGAGTACCCCTGTGGCTGTCCTCCTTAACAATAAGTACTCCTGTTTGAGTACTGTTGGGGGGCAGGGACCTACCTAGGGGAAGCAACAGTGGCCACTCCTCTGGCACAGAGTCTGGCCCTATGGCTCGGAAGGGTAGTGAAAGGGAGAGGATGGTAACAGTGATAGGGGACTCTATAGTTAGGGGGTCAGACAGGCGATTCTGTTGACACAGGAAAGAAACACGGATAGTAGTTTGCTTCCCAGGTGCCAGGGCCTGGGATGTTCCTGATCATGTCCATGATATTCTGAAGTGGGAAGGTGAACAGCCAGAGGTCGTGGTACATATTGGTACCAACGGCATAGGTAGGAAAAGTGAGGAGGTCCTGAAAACACTCTACAGGGAGTTAGGAAGGAAGTTGAGAATCAGGACCTCAAAGTTAGTAATCTTGGGATTACTGACTGAGCCACGCGGCAGTGAGTATAGGAATAGAATGAGGTGGAGGATAAATGCGTGGCTGAGAGTTTGGAGCAGGGGGCAGGGATTCAGATTTCTGGATCATTGGAACCTCTTTTGGGGCAGGCACGACCTGTACAAAAAGGATGGTTTGCACTTGAATCCGAGAGGGACCAATATCCTGGCGGGAGGGTTTGCTAATGCTATTGGGGAGAGTTTAAACTAGAATTGCTTGGGGGTGGGAACCAAACTGAAGAGATGGAGGAAGGGGCAGCTGGCTCATAAATAGAGAATGCTTGGAGACAGTGTGAGAGGGAGGATAGGCAGGTGATAGAGAAGAGATACACTCAGACCAATGGTTTGAAATGTGTCTATTTTAATGCAAGAAGCATCATGAATGAAGTGGATGAGCTTAGAACATGGATCAGTACTTGGAGCTGTGATATTGTGGCATTTACAAAGACTTAGATGGCTCAGGGGCAGGAATGGTTACTTAGAGTGCTAGGCTTTAAATGTTTCAGAAAGGGCAGGGAAGGGAGGCAAAAGATGTGGGGACGTGGCACTGCTGATCAGGGATGGTGTCACAGCTGCAGAAAAGGAAGAAGTCATGGACGGATTGACTACGGAATCTCTGTGGGTGGAAGTTAGAAACAGGAAGGGGTCACTAACTCTACTGGGTGTTTTTTATGGACCACTCAATAGTAATAGGGACATCGAAGAGCAGATAGGGAGACATTTTGAAAAGGTGTAATAATAAGTGTTGTCATGGTGGGAGATTTTAATTTCAAAAATATTGATTGGCATCTCCCTAGAGCAAGGGTTTTAGATGGGGTAAAGTTTGTTAGGTGTGTTCAGGAAGTTTTTCTGACACAGTATGTAATTAAGCTTACGAGAGGAGAGGCCGTACTTGATTTGTTATTGGGAAATGAACCTGGTCAGATGTCAGGTCTCTCAGTGGGAGAGCATTTTGGAGATAGTGATCATAATTCAATCTCCTTTACAATAGGATTGGAGAGGGATAGGAACAGGTGAGTTAGGAAAGTGTTTATTTGGAGTAAGGGGAAATATGAAGCTATCAGGCAACAACTTGGAAGCATAGATTGGGAACAGATGTTCTCAGGGAAATGTATGGAAGAAATGTAGCAAACGTTCAGGGGATGTTTGAGTGGTGTTCAGCATAGGTACATTCCAATGGGACAGGGAAAGGATAGTAGGTACAGGAACTGTGGTGTACAAAGGCTGTTGAAAATCTAGTCAAGAAAAGAAAAACTTATGAAAGGTTCAAAAAACTAGGTAATGACATAAGAAGGTCTTGGCGAACAGGATGAAAGAAAACTCCAAGGCTTTCTACGAGAGCATGAGGATAAGACATGACAGAATAGGACCAATCAAGTGTGACAGTAGAAAAGTGTATCTGCAACTGTAGGAGATAGCTGAGGTACTTAATGAATACTTTGCTTCAGTATTCACCATGGAAGAGGATCTTGGCAATTGTAGGGATAACTTACTGCGGACTGAAAAGCTTGAGCATGTAAACATTAAGAAAGAGGATGTTCTGGAGGTTTTGGAAAGCATCAAGTTGGATAAGTCTCCAGGACCGGATGAGATGTGCCAGTGCTGAAATGCTTAACATGAGAGGGCACAGTTTCAAGGTGCTTGGAAGTAGGTACAGAGGAGAGGTCAGGGATAAGTTTTTTTACGCAGAGTGATAAGTGCGTGGAATGGGCTGCCAGCAACAGTGGTGGAGGCGAATACAATAGGGTCTTTTAAGAGAATCTTGGTTAGGTACATGGAGCGTAGAAAAATAGAGGGCTATGGGTAACTCCAGGTAATTTCTAAATTAAGTACACGTTCAGCACAGCATTGTGGGCTGAAGTGCTTGTACTGTGCTGTAGGATTTCTCTGTTTCTCTGTTTCTATTTCGAAACAGTTCATGAACCCATGAAGACTACCTCACTACTTTTCTCTTTTTGTTCTATTTATTGATTTATTTTATTTTATTTCATATTATAACATAGCAATATATTGCAACATAGTGCTTCCATGAAACAACATATTTCCTAACATATGTGTGATAATAAACCTGATTCTGTTTCTGATTCCGATTCTGTTTCTGTTTCCTTTTCTGATTCGGAATCTGATTCTGATTTTGATTCTAACTTTGATTCTGACTCTGATTCTGATTCTGTATTTAATTCTGATTCTGACTCTGATTCTATTTCTGATTCTGAATGTGACACAGTCAAAGACAATGCAAACATCAGCAGCTGCCAGCTTTTAACTATTGCCAGTGATGAAGCTGCATCAACTTCTCTTGCAAGAGGGTGAGAACTTTTCTCACCTGTATTTTGCAGTGTTCACTTTCCTAAGGTAGGGTGTAAGGCAGTGATAAGTGTGTGTATGGTGGGCAGGGGGTGGCATTGGAAACTGGGAACCTAAAGACCAGTCCTTGTGTTAAAGGGCTCTCGATATGCGAGAGTTTTTGGATGGGAGGGAGGAAGGGCTCTCTATATGTGAGAGTTTTTGGATGGGAGGGAGAAAAGGGGCTTATTTTGCTGTTGTTGTTTTGTTGCTTGTTGTGTTCTTAGGTTGTGTTGGTTGGTAACACAAATGACACAATTCATAAACACAGGAGATTCTGCAGATGCTGGAAATCCAGAGCAACACACAAACAAGATCCTGAAGAAACTCGGCAGGTCAGGCAGCATCTATAGAAATGAATAAACAGTCAATGTTTTGGCTAAGATTCTTCATCAGGACTATTTCAACATAGATGAGATAAATAAATGAATCTGAATCCCAGGGTATGCCCTTTTCTCACTGTTACCATCAGGTAGCAGATACAGAAGCCTGAAGGCAAACACTCAGCGACTCAGGAACAGCTTCTTCCCCTCTGCCATCCGATTCCTGAATGGACTTTGAAGCTTTGGACACTACCTCACTTTTTTTAATATACAGTATTTCTGTTTTTCCACATTTTTAATAATCTATTCAATATATATAATTGATCTGCTTGTTTGTTTATTATGTTTTATTTAATTTATTATTATTGTTATTATCTTTTCTCTGCTGGATTATGCATTGCATTGTACTGCTGCTGCTGTTAACAAATTTCACGTCATATGTCGGTGATAATAAACCTGATTCTGATGATTTGGAAATGGAAACAGTTGATGGTTTCATTGACTTTGACCAGTGTGGAAAATTATTAATCAGTCATTCTGCGTACATAACAAATGCAGATGGTAAAAACATCAAATCCCCCCCTCCCCCTTCCACTTTCAAATCTCTTACTAGCTCTTCCTTCAGTTAGTCCTGATGAAGGGTCTCGGCCTGAAACGTCGACTGTACCTCTTCCTAGAGATGCTGCCTGGCCTGCTGCGTTCACCAGCAACTTTCATGTGTGTTGGTTGGTAAAAACATTGACTCTTTACACAAGGTAACTAAAAACTACCGATGCTGAGGTTCCACTGAGGTTGAGGGACTACAACCAGAGGCCATGTGTTAAGGATGGAAGGTGAAAAGTTTAAACGGAATGTGAGGGGCAACTTCTTCACTCAGAGGTTTGTGAGAATGGGGAACGAGCTGCCAGCACAAGTGGTGCATGCAAGTTCAGTTTCAAAGCTTAAGCGAAGTTTGGATAGGTACATAGATGGGAGGGGTATAGAGGATCTGGTCCCGGTGCAGGTCGATGGGAATAGGCTGTTTAAATGGTTTGGCGTGGGGTATCTGGGCCAAAGGAGCTGTTTCTATCCTACTCTTTTCCATGGCTGTATGCTGGAATCTGAAGCAACAAACAGTTCTCTGGAGGTGTTGCAAGGACGTGGCGGTGGTACAAACCCAAGTGCTGAACACAGGCACGAAGGCCAAGTTTGGGGGCGTTATGGTCATAGCGAGCGTAGAATTGGTGTCCAGAGAGAGTCTTTAGCCAAAGTCTTGGTTTTAGTAGATAATTCAGGAATGATGCTAGCCTTAGAACTGATAGTCCTAAGAACCATGGAACGAGGCTACTCCTACAAGCGTCAACCAACGAACTGGCAACTCCTTGTTGTGGTCACAGGGTCTTTATCGTGCAGTTTCTGATGGAAAGCAGGTGTGTGTATTTAGTGGAACCTGGGAATGATTGGAATTTAAATGAGGTGATTGAGGCCCAATTCCTGAGGTAAATGGCATGGTGGGGGATTTCCAGAAGGGACCATGACAGGAGGAACATAATGGATCAAGCAGCATCTATTAATGGGGAGATATTAATGTTATTTGTCAAAATCCTGCTCGACCCAGAGATGCAGCTTGACATATTGAGTTCCTCCAGCAGATTGTTTGTTGCTCATGACTATTTACCTCTCCCTTTCCCCCACTATGACTCTTCCCTAGTTCCTTTCTCCCAGCTGTTACAATGCCCTCCTGGCCAGGATCTAGCTACTCAGCAGAAGGATGAAGACACATCATTACCTCAGCTGAAACTTGCTTGGACACAGCCACTCCACCAGCTTCAGAGGGCTCAGGAGGAGCAGAAACTCCATGAGGTGAGACTGGAAGAAGCTGAGGTTCTAGGGTGCCTTGTGGACAAGGTCACTTGGACTCAGATGAAGTTCTCATTGTATTAGAAGGGAGATGGAGGCCTTTCCTGGAGTTGGAGGCGTGTGTGTGTGAGAGCGGCAAAGGGCTTGTTTGCTGAAGAGTTTCAGTTTGAAATGTTGACTGGTTATTCACCACCATAGATACTGCCTGACCTGTTGAGCTCCTCCAACCCTTTGTTTGTTTTGTTCAACATTTCCAGCATCTGCAAAATCTCTCGTGTTTATGTTTTGTGGTGGTGGTGGTGGTGATGATGGTGTTATTCTGTTGAACATTGTGGGCATGCTATGTTCCTGCTGAAAAGTGTAGTGACACTTGCAGGCTGCCGTCAGTACATCCTTGGGTTGTGGTGATTATTCACACAAACAATGCACATTTCGGTATCTTTCAATGAGCATGTGATAAATAGATCTGAACCTGAGTCTGATGGGCAAGAACTAGGAGAAGTCCAGCTCCATTCTGGCAGGGGTCTTTCCACCCAGATGTGAGTTTGCAGACACAATTTCCTGCCTTCCCCATCTCTGTCATCCCCACCCCAGCGTGGAAAATGAAGCAGAGGAATTCCGCTCCAAATTTGTTGCCATGGCAACATTTAGCTGACTTCATTCATGACTGCCTTCCCCATCAGGGTAATGATTAGCTTTATTAAAGATTAGTTTTATATGTCATATGTACATTAAAACATTTTGAGACATTTAGTGAGCTTGGGCTTTTCTCTTTGGAGTGGAAGAGGATGAGAGGTGATTTGATAGAGGTGTACAATGTTATAGTCATAGTCATACTTTATTGATCCCCGGGAAATTGGTTTTTGTACAGTTGCACCTTAAATAATTAAATAGTAATAAAACCATAAATAATTAAATAGCAATATGTAAATTATGCCAGGAAGTAAGTCCAGTACCAGCCTATTGGCTCAGGATGTCTGACCCTCCAAGGGAGGAGTTGTAAAGTTTGATGGCCACAGGCAGGAATGACTTCCTATGACGCTCTGTGTTGCATCTTGGTGGAATGAGTCTCTGGCTGAATGTACTCCTGTGCCCAACCAGTACATTATGTAGTGGATGGGAGACATTGTCCAAGATGGTATGCAACTTGGACAGCATCCTCTTTTCAGACACCACCATCAGAGAGTACAGTTCCATCCCCACAACATCACTGGCCTTATGATTGAGTTTGTTGATTTTGTTGGTGTCTGCCACCCTCAGCCTGCTGCCCCAGCACACAACAGCAAGCATGATTGCACTGGCCACCACAGACTTGAACATCCTCAGCATTGTCCGACAGATTTAAAGGACCTCAGTCTCCTCAGGAAATGAAGCAGAGAACAGAATGAACAGACAGAGACTGTTTCCCTGTGCGGAAATGGCTGACACAAGGGAAAAATGGAGTGGGGGGGGGTTGGATTTCAGGGGTAGTATTTTTAACACAGAGCATGCTGGGTATGTAGAATGCCCTGACAGGGATAGTGCTAGAGGCAGCCACAGTCAGAGAATGAGCTAGGAGCAGCTCACAAGTGTTGTCATGCTTCCAGCAACAGCATAGCATGCACATAACTTACTAACATGTTCATCTTCAGATGTGGGAGGAAACTGGATCACCCGGAGGAAACTCAAGCAGTCACAGTGAGACCTTACAAACTCCTTACAGAAAGGAGTGAGAATTGCATCCCGATCACCAGCTCTGTAAATCGTTGTGCTGACCATGTCACCCTACGTTTATGAAGTTTATGATGGTGGTGATGGGGCAAACCCTTATAGTTTGTGAGGTTGCAAAGAGAGGGATAATCATCCGGGTACCACGGTGGTGTAGTGGTTAACATGACAATATTACTGCTCAAGACGTCAGAGTTTGGAGTTCAGTTCTGAATCCCCTGTAAGCAGGTTTGCCTACTCATCCCCTTTAATGCGTAGGTTTCCTCCGGATGCTCCGGTTTCCTCCCACCGTCCAATAACCCATTGATTAGCAGGTTAATTGGACATTGTAAATTGTCCCGTGATTGGGTTGGGTTAAATTGGCAAGGCTCAAAGGGCTGGAGGGGCCTGTTCCACACTGTTTCTCTAAATAAATAAATACATTAATTCCTGAGGTCAGTTTCCTTAGAAGTTCAAAGGTCAATGTAAATTTAATATCATCATACATGTATGTCACATTACTGCATACAACCCTGAATTCACTTTCTCATGGGCATACTCAATAATTCCAATAGCCATAATATAATCAATGAAAGACTTCACCGTGTGTTATCTCTGAATTATTTATATATTATTGCACTGTAATTGATCTGCATGTTGGCTTAATTCAGTAGCAGAAGGATGCTTAGTCTCCTGCACCAATTTTCTCAGCTGCTGACAGTTCTTCATCTGGGGCTTTACAATAATTGGCACTGAGTGTCAGCTGGCTTCACAAATGACTGCACAGTTATCTAACTTTACATTCACCAACAAATTCTGTCATCTTGAAAATTTATCCACATCAGATAATTTGATCTGGGTTTACTCCAAATGAAATGCGTTAACTAGTAAGTATTACTAAAATGTGTAAAGATGCACAAAGAATTATATTGCAGGTTTCTGAGTTCTGTTCAATATACGTGGTTTTCGCCCCACCCCCCCCAACCTTCTCACTTTCTATCTCGCTATCTTTCTCTGTAATGCCCTTTGCATCTCAGCCTGCCCCTGTTGTGTCTAGTCTTTTCTAGCTGTGTGTCCCTCACTCTCCTTCCCTATCTCTTCCCCTGTCTCCCTCAGTCTGTCGCTCTTTCTCTCTCTCTCACCCCCTCAGTCTTTCTCTCTTCTCTCTCTCTCTCACACACACACACACACACACACACACACACACACACACACTTACTTACTATAAATCTGCCTCTCTCCCTGTCTATCCATTTTCCTGTCTCGGACACAGTGCATAGTACTGTACAGCTTAAGAACCGGTCCTTGTGCCCACAATGTGCCAAATATGGCACCAGACCAAACTTGTCCCATCTGCCTACACATGGACTATATCTCTCCATTCCCTGAATGCCAAAGTGCCTGTCTAAATGCCTCTTAAATGCCTCTCTGTCTGTCTGTCTCACTGTCTCTCTCTGCCCCCCATCTGCCCTGTCTCTCTGCCCCTCTTTGTTTGCTTGTCTACTTCTCTCTCTCCTTCTGCCTCTGCCACTTTTTAACTCTCTCTTTATTTCTCTTTATCTCTCTCTAATGCAACTTCTCTCTCACACTCTCTTTCTTCTCTCTCTCTCTCTCTCTATGTCCATCTCTAGCTCTGTCTCTTTCTCTTTCTATCTCTATCTCTACCTCCCTGTCTCTTTGTGCTTCTCCTCTGTGTATATCTCACTATTTCTGTCATTTTACAGAGCACCGTGAAACACAAGGGCCCTTGGAACTATGGAATCGCCCATGTTACATCACAACAAATGTAATTCTTTATACTTTGCTTAGGCTTCAATTAAAGAGGAAGGGAGGAAGGGAAATAGTGATGACAGACACTTCAAAATCAGTTCTTGAATATCTCATTGAACAAAGAAAGAGCTGTATTTCTGTAGCACCTTTCCTGATCCCAGGACTTTCTGACAACTTTGCAGTTAATAAAGTGCTTCTGAAGTGAAGTAGTACAGTGAAGTGAAGTGAAGTGAAGTAAACCTGTCCACCCAGGTTTCTGCTCCTTGCTTCACTTTTCCTATCCCTCTATTAGGAAAAGTGTCTACCAGGGTTTCTATCCTTAAACACAACCCCCCCCCCACCATTTCTCCTTGTTCTATCTGCCCATCATCTCTGCCTCATCTGCTTCCACCAATCACCTGCCAGCCTCTGTGTAAACCCCTCTCTCTCACTTCAAAATGTTGCAAAACCTCCTCAACACTGTCAGTCCTGATACCAGTCTCGAATAGAAATAACCTGCTGGCAGGACTCAATGGGTCAAGTAGCTTCTTTGGAGGCAAAGAGATGTTCATTATTTTGAACCAAAACCAGCATCAGGAGAAATATCGAACATCCCTTTGTTTGCATAGATGCTACTTGAGCCACTCAGTACTTCCAGCAGGTTATTTTCATTCCATATTCTGGCACCTACAAACTCTTGTGTCTCCCTACTTCTGAAATGGGTTCACTGGACCAATGGAGAAGTTTTCCAGTAAGGTAACAGACAAAGAGAGGAGAGTGAGGAACTTGTAGCTCAGTCAGTCTGATGGAGGAGTAGGGGACAGAGTCACGCAGCAAGGAAAAAGGCCCTTCTGCCCATCTTATACATGCTGTTTTGCATGTCTCATGAGCTTAAGTTGAGTGGGCTAGGGCTTTTCTCTCTGGTGCAAAGGAGGATAGAGGTGTATATGATAATCAGAGGTATAGATCAAGTGGATAGCCAGAGACAACTTCTCAGGACAGAAATGACTCATGTGAGGGTGATTAATTTTAAGACGAATGGAGAAAAGTATAGTGGGAGTTCAGAGGTAAGATTTTTACACAGAGCGGTGAGTGCATGGAACACCCTACCAGGTTTGGAGGTAGAAGCAGATACATTCGGGGCATTGAAAAAACTCTCGGATAGGAACTTGGGTGAATGGAAAATGGAAGGCTTTTGTTCGAGGGAATGCATAGATTGATAGAGTGGGTTAAGAAGTTGGCACGGGCTGGAGGACCTGTACTATGCTCTAGTTATCATTTTACGTGTAATGCCCTGGTTCATCTTTTTTACTGTTATGCTGTTCTGTATTTGATTTTTGTGCAGTTCTCTGCAAGCTGCTTGTTCGGGTTACTGTTGAAGATAAGAGATAGGAGAATTGTGTGTCATCCAATCAGGATAGCCGAATTAAAGGGAGGTTTCTCTGGTGAGGGACACTAAGGTTATGCTTGGGGCTTTTGTTAAGGAGATGAAGAGAGAAGAGGTCAGAGGATTTGACCAGGAGTGGGGTCCTGATTCAACGAAGCGTGGGGTGAGATTGAAGGAGGATGGGCGAAGGGGAAACCGTGAGCTCCAACTTGTGCACGTTAGACTGTTTCCTTAAAATGGGTCCTTTTCCTTTTTCATTCTTTCTTCACTAACACTTTGTTCAAATTAGGAATTATAAAGCAAAATCTTTTAATTGTATGCTGTGTGCTGTCTGTTATTTCGTGGCACTTATTTGTAACAGGGTAACGAATGACGCAGTATCCACACAAACGGGGGGTTTTGGGGTGAGCTCGCGCCTCAACCTCACACGTTCGGCGGGGCTGGAGATTGTCCTCTCTAGACCTACACAGCCGATGGAACCAGAATGTTTCATATGTAATCATCAATCACCTTTCTGTAGTCATCACATTTAAGCTTTAATGATTCAAAGGTGCTCCTAAAATGTAGTGAGTGTATCTGTTCCCATCGCATTCTCAGGCTGCAACTGCATTCTGGGTGAAAGTAAGCCTCAAATCCCCTCTAACCCTCTTTCTCCTCATCTGAAAGCCGTGCCTGAGGTTTTAGTTGTGTCTGTTGTGTGGGAAATTATCTCAGTATCCACGCTATCCAAGATCACCATAATTTTGTGCACCTCTCTCAGTTCCTTACTCAGTCTCCTCTGTGCCAATCTCTCCAATCTCTTCTTGTTACTGAAACTTTTCATCTTAGCTATATCCTGGTGAATCTCCTTTGTATCTCAATGCATTGTTGTAATGAAAAGAACTGTGTAAACAGTACAGAAGACAACTTTTCACTGTAGCTTGATACACGTGAGAATAATTTACCAATTTACAAGCCGATTGAAAGTCAATGAGGACAAGACGTCACTCACGGGAAAGTCGGGATGTCAGGTGACTTGATATGGCATGATCTTAGATCATTCTCAAATGCATTGCTCCTGTTGACCACTTTGACCATTTTACGACTTTTTTTTTGTTCTGTGCTCTTTATTGTAAAAAAAATGTTGAATTTATGTTTAATGTATGTTTTTCTTAACTCTGCCAGGGACAGTCCCAAGCTCAGCTGCAAAAAGGAGAAATGTTGAGCACAGGGCTAGCAATCCCATTCCATAAAAACTGAGAGTTACAAAATCACCAATAGAAGCTCCAAAGATCTCATTCCTGGGAGATGAAGTATCTTCACCTGGAAGATGAATGAAGCCATGTGGTGAAGGCAGAGCCACAGGGCCAATCAACCTTCAATCAGCCCAGTACAGAGTACTCTGCAAGTGGCTGTTGGTGATCTATGCCCCAGTCGGGGTGATGCGCTGAAGAAAAAGAAAATGTTTTTCTTGTCAATGCTGCATATCTGATGCCATGCGCCTATGATCCCGCTGCGTGTAAGTTTTCCATTGTGTCACGTGATCGGCAACAATGAATATATCGAGTCAGGATTTATAAACAAACAAGCATTTATTAAACCATGATAAATAATGAAAAAAAAACGAAAACCCACACTGGAAGTAAACGGCTATGGGGCCATTCATTAAACCACTAATCAGTACCAGCTCTTAAAGCGATAAATGCGAAACTAGTTCTTAAAGCGATAAATTCAAACACAGTTCTTCGAATGGTAAATTTTAAAGTCCAAGAGATTTATATAGTCAATTAGGAGAGACTTTCATGAAGTATCGAATTCCTTGAAGACACAGCATCACTGCCACTCCCAGTCGGATCCTGCCTTTTCCACAGAATTCACGACGACGGAAATAAAATAGTTTTAAAGGCACTGACCTTCCTCCGTAGAATAGATCCTGCACAGCCTTTTCTGCTGCCTTTTTAGCAGAGGCTGTCTCATGCAGATCACTCTTTCTTGAACAAATTCAATAATGGTCGATCCTTTCCAAACCCGTCGAATGTCAGGGCCCTGTCTTCACTCTCCAATGTTACTGAAAAGATACATTAACAAACCTGGCAGCGATTGGTCAAACTGCTGGCCCAGACTTCTATACCTGACAATAGAACATAAAGCTCCGTTTAAAACCAAAACTGCGTCATAATGCAAATACGCAGCGGAGCGGAGTATCTCATTGACGTTCTAACTGGAAAACTAACTGCGTCACTAAGGGTCTTCCCTTTTATACCCGTGGTGAACATGTCATCACATGACCTCGCATCAGCAGAAAAATTACATCAGGTGACCTCTAAAAGACCATTATATCATTCTCACAAGAAAGTCACAAGATCTCCTTGAGGTGTGTAACAATTGCGCCAGCACTTGACGATAGTAACGACTTTGATTTTGACTATTGAAAGGTAGTCTTAAAAACACCCTTAAAACCAGTGGTATCTGCTTCCACCACTGCCCCAGCAGACCATTCTAGGTACCGACTACAATCTGCTGGGTGAGAGGTGGGAGAGGGCAAGAGTGAGAAATGCACATTAAACAGACCCCTGAGCAGCAACAGCGAGCTTGTCACAGCATGGATCAGAACAGGCCACAATCTAACAGTGGCAATGCCAAACATGAGATTGAAGTATCTAACCTGGATTAGCATCGAAGTTCCAGGTTATTTTGAGACAGGTGTAATCAGTCTGCCTTTGGAATAAAGCCAGTAGCAATTACACTAGGTTCAACCTTGGGTAAAAACTTGGATATAAAGCTCAATGTTCTTGCTTCACTTATAATATTGTGTGATTGCTTTCAGTCTATAAAATACATTCAGTGGCCAGTTTATTAAATACCTGCTGTGCCTAATAAAGTGGCCACGGCATGACTGGTCATGGTCTTCTGCTGCTATAACCCATCCACTTCAAGCTTCAGTGTGTTGTACATTCAGAGATGTTCTCCTGCACAATACATTTGTAACACGTGGTTATTTGAATTACTGTTGCTTTCCTGTCAGCTTCAAATCGTCTGGCCATTCTCCTCTGACCCCTCTCACTATCATGGCATTTATGCCCACAGAACTGCCACTCACTGGATTTTATTTATCTTTTTATTTCTTTTTATCATTCTCTGTAAACTGTACAAAATTATGTGAAAGTCCCAGGTGATTAGTTGTTTTTAAGAAACTCGGACCACCTTGCCTGGTACCAACAATCATTCTAAAGTCAAAGTCAGTTAGATCACATTTCTTCCCCAATATGATGTTTGATCTGACAACTGAACCTTATGACCAAGACCGCATGCTTGTAGGCGTTGAGTTGTATTAACAAGCAGGTGTACAGGTGTACCTAATAAAGTGGACACTGAGTGTATATGGAACTACCGTGTACTCTTTTGCTATTGCATAGTTATTGTCATTCTGTTAGAGGAATGGTATATTTAAGCTGGAAAGAATGCAGAGAAAGTTTACAAGAAAGGTGTCCGGACACACGTGGCAACCCTGCCTCGTCCTTTCAGAGTATTTCCCTAAATCTAGCCAGAAGCAGCTTAAGAAAGAAATTAGGAGAGCCAGAAGGGCCCGTGAGAAGGCCTTAGCAGACAGTATTAAAGAAAACCCCAAAGCATTCAACAAGTATGTGAAGAGCAAGAGAATAAGATGTGAGAGAATAGGACCAATCAAGTGTGACAGTGGAAAATTGTGTATGGAACTGGAGGAGATAGCAGAGGTACTTAATAGTGATTGTATGGATGACTTACAGTGGACTGAAAAGCTTGAGGATAGAGATATTAAGAAAGAGGATGTGCTGGAGCTTTTGGAAAGTATCAAGTTGGATAAGTCACTGGGACTGGACGAGATGTACCCTAGGCTACTGTGGGAGGTGAGAGATGAAATTGCTGAGCCACTGGCTGTGATCTTTGCATCATCAATGGGGACAGGAGAGGTTCTGGAGGATTGGAGGGTTGCAGATGTTGTTCCCTTATTCAAGAAAGGGAGTAGAGATAGTCCAGGAAATTGTAGACCAGTGAATCTTAATTCAGTGGCTGGTAAGTTGATGGAAAAGATCCTGAGAGGCAGAATTTATGTACATTTGGAGAGGCATAATATGATTAGGAGTAGTCAGCACAGCTTTGTCAAAGGTAGGTTGTGCCTTACGAGCCTGATTGAATTCTTTGAGGATAGGACTAAACATATTGATGAAGGTAGAGTAGCAGGTATTGTGTATATGGATTTCATCAGGGCCTTTGATAAGGTACCCCATGCAAGGCTTATTGAGAAAGTAAGGAGGCATGGGATCCAAGGGAACATTGCTTTATGGATCCAGGACTGGGTTGCCCACAAAGGCAAAGAGTGGTTGTAGAAGGGTCATATTCTGTATGGAGGTCAGCGACCAGTGGTGTGCCTCAGGGATCTGTTCTGGAACCCCTTCTCTTCAGGATTTTTATAAGTGACCTGGATGAGGAAGTGGAGGGATGGGTTAGTAAAGTTGCTGATGACACAATGGTTGTGGGTGTTATGGATAGTTTGGAGAGCTGTCAGAGGTTACAGCATGACATCAAAAGGACGCTAAACTGGGCTGAGAAGTGGCAGATAGAGTTCAACCCAGATAAGTGTGAGGTGGTTCACTTTGGTAGTTCAAATATGATGGCAGACTATAGTATTAATGGTAAGACTCTTGGCAGTGTGAAGGATCAGAGGGATCTTGGTGTCCGAGTCCCTAGGACACTCAAAGCTGCTGCGCAGGATGACTGTGGTTAAGAAAGCATACAGTGCATTGGACTTCATCAATCGTGGGACTGAGTTTAGGAGCCTAGAGGTAATGTTGCAGCTATATAAGACCCTGTTCAGACCCCTCTTGGAGTACTGTGCTCAGTTCTGGTTGCCTCACTACAGGAAGGATGTAGAAACTATAGAAAGGGTCAGAGCAGATTTACAAGGATGTTGCCTGGATTGGGGAGCATGCCTTATGAGAATAGGTTGAGTGAACTCGGCCTCTTCTCCTTGGAGCAACAAAGGAGGAGATGTATAAGGTGATGAGAGGCATTGATTGTGTGGATAGTCAGAGGCTTTTTCCCAGGGCTGAAATGGCTAGCACAAGAGGGCACAGTTTTAAGGTGCTTAGGAATAGGTACAAGGAGATGTCAGGGGTAAGTTTTTTATGCAGAGAGTGGTGAGTTAGTGGAATGGGCTTCTGGTGACGGTGGTGGAAGCGGATACGATAGGGTCTTTTAAGAGACTCCTGGACAGGTACATGGAGTCCAGAAAAATAGAGTTCTATGGGTATCCCAAGGTAATTTCTAAGGTCAGGAAATGTTCGGCACAGCTTTGTGGGCCGAAGGCCCTGTATTGTGTTGTAGGTGTTCTATGTTCGTTGTTTCTAAATCCTATCCATCCCTCTCCCACCAGTAAAACTAATTTCTCTCTCTTTTCCTTTTTGACAGGATCTTTCACATGCATCATCAACTCTGTTTTCTCTCCAGTATTGCTGCCTGGACAGATTTCTGGCACTTACTTTTTATAATTCAGAATTCCATTATCTGTGGTCATAAGACCATATGATACAGCAATAGAATTAGGGCATTTTCCCCATCAAGTCTGCTCTGCCATTTAATCATGGCTGATCCAATTTTCCTCTCAGCTCTAATTTCCTGTCGACTCCCCATATCCCTTCATCTCTGACCAATTAATAATCTATCAACCTTTGTCTTATGTGTACATACTTGGCCTCCACAGCAGCCTGTGGCAATGAACTTCACATATACACCACTCTCTGGCTGAAGAAATTCCTCCTCATCTCCATTCTAAAAGGACACCCATCTATTCTGAGGCTGTGTCCTCTGGTCTAAGATTCTTGCATCATTGGAAACATCCTCTCCACTTCCACTCTATTAAGGCCTCTCATGATTTGATAGGTTTCAATGAGGTCACCCTTATTCTTTTAAGTTCCCGTGAATACAGGTCCAGAACCATCAAATGCTCTTCATGTGACAAGGCATTCAATCCTGGAATCATTTTCATGAACCTGCTTTCAGCTTATCCTTTCTAAGATAAGGGGCCCAAAAATTCTCTCAATACTCCAAGTGAGGCCTCACCAGTGTTTTATAAAGTCTCAATATTACATCCTTGATTTTATATTCTAGTCCTCTTGAAATGAATGCTAACATCCCATTTGCCTTGTTCACCAGCCTCTAAGGAATCCTGCTCAAGGACTCCCAAGTCCCTTTGCACCTCAGTTTTTTGTATTTTATCTCTATTTGGAATATAGTCTACTCTTTCATACCTTCTACCAAAGTGCATCTTCATACACTTCCCAACACTATATTCCATCTACCACCTCCTTGCCCTTCTCCTTCTGCAGCCTCTTTACTTCCTTAAAACTACCTGTACTCCACCTATCTTCATATCATCTACAAACTTTGCAACAAAGCCAAAAATTCCATCATCCAAATTATTGACATGCAACATAAAATGAATCAGTCCCAACACAGATCCCTGTGGAACATCAGTAGTCACCGGCAGCCAGCCAGAAAAGGCTCCCTTTATTCCCACCCTTTGCCTCCTGCCAATCAGCCACTGATTTATCCATATTTGAATCTTTCCTGTAATACCAGGGGCTCGTAGCTTGTTAAACAGCCTCGTGTGTGGCACCTTGTCAAAGGCCTTCTGAAAATCCAAATACACAACATCCACCGATTGTCCTTTGTCTATCCTGCTTGTTATTTCCTCAAATAATTCTGACAAAATTGTAAGGCAAGATTTTTCCTTGAGGAAACCATGTTGACTACAGCCTATTTTATCATGAGCCTCCAAGTACCCTGAGACCTCCTCCTTAATAATCAACTCCAACATCTTCCCATCCACTGACATCAGGCTAACTGGCCTATAATTTCCTTTCTTCTGCTTGTCTTGTCAAGTCAAGTCAAGTCGCCATGTCACTTTTTATTGTCACTTCAACCATAATTGCTGGAACAGCACACAGTAAAAATGAGACGATGTTTTCCAGGACCATGGTGCTACATGAAACAATACAAAAACTACACTAGACTACAGTCCTATCCAGGACTGCATAGTGCACAAAACTGTGCAGGCACTACAATAAATAATAAACAAGACAATAGGCACAGTAGAGGGCAGTAGGTTGGTGTCAAGCCAGGCTCTGGGTATTGAGGAGTCTGATGGCTTGGGGGAAGAAACTGTTACATAGTCTGGTCATGAGAGCCCGAATGCTTCGGTGCCTTTTGCCAGATGGCAGGAGGGAGAAGAGTTTATATGAGGGGTGCGTGGGTCCTCCATAATGCTGTTTGCTTTACAGATGAAGCGTGTGGTGTAAGTGTCTGTAATGGCAGGAAGAGAGACCCCGATGATCTTCTCAGCTAACATCACTATCCACTGCAGGGTCTTGCAATCTGAGATGGTGCAATTTCCGAACCAGGCAGTGATGCAGCTGCTCAGGATGCTCTCAATACAACCTCTGTAGAATGTGGTGAGGATGGGGGGTGGGAGATGGACTTTTCTCAGCCTTCGCAGAAAGTAGAGACGCTGCTGGGCTTTCTTTGCTATGGAGCTGGTGTTGAGGGACCAGGTGAGATTTTCCACCAGGTGAACACCAAGAAATTTGGTGCTCTTAATGATCTCTATGGAGGAGTCCATAAGACCATAAGACGACAAGACGAAGGAGCAGAAGTTGGCCAATTGGCCCATCGAGTCTGCTCCGCCATTTTATCATGAGCTGATCCATTCTCCCATTTAGTCCCACTCCCCCGACTTCTCACCATAACCTTTGATCCCCTGGCTACTCAGATACCTATCAATCTCTGCCTTAATTACACCCAATGACTTGGCCTCCACTGCTGCCCGTGGCAACAAATTCCATAGATTCACCACCCTCTGACTAAAAAAATTTCTTCGCATTTCTGTTCTGAATGAGTGCTTTTCAATACTTAAATCATGCCGTCTCGTACTAGATTCTCTCATCATGGGAAACAACTTTGCCACATCCACTCTGACCATGCCTTTCAGCATTCGAAACTTTTCTATGAGGTCTCCCCTCATTCTTCTAAACTCCAAGGAATACAGTCCAAGAGCGGACAAATGTTCCTCATGTTAACCCTCTCATTCCCGGAATCATTCTAGTGAATCTTCTCTGTACCCTCTCCAAAGTCAGCACATCCTTTCTTAAATAAGGAGACCAAAACTGCCCACAGTACTCCAAGTGAGGTCTCACCAGCGCCTTATAGAGCCTCTACATCACATCCCTGCTCCTATACTCTATTCCTCTGGAAATGAATGCTAACATTGCATTCGCCTTCTTCACTACCGACTCAACCTGGAGGTTAACCTTAAGGGTATCCTGTACGAGGACTCACAAGTCCCGTTGCATCTCAGAACTTTGAATTTTTTCCCCATTTAAATAATAGTCTGCCCGTTTATTTCTTCTGCCAAAGTGCATAACCATACACTTTTCAACATTGTACTTCATTTGCCACTTCTCTGCCCATTCTTCCAATCTATCCAAGTCTCTCTGCAGACTCTCAGTTTCCTATGCACTACCGGCCCCTCCACCTATCTTCGTATCGTCAGCAAACTTAGCCACAAAGCCATCTATTCCGTAATCCAAATCATTGATATACAATGTAAAAAGAAGCGGCCCCAACAAGGACCCCTGTGGAACACCACTGATAAACAGCAGCCAACCAGAATAGGATCCCTTTATTCCCACTCTCTGTTTCCTGCCAATCAGCCAATGCTCTATCCATGTATGTAACTTTCCCGTAATTCCATGGGCTCTTATCTTGTTAAGTAGCCTCATGTGTGGCACCTTGTCAAAGGCCTTCTGAAAATCCAAATATACAACATCCACTATATCTCCCTTGTCTAGCCTACTGGTAACTTCCTCAAAAAAATTGTGATAGGTTTGTCAGGCAGGATTTTCTTTTAAGGTATCCATGCTGAGTTCTGCCTATCTTGTCATATGCCTCCAGGTACTCTGTAACCTCATCCTTGACAATCGACTCCAACAACTTCCCAACCACCGATGTCAAGCTAACAGGTCTATAATTTCCTTTTTGCTTCCTTGCCCCCATCTTAAATAGTGGAGTGACAATTTGCAATTTTCCAGTCCTCCGGAGCCATGCCAGAATCTACTGACTTTTGAAAGATCATCGCTAATGCGTCCGTAATCTCCACAGCTACTTCCTTCAGAACACGCGAGTGCATTCCATCTGGTCCGGGAGATTTATCTACCTTTACCTTTCCGAGTCGTCGATGTTCAGTGGAGAGTGGTCGCTCCGTGTCCTCCTGAAGTCAACAACCATCTCTTTTGTTTTGTTCACATTCAGAGACAGGTTGTTGGCTCTGCGCCAGTCCGTTAGCTGCTGCACCTCCTCTCTGTATACTGACTCATCATTCTTGCTGATGAGACCCACCACGATCGTGTCATCGGCGAACTTGATGATGTGGTTCGAGCTGTGTGTTGCAGCACAGTCATGGGTCAGCAGTGGGCTGAGCACAAAGCCCTGGGGGGCCCCCGTGCTCAGTGTGATGGTGTTAGAGATACTGCTTCCAATCCGGACTGACTGAGGTCTCCCAGTCAGGAAGTCTAGGATCCAGTTGCAGAGGGAGGTGTTCAGGCCCAGTAGGCTCAGCTTTCCAATCAGTTTCTGAGGAATGATTGTGTTGAATGCTGAACTGAACAGCATTTGAACGTACGTGTCTTTTTTGTCCAGGTGGGTTAGGGCCAGGTGGAGGGTGATGGAAATGACGTCGTCTGTTGAATGGTTGGGACGGTACGCGAACTGCAGGGGGTCCAGTGAGGGGGGCAGCAGGGTCTTGATGTGCGTCATGACCAGCCTCTCGAAACACTTCATGATGATGGATGTGAGTGCAACGGGTCGGTAATCATAGAGGCAGAATACTGAAGACTTCTTCGGCATGGGGACGATGGTGGTGGCCTTGAAGCACGTAAGAACAACGGCGCTGCTCAAGGAGATGTTTAAGATGTCAGTGAGAATATCTGCTAGCTGGTCTGAACATCCTCTAAACACTTTACCAGGAATATTGTCTGGTCCAGCAGCCTTCTGTGGGGTGACCCTCCGCAGGGTTCTCCTCACTTCGGCAACTACCTGCCTTTTTCCCGTAACCCTTAATACGCTTACTATGTAAAAACCCATCTAACTGTTTCTTAAATATATTTAGTGAGGAAGCCCTAACTGCTTTCCTGGGCAGAGAATTCCACAGATTCACCACTCTCTGGGAAAAACAGTTTTTCCTCATCTCCATCCTAAATCTTCTCCCCTGAATCTTGAGGCAATGTCCCCTAGTTGTAGTCTCACCTACCAATGGAAACAACTTTCCTACTTCTAATGCAAGCACGTGGAAATCAGCAGATGCTGGAAATTCAAGCAACACACACAAAATGCAGGTGGAACGCAGAAGGCCAGGCAGCATCTATAGGAAGAGGTACAGTCAACGTTTCGGGCCGAGACCCTTCGTCAGGACTAAATGAAAGAAGTGATAGTAAGAGATTTGAAAGTGGGAGGGAATAGACAGAATATTGTTCCTCCAACCTGAGTGTGGCTTCATCTTGACAGTAGAGGAAGCCATGGATGGACATATCAGAATGGGAATGGGAATATTCCGTCTCCAACCTGATGGCATGAACGTGGACTTCTCTAACTTCCGTTAATGACCCCCTTCCCTTCTTACCCCATCCCTTACTTACTTTATTTATTTATGATCTTTTCCCCTTTCTTTCTCTCTTTTTTCTCCCACTCCCCCTTTCTTTCTCCCTAGGCCTCCCGTCCCATGATCCTCTCTCTTCTCCAGTCTTGTATCCCTTTTGCCAATCAACTTTCCAGCTCTTAGCTCCATCCCTCCCCCTCCTGTCTTCTTCTACATTTCGGGTCTCCTTCTCCCCCTCCTGCTTTCAAATCTGTTACCATCTCTTCTTTCAGTTAGTCCTGACGAAGGGTCTCGGCCCAAAACGTTGACTGTACCTCTTCCTATAGATGCTGCCTGGCCTGCTGTATTCCACCAGCGTTTTGTGTGTTTTCCTACTTCTATCTTATCTATCCCTTTCAAAATTTTGTATGTTTCTATAAGATCCCCTCTCATTCTTCTGAACTCCAGAGGCGACTCAATCTCTCCTCATAGGTTAACTCCTTCATCCCTGGAATCAACTTGGTGAACTTCCTCTGCACTGCCTCCAAAGCCAGTATATCCTGCCTCAAGTATGGAGAACAGAACTGCACACAGTTCTCCAGGTGCAGCCTCACCAGTACCCTGTACAGTTGCAGCATGACCTTCCTGCTCTTGAATTCAATCCCTCTAGCAAAGAAGGCCAACATTCCATTTGCCTTCTTAATAACCTGTTGTATCTGCAAGCCAACTTTTTGAGATTCATGAACAAGCACTCCAAAGTCCCTCTGCACAACAGCATGCTGCAAACTTGCACCATTTAAATAATAATCTGCTCTTCTATTATTCCTTCCAAAGTGGATGATCTCGCATTTACCAACATTGTATTCCATCTGCCAGACCCTGGTCCACTCACTTAACCTATCTATATCCCTCTGCAGGCTCTCCACATCCTCTGTACAATTTGCTTTTCCACTCAGATTAGTACACTATCCATGCCAATACACTTCCTCCGACTCCGTGCATCCGTATCTTATTTCTAAGTCCCTTGTGCGGCACCTTATTGAACGCCTTCTGGAAATCCAAGTATACGACATCCACCTGTTCCCCTCTATCCACTGCACTCATTATGCCCTCAAAGAACTCCAGTAAGCTTGTCAAACAGGGCCTGCCCTTTCTGAATCCATGCTGCTTCTGTCCAATAGAACCACTCCTTTCTAAATGTTTTGCTATTTCCTCCTTAATGAAATGAGTGGAGTGACATTTGCAATTTTCCATTTTTCCAGAATCATTCCAGAAACTAGTGATTCTTGAAAGATCATTACTAATGCCTTCACAATCTCTTCAGACATCTCTTTCAGAACCCTGGGGTGTACACCATCTGGTCCAGGTGGTTTATCTACCTCCAGATCGTTCAGTTTCCCAAGAACCTTCTCTCTAGAAATGATAACTTTACACACTTCATGATCCCTGACACCTGAAACTTCCTCCATACTGCTAATGTCTTCCACAGTGAAGAATGATGCAAAATACTTACTACACTCCTCAGCAATTTATTTGTCCTCCATTCCTCCCCTCCAACATTATTTTCCAACAATCTGTTATCCACTCTCAACTTTCTTTTACTCTTTATGTACCTAAAATAAAAACTCTTGGTATTCTCTCCTATGTTATGGGCTACCTTACCTTCATATTTCATATTACTTTCTCACATTATGTTTTTCTTTAGTTGTTTTTTAAAAGCTTCCCAATCTTTTAACTTCCCACTAAGTTCTGTTATATTATTATATATCCCATTTCTTTTGATTTTATGCTGTCTTTGACTTCCCTTGTCACCCACTGTCAAAGATTATGTTATACACTGGTGGCTGCTTTATGAAATACACCTGTACACCTGCTCATTTATGCAAATATTGAATCATCTAATCATGTGGCAGCAACTCAATGCATAAAAGCACGCAGACAACATCAAAAGGTTCAGTTGTTGTTCACATCAAACATCAGAATGGGGAAGGAATGTGATGTAAGTGACTTTGAACATGGAATGATTGATGGTGTCAGGCGGGATGCTTTGCTATCTCAGAAACTGCTGATCTCCTGGGATTTTCACACAGAACAGTCTCTGGACTTTACAGAGAGTGGTGTGAAAAACAAAAAATAACATCCAGTGAGTGGCGTTTCTTTGGACAAAAATGCCTTGTTAATGTAATAGGTCCCAGGTGAATGATCAGGCTGGTACAAGCTGACAGGAAGGTGACAATCACTCAAATAATACGTGTTACAACAGAGGTGTGCAGAACAGCATCTCTGAATGAACAACAGATCAAACCTTGAAGTGATGGGCCACAGTAACAGAGGACCATGGACCTACACTGAGAGGCCACTTTATCATGTACAGGAGGTATCTACTAAAGGGCCACTGATTGCATAAGTCAATGCTAATAAACATGATTCTGATTCTGAACACTGCCATCCAGCAGCCAAATATTGAAACTTAACAAAGCTTCTTTGAAAGTTTGAAAGTAGCAAAGGTGTTTCATGTACAATTTCTTCCCAACTATTCCTGACTGGTTTCTAAACAAAGGTCAGGGTAAGTTTTGTTAAGTTTGGCAAGTAAAAATCCCTCCGTCAAACCTGTTTCCTGCTCAGAGATTGCTCAAATGCTGATGTTAACTTAGATGAATAATGCCTACAGGAGGTGTCTTTTATTGAAAAATAAAAATACAGCTGGGAAGAGTCCCATCGGATATGCAAAACAGTTAGCAGCTACTGTATGTAATATTCAGAAATCTCCAAGTATGATTCACAAAGTGAAAGGATGAGATCCCACATTTTTAATAGTTTGCTCTCTGGATCCTGAGGGTGGGGAGAACATGGAATTTAGAACAGTGCAGCACAGGAAAATGACTTTGGCCCACAGTTGGGCTAGTTGGTCTAGTACTTGAACGCCTGATTTCTATTCTGGTTTCTTCCCCCTTCCTTTCCAGTCCCAATGATGGGTCTCAACCCAAAATATTGACTCATTATTCCTCTCCCTTGATGCTGCCTGACCTGCTGAGTTCCTGCAGCATTTGTGTGTGTTCGTCTGGATTTAACAACTTGAGAGAAAAAATGAATGGAAGACATCACACCGTCAGAGGCATGATCAATACAGAATTCACTCTGCTGAAAGTCATTTCAGTTTCTTAATGTCAGCCTTCTATGAAATTAAAAATTCACAAAAGAAAATAAATAGCTAATCTGAGGGGGTATTATTTTAAGGCGATTGAGGGAAAGTATATGGGAAATGCCAGAGGAATTTTTTTTTTGTACAGAGAGTTCTGGGTGTACAGAATGTTCCACCAGGGGATGGGTGGTGAGAGGGAGGGGGGCAGAGACAGATATATTAGGGGTATTTAAGAAACTGTTAGATACAGTATAGTGCAAAAGTCTTAGGCACCTATATATATATAGCTAGGGTGCCTAAGACTTTTGCACAGTACTGTATTTGTCAACGTGGAGTGGAGAGTGAGTTTGTAAATCTAGTGGGAGCAAAGGATGATTGGAAGGGTGAGGGTGGAGAGTGATGGGAGGGGTGTGGGAAAGGTGGCAGAGAAGGAGTGTCAGGGCCAGGAGGAGTGAGAGTGCAGGCACACCCAACCCTGAGATACCAGGCAAGGTCATTTAATTCCAAACAATTAGCTTATTGGCCACTACAGAATGTCTCCCTGGTGCCTCCCACTCCTCCTCCTCTCCCTTCCCCTTTTCCCAAACATATTCCGCTCTACCTGTCCCCTTCCCACTCTCACAATGGAAACCTAAATGAGGATCTGGCTTATTATCACTCACAAACGTCATCATTTTTTTTGTTTTGCAGCAGAAGTCCAAAGCAATACATAACGTTACTACAGTAGTGTGCAAAAGTCTTTGGCACCCTGGCTGTATATACTCTATGTGCCTAAGACTTTTGCACAGAACTGAAGGTACATAGACGAAAGAAAAAAATGAAGGGGGTACGTAAGAGAGAAGGGTTAAATGGATCTTCGACTATGCTAAAATGCTGTCACAACATTGTGGGCTGACTGGCCTGTACTGTACTGTAGTGCTCTGTATTCTACGTTCGAACAAGAAAAAAAATGAGCTGAATTATTTCCGGAAAACCAATTTAATTAGTTTTATTTTAAAGACATTTGTGCTTTCCAGCCTTGACTATTTTCGTTCTCCCTGGGTATTTGTGCAAAGCTGTGCTTGAAACCAGGTATATCCCTATAATCCAAGACAGCACTTAATTCCTTTCGACAGCTCAACTCTTACAGTGGAAAAGAAAGTGCAATGTATTTGCCCCGTAAGAGCAGCTGACCAGTAAACAGCTGCGACTTAAATCCATCGGCAGGTGCTGTTTAAATTTCATCACAGTCTGGTCGTTGTTTTGATCCCGTTATTGATGGATGGGCAATCGGAGAGAACATTGTTGGATTTTCCCTCTGGGAGCTGAGCTGGAATATAATACTAGCTCTTTAAAATTAACAATGCCTGCACTCTGATTGCTGCAGAGCTTTCGAAGTGTCAAGAGCTTGAGAAATGTGGAGGATTACGCAGAGCAGGACTGCGCAGAACTAATCACTAATTGGATTGTTTCTGCACACAAGCTAACACCAGGAGATGTTCAAGAAATGGTAATTCTATTCCAGTCTGTTGCCAGGTGCTCTGAAATGACTTTAATCTCAGGCTACATCTCAGGTTAACTCCTGCCTCCTGTCCCTTGATGCGTCACCTACATAAATTACCATTGTCTGTGTGTGGTGAAGAAGCTCCAGAGACAAGAGTTAAGGTGGTAGTTCTGTAGCTGATCCATCCAATTCAATATGGATTAAAATAAATTCAATAGGGACTGAACTTAGGAGCTGGGAGATTAAATTGCAACTGTACAGGGCACTGGTGAGGACGTTCCTGGGTTACTATGTGCAGTTTTGAAGTCCTTATATATTTATTCATTCATCTATCTACCTGTCTGTCTATTTATTTATTTGTTTGTTTGTTTGTTTATTGAGATAGAGCATGGAACAAGCCTTTGCAGCCCAACGAGCTGTACCACCCAGCAATCCACCAGCCTAATCACAGAACCATTTACAATGATCAATTAAACCGCACAATAGCATATCAATTAGCACAATGCTTCATGTACAGGTGACCTCGGTTCACTTCCCGCCACTGCCTGTACGGATTGTACGTTCTCTCTGTGACCGCATGTGTTTCCTCAGGGTGTTCCAGTTTTCTCCCACATTCTAAAGTTGGTACATTAATTGGTCATTTTAAAATTGTCCCATGATTAGGTTGGGATTAAAAATCGGGGGATTGCTGAGTGGTGTGGCTCGAAGGGTTTGAAGGGCCTATTCCGCACTGTATCTCAATAAATAAATAACCGGTAGATCTTTGGACTGTGGGAGGAACTGGAACACTTGGAGGAAATCCATGTGGTTCACAGGGAGAATGTACAAATGATTCAAGAACAGTTACAACCCCTCAACCATCAGGCTCTTGAACAAAAGAGGATAACTACACTCATCTATGAAGATATTCCCATAACCGATGGTCTCACTTTAAGGACTTTTTGTCTTGTTATTTCATGCTCTCATTATTTATTACTATCTATTTATATTTGTATTTGCATTTTGTTGTCTTCTATGCTCTTGGTCTTTCATTGATCCTGTTTACAGTTACTATTCTATAGATTTGCCGAGCATGCCTGCAAGAAAAAGAGTTGTATGCAGTGACATGTATGTACTCTGATAATAAATTTTACTTTGGACTTTGAACTTTGGAATTGAACTCTGAACTCCAGAATACCCCAGAATGTAATAGCATGATGTCCTTACTTAAGGTAAGATGTAATGTCTTTGGAGGTGTTGTAGAGGAGTTTCACCAAGTTGATACTAGAAACGGAGGAATTGGCCTACGAGGAGAGATTGAGTCACCTAGGACTATACCCACTGAAATTCAGATGAATGAGAGAAGAGATCATATAGAAATCTACAAAATTATGAAAGGGATAGATAGATTAAGGCAGGAAAGTTGTTTCCACTGGTAAGGAGACTAGAACTAGGAACACAGCCTCAAGATTTGGGGGAATAGATTTCACATGGAGATGAGGAACTTCTTTTCACAGAGAGTCGTGATTCTGTGGAATCCTCTGCCCAGAGAAACAGTAGAACCTACCTCGTTAAATATACTTAAGGCAGAGTTAGATTTTTGCATATCAGGGGAATGAAGGATTATGGGGAAAGGGCAAGTAAGTGAGGTCTCCATGATCCTATTGAATGGCGGAGCAGGCACCATTGACCAGATGGCTAACTCCTGCTCCCATGTCTTAAGTTCATCCCTGGAGATTGTGGTTGGCTGTCGTTCAGGGTGTCAGGGCCGGAGGCGAGAAATGGGCCCTTTCAGTTCACTGCTCCAATAGGTTCATCTGAAGCTGTGGCCTGTAACTAATGGACTCCTAAATCAGCTGCAGTGGTGACTGGCTTCGTGGCTATGAACTCACTTTTGTGCACTCCAGTTCTGAATGTTATTTGCTTACTTTTATCATTTGCACATTTTTTTCTTCCAGCACGTTGCGCACTTGACAGTCTTCTTTTTTTAAATGGGTTCTATTGGGTTCCTTTGTTTTGTGGCTCCCTGTAGGACGATGAATCTCAAGGCTATGTATGGTATATGAACTTTGGTAATAAATGTACTTTGAAATATGATTCTTTTGAATCCTTTGTTTATTTCACTGCATACCCCTGATTTGAGCAAATCTGCACCTGCACTGCTACACATCCTCTCTGAATTAAAATTGCTTTCTTTCTACTTTCTATATGTAACTTTGTAAGTGTCTCCTCTTGTCAATCTGCTATGAAGCTTATTTTTAGTTAGATGATTCATAGGTTCAGAGACAATGAAGAAACTTATACAAAAGTGGGTAAAAGAGAGGTAAGACTGCACAGGTGTGTGACGTCAGCCAGTAGAGCTGGAACAGTTTAAAAAGAAGATTGCCATATCCAGCAGGCAGCAGAAGCATAGTGATAGGGCTTTGGCTGAACGGGCTTAGGTAGTAACGGGGCGAGATAGGTTAACTGTGTTAACTGTGGAAAGGAAGTAGCATGTGTCTGAGCAACAACAGCCAATTTTCTGTGCTCGGTGTCAGATGTGGGAGGTCCTGGAGTCTACCAGCCTCCGGGACAGCCATATCTGCACCCGGTGTATCAAGCTGCAGCTCCTAAGAGACCGTGTCAGGGAACTGGAGTTGCAGCTCGATGACCTTCGTCTGGTTCGGGAGAGCGAGGGGCTGATAGAAAGGAGTTGCAGGTGGGTGGTCACACTGGGACCATGGAAGCCAGTCAAGTAGGTAACAGTCATGAGAGGGAAGGGGAAGAGTCATGTACTAGGGAGAAGCCCTGTGGCTGTACCCCTTGACAATAATTACTCCTGTTTGAGTACTGTTGGAGAGGACAGCCTACCTGGGGAAAACAACAGTGGCCATGCCTCTGGCACAGAGTCCGGCCATGTGGCTCAGAAGGATAAGGAAAGGAAGAGGAAGGCAGTAGAGATAGGGGACTCTATAGTTAGGAGGACAGACAGGCGATTCTGTGGACGCAGGAAAGGAACTTGGATGGCAGTTTGCCTCCCAGGTGCCAGGGTCCGGCATGTTTCAGATCGCATCCAAGATATCCTGCAGTGGGAGAGAGAACAGCCAGAGGTCATGGTACATATTGGTACCAATCATGTAGGGAGGAAAAGGGAGGAGGTCCTGAAAAAAGACTATAGGGAGTTAGGAAAGAAGTTCAGAAGCAGGACCGCAAAGGTAGTAATCTCGGGGTTACTGCCTGTGTCACGCGACAGTGAGTATAGGAATAGAATGAGGTGGAAGATAAATGTATGGCTGAGGGATTGGAAGAGGGTGCAGGGATTCAGATTTCTGGATTATTGGGACCTCTTTTGGGGCAGGTGTGACCTGTACAAAAAGGATGGGTTGCACTTGAATCCCAGGGGCACCAATATCCTGGTGGGAAGGTTTGCTAAGGCTACTGGGGACAGTTTAAACTAGAATAGTTGGAGGGTGGGAACCGAACTGAAGAGACTGGGGAAGAGGCAGTTGGCTCACAAATAGAGAAAGCTTGGAGACAGTGTGAGAGGGAGGATAGGCAGGTGACAGAGAAGAGATACACTCAGACCAATGGTTTGAGATGTGCCTATTTTAACGCAAGGAGTATTGTGAACAAAGTGGATGAGCTTAGAGCATGGATCAGTACTTGGAGCTATGATGTGGTGGCTATTACAGAGACTTAGATGGCTCAGGGACAGAAATGGTTACTTCAAGTGTCAGGTTTTAGATGTTTCAGAAGGACAGGGAGGGAGGCAAAAGAGGTGGGGGCGTGGCACTGTTGATCAGATAGTGTCACGGCTGCAGAAAAGGTGGACGTCATGGAGGGATTGTCTACAGCGTCTCTGTGGGTGGAGGTTAGGAACAGGAAGGGGTCAATAACTACTGGGTGTTTTTTATAGGCTGCCCAATAGTAACTGGGATATCAAGGAGCAGATAAGGAAACAGATCCTGGAAAGATGTAATAATAAGAGAGTTGTCATGATGGGAGATTTTAATTGTCCATATATCGATTGGCATCTTCCTAGCGCAGGTGGTTTAGATGGAATGGAGTTTGTTAGATGTGTTCAGGAAGTTTCTTGACACAATATGTAGATAAGCCTAAAAGAGGAGAGACTGTACTTGATTTGGTATTGGGAAATGAACCTGGTCAGGTGTCAGATCTCTCAATGGGAGAGCATTTTGGAGATAGTGATCATAATTCTATCTCCTTTACAATAGCATTGGAGAGAGATAGGAATAGGCAAGTTAGAAAAGCGTTTAATTGGAGTAAGAGGAATTATGAGGCAGGAACTTGGAAGCTTAAGTTGGCAACAGATGTTCTCAGAGAAAGGTACGGAAGAAATGTGGCAAATATTCAGGAGATATTTGTGTGGAGTTCTGCATCGGTATGTTCCAATGAGACAGGGAAGTTATGGTAGGGTACAGGAACTGTGGTGTACAAAGGCTGTAATAAATCTAGTCAAGAAGAAAAGGAAAGCTTACAAAAGGTTCAGAGGGCTAGATAATGTTAGAGATCTCGAAGATTATACGGCTAACAGGAAGGAGTTTAAGAAGGAAATTAGGAGAGCCAGAAGGGGCCATGAGAAGGCCTTGGCGGGCAGGATTAAGGAAAACCCCAAGGCATTCTACAAGTATGTAAGAGCAAGAGCATAAGACGTGCAAGAATAGGACCTGTCAAGAGCGACAATGGGAAAGTGTCTATGGAACCGGAGGAAATAGCAGAGGTACTTAATAAAAACTTTATTTCAGTATTCATTATGAAAAAGGATCTTGGTGATTGTAGTGATGACTTGCAGCAGACTGAAAAGCATGAGCATGTAGATAATAAGAAAGAGGATGTGCTGGAGATTTTGGAAAGTATCAAGTTGGATAAGTCCCCGGGACCAGATGAGATGTACCCCAGGCTACTGTGGGAGGTGAGGGAGGAGATTGCTGAGCCTCTGGCAATGATTTTTGAATCATCAATGGGGACAGGAGAGGTTCCGGAGGATTGGAGGGCTGTGGATGTTGTTCCTTTATTCAAGAAAGGGAGTAGGGATTGCCCAGGAAATTATAGACCAGTGAGTCTTACTTCAGTGGTAGGTAAGTTGATGGAGAAGATCCTGAGAGGCAGGATTTATGAACATTTGGAGAGGTATAATCTGATTAGGAATAGTCAGCATGGCCTTGTCAAGGGCAGGTCATGCCTTACGAGCCTGATTGAATTTTTTGAGGATGTGACTAAACACATTGATGAAGGAAGAGTAGTAAATGTAGTGTATATGGATTTCAGCAAGGCATTTGATAAGCCTTATTAAGGCTTATTGAGAAAGTAAGGAGGCATGGGATCCAAGGGGACATTGCTTTGTGGATCCAGAACTGGCTTGCCCACAGAAGGCAAAGAGTGATTGTAGACAGGTCATATTCTGAATGGGGGTCGGTGACCAGTGGTGTGCCTCAGGGATCTGTTCTGGGACCCTTACTCTTTGTGATTTTTATAAATGACCTGGATGAGGAAGTAGAGGGATGGGTTAGTAAGTTTGCTGATGACACAATGGTTAGAGGTGTTGTGGATAGTGTGGAGGGCTGTCAGAGGTTACAGCGGGTCATTGATAGGATGAAAAACTAGGCTGAGAAGTGGCAGATAGAGTTCAATCTAGATAAATGTGAGGTGGTTCATTTTGGTAGGTCAAATATGACGGCAGAATATAGTATTAATGGTAAGACTTTTGGCAGTGTGGATGATCAGAGGGATCTTGGGGTGCACAGGTTGACTCTGTGGTTAAGAAGGCATACAGTGTATTGGCCTTCTTTAATCATGGAGTTGAATTTAGGAGCCGAGAAGTAATGTTGCAGCTATATTGGACCCTGGTCAGACCCCACGGAGTACTGTGCTCAGTTCTGGTCGCCTCACTGCAGGAAGGATGTGGAAGCCATAGAAAGGGTGCAGAGGAGATTTACATGGATTTTGCCAGGAATGGGGAGCATGCCTTATGAAAACAGGTTGAGTGAACTTGGCATTTCCTCCTTGGAGCAACGGAGGATGAGAGGTGACCTGATAGAGTGGATAGTCAAAGGCTTTTTCCCAGGGCTGAAGTGGTTGCCACAAGAGGACACAGGTTTAAGGTGCTGGGGAGTAGGTACAGAGGAGATGTTAGGGGTAAGTTTTTTTACACAGAGAGTGGTGAGTTCGTGGAATGGGCTGCCGGCAACGGTGGTGGAGGTGGGTATGATAGGGTCTTTTAAGAAACTTTTGGATAGGTACATGGAGCTTAGAAAAATAGAGGGCTATGGGTAAGCCTAGTAATTTCTAAGGTAGGGACATGTTCAGTACAACTCTGTGGGCCGAAGGGCCTGTATTGTGCTGTAGGTTTTCTGTGGTTCTATGTTTCTAATATAAATCCTTGAGGGAAGTGGAATTTGCAGACATGATCCCACTAACCACTGCAAGGGTATGAATCAGGTCCTACTATTAGAATCACAATCAGGTTTATTATCAACGGCATGTGTTGTGAAATTTGTTAACTTAACAGCAGCAGTTCAATGCAATACATAAGAAGAAGAAAAAAACTAATAAAATAATACTGATTAAATAAGTAAATCAATTACAGTACACATATATTGAATAGATTAAAAATCATGCAAAAAGCAGAAATAATATATATTAAAAAAGTGAGGTAGTGTTCAATGTTCATTTAGGAAACGGATGGTGGAGGGGAAGAAGCTGTTCCTGAATCGCTAAATGTGTGCCTTCAAACTTCCGTACCTCTTACCTGATGGTAACAGTGAGAAAAGGGCATGCCCTGGGTGCTGGAGGTCCTTAACAATGGATGCTGCCTTTCTGAGATACCGCACCTTGAAAATTTCCTAGATACTTTGTCGGCAAATACCCAAGATGGAGCCAACTAAATTTATAACCCTCTGCAGCTTCTTTCAGTCCTGTGCAGTAGCTCTTCCATACCTGGCAGTGATGCAGCCTGTCAGAATGCTCTCCACAGTATATTTATGGAAGTTTTTGAGTGCATTTGTTGACATACCAAATCTCTTCAAACTCCTAATGAAGTATAGTTGGTGCCTTGCCTTCTCTTTAACTGCTTCGATACGTTGGGACCAGATTTGGTCCTCAGAGAAAACATACCACCAATCTGGAAAAAATATGTAAGAGATTTACGAGGATGTTGCCAGGACTCAAATTATCGAGGGAGGTTGAGCAGATTGGAACACACTGGAACACAGGAGAATGAGATGTAATCTTACAGAAATATATAAAATTGTAAGAGGCTTAGACAGAGTGAATGCAGAATACATAGATCATAGAAATCTACAGCACATTACAGGCTCTTTGGCCCACAATGTTGTGCCAACCATGTAACCTACTCTAGAAACTGCTTAGAATAGCCCTTTATTTTTCTAAGCTCTGTGTACCTATCTAAGAGCCTCTTAAAAGACCCTATTGTATCTGACTCCACCACCTTCGCTGGCAATGCATTCCACACACTCACGATTCTCTGTGTGAAAAACCTACCCCTGACAAACCCCTCTGTACCTACTTCCAAGCACCTTAAAACTATGCCCCCTCATGTTAGCCATTTCAGCCCCGGGAAAAAAGCCTCTGGCTATCCGCACGATAAATGCCTCTCATCATCTTATACACCTCTATCAGGTCACCTCTCATCCTCCGTCACTCCAAGGATAAAAAAACGAGTTCACTCAACCTATTTTCATAAGGCAAGCTCTCCAATCCAGGCAACATCTTTGTAAATCTCCTCTGAACTCTCTCTATAGTATCCACATCCTTCCTGTAGTGAGGTGACCAGAAATGAACACAGAACTCCAAGTGGAGTCTGACCAAGGTCTTATATAACTGTAACATTACCTTTTACTTTAACTGTAACACACTCTTGTTGGGGAAACAAGAGCTTGTGGGCATAAAGTAGATCTAGGGTGAGAGGGGAGAAATTTAAAAGGAACTTGAGGGGCAACCAGAGGGTGATCAGTCGAGGGACTGTGCTGCCAGAGGAGGTGGTTGAGGTAGGTACATTAACAATGTTTAAAAGGTACTTGGGCAGGTACATGATAGGAAAGATATCAAGGGATTTGGGCAAATGCGAGTAGCTTAGATGGGAAGCTTGGTCGGCAAGGGCCAAATGGACTGAGGGGCCTGTTTCCGTGCTGTATGACTCTGAGTGTCTATGACTGCTGTGACATTGAATAAGCCACATGGAGACTGGAGCTGCAGAGGTAAAGGGTCTTTTTGTCAGCACCGTAAGTAGGCAATAGATTTCTCTGCAGTCCATCAACCCATGCACACTAACTCAGTATACCTTTCATTGCATGACTTATTTATTTTGTAATTTCTAGTAATTTTAGAATTGTTCACTGTACTGCTGTTGCAAAACAACAGATTTCAATTTATATAAGACATATAATTGAAATAAACCTGATTCTGATTCTGGAACAATCTTGCTTGGAGAGTCTCTGGAGAATCTCCCTGCACTCAAAATACAATGTATACTGCAAAATCAAAGAGAACAACAGATGATTCAATACGGTTCCAATTTCAACATTTTGGGGGTGGACAAATGGCTCCATACATATGGAAGCACGTATCAATTGGTAAGAGCAGTCCTGTGTATTCAAACACCTTTGTTGGAAGTGTAGACACTCAAAGCAGCCTTCCCTTATACTGTACTGAAATAGTTTGTGTTCTCTCTCTCTCTCTCTACCTCTCTCTCCTTCTCTCTCCTCTCTCTCTCTCCCTCTCTTTCCCTCTCTCTCTCCCTCTCTTGCTCTCGCTCCCTCTCTCCCTCTCTCTCTCTCCCTCCCTCTCTCCCTCTCTCTCCCTTTCTCTCTCTTCCTCTCTCTCTCCCCTCTCACTCTCTCTCTCCCTCTCTCTTCCTCTCTCTGTCTCCCCACCTCTCTCCCCCACCTCTCTCTCTCCCTCTCTCTCTCCCTCTCTCTCTCCTCTCTCTCTCTCCCCCCTCTCTCTCTCCCTCTCTCTCTCCCTCTCTCTCCCCCCTCTCCCTCTCCCCCTCTCCCTCTCTCTCCCCCCCTCTCTTTCCCTCTCCCCCTCTCTATCGCTCTCTCTCTCTCTCTCTCTCTGGACAATACTGTATATTCATTCAGCTCAACACACAAAATGCTGGAGGAACTCAGCAGGTCTGGCATCATTATGGAAATGGATAAATAGTCATCTTTTCAGACCAAGACTGTTCTTCAGGACTGGAAAGGAATGGGGGAGATGCCAGAATAAAAAAGTGGGTGGAGGGGAAGGAGGATAGTCTGAAGGTGATAGGTGAAAGATAAAGGGCTGGAGAGGAGAGTGGCCCTTGGGAGAAAGGGAAGAGCGAGGGGCACCAGGGATCTCTTACCTCTTCTCACCTGCCTATGCCCTTCCGCTGATACCACTTCCCGGCCATCTGGCTTCACCTACCACCTTCTAACTATCCTCATTCACCTCCCCCACCTCTTTATTCTGCCATCTTCCTCCTTCCTTTCCAGTCCTGAAGAAGGGCCTTGGCCTCGAAACTTTGTCTGTTTACTCATTGTCATAGAGGCTGCCTGACTTGCCGAGTTTCTCCAGCATTTTGTGTATTTTACTTTGCATTTTCAGTATCTGCCGAACCTCTTGTTTTTATTCATTCATCTGTCCATTTCAGACGAAAGACTGTTTTTTGTTTGTATTGATGACTGATACCCATAATAACTCTTGAACTATATCCAATATCTAACAATTGTTCTTAGAGTTCATGTCGAGAGACACAAGATTAAGAAGGCATATGGTGTGTTAGCCATCATTAGTCAGAGGATTAAGTTCAATAGCTGCAAATTAATGTTGCAGCTCTATAAACTCTGGTTAGACCTCACTTGGAATATTGTGTTCAGTATTGGTCACCTTAACATAGGAAGGATGTGAAAGCTTTAGAGAGGGTGCAGAGGAGATTTACCAGGATGCTGCCTGGATTAGAAAGAAGGTCTTATGAGGATAGATTGAGTGAGCTAGGGCTTTTCTCTTTAAAGCAAAGGAGGATGAGAGGTAGCTCAATTCACAAGATGTTAAGAGCATAGATACAGTGAACTGCCAGAGACTTCCTCCCAGAACAGAAATGGCTAACAGGATGGGGCATAATTTGAAGGAAAATATGGGGACTTCTCAAAGGAAAGGTTTTTACACAGCACTATTTGCGTCAAAGACCAACACAGTCTGAGGATAAACTGGGGGCAGCCAGCAAGTGTACCATACTTCCAACATAGTATGCCCATAACATACTAATCCTAGTCATATGTCTTTGGGGCACGGAGGAAGGCAGAGCACCCGGTGGAAACCCACATGGTCATGGGGAAAATCTCCTTATAGACAACAGCGAGAATTGAACCTGTACGCTAGTAGTGTAAAGCATTACACTACTCGCTACTACCATGCCACCCTCCAAGGGCTTCATCTAATACTCCTCTTCTTTCCCCTCCAACCTGTCTATCACCCATACGATCTTCCCCTTTTCTTATTCCTCTTCCCTTTCTTCCTAGGCCCACTGTCCTCTACTTTCAAATTTCACCACCTTCCACCCTTTGCCTCATCCACTTACCCCAGCTTTTCCTATCATTCCCACTTTCCTTTCCCCTCCACTCACTTACCTTCTCCATCTCACCTGGATTTGCCTTTCACCCACCAAATCGCGATCCCTCCTGCCCCTACCCCACCCTTTTATTCTGGCTTCTGCTCCCTTCCTTTCCAGACACGATGGCCTCTGCCCAAAAGGACAACTGTTTAGTTCCCTCCAAAGACATTGCTGAGTTCCTCCAGCAGTTTTTGTGTGCTGCTTGAACACAAGAGCGGACAGAGGATGAGGCAACGCCTACCGGACAAGCGATCCAGATAGCTTGTCCATTGGAAACTGAGAGCCAGGATTCTCAAGAAGAAGCAGATGTTCAGCATGGCGTAAGGCCAGCAGAACTGTGGTAGATGTGACATGCACATGACATCTGGCACGGGTCAACCGACCAACCATGAGAACTGAAAGGATGATTTTGATGCATCTCCAGCAATTGGACTCATTTTGAAATCTGGCACTTGCTCAATATGTTTCATCTTCCTGATGTTAAAACTGCATCCTAAAACCTCAAAGCTTAGGAATGTTTAATTGTGTATTTCTTTTATCTCCCTACAATGCTTTGTTAGTCTTTCAGATTGTTTTCCAACTCGTAATGAGCAAAGCACAACTATACAGTAGCAAATAGCATGTTCAGTGGAAGATAAATTTAGTGGATTTAGTTCATTAATAAAATCTCTTTCATGAAAGAAACAATTAAAATTTAGATTTAGATTTAAGTTCATTTAATATCAGAGAATGTTTACAGTATGCAACCTGAAATTCATATTTTCCACAGGTACCTCTGAAACAAGGGACTCAATAGAATGAATGTTACAACACCGAAGCCCCAAAACCTCCCCCTCACCTTTCACAGAGACAGCAACAAAGGTATTAGCACCCAACCCTCCCACTCACGCCAGCTAAAGCACCACACTCCCCCCCACCCCAAACCCTAACTGCACAAGCAACAGCAAAGTACTTAAAGAGACCTTGATCCAGAGTCCATCAAAACTACAGTCCGTACCCCAGCACTTGGGTATCTCAGACAATCTCCCTCTCTCCAGTGAGGGAGAGAATTCACTCCTCCTGCAAGAATGATAGCGGAGACCAGCAGCTCATTGTTCTGATGTTACAATTCTAGCTGTATGCAGCAATATAACCCACACTGGAAGAACTCAACACCTCAGGTAGGATCTTTGGAGGGGAACTAGCAGTAGGCGTTTTGGACTGAGACCATTCATCAGTCATGGCGAATGGTCTCGGCTTCTTGTTCTTCTTTTCCCTCAGTATCTCTTCATCTCTTTTTCATTCTGTCTCTCGCAGTTTTCTGGCTATGTTTCCCGCATGGCATTGCCACGCAGCTGGTAGAGCTGCTGCCACTCAGCGCCACATTTCGATCTCATCCTCCAACGCTGTCTGGGTGGAGTTTACATGTTTGCTCTGTGGACGATAGATTGCATTAACCAGAATAAACCACTGATGTTAGTAGTACTGAAATGGAACTCTGGCAGTCCTGACAAAGGGTCTCGGCCCAAAACTTTGACTGTTTATTTCCCTCCATAGAAGCTGCCTGATCTGCTGACTTCTTCCGGCATTTTGTGTGTGTTACTCCAGTATCCACAGAATCTTTTGTGTTTAAAATTTACCAATGTAACTGCTTCACAATGCATCAGTATCAAGATGTGTGATCCCTGGATTATTACAGTTACCCAGTTTAAATAAGAAGAATATCAGGGCAGGTGTTGTTAAAATAGGCTGGTGTCATTAAAAAATTATTTACCCAATGTGTTCAGCATTAGTCTGATTGTTAGCATGGTTGCTTTTGGGACTGAAAGGTTGAATTATTAGTATTGTTCAAACATCAGGCTCCTGAACCAGTGTGGGTAATTTCACTTAGCTTAACTCTGAATGAAATAGACTCAATTTCAAGGCTCTACAACCTATGTTCCAAGAATTATTTCTTTAATTTGCGCAATTTGTCTTCTTTTGCACACTAGTTGTTTGGCAGTGTGTACTTATGTATCGTTTTATATAAATTATATTGTATTTATTTTCCAGTAAGTACTTGAAGGTAAATGAATCTCAAGGTAGTTTGTGGTGACATATATGTCCTTTGATAATAAATTTACTTTGACTTTAACTTTAAGACCGCCTTCAGAAATCTAAGCAGAAAATTCCTGGCCAATGCTCTGTTGTAATACAAGACAATAAGACATAGGAGCAAAATTAGGCTGTTTAGCCTGTCAAGCCTGTTCTGCCATTCCATCGTAGGGATAGCTGACTTGCTATCCCTTTCAACTCTATTCTGCTGCCCTCTCCCCGTAACGCTTGATGCCCTCACTAATCAAGAATGTTCCGCTGTAAATAGACACAATGATTTGGCCTCCTCAGCCATCTGTGGCAATGAATTCCACAGATTCACCACCTTCTGACTAAAGAAATTCCTCCTCATCTCTGTTCTAAAGGGACATCCTTGGATCCTAGACTCAGAGACTATAGAAAACATTCTGTCCGCATCAACTCTATGTCGGCCTTTCAGTATTAAACAGGTTTCAATGAGATCTCCTCCACCACCTCCCCGCAATTCTTCCATAGTCCAGTGAGTACAGGCGAATTCTACTTATATGTTAACTCTTACATTCACTGGATCATTCTTATGCCCTACTTTATCTGAAATATTATGTTTCAGTTGCAATGTTTATTTATTTGATTTATTTTTATTTAGAGATACAGCATGGAGTAGCCCCTTCTCAAGTAGGCCTCTTGAGTTGTGCCGGCCCAGCAACCCACGACAACTCCACTTTAATCCTAACCTATTCACAGGACAACCATAGAAACATAGAAAATAGGTGCAGGAGTAAGCCATTCGGCCCTTCGAGCCTGCACTGCCATTCAGTACGATCATGGCTGATCATCCAACTCAGAATCCTGTACCTGCCTTCCCTCCATACCCCCTGATCCCCGTAGCCACAAGGGCCATATCTAACTCCCTCTTAAATATAGCCAATGAACTGGCCTCAACTGTTTCCTGTGGCAGGGAATTCCACAGATTCACCACTCTCTGTGTGAAGAAGTTTTTCCTCATCTCGGTCCTAAAAGGCTTCCCCTTTATCCTCAAACTGTGACCCCTCGTTCTGGACTTCCCCAACCTCGGGAACAATCTTCCTGCATTTAGCCTGTCCAATCCCTTTAGAATTTTATACGTTTCAATAAGATCTCCCCTCAATCTTCTAAATTCCAGAGTATACGCCTAGTCGATCCAGTCTTTCAACATATGAAAGTCCTTCCATCCCAGCAATCAATCTGGTGAACCTTCTTTGTACTCCCTCTATGGCAAGAATGTCTTTCCTCAGATTAGGGGACCCAAACTGCACACAGTACATCAGGTGTGGTCTCACCCGTACAACTGCCGTAGTACCTCCCGCCAATGCTCTATTATATGTATGTAACTTTCCCGTAATTCCATGGGCTCTTATCTTGTTAAGTAGCCTCATGTGTGGCACCTTGTCAAAGGCCTTCTGAAAATCCAAATATACAACATCCACTGCATCTCCCTTGTCTAGCCTACTGGTAATTTCCTCAAAAAAATTGTAATAGGTTTGTCAGGCAGAATTTTCCTTTAAGGAATCCATGCTGATTTCTGCCTATCTTGTCATATGCCTCCAGGTACTCTGTAACCTCATCCTTGACAATCGACTCCAACAACTTCCCAACCACGGATGTCAAGCTAACCGGTCTATAATTTCCTTTTTGCTTCCTTGCCCCCTTCTTAAATAGCGGAGTGACATTTGCAATCTTCCAGTCCTCCAGAACCATGCCAGAATTTATTGACTTTTGAAAGATCATCGCTAATGCCTCTGCAATCTCCACAGCTACTTCCTTCAGAACACAAGGGTGCATTCCATCTGGTCCAGGAGATTTATCGACCTTTAGCCTATTCAGCTTCCTGAGTACTTTCTCTGTCGTAATTGTGACTGCGCACACTTCTCTTCCCTGCCACCCTTGAGTGTCCGGTATCCTGCAGTCTTCCTCAGTGAAGACTGATGCAAAATACTTGTTCAGTTCCTCTGCCATCTCCTCATCTCCCATTACAATTTCTCCAGCATCATTTTCTATCGGTCCTATATCTACTCTCACCTGTCTTTTACTCTTTATATACTTGAAAAAGCTTTTAGTATCCTCTTCGATATTATTTGCTAGCTTCCTTTCATAGTTAATCTTTTCTCTCTTAATGACCTTCTTGGTTTCCTTTTGTAAGGTTTTAAAAACTTCCCAATCCTCTCTCTTCCCACTAATTTTTGCTTCCTTGTATGCCCTCTCTTTTGCTTTAACTTTGGCTTTGACTACTCTTGTCAACCACAGTTGCATCCTTTTTCCACTCCAAAATTTCTTCTTTTTTGGAATATACCTGTTTTGCACATTCCTCATTTCTCGCATAAACTCCAGCCACTGCTGCTCTGCCGTCTTTCCCACCAGCGTCTCTTTCCAGTCAACTTTGGCCAGTTCCTCTCTCATGCCACTGTAATTTCCTTTACTCCACTGAAACACTGACACATCAGATTTCGGCTTCTCTTTTTCTAATTTCACAGTGAACTCAATCATGTTATGATCACTGCCTCCTAAGGGTTCCTTCACCTCAATCTCTCCAATCACCTCCGGTTCATTACACAATACCCAATCTGGTACAGCCGATCCCCTAGTGGGCTCAACAACAAGCTGTTCTAAAAAGCCATCTCACAGACATTCTACAAATTCTCTCTCTTGAGATCCAGTGCTGACCTGATTTTCCCAATCTACTCGCATGTTAAAATCCCCCACAATTATCATTACTCTGCCCTTCTGACAAGCCTTTTCTATTTCCAGTTGTAATTTGTAGTCCACATCCCTGCAGCTGTTTGGAGGCCTATAAATAACTGCCATCAGGGTCCTTTTAGCCCTGCTATTTCTTAGCTCAACCCATAAAGATTCTGCACCTTCCAATCCTATATCACCTCTTTCCAATGATTTAATATCAATTTTTACCAATAAAGCCACACCTCCCCCTCTGCCTACCTTCCTATCCTTCCGATACACCGTGTATCCTTGGACGTTCAGCTCCCAGAGACATGCATCCTTTAGCCAGGTCTCAGTGATGGCCACAATATCATACCTGCCAATCTGTAGCTGTACAACAAGATCATCCGCCTTATTCTTATGCAAATGCCAGCATACCATTTGCCTTTTTCACCGCCTGCTGTACCTGCATGCCCACTTTCAATGACTGGTGTATAATGACACCCAGGTCTCGTTGCACCTTCCCATTTCCTAATCGGCCACCATTCAGACAATAATCTGTTTTCCTGTTTTTGCCACCAAAGTGGATAACCTCACATTTATCCACATTAAATTGCATCTGCCATGAATTTGCCCACTCACCTAAACTATCCAAGTCACCCTACATCATCTTAGCATCCTCCTCACAGCTAACACTGCTGCCCAGCTTCATGTCATCCGTAAACTTGGAGATGCTGCATTTAAATCCCTCATCTAAGTCATTAATATGTATTGTAAACAACTGGGGTCCCAACACTGAGCCTTGTGGTACCCCACTAGTCACTGCCTGCCATTCTGAAAAGGTCCTGTTTATTCCCACTCTTTGCTTCCTGTCTGCCAATCAATTCTCCATCCACATCAATACCTTACCCCCAATACCATGTGCTTTAAGTTTGCACACTAATCTCCTGTGTGGGACCTTGTCAAAAGCCTTTTGAAAATCCAAATATACCACATCCACTGGTTCTCCCCTATCCACTCTACTAGTTATATCCTCAAAAAATTCTATGAGATTCATCAGACATGATTTTCCTTTCACAAATCCATGCTGACTTTGTCCGATAATTTCACCGCTTTCTAAATGTGCTGTTATCACATCCTTGATAACTGACTCCAGCAGTTTCCCCACCACCGACGTTAGGCTAACCGGTCTATAATTCCCTGGTTTCTCTCTCCCTCCGTTTTTAAAAAGCGGGGTTACATTAGCCACCCTCCAATCCTCAGGAACTAGTCCAGAATCTAACGAGTTTTGAAAAATTATCACTAATGCATCCACTATTTCTTGGGACTCTTCCTTAAGCACTCTGGGATGCAGACCATCTGGCCCTGGGGATTTATCTGCCTTTAATCCCTTCAATTTACCTAACACCACTTCCCTACTAACATGTATTTCGCTCAGTTCCTCCATCTCACTAGACCCACGGTCCCCTACTATTTCTGGAACATTATTTATGTCAGTGAAGACAGAACAAAGATAGTTATTCAGTTGGTCTGCCATGTCCTTGTTCCCCATGATTAATTCACCTGTTTCTGACTGTAAGGGACCTACATTTATCTTAACCAATCTTTTTCTTTTCACATATCTATAAAAGCTTTTACAGTCAGTTTTTATGTTCCCTGCCAGCTTTCTCTCATAATCTTTTTTCCCTTTCCTAATTAAGCCCTTTGTCTTCCTCTGCTGGAGTCTGAATTTCTCCCAGTCCTCAGGTGTGCCGCTTTTTCTGGCTAATTTGTAAAACCTAAAAAGATCATTTATCCTACTGGTATGTCTTTGGACTGTGGGAGGAAATCGGAACAGTGGGGGAAAACGCAAGTATTCCAAGGGGAGGAATGTATGGATTCTCCGTGTGGTGGATGCTGAACTGTTCTCCGAACTCCCAACTCCGATGCCCCGAGCTGTAATAGTATTGTGCTAACTGCTGCCCTACTGTGGAATCCAATTAGTCTTTGTCAGCTCCATGAAACAGAATATTGTACAGCATGCGTTTAGAGAGAAGCACAGTTCTCATTGGCATCCTAACCAGTACATAGTCAAAATCAATAAAATATATATTTGGCCTTCTTCCCATCGTGCTTTCTGGAATTTTCTTGGGTGTATTTTAGACTTTGCATTCCCTGCATTATTTAGTGACTCAACTTCAAAGCTGCTTCCTCAGCTGGAGAGCACCTCTAGATGTTGTTAATTGGGTTTTGACTTTTAATCTATATAATCTATATGGACATAAGAAATAAAGGAAGAGAAAGTCAAGTATTCGTTGAGTGCCCTGCAGTGTTACATTGAAATTTGGTGTGATTAAATAGGAATTAATTTCCGAAATATTTAATGCATCAAGGGAGGGTAAACATCATCCATAACTTTGAACTAGAGTTTGGTGATCACTGCAGTTGCTTAATTAGACCCTTTGGTGAGGCAGACTGTTGGCTGGTCCACTCCTATCAGATTCCTTCTTCTTCAGCTCTTTATCTTTTCCACCTATCACCTCCCAGCTTCTTACTTCATGGACCCCCTGCCCACTCAGCCATGTTCCCACTCAGCTAGTTTCAGCTATCACCTGCCAGCTTGCTCTTCTCCCGCCCCCCCCTCACTCCACCGTCTTTTTTTTGGACTTCTTCCCCCTTCTTTTCCAGTCATGATGAAGGGCCTCAGTCCAAAACTTTGACTGTTCATTCCTTTCCTCAGATGCTGCCTGACCTGCTGAGTTCCTCCAGCACTTCGTGCGTTGAATCAGAATCAGAATCAAGTTTATTATCATTGACATACTGTATGTCGAGAAATTTGTTGTTTTGCGGCAGCAGTACAATACATAAAAATTCTATAAATTATAATAAGAATTATATATTAGAAACATAAATTAAATAAGCAGAGTGGAAAGAGAGAAAAATTAGTGAGGTAGTTGTAGCAGCAAATCACAACCAAAATTGCTGCTAGCCTGCAACTCACATGATGTGCCCTCAGCTACAATGATTGCTCCTTTATTCCAGGGGTCCCCAACTTTTTTTGCACAGCGGACCGGTTTAATGTTGACAATATTCTTGCGGACCGGCCGACTGGGGTAGGGGTGGGTCGTTCAAGTAGGGTTAAACTCACCTCAACATGTCTTTTACAGTTAGGATTGCAAACTTCCTCACTCCCAAATAAGGGACAAAAGTAGCAGTCTAATCCTGGGACACTTTACCCCTGGAAGACTACCATGACCATGAAGCCTTGTGTGGCACCTGTGTGCGCATGCACGAATGTGCTGATTTTTCCCCACAAATCGGTTTTGCCTCCACGTTCCCGACTATACTGTACATACATTATTTCTACTTTATATAGGCTGTGTAGTTATCATATCATCCCCGCTTTTACTATATGTTAGAGTTATTTATTTTCTGTTTTATGTGTTATTTGGTATAATTTGTCAGGTTATTTTTTGGGTCTGGGAACTCTCAAAATTTTTTCCCATATAAATTAATGGTAATTGCTTCATCGCTTCACACCATTTCGGCACGGAAGGTTTCATAGGAACACTCTACCTTAGCGGGGGAAATACGGGACAAACCAATTTTACCCAATATAAGGGATGTCCCGGCAAATACAGGGCAGTTGGCAACCCTGTGTTAAAGTTCAACAGTGTGTGACAGGGAATGAGGAAAGGTGCAGCTGAATCATATCGTTTCCTCACGGCCCGGTACCGGTCCGCAGCCCGATGGTTGGGGACCACTGCTTTATTGAATCCTTTATTATCAGTTAGAAAACATACAATCTAGAAGTGACGAACTTAAGCATATCCAAGTTTGAGCTGAGTTTTATTTGGCAATATCCCATGGTTATCTCTGTGGTCAGCAAAAGATGCTAAGCTACAAAATGCCCCGAAATAGGCAAGAATATGTAACATGTTCCCTTCACTTTTACCATGCCCCCACTCATGTACCTTGTTACCATAACAAATGCACAACACAGAATACAAATCAGATAGAGAACAGATACATGGCTCCTACAGTGCTGTTTATGGAGTGACTCATTGTCTATTCAGAAATCTGCTGGCAGGTGGGAAGAAGTTGTTCCGAAAACACTGAGTGTAGGTCTTCAGCTCCTCTACCTCTTCTTCCCTGATGGTGAGAGCATGTCCTGGGTGATGGGGGTCCTTAACGATATATGCCACTCTGGACTGCTCTGATGAAGCAACACACATCAAAGTTGCTGGTGAATGCAGCAGGCCAGGCAGCATCTCTAGGAAGAGGTACAGTCGACGTTTCAGGCTGAGACCCTTCGTCAGGACTAACTGAAGGAAGAGCTAGTAAGAGATTTGAAAGTGGGAGGGGGAGGGGGAGATCCAAAATGATAGGAGAAGACAGGAGGGGGAGGGATGGAGCCAAGAGCTGGACAGGTGATTGACAAAAGGGATATGAGAGGATCATGGGACAGGAGGCCCAGGGAGAAGGAAAAGGGAGAGTGGGGGGAACCCCAAGGATTGGCAAGGGGTATAGTCAGAGGGACAGAGGGAGGAAAAGGAGAGTGAGAGAAAGAATGTGTGCGTATAAATAATGGATGGGGTACGAGGGGGAGGTGGGGCATTAGCGGAAGTTAGAGAAGTCAATGTTCATGCCATCAGGTTGGAGGCTACCCAGATGGAATATAAGGCGTTGTTCCTCCAACCTGAGTGTGGCTTCATCTTTACAGTAGAGGAGGACATGGATAGACGTGTCAAAAATGGGAATGGGATGTGGAATTAAAATGTGTGACCACTGGGAGATCCTGCTTTCTCTGTCGGACAGAGCGTAGGTGTTCAGCAAAATGATCTCCCAGTCTGCGTCGGGTCTTGCCAATATATAGAAGGTCACATTGGGAGCACCGGACGCAGTATATCACACCAGCTGACTCACAGGTGAAGTGTCGCCTCACCTGGAAAGACTGTCTGGGGCCCTGAATGGTGGTAAGGGAGGAAGCGTAAGGGCATGTGTAGCACTTGTTCCACTTACAAGGATAAGTGCCAGGAGGGAGATCAGTGGGGAGGGATGGGGGGTACAAATGGACAAGGGAGTCGCGTAGGAAGCGATCCCTGCGGAATGCAGAGGGGGAGGGGAGGGAAAGATGTGCTTTCATGGTGAAATCCCGTTGGAGGTGGCGGAAGTTCCGGAGAATAATATGTTGGACCCGGAGGCTGGTGGAGTGGTAGGTGAGGACCAGGGGAACCCTATTCCTAGTGAGGTGGCGGGAGGATGGGATGAGAGCAGATGTGCGTGAAATGGGGGAGATGTGTTTGAGAGCAGAGTTGATGGTGGAGGAAGGGAAGCCCCTTTCTTTAAAAAAGGAGGACATCTCCCTCGTCCTGGAATGAAAAGCCTCATCCTGAGAGCAGATGCGGCGGAGACAGAGGAATTGCGAGAGGGGGATGGCAATTTTGCAAGAGACAGGGTGAGAAGAGGAATAGTCCAGATAGCTGTGAGAGTCAGTAGGCTTATAGTAGACATCAGTAGATAAGCTGTCTCCAGAGATAGAGACAGAAAGATCTAGAAAGGGGAGGGAGGTGTCGTAAATGGACCAGGTAAACTTGAGGGCAGGGTGAAAGTTGGAGGCAAAGTTAAAAAAGTCAACGAGCTCAGCATGCGTGCAGGAAGCAGCGCCAATGCAGTCATCGATGTAGTGAAGGAAAAGTAGGGGACAGATACCAGAATAGGTTAGGAACATAGATTGTTCCACAAAGCCAACAAAAAGGCAGGCATAGCTAGAACCCATGTGGGTGCCCATAGCTACACCTTTAGTTTGGAGGAAGTGGGAGGAGCCAAAGGAGAAATTATTAGGAGTAAGGACTAATTCCGCTAGACGGAGCAGAGTGGTCGTAGAGGGGAACTGATTAGCTCTGGAATCCAAAAAGAAGCAGGGAGCTTTGGGGGATAGAAATATATAGGGACTGGACATACATGGTGAAAATAAAGCGGTGGGGGCCAGTCTACGCTCTGTCCGACAGAGAAAGCAGGATCTCCCAGTGGCCACACATTTTAATTCCACATCCCATTCCCATTCTGACATGTCTATCCACAGCCTCCTCTACTGTAAAGATGAAGCCACACTCAGGTTGGAGGAACAACAACTTATATTCCGTCTGGGTAGCCTCCAACTTGATGGCATGAACATTGACTTCTCTAACTTCCGCTAATGCCCCACCTCCTCCTCGTACCCCATCCGTTATTTATATACACACATTCTTTCTCTCACTCTCCTTTTCCTCCCTCTGTCCCTCTGACTATACCCCTTGCTCATCCTCTGGGTTCCTCATCCCCCTTTTCCTTCTCCCTGGGCCTCCTGTCCCATGATCCTCTCATATCCCTTTTGTCAATCCCTTTTGCCAAGCTCTTGACTCCATCCCTCCCCCTCCTGTCTTCTCCTATCATTTTGGATCTCCCCCTCCCCCTCCCACTTTCAAATCTCTTACTAGCTCTTCCTTCAGTTAGTCCTGACGAAGGGTCTCAGCCTGAAACGTCGACTGTACCTCTTCCTAGAGATGCTGCCTGGCCTGCTGCGTTCACCAGCAACTTTGATGTGTGTTGCTTGAATTTCCAGCATCTGTTTGCGTGCTCTGATGAAAGATTGCTCTGGACTGAAGCCTTCTTCTGAATTACGCCAACAAGGAGCAGGCATTATTTATCCTCACCAGTTTAAGAAGCGAATCCAAGCCCGCTGGTCAGTGATTGATTGTGAGTGAGTGGAGGTCAGCTACACTCAACTTGCTGCATCGTGGTCCCACTATTCAGGCCAGGCCATATCAACTTCTTACAGTTACCATCAGGCAGGAGATACAGAAGTCTATAGTCCCCCACCACCGGGTTGAGGAACATCTTCTTGCAGCTACCATTGGGCAGGAAGTACAGAAACTTGAAGTCCTACACCAGCAAGTTCAGGAACTTCTTTTCACAGCTGCCATTGGGCAAGAGATACAGAAGTTTGAAATCCCACACCATTGTGTTCAGGAACAATTACTTTACTGTAACCGTTGCACAACCCTAACACTACCTCAGCAATGGAACACTACAGATCATCTCTTGCACTACCATGGACTTGACTCTTTCTTTCTTGTTTTTGCAGTCTTTTTGACTTACATCACTATCTTTATAATTTATGTTCTGTGTCTTGCCTATACCTACATATCTGTGATGCTGTTGCAAACATGTTTTCATTGTACCAGTGCCTCACCATCATTGTGCACATGACAATAAACTTAACTTGACACCCATTAATAGGGAATCAAGGGATACAAACATTGTTTCATATTACAATGAGTCATCAGAGCCCAACTCATTGTCCGACCTTCTCTGACAATCAGTTCATAGGTTGTTGTGGTGGTGAAAAGGCATTTAGCATGCTGGTCTTTATCAAGGTACTGAGTGCAAGAGTTGGGACATTATGGTGCAGATGTATAAGTCATTGGTGAGGTTGCACTTGGAGTAATGTGTACAGTTTTAGTCACTCTGTTATATGAAAGACACGGTTAAATTGGAAAGAGTGGTTTGAAAAGATTTATGAGGATTTTGCCTGGACTAGAGGGCCTGAGTTGTAGGGAGAGGTTGATTGAGTCTAGGCCTTTATTCCTTGAAGCATAGGAGAATGAGGGAAAAACCTTCAGAAGTGTTTAAAATTATGAGAGACAGAGATAAGGTAAATGGTAACAGACTTTTCCCCTGTAGGAAAGACTAAAACTAGGGGACATAGATTTAGGGTGAGAGGGAAAGAACGAAAAGGGACCTGAGGGGAAACTTTTTCGTCCAAAATGTGATGAGTATCTCAAATAAGTTGCCAAATGAAGTGGTTGAGGCAGATACTATACCTACATATCTGTGATGCTGTTGCAAACATGTTTTCATTGTACCAGTGCCTCACATTAAGTGTCATTTAAGAAACACTTGGAAAATGGTGGAAACTGGTGATTTTGTGATCCAAAGGTTCTTTGGAAGTCAAGAATGAGGTATAAAACTATTAAGTATGATATCAGTGAAAAATAAGCAAAGAGAAAAGTCAAAGAGAAAAATTATGCTCCACTTCGTCGAACGCCTCCACTCCATCCATCAAAAGTGAATCTCCCCGATGGCCAAACATTTTAATTCCAATTCCGATTCACATTCCGACATGTCGGTCCATGACCTCCTCACGCCACAATGAGGCCACCCTCAGGGTGGAAGAGCCTCCAACCTGATGGTATGAATATCGATTTCTCCTTCTGGTTGAAAAAAAATCCCTCCTGCTCCACTCTTCTTCTACTCCCCATTTTGGCTTCTTCACTCTTCTCACCTCCTCCTGGGTCCCCTTCTATTTCCCTCTCTCCTATAGTCCACTCTCCCCTCTTACCAGATACTGTCTTCTCCAGCCCATTATCTTTGCCACACCCCACCAAGCTTCACCTGTCACCTTTTAGCTATCCTCCTTCCCCTCCCCGTACCTTTTTTATTCTGGCATCTTCCTCCTTCCTTTCGAACCTTGAAGAAGGGTCTTGACCTGAAACGTCAACTGTTCATTTCCATAGTTGTCGCCTGATCTGCTGAGTTGCTCTAGCTATTTGTGTGCATTTCCAGCACCTGCAGAATCTCTCATGTTTACAAATAGAAAGGAAGTCAAAACTAGCAAAGATGAGTAAAAAAAAACAAGATATCCATTAATAAAATTAACCTACAAAGTAGCCATTTTCAGTGGCCTGACCCCTGCTGCAGAGAAACTTCTAGAAAAATACACAATTATCTATACTATAATTACCTAAAAAAATCACTGAACCATTGCAAGTATTTAAGTGATTATGTTAGAATATAATTAAGCATTGGAAAAGTTAAACTACAAGAAAAATAGCAATTGTACAGTGTAATCCATTAATGGACACATGTAGGGGTAGGGCTTAGAGGATATGGGCCAAATGCCTGACATTGGGACAATCTGGGTGGGCACCATGGTCCACTTGGATTTCTTGGTCTAAAGGGCCTGAATCTGTGCTGTATTCCTCTTTGACACTCTAATCATTTGATGGACAAATTTGAGGGATCTGTTGACCGACAGATTGGCTGAGACTGTAGTCTGCCTCAAACCAACGTGACAAAACTTCAAATATCAAAGCAAATTTAATATCTAGGTGCATATATATCGCTATATTCCACCTTGAGATTCAGTTTCTTGCAGGCATTCACAGTAAATACAAAGAAGCATAATAGAATATATGTAAAACTGTATACAAAGAAAGACAGACAACCAGCATGCAAAAGACAGATGAGGCAAATTCAAAAAGAAAGAAACAAAATAATTAATAAATAATAAATATTAAGAACACAAGTTATAGAGTCCTTGACAGTAAGTCCATAGGTTGTGGAGTTATTTTAGTGATGAGGTGAGTGGAGTTATCCCCTCTGGTTCAGGAGGCTGTGGTTGAGAGGTAATAACTGTTCTGCAAGGCGTCAGGCCTAAGGTTGCTAAACCTCCTTCCTGATGGCAGAAGTGATAAGAGTGCATGGCCTGAATGGTGGGGATCCCTAATGCTGGATGCTGCTTTCTTGTGGCAGCTTTCCTTGAAGATGTGCTCAAAGGTGGGGTGGGGGGGTGGGTTGCCTGTGATGGACTGGGCTGTATTCAATTCATGCTGGCATGCTGGACAGTTATAAAACAGCCTCATCACTGTAGTCCTTAGGGCGTACTGAGTACAGAGCCGACAAATAAATCAACCTCACCACTTCCACACCTGTGCTGAAGGACCTTGTCTCAGGAGTTGAATATCCCTTCGAGAGATTCTGTTTCATTTCAAGAGTCTCCTCACAGAATTAAAATTTTCTGCTGATTATTTTGGAGATACTTGTTCATATTCAGCTCTTAGAATAATCAACCTTAATGGATAATTAATTTCATATCTTACGTAGACATCGCACGGGGACTGGCTGGTCAGATAATGAGATATTTTGGCAACAGTGTGAAGCCATCTCATGTTTTGCATAATGTAGTCTTTTATTTGCCAGGTGTGATTGTGCATATTAAGGGTGGCTAATTGCCTCATTAATTAATTTTTCTTTGGCTTGAAGTGATTGATATATTCAAAAGTGAGCATCAGATCTGCAGGCACTAATTTTTACCTCTTGCTTTAAAACTGTTCAAATATAAAGGAGGAAATTCTGAGGAGACAAGTTACACAGAAATGGAAATAATTCTGACGCGCTACGGAAGTAAAACATAAAAACTTTATCTCCTCCTCTATATACTGAGTGGTTGTTTGTGTTCTTCTGCTGCTGTAGCCCATCCACTTCATGGTTCGACGTGATGTGCGTTCAGAGATGTTCTTCTGCACACCACTGTTGTAACATGTGGTAATTTGAGTTACTGTTGCCTTTCTGTTAGCTTTAACCAGTTTACCTACTCTCCTCTGACTTCTCTCATTAACAAGGCATCTTTGACCACAGGACTGCTGCTCACACAGTTCTCTGTAACTCTCTATTTATTTAAGTACTTTATTGAGAGCTACAGCACAGAATTGTCCCTACTGGCCCTCCGAGTTGCACCGACCAGCATTCAGCGACGACCCTGACCTAATCGTGGGACAATTTACAATGACTGATTAACCAACCAGCAGTATATCTTTGGACTATGGTAGGCGACTGAAGCACCTGGAGAAAACTCACGCATTCCACATGGCGGATAGGCAAACTTATTACAGAGGATGCTGGGAATGAACTCTGAACTCTGATGGCCTGGCTGTAATAGTGTTTTGCTAAATGCTACGCTATTGTGTTGTGCATGAAACTATCAAGAGATCAGTATTATCTGACATACTCAAACCACCCTGTCTGACACCAACAGTCAAAGTCACTTTGATTACATTTCTTCCCCATTCTGATGTTGTTGCCCATGTCTGCATGCTTTTATGCATTGAGTTGCTGCCGCAGGATCAGCTGATTAGATATTTGCATTAATGAGCAGGTGTGCAGGTGTACCTAATAAAGTGGTCACTGAGTGTATAAGTGTCATATTTTGTATAAATATATATTAAATATGACATGAATATGTCATATTATGAAATACTTTTCTGTTGTATTTGCATCATGGCCTGGTATGGAAACACCAATGCCCAGGAATGGAAAAGGCTACAAATAGCGGTGAATACAGCTCTGTCCGTCAGTCAGAGCCTCTGCACCATTGAACACATGTTCTCAGCATTAATTTTTTTTATTTGCACTTTTTTTCTTATTTTATTTTTACTTATTTAGAGAAACTGCAAGGTAATAGGTCCTTCCAGTCCAAGAAGCCCGTACTGCCCAATTACACTCATGTGACCAATTGACCTGCTCTTCTGTATGTCTTTGAAATTTGGGAGGAAACCCCTGCAGTCACAGGGAGAATGTACAAACTTTTTACAGACGGCCACAGGAAATGAACCTGTGACATTACTACTTCAATAGTGTTGCACTAACTGCTACACTGCCATGCCATGTTGGTTGGTTGTCAGTATTTCATAAATTCTATGTTATTTCTTCTTTTTTCCTGTAAATGCCTGCAAGAAAGTGAATCTCAGGGTAGTATTTGGTCACATATACAGTATGTATTTTGATCTTTAATGCATACAACAGATTTCCGACCTAGCTTCCTACAGGAAGATCCAACCTGTGAAACTTGAATGCGTAGGAATGTGCAAGAAGGTACCAGGAGTCACGGACTCAGCCCAACACATCAGGAGCACATCTCTGCACCAGTAGTGTTTAGAGGAGACACTGCCTCGAGAATGCAACATTCATCATCAAAGAACCCCACCATCGAGCCACGTCACCTTCCCCCAGCCAGCTTCAGGCAGTAGGTAGTAGTGAAGTCCCATATTACGAGGCTCTGGAACAGCTCCCTCCCTTTAACCATTCAGTCCTTGAACTAAACTGAATAGCCTTAATCATTACCTTTCAGCAGCACTGGCTACCTGACATAAAAATGGTCCTTTTTTGTGCGATGTTTTCTTGCAAAAGATGTGTATAATTTATGATTAATTTATACTTATCTTGTGAATGTTGTAGATATGACATTATGTCCCTGTGATGCTGATACAAGTAAGTATTTCATTGTACCTGGGCCTACATGCATTTGTGCAGATGACAATACACTCCACTTTGATTTTTTAAATTTAATTTAATTTACAGGATTTATTTAGTGATATAGCACAGTGGCAGGCCAAAGGGGTCAGGGAGCATCTGATGGGAAATTAATAGTCAATATTTTGGGTTGAGACCATCCAGTCCAGAGGAAGAGTCTTGACTTGACCATTTTCACCCCTGAATTCTGCCTAACCCAATTACTTCCTTCAGCATCTTGTCTGTTGCACGATATTGTCACTGATCCCAGCTGTAAATTTCCATATTACAATCCTGTGTATTGGCAATGCACCCAAGACCTGCTAAAACCATATTCCCAAGTTGGAATATATAAAAATACATTGTTTCAGAAGCTGGAGAAAATACACCATTACACAAACAACATGGTTTGCATTGCCTGAGGTGTAAAAGTATTGCTGGAAGAAACAACTCTATAGAGCAGACAGAGGAGACATTCTGGAACATTGTGGAATGTTATTTAAGCAATATAGAGGATTCTATGGAATTATTTATTTTATTGTTTACTTATTTATTTAGAGATACAGTACTGCACGGGCCCTCCCAGTCCGCAAGCCACACTGCCCAGTTATACTCATGATAGTAAACATTGTGGAGAACTTTCTCATATCACATTTCCCTGGAAATTAACCATTTTTACTGGTGCTCATAACAATGTAGAAGGAAAAAGGACCACTGTTAATCTCTAGAAATTAAACCACCATTTCCACAGTTTTACCAATATTCTTCAATAATTAGAATCAGAATTAGGTTTAATATCACGGCATATGTCATGAAATCTGTTGACTTTACATCAGCAGTACAATGTAACACATAATAATAGAAAAAAAGTGAATTATATTAAGTATATATAAAACAGTTAAAAAAAAATATATATATATATATATACTGTTAAATTAAATAAGTAGTGCAAAAATAGAAATAAAAAAAAGTAGTGAGGGAGAGTGTTCATGGGTTTAAAGTCCATTTAGAATTCTGACGGCAGAAGGAAAGAAGCTGTTTCTGGTTCACTGAGTATGTGCTTTTAGGCTCCTGTACCTTATTCCTGATGGTGGCAATGAGAACAATGCACGACCTGTGTGACGGGGGTCCTTAGTGATTGATGCCGTCTTTTTGAGACATTGCTCCTTGAACTAAAGTGTTTCAATTCCTGCTTTAGAATTAACAATTAAATTGGTATCATTTGCTATTTAAGAATGAGGGGTCTACGTCACCACAAGCTATATGCCAGCCTAGTCATCATCTGGGAGCCCAAGGACGGGAGGATGAACCCTGGGCGCCCTCCCAAGACTATGGTCAACATGCTCCTAGAAGACAGCGGCGCGGCTAATGTAGATGAACTGAACACACTGATGAGGGAGAGGGAGAAGTGAAGAGTCCGTCATCGTGCCCGATGCCAGCCCCCTAGGCCCGAGTCGACATAGTAGTAGTAGTAATGAGGGGATCCAAATTCCAAATAAACCTCAAAATCAGAATCAGAATCAGGTTTATTGCCACTGACATACATAATGCGAAGTTTGAATTGGAGCCACTGTATACAGTATGGCTCTCATATTTACTCTGTACAGACAATAATACATTGGAGCAAAATTAGGCCTTTCAAACCATTAATTTCATCATGGCTGATGTACTATTCCTCTCATCCCCATTCTTTTGCCTTCTCTCCTTAACCTTTGATGTGCGTATTAATCAAGAGCCTATCAAAGACCACTTTAAATGTACCCAAGGACTTGGCCTCCACAGCTAACTATAGCCATGAATTCCACCCTCTAGCTCAGTGTTTTCCAACCTTCTTTCACCAACATCCCCTTAAAGCACTTTCATACTGCCAACGCCCCTCTTAAGCACAATATACTTTCTGCCATTCCATAGTGTAAAAACATGTCTACTATATGCTAACATGAGAGAAATGAGAAGTTTTTTTTCATTTTTGTTTGTCTTTAAACCTCACTTACACAGTACCTGCACATTGTACAGCAACTTTGATATCAATGTGACCCTTGAGCTTGATGGTTTTTACCAAGAGTTGAAATATCTTGTTCCAGTTGTGATAGAAAAAGAGTAAGTTCCCACACATGACAACGTCCAAGAGGTTTCTGGTTTTTGTGAGTATGTGGTTCACTGCACTGAAGCCTCTTTCAACAGGCTAAGAGGATGGAGATGCTTTGAAGAGCAGTTTGGCTTTTCTCCAAAGACCAGGAAGCATACCACGAAAGCCAACATTTTTGAAAAGCATTTCTGCTTCTTCAACATTCTGAATTTCAATAATTTCTTCTCACAAGCTCTCCTCCTGTTCTTCCAACTTGCAAAGAAATGGGTTAATTGGTTTATTATCCAATCCAGAATTTCCAGGTTATTCAAATCTTTGAATCAATTCTGAAAACCTTTCTTCAGTGACTGCAAGTGTAAGCAGTACTCTTGCAAATTACCTTCTGTAAAAGAGAGTGCAATACTTTTCATGCTGGGAAACCGTGAAAACATTTTTCTCACAATGTTTTGCTTAAATATTTCCAATTTTCTGAGAGAAGTGGACACTGCACCTTTTGCCTGGATTAAATTGCAATTCTCACCCTGCAGTTTCATATTTAGAATGTTCATATTGTCATACAGATCAGCTAGGTATGCTACATCTCCACGCAGAAGTTTGATCTTATTTCCCAAGCTCTTTGTGACTTTCAGCAAAAATTGAACCAGTGTTGAAAAGATCAAAGAAACATTTTAAGCAGCAGCCTTTTAACAGCCAACACACTTCAGTATGAAGAAGCAAGCATTCAAACTCTTCATCGTTATTTTGGCTCAACTGGTGAAATAAATTGCTATTTAATGGATGAGCTTTAATTCTGTTGATAGAAATTACAAGTCATGCTTGAAAAATGTCGTTGGCTAAGGTCTTTCACTGTGAGATGTTGCTGATGAATTACATGATAGACTGCAATATCTTTTTTCATAAATGCCACTAAACCAGCATTGTGGCCTGTCATATATGATGCTCCATATGTCGCACAAGAAATCATGTTCATAATTGGAATTATTTTATCAGCAATATACATTTTGAGATTGTAATAGATTGGTGCTCTGTTGATAATTGTTTTAAACTTGTTACAAAAGAGAACATAGAACCATAGAACCATGGAACCATAGAAACTACAGCACAGAAACAGGCCCTTTGGCCCTTCTTGGCTGTGCCGAACCATTTTCTGCCTAGTCCCACTGACCTGCACACGGACCATATCCCTCCATACACCTCTCATCCATGTATCTGTCCAATTTATTCTTAAATGTTAAAAAAGAACCCACATTTACCACCTCGTCTGGCAGCTCATTCCATACTCCCACCACTCTCTGTGTGAAGAAGTCCCCCCTAATGTTCCCTTTAATCTCCCTCACCCCCAACCCATGTCCTCTGGTTTTTTTCTCCCCTTGCCTCAGTGGAAAAAGCCTGCTTGCATTCACTCTATCTATACCTATCATAATTTTATATACCTCTATCAAATCTCCCCTCATTCTTCTATACTCCAGGGAATAAAGTCCTAACCTATTCAACCTTTCTCTGTAACTGAGTTTCTCAAGTCCTGGCAACATCTTTGTAAACCTTCTCTGCACTCTTTCAACCTTATTTATATCCTTCCTGTAATTTGGTGACCAAAACTGAACACAATACTCCAGATTTGGCCTCACCAGTGCCTTATACAACCTCATCATAACATTCCAGCTCTTGTACTCAATACTTCGATTAATAAAGGCCAATGTACCAAAAGCTCTCTTTACGACCCTATCTACCTGTGACGACACTTTTAGGGAATTTTGTATCTGTATTCCCAGATCCCTCTGTTCCACTGCACTCCTCAGTGCCTTACCATTAACCCTGTATGTCCTACGTTGGTTTGTCCTTCCAACGTGCAATACCTCACACTTGTCAGTATTAAACTCCATCTGCCATTTTTCAGCCCATTTTTCCAGCTGGTCCAAGTCCCTCTGCAGGCTCTGAAAACCTTCCTCACTGTCTACTACACCTCCAATCTTTGTATCATCAGCAAACTTGCTGATCCAATTTACCGCATTATCATCCAGATCATTGATATAGATGACAAATAACAATGGACCCAGCACTGATCCCTGTGGCACACCACCAGTCACAGGCTTCCACTCAGAGAAGCAATTCTCTACCACCACTCTCTGGCCTCTTCCATCGAGCCAATGTCTAATCCAATTTACCACCTCTCCATGTATACCTAGCGACTGAATTTTCCTAACTAACCTCCCATGCAGGACCTTGTCAAAGGCCTTACTGAAGTCCATGTAGACAATATCCACTGCCTTCCCTTCATCCACTTTCCTGGTAACCTCCTCGAAAAACTCCAACAGATTGGTCAAACATGACCTACCACGCACAAAGCCATGTTGACTCTCCCTAATAAGCCCCTGTCTATCCAAATGTTTGTAGATTCTGTCTCTTAGTACTCCCTCCAATAACTTACCTACTACTGACATTAAACTCACCGGCCTATAATTTCCCGGATTACTTTTCGATCCTTTTTTAAACAACGGAACAACATGAGCCACTCTCCAATCCTCCGGCACTTCACCTGTAGACAGTAACATTTTAAATATTTCTGCCAGGGCCCCCGCAATCTTCATAAAATGTTCTAATTTTGATAAACCGTACAATGCCTCATTGACTCATTCAGAGCTATTCCAAATTCTATTTTTTCTGGCTCTTCGCATAGATGATACTCAATGTCTTCACTCATTTCATGATTATGATGAGCTAAAATGCTATTGATTTTAAAATACTGGTATCCATTTTGAGAACGGTTGTGAGCATTTCTGATACAGCAGCCATCAATCATCTTTCACTAATTGTATGAGGTGTTCCTCACTGTGTGATCATTTTGGAAGTGTTATAAGAAGCAATGAGACCACTAACAAGGTTATTTTTAGCTTCCTTGGCATGTGACTCGAGGGTGCAATGCTTTTCAAATGCTTCTTTCATCTTCAGGAACTGATTAATATCATAAGTAGCCTTTTCAGGATGTCTTTTATAGAAGTGTTCCTGCAATCTTGATGGTTTCATGGCTTCATTAGACAGTATAGTATTAAAAATAAGACACATGGGGCATCGCTGATCTGTTGGAACAGAATAAATCCATTCTCCAGGTATGCAACATTGTATTGACACACTTCCTGTAGTTTCTGTTCTTACCAGGATTAGAATTCAAGGTTTCTGTGCCTTCAGACTCATAGAGACCATGCCGTATGTACTTATCCATCATTAATGGGGCTAAATTAAAATTAAAAATTAACACAAACTGGAAATGGCTATCAGATGCTGATGATGGCCGTGAGTTGACAGAGTCAGCCAGGTCTCATGATTCAAGTTAGGGTGCTACTTACCACCCTCACCCCAAGAATTTAGAACGAGCCGGATTACTTCTAGTTCCTCTAGTGCTCCCTTAGGATACATAAATACTCCTGTTGGGACACACTGCTCCAGCTAAAGAAATTCCTCCTCATCTCTGTTTTAAAGGGAGATCCTTCTATTTTGAGACAATGCCCTCTGATCCTAGAATCCCCAATTGTAGGAAATATCTTCTCCACATCCACATCATCAAGTCCTAAACTTTCCATTTTAATGGAACTATCCCCTCTCTATATATCCTATCTGGGTTGCAGGGTGGGGATACACCTCTACAAAAGGAATAGTAACGCAAGCCTTCTCTCCGATAGCCTGCAGGTCACCATTGGGCAAGGTTTAGTGCCTGCTTAGCCCCCTGATCAGGGTCACGTGAAGCCCCTGGAGCTGGTGCTCAATGGTCTTATAAGCAGCTGGTACATATCACAAGTCTTGGCTATGACGCCAGGCAAGCAATCTCTGAAGGGTATTGATAATGGCTGGCGTAATGTATGGATCTATTTCATTTAGTGCAATGACATCCCTTGGCAGTACTTACTAACTGATAACTTACCCATGTACATTGTTCTGTTATTCTCTGTCTGCAAAGTGAATATACCAGTTTTACGTCTCCTCTGCATGCATGTTTTTATTTAATTGATATGTTGTTATACAGACACAACAAATTGTCAACAAATACAAAGCTGAATGTCAGTTAATATCACCAACTGCACTGACAGTTATGAGGTGACAGAATTCGGAGGAAGAGATAGACATAGCAAAAGGAAAGAGTGAACTGAACCAGTACGGAGAAAGCGGTCACAGACGCTAACAAAGAGGTGCATGAGTAATAGTGCACGGTACACAGTGAGAGACGCACAACAAGCAAAGTTAAAGTGAAAATAATATGACGATTGCCTTAGTCAGGAACGTTGACAAATTTGATAGTGCTAATGAGGACTCGGATTCGTACATCAAAGGTGTTGAACTGCATTGTAATGCAAATGACATGGATGAGGAAAAGAAAGCATCCACCCTCCTTAGCTTAACGAGTGCTAAAACATACAGGTTTTATGCAATTTAGTAACTCCTGAAATTCCAGCATACAAGACATTCAACAAAATTGTTACAATTTTACAAAATCACTTGAGCCCTAAACCACTAATAATAGCTGAGAGATTTAGATTTCTCAAATGGAACCAGGCAAAGGATGAAAGCATTTCTGAATACATTGCAGGAATGCACAAACTTTCCCAGTACTGTGACTTTAGAGATTAACTTTCTGATGCATTAAGGGACAGGCTTGTATGCATAGTCAAAGCACTCAAAAGAGGCTACTGTCAGAAAGAGTCCTGACGTTAGAAATGGCATTGATCAGTGCAGTATCAGAATCAGAATCAGGTTTATTATCACCAGCATGTGACATTAAATTTGTTAACTTAGCAGCATCAGTTCAATGCAATACATAATATAGAAAAGGAAAAAAAATAAGTAAATCAATTACAGTATACGTATATGGAATAGATTTTAAAAAATGCAAAAACAGAAGTACTGTATATTAAAAAATTGAGGTAGTGTCCAAGGGTTCAATGTCCATTTAGGAATCAGATGGCTGAGGGGAAAATGCTGTTCCCCTCGTTAGAGACTGCTGCAAAGGAGGCATCAGAACTACAGAAAAATAGCTTAGAATATGAAACACACAAAATGTCCCAGAATAGTGCAGAAAGCCAAAAATATTATCGATGTGGCAAATCATCCCATGACGCAAACGACTGTTGGTTCAAAGAAAAAGTCTGCAGGAAGTGTTATAGACAAGGTCACATAAAGAGACTGTGTACAAGTCAGACAAAAAACACAACCAAAGAGAAAAACACAGAGTGAAAAGTTCCAAACACAAAACAACACATGCACAAAGTGATTGAATGTGAAACTGAATCAGAAAACACAGGGTCATGAGCAGTTGAGCTTAGAATTGTATAGCATTTCTGAAGCAGATGGCAAGATCATATGGATCACAACAGACGTGTCTAGTGTAAAACTGAAAATGGAGATGGGTACAAGGACAGCTTTGTCTATAAGTTCAGAGGCTGTTTTCTAAGCTAGCATTAGAAAAGACCAGGTGAAAAAAGTGTGTCCCAAAGGCAAACTGAGAATGATTATGATATACAGAGGTAAAGCACAGCAGTTAAAGCTTTATGTGTTGAAAGGTGGAGAGCCAGCACCTTTTGGGCATGAATGGTTGAGAAAAATCCAACTAGATTGGCACGCAAAGCAAACTCTCAATGTGCCATCAACAGGCAACTGCAGCCCAAATGGTAGCACTAACCGGAGACTGTCACAGCTGCTTAATGCTAATGAGAAGATGTTTAAGATGAGTTATCATAAACTCAAAGGCATGAAGGCCAGAATCGAACTGGGTGAAGCTGCAACACCAAGATTCCATAAAACGCATCCAGTGTTTTATGCTCTATGTCCTAAATTAAATGAGGAAATTCGGAGCCTAGAGATGTCTAGCATTCTTTCCAAGGTGGAATGGAGCAATTAGGCCATACCCATTGTCCTGATGATCATGAAAGGGAAGGTCAGCGCTGTTCGCATAAGCGTAGACTTCAAAGTGAGCAGTGACCCTGTACTGCATAATGTGCAGTATACTCTGTCAAGAGTATAAAACACTTGCATCTTTGGCAGGTAGGGAGAAGTTTTCAAAGATCGACTTGTTACAAGCCTATCTCCAAATGGAGATTGAGGAGTCAAGCAGGAAGTTCCTCACAATCAACACTCACAAGGGACTGTTCCAGTATAATCATTTTGTCTTTGGCGTCGCATCAGCTCCAACAATTTGGCAAACAGCAATGGTTTAAGTTCCTCAAGATATCCCAGGAGCTCAATGTTACCTTCATGATATCAATGTGACAGGCAAGAATGATGAAGAGCACCTCCAGAACCTTGGTAAAATGCTTACCAGGCTGAGTGAATATGGTCTGCGTGCAAAGAGAGAGAAATGTGAGTTTTTTTAAGAATGAATTCTCACGGGCTGGCTGGTGGCGCAACGACATTGGTGCTGGACCCGGGAGCGGAGGTTCCCGAGTTCGAAACTAGTCAGGTTCACCCCCGAGTACACTTTCCATCCGTGCTGGGTTGAGTGTCGAGATCGCTACTCGACCTCGTAAAGCAAAGAGAAAATACCTTGAAAAATGACTGTGTGAGGAGTGGCGTGCCAGACAGTCTCTCTCTCGATCCGCACCTTGTAAAAGCCATGAAAAATCCATCATCACAGACACACGCACGGACGCACGCACAGACACACAGGCACACATGCACAGATGCTCATGCACATGCAGACATTTCATATTGTAGGCATGCCATTGACAAGCATGGCTCACATAAGTCACAAGAGAAGACAGAAGCAGCGCTACAGGCACCCAAACCAGAAACTGTGTTGCAACTCAGGTCATACTCGAGCTTTGTAAACTACTATGACCAGTTTCTCCCAAACATTGCTACAGTGCTGCACCTATTGAATGCACTGTCACAGACAGGAGCAAAGTGGGAATTGTCAGAAAGATGTGAAAAAGCATTCAAGGAAACAAAGAGACTAATACCATCAGATGAATTGCTCACCCATTATGAGCCATCTCTGCCCTTCAGAATGGCACGTGATGTGTCCCCTTATGGCATAGGTGCCATTTTGTCACACACTTTGAAAGCTGGATTTGAAAGTCTGATTGTGTTTGCTTCAAGATCACTGATGAGTGCAGAATGCAACTACACACAGATTGACCGAGATGCCCTTAGTCTAGTCTGGGGAATAAGGAAATTCCACCACTACCTCTCCAGACAAAGGTTAACTCTAATGACGGATCACCAGAGTGAAAAAAATAGTCTTCACTTTGTGACCCAGCAGAGGTGTTCCACACCACATGGATATATAAGTTGCCGGTAACAAATTCTGAAATACAAGGAGAAACAAGGAATGATCTGGCCTGACATTGTCAAAAGTCTATGACAGCACCATAACAAGATGGCCAGCTCATGGTAATCCTATATTTCCAGAGTTCTCAGTGAGACGAGACTAACTGTCTGTACATCAAGAACGCTGATGAGTGGATCTCATGTTGTGGTTCCGTCTAAACTGGGCACCAGAGTGTTGAAGAATCTGCATGACGGACACCTTGGTACAGTCACGATGAAGAGTCACGCCCGGAGCTACATGTGATGGCTGGGAATGGATAAACAGATTGAAGACTTGAGCAAAAGCTGTTCAGATGCCACAAAGATCAAAATCCGCCCCCATAGGCACCATTAAACCCGTGGAAATGTCCATCTTCATATTGACTTTGCTGGGCCATTCATGGACTCCATGTTTCTGATTGCTGTAGATGCTCATTTGAAGTGGCCTGAGGTTCTACAAATAAAGTCAGCCACCTCAGCAAAGTTTGCTTCCGCCCTGAGGACTACCTTCTCCAGAAATGGCTTACCCGAACAAATTGTGAGTGACAATGGACCACAATAGAAAAATGGCATCAAACATTTCAAGTCAGCTCCTCACCACTCAGCAAAGAATGGGTTCGCTAAAAGGTTTATCCAAAACTCCAAGAAGTCCATTGAAGCAATGGACCAGGAGGAAATTTCTGTACAGCACAAGGTGGCCAACTTCCTTTTTGTATATCAGAACTCTGTTCATGTGATGACAAATCAAACACCTGCAATGCTGTTCATGAGATCTCGCACAGACTCCTGAAACCAGATCTACAGATGGAAGTGTAGAATAAACAGTTCAGACAGTTGCCAAGTAAATCAGCAAGGAGCTTTGAGATTGCACAGGAAGTCTGAGTGCATAATTACCAGAAGACAAATGGATACCCGGTAAGGTAGCTACGAGAACTGGATCGCTGATATACACAGTGGATGTTGGAGATCATACATGGAGATATCATGTGGCCCAGATGCTAGAAGTTCAGTTGAAGAACACACCTGAATCAGCGGCGTCCAACAATACAGACACATACCATCCACCGGATTTTCTCTCAGTGACGATTGTGTCACCAACAGCAACATGACTCCTGCAACAGAGAAAGTTCTCTTTGACAAGACACCTGACAAACCTGATGCCACTCCACAGGTCCAAAGACACTGCTTTGAAAGAAACAGAGCACAACCCAGAAGACTAAATCTTTAGTGAGGTTAGTTATGGACTGTTATTGTGAAAGCATATTTGCTTGAACTTGGTTTGTTGAAGGGAAATTGAAAGTTTTGTTACGTATACAGTTTTATGTTGTATTAATCTAAAGGGCGAGGAAGTGTAATGTACGAATCTATTTCTCAGTGCAATGACTCCCCATAGCACTACTTATTGACTAATAACTTGCCCATGCACACTGATCTCTCTCTGCAAAGTGAATATACCAGTTAACCTCACCTCTGTGTGCATGCTTCCATTTAATTAATATGTAGTTGTGCTGACACAACAGCTGAGGTCACTCGTCTTATAAAGACACTGCCCAGAGAAAGGCAATAGCAAGCATCTGTAGAACAATTTTCTGAGAACCAACGTGGTCATAGAAAGACCATAACTTCCCACGGCATATGACATGGCACATAATGAATGATATATCCTATCAATTCCTCTGTTTTAAACGATTTGACCAAATATTGTGACTACCAAATCTGCAAAATTCACAATCAGAATTAGAATCAGGTTTATTTTCACTGAGTCATGGACATCCTGTGAAATTTGGTTGTGTGGAACAGTACAGTGCAGAGACATAAAATCATATCAACTATCAAGATAAATACATAATGTAAAAAAAAGAATAATGAGGTACTTTAATGGACCGTTCAGTAATCTTTCCATGTGGTTTGCCATTGGTTTCTTCCGGATAGTCTCTTTACAGGACGTGTGACCCCAGTCCTTATCAATACTCCTCAGAGATTATCTGCCTGGCATCAGTGGTCCCATAGCCAGGACTTGTGATATGCACCAGTAGCTCATACGACCATCCACCACCTCCTCCCATGGCTTCGCGTGACCCTGACTGGGGAGGCTAAGCAGATGCTACACCTTGACCAAGGGTGAACTGCATGCGAGCAGAGGGAAGGAACATCTTCCATCTTCTTTGGTAGGGACATTTCTCCAACCCACCACCACAGTTTCAATCAGTTTAGATGTGCTAACATCTCTGCTTAAGTCTGGTATCTGTGGCTGGGCTCTGTTACCACTGACGGCAGCAATTACAATTATTTGTTCATGTCGTATACAATCAACTGCATGTGCAAGTTAATTTCTACTGACTCTGTAATCGATATAGTATAATATAGAAACATTTGCTGCTTATACATGGAACAAACTGAGTGTGAGAGAGAAATTAATCTCAAAGACTTTAAGGTAAAAACGTGGTTAGAATGGTTATTTAAAATTGAAAGATTAACTTTATTAGCTTTATTTGTCAATACAGTACAGTGCAAAACAAAAATTACTAACAAGACAAAATCTGCAGAAAATCTGAGCAATGCACACAAAATTTTGGAAGAGCTCAACAGGTATGTCAGCATCTATGAAAAAGTACAGTCGACATTTCAGGCTGAAACCTTTCAGCAGGACTGGAGAAAAGAAAGCTGATGAGTAGATTTAAGAGGTGGGGGAAGCATAGAGAGAAACACCAGGTGATAGGTGAACCCTGAAGAGGAAGGGATGAAGGGAGGAAGGAGCTGGGAAGTTGATTGGTGAAAGAGACAGAAGACCATGGAAAAAAGAAGAAAGGGGGGAGAGAGGTGATGGATGGGCAAGGAGATAAGGTGTGAAAAGGGGATGGGGGCATTACAGGAAACTTGAGAAATCAGTGTTCCTGCCATCAAGTTGGAGGCTACCGAAACGGAATTTAAGGTGTTGTTCCTCCAACCTAAGTGTGGCCACATTATGCCTGTGGAAGAGGCCATGGATGGATATATCAAAATGGGAATGGGAAGTGGAATTGAAATTGGTGTCCACAGGGAGAACCCACTTCTTCTGACAGATGGAGTGTAGGTGCTCAGCAAAGCAGTCTCCCAATCAACGTTAGGTCTCACCGATATACAGGAGGCCACTCAGGGAGCAGCGGACAGAGTATACGAACCTAACGGACTGACAGGTGAATTGTTGCCTCACCTGGAAGGGCTGTTTAGGGCCCTGAATGGTAGTGAGGGCAGAGGTGGGGAGGAACGAAAGGACAAGGGAGTCACGTAGGGAGTGATCCCTGCAGAAAGCAGAAAGTGGTGAGGAGGGAGGGTAAGATGTGCGTGGTGGTGGAATCCCGTAGGAGGTGGCAGAAGTTTCAAAGAATTATGTGCTGGACGCTGAGGCTGGTGGGGTGGTAGGTGAGGACAAGATGAACCCTATTCCTGGTAGGGCGGTGGGAGGATGGGGTAAGAGCGGACGTGCGTGAAATGGAAAAGGTGCGGTTGAGGGCAGTGTTGATGGTGGAGGAAGAGAAGTCACTTTCTTTGAAAAAGGAGGACATGGTCTTCATTTTAGAATGAAAAGCCTCATCCTGAGAGCAGATGTGCTGGAGACAACTATTACTACTGTACTGTGGAAAAGTTTTAGCCACCCTCTCTATGCATATGTGCTCAAGGTCTTTGCACAATACCATATGCAGAGGTCCAAAGAAAAATAAAGATTAGATTTATCTGTTACATTAACATCAAAACATACAGTGAAATGTGTCACTTGCATCAAATCAGTCAGCAAGGATTGTGCAAATGTTACCGGCTTCTGGAACCAATGTAGCTTACCCATAACTCCCTAATGCTAATCCTAACTGTACAACTGAGAAAACAAAAAAAACATGAAGAATTGAACTCGTTCCATAGTTTCTAGGTGGATTGCCAAAGATAAACTCTGACTGTGTGGAAATGTTGGCTGTGCTCATTACAGATCACTAATTCCAGTCCAATTTTGTTTCTGAGAGCTTGCTGTGCTCATGTAGGCTATGTTGGCTATCGCTTTTCCCTTCAGAAGTTTCCTCCATAACAAGAGTGTAGGGAAGTGTATGGCATTTTGATAGAAGGAATAAAGGCATAGACTATTTTCTAAATGGGGATCAAATTCAGACATTGGAAGTGCAAAAGGACTTGAGAGTCTTTGTAAAGGATCCCCTAAAGGGTAACATGCAGGTTGAACTGGTGGCAAGGAAGGCAAATGCAATGTAAGCATTCATTTTGAGAGGACTAGAATAAAAGAAAACAAGAATATAATGGTAAGGATTTATAAAGCATTGGTCAGACTGCACATGGAGTACTTTGAGCAGTTTTGGGCCTCTTATTTAAGAAAAGATGGGCTGACGTCAGACAGAGTCCAGACGAGGTTTCTGAGAATGAAAGAGTTAGTATATGAGGAACGTTTGATGGCTTTGGGTCTGTAATCACCAGAGTTTAGAAGAGTGAGAGATGATCTAATTGAAACTTAGTGAATATTGGAAGACCTACATATAGTGTAGGTCTTCCAATATTTTCTCCAGTCCTGCCGAAGGGTATCGGCCCAAAATGTCATTTGTTCCATAGTTGCTGCCTGGCCATTTGAGCTCATCCAGCACCTTGTGTGTGTGCTTGGGTTTCCAGCATCTACAGATTTTCTCTTCTTTGTGACTTATCCACCTTAAGACCTTTCAGTCTGCCTACCATTTTCCCTTTGTAATAACAATGGCACTCACATCTGCTCTCTGGCACTCATGGACATCTAGCACACTGCTAGTGTCTTCCACAGTGAAGATTGATGGGAAGTACTTACTAAGTTCATCTGTCATTTCTTTGTCCCCGATTACTTCCTCACCAGCATCATTTTCCAGTGGTCCAATATCAGCTCTCATCTCCCTTTTACTCTTTATATAACTGAAAAATCTTTCATATCCTGCTTTATATTATTGGCTGTTTGCCCTCATATTTAATCTTTTCCCTTCTTAAAGCTTTTTAGTTGCCCGTAGGTGGATTTTAAAAGCTTCCCAATATTCAACTTCCCACTCACTTTTGCTACCTTATACTGTATGACCTTTCCTTAGCTTTTATGCAGTCTTTAACTTCACTTGTCAGCCACAGTTGCCTTGCCCTGCCATTTGAGAACATCTTCTGTGGGACATATCAATCCTGCACCTAGTGAACTATACCCAGAAACTTCAACCACCTCTGCTTTATCATCATCCCTGCCACTATCCTCCTCCAATCAACCTGGGCAAGCTCCTCTTTCATCCATCTATAATTCCCTTTATTCCATTGCAATACTGATACATGTGACTTATGCTTCTCTCTCTCAAACTGTAGTATGAATTCAATCATATTAAAATCACTACCTCCAAAGGGTTCCTTTACGTTCAGCACCCTAATAAGATCTGGGTTACTGCAATATCAATCTACAATAGCCTGTCCCTTATAGCACAAGCTGCTCCAAAAAGCCATCTCATAGGCATTCAACAAATTACCTCTCTTGCGATCCGACACCAACCTGATTTCCCAATCCCCTTGCATATTGGAGTTCCCCATTACAATTGTGACATTACCCTTATTACATGTCTTTTCCAACTCACTTTGCAATCTCAACCCCACATTTTGGCTACTATATGTAGGCATATATATGCTTCCCATAATGTTTTTTTTTCATCCTTGCGGTTTCTTACCTCCACCCACAAAGATTCAATGTTCTCTGAACCTATGTCACCTCTTTCTAAAGATGTAATTCTATCTCTTACCAACAGAACCACACCACCGACTATGCCTTGCTGCTTGTCATTTCGATACAAAGTATATTCTTTGATGTTAAGCTCCAAACTACAACCTTCTTGCAGCCACGATTCAGTGATGCCCACAACATCATACTGACCAACCTCTAATTGCACCACAAGTGCATCCATCTTATTCCTAATGCTACGCACTTTTACATACAGCACCTTCAGTACTGCATTCTTCACCCTTTCAAATTTTGCCTGTGTGGTACAATTTAACTCTTTGCTCTGTCTACTTTTGTACCCAGTCATTAGGTTGTTCTTCCTTATATTCATGTTACACCTGTCACCTACTTGTAAGCCTGCTCGCTCATCCTCAGTTCTATCATAGTGATTTCCATCCTCCTGCCATATTAGTTTAAACAACTCCCAACAGCTCTAGTAAACCTGCCCGTAACAATATTCGTCCCCCTCGGACTCAAGTGCAACCCATCCATTTTGTACAGGTCACATCGGCCCCAGAAGAGGTCCGGATTATTCAGAAATCTGAAACCCTGCCCCCTGCTCCAATTCTTCAGCCACACATTTATCTTTCACCTCATTCTATACCTGTCCTCACTTAACATGGCACAGGCAGCAATCCTGAGATTACTGAGGTCCTGCTTCTCAGCTTCCTTCCTAATCCCCGTATTCTGTTTTCAGGAGCTCCTCCCTTTTTCTGCTTATGTCATTGGTACCACTATGTATCACGACTTGAGCTGCTCAACCTGCATTTTAAGGGTATTGTGAACGTGTTAAGAAATGTCGGGGACCCTAGCACCTGGGAGGCAAACTACCATCTGTGTTTCTTTCTTGTGTCCACAGAATTGCCTATCTGTCCCCTGACCATAGAGTTCCCTATCACTGCTGCCATCCTCTCCAGTTCCCTACCCTTCTGAGCCACAGGGCCAGACTCAGTGCTAGAGGTGTGGCAGCTGTTGCTTCCCCCAGGTAGGTCGTCACACCCAACAGTTCTCAAAATAGAGAGACGTATTGTTGAGGGGGATGCCCACAGGGGTGCTCTCCACAAACTGACATTCTCCCTTCCCTCTCCTGACAGTCACCCATTTATCTGTCTCCTGCAGCCTTAGGGTGACTACCTCCCTATAGCTCCTCTCTATCACTTTGTCACTTTCCTTAACAAGCCAAAGGTCATCGAGCTGCAGCTCCAGTCCCTTAACACAGTCTCTAAGGAGCTGCATCTCAATGCTACTGGTGCAGATGTGGTCTTCGGGGAGGCTGGTCGTCTCCTGGAAATCCCACATATGACGCTCAGAACAAAACAATGGCTCTCCAGACATACCCCCATTCTCTCAAGCGTTAAATAAGAAAAAAGAATTCAGAAATAAGGAATGAACTTACCTACTTACCTTGCCTCCGCCTGTACTTGTCGAATCCCTATTGAGCCAAAGCCTTATCACTCTGAATGTCTGTAAGAGGATTTACCTTCTGTGGCCTAGAGGGTGATGGGAAGGCAATCATCATTATCTCAGATGGTTAGTGAACAACCCAAACATTCTCAATGCTTTTTGTGAAATTTATAAATTGCTTCTTCCCAAAAATGGGGCTAGTAAATTATTCATTTAGAGATATAGCACGGTAACAGGTTCTTCCTGCCCAACGAGATCATAATCCTCAATTACACCCCTATGATAAATTAACTTACTAATTCATACAGTTTTGAAATGTGGAAGGAAATTGAAGCCACCAGAAGAAACCCATGCGGTCGTAGAGAGAACATACAAACACTTTACAGACAGCAGCAAGAATATACAATAATTATTATGAATATATATGTATAATAGATGTGGCAATCCTGAATGACAGTAATATCAGGAAGAAAGACTTTGAGAATGCCAGGGCCAGAAAGGGCAGGTAGGAAGGATGTGGAAGGTTAAAGCCAGAAAAATCTCAGTGGTGATAAGAGCAGTTGGAGCTGTGACAGCTGTACTGAGAGAGTGGCTCCAACAAATCTCAGGAACAACATCTGAGATCTCGGTCCAGAAGAGCGCACTACTGGGAACTGCAAGGATACTGTGCCAAACCCTCAGGCTCCCAGGCCTCTCGTAGAGGATCTGAGATTAAGGGGAAAAAAATATACACATCATCCATAAGGAGTGAGAAAAAAAGTCATAATTTTTTTCAGTTCAGTGCATCTTGTGCATTTTCAAAACCATGAAGACAACTGAGTATGATACACAGTGAACAATCTGCAGTGAAATTGTAAAATGAACATTTGTACTTACAAGGCCTTCAAGGTGTACTTTTGTCATTCTTTGTGTTCTGGCTCTAAGCCCAAGCCCAGTATTAGTGTGGGAGCCCTGAAGTTACAGATCTAATGCAGCTAAATATGCACATATCAAATTTTTATGTAGAGCAAAAAGACAATTCACCCGGTAATCTTTTGCTTTATGGTTTGTCTTGAGGGGAAAAAATGTCCATTTGAAAAACTCTCCTGGTTTACTTTCTAATTGAACATCCCCGTAGGGTTTCGACATTGACACATACCACTGGGAATAACAAGCTTCAGATCATCCAGTTTAGTGAATCTACATAAAAGTGATGCTCGATCAAGTGAGGAAATGGAATGGAAGATGCAAAGGTAGAAGTTGAATTTCGAAAATGAAGAATCACTGAATCCATACACCTTTATCTTATTTTCAAGCTCAGATTGGTCTTATCAACCATTTCCATACACATCACAATATTGGTTTATTTAGAGATATTTACTAACAGACTCCCAGCACAATGCGCACATGCTACCCTATTAAACCATGTGACTAATGAACATACTAGCCCGTACATTTTTGCAATGTGGGAGGAAACCAGGGCATATTTAAGTGCTACTCAAATTGACTCCCTAATTGCTTTCTGCAATAACATGTGCACTGACATTTAAAGGCAGAGATTATATATTTACCCCTCTGTATGAACAAAGATCTTGATATACCAATTCATCTGAATTACTCTAATAGGACCTATAGAGTTATAGCCATAGAGAAGTACAGCACAGAAACAGTTTCTTTGACTCATCTAGTCTATGCTGAACCATCTAACCTGCCTACTCCCATCGACATGAGCTAAGACCATAGCCCTCCATAGCACTCCATACTCTTATCATCTATGTACCCACCCAAACTTCTCTTAAACTTTGAAATCGGACTGAAGATGTTTCCCCTCATGTTCCCCTTAAACTTTTCTCCTTTCATCCTTAACCCATGACCTCTAGTTGTAGTCCCACCCAACCTCAGTGGAAAAAGTCTGCTTCCCTTTACCCTATTTATCTATCTCCCCTCAAAATTTTGTATACAAAGGTCATGGGTTAAGGGTAAAAGGTGGGAAGTTTAAGGGGAACATGAGGGGAGACTTTATTCACGGAGTGTGAAATGAGCTGTCAACACAAGTGGTGCATGCGAACTCAAAGTCAACATTTAAGCAAAGTTTGGATAGGTACTTAGATAGTGGGGGAATGGATGGCAACGTCGATGTGAATAGGCAGTTTAAATGGTTCAGCACGGACTATGTGGGCTAAAGGGCCTGTTTCTGCGTGATACTTTTCGATGACTCTAAGGATGGAAACAGAGAACACAAGGGTGATACTTACTAATGCTGAAATATTATTGCCCTTTAACATGCTTGATGCAATTTGCTATTAATACCAAAAGACCATAAGATATAGGAACAGAAGTAGGCTGTTCGGCCCATTGAATCTGCTCCACCATTCAATCATGGGCTGATCCAATTCTTCAGTCATCCCCACTCCCCTGCCTTCTCTCCATATCCTTTGATGTTCTGGCTAATCAAGAACCTATCTATCTCTGTCTTAAATACACCCAATGACTTGGCCTCCACAGCTACTCGAGGCAACAAATTCCACAGATTTACCACCCTCTGACTAATGTAATTTCTCCACATCTCAGTTCTAAATGGACATCCTTCAATCCTGAAGTCGTGCCTTCTTGTCCTAGACTCCCCTACCATTGAAATAACTTTGCTATGTCTAATCTGTTCAGGTCTTTTAACATTCGGAATGTTTCTATGAGATCCCCCCCTCATTATCCTGAACTCCAGGGAATACAGCCCTAGAGTTGCCAGACGGTCCTCATACAGTAACCCTTTCATTCCTGGAATCATTCTCATGAATCTTCGGTGAACCCACTCCAATGTCAGTATATCCTATCTATAATAAGGTGCCCAAAACTGCACGCAATTCACAAAGTGTGGTCTCACAGGTGCCTTATAGAGCCTCAACATCACTTCCCTGCTCTTATATTTTATACCTCTAGAAATGAATGCCAACATTTCAATTGCTTTCTTCACCACAGTCTCAACCTGGAGGTTAACCTTTAGGGTATCCTGCACAAGGGCTCCCAAGTCCCTTTGTATCTCTGCATTTTGAATTCTCTCCCCATCTTGATAATAGTCTGCCTGTTTATTTCTTCCACCAATGCGCATGACCATACACTTTCCAACATTGTATTTCATTTGTCACTTCTTTGCCCATTCCCCTAAACTATCTAAGTTTCTCTGCAGGCTGTCTGTTTCCTCAACACTACCCACTGCTCCACTTATCTTTGTATTATCGGCAAATTAAGCCACAAATCCATTAATCCCATGGTCCAAATCATTGACATACATCGTAAAAAGCAGCGGTCCCAGCACTGACCCCTGTGGAACTCCACTGGTAACCGGCAGCCAGCCAGAATAGGATCTCTTTATTCCCACTCTCTGTTTTCTGCCGATCAGTCAGTGCTCCACCCATGTTAGTAACTCCTCTGTAATTCCATGGGTTCTTACTTGCTAAGCAGCCTCAAGTGTGCCACCTTGTCAAAGGCCTTCTGAAGTTCCAAGTACACCAAACCTACTGCATCTTCTTTGTCTACACTGCTTGTAATTTCCTCAAAGATTTGCAATAGGTTTGTCAGGCAGGATTTTCCTTTCCGGAAACCATGCTGGCTTTGGCCTATCTTGTCACGTGCCTCCAAGTACTCCATAATCTCATCATTAACAATCATTTCCATTAACTTCCCAACCTGTCAGGCTAACAGGTTTATGGTTTCCTTTCTGCTGCATCCCACCCTTCTTAAATAGTGGAGTAACATTTGAAATTTTCCAGTCATCTGGTACAATGCCAGAATCTATTGATTCTTGAAAGATACTTCCTTCAGAACTCAAGGGTTCCATCCATCAGGCCCAGGAGATTTATCCACACTCAGACCATTAAGCTTCTCGTTTGTAATTTTCACTGCACATATTTCACTTCCCTGACACTCTTGAATGTCCGGTATATTGCAGATGTCTTCCACTGTGAAGATTGATGCAAAATACGCATTCAATTCCTCTGCCATCTCTACATCTCTCATTACAATATCTCCAGTGTCATTTTCTACTGGTCCTCTATCTAGCCTCGACTCTCTTTTACCCTTTATAGAGCCAGTAGTGTGATTGGTGATTGATTATGCAATTAAGGAATTTGTACACACACAAGGTTATCAATCAGTCAGTATCTGTCTCCAACCAGGCAATTTCTGGATAAAAATGTCATTTCTTTGTTCAGACCTTCGGACAGCTCAGAACAGTTTGGTAACAGGAACCAACACTGATCCCTGTGGTACTCCTATAGCCACAGGGCTCTATTCAGAGAGGCAACTATCTACAACCACTCACTGGCTTCTTCCACAAAGCCAATGTCCAATCCAATTTGCTATTTCATCTTGAATTCCAAGCAACTGAACCTTCTTGACCCACCTCCCATGTGGGACCTTGTCAAATGCCTTTGCTAAAGTCTATGTAGACAACATCCACTGCCTAGCCTTCATCAACTTTCCTGGTAACTTCCTCAAAAAACTCTATAAGATTGGTTAGACATGACCTACCACACAAAACTATCTTGACTATCCCTTATCAGTCCCTTTGTATCCAAATACTTATATATCCGTTCCCTTAGCATACCTTCCAATAAGTTCCTACCACTGATGTCAGGATCACTGAACTATAATTTCCTGGCTTATTCATAGAGCCTTTCAGAAAAAAATGGAACAACATTAATTATCGTCCAATACTCCAGCACATCACCTGTGGCTAAGGATATTTTAAGTATCTCTGCTGGGGCCCCCGCTCTTCCTGTAGTAGCCTCTCACAGGATCCGAGGGAACACATTATCACAATGTGGATATTTATTCACCCTAGTTTGTCTCAAGACAGCAAAACCTCCTCCTCTGTAATCTAGATAGGGTCCACGATCTTGCCGCTGCATTGCTTCACATCTGTTGACTCTGTGTCTATCTCCTGAGTAAATATAGATGTAAAAAATCCATTTAATGTCTCCTCCATCTGTTACAGTGCCTCACATAGACTACCAGTCTGATCTTCCAGAGGACCAGTTTTGTCCCTTGCTCAATTTTCTGTAGAAGCCCTTAGAGTTCTCTTTCACTCGTCTGCTAGAACAAAATCATGTCTTCTCTTACCACTCCTAATTACTTCTCTTGCATTACTTATACTCCATAAGTACATCATTTGTTCCTGCCCACCTACACCTGCTGTACACTTCCTTTTTTCTCTTAACCAGTCTCAATATCCTCAAAAACCAAGGTTCTCTAAACATCTTTGCCAGAAAATAGCCTGTCCCAATCCACACCTGCCAGATCCTTTCTGATACCATCTAAATTGGCCCTTCTCCAATTTAGAATCTCAATCTGAGAACCAGACCTTTTATGACTTCTGGTCGATGAGGGAGTGTAAAGGAAAGAGAGGCAGGAGTAGAAGAGGGGCTTTCATTATATTGGCTACTTTATTGAGACAGAGATAATGAAGGGACCTGGAAGTGGTGTGTGCATTTGTGTTTAATATCGAGTGAGTCCTTTTCTCTGAATATTGACACTAAGTGGATATTCCACAATTGCTCAACTGCATTTTCAATTATTATCTGCATCTGTTTTCACAGCTGTGATGCTACCCATAATGAACATGCTGTATTTCATCTAATTATTAATGTAAAAGCTTTCATATAAGCCAGGAAAGATTGTGTGATGAGCTGAGCTGTGTCCTCACATCCCTCATGAATTCTCAGCTTTATATTTTCTCACCCTCTAATGATGTGAAATAGGGACAACATCTCTCTACTTACCCAGAGAAAAGGGACAGGGTGGAAAAACCTTGTGCACCCAGTTACTGAAAGTAAAAAAGAAATATTTTTTTAAAATTTAAAGATACTGCATGGTATCAGGCTCTTCTGGCCCAATAAGCCCTCACTGCCTGATTACACTCATGTCTCCAATTAAGCTACTAACCAGCACACCTTTGGATAGGAGGAAACCAGAGCACCCAGAGCAAACTTACATGGTCATGGGGGAACATATAAATTCCTTACAGACAGTGGACGGAATTGAATCCAGATTCCTGGCATTGTAATAATGTTACTCTCACTACTACATAACCGCGCTGGCCCGAATTCAGGTACAGCAAGCTGACAGGAATGGTATGTTGACCTTCATTTCAAAAGCAAGTACAGAATAGAAAATAAAGGGATAGCACAGTAGAGTAGCAGTTTCATAACACTATTGCAGTGCCTGTAACTCTGGTTCATTTCCCGTTGCTCTCTGCGAGGAGCTTGTACGGTCTGCCCATGACCTCAATGGTTTTCACCAGGTGCTCTCTCCCGTTTCCTCCCACATACCAAAGACAACAGGTTACTAGGTTAATTGATTATATGAATGTAGTAAGACTATAAGACCATAAGATATAGGAGCAGAATTAGGCCATTTGGCCCATCGAGTATTCTCTGCCATTTCATCACGGCTGATCCAATTTTCCTCTGAGCCCCAAGCTAATTTCTTCTCCCCATATCCCTTCATGCCCTGACCAATCAAGAATCTATCAACCTAGGCCTTAAATAAACATAAAGACTTGGCCTCCATAGAGGTAAAGAATTTCGTAGATTCACCACTCTGGCTAAAGAAATTCCTCCACATCTCCGTTCTAAAAGAACACTCTTCTATTATTAGACCATAAGACATAGGAGCAGAATTAGGCCATCCGGCCCATCGAGTCTAATCCGCCATTCAATTATAGCCGATCCTTTTTTTTTAATCTCCTCCTCAACCCTAGTTTCTGGCCTTCTCCCTGTAACCTTTGATGCCATGTCCAATCAAGAACCTATCAATCTCTGCATTAACTACATCCAATGACCTGGCCTCCACAGTTGCATGTGGCAACAAATTCCACAAATTTACCACCCTTTGGCTAAAGAAATTTCTCGGCATCTCTGTTATGAAAGGGCGCCCCTCTATGCTGAGGCTGTCCCTCTTGTCTTAGACTCTCCCACCATGGGAGACATCCTTTCCACATCTACTCTGTCTGGGTCTTTCAACATTCAAAGGTTTCAATGAGATCACCCCTCATCTTTCTGAATTCCAGTGAGTACAGACCCAGAGCCATCAAACGTTCCTCGTATGATAACCCTTTCATTCCTGGAATCATCCTCGTGAATCTGCACCAAATCCTCTCTAATGCCAGCACAGCTTTTCTAAGATCAGGGGCCCAAAACTGTTCACAATACTCAAGGTGAGGCCTCACTAGTGCCTTATAAAGCCTCAGTATCACATCCTTGCTCTTGAATTCTACACCTCTTGAAATGGGTGCTAACATGGCATTTGCTAAAGCTATCTCTAGGCATTCAATAAACTCCCTCTCTTGAGATACATCGACCTGCATGTTAAAATCTCCTATGACTACCATAATATTGCCCTTTTGACTTGTCTTTTCTCTTTCCTGTTGTAACCTGTGGTCCACCTCCCGGCCACTGTTGGGAGGCCTGTGTATAACTGCCATCAACGTCCTTTTACCCTTGCAGTTCCTTAACACAACCCACAAGGGTTCAACATCTTCCAATCCTATGTCACGTCTTTCTACTGATTTGATGCCATTCTTTATCAGTAGAGCCACACCACTCCCTCTGCCTACCTTCCTATCCCTCTGATATAATGTGTAACTTTGGACATTCAGCTCCCAACTACAACCATCCTTCAGACACGATTCAGTGATGGCCATGACATCATACTTGGCAATCTGTAATATTTCGACAAGATCATCCACCTTATTTCTTATACAACGTGCATTTAGATACAACACCTTGAGTACCGTATTTGCTCTCCTTTCTGATTCTGCATCCCTAATGATTTGATACTCGGTCTGTTGGCTGCAACTAATTCCCATCACCTGCCTGCTCTTCCTGATAGGCTGACTGCATGCTATCTTTACTTTTTTTACCATCCATCCTATCCTGAGTCCCATCTCTCTGGTTCCCACACCCCTGCCAAGTTAGTTTTAACCTTCCCCAATAGCTCTAACAAACTTGCCCACAAGAATATTGGTCCCCCTCGGGTTCAGGCGAAACCCATCACTTTTGAACAGGTCATACCTCCTGCAGAAGAGATCCCAATTATCCATTCTTAGGCTGTGTCCGCTTGTCATAGACTCTGCCACTGAAGGAAACATCCTCCCTACATCCACTCTATCAAAGTCTTTCAACAGCCGATATGTTTCAATTAGGTCAACTCTCATTCTTCTGAATACTAGTGAATACAGGTCCAGAGCCATCTTCATGTGACAACTCATTCAGCCTGAAATTACTTTTGTGAACCTTCTTTGAACCCTCTCCAGTTTCAGCACATCTTTTCTAAGATAAAGCCGGCTCTTACCTGCTTACAATGCTCCAAGTGAGGCTGCTCATGCTTTATAAATTGTCCAGTCCTCTAAAAATAAATTGCCTTCCTCACCACAGACTTAATCTGCAAATTAACTTCTAGGGAATCCTGCACAAGGATTCCCAAATCCCTTTGCGCCTCTGTTTTTTGTATTTATCTTGATTTAGAAAATATTCTACCCTCTTATATCTTCTACCAATGTGCATGACCATACACTTTCTGAGACTGTATTCCATTTGCTGTTTCTTTGCCCATTCTCCTAATCTGTCTAAATCCTTCTCTGCTTCCTCACAACTACCTACTATGCAACATATCTTCACATTGTTTGCAAACTTTTCAACAGAGCCATCAATTCCATCATCCAAACATTGACAAATAACGTAAAAAGAATTGGGCAGTGAGTGCTGGTTGGTGCGGAAGGGCCTTTTACTGGGTTGTATTGCGAAGGCAGCATCCATCATTAAGGACCTCCACCATGCAGGACATGCTCTCTTCTCATTACTACCAGCAAGAAGGGGATGCAGGAGCCTGAAGGCATGCCCTCAGCCTGTTCTGAGCAGCTTCTTCCTCTTCACCATCAGATTCTTGAACGTTCTGATCATCATCATTATATGCCGTACTGTATGATGTGGGCAATCATGGTCTTTGACAATGATTGTCCTTGGAAAATTTTTCTACAGAAGTGGTTTACCATTACCTTCTCTGGGCAGTGTCTATACAAGACAGGTGACCCTAGCCATTATCAATAGTACTCAGATTGTTTGCGAGGAGTTAGTGGTCGCATAACCAGGACATGATACACACCCGCTGCTTATACAACCATCCGCCACCAATTCCCATGGCTTCAGGTGACAATGTCAGGGGGTGAGGGGGGTAGTGGTGGGGGAGGGGGGCTAAGCAGGTGCTACATCTTGCACAAGGGGCAAGTGCTTTAGAAATGGAAATGTTCTCCACCCCACCATCCAGTGCTCTATAAATCTATAAACACTACCTCACTATTTTTGCACTCTTCTTGCATGACCTTTTTTTATCAGCTGGTCCCTCTCTCTCCTTCTCACTCACTGCTCACAAAGGAAGATCTCTGCTTTTCAAATGGACTCTCTCTCTCTCTCTCAATGCTGCTGGAGCATGGTGCCAGATCTTAGACAAGAATTCATTGACACAGCTTGTGGATTGGACACTGCAATTCATATTATGATGTGTTTCAGGCTTCTGGTTACTCCTACTATTGTTGGTATTTTGGGCGATTTTGAATCAGGACGGCCCACAGATAATGAACACTGAGCTGAACTAAATATGTCAAAATCAGAATCTGGTTTATTATCATCGGTATGTGTCATGAAATTTGTAAACTTAGCAGTAGTTCAATGCAATACATAATATAGAAGAAAAAATATAATAAAATAATAATAATAATAACAACAATAATAAATAAATAAATAAACAAACAAATAAATAAATCATTAACAGTATACGTATATTGAATAGATTAAAAATCATGCAAAAACCAGAAATCATATATATTAAAAAAGTGAGGTAGTGTTCACGGGGTCAATGTCGATTTAGGAATCAGATGGCAGAGGGGAAGAAGCTGTTCCTGAATCGCTGAGTGTGTGCCTTCAGGCTTCTGTACCTCCCACCTGATGGTAACAGTGAGAAAAGGGCATGCCCTGGGTGCTGGAGGTCCTTAATAATGGACGCTGCCTTTCTGAGACACCACTCCTTGAAGATGTCTGGGGTACTTTGTAGGCGTACCCAAGATGGAGCTGACTAAATTTACAACCCTCTGAAGCTTCTTTTGGTCCTGTACAGTAGCCTCCCCCCGCCCCACCCCCAATACCAGTCAGTGATGCAGCCTGACAGAATGCTCTCCACGGTACATCTGTAGAAGTTTTTGTGTGTACTTGTTGTCATTCCAAATCTCTTCAAACTCCTAGTGAAGTATAAACGCTGTATTGCCCTCTTTATAACTGCATCGATATGTTGGGACTAGGTTAAGTCATAAGTGAACTTGACATCCAGGAACTTGAAACTGCTCACTCTCTCCACTTCTGATCCCCCTTTTAGGATTGGTATGTGTTCCTTCGTTTTACCCTTCCTGAAGTCCACAATCAGCTCTTTTGTCTTACTGATGCTGAGTGTCAGGTTGTTGCTGCAACACCACTACACTGGTTTCTTTTTTTTTCTCCTGTATGTCCTCTTGTCTCCATCTAAAATTCTACCAACAATGGTGGTATCATTAGTAAGTTTATAGATGGCATTTGAGCTATGCCTAGCCACAGAGTCATAGGTATAGAGAGAGTAGAGCAGTGGGCTAAGCACACACCCCTGAGGTGCACCAGTGTTGATCGTCAGCGTGGAGGAGATGTTATCAGCAATCCGCACAGATTGTGGCCTTCTGGTTAGGAAGTCAAGGATTCAATTGCAGAGGGAGGTACAGAGGCCCAGGTTCTGCAACTTCTCAATCAGGATTGTGGGAATGATGGTGTTGAATGCTGAGCTATAGTCGATGAACAGCATCCTGACATAGGTGTTTGTACTGTCCAGGTGCTCTAAGGCCTTTTCAGGAGCCATTGACATTGCATCTGCTGTTAATCTACTGTGGCAATTGGCAGATTGCAATGGGTCCAGGTCCTTGCTGAGGCAGGAGTTCAGTCTAGTCATGACCAACCTCTCAAAGCATTTCATCACTGTCAATGTGGGTGCTACTGGGCGATAGTCATTAAGGCAACTCACATTATTCTTCTTAGGCACTAGTATAATTTTTGCCTTTTTGAAGCGAGTGGGAACTTCCGCCCGTAGCAGTGAGAGGTTGAAAATGTCCTTGATTACTCCCGCCGGTTGAATACTCATGCCTGGATTCTTTTGATTTTGTTTTATATTCTGCGTTTTTCACTTGATTTTTTTGTTGCCCTTTGCGTAATTTGTTTTTGTGTATGGGGGGGTGAGCTTTGATTTTTTTTTAAACTATTCCATGGCTTTCTTTGTTTTGTGACTGTCTGTGAGGAAGACAAATTTCAGGGCTGTAACCTGCATACGTACTTTGAAGTAAATGTACTTTCAATCTTTGCACTTCTTATGGAATACTGTATAGAATATTTTATGTATTACATTGTACTACGGCCACAAAACAGCAAATTTCACAACATACGTCAGTGATAATAAAGTTGATTCTGATTTACTGTATTCCTCGATTCACTTACACACTTTCATCTGCTGTTTTGGTAACTTGAGTCTCCAATTATTTTTTTATTAATAGTAGTCGTTGTACACTCTGTCTTAATCCGGGGATGGCAAATGTAGATGTTAAATTTGCCGGTGTGTCACCGATCTCGCATATGACACTGGTGTTATGGCCACCTGGTTAGAGGCAGTTTGCTTTGCTGATTTTCTATGGCTTGCAGTTTACAGAGAATGGCAGGCTAATCCGCAATTATTTACAGCTCTTGATCTGACACACTGCACACACTAAACGACAGCATTTGTATTTGTGAATCCATTTATCTTTCAGAGATAACCATTAATCAATTAAGCATCACTGAATTTGTCATAGCTCGGCTTGTGTGCATGTATATGGTGCATTTGTTGATTGGTAAGCTGAGGACAATGATATTTAATATCAAACATACCTCCAATAAAGGAACAGGTGCTTTGGCACACAATGTGTTTTTTTTATTTAGAGATACAGCATGGAGCAGACCCTTCTGGCCCACCGAGCTGTACCACCCAGCAACCCATCGATTTAACCCCTAGCCTAACCACAGGACAATTTACAATGACAGATTCACCTATTAACAAGTATGTCTCTTGACTGTGGGAGGAAACTGGAGCAGCCAGAGGAAATCTATGCATGCACAGGAAAGAACACACAAAGTTTTTTACAGAGGACACCAGAATCGAACTTCAAGATCTGATGCCCCAAGCTGTAATAGCACTACACTAACCAATATGCTGCTATGGCACCCCAAACTAATTTTAAACTAGTTTGATGTGCCAAACTAATTACATTAGTAATCAAATACTCTCCTCCTACACGGTGTCCATATCAGTGCATTTCCTACACATTTATGTGCCAATCTATGAACCTGTTGGCCATGTTGGATTGAAGATTTTGAACTTAAATGCGTCAATGACAGTGGAAACAGAATGATCAATTGTCTTTGTTCCTGTCAAGTGCTTGGAGATGGAGGCTGCCATTTTGTGGAACTGTTTTACATCTTCCATTTTGTGAGATGGAGTTGCTTTGTTTTCTGTGTTTTAAAGTAGACACAACGATATTTCAGGTAATCTGCGGGACGAGAGATCATTTCTAAATAAAAAGTTATTTGTGAGGTGATCTTTGATGTAATGTAATGTGCCAGTTTGTGAATGTTGGGGTTACTGCCTGCCTGGAGTGATTCGAGCTAGTTAATGAAAAGAGCAAAAAGCCATAAGTTACTGACTGTCACTTGCTGGGAAGAGGGCAATAAATGGATACTGGCCAGGAGCAGAACCAATAAAAAGATGTTAAAGGTCAATCAGATAGCCTACAGCCAATGATACTGGAATGCAATATTTGAATTGGTAAGGAATGAGTATAAAAGTGGGCACTTGCATTCACCAGCAACTTTGATGTGTGTTGCTCGAGTTTGCTATCAGTGATAACTTTCTCAAGAGACCCACCGTTGCAAAAAAGAAACTCCATGCCAGGGGCTGGGTGAAGAAAGGATTGATCATCTGGCCAGTGAAGGTTACCAATTTATAAATTGGACAAGTGGTGTAAGTGAGTATTGGTATAGAGGAAACAGTAAGCTTCATGTTGGCCCAGGATCAACATTGCTGTTTGTGCAGAGACAATAAAGTGCGAGCTTCCATTTATCATGAATTATGTAATGAATTTCATAACCTAGTTCCAATGACAAATGGGGAAAAAAACTCTTGAATGCCCCTATCATATCTGCCTTCACCACCACCCCTGGTGTTTCAAGCACCCACCACTCTGTGTAGAAGACTTGCTCTGCACACTTCCTTCGAATCTGCTACTCTCACCTTCAGCACATGTCCTCGACTATTAGACATTTCAAACTTAGGAATAAAATACCGGCACTCTACTCTATCTATACCTGTTATAAACCTCTAAAAGATCTCATTTCAGACTTCACTGCTCCAAAGAAAATATAACAAATTTGTTCAACCTGGTCCGTTGAAGATCAAGTCCTCAGATCTGATGTAAAACTTATGGTCGGCAATGATGTCTGACCTTCCTAAACAGAGGAGATTCTGGAAATCCAGAGTAACCCACAAAATTTGCTGAATGTCGAGTAGTGTCTGTGGAGAAGAATAAAGAGTTGACATTTTGAGCTGAGACACTGCATCAGGCAACCTTTTCCACGTAGAGATTGGTGAATATATGGAATGAGCTGCCAGAGGAAGGGGTTGAGGCGGGTTCAGTAGCATCATTTTCGAAGCACTTGAGGGTGGGGCTTAGAGGGATACGGGCCAAATGCAGAATCGTGATCAGAATCGGAATCAGGTTTGTTATCACTGACAAACAGCACTGTGCAAAGGGCTTTGGCACATATGCTCCTAGAGTTATGCACTGTACTGTAATTGCCAACGTGGAGTGGAGAGCAAATTTTTAAATCTGGCAGGAGTAAAGGATGTTGGGAAAGGTGAGGATGGAGCATGTGGGTGCAGTGTGGGACATGTGGCAGAGGAGTGCCGGGGGGGCGGGGGAGGTAGTGACACCAGGCAAGGTCATTTGATTCCAAAGAATTGGTTTATTTGATCATTACAGAATGTCTCTGTGTTACTTCCAGCTCCCTCCCCTCTCCTCTTCCCTTTTCCCAACCATGATTCCGCTCTCCCTATTCCCTTCCCTCTCTCCAGCCCACAGTAGAAAGCCACATCAGAAATTGGTTTATCATCACTCATGTATGCCATGAAATTGTTTTTTTATTTTGCAGCAGCAGCAGTACAATGCAATAAATAAAATAACTACAGTACCGTGCAAAGGTTTTAGGCAGCCTAGCTATATATACTGGGGTCTCAATGAAGGGTTTCATCCCAAACCGGCAACTCTTTATTCTTTTCCATAAATGGTGCCAGACCTGCTGATTTCCTCCAGCCTTTTTGCGTGATTCTTTGGATTTCCAGCATCTGCAGAACCTCTTGTGTTATAAAATCACAAGACTATAAGATATAGGAGCAGAATTAAGCCATCTGGCCCATTGAGTCTGCTTGGCTATTTCATCATGTCCAATCGAATCCCTCAGCCCCAATCTCCCGCCTGCTTCCTGTTTCCTTTTCTGCCCTGACCAATTGATAAACCATCAACCATTGCCAATGACTTCGCCTCCTCAGCTACCTGTGGCAATGAATTCCACAGATTCACCATCCTCTGGCTAAAGAATTTCCTCCTATCTCCATTCTAAATGGATGTCACTCTGGTCCTTGTCTCCCCCAATGTAGGAAACATCCTCTCTACATCCACTATATCTACAAAGTGTAATTAATTACTTACTGTATATTATACCGCTAACATTTTGGCCAGCAATGAAGGTCCTTCATCTCTGTCTGCCCTTAACCAGCTTCTCTTTTGTTCCCTAGGTGTGGTTCAGGGTCCTCATTTCTGCCTCTATGGTACAGTGCCAAATTGCCTTTGATTTCCCACATTACCTCTGTCCTTCAGGTATGTTGGCATTTTGATATTCAATAGGCCTCCTCCCGGTACCCTTGACACCCTTACTAATCAAGAACCTATCTTTTTAAATTTTTTAAATTAGTTTTCAGGTTCATAAACATAGTAACAGTAGTAATATAAAGAGATTGGAATTACATTATTGGTAATAGACATATGCAAGTAAAACTATAGATAATACAAGTATACTAGACCTCCCAAACTCTCAATATAGTGAATAGTGATAACAGGAAAAATAAAAAAAATCACAAGAAAAAAACCCCAAAGTAACAAAAAAAAACTAAGCTGAACTAAACCAAAAACTGATCAAAACAAAACATAACAAGGCTGGGCTAATATATTACATTGAATAAAATCATTAGTGTCGTCAACTCCACTCCTCTATCCATATCTTCTAGGTTAATAAAAAGGGTTCGGGAAAGGTCAAGCTATATCATATGAAAGTGTTGAATAAATGGTTTCTATGTCTCTTCAAATTTAACCGAAGGATCAAAAATGACACTTCTAATTTTTTCTAAATTTAAACATGATATAGTTTGGGAAAACCATTGAAATGTAGTAGAGGGATTGGTCCCTTTCCAATTCAATAAGCTGGATCTTCTAGCCATTAATGTAACAAATGCAATCATCCGACGAGCTGAAGAGGATAAAGAGCTATGTTCCATCATTGGTAGTCCAAAAATTGCAGTAATAGGGTGGATCAAGAACCTATCAACCTCTGCCTTAAATATACCCAATGACCTGGCTTCCACAGCTTCTTGTGGCAATGAATTCCACCTATTCACTGCCCTCTGGATAAAGAAATTCCTCCTCATCTCCATTCTGAATGGATGCCCCTCTATAGCAACACACAATATGCTGGAGGAACTCGGCAGGGCACACAGCATCTATGGAAAGGAGTAAACAGTTGATGTTTCAGGCTGAAACCCTTAATCAGGACAGGAAAGAAAGAGGAGAAGTCAGAGTGAAAAGGTAGGTGAAGGGGAGGAGGAATACAAGATGGTAGATGTTAAGTGAATCTGGGAAGCGAGGAGTCTGAAGCAAAGAGCTGAGAAGTGGGAAGTGATTGGTGAAAGAGATAAAGGTTTGGAGAAGTGAGAATCTGATAAGTGAGGATACAAGACCTTGGATTGAAGGGAAGGGTGAGGAGCACCTGAGGGAGGTGATGGGCAGGTAAGGAGATAAGTTAAGAGAGGGCAACAGGAATGTGGAATGGTAAATGAGATGGGAAGAGAATTGCCAGAAGTTAGAGAAATCAATGTTCATGCCATTGGAGGCTACCTAGATGGAATACAAGGTACTGCTCATCCAGTCTGAGTGTGGCCTTATCACCACAGTTGAGGAGGATGTGTACCGACATGTCAGAATGGGAATGGGAAGTAGAAATGAAATGGGTAGTTATTGGGAGATCCCACTTCTTCTGGTGGATGGAGCTGTGCCATCTGGTCCTAGACTCCGCCACTGTAAGACTCCTCCTCTCCACGCATACTCTATCGAAGCCTTTCAACATTTGATCTGTTTCAATGAGATTTCCCCTCATTCTTCTGAATTATAGGTTCACTGGATATTGGGGCTATCTGGGTGAACACTGTGGTCAGCATAGATCATTTAGGCTGAAGGGCCTGTATTGGCGCTGTATTGCTCAATGGTACTGGCTAAGCTATAGCAAAGTTCAAAGAAAATTTATTATCAAAGTACGTATACAGTGCTTATAAAAATGTATTCAACCCCCCTCCCCCGGAAGATTTCATGGTTTGTTGTTTTGCAACATTGAATAACAGTGGATTTACTTTGACACTGATCAACAGAAGAGATTCTTTAATGTCAAAGTGAAAACAAGTTTCTACAAATTGGTCTAAATTTATTGCAATTATTAAACACAAAAATATTGATTGCATAAGTATTCACCCCCTTCAAGTCAGTATTTAGTAGATACACCTTTGGCAGCAATTACGGCCTTGAGTCTAAGAGGCTAGGTCTCTATTAGCTTTGCACATCTGGACACTGCAGTTTTTCCCCATTCTTCTTTGCAAAACTGCTCAAGCTCTGTCAGATTGCATGGGGATCATGAGTGAACAGCCCTTTTCAAGTCCAGCCACAATTTCTCAATTGGATTGAGATCTAGACTCTAACTTGGCTAGTTCAGGACATTAACTTTGCTGTTTTTAAGCCACTCCAATGTTGCTTTGGCATTATGCTTGGGGCCATTTTCTTGCTGGAAAACAAATCTCCGAAGTCACAGTTCTCTTACAAACTGCTTCAGGTTTTTTTTTGATGGTGTGCAGTGTTTGGTTTACGCCAAACATAGTGTTTACTCTGATGGCCAAAAAGCTCAATTTTGGTTTCATCAGATCATAGAACCTACTTCCAGCTGACTCCTCCCACATGCCTTCTGGCAAACTCTAGTTGAGATTTCATGTGATTTTTTTCCAACAGTGGCTTTCTCTTTGCCGCTTTCCTATATAGTAGCGACTGGTGAAACACTTGGGCAACAGTTGCTGTATACACAGTCTCTGCTCTCAGCCACCGAAGCTGTCAACTCTTCCAGAGTTGTCATCAGTCTCTTGCACGGTCAGTCAGTTTTTGAGGTGAGCCTGCTCAAGGCAGATTTACAGCTGTGCCATATTCTTTCCATTTCTTTATGATTGACTTAACTATACTCCAGGGGATACTCAGTGACCTGGAAATGTTCTTGTATCCATCTCCTGACTTGTGCTTTTCAATAACCTTTTCGCAGAGTTGCTTGGAGTGTTGTTTTGTCTTCATGGTGTAGTTTTTGCCAGGTTACTGACTCACCAGCAGTTGGACCTTTCAGATACAGATGTGTTTTTACTACAATCAATTGAAACTCCTTGACTGCACAAAGATCTCCAAAAACAGATCTCCATTTAACTAATTATGTGACTTTCAAAACTTATTGGCTGCACCAGTGAAGGTTTGGTGTGTCATATTAAAGGCGGTGAACACTTGTTCAATCAATTATTTTGTGTTTCATATTTGTGATTAATTTAGTTCACTTTGTAGAGGTCTATTTTCACTTTGACACAAAAGAGTCTTTTTCAGTGTCGAAAAAGCCAAATTAAATCTACTGTAGCAACACACATCAAAGTTGCTGGTGAACGCAGCAGGCCAGGCAGCATCTGTAGGAAGAGGCACAGTCGACGTTTCAGGCCAAGACCCTTCGTCAGGACTAACTGAAGGAAGAGTGAGTAAGGGATTTGAAAGTTGGAGGGGGAGGGGTAGATCCAAAATGATAGGAGAAGACAGGAGGGGGAGGGATAGAGCCAAGAGCTGGACAGGTGATACGCAGAAGGGGATACGAGAGGATCATGGGACAGGAGGTCCGGGAAGAAAGACAAGGGGGGGGGGATCCAGAGGATGGGCAAGAGGTATATTCAGAGGGACAGAGGGAGAAAAAGGAGAGTGAGAGAAAGAATGTGTGCATAAAAATAAGTAACAGATGGGGTACGAGGGGGAGGTGGGGCCTTAGCGGAAGTTAGAGAAGTCGATGTTCATGCCATCAGGTTGGAAGCTACCCAGACGGAATATAAGGTGTTGTTCCTCCAACCTGAGTGTGGCTTCATCTTTACAGTAGAGGAGGCCGTGGATAGACATGTCAGAATGGGAATGGGATGTGGAATTAAAATGTGTGGCCACTGGGAGATCCTGCTTTCTCTGGCGGACAGAGCGTAGATGTTCAGCAAAGTGGTCTCCCAGTCAGCGTCGGGTCTCACCAATATATAAAAGGCCACATCGGGAGCACCGGATGCAGTATATCACCCCAGTCGACTCACAGATGAAGTGATGCCTCACCTGGAAGGACTGTTTGGGGCCCTGAATGGTGGTAAGGGAGGAAGTGTAAGGGCATGTGTAGCACTTGTTCCGCTTACACGGATAAGTGCCAGGAGGGAGATCAGTGGGGAGGGATGGGGGGGACGAATGGACAAGGGAGTTGCATAGGGAGCGATCCCTGCGGAATGCAAAGAGAGGGGGGGAGGAAAAGATGTGCTTAGTGGTGGGATCCCGTTGGAGGTGGCAGCTTAGTGGTGGGATCCTGTTGGAGGTGGTGTAAATCTACTGTAATTCAATATTGTTAAACAATAAAACATGAAACTTCCAAGGGCTGGTGAATACTTTTTATAGGCACTGTTACCATATAAATCCTGAGTATCATTTTGTTGCGAGTTAATACAACACAATAGTATCAGTGACAGACCGCCCCACAACATGACAAACAACCAATGTACAAAAGACAACAAACTGTACAAAATGAGAAAAAGAAACAAAATAGTAATAATAAATAAATAAACAATAGATATTGAGAAAATGAGTGCATCAAAAATGAGAAAATCGGTAACAACATTAATCAGTATTGTGGAATGTAACTGTTACACAAGACAATTTTTTTCAAAAGTGTTTCTACTGAATTTTTTTTGTTTATGATAGCTTGAAGCTGAACACGCATATAATTTCAGTCTACTTGTGTGACATAGGAGGCTTGAGAAACAAGAAATTAACTTTTATTGAATGGAATTGTTTAATTGCATAACAGTGCTGACACTTCGCAATGGTTCAACTAATCTAAAAATGTTTTGTTGATGATTTTCATTTGTATTCAATGTCTGAGGCTTCTCCCGTAACTGTCCAACAATAATCAGCCAGTATTGATGGATTGCAGTTGCTCTAGTACCATTTCTCCATGTTCTCGTGAAACCTTTCACCATGCTGATCACTGACAGCACCAGGATTTGCAGGGAAGACGTCTAAATGGGAATGCAGAAAATGAATCTTCTGTGATGTGTTACACTTCATAGTTTTGCATGCTTGAGGTATGTTGTCAACCAGCTGCATATAAATTGGTGCTCTGTGGTTGCCAAGAAAACTTTCAACAACACCCTTGAATGCCTTCCATGCAATTTTCTCCAATCCCACTAGAAGTTCTTCAAAATACTTGTCGGTGATTACCTGTTTGATTTGTGGCCCAACAAAATTACCTTCTTTAATCTTGGCCTCATTTATTCTCACTTGAATTGTGAACTGAACTAACAAATACAGTATAGACAATTTCAAAAAATGGTGAGGAAAAGGGAAAGTTCATGGCGATTTTCATGAACAGCAGCCCAAAATCCACAAGATGCACCCAAAAGTATTCAGGATGCAAGATCTTTGTTGTCCAGTGATATCAGTAACTTTAATAATCATTTTTATTTTCAGATGGATTTGATAACTGGATTTAAATTCTCTTGTGTTACTGTGTGAATTGAATCAAATATAGATTTTTAAATGGAGGCTCTGGATTGTAATCACAGTAAATGAGATACTGTTCTCGGTTCTGCTTTATGCTGCAAGGATCTCGGTCAGAACTAAAATGAATAAAGTGCATGATCTGCTGGGAATTTCTACACGATGTATCACAAAGCAGCAGTTCAAGTCTAAGCAGCAGCAGGCACATCTAGAGAGCTCCCATTACATTATAGCTTCTGTCCCTCTCCAGAGTGGAGGTCAGAAGGTTAGGAGACGTTGCTGAAAGAAAACTTGGCAAATAATGATCATTCTTCAGCATTTCCTCCTGGGAGGTTATCAGTCCAAAAATGCTTTGTGCTTACCTGCACTCCAGCACTTTGCATGGGCAATGCTCACAGATTTTTTTTTGAGAAATGAAAAAAATTGCAACCTAAGGGTGCTGCCGGAAAATTACTGAATCACAGTCGCTCAATTCCATCCAACCAAACTTCAGTCTGTCTTCAAGCCTACTATGGAATGAGCTGCCCGAGCACCGTAACATTTAAAACACAAGGTGGTGGAATGCAGAGCAGCACACACAAAATGCTGGAGGAATTCAGCAGGTTAGGTTGCAATTTTTCTCACTGTTACCATCAGGTGGGAGGTACAGAAGTCTGAAGGCACACGCTCAGCGATTCAGGAACAGCTTCTTCCCCTCTGTCATCTGATTCCTAAATGGACATTAAATCTTTGGACACTACTTCATTTTTTTTTAATATACAGTATTTCTGTTTGTGCATGTTTTTTTAAATCTATTCAATATATATAATTGATTTGCTTGTTTACTATTATCACTTTATTTTTTTTTTCTCTGCTAGATTATGTATTGCATTGAACTGCTGCTGCTAAGTTAACAAATTTCATGTCACATGCCGGTGATAATAAACCTGATTCTGATTCTGATCTTTCAAAAGTAACAAACAGTTTATGTTTCGGGCTGAGGCTGTTCATCAGGACAGGAAAGGAAGGGGGAAGTGGCCAGAATAAGAAGGTGGGGGAGGGGAAAGTGCACAAGGTGGCAGGTGATAGGTGAAGCCAGATGAGGGGGGAAGGTGGGTGAGTGGGGAGAGGGTATAAATTGAGAGGCTGGCTGGTGATAGGTGGAAGAAGTAAATGGCTGAAGAAGGAAAGTAATAGGAGAGGAGAAAGAACCATGGGAGAAAGAAGGAGGAGGGAAACCAGAGCGAAGTGATGGGCAGGTGAGGAGAAGGGAAGGAGTGAGAGGGAAGGCAGAATGTTGAATGGAACGACAGAGACAGGGGGTAGAAATGACCAGAAATGAGAGAAATCAATATTTATGCCACCAGCTTGAAGGCTAGCCAGATGGAGTATGAGATGTTGCTCCTCCAGTCTGAGGTTGGCCTCATCATGGCAGTCAAGCAGACCATGGATCAACATGTCAAAATGGGAATGGGGAGTGGAATCAAAATGGGTGGCCATTTTTTTGAATCTTGTGGTGCAAACTTTATCTTCTTCCTCTGCCTGCTGTACAACGGAAAACTTCAGAAGTTCTCACTGTCTATGAGGGGTTTGGGATGTCCTGAGGCTGTACCCATGGCAGTATGCTCCTCCTCCTGCGGCTGAGCACTGATACTGATGTTGATGCTGGGGGCGAGGAAACCAAATGAAGCAAGATGGTTCAGAGCAAAATTTGTGTTCTGTGGACACCCTCTGGGAAAGTCAAGTAAAGGAGTTGAACAACAGAGAAACTGAAATCCTGTCTTCCCTCAGGCATTGACCTATTCAATGTTACTGAACTAAGGAAAAGTTTTGATTTATGAATAAATTATTGCTCTCTGCAGCACATGTGTGACAACAGGTTTTTCCTTAAATTTTGCTTTGTGATATTACAAATCATTTCTGCATGGCCTACCTCAGAATGCTGACTGCTATAACTAGAAAATGCTGAACCTAAACAAAAAAATGCAGTCAAAGGTAATAAGTGGAAATTGGCTGTCGTGTTTCTTACGTCTCAACAGTTCCGAAGTACTTCATTATCCATCAGTAACTCTTGAAGAATAAGTGGTTCTGTGTCATTACAAGCCTTAGGAACCAGCCCACATTTGTCCTTGATTTTGTGTAACCATGTATTGTTAGCATGGTTAAACCCAGTTTTTGTTCACACTTTCAAAGTCCAAAGTAAAATTTATTATCAAAGTATGTGTACACTCAGTGGCAATCTTATTATGTACATCTGTTTACTTGCTTGTTAATGGAAATATCTAATCAGCCAATAATGTGGCAGCAACCCAATGCATAAAAATATACGGACCTGGGCAAGAGGTTCAGTTGTTGTTCACATCAAACATCAAAATAGGAAAGAAATGTGATCTAAGTGACTTCGACCATGGAATGATTGTTGGTACCATATGGAGCAGTTTGAAAATCTCAGAAACCGCTGATCTCCTGGGATTTTCACACACAGCAATCTCCAGAATTTATAGAGAATGGTGATAATGGTGAAATGGTGAAATAAAGCATCCAATGAGTGGCAGTTCTGTGGACAAAGGTCCAAGGAGAGAGGTCAGAGGAGAATGACAAGACTGGTTCAAGCTGACAGGAAGGCAAAAGTAACTCAAATAACAGCGGGTTACAATAGTGGTGTGTAGAAGAGCATCTCTGATAGCACAACATGACGAACCTCTAAATGAATGGGGAACAGCAGCAGAACATTACAAACACACATTCAGTACCCACTTTAATAGGTATCTAACAGAGGTGCCACTGACTGTAGGTCACTGTAATACAACCCTGTGATTCATTTTCTTGTGGGCATTGACAATAGAACAAAGAGATACATCATCAGAATCGATAAAAAACTATACAGTGACAAACACTGACACACAACCAAAGGGCAAAAGAAGAGTGTGGCAAATGTTCAGCGGTTATTTGCATGGAGTTTTGCAGAGGTACATTCCAATGAAACAGGGAAAGGATGGTAGGGTACAGGAACCATGGTGTACAAAGGCTGTTGAAGATCTAGTCAAGAAGAAAAGAAAAGCTTTCAAAAGGTTTGAAAACTAGGTAATAATAGAGATCTAGAAGATTATAAGGCTAGCAGGAAGGAGCTTAAGAATGAAATTAGGAGAGCCAAAAGGGGCCATGAGAAGGCCTTGGCAGACAGGATTAAGGAAAACCTCAAGGCATTCTACAAGTATGTGAAGAGCAAGAGGATAAGACGTGAGAGATTTGGACCAAACAAGTGTGACAGTGAAAAAGTGTGTATGGAACTGGAGGAGATAGCGGAGGTTCTTAATGAATACTTTGCTTCAGCATTCAAAATGGAAAAGGATATTGGCAATTGTAGGGATCACTTACAGTGCACTGAAAAGCTTGAGCATGTAGATATTAAGAAAGGGGATGTTCTGGAGCTTTTGGAAAGCATCGTTGGATAAGTCACTGGGGTCAGATGAGATGCACCCCAGGTTACTGAGGGAGGTGAGGGAGGAGATTGCTGAGCCTCTGGTGATGATCTTTGCATCATCAATGGGGACGGAAGGGGTTCCAGAGGATTGGAGGTTTGTGGATGTTGTTCCCTTATTCAAGAGATAGCCCAGGAAGTTATAGACCAGTGAGTCTTACTTCAGTGGTCGGTAAGTTGATGGAAAAGCTCTTGAGAGGCAGGATTTATGAACATTTGGAGAGGCATAATATGATTAGGAATAGTCAGCATGGTCAAATGGTCAAATGCAGGTCGTGCCTTACGAGCCTGATTGAATTTTTTGAGGATGGGACTAAACGTATTGATGAAGGTAGAGCAGCAGATGTAATGTATATGGACTTCAGCAAGGAATTTGATTAGGTACCCAATGCAAGGCTTATTGAGAAAGTAAGGAGGCATGGGATCCAAGAAGACATTGCTTTGTGGATTCAGAACTGGCTTGCCCACAGAAGGCAAAGAGTGGTTGTAGATGGATCATATTCTGCATAGAAGTTAGTGACCAGTAGTGTGCCTCAGGGATCTGTTCTGGAAATCTTCTCTTTGTGATTTTTATAAATGACCTGGATGAGGAAGTGGAGGGGTGGATTAGTAAGTTTGCTGATGACACAAACGTTGGAGGTGTTGTGGATAGTCTGGAGGGTTATCAGAGGTTACAGCAGGACATTGATAGGATGCAAAACTGGGCTGAGAAGTGGCAGATGGAGTTCGACACAGTCAAGTGTGAGGTGGTTCATTTTGTTAAGTCAGATATGATGGCAAAATGTAGTATTAACGGTAAGACTCTTGGCAGTGTGGAGGATCAGAGGGATCCTGGGGTCCAAGTCCATAGGACACTCAAAGCTATGTAAGTTTATTCTGTGGTTAAGAAGGCATACGGTGCATTGGCCTTCATCAACCGTGGGATTGAGTTTAAGAGCCAAGAGGTAATGTTGCAGCTATATAGTACGCTGGTCAGACCCCACTTGGAGTACTGTGCTCAGTTCTGTTTGCCTCACCACAGGAAGGATGTGGACACCATAAAAAAAAGTATAAGGTTATTTACAAGGATGTTGCCTGGATTGGCGAGCATGCCTTATGAGAATAGGCTTCGTGAACTCGGCCTTTTATCCTTGGAGAGACAGAGGATGAGAGGTGACCTGATAGGTGTCTAAAAGATGATGAGAGGCATTGATCATGTGGATAGTCAGAGGCTTTTTCCCAGGGCTGAAATGGCTAACACAAGAAGGCACAGTTTTAAGGAGCTTGGAAGCTGGTACAGAGGAGAGGTGAGGGGTAAGTTTTTTATGCAGAGAGTTGTGAGTGTGTGGAATGGGCTGCCAGTAACGGTGGTGGAGGAGGATACGATAGGGTCTTTTAAGAGACTCCTGGACAGGTACATGGAGCTTAGAAAAATAGAGGGCTATGGGTAACTCTAGCTAATTTCTAAAGTAGGGACATGTTCGGCACAGCTTTGTGGGCCAAAGGGCGTGCAATGTGCTGTATGTTTTCTATGTTTCTACGTTTCTAAATAATACTAAGAACATGAGTTGTAGAGTTCTTGAAAGCAAGCCCATAGGTTATGGAATCAGTTCATTCTTCCAAATTATTTATTGATTCAGATGCCCCGGCCCTTCCAGCTCTTAGTGCCGCAGCTTCCATCAATGCCCAGATTTAACCCTCGCCTAATCACAGTACAATTTATAATGAAAAATTAACTTACCAACTGGACTATGAGAGGACCTGGAGCACCCGGAGGAAACCCACGTGGTCATGAGGAGAACGTACAAACTCGATAGAGGCAGTGGCAGGAAATGAACTCATGTCACTTAGAGCATTGTGCTAATACTGTCTATATTGTGGTAAACACAATCAGACTTATGACCAATATCTCTGAATTTCTGAATATAATCAAGCTTCTTCATATGTTTTTGTTCTTATGTTTCTGATCTTTTTATCCTTAGCTCCTTGCATAAACAGCAAATTAACGTGGAGTTCCTCTAGTGTTAAAAATGAATCTCCTACTGCTGGTTAAGTTCCATGAGGTTAAGCTTTCAAAAAGCAATATGCATAGAAGCAAAATGAGAGAGGGGGCTGAACTCTAGCAATTTGACAGTGACAACTGAGCCAAGAATATACATCAAGAGAGCTCATTAACCAAAGGACCTGAGAGTCACAGAGTTACTCTTCAATGCCGACTTTAGAACACAGAACAGAGAACGTTGCAGCCCAGTACAGGCCCTTCACTCCACAATATTGTGCCAACCTCATAACCCACTCCAAAATCAGTCTAACCCTTCCCTCCCACATAGCCCTCCGTTTTTCTATCATCCATGTGCCAATCTGAGAGTCTCCTAAGTGCCATAATGTATTTGCCTCTACCACCACTCCAGCCAATGTGTTACATGTACCCACCTCTCTCTGTGTAATAAAAAAACTACCTTTGATATCCCCTCATACTTTCTGCCAATCACCTTCGAATTGTACCTCCTCATATTAGCCATTTCTGTTGTGGGAAAAAGGCACTGACTATCCACTCTAACTCTACCTCTTATTATCTTGTACACCTCTATCAAGTCACCTCTCATCTTGCTTCTCTACAAAAAGAAAGAAGCTCAGCTTGGTCAATATCTCCTCATAAGATGTGTTCTTAAATTTGGGGTGCATCCTGGTAAATCTCTTCTGCGCTCTTTTTAAAGCTTCCACATCCTTCCTGCAATGAGTTGACCAGAACTAAGGCCAATATTCCAAGTGTCTAACCAGAATTTTATAAAGATACAATATTATCTAACAGAATTGAACTCAATCTAAATTCATAGTCATCAAGTAAAATCACAAGGAGATAAACCCTTCAGCCCAATTTATCTAAGGTGACAACAGAATAGTAGTCAAGGAATAATCTGAGGGATGATCCTGTTAAACACCAAGCTGAAGTCAATGAACAAACTTCTATAATTATAAGCGGGTAAGCTTAACATCTATAGTGGGAAATTTATTGGAATGTATTCTAAGAGACTGGATGTATGAGTATTTGGATGGACATAGATTGATCAGACATAGTCAACATGGCTTTGTGCATGGTAAATCATGTGTAACCAATCTTACAGAGCTTTTTGAGGATGTTACCAGGAAAGTTGATGAAAGCAAGGCAGTGGATGTTGTCTTAAGAACTTCAGCAAGGCTTTTGACAAGATCCCTCATGGAAAGTTATTCAAGAAGGTTCAGTCACTTAGCAAACAAGATGAGGTAATACATTGCATTAGACATTAACTTTGAGGGAATGTTGAGTACAGGATTTGAGATGTTATGTTGAAATTGTATAAGACATTGGCGAAGCTTAATCTGGAATATTGTGTGCAGTTTTGGTCACCTATCTACAAGAAAGATTTAAATAAGGTTGAAAAAGTGCTGAGAAAATTTACAAGGATGTTACAGGTCTGTCTGGAGGACCTCAGTTACATTGAAAGTTATATTGAAAGAACACAGAAGAAGGAGGGGAGATTTGATGCAAAATTATGAAGGGTATAGATAGGGTAAAGGCAAGTAGTATTTTCCCACTGAGGTCAGGTGGGACGACAACTAGAGGTCTTGGTTTAAGGATGAAAGGTGAAACGTTTAAGGGGAACATGAGGGGAAACTTTTTCACTCAGAGAGGGGTTAGAGTGTGGAATGAGCTGCCAGTGGATCCGGGCAGGATTTTAACATTTAAGATAAATTTGGATAAGTACATGGATGGAAGGGGTATAGAGGGTTAAGGTCCGGGTTCAGGTTGATGTGTGTGCAATTTAAATGGTTCAACATGGAATGGATGGGCCAAAGGGCTTGTTTATATGCTGTAGTTTTCAATGACTCTGTGATTCCTGGCGTACAAGGCATTGTTTTCTAGGTTGGACAGGACGGAATGGCCGGCAAAGACTATGGCATCATCAGTTGTCCAGTTTGAGCATTAGATGAACTAGAAAGGTTCCAACGCAGCTGGAAGGTGGGATTTTATATGATCCATTACCAGCCACTGGGTGGTAAACATTTAAGCCAGTTAACATTGCTCTCTTGGGCACATTAATGATGGTAGCTACCTTGAAGCTTGCAGGATTAGTGGACTGTTTCAGAGAGATTTAAGTATGTCCTTTAAGAGCTCTTTTAGTTGGGCCACACAGTCCCTAAGTACCTGACCAAATACGTTTCAGCTTTGCACGGGTTTATCCTGGCAAGGTTCCCCCTCACCTTGGCTACAACCAAACAGAGTGCCTGTTCTTCAGAGAAGGGGGTTTGCTCAATGTCACACCATTCAAATGGGCAAAACACGTATAGAAAGCATTCAGCCTATCAGGAAGTGAGATATCCCTGTTGTTGACGCACAGGGTGGATTTGTAATCAGTAGTGGTTTGTCCTAATGAAGGGTCCCAACCTGAAATGTCCATTCTTTATTCCTTTCCAAAAATGCTGTTTGACCTGCTGAGTTCCTCCGGCACTTTGTGTTTGTAATGTCATAGCTCACTTTGTTTACAGATGCAGACAAAGCTGCAGTAACTTTAGGGTTTTAATTTAACATGCATCGTTTTGATTTTTCTATCATGTGTTCTTACTCATTAATCTAATTGCTTGGACAAAGGAACAATTAAGTTAGAGGCTTCATTTAGCAAATCCTTGAAGTTAATTAACAGCTAATTTTAAACCAGTGAATTTGGACGATGCAATTGATGCACAAATTCCATTTATCACATTGATTAGTAAGCTACTTAAGACACACTTGAGTTTAATTACTTATGTAATTGTGTGTTTGACAGTACTACACTGCAAATGAAAGAGCAAACTCAACTTTCTTCTTCAGTCTCACATACACAATTTGCTGGAGGAACTCAGCAGGTCAGGCAGTACCTATGGAAATGAATGAACAGTCAATGTTATGGGCTGAGACGCTTCCTCAGGACTGGAAAGGAAAGGGTAGACACCGGAATAAGAGGGGTTAAGGGGGAAGGAGTACAAGCCAGAATGTAATAGGTGAAGCAAGGTGGGTGGGGGATGAAGTAAGAAGCCGAGAGGAGATAGGTGGAAAAATTAAAGGGCTGGAGAATGGACCATGGGAGAAAAGGAAAAAGGAGGACACGGGGGTGGGGGGGGGGGGGGTGGTGGGAGTTGATAATCATCAGGAAGAGATTTTATTTCTTTTTTTTAAATGACTAATTTCATTATGAGTTTGGACGTCTTTTATATCTATGTTACTTACAATCCTTTTTGTATATGCTGATGAAGATTATTCCAATCTCTTTGTACCATCTTTGTTATTGAGTTTATAATTTTGAAAATTAATAAAAAGATTTGAAAAGAAATAAAGAAAGAAAAGAGAAATTGATTTTCATGCCATCAGGTTGGTGGCTACCTGGACAGAATATGAGGTGCAGCTCCTTCACCCTAAGTGTGGACTCATCATGGCGGAACAGTAGACCATGGACCAACATGTGGAATGGGAATGGAGATAGGAATTAAACTGTTTGGCCACAACTTTCTTCTTATCCCTTTTCATGATTTTTTTTTGAAGGGTAATTTTACTGGGAGCTTCTTTCATCTTTTTATCCAATGGATTTAATTAGTTTTCATGTTTGCTTTGTTGGGCACGTGGACAAGTGGTTAAAGCATTCGTCCAGTGATCTGAAGGTCGCTAGTTCGAGCCTCAGCTCTGGCAGCGTGTTTGTGTCCTTGAGCAAGGCACTTAACCACACATTGCTCTAGTGTCTGTGCGAGGAGTGGTGCCCCACACAGACTTCCAATCTGCACCTTGTTAGGCATGAAAATGCCCGACGCAGGCTTCTCATGGTCTGAGTTGACATTCCCCTCCCCCCATGTTTGTTTTAGTTTTGGCACTGATTAGTCTTAGAATAGTTCCTTAAATTTGTCATAGCCGTGCGAGGTGGAGATAAGCTCCTGTTGTTGTGAGTGTCAAACAACATCTGACAACCAATGACAATGGAATGAAAGGACATGTTTGTTACTGCAAGGACTCCCCTTAGCATTACTTACTGACTGATAACTTTCCCATGCACATTGATCTGTTCTCCTTCTCTCTCTCTCTCTCTCACTCTCTCTCTCTCTCTCTCTCTCTCTCTCTCTCTCTCTCTCTCTCCCCACCCCCCCCCCCCAGGGTGAATGCACCGGTTAACCTCACCTCTGCATGCATGCTTTCAATTAATTGATATGTAGCTGTACAGGCACAACAAATTGGCAATGAGTACAAACCTGAGTGTCAGTGAATATCACCAACTGCAATGACAGTTATGAAATGTCAGAATTCTGAGGAAGTAATGGAAATGGTGGGAGGGAATAGTGAATCAGTACAGAAAAGGCCTTCATGGGCACCTTCAAAGCGATTCATTGGTAATAGTACATGGTACACAGTGAGAGATGCACCACAGCAAAGTTAAAGTGAAAATGACGTGACAATGGTCTTATTCAGGAAAGAGTTTGATAGTGCTCATGAGGACTGGGAATCACATATCAAAAGGGTTGAACTGTATTATGATGTAAATGATATAGAGGAGGAAAAGCAAGTCTCTTTCCATGCTTCTTAGCTTAACGAATGCTAAAATGTACAGGCTCTTTTGCAACTCAGTAACTCCTGAAAAGTCAGCAAATAAGTCATTCGATGAAATTGTTACCGAATCACTTGAGCCCTAAACTGCTAGTTATAGCTGAGAGGTTTAGATTTCACAAAGGGAACCAGTCAAAGGATGAAAGCAGTTCTGAAAACATTGCAGAACTGTGAAAATTTTCCCAATATTGTTGCTTTGAAGATTGATTTTCTGATGATTAAGGGATAGGCTTGTGTGTGGCATGCATAGTAAAAGAACTCAAAAGAGGCTACTGTCAGAAAGAGACCTCAACTTAGAACAAGCATTGTCCATTGCAAGTTTGTTGGAGACAGCAGAAAAGAATGCACCAGAACTACAGAAAGAGAGCTTAGAATGTGAAACACGTAAAATATACCAGAATGGTGCAAAAAGCCAAACATTTTGTCAATGTGGCATATCCTCCCATGCAAATGACTGTGGGTTCAAAGAAAAAAATTGCAGTAAGTGTCACAGACAAGGTCACACAGAGAGGCTATCCAAGTCAGATAAGAAGCAGAACCAAAGAGAAAAAACATAAAGAGTGAAAAGTTTCAAAAGCAAAACTAGACAAATGCACAAAGTGACTGGACGTGAAACTGGATGAGATAGCACAGAGTCTGACAAAGGTGAAGCTGTAATGCCTAGAACTGCACTGCATTACTGAAGCAGATTGTGAAATCATATAGATCACAACAGATGTGTCTGGTGTAAAACAGAAAAATGACAACAGTTTGCCTTCTAAGCTACCAGTAGAAATGACCTCAGTGATGCTAAAGACCTACATAGGTAAAAAAGTGTCTCCCAAAGGAAAACTGAAAGCAAATGAGAAGTGCAGAGGCAAAGCACAGCAGTCAGAGTTTTATGTGTTGAAAAGTGGAGAGTCAGCACTTCTCAGACGTGAATGGTTGAGAAAAGTCCAAGCAGACTGGCACACAATCAAAGCTCTCAATGTGTCATCAACAGGTAACTGCAACCCAGATGATAGCACTAACCAGAGACTCTCACAGCTGTTTAATGCTAATGAGAAGATGTTTGAGAAGGGTGTTGGCAAACTCCAAGGCATGAAGGCCAGAAATGAACTGCATGAAGCAACAACGTTAAGATTCCATAAAGCATGTCCAGTGCCTTATACACTGTATCCTGAAGTGGATGCTGAACTTTAGAGTTTGGAGGAGTCAGGCATTCTTTCCAAGGTGGAATGAAGCAAATGTCCCAGTGGCCAGTGGAAGGCCGGAGGTATTCGCATATGTGGAGATTTCAAAGATTGAAGATATTTTGCATCTTTGGCAGGTGGGTTTTCAAAGATTGACTTGTCACTAGACTATCTACAAATGGAGATTGAGGAATCAAGCAGGAAGTTCCTCACAATCGACACTCACAAGGGACAGTGCCAGTATAATCATCTCATCTTTGGTGTCACATCAGCTCCAGCAATTTAGTAAAGTGCAATGGACCAAGTGCTCCAGGATTTCCCAGGAGCACAATGTTACTTTGATGACATTATTGTGTCTGGCAATCATGAAAAGCACCTCTAGAATCCTGGTAAAGTACTTCCCAGGCTGAGTGAATATGGTCTGCACACAAAGAGAGAGAAATGAGAGTTTCTCAAGAATGAAAAATATATTCATATTGTGGATATGTCGTTGACAAGTATGGCTTACATAAGTCACACTAGAAGTTTGAAACCAAAAAGTGTGTCACAACTCACGTCATACTTGGGCCTTGTAAACTTCTACTATCAGTTTCCCCTAAACATTGCTACAGAGCTTCACCCATTGAATGCACTGTTACAGGTAGGAGCAAAGTGGGAATGGTCAGAAAGATGTGAAAGAGCGTTCAAGGAAAGAAAAAGACAAGTAATATCAGATGAACTGCTCACCCATTATACCCCATCTGTGCCCATCAGACTGGCATGCAATGCATCCCCTTATGGCATCAGAGCCATTTTGTCACACATTATGAAAGAGGGATCTGAACACCTGATTGCAGGTCACTGATAAGCACAGAATGCAACTATACACAGATCAACTGAGATGCCCTTAGTCTAGTATGGGGAATAAAGAAGTTCCACCACTACCTCTACGGACAAAGTTTACTCTAGTGACAGGTCGCTAGTCCCTTATGTCTATTTTCAATCCCAGGAGCAGAATTCCAGTGATGTCTGCTGCCCATTTACAATGTTGTCACAGCCTCAAGGAGCCCATTCTGATGACATAGAGTTCAAGGGTAACAAACAACACAGCAATGCTGATGGTTTGTCACGTCTTCCACTGTGGCAACTGAAAAAGGAAAGTCTTTATTCTGTGACCCAGCAGAGGTGTTCAACGCTACATTGGTGGTCCAGTTGCCAGTAACAAGTTCTGAAATATAACGAGAAACAAAGACTGATCCGACATTCTCAAAAGTATACAACATCATCATGCAAGGACAGCCAGCTCATGGTAATCCTATGTTCTCAGTCAGACGAGACCAACTGTCTGTATGTCAAAGACCGCTAATGTGTGGATCTCTTGTTATGGTTCCCTATGAAATGGGCACCAGAGTGATAGAAGATTTGCATGAAGGACACCTGGGTACTGTCAAGATGAAGACTCTCACCCGGAGCTACGTGTGGTGGCCGGGAATAGATAGACAGATTGAAGACTTGACCAAAACCTGTTCGGGATGCTACAAAAATCAAAATCCACCCCACAGGTACCGTTAAACCCGTGACCCATCTTCACCATGGCAAAGAGTACATATTGACATTCATGGACTCCATGTTTCTGATTGCTGTGGATGCTCATTCAAAGTGCCATGAGGTCATACCAATGAAGCCAACCACATCAGAAAAGACTGTTTCTGCTCTGAGGGCTAACCTCTCCAGAAATGGCTTACCTGATCAAACTGTGAGTGAGAACAGACCACAATACTCATCAGAAGAGTTCAGACTATTCATGAAGAAAAATGGCATCAAACATTTCAAGTCAGTTCCTCGCCTGGTAGTTTTAGTGTTAATTAACTTTTCTGTATAATCATGTATAAAGAAAGTTGTATAATTTACTTATTGCCCGTTTCTACTCTAAACCCTAATGTGTTTAGAGTAGAAATGAAGGTCCTCCATTTCTGTAGCTGTTCAGTGCTTCCTTCATCATGTCAGTCATTTCAGAGGTGTATAAATCTCTCCTGAAATAATGTTCAAGTAGGGCAGCTTTGTCTAGTCATGGATACATAGAGCATAAGAAAGCCAAATACCAAAAGCAGGCAGATCAATGCCAGAGACGGGGTGGAGGGCAAGTTGTGGGCCTATAGACCAGGGGTGTGGAGGATTTGCTGACTTCTCACTATGCAGAACATACTCTCTCCTTGGCATTATGGGGCCTGCAAAAAAAAAAAAAGAGCCATCAGGACAGTCACAGAAGCTGCTGAGCAAGCCTTGAGATGGTTATGGATCTGAAAGTTTGACCTGTGGACCAATGCTGCTGGGACACAGGCCAGGGCCTAATCAGCTCTGGGTGGATTGCCTAGGTAGTTGTGTCTGATGTTGAAAGACCAGAAACAGACAAGAGCCTAGTTTGTGTGATGTGTCCCAGCGCATCCTAGGATGTATTTCAGCGTCAACGTGCTTACTTCCAATCAGTGTCTTCTGTCTCACTTACCGAATCTGTTTCTCTGTAACATATACTAATCCCATTTAGCCACATTAGTGACCATTCTAATCAAATCTTGCAGATCTCATCTTGGCCTTTGCTTTTCTGTCTTCACCTCATAAGCATCGTACCTCCTACAGTCCTGCTTTGGTCTGGAATATATTAAATGTCTTTACCACCCTGCCTCTCTCTGGTGGGGAATTCCATCTATTCATAATGTCCTGAAGGAAGAATTTTCTTCTTTTCAACTCATTTTTTTGTGTCACATGTCCCCATCTCTGTAATCTCTTCTGTGCACAATCTCCTTCTGGCCTTGTACCTTATTGTCTGCCGTTGATGTACTTTCTCTGTAAGTACTGTGTAACACTTTACTCTGCACTCTGTTATTGTTTACCCTGTACTACATCAATACACTGCTGTCAGGAACGGTATGCAAGACAAGTTTTTCCATTAGACCTCAGTAATAATAAATTAATTTACCTAGTATCTTCTTATCTCACTAAAATATCTTTGTTTCTCATAATATTTCAAAGATTCAAAGTAAAAGTACATTTATTATCAAGGCATGTATACAGAACACGGCTCTGGATTCGTCCTCTCACAGACAGCCACAAAACAAAGAAACCCCATGGAACCCGTTTAATAAACCATCAAACACGCAACGTGAAAAAAGAACAAGTTGTTTAAAAGGTAAAAAGCGAGGAAACAACAGATAGAATATCAAACATCAGCTCAGTAGTATTCAGTTTATTTCAGTTCAACATCAAGCCGCTAGCCCACTGCAGGCTTCATGGAAAGGATGTTTCCCATGGTGGGGGAGTCCAGCACAAGAGGGCACAGCCTCACGATAGAGGGGCATCCGTTTGAACAGCAATACAGAGAAATTTCTTTAGCTGGGGGTGGTGAATTTGTGAAATTTATTACCACAGGCAGCTGTGGAGGCCAGGTCATTGGCAGAGCTTGATAACTTCTTGATTGGACATGGCATCAAAGGTTACAGGGAGAAGACAATGCAGTGGGGCTGAGGAGGGGAAGAAAGGATCAGCTATGATTGAATGGCAGGGAAGACTCAATGGGCCAAATGGCCTAATTCTACTCCTATGTCTTATGGTCTATGTACAGCCATTCTTCACTGAAATGTTCCAGTCTGTATCAATCGCCCTGATCAAATGCTCAAAATAGCAAAAAATAACAGTAATCAGAAAGCAGAAATACATGCACCATGAAAATTAAAGTTTCCTAAATGAGTGCTCAACCATTATAGTTATATTCCTTAAAAATGTATGCTGTGCTTACTTACTGCCTGTAATGTCATGAAGATCCTCCATCTCTGGGGGTGTTCAGGGCTTCCTTCATCATGCCGGTAGCTTCCTTTCGGTTTTCACTGCTGTCAGCCCTCTAAGTCCCAGGTGGAGACTCAGGAATTCTGTCACACTCAGATGTAGAGGTATTCTTCATTGCCATTTCTGTAGCAGTTTTGTTTTACCAGTTAGTGATGTAAGCCCTGAGATGAACCGCATCACCTGGAGGACCACAGGACAACTCTTAGTCTGGCTTCTACCTTTGACATGTTTGGCATGGGTGGCCCTATCAAGAATCAAAGCATAAAGCCCTGACTCCAGCCAAGATAGCTCTCCGGGTCATTGATGCATATCAGCCTCCAAACCATGACATGGTCATGGTCCTCTTGGAGATTATACTGTACAAGCTGTATTATAGCCAACCAGTCTCATGCAACACACACAAAATGCTAGAGGAACTCAGCAGGTCAGGCAGCATCTATGGAGAAGAATAAATAGTCGAAGTTTTTAGCCTAGACATTTTCATCATAAATGTCAACTACTTTTTCTCTCCATAGATGTTTAGTTCCTCCAGCATTCTGTGTGAGTTTTCTGGATTTACCACGCCTGTAGAATCTCTTGTGTTTCCAATCAGAATAAGGATTGGATTCAATATCACAGTCATATTAAGGACCACCAGCACCCAGGGCATGTTACCGTCAGGTAGGAGGTACAGAAGCCTGAAGGCACACACTCAGCAATTCAGGAACAGCTTCTTCCCCTCTGCCATCCGATTCCTAAATGGACTGTGAGCCCATGAACTTTACCTCACTTTTTTAATATATATTATTTCTGGTTTTTGCACGATTTCTATTCAATATACATATACTGTAATTGATTTACTTATTTATTTATTTTTGCTTTTTTCTTCTAAATTATGTCTTGCATTGAACTGCTGCGACTAAATTAACAAATTTCATGACAAATGTCAGTGATAACAAACCTGATTCTGATTCGGATAAGCCATGAAATTTGTACTCTTTGCAGCAGCAGTACCATGCAATAATGATAAATATAGAAAAAAAAATGGAATTGCAGTAAGTATATATAAATGTACATTAAGCAGTTAAATTGAGAGTTAAATGTATATTAAATAGTTAAAATAGTGCAGAAACAGAATTTTAAAAAGGGAGGTAGTTAATCAGTCTCATATTGCTCACTTTAGACTGTAATCCAAGTCAAAATTAGTTCATTCTAGTTCAGAGGAGGATAGATTTCAAATATCTCCCCAGATTTACGATTCTAAGTTATATCAGGCATTGTCTCAAGTAATAAGTGTCCTTTGGAAAGTAATTTAATTCTGAGCTTCTTCAAGTGCAAATATTAAATTATAATAGATATTAGTTATAATAAATCAACTATAAACAAGTTCTGATTATTATTTTACCTGGGGTGTAAATCAGCTATTAAAGTATTACCAACAGCACTCTTTCATACCGATTACATTTGAAAAAAATAGCATCACAGTTCATTTAACTATTAAGCCAACTGGCACTTCGCCAAGCACATTGATTAATGATTTCTGGTTGTTTGTACAAATAAATAGACCAAACAATCCATTTTATTGACAGAGGCATGACATTGATTTAATGAAGAAAGAACATAGAACAGTACAGCACAATATAGGCTCTTTGGCCCACAAAGTTGTCACCTACTCCAAGATCACTCAAATGCTTCCTTCCTGTAAAGCTCTCTATTTTTATAAATGATCTATGTGCTTAACTATTCTTAAATATCCCTAATGTATATTTTTCTGACATTAAATTTGACCTTTGAACCTTTGTATCTGCCTCTACCACTACCTTTCCATGAACCCACCATTTTCTGTGTAAAATACTTCCTGTGATATCCCCATATGCTTTCCTCCAATCAACTTTACATTAAATTCCTTCTCCCTTCTTCTTTAATTCCCCACTCTTCTTCCCCTTACCTCTTCTCCCCTGTCTATCACTGCCCACCCCAGTGCCCCTCCTGCTTTCTTTTCTCCCATAGTCCACTCTCCTCTCCCACCAGATTCCATCTTCTCCAGCCCTTTATCTTTTTCACCCACCGGGATTTACCTATCACCTTCTAGCTATCCTCCTTCCCCTCCTTCCTCATTTTAATTCTGCCCTGTTTCCCCTTCTTTTCCAATCCTGAATAAGGGCTTCAGTTCAAAACGTCACCTGTTTATTCATTTCAGTAGATGTGGCCTGACCTACTGAATTCTGCTAACATTTTGTGTGTATTCCCTTTAAGTTATGCCACTTGTACTTCTGCCCTCGGCCAATGTCTCTGGCTATGCACTTGATTTATACCTTTTATCGTTTATCTGATTTGTTCTGTGAAATGAGAATGACTGTATCGAAGATACAGTTCAAACTTGAGAAGTAAACTTTTCTTTGAGCTTCTATTGAGGGCATATTATTTCCTGTTGTTTTAAATCCTAAATTAATGTGCATGGTGAAGGTTGAGACGCTTTCTTGAAGGGCTGTCATCCTGAAAAAAATGATTAAAATGAAAGCTGGTTCCAAGATAGGTCAGGATTACTGGTAAAATAAGAAGAAAGAGTTGTTCAACTCTACCACGAGGATTCACTTGTTCTACTGCAATACTAGGGCAGTGAAAGTGGGAGATAAACTATCCTAATATTAACCAGATAGATTCTAAGATTCAAAGTACTTTTATTATCTAAGTATGTATGCAGAATGTAACCCTGAGATTTGTCTTCTCATGGACAGCCAGGAAAGAAAGAAACACCCTGGAACCCATTCAAAGAAAACATCAAACACTCAGTGCTCAAAAAAAGAAGAAATCATGCAAGCAGCAAAAAAACGAAGGCATAACACACAGGATATTAAACATTAAACCGTGGAGTCCATGAAACAGTCTAGAAATGTTTGGTTTCATTCAGTTTAGTTCAATTTAGCGCTGTGTTGTTTGTTGATGCAGGCTACAGAGCCAGTCTGCCCCGATCAAAATAACAATAAAAAACGGATTTGCCAGAAACCAGAACCACATAAAATATGAACTACAGAGTCCTCTAAACATAAGTCCAATTCACAAACCATGCCAATTAAACTTTGCCCAAGACACAAAACTCCTATACTCTGACAGCAGTGAGCAAGAGATCGGTCAAACCCAGGCAGATGGAGTTTCAAGGATTCAGATGGCACTGAACACTCTCTTGCCTTCTGGTCTCATCACTCATTTCCATATTGCTCGATGCTTTAATTAGCAAGTTGGTTGTGAATTGGAGACAATAATGACTTCACACACAGACTGTGTCGTGAACTATAGCCAATTATGGCTTCATACACAGACAGTGTTGAGAATTGGAACCAATCATGGCTTTGTACACAGACTGTTCCTGAGTTATAAATGTTCCATTATTAGAGACCCTCGTAATGCAGTTTTGTCCATAAGTCAGAAAATACACAATATCACTCAGTATGGTAATGACACCTCCACAGCATTTTAATGAATGGGTTTGATGAAGCCCAATTAACATGCACATCTTCTAGACCACTTACTAACCGTAATCAAAGGCGTGTGGGCCAGGGTTCGTAAGTAGTGGGCATGCTATGTTGGTGCTGGAAGCATAGCGACACTTGCGAGCTGCCCCCAACACATACTCTGACAGTGTTGGTGGACGGTGATGCAAATGACGCACTTCATTGTTCTAGTGTCATAGGGTCAGAGAAAAGTACAGCGCAGAAGCGCGACTTGGGGGTGGAAGCAAGATTGGTCTGTGCTAAGCCATTTAAACTACCTACTCCCATCAATGCACTGAGACGATAGCCCTCCATATCTCTGCCATCTGTGTATCTATCTAGACTTCTCTTAAACTTTGAAATCGAGCTCACATGCATAACTTGTGCTGGCAGCTTATTCCACAATTTCACGACCCTCTGAATGAAAAAGTTTCCCCTCATATTCAAGTGTTTGAATATATAGGCATCCGTTAGTCTTGTGAGACCATGGATTTGCACCTTGAAAGGTTTCCAGGGCGCAGGCCTGGGCAACGTTGTATGGAAGACCGGCTGTTCCTCGTGCTGCAAGTCTCCCCTCTCCACGCCACCGATGTTGTCCAAGAGAAGGGCACTAGGGCCGATACAGCTTGGCACCGGTGTCGTCGCAAAGCAATGTGTGGTTAAGTGCCTTGCTCAAGGGCACAACACGCTGCCTCAGCCAAGGCTCGAACTAGCGACCTTCAGATCACTAGACCGCCGCCTTAACCACTTGGCCATGTGCCAATAAATATATATGTGATAAATATAGCTAATTTCTCTTGAGCCTTTTAACCTATTAGTCTTTGGAGTGTGGGAGGAAGCTGCAGCACTGAAGGAGCCCACACATTCATGGGGAGAACGTACGAAGACCTAGAAGCAGAGGTGGAAGTGAACCTGGATCGCTGGTGCTGTAATAACGTTAAGCTAACTGCTATGCTACTGTGGTAGGAAATCAAAGAATCCGGGGAAAACCATGGGGTCACAGGGAGGATGTGCCTCCATGCAAACTGCACACAGACAGTACCTGTGCTCAGCATTGAACCTGGAGCTTTGGTCCCAGGAGGCAATGGCTCCACTTGCAGTGCACCGAGGCACTACTCACTCTGGTCAGCATCAGGTGCAGATGACCTTCCAGCAGGGAGAATTGAACCCGACAGCTTCCTACTCAGAGTTGGCAGGATTACCACTAAAGCCCAAACGTATTAGAACAGCAGAGGAATTGTACTCAGAGGACACTTCATTAGGTGCACTTGTAAGCCTGCTCGTTAATGCAAATATCTGATCAGCCAATCGCGTGGCAGCAACTCGATGCGTAACAGCATGCAGAGATGGTCAGGAGGTTCAGCTGTTATTCAGAACAAACAGCAGAATGGAGAAGTAATGTGATCTAAGTGGCTTTGACTCTGGAATGATTGTTGGTCCCAGACAGGATGGGTTGAAAATCTCAGAAATCTCCTGGGATTTACGCACACAGCAATCTCTAGAGTTTATCTAGAATGGTGTGAAAAATAAAAGAAAAATCCAGTGCGCAGCAATTCTGTGGGCCAATGAGAGCGGTCGGGGAGAATGGACAGATTACTTCAAGTTGCCAGGAAGGTGACAGTAACTCAAATAACCACGCGTTACAACAGTGGTGTGCAGAAGAACATCTCTGAACGCACAACACTTCGAACCTTGAAGTGGGTGGTCTACACCAACTGAAAACCACAAGCAAACAGAAATACCCTCAGTGACCACTTTATGAGGTACCTCCTGTGTTTATCTCCTTTACCTTTAGTGTACCTTCTATACCTAATAAAGTGGCCACTGGGTGCATAAATTCTCGGCAAAACTGCTACATATTCTGCTTATGTTTGTAATTAATTTTATTCATTTGCCTATCAACCTGTTGCCCCACATGACTTACTTTTTGATAAAGAGATTAAAGCTGATGATGCATTTAATAGCCAGGGTGATGCAAAATCCTGAGAACTTGTGAACCTCAGACTATTATCTTCTGAAGCAGAACCACTTTAGATTATGAACTAAGTGATAGATTGAGCGAGACTAACAGTAAATTGAGTCAGTAGTTTCCAAAGTTAGTGCCCTCAAAAGGCAAATAAACACAGTTCCACCAGTCCCGGACTGCACTCAGCCCTGTACTTGGTAGGTTAACTGGTCTTTGTAAATTGTTCTGTGATTAGGCGAGGATTAAATTAGGGTTGCTGGGCAGCTTGGCTCAAAGTGCTGGAAGGGCCTATTCAGCTGTATCTCAATAAATAAAAAAAAATATTAAAATCCCTAAAACTCTTGCAGCTACATAAAAAAAGTTGTGCAAATTTGATAACTTTAAGGCATCAATTGATAAAAATAAAAATAAATATTAGCTTTACTTGTCACATGTACATCGACATATGGGTGACAGGGTGAAGATACATCTCGACCAAGGGAGGTGTAAGGTGCTCCTTCCCTGCTAGCCTGCAGATCACCCTTGGGCAGGGTGTAGCACCTGCTTAGCCCCCCGATCAGGGTCAGATGAAGCTATAACAGCAGGCGGTGGATGGTCGCTTGAGCAGCTGGTGTATATCACAGGTCCTGCTTATGTGACCACTGACACCAGGCAGACAATCTCTGAAGAGTACTGATAATGGCTGGGGTCACCCGTCTTGTGAAGACACTGCCCAGAAGAAGGCAATGGCAAACCATTTCTGTAGAAAAATTTGCCAAGAGCATTCATGTCCATGAGACTATGATCATCCATGTCATACAACATGGCACATGATGATGACGATGATGACATTGACATATAGTGAAATGCAGCATTTATGTGAACAACCATCACAGTCTGAGAACTATGCTGGGGGCAGCCCACACATGTCGTGGTGCCTCTAGAGCCAACATAGTAACCCTAGCCTGTAAGTCTTTGGAACATGGGAGGAAACTAGAGCACCTGGAGGAAACCATGCAGTCACAGGGAAAACAAACTCCTTACAGACAGCAGCAGGCTGTAAAGTGATACGCAAGCTATTATGACACCATGGCACCTTAATTCAAGTTCATAGGAGTAAATATCACCAGTGGCTTTTTTCCTGGTCCAGCCATACGCATGCAATAGTCACCTTTACTTCCTCAGAAGGCTCAGGAAGTTTAGCATGCCAGTTTCTTTTAATACCATAGAAAACATCAAATCAAGATACAACATAGCTTGGTATGGTAAGCGCTCTGCCCAAGACTGCAAGAAATTGCAGCGCAGCTCATCGTGGAAACTTGTCTCCTTTCTTTGATTCTCTCTACACTTCCCACTGCCCTCAGCAAAGCAGCCAAATTAATCAAAGACCCTACCCAGCCTGGATGTTGTCCCATCTGCCCCAGGCCACCGTGCAGAAGCTGGACAGCAGACAGCATATATCACTAGGCTCAGGGACAGCTTCTATGCCACTTTGATTAGAATCTTGAATAGACTTCTTGCACGCTAAAGAAAGAATTAATGAGATTTTAATCAACACAATATAGAAACATTCTATTTGGATGTATAACAGTTTGGTACAGCAACTACTCTCCCTGTCACTGCAAGAAACTGCAGAGAGTTGTGAACACAGTTCAGCACATCACAGAAACAACCCTCTCCTTTATGGATTCTGCCTATACATCTCACCCCCACCCAATACTCTTTCTCTCTTCTCCTCTCTCCCATCAGATAAAAGATACAAAAGTCCGAAATCAAGTACCACCAGGCTCTAAGACAGCTAACTTTCCTGGTGGTATTCGACTCCTGATTGGAACTCTTGTACAATAAGATGGGAGAAACATACATAATTCACAACCACCAATATTGTGATGGGCTTTCACTTTCAGTGGGTGGTCTAACATGATGAGGTTATTACGTAAAGAATTTTAGTGTGATTTTCTGTTTAGGTTTTGGAGTTCAAAAAACGTGTTACGGGTTCCATTAAACAAAAAAAAACTCACTTCATCTTATTTATGAAACCTACATTGGTGACTTTGATGTTCTAGAACAATTCCAGAGTTATTGAACACGTTGTCTAATGCAGTCGCTTTGAAAATGCTGGAGTTTTGGGAGTAAAATGTCATTGCTTGGTTTGTACAAGCTGAGGCACAGTTTGTGCTTCAAGCTACCTCTACCAACGACACCAAATTCTACTATGTAGTAGGGTCACTCAACAATTCCATGGCAGTGAGAGTGAGTGATGAGTCTGCTTGAACACGTACCTGAACACAATAAATACCGATCACTGAAAGCTCACCTTTGACAGACTTCTGGAATATTGGAGTCTGAGTGCGGCAAACAATTATTTTCCTTACCCAGTCACAGTGATGCTAGGCTTTCGGAGCTAATGGACCATGTGCTGTGTGTCCTGGGAAATTACCGTCCATGTTTTATTTTTAAAGAACTCTTCATGCAGTAAATGCCTGATCAAGTTTGGATAACCCTCACTAAAGCACCTGTGAAGGACTTTAGGAAGCTTGCTAAAATGGCTGATAGTCTACACTCGGCCAGGCCGCTGTGCATCTTTCCTCCTCTTTTCTCTGCCTCAATAAGCCCAGTCAGCAAGGCCCCCCAACATAAGGACAAACGTGGCTGCAAAACGGATGACGCCGGGTCTGTGTTTCTATCACACGCGATTTGGTAGGAACACTAGGATGTGCCAACTGCCTTACAGCTTTGGCAGTGCCAGTGCATCAGGACATCAGAGATCTATGAACACTGTGGGTTCCAGCTGCCAGGGTCATCTACTGTTCATTGTGCCCTTTCAGGGCAAAGTTTTCTGTGTGACACAGGTGGTTAAGTGCGGGTGTTGCTAGCATCGCCTATTGATGAGAAGGCAAAGAGCAATGAAACCTCACAGCACAGACTTTGCACAGGCTGACGGACTTGGTACTAAAAGTTTTTTTCTTCTTGTTTACCTGATGCCACACTTGTTGCCAGTGCATCCAAATCCAAACAGGTATCTCATCTCCACACACCTTTCAAGTGCTAAAACCAACACGGGTTGATTATTAACCCTGCTAAATGCCATTTCGGGTTGTCGATCATTGACGTTCTCGGCCATCACATCATCACAGAAAGTGTGAAACCCCTCCCATCATAAGTAGCCACTATTATGGATTTCCCACTGCTCCACAGTATAAAAATCTGCAGGAGATCTTAGGTATGGTAAATTTCTATCACTGATTCATTCCGTGAGCTGCTGAACTTACGCTCCCCTTGTATGTTGTGCTTAAAGGTAATACCCTAATCCGGTGACTGGTCAGCGGACATGATCAAGGCGCTTGATGATACTGAACGAGCTCTTTCTTACACACACCCTGCTGGCACACCTGCTTTCCCATGCACCCATAGCCACAACTGCTGATGCCCCAGACTGTGCTGTGGGTGCTGTGCTGTGCACTAACAGCTGATTGGAGGCATGTGGCAGTTGCTCTCCTTCACCCGGCAGCTCCGTCCCTCCGAAAAGAAGTACAGCACGTTTGATCGCGAGCTTCTCGGTCTCTACCTGGCTGTCCTCCATTATAGTTTTCTTCTAGAGGGTCGCCATTTCACAGTGTTCGTTGACCACAAACCCCTCATGCACATCGTGATGCGGAACTATCAGACCCTTAGTCTACACGGCAGTAATGCCAGCTGGCCTACATATCGGAGATACACAACATCCCAACATGTATACAGCTACAAATACAACATGTCGGCCTACATATACAACATATCAAGGGTAAAATTAATGCTGTGGCTGGCTGCCTCTCACAGCCACCTGTTCAGGCCGTACACATAGCGGTTGACTACACCAGCATGGCAGCCATCCAAGTTACTGACGTAGAGGTCCAGCTTTACCAAACAGCAGTCACTGACCTGCAGTAGACTGACATTAAGCTCGGGGAAGCTGGGGTTCCTCTCCTATGCGATTTCTTAAGCATTCACCCTTGCCCAATCACGTCCGCAAACAGGACACGGATTGTTTTCAGCTCCATACATGGCCTTTCGCATCCAGGCCAGAAGGCCTCACAGAAACTGGCTGCACTGAAGTTTGTTTGGCAGGGCTTCAGAGAGGACGTATCTGATTGGACTACAGCCTGTGTGGAGAGACAGCCGGTAAAAATTAACGGTCATGTCCACGCACCATTGGCACCTTTTGAGGTTTCTGAGCGATGGTTTGACAATGTCAATGTGGTCCTTGTTGGTCCTCTTCCCCTTCCCATGGTTTCACACACATTCTTACCTTGGTAGACCATATCACCAGATGGCCAGAGGTTGACCCCCCAACATCGACAACAGTCACAGACGTGGCTCGGGCGTTCATCAGCACCTGGGTTGCTCAGTTTGGCTCCCCATCTGATATTTCCTCTGACCACGGTCCCCAATTCAAATCAGACCTCTGAGTTGCGATAACTCAGGACCTCGGCATTAGGCTACATCACACCGTGGGGAAACACCCGCAGTCCAATGGCTTATGCGAGTGGTTTCACCGTTCCTTAATAGCTGCTCTGAGGGCTTCCCTGACAGATGAGCGTCAGCACAATTATCTCCCCGGAGTCCTGCTGGGGCTTAGAACTGATCCGAAAGAGGACCTGCAGTTGTCCTCGGCTGAGTTGTTATACATGCAGCCGTTACAGATTTCATTCCTGACGCCCTGACCACCTGGTCGACCTCTCAGCAGCGTTCCACCCTCCTCAGCAAATTCAATTCCTTATCACCTATTCCTAACTCCCATCATGGCGTACAGCACTCATAGGTTCCTGTTGACCTACGTTCTGCCTCATTGTTTTCGTCCACCATTATGTACACCAACATCTCCTTAGGCCCCCTTACAATGGCCCTTTCAGCATTTTGGAACGGGGAGAAAAGACATTCGTCATAGATAAGAGGGGTAAACCTGAAGGTATTTTGGTAGATCGCCTTAAATCGGTACACCAAGATTTGGAGTATTCGCTGTCATGCCCCTCCCATCACGGCATGACCATGAGCATGGCAACACACCCCTGGATGATCCAGAGGCACCTGTTGTTCCTCTACCCATGGAGCACAGGGCCCGAGTCAGGCAGCTCCACCAAGTTCCAGAAAGGCTCACAATATCGGTTTTAGTGAATTCTGGCAGAGGAGGGGGCTTGTAGAGTAACATAATTGGGAGAAATGTTCATAATTCACAACCACCAACTTTGAGCTGGGGTTTCACTTTAAGCAGACTGGTCTGGCATGATGATGTTATTATTTAGAGAGTTTTAGCGTGCTTTTGTGTTCATGTTTTGAAGTTCAGTAAAATGTGTTACAGTTTTAATTAAAGATAAAATACCTCACTTTTTTTATTTGCAAAAACCTACATCTTGACTCACATTTGAACTTGTTACAACCTTAATAACAAGAATTCTGCAGTTGCTGGAAATTCAAGCAACACACATCAAAGTTGCTGGTGAACGCAGCAGGCCAGGCAGCATCTCTAGGAAGAGGTACAGTCGACGTTTCAGGCCGAGACCCTTCGTCAGGACTGCCTGGCCTGCTGTGTTCACCAGCAACTTTGATGTGTGTTGTTACAACCTTGCCCATTATTGTCTACTTGCACCATATGTTCTCTGTGACTTTTAAACTTTATTCTGCGTTGATACTGTTTTACCTTGTTTTGTCTCAGTGCACTGTATAAAGAATTGATTGGTATGAAGAGTATACAAGACAAGCTTTTCACTGTATCTTGGTACATGTGACAATAATAACCCAATCCCATTGCTCCAGGATGTGCAATGACTTTTCATTTTTATGTACCTTGGATGCAGCACCTGGAAGCCTCAGCTTTATGTGCTCAGGATAATTGAAACTGACTGCCTATGTACTAATGTCACACACTTGTAACCCAGGGATAAGGGTGACAATCCAGAGATGTAAATTTAAATCCCACTGTAGCAGCTGTGGAATTTAAATTCTGTCAGTAATCGGAAATTACATTAAAGAAAAAACAGCTGGCCATTAGTAATGACCACAAACTAGTGGATTTCACAAAAAACTCAGCTGGCTTACTGATGTCCCATGGAGATGGAAATCTGTCATTGTGGCCATCCATTGGTAAGGACTGCCCTTCATTCAGAACATGCCGTCTTCTCACTGCTGCCATCAGGAAGAAGGCACAGGAGCTTCAAGACTCACACCACCCGGATCAGGAACAGTTATTACCCTTCAACCATCAGGTTCTTGAACCAAAGGGGATAACTTCACTCAACTTGACTTTTGCCCCATTGCTGGACTGTTCCCATAACCTATCGACTCACATTTGAGGATTCTTCACCTCATGTTCTCAATATTTATCGCTTGATTGTTATTATTATTTCTTTCTTCTTGTATTTGCACAGTTTGTTGTCTTTTGCACATGTGCTGTCTGCCCTGTTGGGTGGAGTCTTTCATGATTATTGGATTTACTGAGAATACCCACAAGGATAATCAAGGATATGAGCCATCCAGCCAACACACTCTTCGTCCCTCTTCCCTCCGGGAGAAGGCTCAGGAGCTTGAAGACTCGTACGGCCAGATTTGGGAACAGCTTCTTTCCAACTGTGATAAGACTGCTGAACGGAACCTGACCCGGATCTGGGCCGTACCCTCCAAATATCTGGACCTATCTCTCGGTTTTTTTGCACTACTTTACTTTCCCTTTTCTATTTATGATTTATAATTTAAATTTTTAATATTTACTGCAGGGAGCGTGAAGCACAGAATCAAATATCGCTGTGATGATTGTACGCTCTAGTATCAATTGTTTGGCGACAATAAAGTATAAAGTATAAAATGATTCTCAGGGTTGTATATGATGATATATATGTATCTTGATAATAAATTTACTTAGAACTCTAGACTTTGAACCTTGAATCTTGAATATTCTCCCCACATTCCCATCATCTCCCCTGAAAACCTACAACTTGCCTACCCACTGGGATAATTTACAATGGCCATTTAACAGACAGACTTAGAAACAGATGAGCTTCATTTGTCTGTGTACATCAAAACATACAATGAGATGTGTCATTTTCCTCAAATCGAATCGGTGATGATTGTGACGAGCAGCCAGAAAGTGTCACTGTATTTCAGAAGCCAATATAGCATACCTTGACTCATTGACTCTGTCATAAGAAGGAGGTGCTAGGCGCGGAGCCAAATGCAAGACACAGACACTGAAGTACTAGGAACAGGACTCGGTGTGTCAAGAAAGCAAGGGAAGTGGGGAAGAAATGATGCTGGACAAGACACAGGCCCTGGACGAGACTAGGATACAGGGCCTGGGCTAGGACTAGACTAGGAAAGCAGGACCTGGACGAGGAACAAGGAACTTGGAACCTGGACAAGGACTCCGAGCCGGAGACTGGACAGGGACCCGTAACCTAAGCCTTGACTCGGGCTTGGACTCTGGATCTAGGCGAGGACAAGACATGGCAAGGCAACAGAACTGGACGTAGCGGCAGGACGCAGGACTCCTGGGCAGGACACAGGACCAGAACTGGATGAGGATACGAAGCTCAGCCTTGGACTTGGGAGACTGGAACACAGAGCCTTGGTAATCTTAGGAGACAGGAGCGCAGAACACAGAGCCTTGGTAATCTTGGGAGACAAGAACGCAGAACACAGAGCCTTGGTCTTGAAAGACAGGAACATGGAACACAGAGCCGGGATCCCTCCTTGGGAACAGGACGTAGGGCCAGGGCTCATACACAGAATGCTGAACACGACGAGACGGTTCCCAACACAAGGTAGTGGCAATCGGCCGGACCTGCCTAGCGAAGGTGTGGACACAGAGACGGTTCTCAACACAAGGTAGCGGCAAACAGCCAGACCTACCTAGCAAAGGCATGGACAAAGGGACAGTTCCCAACACTAGGTAGCGGCAAACAGCCGGACCTACCTAGTGAAGGCGTGGACACAGAGACAGTTCCCAACACAAGGTAGTGGCAAATGACCAGACCTACCTAGTGAAGGCGTGGACACAGAGACGGTTCTCAACACAAAGTAGCAGCAAACAGCCAGTCCTACCTAGCAAAGGCATGGACACAAAGACAGTTCCCAACCCAAGGTAGTGGCAAACAGCCGGACCTGCCTCACGAAGGCATGGACACAGAGACAGTTCCAAACAATGAAAGACTGTTCCTAATTTAGACACAGCAAGGCTCCGGTCTTGCTCTAGCGATAGAATTTGACGGCGAGAATAGGCGAGGACGCAGGAGAGGCATCAGATGAAAGGTAGCAGGCAACGCTTCAGGCGGAAGATAGCTGGCAAAGCTACAGCCAAGGGCTAGAGAAGGAAGAGAAGGGAACAGTCCAGCAACTGAAGCTGAACCCAGGAGCAGTTTATGTAGCCAGCCCAAAATGAGAATCATGTGCCTCAATTAAGGCACCAACAGAATAAGGGAAAACTGGAAAACCTGGAATAAAGATCGATGGACCGGTCCGTGAACCAGAATACAGACTTCACGGACCGGACCATGACATTCGCTAATCCATATATCTTTACAATGTGAGGGGAACCATTTAAAAATGTCCTGGGTGGGGGGGATGCGAATGACATTCAGAGGCTAGTGAGTCTATGGAATGAGGTGCTAGAGGAAGTGGTTCAGTCAGGCACAATATCAACATTCACAAAGCACTTGAATAGGTACATAGTGTGGGTCTCAAAGCAATATGGACCAAATGCAGGATATAATGACTAGCTGGGTGAGCGTTGTGGCTAGCATAGATTGATTGGGTCTAATATCTTGAATCTGTGCTGTTCTGCTCTCTGATTTCAAGTGATGAAGCCACCAGTAAGATCAACCATTGGTGGTACCTACCCTGCACCAAATATGTGAATCACCTCTGTAATGATGGAGTTTTAAAGCTTATTGATTAAACAAAATGAAAGTCTGTATTAATATTTAACCTTTCATATAACTTGAATGACTCATGAATCTTTGGAATTAACCATTGTCAAAACATTTTCCACAAGGTCACATACACAGCGATTTGTTGAAGAACAAACAATATATTATTAACATTGTTGGATAAGGAGCAAATAGCAGATCAAACACATCGGATAATTCGCCACTTTTCTTCAAGATGATGTCATGGAATTCATATTGAGACATCTAAAACTAAATATGAAGGAAAAAGCCTGTGGCAGTGTGAAATCCTCATGATGCAGAAAAACCTTACTAACCCACAATCCTGTTATTGGGAAATATCAATTGTTTTGGCATTCGACTCATCAGGCTGAGTTTTTCATATTCCTTTCTCACAGACAGGGGCTCCGGTTCCTGATACCTTCCCACTCACTGGGCTCCGATACCTTCCCACTCACTGGGCTTCATTTCCTGTTTCCTTCCCATTCACTGGGCTCTGTTTCCTGTGACTATTCCGACTCATTGGGACACTATTTTTCCCACTCTTTTCAAACTGACCAAGGTTCTGTTACCCACACTTCCCTTAAACTTGCAGGTTTGGTCACCTACCTACAGAAAAGATGTAAACAAGATTGAAAAAATACAGAGAAAATTTACATGGGAATTGCCGGATCTGGAGGTGTTAGTATACAGAACATCCTGAGTTATAAGTAAAGATTGACTGGGTCAGGACATTATTCCTTAACTTAGAAGATTGTGAGGATATTTGATAGAGGTATACAAAATTATGAGGGGTATAGTTAGGGTAAATGCAAGAAGACTTTTTCCATTGAGGTTGAGTGGGACTGCAACCAGAGGTCATGAGTTAAGTGTGAAAGGTGAGAAGTTTGAGGGAACATGAGGGGAATCTTCTTCACTCAGAGAGTTGTGACAGTGTGGAAGAAGCTGCCGGCACAGGTGGTCCACATGAGCTTGATTTTAATGTTTAATGAAGTTTGCATAGGTACGTGGACGGTGGAGGCAAGGAGGGCTATGGTCCGGATGCAGGTCGATGGGAGTAGGCAGTTTAAATGGCTCAGCATGGAGAGAGCCAGTTTCGTGTGCTGTACTTTTCTATGACTCTGAAAATTATAGTTCTGTTAACAATCTGCTATTTGGAACATTAAATAGTCCAGAAAATCTGCTATGTGGTACCAAATTCCCTAGTCTCTGAGTTTCTGTTCTAGAACTCAGGCTTGATAAAGTCAGAAACAGAATCAGGTTCATTATCACTGGCATATATTGTGAGATTTATTGCTTTGTGGCAGCAGAACATTGCAATAGATATACGTTACTATAAGTTATAATAAGAAATGTATACAGCAAAAATATAGTGCAAAAAGAGAGCAAAAATTGAGGTTGTGTGCATTCAGAAATCTGACAGTGGAGGGGAAATGGCTGTTACTAAATTACTGAGTGTGTGTCTTCAGGTTCTTGTATCTCCTCCCTGATGATAGCAATGAGAAGAGTGCATGTTCTGGGTGATAGGGGTTTTTAAAGATGGATGCCATTTTCTTGAGGTATCGCCTTTTGAAGATGTCCTGGATGCTGGGGAGACGAGTGCCCACAGTGGAGCTCACTGAGTTTACAACGCTCTGCAGCTTTTTTTGATCCTGTGGATTGGTGCCTCCGTCCCAGCTGGTGACACAACCAGTCAGAATGCTCTCCATGGAACATTCATTTATTGCGATACAGCATGCAATAAGCACTTCTGGCCCTTCGAGCCACGTCACCCAGCAATCCCCTGATTTAATCTGAGCCTAATCGTGGGACAGTTTACAATGTCCAACTAGCCTATTAACCAGTATGTCTTTGGACTGCGGGAGGAAACCGGATCACCAGGCAGAAACCCACGTGGTCACAGGGAGAAAGTACAAATGCTTTACACACAGACACAGGAATTGAACCTATGTTACCTGTACTGTAAAGAGTTGTGTTAACTATGCTATTGTGCCACCCCTATATGGGCATCTATAGAAATTTGCTAGCGGCTTTGGTGACGTACACAATCTCCTCAAACTCCTAATGAACTCTAGCCACTGGCATACCCTCTTCGTAATTGCAACAATCTGTTGGGCCAGGATTGAGTGGTAACGAAACTAGAACTCATCAACTTGGTTACAAGAATGTTACCAACCAAGGCACAGTGCTGTATCACAGCAGTGAACGTCAATGTAATTAATCAAGAATCCAATTGGAACCCACCACACTGTGTCAAAGTCTCACTAAAAGATCCAGACTGCCTTCAGATTTCATTGATTCCAAAGCAGTGAAAAAGTACGAAAAAAAAACAGAATAAAACAAAATGATTTTAATGGGAAGAACTTTGTCCTGTTGATATTTTTGGTCAGAACAGGAAAGAATGCAGCAGATTATTAATCGACATAAAAGTAATTGACAGGAGAGCGGACGTCTGGATCATACTATGTCAGATATAGACAGCTTGAGAAAAACACTTGGCTGGATCAGAAGAATTGAAAGAACACAGTGCATGGAAGTTTCTGACTATAATTCCATTCTTAACATTTTCAGAAAGTAATAAATTTAAACTACAAACCGTAAAGATATTAAATGTTGAAACAGCACAAAGGTTTATACAACACTGACTCTATTAGACTGGCAAACAAGCATGGATGAAGGCTGATGAAACCCCCAGCGGGTCAGCGGGCTCTGGAATTGGAGTTCCTTGCGAACAGGAGGAGGGAAGTCCGATGGCCACTCTGGCTTCCTGAATTGTTGAGAGTTTGAGGCCTGTCATCGGTGGGTCTGGAGTTCAAGGCCTAGTGTATGGTGATTGTCAGTTCCTGTGGTCAATGCCGAGGATTGTAGCCCATGGGTCAAATTTGAAGTTTGGAAGTCGAATTCCCATTGAGCAAAGCACTATGCTTCTATGCAAGTCCGCTGGGGTAGTCGAAGGCCCAATGTCTGTCTGTCGACCTCCAAATCCGAGTCTGAACCCGGGTCTGCTGAAGGCTGAAGGCCAAGGAATACAGACTGTCCTAGAGTTAGAGGATTGTCTGTGTGTGTGGGTGGGAGGGAGAAATGGGGGCAGGTTTTGCTGCTGTGGTTTTGTTGCCGGTATGTTCTGTTGTGACACTTACTGGTTCCCCCCAGTGAACCCTCGGTTGACTGTGGGGGTTTCCTTTGGCTGCTCCAGTTTCCCCTCACATTCCAAAGATGTGTGAGTTAGAGTTAGCAAAGTGTGGGCATGCAACGTTACATACCCTCGGGTGTGTACGTTGATAATGCAAGCACCACATTTTGCTGTATGTTTCAATGCAAATTTGAATCTTGATTCCTGGAAAAAGAGGAATATCTTTAAATTCTAAAAATAATAATGGAAAGTACAGGTATAAAATGCCAAAAAAACAGGAGATATTTGAAATATATTCAATTATTCACAAGCAATTTAAAATATTTTCTAATTTGAGTGCTACCTTTGTAAGGCAGATGGATTTGATGACGGTGCACTTACACATATCAAAAGGCAAACAGATGGCATTTTTGAAGCACTTTGCTACATAGAGTTAAATTAATCTCTTCAAATAAGCAGCACTGACCAACCTTTTGAAAATGGCGTGAAGAGCTCCACATAGACACTGCTGATGAATTTAAACAGCTCTTCATTAATTAGATCTCAATGCTTTGCAGCCTATTTCACTTTAGCTGAAGTGACTTTGGATGGGATCCATAAGATCCATATGCTTGGCATGGACTAGTAACAGTGTTGGTGATGCCACTGTGAAGAACCAGTGGCTTCTTGCTGTGTCAATGTCATATACATGTCATTTTAGTGTAATAATAGTCAAACATCAATGTATCACGCTCTACACACACACAAAGTGCTGGAGGAACTCAGCAGGTCAAGCAGGTCTTCTTCTTCTTCTCAAGCCCATCACCGCTACTGGGGCACAGGCCACTGACAGCAGCTCGTCAGAGTACCTGGCCATGTGCCCAAGGTTGATGGGTCCTGTGTCTTCTCTTTCAACAGATCTTCAGAAATCTTCCAGGTGAATATCCTTCCTCTCCCAAGGATGAGGTCTTCAGAGCTTCTGTTAGCGTCTCTGTAGCTTTGGGTTTTTACGGGATGGGGTTGCTAGCCCGATGCCCAACTCTCCTCCTTTTGCATCCAGGACTGGGACTGCCCATGGCAGAGCCTGGCAGCATTTATGGAGAGGAGTAAGCTGTTGACATTTCCGGCTGAGACCCTACATCAGCACTGGAAAGCAAGGAGAATGAAGCCAGAATAAGAAGGGAGTGCAGTGGGAGGGGGAAGAGTACAAGATGACAGGTGAAGCCAAATGAGGGAGGTCGTGGGCAGGTGGGGTTAGGCTGATAAGGTGAGAAGCTGGAGGGTGACAAGTAGAAAAGGTAAAGGGCTGAAGAAGAAGGAACGTGACAGGAGAGAAGTGTAGATCTGGGAGAAAGGGAAGGAAGAACAGCACCAGAGGGAGGTGATGGGCAGGTGAGGAGAAGAGAAGGAGTAAGAGGGGAGCCATAATGGGGAATCGAAAAAGAGAGAGGGGAGTGGAGAGAAAATATTGGAAGTTAGAGAAATCAATGTTCGTGCCGTCAGATGGGATATGAGGTGCTACTCCTCCAGCTTAAAAGTGGAGAATTAATGCATCAAATAACTTCCATATAAAAGGCTAAGACCAGTATTGATTAATGCAACAAAAATGTGCATAAACATGGATGCAGTTGCCTTTGTTAAGGGAGCATACAGGATGGTTACATTTATTGACTGAGGCGAGGAGAACAGAGCAGGGAAGAAATGTTACCTATATATAGAATCTGGGATGTTATGTTGCAGTTTTACAAGTGGCACAGTAGCACAGTGGTTAGCAAAATGGTTAATAGTGAAAGCAACCTGAGTTCACTACCCACCGCTGCCTGCACGGAGTTTGTACCTTCTCCCTATGACCACGCGGATTTGCACCTTCTCCCAGTGACCACGCGGATTTGTATGTTCTCCCTGTGACCACATGGATTTGTACGTTCTCCCTATGACCATGCGGATTTGTACCTTCTCCCAGTGACCACGCTGATTTGTATGTTCTCCCTGTGACCACATGGATTTGTACATTCTCCCTGTGACCACACGGATTTGTACGTTCTCCTTATGACCACGCGGATTTGTACGTTCTCCCAGTGACCACACGGATTTGTACGTTCTCCCTGTGACCACACGGATTTGTACGTTCTCCTTATGACCACGCGGATTTGTACGTTCTCCCAGTGACCACACGGATTTGTACGTTCTCCCTGTGACCACACGGATTTGTATGTTCTTCCGGTGACCACACGGATTTGTACGTTCTCCTTATGACCACGCGGATTTGTACGTTCTCCCAGTGACCACATGGATTTGTACGTTCTCCCTGTGACCACGTGGATTTGTTCGTTCTCCTTATGACCACGCGGATTTGTACGTTCTCCCTGTGACCGCACAGATTTGTACCTTTACCCTATGACCACACGGATTTGTACATTCTCCCTGTGATCACACGGATTTGTACGTTCACCCTATGACCACATGGATTTCCTCCAGATGCTCCGGTTTCTTTCCACTTTCCAAAGGTGTTCAGTTCAGGTTAATCATTTGAGGGCATGCTACATTGGTGATCTGGTCTGCACAATCCTCACTGATTTGATTTGACAAAAACAATGCATATTTCCACATGTTTTGATGCCTTCTTATCATTACTACAGTCAGGGAGCAGGCACATGAAGACCCACACTCAGCATTTTCAGGAACAACTTCTTCCCATCTGCCATCAGATTTCTGAATAATCCATGAACCCTTAAACACTACTTCATCGTTTTGCTGTCTTTTTTGCACTATTTATTTATTGTTATGTACTCTTTGCAATGTATAGTTATTTTTACGTATTATATCATACTGCTGCCATAAAACAACAGATTTCAGAACATTTATCGGTGATAATCGAGACATAGAAAAGCACAGCACAGAAACAGGCCTTTCAGCCCATCTTGTGAATGCTGAACCATTTAAACTCCCTACTCCTATCAATCTACACTGAGACCATAGCCCTGCATACCCCACCCATCCATGTACCTATCCAAACTTCTCTTAAAGGTTGAAATCAAGCTTGTATGCCCTACTTGTGCTGGCAGATTATTTCACACTCTTACAACCCTCTGAGTGAAGAAGTTCCCTCTCATGTTCCCCTTAAACTTTTCACCTTTCACCCTTAACCCATGACCTCCAGTTGTACTCCCACCCAACCTCAGAGGAAAAAGCCTGCTTGCATTTACCCTATCTATACCCCTCATAATTTTGTATATGCCAGCAAATCTTCCCTCATTCTCTTACACTCCAGGGAATTAAAGTCCCAAACTATTCAATATTTATCTATAACTCATGTCCTCAAGTCCTGGCAACATCCTTGTAAAAGATTATTGGATTATGTAGTTAAAGAATATTTTAAATCCCTGTTCTCTCCAAGCAATTAGTTTCCATTCTGAATGTTGTTTTAACTCAATGTATCAGTACACAAAGGAATAAAGGGAATTACAGAGGGATGAGAGAGGAGCTTGCCCATGTGGATTGTAGGAGGATACTGGCAGGGATGATGACAGAGCAGACATGGCTAAAGTTTCCAGGAATAGTTCACAAGGTGCAAGTTCTCATATGGCAGGGCTGGGCAACCGTGGCTGACAAGGGAAATTGAGGACTGCATAAAAGCCAAGGAAAGGGCATATAAGGTAGCAAAAGCGAGTGGGAAGTTGAATGATTGGGAAGGTTTTAAAATCCAACAAAAGGCAACTAAAAAAGTTATAAGAGAAAAGATGAAATATGAGAGCAAACTAGCCAGTAATATAAAGCAGGATACCAAAAGTATTTTCAGTTATATAAAGAGTAAAAGGGAGGTGAGAGTTAATATTGGACCACTAGAAAATGATGCTGGTGAGGAAGTAATGGGGGACAAACAAATGGCAGATGAACTTAACGGGTACTTTGCATCTGTCTTCACTGTGGAAGACACTAGCAGTGTGCCAGAGTCCCATGAATGTCATGGAGTAGTGACATTGCTATTACAAAGGAAAAAGTGCTGGGCAAACTCAAAGGTCTTAAGGTGAATAAGTCACCTGGACCAGATGGACTACGTCCCAGAGTCCTGAGAGACGTTGCTGAAGAGATGCATTGGTCATGATCTTTCAAGAACCACTTGATTCTGGCATAGTCTTGCAGGACCTGAAGATTACAAATATCACTCCTCTCTTTAAGAAGGAAGGAAGGCAAAAGAAAGGAAATGACAGGCTAATTAGTCTAACCTCAGTGGTTGGGAAAGTGTCTATTACTAAAGATGAGGTTTTGGAGTATTTGGAGACTAATGATAAAATAAGTGAAAGTCAGCATGGTTTCTGTAAAGGGAACTCTTGCCTGACAAATCTGTTAGAATTCTTTGACGAAGTGACAAGTAGGGTGGATAAAGGAGAGGCTGCGGGTGCCATTTACTTGGATTTTCAGAAGGCATTTGATAAGGTGCCACACATGAAGCTGCTTAACAAGATAAAATCCTGTGGTATTACAGGAAATATACTGGCATGGATAGCAGAATGGCTGACAGGCAGGAGGCAGTGAGTGAGAATAAAGGGGACCTTTTCTTGTTGGCCGCCAGAAGTTAGTGGTGTTCCTCAGGGGTCAGTATTGGTACTGCTACTTTTCACATTGTTTGTCAGGGATTTGAATAATGGAGCTGCTAGCTTTGTGGAAAAGTTGGCAGATGATATGAAGATCAGTGGAGGGATAGGTAGTTCTGAGGAAGCAATATGATTGCAGCAGCATTTAGACAAATTGGAAGAATGGGCAAAAAAGTGGCAGATAGAATACAATGTTGGGAAATGTACGATAATGCACTTTGGTAAAAGGAACAATAGTGCGGACTATTATCTAAATGGGGAGAAGGTTCAAATATCAGAGGTGCAGAAGGACTTAAGAGTTCTCGTGGAAGACTCCCAGAAGGTTAACTTACAGATTGAGATTGTGGTAAAGAAGGCAAAAGGAATGTTGGCTTTTATTGCAAGGGGAATAAAATATAAAAGCGAGGAAATAATGCTGAACCTTTATAAGACACTAGTCAATCTGCACTTAGAGTTTATCAACAGTTTTGGCTTCATATCTCAAAAATGTTGTATTGTCATTGGAGAAAGTCCAGAGGAGGTTCACGAAGATGATTCTGGGAATGAAGGAGTTAACATACGAGGAGTGTTTGGCAGCTTTGGGCCTGTACTTACTGGAATTTAAAAGAATGCAGGGGGATCTCATTGAAACCTACCGAATGTTGAAAGGACTAGATAGGGTGGATGTGGAGAGGATGTTTCCTTTGCTGGGGGTATCCAGAACCAGAGGGCACAGACTCAAAATTGAGGGGTGACCTTTTAGAATGGAGATAAGGTGGAATTTTTTTACCCAAAGAGCAATGAATCTGTGGACTTCTCTGCCACTGACTGCAGTGGAAGCCAAGTCCAAGTCCATTCTGCTCCTATGTCTTATGATCTTATTGTCTAAGTAGACCAAAAATGCTGATGTAAACCCAGTTGCAGCCTCATCTTTGCCCTGTACAGTTGCAACATAATCTCCCAGCTCTTAAATTCAATCCCTATTGAATTCGAATGATCAGCTATAGACCTACCTCCCTAAACCTATCACTGGAGCTCTTTCACTTACGGATACAATAGGGTCTTTTAAGAGCCTCTTATATAGGCACATGGAGCTCAGAAAAATAGAGGGCTACATGCTAGGGAACCACTAGGCCGTTTCTTGAGTAGGCACAATATTGTGGGCCAAAGGGCCTGTAATGTGCTGTAGATATCTATGTTCTATGTTCACCACACATGGGCAGTGATAATTCATGAAAGTGACTCACCACTATCCTCTCAAGAATCAGGAGACATGAGTTGACTTTGGATGTAGCCTGAGATTAAAGTTATATTGGAGCACCTGACTGCAGACTGGAATATAACTGGTTATTTTAAATTGTCCAGTGATTTAGCTAGTGTTAAATAGATGGGTTGCCGGGCAGCCACGGCTCATTAGGACAGAAAGGCCTGTTCCACGCTGCATCTCTAAATAAAAACAGAAAGAAGTAAGATAATGTTTGTCTCATGAGTGTTGAAGGTGGTACCAATTCCACTTCCAATTTGTTGAAAAAGTCTCATATAAGTGGTGTCATAAAATTATATTTAAGCACTCACCTAGTGCCAATTATGAAACCAGCAGCATAAAGGACGATCTAGTTTGAAATGTATTGCAGAACTTTTGATCCTTGCTGGCAATGGAAAAGCAAGGCCACAACTATTGTCCAATTATTAATAAAAATTCTTCAACAAATGTGCACTAATTCTCTGAGAAATGTTTTGGCATTTTCTGAGGAGATAATGAGGTGAAATTAAAGAGAATTCTTTCATCTCCATGAGTTTCTCCTTCCCTCATATTTCCATTACAGCATCTGATCACAAAGGACCAAAGTTCAAAGTTCACAGTAAATGTATTACCAAAGTATGCATACGTCTCCATATATTATCCTGATATTCACTTCCTTGCAGGTAACACAGTAGAACAAAGAAATACCATAGAATCAATGAAAAACTACTCACAAAGATTAACAAGCAGCCAATGTGCAAAAAGGAGACAAACTGTGCAAATACAAGCAAAAAATCAAATAATAATATTAGGTAAATAAGTTCATAAATAAATAATATAAAGGATGCCAATAATGTCAAGGACTTGCCATCCAGTCAGAACCAGAACGTAATAGATTTTGCAACATGTCTGTGAAAGTAAACCTGATTCTGATTCTGAGTTTCAGAATACCACCCCCCACCACATCAAATGCCTCAACACAGTGGAAATCCAAGGGTGAGTGAAGTTTAGCAGTTCAGGCTGCATCAGGTTCTGATGAAAGGCCATTAAGTTGAGAAGGTTACAGCAATCCTCCACAGGTGCTGCTTGACCAGCTAAGTATTCCAGGCCCTTTCCACCTTAATCATAATCAGAATCAGAATCCTTTATTATCGCCGAGTATGTGGACACATACAGGGAATTTGATGCTGGTTTCCCTGAGCTCTCGCTGTACAGAATCAAAAAGCAAACAAAACAATAGTGCAAATAATCATGAACTATATACAGTGAGGTATACCTGTGTATGTACAGGTGGACTTGGTTTATAATAGACTAAAATTCAAGTGTTTATAAGACTGATGGCATACGGAAAGACACTGTTCTTTCTTAGAACTGCTGATCCTAGAAATACAAACTGTTCCAAATGTAGGAGGAAGGATGATGAGAGGTGACCTGTTAGAGGTGTACAAGATGATAAGAGACATAGATTGAGTGGATAGCCAGAGACTTTTTCCAGGGCAGAAATGGCTAAAATATTCAGAATTAGAATCAGAATCAGGTTTATTATCACTGGCATCTGTCGTGAAATTTGTTAACTTAGCTGCAGCAGTTCAATGCAATGCATAATATAGAAGAGAAAAATAAATAAATAAATAATCAATTACAGTATATGTATATTGACTCATTAAAATCATGCAAAAACAGAAATAATATATATTAACAAAGTGAAGTAATGTCCAAGGGTTCAATGTCCATTTAGGAATCGGATGGTAGAGGGGAAGAAGCTGTTCCTGAATCACTGAGTGTGTGCCTTCAGGCTTCTGTACCTCCTGCCTGATGGGAACAGTAAGAAAAGGGCATGCCCTGGGTGCTGGAGGTCCTTAATAATGGACGCTGCCTTTCTGAGACACTGCTCCTTGAAGATGTCCTGTGTACTTTGTAGGCTAGTACCCAAGATGAAACCGACTAAATTTACAATCCTCTGCAGCTTCTTTTGGTCCTGTGCAGTAGCTCCTCCACACCAGACAGTGATGCAGTGATATTCATTTCTTATGTGCTGTATCGTATGACCTAGGCGATCATGATCATGATTGTCCTTGGCAAACTTGTCTACAGAAGTGGTTTGCCATTGCCTTCCTCTGGGTAGTGTTTTTCCAAGACAGGTGACCCCAGCCATTATCAATACCCTTCAGAATTTGTCCGCCTGGCATCAGTGGTCATATAACCAGGACTTGTGATATGCACCAGCTGTTCACATGGCCATCTACCACCTGCTCCCTTGGCTTCATGTGACCCTGCACGGGAGGGAGCAGCAGGTGCTACACCTTGCCTGAGGGTGACCAGCAGTCTAGCGGAGGGAAGGAGCGCCTTACAGCTTCTTTGGTAGAAGCATATCTCCACCCCACCACCCCGGCTGAAAAGAGGGTCATGATGTTAAGGTGATTGGAGTAAAATACAGGAGCCATGTCAAAGGTCAGTTCTTTACACAGACAGTGGCAGGTCTGTAGAGCACCCCGCCAGGGGATGGGGTAGAGGCAGATACATCATGGCATTTAAGAAAGTTTCAGATAAGCACATACAGTAAATGACAGAAAAATAGAGGGCTACGTAGAAGGGAAGGGTTAGAAAGATGTGGCATGTTAAAAGGTCAGCATAGCATCATGGGCTGAAGGGCGTGTAATATGCTGTAATATTCTGTGTTCTATATGTGGTGAAATCCATTTGGGATTTGACACAATTTTCCAATGGTTCCAGTTCAGTTTGGGGTGTATGAAGTGCAGCGATTAAATAAAGTCCAAGGATCAATTCCTGCCATTGTTTGGTAGGGAGGGTACAGTATTCCAAGTCAAAATTGTGTTTATTTATTTATTGAGATACAACATGGAACAGGCCCCATTGGCCCAGCAACCCATCCATTTAACCCCTAGCCTGATCACAGGACAATTTGCAATGAACAATTAACCTACTCACCGGTACGTCTTTGGTCTGTGGGAGGAAACCGGAGCACCCGGAGGAAACTGGAACACTCGCAAGAAGGGACATGCAAGTTTGCTTATCGAGATGCCGGAATTTAACTCTGAACACTTCCATGGCATTGCGTATTGTCACAGCACAGTGTTGTAGTGGTTAGCACAATGCTTTACAGTACCAGCAACTAGAGTTCATCTCCCACTGCTACCTGTAGAGAGCTTGTACATCCCCCCTGTGACTGTATGGGTTTGCTCCAGGTGCTTGGTGTTGTTAAACTGCAGTGATTGGGGTTGTGCTGGTTCGCTGAAGACACAAATGGTTGAAGGAAACCCACGAGACAGTTCATCTTTTGGATGTGGAGGAAAATTAGAGCACCCGCGCAAACAGACGGGGAGAAGATGAAATCTCCACACAAATTGTGAGTCAGTTATGTTGACCATTGCACGAACGTGAGATGAAGGATTTACCCTGTTTGCTCTGTTCCATCGAAGCTGTCTGATCTGCTCAGTCCCTCCAGAACTTTCTGTATATTACTCTTTACTACAGAACACACAGAGAAGGGAATGTTAAAGCAGATGCGCAAGTTTTTCACACAGAATGTGGTAGGTGCCTGGAAAGAATTATCAGGAGCAGTGGTGGAAGCAGATTCCATAATGGCATTTAAAATGCCCTTAGACAGTCAAAGATAAGTTTGTTGTCATATGCAGCAGATGCATGCATGGTGCGATGTACGACCAATTACAGCAGTATCACAGACAAATAGCATCAGATAAATAGTATTCACAAGAAAAATATAAATTAAACATGAATTACACTCAATTTTTATAGGAAAAAACACAAAAAAAGAAAAAAAATGTCAATTTTAGTGAAAAGTGATTAAAGTGTCAACATGATGCTAAACTCTAGTGAGTAGGACCATACCAGTTGGTTTCGGAACCAAATTGTTGGAGGAAAGTTCAATACTATGCAGAAGTCTTCAGCACATATATCTAACTCAGGTGCCTAAGAATTTTGCACAGTACTCTATTTGTCAACATGGAGCGGAGAGTGAGTCTGTTAATCTGGTGGGAGCAAAGGATTTTGGGAATGGCAAAGGGTGGTGTGTCACAGGAGGGGTGTGAGACTAGTGGCAGAAAAGAAGTGCCAGGGGAAAGGTGGGGGTGGCACAAGTGCAGACACACCCAGCCATGAGACACCAGGCAAGATCATTTGATTCAAGACAATTGATTTATTGATCAATACAGAAAGTCTTTCTGGTGCTTCCTGCTCCCACCCCTCTCCCTTTCCCTTTTCCCAACCATGATTCCCCTCTCCTTACCCCCTTCCCACTCTCAGTCCACAATAGAGGGCCACATCAGAATGGGGTTTATCATCACTCACATATGTCATGAAATTTTTTTTGTAGCAGTACAGTGAAATACATAAAATTGCTGCAGTTCTGGTCAAAAGTCTTAGGCTCTGTAACTCTGTATCTATATAATATATATGTGTGCCAAAGATTTTGACACAGTATTGTAGCTATTTTGAACCTGGTGGTGTAGGATTTCAGGGATCTGTAACTCCTGCCAAATGGTAGCTGTGAGAAGATGGCATGGTCCGGCTCATGGTTATATTTATGTGAGCACAGTTACACGTGTAATAGTTTAGTCGTGGCAACCATGCACCTATTTATCCAGGTAATCTTCTCAAAATCTCTCTAGTAAGCCAGAGTGTTCATCCCCACAGCCCACACAGGCACAGGGCAGAACAGGATGCAAGATATTAACTGTCACATTTTTTCAGAATACTGCAGAAGACGACAGATTTCGTTCTACTTCGTGACAATGTCTGTGAATTAATCAGCACAGATTCCTCTTAACAGTTTGTCAACTGATGCAGGAACAAAATTTGAAAAGGTTACCTTATTTTAGATTAGTGAAATTGTGACTTTTCATCCTGGAAAAAAAATGCAACTTCTGTTATTCAGTTATTTTTTGCCTAATGCTGTTGATTCACATTAGAATATTCAACGGTGACTGAAGTATGAGTTATTGGAGAAGTGATGAAACTTTGCAGGTGTTGTTACAAATTAAAGGCCATGTGAACAGAACTATGGAGCACAGAAAGAGGCCATTCATCCAATCATGCCTGCCCTAGCAGTTCCATCATTCTTCCCATTACTTTTTCTAATAAGCCATTATATTAATTTCTCAAACAAGAAGCTCATTTATATTTAGTATCAAGAAGTAAAAATGGTAAATTTCTCCATTTTCCTAGAATTTTCCCGTCTTTTCCTTTTCTCATTTTCTACTCCCCATTCTAGTTCCCCTCTCCCACCTTCTCTTCTCCTTACCTGCCCTATCACCTGCTCTGATGTTCCTTCCCTTTCTCCCATGGTCCACTCCCCTCGCCTATCAGATTTCTTCTTCTTCAGTTCTTTACTTTTTCCAGCTATCACCTTCCAGCTTCTCACTTTATCCCCTCTGCTCCATCCATCCCTTCCCTCTCACCTGGCTTCACTTATCAGCTGCCGGCTTGTACTCCTTCATCTCCCCCCAGCTTCTTCCCACTTCTTTTCCAGTCCCGATGAAAAGTCTTGGCCCAATACATTGAATGTCTATTCCTCTACATAGGTGCTGCCTGACCTGCTGCGTATCTCCACCATTTTGTGTGAGTTGCTGAAGATTTCCAGCATCTGCAAAATCTCTTGTGATTGTGGTAAATGATGCTGAAGGTTAGTCTGCACATTGGACTTTCTAAAATGGGGACCACTGCCACACTCAAACCATCATTATAAAGATTGCTGTTTGTCTGCACTGTTTTTCTCTGAACCTGTAACTCTTATTCTACACTTCATTTCTTTTTCTCTTCTCACTGCTGCCATCAGGAAGAAGATATAGGAGCTTCAGGATCCACAAGGTTCAGGACAGGTATTACCCTTCAACCATCAGGCTCTTGAACCAAAGGGGATAACTTCACTCAACTTCACTTGCCCCAGCATGAAGATGTTCCTACAACCTAAGGACTCACTTTCAAGGACTCTTCACTTCATGTTTTCAATATTTGCTGCTTACTTATTAATTATTATTTTTTTTACTTATTGTATTTTCACAGTTCTTTTCTCTTTGCACACTGGTTGAAAGAGTAGAAGGCTGTCAAGCATTACAAAGGGACATTGACGGGATGCAGAGCTGGGCTGAGAGGTGAAAGATGGAGAACAATCCGGAAAAGTGTGAAGTGATACATTTTGGAAGATCAAACTTCCAAAGCAGAGTTCAGTAGGATTCTTAGCAGTGTAGAGGAATAGAGGGATCTTGCAGTCTATTTCCATAGATATCTCAAAGTTGCTGTGCAAGTTGATGGGGTGGTTAAGAAGGCGTATGGCACGTTGACCTTCATTAGTCAGGGGACTGTGTTCCAAAAGTTGGGAAATAATGTTGCAGCTCTATAAAACTCTTACTACTCTCAAAGTTCAGTTCTTGTTGCCTCAGTATAAGAAAGGTGTGGAAGCTTTAGAAACGGTGCAGAGGAGGTTTACCAAGATGCTGCCTGGATTAGAGAGCATATCTTCTGAGGAAGCAGGGAAGGAAGAGATATGACTTGGTAGGGGTGTACAGTATATGATGGTAAAAGACTTAGACAGAGTGAACAGCCAGAGAAATTATTCCCAGGGTGGATATGATGCTAAAATGAGGGGGCATAATTTAGGAGATTGGAGAAAAGTGTTGGGAAGGATGTCTGATATAAGTTTTTTACACAGATGTTGGTGGGTTCATAGGACATGTTGCCAAGGGTGGTAATTGAGTAATTGAGTCAGGTATTTTGGGGACTTTTAATATACTCTTAGATAGATACATGGATGATAGAGAAATAAGGGGATATAAGTCATAGTGATAGAAAAGTACAACACACAAACAGGCCTTTCAGCCCATCTACTCTGTGCCAAACCATTTAAACTGCCTAGTCCCATCAACCTGCACCCAGACTATATCCCTCCACGCCCCTACTATCCATATACCTACACAAACTTCTCTTAAACGTTGAAAGCCAGTTCACATGCACCACTTGTGCTGGCAGCTCATTCCATATTCTCAATACCAGCTGAGTGAATTAATTTTTCCTCATGTCCCCCTTAAACTATGCAACTTTCACCCTTAGCCCATAACCTCTAGTTGTAGTCCCTCAGTGGAAAAAATCCTGCTTGTATTTACCCTATCTGTACTCCTCATAATTTTGTAGATCTCTCCTCAATATTCCAAGGAATAAAGTCCTAACCTATTTAATCTGATGTGGAAGAGAACGGTTAGATTGATCATTGAGTAGGGTAAAAAGTTGGCACAATATCATGGGCTGAAAGTCATGTACTGTGCTGTAATGTTCTATGTTCTGATGGTCTGTGACCGTGATGCAGCTGAAAGTAAGTTTTTCATTGTACCTAGGCATACTTATGCATTTTACAGTAAATTCATCTTCTACATTTTGTGAAGATGATGAACTTTTAGCTTGTTGCTGCATCGCTGGACCACAGGATCTACTGAGGGCAAACTTTGCAGCTACTATCACCAGTGTGGATTGCAGGGCATGCCACAGTCAAAGTAAATTTATTAACAAAGTACGTAGATGTCACCATTCAATATCTTGATATTCATTTTCTTGCAGAGATTTACTGGTAAATAAGGAGATGCAACAGAATTTTTGAACAAGTCTATACATAACAAAGATCAACAAAAAAGACCACAAAGACAAATTGTACAAATAATAAAAAAATTAAAACGTAAACATGTAAAACTAAGAGCATGAGTTGTAGAGTCCTTGAAAATGAGTCCATAGGTAATGGAGTCAGTTCAGCATTGACTTAAGTCTACTTATCCATGCTCGTTCAGGAGACCGATGGTTGTAGGGTAATAATTGTTCCTGTAGATATAATGTTAATATCAGAATAAACTCAATTAGATCAGGAAACAATTGGTGGTAAAACCCCCACCTGCAAAGGCTGTAGGTCTGTTGAACCTTTGCTGACAGACATTGACAGATTTTTGTTGTTGAGAGGCATCAAAGAGTAATCGGATTTGAGTTGTCGATCAGCTGTGTTTTAATTGAATAGCAGAACAAACGTAGGGGGTAGGCAAATCTCCACCTGTCCCTGATTCCTGGTTCTTCAAATTGGCTCTGAGCTGGGATTTTTGACCGCAGGGTCCTCTCCCACTCAGCAAGAGCACCGTGTGGTTTGAACCTCTCAGCCAAGAGCTGATCCAGTGCGCTGTCTGGCAATGGCTTACAGAGCTGGCTATCCCTGGAGCTGAACAACCATGCCTGTCATCATTGTGACTGGCTGCTCCTGGACAAATGCTCAAAGTCAAAGCAAATTTATTCTCGAAGTACATACAGTGTCTGTTGCAATATACTATTCTAAGATTCATTTTCTTGCAGGCATTTACAGGAAATTAAAGAAATATAATAAAATTTATGAAAAACTATATAAACAAAGATTGATAACCAAACAATGTGCAACAGAAGACAAATTGTACAAATTAAAATAAAGAATACTGAGAACGTGAGCTGTAAAAGAGTCCTTGAAAGTGAGTCCGTAGGTCGTGGAGTAAGCTCAGTGTTGAGCTGGGTGAAGTTATCCACACCGGTTCAGAAGCCTGGTGGTTGAAGAGTAATAACTGTTCCTGAAGCTGTTGGTGTGGGACCTAAGGCCCCGTTACCTCTTCCTGATGGTAATAGTGAGAAGTTATCCATGGTGGTTTGGGAGCCTGATGGATGGACTAGCACTTTCTCTGTCCTATGCAGTGAGAAGTATGGAACAGATGTGGCTTCATCCAAACAAGCAGCATCCTCGTTCCTGTACTGCAGGGCAGGTCCGTGCACATCCACTGAGCTGCACAACAGTGAGAAAGTCTGTGAATCTCTGTATCAAACTCAGTCTCCCAGCATGACTAAACCTCTTGTGGGTTACTTAATGCGGGACCATGAACAATTCCCACTGTGGATGGAACACAGCCAGTGAAACATCTCTTTCATTAGTGGCCAAGTACTCGATCGTTCTCTGCAGCATCGAGACAACAGGCTATTGGATCGCACTCAACTGAACAAAAGACTGCTCTAGCACTCGAGCCAAACCTTACCGGATTCTCAACCAACTAAAAGAGGTTCGCCACAGAACATCAATCTTTGTCTGTATCAGAGCCATCCATTGCAGTTTTCAAAAAGACAAAGCTCATCTTTCGCCAGCAGCCTCTTTTGTTGCTTGAGTCATGTCGAGTGCAGATGATGAATCATCGACTGCTTTCCTGTCTCCACCCAATCTGTGTGCACAATGATCAGTGCTACAGATAATGTGAACCAGGCAGTGTATGGTACATGTCAGAATTGCCTTGTCTACTAGCTGCACTGCCCTATCTGTCCCAAAATTCATCAGCACCTTTAGGTCATGTTGATACCCGGAATGGATAAGTTTCTTTATGATGAGAGATTGGACAAGACAAACATGTATCTTTGGGATTGAAAGGGTCACAATTGATAATGATGATATCCAGGGGATTTCTGAAGGAGGAAGGAATTCCAATCACCTCCTGGGTTCGCGAATCGGTGAGACGGGAGTTTGAGGCCTAGTGTTCAGAGTCCCGTCATCAGCTACTCCAGAACTCCAGACCAAGTGTTCGGTAATTGACATGTCCTGGGGTTGATGCCGAGGATCGAAGCCTGACAGTTAAATCAAAAGTCTGGAAGTTGAGGCCGGTTGGCAGAGGCAATTTGCGAATCTTTGTGACTGAGGAGATCAAAGACCAACCCTGAGTCAAGTCTGCCAGAGGTTAGAGGCTGAAGAAGGTGGTCTGTCCTGGGTTTATATATAAGTATGTGTGAGGGAGGGAGCATAGGGGTCTGTTTTACTGCTGTTGTTTTGGTGCTTGTTGTATTCTGTGTAGTTCTGCCAAGCACGTGGGCATCCTATGTTGGCGCCAGAATGTGTAACGACAATTGCCGACTGCCCCCAGCACTCCTTCAGCTGTGTTATTTGTTCACATAGACAATGCATTTCACTGTATGTTTCAATGTACACATGATACATAAACTTGCATCTTGACAGGGTGTATATGCAGAGAGAGGGTGTTCTTCCTCATAAAACTAGGTATCACTGCTTAAATTAAGGTTTTGCACATTACAGGAAGTTAATTCATTTCTCCTTACAAATCTCCTCCCTTAAAATATGGTAGGAAGAAAAATCCTTGACTATTTTCAAGACGGAGACAGTTGGATATTTGATAAGAGAGTGCAAAAACACATGGTAGACAGAAATACAACATTGAGGTTACAGTCAAATTAGCCATGTTATAAGTTAACAAATTTCACATCTTGTGCTGGTGATAATAAAACTGATTCTGATTCTAAGCTCAGGAGTTTCTGCAGATGCCACAGGTAAGACCAGAAGACCATAAGACAAAGGAGTAGAATTAGGCTGCTCGGCATATCGAGTCTGCTCCACCATTTCATCATGGCTGATTTATTATTCCTTTCAACCCAATTCTCCTGCCTTCTCTCCGTAAACCTTTGATAACCTTACTTGTCAAGAACCTGTCAATCTTCACTTTAAATGGACCCATTGACTTGGCCTCCACAGCCATCTGTAGCACTGGATTACACAGATTTGTCACCCACTGGCTAAAGAAACTCCTTCTCATCTCTGTTCTAAATGGATGTTCCACTTTTCTGAAGCTGTGCCCTCAGGTCCTAGAATCAGGTTCTCCACATCCAGTCTATCTCAGCCTTCCAATATTCATTAGGTTTCAATGAGATCCTCCTTCAGTTTTTTAAGCTCCAGTGAGTACAGACTCAAAGCTTTCAAATGCTCCTGTTAGGATAACCCTTTCCATCCAGGACTCATTCTCGTGAACCTCCTGTGGTCCCTCTCCAATGACATCATAATTTCTCTAAGATAGGGTCCCCAAAACTGATCATAATACTCCAAGTGTGATCATAGACATAGAAACATAGAAAATAGGTGCAGGAGTAGGCCATTCGGCCCTTCGAGCCTGCACCGCCATTTATTATGATCATGGCTGATCATTCAACTCAGAACCCCACCCCAGCCTTCCCTCCATACCCCCTGACCCCCGTAGCCACAAGGGCCATATCTAACTCCCTCTTAAATATAGCCAATGAACTGGCCTCAACTGTTTCCTGTGGCAGAGAATTCCACAGGTTCACCACTCTCTGTGTGAAGAAGTTTTTCCTAATCTCGGTCCTAAAAGGCTTCCCCTCCATCCTCAAACTGTGGCCCCTCGTTCTGGACTTCCCCAACATCGGGAACAATCTTCCTGCATCTAGCCTGTCCAATCCATTCGAAGCAGGAGTCTGAGAGTCTGAGTGGGAGTGCCGAGAAAGACATTTTTGAAATTTGCGTTATTTTTTTTTCTCCAACGGCTTTCTGAGAGGCGGGACTGTGCAGGCGTGTGACGTCGGGCAGTGCAGCGCGGCAGATTTAAAAGGAACAAAGCCTCATAGAGCGGGCAGCGTAGTTTGCGGGCGGCGGAGTGAGCCGGGAGCAGAGTGAAGACTTAAGGGCTTCGGCTCACCGGGCTTAGGCGGAAGCGGGCGAGGCGAGGAAGGTTTGACATTCATTTTCTGTTGCTATTTGAGGAGAGGGGCATTATGACTGTGAGGGCAGTTTGCTGTTCTCGGTGTCGGATGTGGGAGGCCCTGGAGTCTCCAAGCCTCCCGGATGTCTACATCTGCGCCAAGTGCATCGAGATGCAGCTCCTAAAGGACCGTGTTACGGAACTGGAGCTGCAGCTCGATGACCTTCATCTGGTCAGGGAGAGCGAGGAGGTGATAGAGAGGAGTGGAAGGCAGGTGGTCACGCCGGGGCCACGGGAGGCAGACAAGTGGATCACGGTTAGGAGGGGGAAGGGGAAAAGTCAGGTGATGGGGAGTACCCCGATGGCTGTGCCCCTTAACAACAGGTACTCCTGTTTGAGTACTGTTGGGGGGGACAGCTTACCCGGGGGAAGCGACAGTGGCCGTGCCTCCGGCACAGAGTCTGGCCCTGTAGCTCAGAAGGGTAGGGCAAGGAAGAGGAGGGCAGTTGTGATAGGGGACTCGATAGTAAGGGGGTCAGATAGGCGATTCTGTGGATGCAGTCCAGAGACCCGGATGGTAGTTTGCCTCCCTGGTGCCAGGGTCCGGGATATTTCTGATCGTGCCCAAGATATCCTGAAGTGGGAGGGTGAGGAGCCAGAGGTCGTGGTCCATATAGGTACCAATGACATAGGTAGGAAAAGGGATGAGGTCCTGAAAGGAGAATATAGGGAGCTAGGAAGGGAGTTGAGAAAAAGGACCGCAAAGGTAGTAATCTCGGGATTACTGCCTGTGCCACGCGACAGTGAGAGTAGGAATGAGATGAGGTGGAGGATAAATGCGTGGCTGAGGGATTGGAGCAGGGGGCAGGGATTCAAGTTTTTGGATCATTGGGACCTCTTTTGGCGCAGGCGTGACCTGTACAAAAAGGACGGGTTACACTTGAATCCTAGGGGGACCAATATCCTGGCAGGGAGATTAGCGGAGGCTACTGAGATGACTTTAAACTAGAATGGTTGTGGGGTGGGAATCAAATTAAAGAGGCTAGGCGTGAGGAGGTTAGTTCACAACAGAGGGATGGGAACCAGTGCAGAGAGACAGAGGGGTGTAAAGTGAGGGTAGAAGCAAAAAGTACAAAGGAGAAAAGTAAAAGTGGCAGGCCGACAAATCCAGGGCAAGCATTAAAAAGGGCCACTTTTCAACATAATTGTATAAGGGCTAAGAGAGTTGTAAAAGAGCGCCTGAAGGCTTTATGTGTCAATGCAAGGAGCATTCGTAATAAGGTGGATAAATTGAAAGTGCAGATTGTTATTAATGATTATGATATAGTTGGGATCACAGAGACATGGCTCCAGGGTGACCAGGGATGGGAGCTCAACGTTCAGGGATATTCAATATTCAGGAGGGATAGACATGAAGGAAGGGGAGGTGGGGTGGCGTTGCTGGTTAAAGAAGAGATTAACGCAATAGAAAGGAAGGACATAAGCCGAGAAGATGTGGAATCGATATGGGTAGAGCTGCGTAACACTAAGGGGCAGAAGACGCTAGTGGGAGTTGTGTACAGGCCACCTAACAGTAGTAGTGAGGTCGGAGATGGTATTAAACAGGTAATTAGAAATGTGTGCAATAAAGGAACAGCAGTTATAATGGGTGACTTCAATCTACATGTAGACTGGGTGAACCAAATTGGTAAAGGTGCTGAGGAAGAGGGTTTCTTGGAATGTATGCGGGATGGTTTTTTGAACCAACATGTCGAGGAACCAACTAGAGAGCAGGCTATTCTGGACTGGGTTTTGAGCAATGAGGAAGGGTTAATTAGCGATCTTGTCGTGAGAGGCCCCTTGGGCAAGAGTGACCATAATATGGTGGAATTCTTCATTAAGATGGAGAGTGACATAGTTAATTCAGAAACAAAGGTTCTGAACTTAAAGAGGGGTAACTTTGAAGGTATGAGCCGTGAATTAGCTAAGATAGACTGGCAAATGGCAGCCTGAGCACTGTCATACTTAGACCATAAGATATAGGAGCAGAATCAGGCCATTTGGCCCATCGAGTCTTCTCCAGCATTTCATCATGGTTGATCCATTTCCCTCTCAGCCCTAATCTTCTGCCTTCTCCCCGTAACCCTTCATTCCCAAACTAGCCAAGAACCTATCAACTTCTGCCTTAAATAAACCCAATAGCTTGGCCTCCATTGCCTTAAGGTTGTTTTCAAGCCACCGTGTCATACTGTTACACAGCCCTACAACACAGAAACAGCCCTTTGGCCCATCTAGTCCATGACAAACTGTTGTTCTGTCCAGTCCGATTGACCTACAGCTGGACTACCGCTCTCCATACCACTCTCATCCATGTACTTATCCAACATCTCTTAAGTGTTGTAAACAGACACACATGCACCACTTCTGCTGGCAGCTCATTCCATATTTGCACCACCCTTTGAGAGTGAAGAACTTCCCCTCTCAGGTTCCCCCTAAATATTTCAACTTTCACCTTCAACATATAACCTCCAGTTCTAGTCTCTCCCAACCTCAGCGGAAAAAGCCTGCTTGCATTTCCCCTATCTATACTCTTCTTAATTTTGTACCCCTATATCAAATCTCCTCTCATTCTCCTAAAAGCTTACAAGAATGTTGCCGGAACTTGAGCACCTGAGTTATTGGGAGAGGTTGCATTGTTAGGACTTGTTTCCTTGGAGAGTAGGAGAGTGTCCTCTCGCTATAAATGCCAGCATACCATTCGCCTTTTTCACCGCCTGCTGTACCTGCATGCCCACTTTCAATGACTGGTGTATAATGACACACAGGTCTCGTTGCACCTCCTCTTTTCCTAATCGGCCACCATTCAGATAATAATCTGTTTTCCTATTTTTGCCACCAAAGTGGATAACTTCACATTTATCCACATTAAATTGCATCTGCCATGAATTTGCCCACTCACCCAACCTATCCAAGTCACCCTGCATCCTCTTAGCATCCTGCTCACAGCTAACACTGCCGTCCAGCTTCGTGTCATCCGCAAACTTGGAGATGCTGCATTTAATTCCCTCATCCAAGTCATTAATATATATTGTAAACAACTGGGGTCCCAGCACTGAGCCTTGCGGTACCCCACTAGTCACCGCCTGCCATTCTGAAAAGGTCCCGTTTATTCCCACTCTTTGCTTCCTGTCTGCTAACCAATTCTCCACCCACACCAATACCTTACCCCCAATACCGTGTGCTTTAAGTTTGCACACTAATCTCCTGTGTGGGACTTTGATCAAATCAAAGTCTTATAAAACTTCAGCATCACATCCCTGTTCTGATATTGTAGTCCTCTCAGAATGAATGTAAACATTACATTTGCCTTCCTTACCATTGACTCAACCTGCAAGTCAACCTTTAAGGAATCCTACATGAGGACTTTTCACCTCTGTTCTTTGAATTTTCTCTCCATTTAGATAATAATTCACATCTTTATTCCTTCTACCAAAGTGTATGACCATATATTTCTCTACACTATGTTCTATCTACCACTTCTTTGCCCATTCTCCTAATTTGTTCAAGTCCTTCTGAAGACTCCCTGCTTCCTCAATACTACTTGCCCCTCCACTTATCTTCGTATCATCTATAAACTTGGTCACAAAGCTATTAATTCCGTCAGCCAAATCATTTGCATATAACATGAAAAGAAGCAATCCCAACATAGACCCCATGGAACAGATCTAGTCACCGGCCACCAACCATTAATGGATCCTTTTGTTCCTATTCTTTGCCTCCTGTTAATCAGCCAATTTTCTATCTATGCTAGTATCTTTTCTACAATTCCATGGGCTCTTATCTTGTTAAGCAGCCTCATGTGTGTTAAAGGTATTCTGAAAATCCAAATAAACAACACCTACTGACTCTCCTTTGTTTATCCTGACTGTTATTTCCTCAAACAATTCCAACAGATGTGTCAGGTATGATATCCTGGAACAATGCTGACTTTGCTGTATTTTATCATGCACTTCCAAGTACGCTGAAAGCTCATCTTTGCTAATTGATTCCAAGATCTTCCCAACCACTCAAGTAAGGCTAATTGGCCCATAATTTCCTTTCTTCTGCCTCCTCTCTCCTTGAAGAGTAGATGGAGAGTCAATTTTGTAATTTTCAGGTCCTCTGGAACCATTCCAGGATCTAGTGATTCTTGAACGATCATTACACTTCAGCTATCTCTTTTAGCATCCTGGGGTGTAGTCCTTCTGGTACAGTTGACTTATCTACCTTCAGACCTTCCAGCATCCCGAACACCTCTCCTTAGTGATGGTAAATACACTCACATTTGCCCGGCCCCCACTGACACATTTGAGTATCTGGCATACTGCTAATGTCTTCCACAGAGAAGGCTGATGCAAAATAGTCACAAAGTTCTCCTGCCATTTCTTCGTCCCCTAATACTACCTTTCCAGTGTCATTTTCTATCGGTGTAATATCCTCTCTTGTGTCTATTTTACCCTTCATCTATCTGAGAAAATATTTGATATCCTCTTTGATATTATTGGTTAGATTCCCAACATATTTCATTTTTTCTCTCCTTATGGTTTTTTTTCCAGTTGCTTTCTACTGCCCAATCTAACTTCTGGCTACTAATTTTTGCTATAATATATGCTTTTTCTTTTGCTTTTATACTGCCTTGGACTGCTCTTGTCACTCATTGTTGCTTCATCCGCCCTTTAGGATACTTCATCTTTGGGATGTACTTATCCTGCAGCTTCTGAATTGACCACAAAAATTCCAGCCATTGCTGGTCTGCCATCATCCCTGCTAGTGTCCCCTTGCAATCCACTTTGGCCAGCTCCTCTCTCATGCCTCTGCAATTCTCCAACTCCATTGTAATACTGATGCCTCTGCCTTTATCTTCTCCTTCTCAAAGCGCAGGATGAATTCTTCATGTTACGATCACTGTCCTAATGGTTACTTTACCTTAGGCTCCTTAATCAAATCTGGTTCAGTACAAAACACCCAATCCAGAAGTGCCTTTCTCCTAATGGGCTCAACTACAAGCTTCTCTAAAAAGCCATTCAGTAGGCATTCTACAAATTCCTTCTCTTGGGATTCAACACACCAACCTAATTTTCTCAATCTACTTGTATATTGAAATCCCCTGTGACTATTGTAATATTATCCTTATTACATACATTTTCTATTTCCCATTGAAATTTATATTCCACATACTGGCTACTGTGTGCCAATCTATATATAACTTCATCAGGGTCTTTTTACCATTGTAGTTTCTTTACTCTACTCACAAGGATTCTACATCTTCTATGTTGATCTCTTGTTTAAGATGTGATTTCATTTTGCATCAACAGAGCTACTTTACCTCTTCTGCCTACCTGCTGTCCTTTTGATGCAAGGTGTATCCTTGGATGTCAAGCTCCCAACTATGATCTTCCTTCAGTCACAACTTAGTGATGCCCACAACATCATACCTGCGAATATCTAACTGTGTTACAAAGTCATCTACCCTATTTCATACACGGCATGCATTCAAATATAACAGCTTCGGTCCTGTATTCATCAGCATTATTGATTTTGCCTCCATGTTACAATTCAACTCATCCCACTGACTGCAATGTTGCTCTCTCATCTGCCTATCCTTCCTCACAGCCTCACTACACAGTGCATCAACTTGTATACAAACTGCTCCATCCTCAGTCCCATTACTCTGGTTCCCATCCCCCACCCCCGCCATCTTAGCTTAAACTCTCCCCAAATGCTCGAGCAAGCTTTCCTGCAAGGATATTTGTGACTGGCTGATGTGTAACTGGTCCTTTTTGTTCTGGTCATGTTTTCTGCAGAAGAGATCGCAATGATCCAGAAATTTGAAATCTTGTTTCCTTCACCAATTCCCCAGCCACTCATTCATCTGTATTATAGACAATAGACAATAGACAATAGACATTAGGTGCAGGAGTAGGCCATTCGGCCCTCCGAGCCATCACCGCCATTCACTGTGATCATGGCTGATCATTCACAATCAGTATCCAGTTCCTGCCTTATCCCCATAACCTTTGATTCTGCTATCTTTAAGAGCTCCTGGGGCTCAAAGGAGCGGGCTGAATCTATTGGAGTTTGGAGACCAGGATCAGTAGAAGGGGAGTTGGTTGAGCACACGGTGCACAGGTTGATCTGAAAGTCAGTCAAGAAGTAGATCCAGGGGGTGTAGAAGATTGTTAAATGGAGGGAATTGCTTTGGAATAGGGAGTTTTGGAGAAGTGAGAGGAGGCTGTGAGGGGGAGCGGTGTGAGTAGTTACCTTGAAGGAAAGCTCCAACACCATCTTAGGAGTTATGCAGGAAGGTCAATTTAAAGCAACACTGCAGCAGTCATTGAACATAGATTAGTGCGGGAGGTACAATACAGTATGGGCTTTTCAGCCAAACTATGTAAACCTGAGTCCTAGGGTTGAAGGTCAGTGAGTCCCCAGACTGGAAGTCTGAGGCTGGTCAGCAGGTCCTGAGGTCGATGCCCATGATTGGTGAGACCTGTGCAGAGGTTGGCGAGTCGAGATGTTGAGGCCTGGGTTTGGTGAGACCCGAGGTCAATGCCTGAAGGTCAAAGGTCCAGAGGTCAGAGACCTGACCTGAGGATGGAGGCCCATCTGTGTGTATAGCTGGGGTATGGGAGAGGGTTTTTCTGCTGTTGTTGCTTGTTAATTGTTCTCCTGAACATTATAGGGATACTATGTTGGCACTGAAATGTGTTGTGACACTTACAGGCTGCCCTCAGCACATCCTCAGGTTATGTAAGTTATTAATGCAAATAGCACATTTTACTGTACAGTATATATTGATGTACACATGATAAATAAAGAAATCTGGTAGTCCTATTCCATGAATCTCGGGAATGTATGTGGAGAGATAATGTATATGTAAGTTGATAATAAATTTACTTTGAACTTTTATCAATCTAACCCCTCCATTTTACACAGCCTCTAACCCTCCATTTTTCTTTCATCTATGATTCTTAAATGTCCCCATTATCCCCAGTAGCATCTTCCAGGCAGTCACCACTCTCTATGTACCAGCCTCTGGCAGCAGATGTCGCATGTGCTTATCTGAATTCAATGATAGATCAACCAGCAGGCAAACCAGCCTCACCCCTAACCCCACCCAGTGACTCCATTTACACCCCCTGCTGCCTCAGGAAAGCAGCCAACATAATCAAAGACCTCTTCCACCCTGATCATTCTCTCTTCACTCCTCCCTCATGGGGCGAAAGGTATTAATGCTTGAGAAGATGAAACAAAGATCACTTCTATCCCACTCTTGAACAGGCCACTTACTATAAATGCTAGAAGGTTATAGTCATAGAACATTACAGCACAGAAACAGGCTCTTTGTGCTGAAGTATTTTGCTGCTTAGTCCCATGGACGTTACCTGGACCATAGTCCTCCATATCTCTCACATCTATTTACCTATCCAAATTTTGCTTTGTTATGTTTTGTAACTTCAAAACATTTGACTAATTCAAAGGAAGACATGGGAATCCGAATATGTGAGTCTAATTAGATATTTACTTTTAAGCGAGGCATGCACGTAAAACATGGTATTGTGATGACGCATGCAATTCTCGTATTTTTACAAATAGCTCATAATGGTTTATTTAAATGAACAAGAATGTTTAATCAAACAATATTATATACAAGATTGCTCAAATATTACTTAAATATTAAATACAGAACACTTACATGTTGAAATTGGCCCAGCATCCATCACTTGCGCTGTCAGCTCATTCCACACTCAAATCACCCTCTAAGAGAAGTTCCCCATTCAGGTTTCTATTCCACATTTCACCTTTCGCCCTTAACCCATAGTCACTAGTTCTAATCTGACCCAACTTCAGTGGAAACAACCTGTTTGCATTTACTCTGTCTCTATGCCTTTTGTACTTTCCACTTGCCTTGTCGTGATCTTTGCAATTTCTGCCTGCACTGCACTTTCTCTGTAATTGTAACACTATATTGAGAGAAAAAACTTAACACCTGGGGGAGGGAAAAAATTCCCTATCCCTCCCCTCTTCTTCTATTCCCCAACCTAGCCTCTTCCCTATTCTCAGCTGCCTATCACCTCTCCCTGGGTCCTCTACTCCTTCCCTTTCTCCTATGGTCCACTCTCATAGCAGATTCCTTCTTCTCCAGCCCTTTATCTTTCCCACCAACCTGGCCTCACCTTCCACATTTTAGCTATCCTCCTTCCCCTCCCCTCTACTTTATATTCTGGTGTCTCCTTCTTTCGTACCCACCCTAAAGAAGGGTCTTGGCTTGATATGTTGACTGTTTATTCATTTCCATAGATGCTGTCTGACCTGCTGAGTTCCTCCAGCATTTTGTGTGCATTGCTCTGGATTTCCAGAAGCTGCAGAGTTTCTCCTGTCTATATTTTACATTCTTTTTTGCTTTTTACTACCTCAGTATATGGAATGATCTGTCCAGATTGCATACAAACAAAAGCTTTTCACTGTATCTTGGCACTTGTGAAAATAACAAATCAATTGCTAATGTCTGAACTACTTATAAAAATGGATTTAGCGGTGACTAAGATTGGAAGTTTCTTTGCAAACTAGAAGGGAAAGAAAAAGACAGATCATGCAATTTGCTCAAAGTCCATGAATTCTTCATCCCCTTTTCCCATTGAATACGAAATACCATTTTTCATTTGTAATTTTATATGGACTGCACTGTAAATAAAAAATATCATGAAAGATACCAGTGATAATAAACCTGATTCTGATCTTTTATAATATCTGTTATAGTTTTGGCCCTTTATCTATTCTAGATCATCTGCTGAGCACACTAGAGTTATTACCAGGGCACAGTATAGTAGCGGTTAGCGTAATTGCTTCAGAGCGTCAGCAAAAGCTGATCAGGATTCCATTCCCTCTGCTGTCCATAATGAGTTTGTATGTTCTCATCTGGGTTCACCAGTTTGCTCCCTCATTCCAGAGATGTACAGTTAGAATCAGAGCCAGTAAACTGTGTGCATGTTATGTTGGTGCTGGAAGTGTAGGAACAGTTGTAGGCAACCCCTAGCACAATCCTCACTGATCTGATTGGATCCAAATGATGTGTTTCACTGTATGTCAGTGTTGCATCGTATATGTGACAAATAAAGCTAATCTTTATGTTTACCCAGCCACAATGGAACCTGGTGTGGCCTTCTGCTGCTATTGTCCATCCACTTCAAGGTTTGACATGTTGTGCATTGATAGATGCTCCTCTGCACACCACTGTTAGTTATATCCAGTGGATATTTGAGTTACTGTGGTCTTCCTGTCAGCTTGAACCAGTCTGGCCATTTTCCTCTGATTTCTCTCATTAATAAGACCATTTTACCCACAGCATTGTCATTTACAGAGTCTTTTTTTTTGTTTTTCACCCCATTTTCTGTAAGCTCTGGAAGGCTATTGTGTATGAAAATCCCAGGAGATCAGTAGTTTCTGAGATACTCAAACCACCCCACCTGGCACCAACGATACCTCCACGGTCAAAATCACTTAACTCATATTTCTTCCCCCATTCTAATGTTAGAACTGAATAACAATTGAACTTCTTAACCATGTTTGCATGCTTTAATGCATTGAGTTGCTGCCACGTGATTGGTTAATCAGATATTTGCATTTACGTACAGTTGTACCTAATAAAGTGGCCATTGAGTGTCCTATCTATTCCAAAACAGAGCAACAGACAACATTGAAGACCACGAGATCTCACATTGTCTGCATTGTATGCTGCAGGATCTAATCAAGTTACTGAGATTACACATGATTAATTATGCATCACCTTCTCCTAAAAATAGTCTAGCATGTACATTCTGTAAAGAAGTGCAACATTAGTAATATAATCCACTATATGTAGTATTATACTCTGTAACATGAAGTCTGCTCCATTATATTTTGGCGAATCAGAATGAAGTTCATAACAGACTAACGTCTGTTATGAAATTTGTTGTTTTGTGGTAGCAGCAGAGTACCCTACATTAAAAAATTTCCAAGAGTTACAATAAGGAATATATTATATATAATAAGATAACTAGTACAAAAAGAACAAAATAGAGGGGAGATGGTTCAGAAATCTGATGGAGTGTGGGAAGAAGCTGTTTCCTAATCTTTGCAACACACATCAAAGTTGCTGGTGAACGCAGCAGGCCAGGCAGCATCTCTAGGAAGAGGTACAGTCGACGTTTCAGGCCGAGACCCTTCGAAGGCCCAGACGATGATGCAACAAGTCAGAATGCTCTCCATGGTATTTTATTTTATTTTTTAAATTTAGAGATATAGCACGGTAACAGGTCCTTCTGGCCTAATAACACCCCCACCACCCAAAGACACCCATGTGACAAAGTAACCTAGCAACCTGTATGTCTTAGGGGTGTGGGAGGAAACCGGAGCACCCGGACGAAACTCAAACAGTCATGGGGAGAAAATACAAACTTCTCATAGACAGTGGCAGGAATTGAACCTGGTTCACTAGAGCTGCAAAGCTTTACACTAACTGCTAGGCTACCATCCCACCTTGGGATATCTGCAGAAATTTGCTAGAGTCTTTGGTGACATGAAAATTCTCTTCAAACCCTTAATGAAATCTGCTCACTGGCACACCCTCTTTGTAATTGTATCAATGTTGGCTTCAGGATAGACCTTCAGAGTTGTTGGCAGCCAGGAACCTAAAACTGCTCACCTTTTCCACTGCTGGCCCTTCGATGAGAACTGGAGTGTGTTCCCTTGACTTCTCCTCCCTGAAATCCACAATCAAGTCTTTGGATTTACTGACGTTGACTGCAAGATTATTGTTGTGACACCACACAAGCAGCTGATCTATCTCAATCCTGTATGCCTCCTCTTCACTACCTGAAATTCTGCCAACAGTTGAGTCATCTGCAAATTTATAGATGGATTATTATCTGTACCTAGCCACACTGTCATGAACGTAGAGAGACTAGAACAGCAGACTAAGCACATATCCTTGAGGTGCACTTGTGTTGATGTCAGTGAGCTGGAGTGAGTAATGGTGTTTGAAGATTAGTTTATACTTTGGTTAAGTCACTCAACTGCAGATTGCTAATAGTGCTCTATATCTCAAATGACAAAGTGGAATATCAAAAATTGTCAATCGTTCTCTTGGCACTGGATTCAGTGCCCAATTACCTTAAGTGGATTGTAATTTTGATTTCTCAGTTAATAATTTTTAGTTTATTTTGGGTTGGGCCATTAATAGATTTCAAAATAGGAGGGTGTTCAGAACCTCCATACATTAGAAGATTGCTGGAGAAAGAATTTGGCTCAAAAAATTGCCCAAATCAAAATAGTCGCTTGACACTGCCAAGAACATTATTTTTACACTGTTCAGTGCAACTCCCGACAGATTATCTACCTCTTTTGTGTGTCAGAGCTCTAGAAATCACTTGAAATGGTTTGGATAAATAAAATTCTATTTTTTATTCAGGAATGTACAACTAGGAAACTGGAGGTCTACGAGCCGGTCTTCGTCAGGGGATCAAAGACGGAGAGGGTCTGCAATGTTAAATTCCTTGATTTTATCATTTCAGAGGATCTGTTCTGAGCCCAGCACTTAAGTGAAATTTATATGAAAGCACAACAGCACCTCTGCTTCCTTTGGAGTTTGCAAAGATTTGGCATGACATCTAAAACTTTGAGAAACCTAGATAGATGTGTGGTGGAGAGTATATTAGCTGGTTATACCATGGCCTGGTGTGGAACCAGCAATGTCCTTAACAAAAATCCTGCAAAATCTTGTGAACACGGCCCAGTCCATCACTGGTAAAGCCCTCCTAACCATAAAGCATATCTACACGAAACACTGTCACAGGAAAGCATCATCCAATATCAGGAAGCCTCACCACCCAGGTCATGCTCTCCTCTTGTAGGTGCCATCAGGACCCACACCACCAGGCTCAGGAACAGTTATTATCCCCCAACTATCAGACTCCTGAACTAGAGAGGATAATTTCACTCAACTTCACTTGCCCATCACCGAACTGTTCCCACAACCTACGGATTCACTTTCAAGGACTCTTCATCTCATGTTCTTGATATTTTATCCTTATATATTTTTTATTATTATTTTTTTTTCTTTTGCTGTTGCACAGTTAGTTGTCTTTTGTACACTGGTTTTCTGCCCTGTTGTTAAGTTAAGTCAAGTCAAGTTTATTGTCATTTAACTATATACATGTATATAATGTAGATAGCCATATAATGTATATAGAAATAAGACAAGGTTTTAAGAAATAAGACAAAAAGGAGGGAGAAGTAGATGGCGGCACGACGCAGCTGGCAGCGGCCACTCCGGTGGTGATGTCTGTTATTTGTCAAGTTGGGTGCCGTGCACAATCCTGATTTGATGGAGACGGACGTGAGAACATGGAGGAACATCTGGTGAAACTTCTGAAATGTCTGCTTCGCTGCTGCTGCTACTATGTGGTCCGGAATCTCCGGAGGGGTAGGCCCTGAGACCTCGGCTTTGCTTGTTGCTCGGCAGCTGGGGCAGCGTCGAAGCGCTCGGCAGAGGATGGTACTCGGAGAGGCTGTGTCGGAGGGGCTGGTCGGAGGCTCAAAGTTTTCGGACGGACTCAGAGTCCACTGTGGTTGGGTGCTTCCAATGGTGCTGCATCGGCAAGTTTGCGACGCTTGGAGTTTCTCCCTTCTGCCATCTGCGTGAGATGATGAGGCTATCGGAAACAGAGTCTTTATTTATTGTGCCCATGGTCTGCTCTTTATCAAATTATGGTATTGCTTTGCACTGTTGTAACTATATGTTATAATTATGTGGTTTTGTCAGTTTTAGTCTCGGTTTGTCCTGTGTTTTCTTGTGATATCATTCTGGAGGAAGGTTGTATCATTTTTTAATGCATGCATTTCTAAATGACAATAAACGAGGACTGAGGGTCCTCATAATCTAATCTGAAAAAAGTTTCTCTGAACCAGGGTGTAAAGAACAGTAGTATACATAGCACACAATAACTTATGAAGGTAAGGATAAAATCTACGGATGAATCACACATAAATAACAAACTAAAGTGAATAAATTAAATATTCTGTGGTACAGGACAGATTAACCAGTGACACTTTGAATATGATGCAGCAGGGAGTTCAGAGACCTAATGGCCTGAGGGAAAGAACTATTTCCCATCCTAACCACTCTTGCTTTTATACATTGGAGTCTCCTGCCTGATGGTAGAAAGTCAATGTGGCTGCTGGATGGCTGGCTGGGATCCTTGACAATATAAAGGGCCCTGTGTATGCAGCACTCCTGATAAATGTCCCTGGTGGATGGTATTGAGGTCCTTCTGTTCCTCTCAACTGTTCTCACAGTCCTTTGTAGGGACTTCCATTTGATGCTCAGCCTCTCCCAAACCAGATGGAGAAGAAACTTGCCAGGACACTGCTAACAACAGGAATTCTGCAGATGCTGGAAATTCAAGCAACATACATCAAAGTTGCTGGTGAACGCAGCAGGCCAAGCAGCATCTATAGGAAGAGGCGCAGTCGAAGGGTCTCGGCCTGAAACGTCGACTGCGCCTCTTCCTATAGATGCTGCTTGGCCTGCTGCGTTCACCAGCAACTTTGATGTATGTTGCAGGACACTGCTAGTAGTTTTTCTGTAAAACACAGTCAAGATGGTGGGGGAGGGGAGGGACGGCCTTAATCTTAGGATGTGTATGCGCTGCTGTGCCTTCTTGTTCAGAAAGGAGATATCAAGCAACTAGATGAGGTCATGCATGGTGTGAACTCCCAGGACATTGGTGCAGTTAACTCTCTCCACTCTCTTCACAGACGGAGATGGTTCGTCTGCACCTTCCTGAAGTCCACAATAATCTCCTTGGTCTTCTCCACATTCAGACTTAGGCTGTTCTCACACCAATCCACTTCCTCTCTTGTACTCTGTCTCGTCATAGCTGTTGATGAGGCCAACCGTTGTTGTGTCATCCGCAAACTTGATGACAGGGTTTGAGCAGAATCCTGAGACACAGTCACGAATCAGCAGTGTGTACAGCAGCGGGCTGAGCATATAGCCATGGGGACTGCCAGTGCTCAGTGTAATGGGACAGGAGATGTTGCTGCCCACATGGACTGACTGTGGCCTTTCTGTTAAGAAGTCCAGTATCCAGTTGCAGAGGGAGGTGTTAAGACCCAGCGAGGACTGTTCTCCTCCATTTTCTGGGGTTTGATGGTATTGAGCACCAAACTGAAGTATATAAAAGGCAGTCTGGCATCTGAGACCCTATTTTCCATGTGTGACAGGACAGAGTGGAGGGTCTTTCATTGTTTTCATCCGGGGGTCAGTGTGGACATGGTGGAGGATTAGAAAAACCTGAGGATAAAAATTGACAATAAACTGGACTGGTCAAAGAACACTGAAGCTGTCTACAAGAAGGGTCAGAGCTGTCTCTATTTCCTGAAGAGACTGAGGTCCTTTAACATCTGTCGGACAACACTAAGGATGTTCTACGAGCCTGTGGTGGCCAGTGCGTTCATGTTTGCTGTTGTGTGCTGGGGCAGCAGGCTGAGGGTAGCAGACACCAACAGAATCAACGAACTCATTCATAAGGCCAGTGATGTTATGGGGATGGAACTGGACTCTCTGACGGTGGTGTCTGAAAAGAGGGTGCTGTCCAAGTTGCATGCCATCTTGGACAATGTCTCCCATCCACTACATAATGTACTGGGTGTGCACAGGAGTACATTCAGCCAGAGACTCATTCCACCGAGATGCAACACTGAGCGTCATAGGAAGTCATTCCTGCCTGTGGCCATCAAACTTTACAACTCCTCCCTTGGAGGATCAGACACCCTGAGCCAATAGGCTGATCCTGGACTTATTTCCTGGCATAATTTACATATTACTATTTAATTACTTATGGTTCTATTACTGTTTAATTATTTATGGTGCAACTGTAACAAAAACCGATTTCCCTCGGGATCAATAAAGTATGACTATGACTATTAAAGTTATTGGATTTACTGAGTATGACTACAAGAAAATGAAACTCAAGGTTGTACAATATATGGTAACATATACGGTGTGTACTTTGTTAATAAATTTACTCTGATCTTTGACCCGCTGAGTTCACACCTTGGTTTCTTTTCGCCCTTGGTTCCCATGACATTTGATTCCTGTTTGGTTCTGTGGTTATGTCCGGTAGATCCACAATGTAATATAGCACAGACACTGGCCCTATGATCCAAATGGTTCATGTTGACTAAGGTTCCCATGTAAGCTACAGTAGTTCCATTTGTGTTTGGCCTGTACCTTGTGAAGTCTGCTCATATGATGATATGTGCCTGTGAAACTGCTGTAAGTTTTGCATTGTACCTGTGCCGATAGATTCATTTTGTTTTTGACACATTATGTATCCCTCTAAACCAGGGATTACCAACCTTTTTTATGCCATCGACCAATACCATTAAGCAAGATATCCCAGGTTGGAATCCTGCTCTAAATCCTTTCTATCCATGTACCTGCATCAACCACTTCCTCTGATAGCTTGTTCCATATATTGACCACCTTCTGGGTGAATAGATTGTCTTTGTGTTCCTGTTAAACCTCTTTCCTCTGAACTTTCTCTAGCTTATGAGAAACTTTATTGCAAATTTCTACAGATGTGCCATGGAGAACATTCTAACTGACTGCATCACTGTCTGGTATGGAGGGACAACCACACAGGATTGGGAAAAGGCTGCAGTCAGTTCCTTCATGCACACCAGCCTCTTCAGCATCAAAGACAGCTTCAAAAGGTGATGACTCAAAAAGGCAGCATCCATCAATAAAGACCCTGTTCACCCAGGACATGTCCTCTTCTCATTGTTATCGTAAAGGAGGAGGTACAGGAGCCTGAAGACACACACTCAACATTTTGGGAACAGCTTCTTCCTCTCTATTGAACAAACAATGAACCTATGTACATTACCTCAATACTTTTTCTTTTTTTTTGCTCTTATTTTGCACAACTTACTTTATTTTAAAAATATATTTCTTACTGTAATTCATAGTTTTTTATTATTATTATGTATTGCAATGTACTGTTGCCACAAAACAAGAAATCTCATGACATATGCCCGTGATATTAAACCTGCTTTTGAATTCAGTGGACTGTGTCAGTTTGTTTCAGTTGTACCATTTCTCTTTACTAGCTTTTTATCTCCAGTAAAACAGGACAGTATATGTTTAAAAACAGGCATGAGAGTTAAAACGGCCAGGATCTTCATGTAAAACGATGATGTGTATTTAGAATGAACTATCAGAAACAGTGGTTGAGGCAGGTACATTAGCAAAGTGTAAAAGCCATCTAGACAAGTACACAGATAGGATAGGTTTGGAGGGATATGAGCCAAGTGTGGCCCGATGGGACTAGCACACTAAATAACACATCAGCATATATGAGCTGGGCCAAAGTGCCTGTTTCTGTGCTTTATGACTCTGTGAGATGCAAGGGCTACACTGATTTGCTGCCTCTGGATATCAGCGTGCTGTAATGATGCTTAGACACAGTCAGCGGTGGAGATTGCCTTTCCCTCAGTCTTCACCACATAGACACAATGCCAAAACCCATTTGTCATCTGTGCAATTATAAAGTTAACAGCTTCCAAAGGACAAACTGCAGCACGTTACCTCATACTTTTTACAATAGAATCCATTAATAGCTTGTTCCAGATGAATGGCTTGAAACTAGAATTAAGTCAAGCATGTTTAAAATCAAGCACATTTTTTTTTCATGCCAAGTTTGGCGTAATTTATTCTCCTTTAGCCCATGGTTTTCAAATCTTCCTCTGTGTTGGAGCCTCGGTAAGTACTGAAAAGTTTCTGATAATCCTGTGGAATAGTTAAACAGACACCAGTATTTCATTGTAAAATTTCAGATTTATTTACCACATAGACATTGAACAGACAGTGAAATGTGTCATTTACATTAACAACTAATGCCTCATAAGGATATGCTGGGGGCAGCAAACAAGTGTTGCAACACATTCTGCTACCAACATAGTACGCCTACCTTGTTCCGCAGAGCAACACAATTAACAGAACAAAACAGGACATCAGCAGAAAAAGCAGGCCCCGTTCCCACCCTCCCTGTCACACACAACCTCATATACATAGACAGGTCTCCAAACCCAGGACAGGCCACTTCCAGGCCTCCAGTCTTGGCCCTGGACTCTTAGACATCGGCTTTGAGTTGTAAAAGAGTCTGCATTTGCTAGGTCTAAATTGGTTAGTCTCAGTGGGGGAACTGCTTCATTGAGCACTTCCTCTTCATTCACCAAAAGTGGAACTTTCCGGTAGCCAAACATTTTAATTCCCATTCCCATTCCTGTTCCGACATGTCGGTCCATGGCCTCCTCTTGTTCCGCGATGAGGCCACTCTCAGTGTGGAGGAACAACACATTATATTCCGCCTGGGTATCCTCCAAACTGATGGCATGAACATCAATTTCTTCTGGTAAAATTTTTTTCCCTCCCCCACCTCTTCTTCCGTTCCCTACTCTGGCCTCTTACATGTTCTCACGTGCCTATCACCTCCTCCTTCCCTCTCTCCTATAGTCCACTCTTCTCTCCTATCAGGTTCCTTCCACTCCAGCCTTTCATCTTTCTTACCAACCTGGCTTCACCTGTCATCTTCTAGCTATCCCAATTCCCTTCCCTGGTATCTTTTTATTCTGGTTTCTTCCCCCTTCCTTTCATCTTGAAGAAGAGGTTTGGCCCAAAAACATCGACCGTTTATTCATTTCCATAGATGGTTCCTGACTTGCTGAATTCCTCCAGTATTTTGTGTATGCTTCATTGAACGGGCTAGGAATGATTTCCCCAGAGGGTAGTGGGATGACCATACTGAGATTTATAAAATCATGAAGGGCGTAGATAATGGGAATGTCAGTCTTCTCCCCACGGGGGGAGAAGTACAAAACTTGAGGTCATAGGTTTCAGGTGAGAAGGGAAAGATTTAAAAAGTGACCTGAGAGACAACTTCTTCCACATAGAGGATGTGCGTATGTAAAACAAGCTGCCAGAGGAAGTGGCAGAGATGGGTACTAATGTGACACTTAAAAGATAATTGAACAGGCACATGATAGAAAAGGCTTAAAGGAATTGTGGGAAATTCGAGAGCAAATGGGGCTTATTCAGAATTAGGATCAAGTTTAATATCACTGGCATAAGTTGTGAAATTTGTTGGTTTTAGCAGCAGTGCATAGCAATAAGTAGTGTGAAAGAATGCAAAGGATTAGATAGTGAGGTAGTGTTCACGGGTTCATTGTCCATTCAGAAATCTGATGGCAGAGGGGAAGAAGCTGTTCCTGAAACAGTGAGTGTATGTCTTCAGGTTCCTGTACCCCCTCCTTGATACTAGCAATGAAAAGAGGGCATGTTCTGGGTGATGGGGGTCCTTAATGATGGATGCTGCCTATTTGGGCATTGCCTTCTGAAGGCAAAAGGGACTTGCTCAGATACTGGTCTTGGACACAGCCTCAGAATAGAGGGACGTCCTTTAAGAATGGAGATAAGGAGGAAGTTCTTTAGCCAGAGAGTGGTGAATCTGTGGAATTCTTTATTACAGGTGGCTGTGGAGGCCAAGTCTTTATGTATATTTAAGGCAGAGATGGATAGATTTTTGATTGGTCAGGACATGAAGGGATATAGGGAAAAGACAGGAGATTGGGGCTGAGAGGAAATTGGATCAGCCATGATGAAATGGCAGAACAGACTCGATGGGCCAAATACCCTAATTCTTTTCTTATATCTTATGGTGTTATGATTTATTATTGTTACAAGTAGCAAGATATAGTGAAAAGCTTGTCTTGCGTATTGGTTATACAGATCAGATTATTACACGGCTCGTTCAGGCAGAACAAGGTAAAATCATAACAATGCAGAATAAAGTGTAAAAGACTTGGAAAAAGTGCAGTGCAGATAAAAGATAAAGTGGAATATCATAACAAGGTACAGTAGATTGTGAGACAAAGAATCCATCTAATTGTTCATGAGATCCATTGAAGAGCTTGAAAATAGTAAGTGTCTGATAGAACGAAATGACTTTAAAACATTGTTCTAAATTCACAACTAAATCATATCGCCAAGTTCAAATCCTCCTTTACCACATCCCCCTGTCAGTCTCTCAGTTCACAAAAAAACATTTAACAATGGCTCCATACATACCTCTTCCCTTCACTTGATCTTCACAATCTCTGAGACAATGGAGTTTGACAGCATTTGTCAGATCTTGTTATAATCAGCTTGTATTGATGCCTTGTCAAAGTCTCCTTTAGAATAGTAGGATTAATAATTATTGAAGTTACACAGAACTTTTCACAAACATTTCAAGGTATCCCAAAGTATTTCAAGATGATTAGACCTGTACTCACTGGAGTTTTAGAAGAATGAGTAGGGGTATCATTTAAACCTATTGAATAACAAAAGGCCCAGATAGAGTAGATGTGGAGAGGATGTTTCCTTTCGTGGGTGAGTCTAGACCAGAGGACACACTTTTATATCTCTTTAGAATGGAGATGAGGAGGAATTTCTTTACTCCAGCGGTTCCCAACCTGTGATCCACAGACCCCTAGATTAGTGGTATTGGTCCATGGCATAAAAAAATTTGGAAACCTCTGCTTTAGTCAAAGGGTGATGTTACGTTTTTGCTGGTGGGGGGGGGGTTATTGCTTTGCTGCTGATTTTGCATGGGAGGGGGAGCTTTGGGCTTTTAATATTTAATTGTCATTCATTCTTTGGGGCACTCCTCTGTTTTCGTGGATGTTTGTGATGAAAAAGAATTTCAGGATGTTTATTGTATACTTTTCTCTGACATTAAATATACCTATTGAAACCTATTGATCAGTAAGGACAACAAACGTTATGAGAAAAGCTATAAGAAGACAAGAGAATAGGATGGAGAGGGATAATATATCAACTGTTATGGAATGGTGGAGCAGACTCAAAGGACTGAATGGCCTGAGTTTGCTCCTATGTCTTCTTGTTTATGGTCTACTTAAGGGTGGAGTGTAGTCATTAATGTAAAATGCCAATTGCATGATACCAGTTGCGAAAAATACTAATTTGTCCTGATGCAGGGTTTTGAACTGAAATGTCAGTAATTCTTTTCCCCTACAGATATTTGCTGAACCCACTGAATTCCTCCAGCAGTTTCCTTTGCTCCAGGTTTCACCATCTGCAGTCTCTAATGAACCCATGAGATATCATAGAGTCAACAAGCGTAAGAGCACAGAAACAAGTGCAGCTAGTCCATGCCAAGCTGTTATTCTACCTAATCCCAGTGACGTACAGCTGTATCATAGTCCTCCATACCCCTCCCATCCACGTACTTAATGAAAATTGTCTTAAATGTTGCAGTTGAACTCCACATCCACCACTTCTGCTGGCAGCTTCTTCCACATTCTGAGCAAAGAAGTTCCTCCTCAGATTCTCCTTCAATATTTCACCTTTCACCCTTAACGCATGACCTTGAGTTCTAGTCTCACACCGCCTCAGTGGAAAAAGCCAATTGCATTTATCCCATCTATACTTCTCATAACCTTGTATATCTTTATCCAATCGCTCTTCATTTTCCTACACTCCAGGTAATAATGTCCTGATCAATTTACCCTTTCCCTATAACTCATGTCCTCAAGTTCCACCAGCATCGTTGTAAATGTTTTCCCTTTTTCTTTTCCCAAACAAATCATGAAGCTATTTCATCTTTGTCCCTCAAGACAAGACTTGCTCCCACTCCATTTTGGTGATGTTCAGCTGTTTGATGAAGCCACTGAAGGAACTGAACTCACTGCTACAGATGAGGCACTTAATTAATGACAAGAATGTGGACTAATCTTTCTACTACTTATTCAGCAGGCCCACAACATGTGGATTCAAGGTTTTTGAAACCATCCCAAATGCTTTGTTTCAATTTTGTGTAGCTATGGGACAAATATTCTGGAAAAAAACAGCAAGAATATTGCATTTCTATGTTGTACTCCCATTCCAGCATGTAGTTCCATGGCCCATTCTACTGCCAAGATAAGGCAGCTCTCATGTTGCAGGAGCAGCACCTCATGTTCTGTTTGTGTAGCCTCCAACCTGTTGTCATGAACATTGATTCCCCTAACTTCCAGTAATTCCTCCTCTCCCTCTTTTCATGTTTTCCATTCCGCATTCTAGTTTTCCTCACACCCCTTCTCTTCCCCTTACTTGCCTATCACCTCCCTCCAGTACCCCTACTTCTTCCCTTTCTCCCATGGCCCACTCTACTCTCCTATCAGATTTCCCCCATCTTTAGCCCTTTACCTCTTCATCTTTCCCTCCAGGTTCTCACACCATTGCTCCCTCCCTCTCCCAGCCACCTATCACCTGTCAGTTCGTACTCCTTCCCCTTCTCCACCTTATTATTCTGGTATCTTCCCCATTTCTCTCCAATCCTGATGAAAGGTCTTGACCTCTCCATAGGTGCTGCCTGATCTACTGTACTCTTGCAGCAATTCATCTACATTGCTCTGGGTTTCCAGCACTCGCAGAATCTCTTGTGATAACACTTCTTTTCTGAGTTTTGTCGTAGGAAGAGAGTACTAGGTAGACAGAGCAAAGCACACAAAATGCGGGAAGAACTCTGCAGGTCTGGCAGCATCTATAGAGAGGAATAAACTGTTAATGTTTCGGGCCAAGACCCTACAAAGGGAATTTCTGTGCATTCACATGTTGCAATACCCTCATAATGCTCTATCTGGCTATCACTAATCAAGAACTTATCAACCTCTGCTTTAAAACCAATGGCATGGTCTCCACAGCCATCTGTGCCAATGAATTCCATAGATTTACCATTCTTTTGTTAAATAAGTTCCTCTTCATCTCCGTTCCAAAGGGATGTGAGCTCTTCCCTCTGGCAAAAAGTCCTTCAATATAGGAAACATGCTTTCCACATCCATTCTATGTAGACTTTTCAATATTTTATCAAGTTTAATTGCCATTCAACCATACCTGAATGCCCATGAATACAGCCAAACAAAGCAGTTGACTCCCGGAGTCAAGTTGAAAAACACAGTACCCACAGTCATACACAGCACAATGTACATATAGCACATATAAGATAGCGGTAAACATTCAGTCATACAAAAAATATAACATGGCCCAAGTCCTTGAGTCCATGGATGTTGTCAGCAAGGACAAGCTCTCTGCAGTCTGCAGGTGAACACAATTCAGCCTGTCTACCACAAAGGAACACTGGAGAGCAGCTCTGACAGGGAAGGACAGATGAACACAATCCGACATGGAACCCATGCCACACTGCCTCCTGGCCAGCTTCACGAGCTGACACTGTGGCACAAGGCCTAGTCACCACTAAAGTCAAGGACACACAGTTCCCCTGCCATCAGTCTCGCCAATAAATCAGTGAACCAGATTTGCAATATTCTACATTATCATGGTCTACCAGGGTCTTGTGATCACAAGAAAAATATCCAAGTTAAACACTTGTTGTCAGACTGCACACCACTTTCACACATCGACTCTGATGCCTTTCTCTAGCAGGCAGCAACATTGTCTGCACCAGCTCCAGCTCCTGCAGCTCCTCTGCTATCGAACAACTCGCTGATGGGGCAGATCTGCAGTAATTGAAGCTCCTAATATCCAGCAGTGTCTTGCAATTGTAAAAAATGACATTTAAAAAGGACAACACCACTGGTTGGTCCCGCAAAGGCAGCTGTGTCCAAGCGTTCCGCCATCTTACCGTAAGTCTTTAATGTTGGTAGGTTTCAGTGAGATCACCCCTCATTCTTTTAAACGCCAACACATACATGTCCAGAGCCATCAAATATATTTACAGCTTCATTCCCAGGATCTTTCTGAAGAATTTTAGATGGCTTTAGATATTTCAAAATGGACAGGGAAGTAGGCAAAAAAGTTGGAGACGTGGCACTGCTGATCAGAGATAGTGTCACAGCTGCAGAAAAGGAGGAAGCCATGGAGGGATTGTTTACTGAGTCTCTGTAGGTGGAAGTTAGAAACAGGAAGGGGTCAATAACTCTACTGGGAGTTTTTATAGGCCAACCAATGGTAACAGAGACATCGAGGAGCAGATAGGAAGACAGATTCTGGAAAGGTGTAATAATAACAGGGTCGTGGTGGAGGGAGATTTTAATTTCCAAATATTGATTGGTATCTTCATAGAGCAAGGGGTTTAGATGGGGTGGAGTTTGTTATGTGTGTTCATGAATGTTTCCTGTTAAAATATGCAGATAAGCCTACAAGAGGAGAGGCTACATTTGACCTGGTATTGGGAAATGATATCAGGTCTCTCAGTGAGAGACCACTTTGGAGATGACGATCAAAATTACCATAGCATTGGAGAATGATAGGAACAGACAAGTTAGGAAGGGGTTAATTGGAGTAAGGGTAAACATGAAGCTATCCGGCAGGAACTTGGAAGCATAAATTAGGAACAGATGTTCTCAGGGCAATGTACAGCAGAAATGTGGCAAATATTCAGGGGGTATTTGCATGGCGTTCTCCATAGGTATGTTCCAATGAGACAGGAAAAGGGTGGTAGGGTAGAGGAACTGTGGAATACAAAGGCAGTCGAAAATCTAGTCAAGAAAAGAAAAACATACGAAAGGTTCGAAAAACTAGGTAAAGATAGAGATCTAGAAAATTATAAGGCTAGCAGAAAGAAGCTTAACGATGAAATTAGGAGAGCCAGAAGGGGCTATGAGAAAGTCTTGGTGAACAGGATTAAGGAAAACGCCAAGGCATTCCATAAATATGTGAAGAACAAGGGGATAAGAAATGAGAGAATAGGACCAATCATGTGCGGCAATGTGTGTGGAACCAGAGGAGGTAATGGAGGTACTTAATGAATACTTTGTTTCAGTACTCACTACAGAAAATGACCTCAGTGATTGTCGGGATGACTTACAGTGGACTGAAAAGCTTGAACATATAGGCGCTAAGAGGGAGGATGTGCTGGAGCTTTTGGAAAGTATCAATTTGGATAAGTCACCGGGACCAGACCAGGTATAACCCAGGCTGCTGTGGGAAGCGAGAGAGGGGATTGCTGAGCATCTGGAAATGATCTTTGCATCATCAATGGGGACTGGATAGGTTCCAAAGGATTGAAGGGTTGCAGATGTTGTTCCCTTATTCAAGAAAGTGAGTAGAGATAGCCCAGGAAATTATAGACCAGTGAGTAATTAAGTTGATGAAGAAGATCCTGAGAGGCAGGATTTATGAAAATTTGGAGAGGCATAATATAATTAGGAATAGTCAGCATGGCTTTGTCAAAGGCTGATCGTGCCCTACAAGCCTGATTGAATGTTTTCAGGATGTGACTAAACACATTGATGAAGGAAGAGCAGTAGATGTAGTGTATATGGATTTCAGCAAGGCATTTAATAAGATACCCAATTCAAGGCTTATTGAGAAAGTAAGGAGGCATGGGATCTGAGGGGAAATTGCTTTGTGGATCCAGAACTAGCTTGCACACAGAAGGCAAAGAGTGGTTGTAGACAGGTCATATTCTGCATGGAGGTTGGTGACCAGTGGAGTGCCTCAGGGATCTGTTCTGGGACCCCTTCTCTTTGTGACTTTTATAAATGACCTAGATGAGGAAGTGGAGGCATGGATTAGTAAATTTGCTGATGACACAAAGGTTGGGGGTGTTATAGATAGTGTGAAGGGCTGACAGAGGTTACAGCGGGACATCAAGAGGATGCAAAACTGGGCTGAGAAGTGTTATTGGAGTTCAATCCCGATAAGTGTGAGGTGGTTATTTTTGGTAGGTCAAATATGATGACAGAATATAGCATTAATGGTAAGTCTTTTGGCAGTGTGGAGGATCAGAGGGATTTTAGGGTCCGAGTCCAGAGGATACTCAAAGCTGCTGCGCAGGTTGACTGTGTGGTTAAGAAGGCATACGGTGCATTGGCCTTCATCAATCGTGGGATTGAGTTGAAGAGCCGATGGGTAATGTTACAACTATGTAGGACTCAGGGCAGACCCCACTTGGAGTACTGTGCTCAGTTCTGGTCACCTCACTACAGGAAGTGATGTGGGTGCAGAGGAGATTTACAAGGATGTTGCCTGGATTGGGGAGCATGCCTTATGAGAATAGGTTGAGTGAACTTGGCCTTTTCTCCTTAGAGCGACATAGGATGAGAAGTGACCTGATAGAGGTGTATAAGATGATGAGAGTAATTGATCATGTGGATAGTCAGAGGCTTTTTCCCGAGGCTGAAATGGCTAATGTCAGAGGACGCAGTTTTAAGGTGCTTGGAAGTAGGTGCAGAGGAGATGCTAGGGGTAAGTTTTTTATGCAGAGTGTGGCGAATGCATGGAATGGGCTGCCAGTGACAGTGGTGGAGGTGGATACGATAGGATCTTTTAAGAGGCTCCTGAACAGGTACATGGAGCTTAGAAAAACAGAGGGTGATGGGTAACCCGAGGTAATTTCTGAAGTAAGTACATCTCTGGCACACATTGTGGGTCAAAGGGCCTGTATTGTGCTGTAGATTTCCTATGTTTCTATGTTTCTAAGTTTAACTTCATCTGGACCCTTTCCAATACCAGACATCTTTTCTGAGATAAGGGGCCAAAAATTGCTCAGAATACTCCAAAATCAGTCTAACCAATACAAAGCCTTAGCATTACATCATTCCTTTTATACAACAGTGCTCTCGAAATGAATACGAACAATGCATTTGCCTTCCTCGCCACTGACTCAATCTGCAAGTTAACCTTTAGGGAATCCTGCACAGGCACTCCCAAATCACTTTGTATCTCTGATTTCTGGATTTTCTTTCCTTTATTGGAAGAGAGTAACAAACAGACAGAGTGTGGAGTGTCTGTGTTCATAAGCAACATACTCATAATGCACTATCTGCCTTGGTGCATTGCTGAAAATATCAAACGTTATCTCTTCATTCTTCTCTGCTTGCTAAGAACTTATTAAAGATCTATTAAAAGCACTCTCAATTTCACAAAATCCTTTGGTTTGGCATGCATGTACGCCTGACATTTTTAACCTCCCGTAGAACCTGGAAGAATCAACCTTCAGCTAAAGTGAAGAGAATAGTTTTGGTTCTGAGGAATCCGTGGAGAACGAGCCATCTGTGCAGGCCTGAAGCTTGTTAAGCTCAGCCAACGCATTGATTGGTGTCACAGGTACAATCTAATTATTGCTTTGGTTGTAGCTATTTGTCATATGCCCAAATTTATGAGAAGAGTACAGAGTTGTACCAAGTGATAATGTGCTTAAAGAAGCACAAATTAACAGTAAATTAAGCAAATTCTTTTAATGCATAAAGAAATTAGTCTCCTTAGAGGAGAAGCTAGTTGGAGAGTGAACAGAAGCTGAAAGACTGTGGGGACACTAAAGACTGCAGATACTGGAATCTGGAACAAAATCAAGCTACTGGAAGATTCTCAAAGTTGAGTGACAAATTGGAGTTTATTGTAATCTGTGCAAGTACATGTCTGCACAGGTGCAATGAAAATCTTTCTTGCAGCAGCATCACAGGCAGAGACACAACATTCACAAGATAAACTCAAATTAGATATAAATTATACACATTTTTTACAAGAAATAGCACAATTAGATTAGATTATGAGGACACTCAGTCCTCGTTTATTGTCATTTAGTAATGCATGCTTTAAGAAATGATACAATATTCCTCCAGAGTGATATCACAAAAAAAACAGGACAAACCAAAGACTAACATTGACAAGACCACATCATTATAACATATAGTTACAACAGTGCAAAGCAATACCATAATTTGATAAAGAGCAGACCATGGGCACAGTAAAAAAAAAGTCTCTAAGTTCCGATGGACTCCTGATAGTCCCGATAGCAGGTGGCAGAAGGGAGAAACTCTCCCTGCCATAAACCTCCAGGCTCCGACAACTGCCCTGACCACAACCGACTCTGAGTCCATCCGAAAACTTCGAGCCTCTGACCAGCCCTTTGACACTGAGCTCCGAGCACCATCTCTGCCAAGCGCTTCGACCCTGCCCCTGCCGGCGAGCAAAATTGGGCACCACAGAGGCATAGAAATTAGCGTGATACTATTACAGCTCAGGGTATTGCAGTTCAGAGTTTAATTGTGGCGTTCTCTCAAAGAAGCTTGTACTTCCTTCCTGTGGAATGCATGGGTTTGTTCTGGTTGCTCTGGTTTGCTCCCACAGACCAAAGACATACCAAGTCAGTTAATTGCTCTTTATAAGTTGTCCCGTGATTAGCTTGGGGTCAATTGGGTTTGTTGGAGGTTGCTGGGCAGCATAGTTTTAAAGGCCAGAAGGGCCTTTTCCATGCGGTATCTCTAAATAAATGAATGAAAATAAAATATGATTAGTTTTATCACTTTGCACTGAAATGGATTTTTTTAAATATTTTATTTTCATTGCTAAATTGTGGTGATTATTCATATACAAATCATAAACACGAGAAATTTTGCAGTTGCTGGATATCCAAAGCAACACACACAAAATATTGCAGGAATTACAGTACTCTCAATGTTAAAAAAAAACAGCTTTCTCTTTCAACACAAAACAAACTCCAGGAAGAAGTCAGAAGATCAGACAACATCCGTGGACAGTTGATGTTTTGTGTTGAGAACTCACATCAGGACTGGGCTAGATGAGGGGACTTCAATAAGAATATCAACTGCCCATTTCCCTCCACACATGTTGCCTGACTTGCTGAGTTCCTTCAACATCCAGCAGTCTGTGTTACGTTGAAAGTTAGTGCTGTTCTTTTGAGGCTGAGGGCAGACCATGCAAGTTCCATTATAGATACGTGAAGCCAAGTTCTTCCTTATTAGCATTCCTTTTATCCTGACAAATTCCAACTTTCCTATCTTAAGACCATAAGACCATAAGATATAGGAGCAAAAGTAGGCCATTCTGCGCACCAAGTCTGCTCCGCCATTCATTCATGGGCTGATCTAATTCTTCCAGTCACCCCACTCCCCTGCCTTCACTCCATTCCCTTTAATGCCCTGGCTAATCAAGAACCTATCAACTTCTGCTTTAAAAGACTTGGCCTCCACAGCTGCTCATGGCAAAAAATTCCATAGATTTACCACCCTCTAATTTCTCCGCATCCCAATTCTAAATGGACATCCTTCAATCATGAAGTCGTGCCCTCTTGTCCTAGACTCCCCTACCATGGGGAATAACTTTGCCGTATCTAATCTGTTCAGGCCTTTTAACATTCAGAATGTGTCTATGAGATCCCCCGTCATTCTCCTGAACTCCAGGGAATACAGCGCAAGAGCTTCCTCATATGGTAACCCTTTCATTCCTGGAATCATTCTCAATGTGATCTATTTCTGAATTAGGGCAAATACAATCGCTTCCCTAGTTCCAGATTCAGAATTAGGTTTATCCTCATAGACGTACAGCTTGAAAATTATTGTTTTGTGGCAGCTGTATAGTGCAATTCATAAAACTTACTATAAGTTGCAAACTAAATGAATAGTCCAAAAAAGGCACCATGAAATAGTGTTGAAGTAGTATTATCAAATGGTGTGAGAACAACCACCTAAATCTCAACATGGACAAAAAAAAAACAGACAATAGTGGACTTCAGGAAGAACATGTCAACCACTCACATCAATAGCTCTGCTGTGAAGAACACAAATTTCCCTGGTGTGCACATGACTGACAGTCTAAACTGGACCCACAACACCTACTCACTAGTCAAGAACCAAATGCCTTGCTGAAATCCATATACACTACATCTACTGCTCTTCCTTCATCAATATGTTTAGTCACATCTTCAAAAAATTCAATCGGGCTCGTAAGGCACGACCTGCCCTTGACAAAGCCATGCTGTCTATTGCTAATCATATTATGACTCTCCAAATGTTCATAAATCCTGCCTCTCAGGATCTTCTCCATCAACTTAATTAAGACTCACTGGTCTATAATTTCCTGGGCTATCTCTTCTCACTTTCTTGAATAAGGCAACAACATCTGCAACCGTCCAATCCTCCAGAACTTCTCCTGTCCCCATTGATAATGCAAAGATCATTGCCAGATGCTCAGCAATCTCTTCCCTCCCTACCCACAGTAGACTGTGGTATATCTCATCTGGTCCCATCTTGTTGCTTTCCAAAACCTCCAGCACATCCTCTTTCTTAATGTCTATATGCTAAAGCTTTTCAGTCCGCTGTAAATCATCCCTATAATCGCCGAGGTCTTCTTCCATAGTGAATACTGAAGCAAAGTATTCATTAAGTACCTCTGCTACCTCCTCTGGTTCCATACACACTTTTCCACTGTCACACTTGATTGGTCCTATACTTCCACATCTTATCCTCTTGCTGTTCACATGCTTGTAGAATGCCTTGGGGTTTTCCTTAATCCTGCTCATCAAGGCATTCTCATGGCTCCTTCTGGCTCTTCTAATTTCATTCTTAAGTTCCTTTCTGCTAGCCTTATCATTCTCCAGATCTCTATCATTACTTAGTTTTTTGAACCTTTCATAAGCTTATCTTTCCTTAGCTAGATTTTCAACTGCCTTTGTACACCACGGTTCCTATACCCTAGCCCTTTCCCTGTCTCATTGGAATGTATCTATGCAGAATGCCTTGCAAATATCCCCTGAACATTTGCCACATTTCTGCCATACATTTCCCTGAGAACATCTGTTCACAATTTATACTTCCAAGTTCTGTCTGATAGCTTCATATTTACCCTTACTCCAATTAACCCCTTCCTAACTTGTCTGTTCCTATCCTTCTCTGATACTATGGTAAAGGAGATAGAATTATGATCACTATCTCCAAAATGCTCTCCCACTGAGAGATCTGATACCTGACCAGGTTCATTTCCCAATACCAGGTCAAGTGCAGCCTCTCCTCTTGTAGGCTTATCTACATATTTTGATAGGAAACCTTCCTGAACACACCTAACAAACTCCACCCCATCTAAATCCCTTGCTCTATGAAGATGCAAATCAATATTTGGAAATTAAAATCTCCCACTACCACGACCCTGTTATTATTGCACCTTTCCAGAATCTGTCTCCCTACCTGCTCCTCGATGTTTTTGTTACTATTAGGAAGGCTATAAAAAACACCTAGTAGAGTTCTTGACCCCTTCCTGTTCCTAACTTCCAGTGCCACGCCCTCACCTCTTTTGCGTCCCTCCCTGTCCTTTCTGAAACATCGAAAGCCTGGCACCTTAAGCAACTGCTCCTGACCTTGAGCCATCCAAGTCTCTGTAATGGCCACTGCATCATAGCTTCAAGTACTGATCCACGCTCTAAGCTCATCCTATTTGTTCACAATACTCCTTGCATTAAAATAGACACATCTCAAACTGTCCATCTGAGTGCGTCCCTTCTCTATCACCTGCCTATCCTCCCTCACACACTATCTCCAAGCTTCTCTGTTTCTGAGTCAACCACCTCTTCCCCAGTCTCTTCAGTTCGGTTCCCACCCTCCAACAATTCTAGTTTAAACTCTCCCCAATAGACTTAGCAAATCTCCCTGCCAGGATATTGGTCCCCCTCAGATTCAAGTGCAACCTGTCCTTTTTGTATAGGTCACACCTGCCCCAAAAGATGTCCCAACGGTCCAGAAATCTGAATCCCTGTTCCCTGCTCCAATCCCTCAGCCACACATTTATCCTCCACCTCACTCTATTCCTATACTGACTGTCGTGTGGCATAGGCAGCAATCCTGAGATTACCACCTTTGAGGTTCTGTTTCTCAGCTTCTTTCCTAACTCCCTGTAGTCTGTTTTCAGCACTTCCTCCCTTTTCCTACCTATGTCGTTGCTACCAATATGTACCACGACCTCTGGCTGTTCCCCTTCCCACTTCAGGATATCATGGACGCGATCAGAAACATCCCGGACCCTCGGCACCTGTGAAGCAAACTACCATCCATGTTTCTTTTCTTCGTCCACAGAATCACCCGTCTGCCCCCCGAGCTATAGAGTCCCCTGTCACGCTGTCACCCTCCTCCTTTCCCTACCCTTCTGAGCCACAGGGCCGGACACTGTTGCTTCCCCCGGGCAGGCCATCCCCACCAACAGTACTCAAACAGGATTAGATTAGATTAGATTATGAGGACACTCAGTCCTCGTTTATTGTCATTTAGAAACGCATGCATTAAAAATGATGCAATGGTCCTCCAGAAAGATATTCAGAAACACAGGACAAACCAGGATTAAACTGACAAAACCACATCATTATAACATATAGTTACAACAGTGCAAAGCAATACTGTAATTTGATAAAGAGCAGGCCATGGGCACAGTAAAAAAAGTCTCAAGTCCCGATAGCCCCATCATCTCATGCAAATGGAAGTGCCGCAAACATGTCGATGCATTGGAAGCACCTGACTGCGGCCAACTCTGAGTCTGCCGGAAAACTTCGAGCCTCTGACCAGCCCTCCGGCACCGAGCACCGAGCACCATCTCTGCCGAGCGCTTCGATCCCGCCCCGGCTGCCGAGCAACAAGCAAATCCGAGGACTCGGGCCCTTCCCCTCCGGAGATTCGGGATCACACAGTAGCAGCGGCAGTGAAACAGGCATTTCAGAATTTTCACCAGATGTTCCTCCGTGCTCTCACGTCTGTCTCCATCAAATCAGAATTGTGCACGGCACCCTACTTGACAGATAACAGTTATCATTCACCGGAGTGGCCACTGCAAGCTGCATCGTACAGCCATCTTCTCCTCCCTCTTATTGTACTTATTGTTAAGGGGTGCAGCCACAGGGGTACTCTCTAGTAGCTGACTCTTGCCCTTCCCGCTCTTAACTGTTACCCACTTATCTCCCAAGGCCCCGGTGTGACTATTTACCTATAGCTCCTCTCTGTCGCCTCCTCACTTTCCCTGACCAGACAAATGTCATCGAGCTGGATCTCCAGTTCCCTAACTTGGTCCCTAAGGAGTTGCAGCTCGATGCACCTGGTGCAGATGTGGCTGTCCGGGAGGTGGGAATCTCCCAGACATCCCACATCTGACAACCAGTACAGAACATCGGCCTGGCAGACATACTTCCTTTCCCTCACAAGTAGCTTACCTCGCCTCAAACCGTTATCGACGAAGACCCGTTGAGACAAAGCCCTTCTACTCTGTCTCCCTCTACTCCGTCATCCACTCCTCCAATGCCCTCTCTGTAAAGCTGTCTTTTTTTAAATACTTCCCACTGGTTTAACTCATTGACATCCATGTGCTTGTGCAGTCGTGCCTCGATCTTCAGGGTCTTCCCTCCCCCCCCCATTTGTGATATTTACTGAGAGTATTGCAGACAAAGACCCCAAAGCATTGTTGAGGATCCCTACCACCCATCTTTGACCCACTACCGTCAGGAAGGAGGTACAGAAGTATCAGGACTGGGACTGTCAGACTGGGTAATAGGTTCTTCCCTCAGTCTGTGAGACTAATGAATACCCTGCCACCACCAAGGTCTAATTACCAGGACAGTAAGCTGTTTATTGTACTGATTACTGTTTAAATGTGCTGTGTTCATTTTCAATTAAATTTTATTAACTTACTTATAGAATAACATTTTGGTTTATGTGCTGTGTGTGATATATGTTGTGTGGGTGCAGCATGCTCCAGAGGAACATTGTTTTGTTTGCTCGTATACGTGTACAGTCAGATGACAACAAATCTGAACTTGAACTTCATGTCCCATTCAGAAATCTGATGGGAGAGGAGAAGAAGCTGTTCCTAAAACACTGAGTGTGAGACTTCGGGCTTCTGTACTTCCTTCCCAATGGTTTATTTTCCTTATGTTTTGATATTTTCTCAGAATTTTTGGGAACACAAGGATCGCTGGAAAGGCTAGCAACTTCCAGCACTTGTGGTGACCATATTTCCACATTGTTACTCCAGAGGAGGTTCCAAGATTTAGATTCGGTGTACATCCAGAACTAGATTAATTGGTTCTGCACAACGTCACGGGCTGGAGGGCCTGTTCTTGTGTGGTAATGCTCTGTGTATATTCCATACTAACATTTTTCAGATTCAGGACGATGTGATGGAGCAGATGGAGTGTTGACTCTAGATAAATCCTGCCCTTTCATTTTCACTGGTGCAGATTTCCAGTCTTAGGAGTTGCTATAAAACAATGTATTGTTTGTTTGTGCTGTCTGTCTTGTTTGACTTCTCTTTCCCATTCTGACATGCCAGTCCATAGACTCCTCTACTGCCATAATGAGGCCAAAATCAGGTTGGAGGATTAACAACTCATATTTTGCCTGGGTCCAACTTCTTCAACTTGATGGCATGAACATCAATTTTTCTAACTTCTGGTCATCAATCCCTTCTTCCCTTGCACCCCACTATTTTCCATTCCCCATTTTGTTTACTCTCACACTTCTTCTCTTCATCTGCCTATCCTCTCCTTCTGATGCCCTTTCTCCTTCCCTTTCTCCCATGGTTCACTCTCCTCTCCTATCAGATTCTTTCTTTTTCTGCCCTTTACCTTTCCACCTCTCAGCTCCCAGATTTTTACTTCTCCCTCAATCCCCAACTAAATGACCTTCCCCCATCACGTTGCAATGGAAGACCATGACTTCTGTTCCTTGTCAGACTCTTCGTTTTCCACAGCATGTTGCAGAACCACCTTCCTGGCCATTGTATCTCACTGTGGATCTCATCACCCAGTCTATTGTAGTTGACTTGGCATGCTAGGACAAACATGTTCTTATCTCACCTGGTGTACCCTGGCTACCGAAGTGGTGTATCAAGGTATGGCTGCTCTCCCATGCAAACAGCTACTTGGAGCCGCAGGAGAGAACTATGTGTCTGGTAGGGACCAAAGATGAGTGAGCTGCCCAGAATGGACAGCAGAATCTCCTTCACCGGAGGTGCTCCCCCTCCATTAAGAACCCATCGTACTGTGTATTTAGCATCTGTGGCATCTTGATGCACTAGATTGCTGGTGTCTTGCATTTAGGGCAGCAAGGAAGGTTCTCCATCTCTGACTTTGCAGTTATTTGTGCAAGCTTGCTAGTGTTGACGTGGTTCATACATTTCAGAAAGCAATTTTATTCTTGGTCTTGGTGCTTTCAAGGCTTCCTTCATCATGCCAGTAGTTTCCTCGCGGTTTTCACTACTGTCAGTCTTGCAAGTCCTAGGTAGAGACTCAGGAATACTGTCACACACAGATATAGAAGGAATTTTCATTGTTTCTGTTTTAAAAAAAAAGTTTGTCAGCAAGAGTTGTTAGCCCTGAGTTGAACCACCAAACCTGGAGGGCTGGTGGACCACTCTTAGTCTGGCCTCTACCCCTTGATCTATTTGGCATGCGTAACCCTACCAAAGGTAATTCTGCCAAGAGTCAAAGCAAAGCCCTGACTCCAGCCAACGTAGCTCTCCGGGTCATTGAGACATACACTCGGCCAAACCCAACGACAAGGTTGTGGTCGTCTTGGAGGACGCCGTCCGGAGACTTTGATTCAACTGTTGGTGTAGAGTCTTCATGTACTGAGTGTTACTGAATTTACAAGCAGTGCTCCAGTTTCCTTCCACATCTGAACAGAACGCTGGGTGGTTAATTGGTTGCTGTAATTTACGTCATAGTGTAGGTTAATGACCAGGATAACAAAACAGGAGATCAGGACTAGTGTCAGAAAACCAGTTGCAGAGGCACAGCAAGATAAGGGGAAGGTTACTGGGTCCCAGTATAGATACAGTGGATCTCAAAAGGTTCATCCCTTACAGTTAGAACACAATTATCAAAGACAGTTTTTTTCTAAAAACCTGAACCCTGTTTTCTGATGCTGTTCAGTTTTCCCACCTACCAGATTTAAAATCTGGGGTTTGTTCAGTAGGGTCTGTGTAAGCACAATGTGACATTGTGGGGCTGCTGGAAGAGTCACTATCTGCATAAAACCATAAAACATTGGAGCAGAATTAAATCATTTGGCCCATCAAGCCAGCTCTGCAATTCTATCTTGGCTGATTTATTATCTCTCTCAACTCCATTCTCCTGCCTTCTCCCTGTAACCCCTGTGGACCTTTCGAATCAAGAACCTATCAACTTTCGCTTCAAAGACTTGAACTCCACCGCCATCTTTGGCAATGAATTCCACAGATTCACCACCTTCTGGCGAAAGAAATTCTTCCTCATCTCTGTTCTAAAGGGAATTCCTTCTATTCTGAGTCCACGCCCTCTGGTCCTAGAGTCTCCCAGTATACAAAATATCCTCCCCATATCCGTTTTTAATATTTGATAGGTTTCAGTGAGATCCCCCCTCATTCTTCTCAACTCCAGCAAGTACAGTCCCCAGTGACCCAAGTTTAGATGTCCTTTGGCACTGCCCGTGTGGAGTTTGCACGTTTCCTCCCACTGTTCAAGTTTCTTCCTATGGGTTGGGGTGTTAGTTGGTTACTGTATAATTCCTCCTGGAGGCAGTAAGCAGGAACAGTTAGATAATGGAGGGGTATGGACCTTGTACAGGTAGATACGCGGTTTAAATGGTATCATACTCAGTACAAACATTGTGGGCTGAAGGGCCAGTACCTCTGCTGTACTCTTCTATGTTTGACATGGAGGTGGGGACAAAATTTAAAGCACAAGCGATCTGCCAGTGCTGGAAATCCAGTGCAATACGTACAATATGCAAGAATAACACAGTAGGTCAGGTAGCACCTATGGAGGGGAATAAACAGGCAATGTTTTTCGCCAAGACCCTTTCCAAAAGAAAAGGAGAAGAAGCCAGAATAAGAAGGTTAAACAAAATTTAGATTTTTTTTGAATTATCACAATACAGGCCCTTCTGGACCATTGAGCCTGCACAACCCAATTATAGCCATGTGACCAATTAACCTACTAATTATCCAATTGACCTATCTTTGGAACGTGGGAGGAACTTGGAGCACCTGGAGGATATCTTTGCAGTCACAGGGAGAATGGACATACTCCTAAAAGATAGTGGCAAAGTTGAATCCTGATCAGTCTTCACTTGCGCTGTAATAGTATTACGCTAACTACTATGCTGCCATGCCGGGAATTATTGGGAATGTGGAGAGAAAAAAAGGCTACCATAAAATTAGTGAGTGACTGGGATTCTTGGTGAGCTGGCACAGTCTCGATGGGCTGTGCTGTTTTACATCATAAGGAAACATGGAAAGATCATGCTGGATCTTTTGTCATCCAATTTCCTTCCTTACTATCATAGTAAATCAGCACATCAACCATTGCATCCTCAGTTACAGCATTTAATGTGGGCTGCAACAACGGTCTGAACTGTATCATCAGTGCATTGTGCTGGTAGGAAGACAAAGAGAGAGCTGTTCCTGGAGGTAAGCCACACTGCATCAGTGATAAGCTCATGTCAAGGGAAATTCTCCCTAATGTTCACTGCAGAAATAATAGATAATGATGCTGCTTTCATACAGATCCATGAGACTTTATTGTTTGGCAGTGGGGGTTCTGACCTTCCATTTGACTCTGCAGAAAAATAGATAGAAGAAACAACACAATAGAAACAATTTTGGTTTTAATGTGCAAAAACATCCAGAGTTTGATTTGAATTACTCAGTTGGATGGACTGTAATGTGCTGAAGTTTAGATGAACATCAGTGGAATAGGATGGGTGGAATCATAAACCCGAGAGATTCTGCATTCCCTTTCCAGTCTGTCAGTCCATGGCCTCCTCTTGAGGCCACCCTCAGTTTGGAGAAGCAACAGCTTATATTCTGTCTGGATAGCCTCCAATCTGATGTCTCTTACCTTGTCCCACCTGCCTGCCACCTCCCGTTGGGACCCCTCTTCCTTCCCTTTCTCCTGTGGTTCACTCTCCTCTTCTGTCAGGTTCCTTCCTCTCCAGCCATTTATTTTTCCTACACAGCTGGCTTCACCTGTCGCCTTCTAATTACCCTCCTTCCCCTCCATCCACATTTTTTACTCTGGAGTCTTCCCCCTTCCTTTTGAGTCCTGAAAAAGGGCTTGGCCTGAATTGCCGACTGTTTATTCTTCTTCATAGATGCTGCCTGACCTGTTGAGTTCCTCTCGCATTTTGCGTGTGTTGCTCTGGATTTCCAGCATCTGCAGACTTCTTTGTGTCTTTGAGATTCTGCAGATACTGGAAATCCAGAGCAACACAGTCTTGGCCTGAAACGTTGACTGTTTATTCATTCCCATAAATTCTGCCTGATCTGCCGAGCCCGAGTTCCTTTCAGCATTTTGTATGTGTTTCTCAAGATGTGTTGAATGTTCATTCCTTTATAAACCAACGCAATGAATTTTAAAATCCTCATCCACTTTTCCCATCCTGTTCACATGATAAACTGTAACCCCTTCCAGCCTTGTAACCCACATCCTTCATCCGAGGACAACCCAACATCAAAATTCATCTTTAATATGGCTTCTATGGGCAGCATGGTAGCATAGGGGTTAGTGCAATGCTTTACAACGCTAGGTATAAGATTGGGGTTCAATTCCCACTGTTGTTTGTAAGGAGTTTGTACTTCCTCCCTGTGACCATGTGGGTCCTCTGGATGCTCTTGTTTCCTCCAACATTCTAAGGACTATGGGTTAGATTTAGTATAGAAACATAGAAACATAGAAAATAGGTGCAGGAGTAGGCCATTCGGCCCTTCGAGCCTGCACCGCCATTTATTATGATCATGGCTGATCATCCAACTCAGAACCCAGCCTTCCCTCCATACCCCCTGACCCCTGTAGCCACAAGGGCCATATCTAACTTCCTTTTAAACATAGCTAATGAACTGGCCTCAACAGTTTGCTGTGGCAGAGAATTCCACAGATTCACCACTCTCTGTGTGAAGAAGTTTTTCCTAACCTCGGTCCTAAAAGGCTTCCCCTCTATCCTCAAACTGTGACCCCTCGTTCTAGACCTCCCCAACATCGGGAACAATCTTCCTGCATCTAGCCTGTCCAATCCCTTTAGGATCTTATACGTTTCAATCAGATCCCCCCTCAATCTTCTAAATTCCAACGAGTACAAGCCCAGTTCATCCAGTCTTTCTTCATATGAAAGACCTGCCATCCCAGGAATCAATCTGGTGAACCTTCTTTGTACTCCCTCTATGGCAAAGATGTCTTTCCTCAGATTAGGGGACCAAAACTGCACACAATACTCCAGGTGTGGTCTCACCAAGGCCTTGTACAACTGCAGTAGTACCTCCCTGCTCCTGTACTCGAATCCTCTCGCTATAAATGCCAGCATACCGTTCGCCTTTTTCACCGCCTGCTGTACCTGCATGCCCACTTTCAATGACTGGTGTATAATGACACCCAGGTCTCGTTGCACCTCCCCTTTTCCTAATCGGCCACCATTCAGATAATAATCTGTTTTCCTATTTTTGCCACCAAAGTGGATAACTTCACATTTATCCACATTAAATTGCATCTGCCATGAGTTTGCCCACTCACCCAACCTATCCAAGTCACCCTGCATCCTCTTAGCATCCTCCTCACTGCTAACACTGCCACCCAGCTTCGTGTCATCCGCAAACTTGGAGATGCTGCATTTAATTCCCTCATCCAAGTCATTAATATATATTGTAAACAACTGGGGTCCCAGCACTGAGCCTTGCGGTACCCCACTAGTCACCGCCTGCCATTCTGAAAAGGTCCCGTTTATTCCCACTCTTTGTTTCCTGTCTGCTAACCAATTCTCCACCCACACCAATACCTTACCCCCAATACCGTGTGCTTTAAGTTTGCACACTAATCTCCTATGTGGGACCTTGTCAAAAGCCTTTTGAAAATCCAAATATACCACATCCACTGGTTCTCCCCTATCCACTCTACTAGTTACATCCTCAAAAAATTCTATGAGATTCGTCAGACATGATTTTCCTTTCACAAATCCATGCTGACTTTGTCCGATCATTTCACCGCTTTCCAAATGTGCTGTTATCACATCCTTGATAACTGACTCCAGCAGTTTCCCCACCACCGACGTTAGGCTAACCGGCCTATAATTCCCCGGTTTCTCTCTCCCTCCTTTTTTAAAAAGTGGGGTTACATTAGCCACCCTCCAATCCTCAGGAACTAGTCCAGAATCTAACGAGTTTTGAAAAATTATCACTAATGCATCCACTATTTCTTGGGCCACTTCCTTAAGCACTCTGGGATGCAGACCATCTGGCCCTGGGGATTTATCTGCCTTCAATCCCTTCAATTTACCTAACACCACTTCCCTACTAACATGTATGTTGTGGACATACTCATATGGTGCCAGAAGTGTGGTGACCTTTGTGAGCTGCCAAGCACAATCCTTGCTAATTTGATTTGACACAAACACACAATTCACTAGACACTCAGTAGCCACTTTATTAGTATCTCTTGTGCCTAATAAAGTGGCCACTCGGTGTATGTTTGTGGTTTTCTGCTGCTGTAGCCCATCCACTTCAAGGTTCAAAATGTTGTGCATTCAGAGATGCTCTTTGGCACACCATCATTGTAATCCATGGTTATTTGAGTTACTGTCATCTTCCTGTCAGTTTGAACCAGAATTTTTCTTTTTGTTTTACATACCATTTTTTGTAAACTCTAGAGTCTGTTGAGTGTGAAAATCCCAGGGGGTCAGCAATTTCTGGGATACTCAAACCACCCCATCTGGCACCAACAATCTTTCCACGGTCAAAGTCACTTAGATCACATTTTTTTCTCATTCTGATGTTTGGTCTGAACAACAACCGAATCTTCTGACCATGTAGACATACTTTTATGCCTTGAGTTGCTGCCACATGATTGGTATTAGATATTTGCATTAACAAGCAGGTGAACAGGTGTACCTAATAAAGTGGCCATTTAGATTTACTACAAACAAAACTAATCTTAATCTATTCTCCTAATGCATTAGCTGAAAGCAGTCCTGGTGGTGCTTGAAGAGTCTGCAATGAGTGTTAACCAAATAAAATGCTCTCCCACAGAAAGTGCCTGGCTGACATGCTTTAATGCATCAACAATTAAATCTCAGCATGTAGCTTCCCATAACTGATGCTCTGCAAAGCTCATTTTTTTGAATCACTCCCGGATTTAATCCAAGTCAAAATAAATTAAAAACTTCATAGTTTTATCTTTCATTTGTTACATTGAATATATAGACGCCAGGGTCAGACTCTCCCGCAGTTGACCTCTTTAGATGGCTCACAAAAACGTCTATGTTACTTCTTTTACATCTTTTTTTCATCTTATGTATGTGTCTGGGGCTATTAGAGCCTGCTATTTACAGTATGGAGATTGACTGAGTGATCCAGTGTTTTGCTGTCTCCGAGAAGATTTTGGGAAATGAGTGTGTACTCGGACAGTCTCGATGTGATGACACTTTGATTGGGGTTCGAGCTGATGTTTGACTCCACTTCATTGGTTAAAGTTTCCATTCGTCACCAATTCAAGTGCCAAGGAAGATTGAGACATCGAGACAAATGTGGATGACAGGGGAGAGTTCAGTGCCGTTTTCCATCCTTTTGATTACTGCCAGAGAAAGAATCTGTGAGTGACCTGTCACTGTGTGGCTCACTGTGGCAGGCTGGTAGGCCTCTCTTGCTTCATGTGGTGTCCTTCTTTTTCAATTAATGTCAGTGATATGGTTGGATGGTATCGTGGTTCTGCACTTATGGATTTGGACTATTGCATTTATAGACTGTGAACTTTTTCGGACTTCTGGTTTTTATCTTCTGTGTTTTTTTAATCACCTATTCCTTTTGCATTTTGTTGTGCGAGGAGAGGGTGTTTGAGGATTGATATTCTGTTGTGTTTTGCTAGTTATTTGTGTGGGGGAGGGGTTGTTTTGGGGGCAACGTTCTTGAATCATTTTATGTGGGAGAAGGTGGTGTTCGGGGTTGATGATCAGGATGTTCTTATTTATGCAGGGGAGGGCCAATTTGATGTTTCTCTTTGAATGACATCCATGTTCTTTCTTTGTCTCGTGGTTATCAGGCAAAGACAAATTCCAGAGTTGTATAATGATACAAGCTTTGATAATAAATGAACCTTTGAATCTTTGAGCCTTTCAACTTGGTTTCCAATGTAGATATTGTATAACTTAAAAATTATTGTCCATGTTTGTATTTTCTGTATCTATTAAAATAGATACAGAACCCCTGTGGTGGCACTGTAATGTGGTGGTTAGTATAATGTTATCACAGGGCAAGTTATCCAAGTTCAATTCTGGCTGCAGTCTGTAAGGAGTTTGTACTAGTGTCCCAGTGACTGCGTGGTGCTCTGGCTTATTCCCACTTTCCAAAGATGTACGGGTTGGTTAGTAAGTTATTTGTTCATATGGGTGCAATTGGGTGGCATGGGCTCATTGGGTTAGGAGGGCCTGCGAATGTGCTTTATCTCAAAAATATAAAAAAATAAAAATCTAAGAAATGAGTATCTTTTTAACAACTAAATTTGCACTCTGTGCTCTTGCTGTTCACTAATCAGATTTTTTTGAACATAATTCAGTTGAATAATAGAACAAAAGAGCTAGAAATCCTGCAGGAAGAGAACCAGAGCTAATGTTTAGGACATGAGACATTTCAGATTTCAAGTATCTGCAACAGGAGACCATTTGGCCACTTGTAGCTAGTCTGGCCTTTCACAAGATTAAAGATTAACTTTCTTTGTCTCATGGACGTTAAAGCACTGAAACATACAGTGAAATGTGTGGCGTGTATTAAATGAAATAAGCAACGACTTTGCTGGGCAGCCTGCATCTGGCAGCACAATTCCGGCACAAACATAGCATGCCTACAATTTACTAACCCTAACTAGTTTTGTATGCCTTTGGAACGTGGGAGAAAAGGGAACATCTGGAGGAAACTCACATTGTTACGGGGAGAAAGTAAGAAGTTCCTGCATAAACAAAAGTTTTGGACCACAATCTTACAGCTCGGCCTCTCATGTAACTGCACTAACTGTGTCACAACTATGGTGTACATCTCCTAATGCACATCTCAAACCCTGAAGTTTTCTATCTCTAGCAACAGAAAACCACACTTGGTTCCACTCCTGAACCTAATAAAATGGCCACTGAGCGTCTATCTATCTATCAATCAATCTGTCCATCTATCTACCCATCTACTTATCTTGAAAGCATCAAGTTGGATAAGTCACCAGGACCAGATGAGTTGTACCCCAGGCTACTGTGGGAGACGAGGGATAAGATTGCTGAGCCTCTAGTAATGATCTTTGCATCATCAATGGGGATGGCAGAGGTTCCAGAGGATTGGAGGGTTGTGGATTTTGTTGCCTTATTCAAGAAAGGGAGATAGCCCAGGAAATTATAGACCAGTGAGTCTTACTTCAGTGGTTGGTAAGTTGATGGAGAAGATCCTGAGAGGCAGGATTTATGAATTTGCAGAGGTATAATATGATTAGGAATAGTCAGCATGGCTTTGTCAAGGACAGGTCGTGCTTTATGAGACTGATTGAATTTTTTGAGGATGTGACTAAACACATTGATGAAGGTAGAGCAGTAGATGTAGTGCATATGGATTTAGCAAGGCATTTGATAAGGTACCCCATGCAAGGCTTATTGAGAAAGTAAGGAGGCACGGGATCCCAGGAAACATTGCTTTGTGGATCCAGAACTAGTTTGCCCGCAGAAGGCAAAAAGTGGTTGTAGACAGGTCATATTCTGCATGAAAGTCAGTGACCAGCTGTTTGCCTCAGGGATCTTTACAGGGACCTTAACTCATCATGATTTTTATAAATGACCTGGATGTGGAGGGATGGGTTAGTAAGTTTGCTGATGACACAAAGGTTGGGGGTGTTGTGGATCATGTGGAGGGCTGTCAGAGGTTGCAGTGGGACAGCGATATGATGTAAAGCTGGGCAGAGAAGTGGCAGATGGAGTTCAAACCAGATGAGTGTGAAGTGGTTCATTTTGTTTGGTCAAATATGATGGCAGAATATAGTATTAATGGTAAGACTCTTGGCAGTGTGGAGATTCAGAGGGATCTTGGGGTCCGAGTCCATAGGACACTCAAAGCAGCTATGCAGGTTGACTCTGTGGTTAAGAAGGCATATGGTGTATTGGCCTTCATCAATCGTGGAGTTGAATTTAGGAGCTGAGAGGTAATGTTGCAGCTACGTATTTAGGACACTGGTCAGACCCCACGTGGAGTACTGTGCTCAGTTCTGGTTGCCTTACTACAGGAAGGATGTGGAAACCATAGAAAGGGTGCAGAGGAGATTTACAAGGATGTTACCTGGATTGGGGAGCATGCCTTATGAGAATAGGTTGAGTGAACTCGGCCTTTTCTCCTTGGAGCGACGGAGGATGAGAGGTGACCTGATAGAAGTGTATAAGATGTTGAGAGGCATTGATCATGTGTAAAGTCTGAGGCTTTTTCCCAGGGCTGAAATGGCTGCCACAAGAGGGCACAGGTTTAAGGTGATTGGAAGTAGATACACAGGAGATGCCAGGGGTAAGATTTTTTACGCAGAGATTGGTGAGTGCGTGGAATAGGCTGCTGGCAGTGGTGGTGGAGGCGGATACGATAGGGTCTTTTAAGAGACTTTTGGATAGGTACATGGAGCTTAGAAAGATAGAGGACCATGGGTAACGCTAATAATTTCTAAGGTAGGGACATGTTTGGCACAACTTTATGGGCCGAAGGGCCTGTATTGTGCTGTAGGTTTTCTATGCTTCTATGGTTCTATCTATTTGACCCCTGTTTTATGATCGGACAGTGGTGCAGATGCAGTAGAAGCAGTCCCGCGCAGCTCCGGAGCGGAACTTAAAAAACCCAGTGTCCATAAAGGAGAGGTACAGTCTAGCAAAGCATTCATCGTTGGAGTGGTCTGAGTCAGAGTGGTTAGGCTTTGGCTCTACAGGCTTCGGCAAGAACAGATTGAGGCAAGGTACGTAGGCACGTTTATTTTCTTCTTTCATTTTCTTATTTAACTCTTGAAAGAATAGAGGGCATTTCTGCAGGACCAGTGTTCTGTTTTGCATGTCAGATGTGGGATTTCCAGAAGACTCCCAGTCCCCCCGATGGCTACATCTGCACCAGATGCTTAGAGACGGTGGTAGGGAACTGGAGCTGCAGCTCGATGATCTTTGGCTTTTCAGGGAAAGTGAGGCAGTGACAGACAGGAGCTACTATAGAAGTAGTCACCTCAAGGCTACAGGAGACAGATAAATGGGTGACTGTCAAGAGAGGGAAGAGAAAATGGCAGATAGTGGAGAGCACACTTGTGGCCTCCTCCCTCAATCATAAGTACTCCATTTGAAGTACTGTTGTGGGAATGACCTACCTGGGGGAAGCAATAGTGGCTGTCCCTCTGGCATAGAGTCTGGCCCTGTGGCTCAGAAAAGTAGGGAACTGAATCGGATGGCAAGAGTAATAGGGGACTCCATAGTTAAGGGAACAGATAGATGATTCTGTGGATGCAAAAAAGAAACACGGATGGTAGTTTGCCTCCAAGGTGCCAGGGTCTGTGATGTTTCTGAACACGACCGCAATATCCTGAAAAGGGAGGGTGAGCAGTCAGAAGTCATGGTACATATTGGTACCAACGACATAAGTAGACCAAAGGAGGACGTCCTGAAAACAGAATACAGGGAGTTAGGAAGGAAGTTGAGGAGCAGGCCCTCAAGTATAGTAATTTCAGGATTGCTGCCTGTGCCATGTGACAGTGAGGATAGGAATAAAATGAGGTGGCAGGTAAGTGTGTGGCTGAAGAATTGGAGCTGTGGGCAGGGATTCAAATTTCTGGATCATTGGGACCTTTTCTGGGGCAGGTGCGACCTGTACAAAAGGGATGGGTTGCACTTGAATCTGAGAGGAACCAATGTCCTTGTGGGCAAGTTTGCTAGAGCTGTTGAGAGTGGTTTAAACTAATATGGCAGGAAGATGGAACCAGTATAATCGAGCTGAGGATAAGCCAACAAGTTTACAAGTAGATGATGTAATATATAACATGAATATAAGGAAGGACAAGCTAATGATTGGGTACAACTGCAGACAGTGCAAAAGTTAAGTTGTACCACAGAGGCAAAATTCAAAAGGGCAAGGAATCCAGGACTGAAAGAGCTGTACTTAAATGCACATAGTATTTGGAATAAAGTGAATGAACTCATGACGCAATTAGAGATTGATCAGTATAATGTTGTGGGCATCACTGAGTTGCGGTTGAAAGAAGGTCATATCTAGGAGCTTAATATCAAAGGATATAATTTGTATTGAAAAGACAGACAAGAAGTTACAGGCAGTGGTGTGGCTCTGTTGGTAAGAGATGGAATTACATCTTTAGAAAGAAGTGACACAGGGTCAAAAAATGTCAAATCTTTGTGGGTGGAGTTAAGAAACATCAAATGTAAAAAAAATATAGGAATCATATTTAGGCCTCCAAAATATAGCCATGATGTGGGGTTCAGATTGTAAAGGGAGCTGGAAAAGGCATGTAATAAGAGTAATGTCACGATAGTAATGGGGGTCTTCAATATGCAAGGGGTTTGGGAAAATCAGGATGGTGTTGGATCGCAAGAGAGGGAATTTGTTGAATGCCAACAACAAGGGTCGGCAACCTTTTTGCCTCTGTGGGCCGGATCGCATATTAGTGAGCCAGATAAATGCCATAAAAAACTTGAAATATGGGAATTACCCACTTAAGTACATCTAGTTATGTTTTGCCTCAAATTAATGAATAACACATGATAGAAAATCATTTGTGCTTAAGGTTGCCTACTCCTGGCCTACAGGATGGCTTTTTAGAGCAGCTTGTGCTTGACCCTACTAGGGCAATGGTTAGCTTAGACTGGGTGTTGTGCAATAATCCTGATCTTATTAGGGAGTTTAACATAAAGAACCCTTAGGAAGCACTGATAATAACTTATTGCAATAGAAGAGGGAGAAGCATAAGGCACATGTATCAGTTTTGCAATGGAATAAAGGGAATTACAGAGGCATGAAAGAGGAGCTTGCCCAGAGAAGGGTTTTGGCCCAAAACGTAGATTGTACTCTTTTCCATAGATGCTGCCTGGCCTGCTGAGTTCCTCCAGCATTTTGTGTCTATTGCTCAGATTTCCAGCATCTGTAGATTTTCTCTTGTTTGTGATTGGATTTCTAAACTGAAGTCTCTTCCAGGGATGCCTACCCTGAAGAGATTCAAATCTTCCCACTTATCTGGGTTGAGCTCCATCTGCCACTTCTCAGCCCAGTTCTGCATCCTATCAATGTCCCGCTGACAACCCTCCAGACTATCCACAGCACTCCTAATTTTTGCATCATCAGCAAACTTACTAACCCATCCTTCTTCTTCCTCATCCAAGTCATTTATAAAAATCACAAAGAGGAGGAGTCCCGGAACATATCCCTACAGAACACCACCAGTCACCATCCTCCTTGCAGAATACAAACCAGCTACAACCACCCTTTGCCTTCTGTGGCCAAGCCAATTCTAGATCCACAAAGTAAGATCTCCTTGGATCCCATGTCTCCTTACATTCTGAATGAGCCTTGCATGGGGAACCTTATCAAATGTGTTACTGAAATCCATACACACTACATCCACTGCTCTGGCTTCATCGATGTGTTTTACTTACTCAAAGAATTCAATCAGGCTTATAAATCACAGCCAGCATTGCTGGGATCATTCTCATGAAACCGTCTGGAACCTCTTCAATGCCAGCAGAACTTTTCTTAGATAAGGGCCCATTACTGCTCACAATACTCCAAGTGCAGTCTGACCAATGCCTTATAAAGCCTCAGCATCACATCTTTGCTTTTATGTTTTAGTCCTCTCAAAATGAATGCCTACGTTACATTTGCCTTTCCACCAACTCAATCTGCAGGTTAAACTTTCAGGAAGCCCAAGACATCAGGACTCCCAAGCCTATTTGCACCTCTAATTTCTGAATTTTTACGTCATTTAGAAAATAGTCTATGCCTTTATTCCTCTTACCAACATGCATGACCATACACTTCCTAACGCTATATTCCATTTACCACTTCTTGGCCCAATTTCCTCATCTGTTTAAGTCCTTCTGCAGCCTCCCTGCTTCCTCAAGATTATCTGCCCCTTCTATCTTTTTATTATATACAAACTTGGCCACAAAGTCATCTAAACAGTCAATATTTCAGACTGAAACCCTTTATCAGTCCTGGTGCTTAATGTCAACGGTTTATTCCTCTCCACAGATGCTCCCTTATCTGCTGAGTTCCTCTGGCATTTTGTGTGTGTTACTCGAGATTCACAGCATCTGAAGAATGCCTTGTATTTATAAATATGTTTTTTTCCACTTAGAGATTGTTTGTTACTGGATGATTATGTCTGCTGATGAAGCAATAATTTTGCTATTGAATTATGCCCTTTAGTGTCTTCAGTTTGAACCTTTGAAATTCATAAAATGCTTATTCACACAAAAAGCACCAGCTAAGCTTTCTGGAACTACAAAGTGTTATGTAGAATTTTTCCTATGAGCAGCCTTCACATTGAGAATGAAATTCTGATGTTTAATTAAACTAGAAAGCTAAAATCCCCAAACCTACAAGATAATATACAACAGTGAATAAATAGAAATTTGGAGTCATATGATTATTGGCTGACTGGATGAGTTTGGATTATATTGTACCTTCAGAAAAGGTCCTTTGTTCATTGAAACATAGGACAAAATTGATATATCACTGGTCAGATTTAATTAGTAACATCATGATCTAATTAGCAAGAGGCAGCATGGCTTTGTGCACAGAAATCATGTCTTACTAAGTTGATTGAGTTTTTTGACAAAATGATGAAGGTGATTGATGAAGATAGAGCTGTAGATGTTGTCTACATGAATTTTAGTAAGATATTTGAGAAGGTCCATCATGAAAAGCTCATTCAAAAGGGTAAAATGCGTGGGATCCACAATGAATTGGCCTTTTGGATTCAGAACTGGCTTGCTATGGAAAACAGAGGGTCAAAGTGAGTTATTCTTGCTGGGTGGCCTGTGTTTACCCAGGTCTTACCTTATGCTCATTTTTACCATCAGGAAGGAGGTACAGAGGCCTGAAGGCACACACTCAGTGATTCAGGAACATTTTTCCTCTGCATTCCAATTTCTGAATGGACATTGAAGCCACGAACACTATCTTACTACGTTTTTAAATTTCTATTTTTGCACTACTTATTTAATTTAACAATCGTTTGTGTAGTGGTGTTTAGCAGGGACCTGTACTGTGGAAGCATGAGGGATTAGTTTAAGTGGCCATTTGATTATTAATTTATTTGGTTTACATGACATTTTGGGCTGAAGGGCTTATTCCTGTGCTGTACTGGTCCAGGTTCTATGTAACCACTTTTGCATTGCTCTCTACGACTCAGAGTTCAATCACCTCTCTTTCTTTTGCATCGGTTCTCACAATTCCCTCTCTCAGAGTCATACACACACCTGTAATTTGTAAACACATACATGCAGTCTGCACATGCACATGCAAAATAACCAAGTGCAAAAGCCAATCGAACAGGCATGTATGAGTCATTAATGAATATGAGCATGAGAACACATGTGTAGTCTTCATGAGTACAGAGAAAATTTATAAGGACCTCAGTTATAAGGAAATATTAAATAGGTTAGGACTTAGAACATAAAAGATTGAGTGGAAATTTAATCGAGGTATTCAAAATTATGAGGGGTAAATGCAAGCAGTCTTTTTCCACTGAGGTTGGATGGGACTACAACCGGCGGTCATGGGTTAGGGGTGAAAGGTAAAAAGTTTAAGTGGAACATGAGGGGAAACTTCTGCAGTCAGAGGATCGTGGGAGTGTGGAATGAGCTGCCAGCCCAAGAGGTGCATGTGAGCTCGACTTTAACCTTTAAAAGGTTGGGATAGGCATATGAATCGTCGGGGTATGGAGGGCTATGGTCCCGGTGCAGGTCATTGTAAGTAGGCATGGACTTTCTGTGCTGTACTTTTTTATGAATCTATGACTCTATGTGCGATATACCGTACCTGCACACTTACAAAAACACACACACACTTATAAACCATACGGTCCAGAAAATCATACACATACACTCAGAAGTATACTGCATTTAATATTTGAGTAATATTGTGCATATATTGTTTGATTAAGCATTCTTTGTTGTTTACATAATTAATTTAAGGTGGTATGTATGAAGTATATGAGCAGCATACATTATTACGCCACCGCATCATATATGCATGACTCACTAAAGGACAGTACGTAGACCTGCTTACAGGTTTCCATGTTTTTCTTTTGATTAGTTTTTGGAGTTACAAAACAAAACATAACAATGAGCCACGAATGCACGATCCACAGCTCCTGCCGCTGTCGGTAAGGAGTTTGTACGTTCTCCCTGTGACTGCATGGTTTCCTCCGGATGCTCCGGTTTCCTCCCACATTCCAAATAGGTACGGGATTAGTAGGCTAATTGATGACATGGATGCAAGGACTTGTTGGGCTCAAGCATCCTGTTATCATGTTGGATCTCTAAAATAAAATATAAAATAAATAAAGTAAGCTCACATATTGTTGTACAGCCACATGTATTCCCAATCATTCACTCCTTCCTACACACACACACTTGGGTGTTCAATCTATGTGCAAAAGACAATGAATTGTGCCATTAAGAAGGAGAGAAGTAATGATAATGAATAAATAAGCAATAAATATCAAGTACATGAGTTGAAGAGTCCTTGAACATCAATCTATTAGTTGTGGAAACATTTCAATGATGGGGCAAATGAAATTGAGTGAAGTTATCCCCTGTGCTCCAAGAGCCTGATAGTTGAGGGGTAATAACTAATCTTGAACCTGGCGCTGTGAGTCTTGAGGCTCCTGTACCTTCCTCCAGATGACAACAGTGAGAAGTGAGCATGTCCTGTGTGGACAGAGTCCCTGTTGATGAATCATAAACTCAAAATAATCTGCAGATGCTGGGGTCAAAGCAACACTCACAACACGCTGGAGGAACTCAGCCATGGATGCTGCCCGACCTGCTGAGTTCCTCCAGCGTGTTGTGAGTGTTGCCCTGTTGATGAATGTTGTTTTCTTGCGACAGTTTCATGTAGATGTGCTCAATGGTGGGGAGGGCTTTACCATGATGGACTGGGCCGCATCCACCACCTTTGTAGGATTCTCCATTCAAGGGCATTGACGTTTCCATACCAGGCTGTACTGCAGCCAGTAAATATACCCTGCACTACACATCTACAGAAGTTTGTCGAAGTTATAGATGTCATACCAAATCTCTGCAAACTCTTGAGGAAATAGAGGTGCTGCTGTGCTTTTTTGTAATTGTACTTATGTGTTGGGCCCAAGACAGTTCCCCCAAAATAATAACATTGAGGAAATTTGTACATACCTCCCAGTGTTGGGTTGGATCTTGATTATGATTTTGAAAATTTACAGTAGCATGTTAACAACCTGTTGTACACCTTTCCCCGCTGAGGGGAGAGACATAAAGTTCAGTCCGAATAAGCAGCAACACCTCAAACTCCATCACACTGAGCGTGGTGCCCCAAGGGTTGTGTGCTCAGTCTGCTGCTGTTCCCACTGCTGACTCATGACTGCACGGCCTGAATCAGCTCAAACTGTATCATCAGGTTCACTATTGATACTGCAATGGTTGGCCTCATCAACAGCAATGATGAGTCGGCACATAGAGAGGAGGTAGAGAAGCATGTCAAATGGTTGAAGAACAGCAATCTAAGTCTCAATGTGGACCAGACAAAAGAGATGATTGTGGACTTCAGAAAGGCACAAGTCGACTGTTCTCCATTGCACATCTATGGCTCTACCATGGAAAGAGTGAAAAGCGCAAAGTTCCAAGGTGTGCACGTAATGGATGATCTAACCTGGATCCAAAACACCCCCTTACTAATCAAGTAGACAATAGACAATAGGTGCAGGAGTAGGCCATTCGACCCTGCGAGCCAGCACCGCCATTCACTGTGATCATGGCTGATCATCCACAATCAGTATCCAGTTCCTGCCTTAACCCCATAACCTTTGATTCTGCTATCTTTAAGAGCTCTATCCATCTCCTTTTCGAAAACATCCAGAGACTTGGCCTCCGCAGCCTTCTGGGGCAGAGCATTCCATATATCCACCACTCTCTGGGTGAAAAAGTTTTTCCTCAACTCCGTTCTAAATGGCCTACCCCTAATTCTTAAACTGTGGCCTCTGGTTCTGGATTCACCCATCAGCGGGAACATGCTTCCTGCCTCCAGCATGTCCAATCCCTTAATAATCTTATATGTTTCAATAAGATCCCCTCTCAGCCTTCTAAATTCCAGAGTATACAAGCCCAGTCACTCCAATCTTTCGACATAAGACAGTCCCGCAATCCCGGGGATTAACCTTGTGAACCTACGCTGTACTCCCGCAATAGCAAGAATATCCTTCCTCAAATTTGGAGACTAAAACTGCACACAGTATTCCAGGTGTGGTCTCACCAGGGCCCTGTACAGCTGCAGAAGGACCTCTTTGCTCTTATACTCAATTCCCCTTGCTATGAAGGCCAGCATGCTATTAGCTTTCTTCACTGCCTGCTGTACTTACATGCTTGCTTTCAGTGACTGATGTATAAGCACACCTAGATCTCGCTGTACTTCCCCTTTTCCTAACTTGACTCCATTTAGATAATAATCTGCCTTCCTGTTCTTACCACCAAAGTGGATAACCTCACATTTATCCACATTAAACTGCATCTATCATGCATCTGCCCACTCACCCAGCCTGTCCAAGTCATCCTGCATTCTCATAACATCCTCCTCACATTTCACACTGCCACCCAGCTTTGTGTCATCAGCAAATTTGCTAATGTTACTTTTAATTCCCTCATCTAAATCATTAATATATATTGTAAACAGCTGCGGTCCCAGCACTGAACCCTGCAGTACCCTACTGGTCACCGCCTGCCATTCTGAAAGGGACCCGTTAATCGCTACACTTTGTTTTCTGTCAGCCAGCCAATTTTCAATCCATGTCACTACTCTGCCCCCAATACCATGTGCCCTAATTTTGTCCACTAATCTCCTATGCGAGACTTCATCAAAGGCTTTCTGAAAGTCCAGGTACACTACATCCACTGGCTCTCCCTTGTCCATTTTCATAGTTACATCCTCAAAAAATTCCAGAAGGTTAGTCAAGCCGTAATTTCATCTTTTATAATTGACTCCAGCATCTTTCCCACCACCGACGTCAGGCTAACCGGTCTATAATTCCTTGTTTTCTCTCTTCCTCCCTTCTTGAAGAGAGGGACAACATTAGCCACCCTCCAATCCACAGGAACTGATCCTGAATCTATAGAACATTGTAAAATGATTACCAATGCGTCCACGATTTCTAAAGCCACCTCCTTAAGTACCCTGGGATGCAGACCATCAGGTCCCGGGGACTTATCAGCCTTCAGACCCGACAGCCTATCCAACACCATTTCCTGCCTAATATAAATTTCCTTCAATTCATCCATTACCCTAGGTCCTTTGGCCACTATTATATCTGTGAGATTGTTTGTGTCTTCCCTACTGAAGACAGATCCAAAGTACCTGTTCAACTCGTCTGCCATTTCCTTGTTCCCCATAATAAATTCACCTGCTTCTGTCTTCAAGGGCCCAGTTTTGGTCTTAACTATTTTTTTTCCTTTTCACATACCTAAAGAAGCTGTTACTATCCTCCTTTATATTCTTGGTTAGTTTACCTTCATACCTCATTTTTTCTCTGCCTATTGTCTTTTTAGTTATCTTCTGTTGCTCTTTAAAAGTTTCCCAATCCTCCGGCTTCCCACTCGTCTTTGCTATGTTATACTTCTCTTTTATTTTTATACTGTCCATTACTTCCCTTGTCAGCCATGGCCTCCCCTTACTCCCCTTAGGATCTTTCTTCCTCTTTGGAATGAACTGATCCTGCACCTTCCGCATTATTCCCAGAAACACTTGCCATTGCTGTTCCACTGTCATCCCTGCTAGGGTATTGTTCTATTGAACTTTAGCCAGCTCCTCCCTCATAGCACCAAAGTTCCCTTCGTTCAACTGTAATACTGAGACTTCCGAGTTTCCCTTCTCCATCTCAAGTTGTAGATTAAAACTTATCATATTATGGTCACTATCTCCTAATGGCTCCTTTACCTCGAGGTCCCTGATCAAATCCGGTTCATTGCACAACACTAAATCTAGAATTGCGTTCTCTCTGGTAGGCTCCAGTACAAGCTGTTCTAAGAATCCATCTCGGAGGGACTCCACAAACTCCCTTTCTTGGGGTCCAGTACCAACCTGATTCCTCCAGTCTACCTGCATGTTGAAGTCCCCCATAACAACTGTAGCATTACCTTTGCGACATGTCAATTTTAACTCTTGATTCAACTTGCACCCTACATCCAGACTACTGTTTGGGATAGTAACGTAGTAGGCATAGTAACATCTACACTTTCTGAGGACATCAAGGGATGCAATGCTCCTCCACCCCATTCTAACAACTTTCGACAGGAGCACCATTAAGAGTGTTCAATCAGAAACAGAGAAAAATCTGCAGATGCTGGAAATCCAAGCAACAAGCACAAAATGCTGGAGGAACTCAACAAGTCAGCAGACTCCTTTGTCCCTTCAGTCACCCTGATTGCAGACAATAATTCATCCATTGCCTTGCTGTCTCTACCCAGCCCATGTACCTCTTCAATGATCAGTGCTGCAGATAATGTAAACCAGGCAGTGTATGGATGGTGTGGTCCTTGATGATGGATGCTGCTTTCCTGTGACGGTGTACCAGCGCATGTACAACCCATCACCTCCCTTTGGTTCCCCTCTTCCTTCCTTTTCGCCCATGGTTTACTCTCCCCTCCTATCAGATTCCTTCTCTTCAGCTCTTTACTTCTTCCACCTTTCCCATTCCAACTCTCTCTGTAACTGGCTTCACCTATCACCTACCAGCTTTTACTCCTAACCCTTTTTATTCTGGCTTATTCCCCATCCCTTTCCAATCTTGATAAAGGGTCTCAGCATGAAACAGTTTGCCTCCCACCATAAATGCTGCCTGATCTGTCAAGTTCCTCCAACATTTTGTGTGTGTTGCTGGGGCTGTTGCTGTTAAGAGTGAGTGGTCAAATGGACAACATTTTTGAATATCGCACAAAGGATCTGTTCACAAAACTGAGGGAGATAAAATAAACAGTCTCACACATTCTGCCGAGTTCAGCAAAGACATTGATGTTCCATCTGACCCTACAATACATCTAGCTGTAGTACATGACACTGCAATAGAGTATAAAAATAGAATACTGCTTCTTTGACTGGCCTACTTTCGACTGGCACATGACTTTCAAAAATACACAACCATGAATTTGTCTTGTCTGAAATATTAAGAGCCTATCTACCACAGTTTGAGTCCTTTGCTGTAGGTTAGGAAGATTACAGTTCCAGGCCATCAAACCAAGTGAGCCCTCCCAGAGGCGAGACCAAAATTGTTCTGTTGACATAAATACATCACAGTACATTCAGTAGGGTTTTAGCAGCTTTTTAGAGGTTCCTTTGGTATTGGATAGACTTCTGCTAGCAATGAAGGTCAGATACAGGAGCAGGTTTAATGGGACTTAAGATGAGTCTTAAGGGGCCGAATGGCCTTTTCCTACATCAATAAAGATCCAGTCAAGTGCAAAAGCAAACAAAAGGCAGAATTACTTTGCTCCATAGATGCTTCCTGGCCTGCTGAGTTCCCGAAGCTATTTGTGTGTGTTGCTCCAAATTTCCAGCACCTGCAGAATCTCTTGAGTCTCTGAACAGGCACAAGGGGCAGTGTTGTTAACTCTGAGCCGAACACCAAACCGGGAGGACCAGTGGACCACTTTTAGTCTGGCCTCTATCCTGTTTCCTGTTTGGTATGGGTAACCGATCAAGATCCAAACCATAATGTCTGACTCCAGCCGGCACAGCTGTCCGACTCATTGAGGTACGCAGGCCTCCAGCCACAACAGGATTGTGGTCATCTTGGATGATCTGGAACAGTGATGAGGAGGAATTTCTTTAGCCAGGACATGGTAAATATGGTGATTTCATTGCCAAAGATAGCTGTGAAGGCCAAGTGTTTGGACATAGAGAGCTGGACTTTGCACCTCTATACTCATGTCATTAGAATGATGTGCAGTGGAAAACATCCTAACAAGTGGTATCACTGATCGGTACATACACTGCACTGCTGTGCACAGGAAAGCTCTACAATGGGTAGTCAAAGCTTCCCAACACATCACCTGCACCAGCCTACCCATCAAGGTCATATCTATATATAGGTATGGAAAAGGGCCAGTAACATCATGTAAGATCCCACTCACTCTGCTCATGGACTGTTGGATTCCACTCTCATCAGGGAGGAGGCTATATAGCATCCACACCAGGACCAGCAGACTCAAAAACAGTTACTTTCCCCAAGCAGAAAAGGCTGATGAACACCCCCACTCACAAACCCACCCTTCCACACCCTGAACAACCACTAACTTCTACTGCTGTAGCCCGTCCTCTTCAAGGTTCAATGTGTTGTGCATTCAGTGAAGCTCTTCTGTACACACACCATTGTTGTAATGCATGGTTATTTAAGTTACTGTCACCTTCCTGTCAGCTTGAACCAGTCTGGCTATTCTCCTCTGACCTCTGTCACTAACAAGGCCTTTTTTGCCCCACAGAACTGACGTTCACTGGTTGTCTTTTTTTTGTTTTTCACACCTTTCGCTGTAAATTCTAGAGTCCAGTGTGTGAAAATCCCTGAAGATCAGCAGTTTCTGAGATGTTCAGATCATCAAATTATTGTCTAGCACCAACAATCATTCCACAGTCAAAGTCACTTAGATTACATTCCTTCCTCATTCTAATGTTTGGTCTGAAAAACAGCTGAACTTCTTGACCAAGTCTGTGTGCTTTTATGCATTGAGTTGCTGCCACATGATTCGCTCATTAGATATTTGCATTCGTGTGGTGTGTGGCCAAGTGGTTAAGGCGTCGGTCAAGTGATCTGAAGGTCGCAAGTTTGAGCCTCAGCTGAGGCAACGTGTCGTGTCTTTGAGCAAGGTACTTAACCATACATTGCTCTGCGATGACACCGGTGCCAAGCTGTATGGGTCCTAGTGCCCTTCCCTTGGACAACATCAGTGGCATGGAGAGGGGAGACTTGCAGCATGGGCAACTGCCGGTCTTCCATACAACCTTGCCCAGGCCTCATTCAACATCGAAAATCGATGGACAGCCGAAGAAGAGAAGACGTTTACATTAACGAGCAGGTGTAGAAGTGTGCCTAATAAAATGGTCCCTGTGTCTATGAGCCAAATTTAGGCAAATGGGAGTAACTCACAGAAACCTTGGTCAGCCTGGACAAACTGGGCTGAGGGACCAGTATGCAAGTTGTGTAACTCTGCAGGGTGCAGTACTGGAGCAGACCTGAAGCTGGATTGAAGCTATGGGGCCCAGACCCAAGAGCAAAAAACTAACTGATGCTTTGCCAATTTAAGCCCTGACAGATTAAAAAGATTAATGTGTCGAGGCCAAGGGCTAAGGAAGAACCACTAATTTGTGAAGTTTACTCACCTCAGCTCTGAAATGATTCTGCAGATGTAGCCTGCCACCATCGACACTCACTTCAGTGCTGAACTGGTTTCATGGCTGTGGCCTGCAGCCATCGGGCTGCTGGACTGGCTGCAGTACTGAGCTGGCTTGGTGCCTGTGGCCTGCAGCCATCAGGCTTCTGGACCAGCCGCAGCATTGAACGGCTGCGTGGCTGTTGGCTCATTTTCGGGAACTCTGTAGTTCATGTTCTGTGTATTATTTCTTAACTGTTTTATTGTTTGCACAAATTGCTTTTACATATCGGGTGTTTGGCGGTCTTTGTTGTGTGGGTTTTTTTAATGTGTTCTGTTGTGTTTGTTTTATGGCTGCCCGCAGAAGACGAATCTCAAGGTTGTATATAGTATAAATATTTTGACATTAAACATACATATATAGATGAGTTGCCTAAGACTTCTGCACAGTACTGTATATGGCAATGAGTTTCACTCTCTGATTAACTCCATGCCTTTTATGCGTGCTCTTAGGGAATATTCTGGAGTTACGTGAATAGAGCAGGTATTAGTTCAAGCAAGAACCAGTCTTCAGCTCTTAATGTAAATTGCAAGCAGTAAATTAAAGTTACTGTACTGTGCAAAAGCCTTAGGCAACTACGTATATATATCATGTAAGTACCTAAGACTTCTGCACAATACTGTACTTTGAACTTTGAAATTAGACTCTTCTATTATAAAGTTCAATGTACAGTACAATAGTAATTGAAGCTTTAGATTTTAAAAGGTGAAATGTTTAAGGGGAACATGAGGGGAAACTTTTTTCACTCAGAGAGTAGTGTGAGTGTGGAACCAGCTGCCAGTGCAAGTGGTGGATGCACTTTAGGTAGGTATATTGAAGGGAGGGATATGGTCAATGGGACTAGGCAATTTAAATGGTTCAGCACAGACTGGATGGGCTGAAGGGCCTGTTCCTGCACTGTGATTTTCTGATGCTATGACTCTATTCATTAATGGTTGTGGGTGTTTCCTGACTGGGAAAACAATTTCTGTGATTGTCATTTTGAACTCACCATTCCTTCAGAGAGACCTGGAAGCCACAAGACCATAAGACATGGGAGCAGAATTAGGCCATCTGGCCCATCGAGCCTGCTCTGCCATTCAATCATGGCTGATCCTTTTTTTTTTAATCTCCTCTTCAACTCCAGATCCTGGCTTACTCCCTGTAAACTTTGATGCTGTGTCCAATCAAGAACCTATCAATTTCTGCCTTTAAATACACCCAATGACCTGGCCTCCACAGCTGCATGTGGCAACAAATTCCACATTTGGCGAAAGAAATTTCTCTGCATCTCTGTTTTGAAAGGGTGCCCCTCTATCCAGAGGCTATGCCCTCTAGTCCTAGACTCTCCCACCATGGGAAACATTCTTTCCACATTCACTCTGTCCACGCTTTTCAACATTCGAAAGGTATCAATGACATTCCTCCTTATCCTTCTAAATTCCAGCGAGTACAGACCCAGAGCCATCAAACATTCCTTGTATGATAATCCTGGAATCATCCTTGTGAACCTCCTCTGGACCCTCTCCAATGCCAGCACATCTTTTATAAGATGAGGGGCCCAAAACTGTTCACAATACTCAAGGTGAGGCCTCATCAGAGCCTCAACATCACTTCTTTGCTCTTGTATTCCAGACCTCTTGAAATGAATGCCAACATGGCATTTGCCTTCCTCACCACCTACTCAACCTGCAAGTTAACCTTCAGGGTGTTTTGCACAAGGACTCCCAAGTCCCTCTGCATCTCAGATTCCTGGATTTTCTCCCTGTTTAGAAAATAGTTCGCACATTTATTTCTACTACCAAAGCGCATGACCATGCATTTTCCAACGTTGTATTTCATTTGCCATTTTCTTGCTCATTCTCCTAATCTGTCTAAGTCCTTCTGCATCCTACCTGTTCCTCAACACTACCTGCCCCTCCACCTATCTCCATATCATCTGAAAACTTGGCAGCAGAGCCATCTATTCTATCATCTAAATCATTTATATACAGCATAAAATGAAATGGTCCTAACACCGACCCCTGTGGAACACCACTAGTCACTGGCAGCCAACCAGAAAAGGATCCTTTTATTCCCACTCGCTGCCTTCTACCGATCTGCCAATGCTCTAACCATACCAGTAATTTTTCCTACAATACCATGGGCTCTTAACTTGGTAAGCAGCCTCATTGTCAAAGGCCTTTGGAATGTCCAAATATACAACATCCACTTGTAATCTCAAAGAATTCCTACAGGTTCATCAGGCAGGATTTTCCCTGAAGGAAACCATGCTGACTTTGTGTTATCTTGTCCTGGGTCACCAAGTACTCCATCATCTCATCCTTAATAATTGACTGTGACATCTTCCCAACCACTGAGGTCAGGCTAAGTGGTCTGTAATTCCCTTCCTGATGCCTTCCTCCTTTCTTAAAGAGTAGGGTAACATTTGCAATTTTCTAGCCCTCTGGCATCATGCCAGAGTCCAATGATTTTTGAAAGATCATTTCTAATGCCACCATAATCTCTAATGATACCTCTTTCCGAACCCTAAGGTGCAGTCCCACTGGTCTGGGTGACTTATGTACCTTTAGGTACATAACCCATATAACTACCTCCTTGACACCCTACACTTAAGAGATTTTGTCGATGTTGGAAATCTTGTGCAACACACAGGCACCATAGCATAATTGTTAGCAGAATGCTTTCCAGTACTTGCACTCGGTTCAATTCCCACCACTGTCTGTAAGGAGTTTGCATGTTTTCCCTGTTTCCTCCAGGTGTTCCGGTTTCCTCCCACAGTCCAAAGACATTTTGGTTGCAGGGGTTAATTGGTCATTGTAAATTGTAGGCAAAGGTTAAGTCAGTGGTTGCTGGGTGGCGTGACTTGAAGGGCCAGAAGGGGCTATTCCAAGCTGTCTCTCAATAAATAAGTAAATACACAAATGATGTTGCAGGAACTCCTCGTGAAAAAGGTCTCAGCCTGAGAAGTTAACTGTTCATTCCTCTCCACAGGTGATGCCTGACCTGCTGAGTTCCTCCAGCATTTTGTGTGTGCTTCTCACACACCCTCTTGCTCAGGTCCAGCACAACAGTGAAGTGATTAGTGTCATGCTTTACAGCACCAGCTATAAGATGGGGGTTCAATTCTCACCTCTGTCTGTAAGGAGTTTGTTTTCCCCATGGTCATTTGAGTTTCCTCGAGGTGCTCCGGTACCTTCACACATTCCAAAAGACATAATTTAGGGTTGGTTAGTAGTGCACATGCTACGTTGGCACTGGAAACATGGCAGACTTGCAGGCTACCCTCAGCACAATGCTCACTGTTTTGATTGGACTCAAATGATGCATTTCACAGTATGTTTGATGCTAATTTTATCTGTATCAGCATAGATCTTGTCTTTACAAATCAACACTGGCCTCTCTTCTCAGCAGGACGTTTTCAAATGTGAATCTTTCCATCCTTAGTTGTTGACTCTCCAGATCTCCACGCAAATATCAATTTGTAGTGTTTGTCCACCTGTATCTGACGATGGCTGGAAGCCTGTGTAGGAGAGTTTTTAAAGAGAAAAAGCCATTGCATAGGGGGAGTTCCAATCTCTTGAGCATAGAAGTTCAGGTCCAGTGGTACGAATAAGGGACACAATGGGGGTTTTTCTTGAACTGCATTGGATGACCGCGACTCATCATGCCCTTCACTCCGTATTGCAGATCTGCCTTCCTGACCTTTTATTCTGCCCAGTCTGCCAGAGATGACTTTGCATACTAGGACACTCATGTCCCTATCTCCCTGGGGTTTGAGGCCTACCAGCTACATTCGCCTGATTAGCCCGCCTGTTGGTGCTGTGTACTGAGCTGTAGAAAGCTGCTACTTGAAGCTACAGGCGAGAACTGAGTGTCCAGTGGGGACCAAAGGTGACTAAGCTTCCCCAGCATGGGCATGATAAACCCCTTGATGACAGGTGCTACCCCTCCCTTGACACCCCGTATAGCTGACATATCAGATTAACTGACTGAAAATTCCATGGATTTTTACCCCATCACTTTTCCTTCACTTGCTTCTTTAACATAAGTTTAGTTACCACATTTATCATCTTCCAGTCTCTCTGTCACAATGCCAAGGGGCCAGGTGAGAAGTGCATCAGGCATGTTCTTTCACAGCATTCATCCTTCAGCTGAAATTCTAAAACATCTGGGGCTTAGGATCCTCAAGACCAGGGGTTCCTGACCTTGCTTAATGGTATTGGTCTATGGCAAAAGAAAAGATTGGGAACTGCTGCACAAGACTTGGCTGGCACCAGGGCAGGAATGGATTCTCAATATTCCTGGATTTCAGTGCTTTAAAAGGGATAGAGAGGGGGGTGAAAGGGGAGGAGGGGTGGCATTACTGGTCAGGGCTACTATTACAGCTACAGAAAGGCTGGGTAATGTAACAGGATCCTCTTTTGAGTCAGTATGGGTGGAAGTCAGGAACAGGAAGGGAGCAGTTACTCTACTGGGGGTATTCTATAGGCCCCCTGGTAGCAGCAGAGATACCGACGAGCAGATTGGTTGGCAGATATTCAAAAGGTGCAAAAGTAACAGGGTTGTTATCATGGGTGACTTTAACTTCCCTAATATTGATTGGCATCTGATTAGTTCCAATGGCTTAGACGGAGCAGAGTTTGTTAAGTGTGTCCAGTACAGATTCCTGTCACAGTATGTTGACAGGCCGACTAGGGGGAATGCCATATTAGATCTAGTATTATGTAACAAACCAGGTCAGATCACAGATCTCTCAGTGGGTGAGCATCTGGGGGACAGTGACCACCGCTCCCTGGCCTTTAGCATTATCATGGAAAAGGATAGAATCAGAGAGGACAGGAAAATTTTTAATTGGGGAAGGGCAAATTATGAGGCCAGAAGGCTAGAACTTGCAGGTGTGAATTGGGATGCTGTTATTGCAGGGAAATGTACTATGGACATGTGGCCAATGTTTAGGGATCTCTTGCAGGATGTTAGGGAGAAATTTGTCCCGGCGAGGAAGTTAAAAAATGGTAGGGTGAAGGAACCATGGGTGACAAATAAGGTGGAAAATCTAGTCAGGTGGAAGAAGGCAGCATACATGAGGTTTAGGAAGCAAGGATTAGATGGGTCTATTGAGGAATATAGGGAAGCAAGAAAGGAGCTTAAGAAGGGGCTGAAGAGAGCAAGAAGGGGACATGAGAAGGCCTTGGCGAGTAGGGTAAAGGAAAACCCCAAGGCATTCTTCCATTATGTGAAGAACAAAAGGATGGCAGGAGTGAAGGAAGGACTGATTAGAGATAAGGGTGGGAAGATGTGCCTGGAGGCTGTGGAAGTGCACAAGGTCCTCAATGAATACTTTTCTTTGGTATTCATCAATGAGAGGGAACTTGATGATGGTGAGGACAATATGAGTGAGGTTGATGTTCTGGAGCATGTTGATATTAAGGGAGAAGAGGTGTTGGAGTTGTTAAAATACATTAGGACGGATAAGTCCCCAGGGCCTGATGGAATATTCCCCAGGCTGCTCCATGAGGCGAGAGAAGAGATTGCTGAGCCTCTGGCTAGGATCTTTATGTCTTTGTTGCCCACAGGGATGCTACCGGAGGATTGGAGGGGGGCAAATGTTGTTGAAGAAAGGTAGTAGGGATAGTCCGGGTAATTATAGACCAGTAAGCCTTACATCTGTGGTGGGAAAGCTGTTGGAAGAGATTCTTAGAGATGGGATCTCTGGTCATTTAGAGAATCATGGTCTGATCAGGGACAGTCAGCGTGGCTTTGTGAAGGGCAGATCATCTCTGACAAGCCTGATAGAGTTCTTGAGGAGGTGACCAGGCTTATAGATGAGGGTATCTAATCTATAAAGTGATGTGATCTACATGGATTTTAGTAAGGCATTTGACAAGGTTCCACATGATAAGCTTATTCAGAAAGTCAGAAGGCATGATATCCAGGGAAGTTTGGCCAGGTGGATTCAGAATTGGCAGAGCGTTGTGATGGAGGGAGTACATTTGGATTGGAGGGTTGTCACTAGTGTTGTCCCACAAGGATCAGTTCTGGGTCCTCTACTTTTTGTGATTTTTATTAATGACCTGGATATGGGGGTAGAAGGGTGGTTTGGCAAGTTTGCAGATGACACAAAGGTTGGTGGTATTGTGGATAGTGTAGAGGATTGTTGAAGATTGCAGAGAGACATTGATAGGATGCAGAAGTGGGCTGAGAAGTGGCAGATGGAGTTCAACCTGGAGAAATGTGAGGTGGTACACTTTGGAAGGACAAACTCCAAGGCAGAGCACAAAGTAAATGTCAGGATACTTGGTAGTGTGAAGGAGCAGAGGGATCTGGGGTACATGTCCACAGATCCCTGAAAGTTGCCTCAGAGGTAGATAGGGTAGTTAAGAAAGCTTATGGGGTGTTAGCTTTCATAAATCGAGGGATAGAGCTTAGAGTCGCGAGGTAATGATGCAGCTCTATAAAACTCTGGTTAGGCCACACTTGGAGTACTGTGTCCAGTTCTGGTCACTTCACTATAGGAAGGATGTGGAAGCATTGGGAAGGGTACAGAGGAAATTTACCAGGATGCTGCCTGGTTCAGATAGTATGCATTATGATCAGAGATTAAGGGAGCTAGGGCTTTACTCTTTGGAGAGAAGGATGATGAGAGGAGACATGATGGTGGTATACAAGACAATAAGAGGAATAGATAGATTGGACAGCCGGCGCCTCTTCCCCAGGGCACCACTGCTCAATACAAGAGGACATGGCTTTAAGGTAAGGGGTGGGAAGTTCAAGGGGGATATTAGAGGAAGGTATTTTACTCAGAGAGTGATTGGTGCGTGGAATGCACGGCCTGAGTCAGTGGTGGAGGCAGATACACTGGTGAAATTTAAGGGACTTCTAGACAGGTATATGGAGGAATTTAAGGTGGGGGGGGGTTATATGGGAAGCAGGGTTTGAGGGTTGGCACAACAATGTGGGCTGAAGGGCCTGTACTATTCTGTACTATTCTATGTTCTATGTTCTATTAACACCTTTCTGACTTCTGGTTCCTCAGGCGGCTGAGACATCCTATGTTACCAGAAGCCAGTTGCTTGTGGCTCCCAGACAAGTTTGAATCAGCCTGATATGTAATTATTGTTAGATGTACATAGCACCTTGGGGGATTAAACTCCCTTGTGGGTGATGAGGCTTTAAATTTCTGCATTATTTCGTCATAGAATTATAGAGAAGTATAGCACAGGAACAGGCCCTTTGGCCTATCTAGACCTAGACGAACTATTAATCTGCCTAATCCCACTGACCTGCTCCTGGACCATAGCCCTCCATACTCTCCCATCCATGTATCTATCCAAATTTCTGTTAAATGTTGAAATGGAACCCACATCAAAACTTCCACACTAGATCCTCCTCATATTCCCCTTACAGATTTCACCTCTAGTTATAGACTCTCCCAACCTCAGTGGAAAATGTCTTCTTGCATTTACCCTATCTATACCCCTCATAATTTTGTAAACCTCTAACAAATCTCTTCTTGATCTTCTATGCTCCAGGAAATAACGTCCTAACCTATTCAACTTTTCCCTGCAACTCAGATCCTCATGCCCCAGCAACATCCTTGTTACAACTCAGTTCTACTTACAACTCAGTGCTTAGAGTGTAACTTGCAATATTTGTTCAAGCAAAATAATCCAGTGAAAGCTAATTTCAAGAACTTCTATAAGCAATTTTAATATGGATCTACAACGTCTCTAAGTGATATTGCAAATCCAATTGGTTTACAACAGGATGTGTGAGTGTACAGCCCCTCTTACAGCAGTCAGCATTAGTTGCAGCTTCACTAAATATTTCACCAGCAGGGTAGAAGACAATTGGCTGCATAAAGCTGGCGATCTAACTTCCTTATGTCAGCCTTACTGTCAACAGTCACAGCCTCACTCCCCGTTGCTTCACCCAATTGCAATAAACACTGTGTGAAAAGGATAAGCAAGCTGGCAAAGCAAATGATCTGCCATTTGGACACATTAAGCATGCAGACATTGGTAGAAGTTATTGTTGGACTGATTCTTTCCAAAAAACAAAACTTTATTCATAATAAAACTGTTGGTATGGGTATTGGTTTATTAATGTCACATGTACCAAGATGCTAATTATGTACCTGTGCCAAATCTCATTAAAACCTTTCAAATATTGAGAGGGCTTGATAGTGTGGACATAAAACAGAGGCAGAACAGGTTTAATAGTTGAATAGTTCCATTTAATATCAGAGAATGGATACAAAATACAACCTTACTCTTACTCTCTTACTCTCTGCAAACGTCCTCAAAACAGAAGGAAAAAACCCAAAGAATGAATTTCAGAAAAAGACATGAGAATCCAAAAGTCCCCTGTGCCCCTCCCATGCACAAGCAACAGCAAGCAGCGTCAACCCTTCCCCTCCCACTCCCCCCACTTATTCTAACATAAAGCATCAGCATACCAACACCCACCATTCCAGAAACAGCAAAGCCCCCAGAGAGAGACCAGGGTCCACAGTCATCAAAAACTAACTGTTTACTCCAATATTTTTGAAATCCCACAGCTCTCTCTCTCTCACTAACAAGGGAGAGACAGATAGCGCTCCTTCCACAGCAACAGGAGAGACAGCAGGTGCTATTTTGATGTTACTGTCAGTCTGAAGCTTAGCTTTTAATTCTGAGTTCTCCAACTCCTCATCACCAACATATGTCATGAAATTTGTTATTTTGCAGAAGTGGTACATTGCAATCCATAATAATAAAAAATATATAAATTACAATAGGAAATATATATAAAAGTAAATTACGTAAGTTGTGCAAAAAGAGAGAAAAATATGGTGCGTAGTGTTCGTGGGTTCATTGCTCATACAGAAATCCGATGGCGGAGAGGAAGAAGCTGTTGCTGAAATGTTGAGTGTGTGTCTTCAGAATCAGAATCAGGTTTAATATCACCGCATAGGTCATTAAACTTCTTGTTATACAATTGCAGTACATAATAATAGAAACTGTGAATTACAGTATTAAGCATATATATATAAAAAGTTAAAGTAAATATGTAATGCAAAAAAGGGAAAAAATAGAGAGGTAGTGTTCATAGATTTAATGTCCATTCAGAAATTTGATGGCACTGGGGAAAAAGCTGTTCCTGAATTGTTGGGTGTATGTCTTCAGGCTATTCCCTATATGTTCCCTATAGTAAGGGACTCTAGGACCAGAGGGGGACATCCATTTAAAGCAGAGGTAAGGAGGAATTTCTTTAGCCATGGGGTAATGAACCTGTGGAATCAATTGCCACAGGCAGCTGTGGAGACCAAGTTATTGTGTCTAATTAAAGCAGAGGTTGATAGGTTCTTGATTAGTCAAAGCGTCAAAGGTTATAGGGAGAAGGCAGGAAAATGGGATTAAGAGGGATAATCAATCAGCCATGATGGAATGGCTGAGCAGACTCAATGGGCCAAATGGCCTAATTCTGTTCTTATGTATTACACTCTTATACAATACAAAGTTTTAATGACACCTGTGATTAGCAATGTATCTTTGCCTTTCCTGCATTGCACTCACCCTTTGACTGATTATTTAAAAATTAAATGATGCCAGAAGTAAGCCATTTGGTCACAGCACTGCCCTGCCAGATAGCAAGGTATGAGAGACACACAATTTACCTTATAAAGGCTTTGGGAGCATCGTGTCTGACAGGATGGAGCCAAGCTGATTTTCACAGACGCTGTGAAGACTTTTCATCCAATCAGCCGATCTCAGCTCAGGCAGAAAAAAAAGCTGGTAGCTACTCTTCAAAACTGCCAAATATGCAAATATTTGGGCTACAGTTCAAAGGATTGACACGTGAAGGGCAGATTTTCCGCTTGGACACAACTGATGGTTTTGACATTGTTTATGTAGAAAAAAGGTCTGATCTTCCAAATAAAAGTCATGAAACATTTTTTGAACTTAAGCTTTATTCCATAACTATCTATGTAGAATCTTCACAGAATGTGACAGTTTATTAAAAATCCATTGCTGAATGAATACATGGTACTCCTTTTTATCACACACCAAATGCTGGAGGAATTCAGCAGGTGATGCAGCATCCATGGAATAAACAGTGGACATTTCAGGCTAAGACTCCTTTTTAATGTGGATAAGGAATGAGGTTGTCACAAAATTAATACATTTTAATAAAACTGTACTTGTTCCGATTTTAAATCACATTTATTGGTTTCATTTGTACATACTGGTCTGCATCTTGGTCGAAATCTGAACTTTAGCATAGTTTCTTAGCTATTAGTTGTGAAGAGGTTATAAGAAGTGGTCAAAAGTATAGAGATAAGATGGGTAAATAGCAAAAAGTTTATTGAGTCTTTGAGTATTACAACATTTGGGCGCCACGGTAATGTAGTGATTAGTATGATGCAATTACAGCTCAGCACGTCAGAGTTCAGACTCGCATTTTGGGGACTTCTGTGCATGTGGGTTGCTTCTGGGTGCTCTAGTTTCCTCTCACAATCCAAAGACATACCAGTCAGTAGGTTATTTGGTTTCTTGTAAATTTTCCTGTGATTAAGCTAGAGTTAACTCAGTGGATTACTGAGTTGTACGGTTCTGCACTGCATCTCAAAATATAAATAAGCATGAAATGTAAATAAAGTATAGGACCATGAGACAGTAAGGCATAGGAGTAGAATTAGGCTTTTCAGGCATCGAGTGTGATCTGTCATTCCATCATGGCTGATTTATTGTATCCCTCAACCCTATTATCCTGCCTTCTCCCTGTAACTATTGATGTCCTGACGAATTGAGAGCATATCAACTGCCATTTTAAGTATATGCAAGGAATTGGCCTCCACGGCTGCCTGTGGCAATTCATTCCACAGATTTACTACCCTCTAGCTAAAGAAATTCTTCCTTATCTCTGCTCTAAATGGATGTCTCTGTAGCGTCAGGTTGTGCCCTCTGGTCCTGGACTCTCTCACTATTGCAAACATCCTCTTCAAGTCCATTCTATTGAGGCTTTTCAATATTCGACTGGATTCAATAATATCACCCCCACTCCACTTATTCTTCTAAAGGCTAGCAACTACAGATCCTTGGGCCAATTTTGTCTAAGATTCCCATTTGCCTGTGTTTAACCCATATTTAAACCAGGGATTCACAGGTTTTTTTAAGCCATGGACCTGTACCATTAACTGAAAGTGTCCATGGATCCCCGGTTGGGAACCCCTGCTCTAATCCTTTCCTATTACTATTCTTAATCCAAATGTCTTTTGCTTGGGTTGTTGTATTTGCCATGACTGCTTTCTCTGACAGGCAAAAGTAACATAACATGGGACAATTTATATTAGCAGGGAAAATATTTGCAAATCAAGAAACATAAGACCATAAGACATGGGAGCAGAATTAGTCCTCTTGGCTCATTGAGTCTGCTCCACCATTTCATCAGGGCTGATCCATTTCCCTGTCCAGCCTATTCTCCTGCCTCTTCCCTGTATCACTTCATACCCTGACTAATCAAGAACCTATCAATCTTTTCCTTAAAACACCCAGAGACTTGGATTCCACAGCAGCTTATAGCTACAAATTTCACAGATTTACCACTCTGGCTAAAGAAATTCCTCCTTATCTCCATTCTGAAAGGATGCTCCTCTATTCTGAGGCTGTGTCCTCTGGTCCCACACTCTCCCACCATAGGAACGATCTTCTCCACATCCACTCTATCGAGGCCCTTCAACATCTGATAAGCTTCAATTAGGTCATCCCTCATTCTTCTGAATTCTAGTGAATACAGGCCCAGAGCCATCAAATGCTCTTCATATGACAAACCGTTCAATCCTGGAACCATTTTTGTGAACCTTCTTTGAACCCTCTCCAGTTTCAGCACATCTTTTTAAAGATATGGGGCCCATTCTGCTCACAATGCTCCAAATGAGGCCTCACCATTGCTTTATAAAGCCTCAACATTACATCCTTGCTTTTATATTCTAGTCCTCATGAAATGAATGCTAACATTTTATTTGCCTTCCTCACCACAGACTCAACCTGCAAGTTGACCTTTAGGAAATCCTGCACAAAGACGCCCTAGTCCATTTGCACCTCAGGATTTTGAATTTTCTCTCCATTTATAAAATAACATACTTTTTTATGTCTTCTACCAAAGTGCATGACCATACACAGCCCAAAAACTATTTCATCCTTGTCCATTCTCCTGATCTGTCTAAGTCCTTCTGTAGCATCTTTATTTCTTAGAACTACCTGCCCCTCCACCTATCTTCATATCATTCACTAACATTGTAACAAAGCCATCAATTCCATCATCCAAATTATTAACATATAATATAAAAAGAATCTGTCTCAACGCAGATGACTGTGGAACACTACCAGTCACTGGCAGCCAACCAGAAAAGGCTCCCTTTATTCCTGCAGTTTGCCTCCTGCCAATCAGACACTGCTTTATTCTTATTAGTATCTTTCCTGTAATACCATAGGTTCTTAAATCATTAAATAGCCTCATGTGTGATTCCTTGTCAAAGGCCTTTTATAAATCCGAGTAGACAACATCCAACAATTCTCCATGGTCTATCCCGCTTGCTATTTCTTCAAAGAATTCCAATAGATTTGTCAGGCAAGATCTTTCCATGAGGAAACCATGCCGACTATGGCCTATACCCTGAAGCCACATCCTTAACAATTGACTCCAACATCTTCCCAAGCACTGAAGTTTGACTAACTGGCATATCATTTCCTTCCTTCTGCCTCTCCCCTTCTTGAAGAGTGGAGTGATATTTGCAATTTTTCATTCATCCAGAACCATGGCAGAATCAATTGATTCTTGAAAGATCATGACTAATGCCCCTACAATCACTTCAACCACCATTTTCAGACACTGGGGTGTATACCATCTAGTCCGGGTGACTTACCTTCTTTCAGACCTTTCAATTTCCCAAAAACTTTCTCCCTCGTAATGGCAGCTTCATTCAGTTCTGACCCCTGACACATTGGAACATCCACCATATCACGAATGTCATCTTCAGTGAAGAATAAAGGAACATACTTATTCAGTTCATCCATTATTTCATTGCTCGCTATTAGTACCTCTTCAGAATCGTTTCCTGTGGTCTGATATTCACTTTCGTCTCTCTTTTACACTTTATGTACCTGAAGAAACTTCTGGTATCCTCTTCAAAATATTATTGGCTAGCTTACTTTCGTATTCTATCTTTTCCTTTTTAATGACTTTTTAGTTGTCTTCTGTTGGTTTTTAAAAGCTTCCCAATCGTCTAACTTCCCACTTATTTCTGCTCTCTTATATTCCCTTTCTTTGGTTTCTATGTTGGGTTTGACTTCTCTTGTTAGCCATGGTTGTGTCATCTTGGCTTTAATATGCTTCTTCCTCTTTGGGATATATGCATATTTCCTGTGCTTTCCAAATTGCTTCCAGAAATTCCAGCCATTGTTGCTCTGTCATCATCAAACAATTTTGGCCTGCTCCTCTCTTATGCCTCTGTAATTCCCTTTCCTCCACTGTAATACTGATACATCTGACTTTAGCTTCTCCTTCTGAAATTTCAGGTTTAATTCAATCATCTTATGATTACCTACCTTAAACTCTCAAACCAATTGTGGTTCATTGCACAACACCTAATCCAAAATAGATGATCTAATCCCCTAGTGGGCTCAACCATGAGCTGCTCTAAAAAGTCAATTTACAGGCATTCTAGGAATTCCCTCTTCTTGCGTCCAGCTCCAACCTGATTTTCCCAATCCTTATACTGAAATCCCCCACGACTGTTGCCCTTTTAGCATCCATTTTCTTTATTCCATTGTAATTTTTAAACATCTTATGCAGATTTTGAGGGATTACAGAGCTCTGACATGCAAATGGATATGGATGTCTACTTTCAGGATTACCAAAATGTTAGAATGATACAATTCAGATTCAAATTTATCATTTGTACGTACATCAAAACATACAGTGAAATGTGTCAATTGCGTTAAGAATCAACACACCCAAGGGTATGCTAGGGGCTGTCTGCAGTTGTCACCACACATTGAGCTTCCAGTTTAACATGCTCACTTTGTTCAATCTCACCCCAAAGCACAAACTGACCATTTCCCTCCACAGACGCTGCCTGACTCACTGAGTTCCTCCAGCATATTGTTAGTCCCTCTGTATTCCGACCACTGCAGTCTCCTGTGCCAGCATAACCACAGTTGTTAAACTGAATTAGTAAATCAGTAAACTAGCTTCTTATTATCACAAATAATAAAGATGTAGGGTTGGTCTCTCAAAGACCAACCCCACATCCTTGTCATGGGAGATGGAAATGGCCTACAGGGCTCTGGTGAAGTTGTGCAGGCTAATGGATTACAGAAGCATTGATGAACTCCAACCATACCATCAACTTTAGAGGATGAGGGAGATGGGAGGTCATTGGGAGGTCATCCACTGGGAGCTCAGGACCCAAGTCCCATCACATGTACTAAGGTACAGTGAAAATTGTATGCCATCCATACAGAACATTTCATTTACAACAGTGCATTGAGGGCCTAAAAGGCAAAACAATAACAAAATACAGAATAAAGTGTTAGAGTTACAGAGAAAGTGCAGGTAGACAGAGTTAATAATGAGGTAGATTATGAAATCAAGAGTCCAACTCATCATACTAGGGAACCATTCAATGGCCATTTAACAGTGGGATAGAAGCTGTCCTTGAGCCTGGTGGTATGTCTTTCAGGGTTTTTGTCTTCTAACTGATGGGAGTGAGGAGACAAAGCAGAATAAAATCAACTACAGTAAAAGTGAAATGCAGACAAGTGATAAAGTGAAAGATGACAACAATGCAGATTGTGAGGCCAAGATTCCATCTTATTGTACACGAGGACCAATCAGGAGTTTGATAAGAGCAGGATACAAGCTGTTTTTGATCCTGGTGGTACGTTCTTCCAGGCTTTTGTATCCTTTGCCTGTTGGAAGAGGGGAGAAGTGGGAATGTCTGGGATGGATGGGGTCTTTGATTATGCTGGCTGATATTACTAAGAAAGCGAGAAGTAAAGACAGAGTACATGAAGGGGATGCTGGTTTCTGTGATGGGCTGAGCTGTGCCCACAATGCCTTAGTATACTCTGATGCTTTTTTTTGAGACACTTAACAAACATTGCCTAAAACTGGTGAACAACATTTAAAGTCATCCCCAAGAGCTGCCATCAGCGTAAACCTGCTCAGGCAATTATTTCAAAGCTTTCGAACTGCTCTTTAAAAATCGTAGAAATTGGATTGGCACCAACTGCTTAAAATGTTACAACCATTTCTGCTGTCTTCAGTGACTTTTGATGAAATGTGCTGAAAAAAGTGATCCCAAGCTACAGAAATCCTTGATCTAAGACTGAATAGGCTGCATGATTGAACTGAACATTATTTTGATGTTGGAAACAGGAATTTGTCAAGTAATTTTCAATGTTGCTGCCGTAAGTCCTCTGATACAACAGTAGCTGTCAGAAGCCAACTTCAATTTTCTGGAAAATTGGAATAATATTTGCTGACTGATGTATTACTTTTAAGAAAGGTTTCCATTTCTATCAGGCTACAGAGAGGTTGAAGCATTAATGATCACTATTAACTACATGGAGCATCAAGAGATTTGATCTTAAGGTTAGGTGGCTGTAAAAGGGTTGCTGAAAAATTGTACACTTCAAGTCGAATATCTGTGAGTTCATTTGGAAATTGAAATGTACTGACCTGAAGGACAATAATAATGAAGAGAGTTCAAAGCTTTAGTGGGCACTGCTCTTGGAGGAACTTGATTTGAAAGAGTTTAGGAAATTGATTGCTGATACCCTGAGTGCACTATTGCCTCACTAGGGGTGGCCGTGTCGATTCCTAATGGTGGAAGGTGAATCCGAGATCGTCTCTATTACTCTGCTCTGATTGAAGCATCGAGCAAAATTAAAATTGACAGGGACGAGAGTGGAAAGTGACTGGTTTTTCAGTGCCTTTGGCATATGTGTTTGACTGGTCTCCCTCTCGCTGCTGCCAGCGGAAGGTGCAGGGGTCGTGGGTCCCATGCTGCAGGGTTTGATAGCCTCAGTGGCTCGTGGCCATGAACTCTCTTTTAGCTGTGGTTTGATTTTAATATCTTCAGCGCTGAACGTGCTTTATCACTTGCCTAAATTTATTGAGGTGTTTCGGTGTGGAACTGCATCTGCGGCGGTGGCCTGTAGCCACTCGCACAGCGCACAACTGACTAACTCGGTACACTCACAACACGCTGGAGGAACTCAGCAGGCCGGACAGCATCTGTAGAAAAGATTGGTCAACGCCTCGGGCCGGAACCCTTCGTAGTCCTGACGAAGGGTTCCGGCCCAAAACGTCGACCGATCTTTTCCACAGATGCTGCTCGGCCTGCTGAGTTCCTCCAGTGTGTTGTGAGTGTTGCTTTGACCCCAGCATCTGCAGATTATTTTGTGACTAACTCGGTAGCTGTGGCAGTGGTCATCAGCTCCTAGACTGGTTTCACCTGCCTCGGCAGCTCGTGGCTGTGGACTCATGTTTGGTGATTGTGTGGTTTGATGTTTCACGTTCTGTGTGTTATTTGTTTGTTTTCTGTTGCTTGCGTGATTTATTCTTTTTTTTGCTTGTCTGATGATCTTGTTGTGTGGGGTTTTTTCTTTAAACGGGTTCTATTGTCTTTCTTTATTTTGTGACTGCAAGAAGATGAATCCCAAGGTTATATACTGTATATATCATTCGATAATAAATGCGCTTCGAACTCTGTACTTTGAACTTTTGAATAACAGCACAGTGGTGTAGTGGTTAGCACCATGCTTCACTGAGCCAGCGATCAATGATTGGGTTCAGTTCCCACTGCTGTTTATAAGGAGTTTGTACACCCTCCCCATGACTTGTGGGTTTCCTCCCATGTTCAGCAAATCTTAGCACATGGAAGAACTGATTTTCCACTTTTTCTGTTCTTTTTTGTCATCTGCAATAAAGCTGAAGTTATTCAAACTTTTCCTTCTACATTTTGTCACACATCAAATAGAGAAGTGGTGAGTGCAATCACTTCACAGCACCAGCAAACACCTATGGGTTTTGATTCTCACTGTACGTTCTCCCCATGACCACATAGTTTTCCTGCCGGGTCCAGTTTCTTGTCACGTTACAAAGATATATAGGTGAGGTTTATTGAGTTCTGGGCATGCTATGTTGGTACTGGAAGCATGGCAACACTTGTGGGCTACCCCCAGCACCTCCTTGGACTGTGTTTGTCATCCATTTCACAATGTGTTTTCATGTACATCTGATAAAATAAAACTAATCTTCAATCTTTAAATCTTTTATCAGCAAGGAGTCTGCAGTATGGTTCTCAGAGTTTGTCTCCAGATCCCAACTTCTGATTGGTATTTCATTGTTTATTATGAATGAGGATACTTCCTTTCAGCCTTTTGCCATTGCATCTCATCGAGGTGAGACTTTCAGTTAGCCAAGCTGATTGTCTTCCTATGTTCCGCAAAGAACTGAACATCTCAAGAACACACATGAAATCCCGAAGGAACTCAGCAGGTCAGGCATTGTCCATGAAAGGAAATATGAAATTGACATTATGGGCCTAGGCCCTTTGTCAAGGTCCATAGGTGCTGACTGACCTGTGGAGCTCCTCCAGCACTTTGTCGATGTTGCACCGGATTTCAAACATCTGACTCTTTCTCGTGTGGTGTTTTAATACGTATGGTAGTTTGATAGAAAATAAAAGATACATGATATGTCAATCATTTGTATAATGAAATTGATGACCTTGTGGCCAAGTTTGCAGATGATATGAACACAGGTGAAGGGGCATGTGGTGTTGAGGAAGCAGAGAGGCCACAGGACAGATTAGTAGAATGGGCAAAGAAGTAAAAGCAAAGATGTAATGTTGAGGCTTTATAAGGCACTATGAGGCCTCACTTGGAATATTGTGAGCAGTTTTGGGCCCCTTGTCTTAGAAAGGATGTGGAGATGGTTCAAAGGTGGTTCACAAAAATTATTCCAGGATTGAAAGTCTTGATATGAGAAACATTTGATGGCTCTCAGCCTGTACTCACTGGCATCCAGAAGAATGAGGGGGAACCTTATTGAAACATATCGAATGTTGAAAGGCCTTGATAGAGTGATGTGGAGAGGATGTTTCCTATGATGAGGAAGTCTATGACCAGAGGACACAGCCTTAGAAAAGAGGTATGTCCATTTAGGAGGAATTTATTTTGGCAGACAGTAGTGAACTTATGGAATTCATTACCACAGGTGGCTGTGGAAGCCAATTCATTGAGTATGTTTAAGTCAGAGGTTGATAGATTCTTGATTAGTCACGGTCATGGAGAGATATACTTTATTGTCGTCAAACAGTTGGTACTAGAACGTGCAATCATCACAGCGATATTTGATTCTGTGCTTCACACTCCCCGGATTAAAAATACTAAATATTAAAAATATTAAAAATAGTTAAAATTAGTACATATTAAAAACTTAAATTATAAATCATAAATAGAAAAAAGAAAAATGGGAAGTAAGGTCGTGCAAAAAACCAAGAGGCAGGTCCGGATATTTGGAGGGTACGGCCCAGATCCGGGTCAGAATCTGTTCAGCAGTCTTATCACAGTTGGAAAAAAGCTGTTCCCAAATCTGGCTGTACGAGTCTTCAAGCTCCTGAGCCTTCTCCCGGAGGGAAGAGGAACGAAAAGTGTGTTGGCTGGGTGGGTCGTGTCCTTGATTATCCCGGCAGCACTGCTCCGACAGCGTGCGAAGGCAAGAGATCAGGGCCGAGCGGGAAATGGATCAGCAATAGTGAAATGGCAGAGCAAATTCGATGGGCCAAATGGCTTAATCCAGTTTCTATATCATATAGTATTATGGTCTAAAAGGTCAGTATCTAAGGTCCAAGGCCAATTTCCAAATATTCTACTGCAGGTAGTGCTTCTGAATCCCTGTCTGTGGTCATCAGCAGTTGTGTAAAGCTATTGATGATAAAGTCATTGTGGGACTTCTCAAAAATAATTACAGGTTTGGAAAAGGAGAAATCACATTTGACAAGTGTAGTGGGATAAGAGTCATAGAAACATAAAGTTATGTAGCACAGAGCCAGGTCCTTCTGCCCATTGTGGCTATGCTGACCTTGATGCCCATCTTCATTAATCCTACTTATCTGCATTATAACTGTATCCTTCAATGCCTTGCCTAATTAAGTAACGGCATAAATGCTTCCCGAACACAGTAATTGCATCAGAAACTCCAACCTCCGATGCTATCACTTTCCCCTCAAATTGCCTTTGATATTCCTTCCTCTCACCAAGGGCTGCACTGTAGCATCGTGGTTAGCTTACATTTAGCGCCAGTGACCCAGGTTCAGGTCCCACCACTGTCTTTAAAGAGCTTCTACATTCTCCCTGTGACCATGTGGGTTTCCTCTGAGTGCTCCAGTTTCATCCCACATCGTATGATTTAAGGTTACTAAACTGTTGCCACGCTATGTTGGCGCCAGAAAAATGGCGACACTTGTAGGCTGCCTCAGACTGTGTTGGTCATTCATGCAAACAGTGCATTTCACTGTATGTTTCGATGTACACGTGACAAATAAAGCTAATCTCTGGATAAAGAGAAATCTCTAATCTATCTAAGTGCATGGGCTCTTACTTTTGATACCTCTTCTATGGGTCTACTCTCACAATATTTAAAAGTTATCCAGACAACCACTCGGAACGCCAATGCATTGAAGTCTATGGATCAAATACTGGTAAGTGAGATCAGTAGAGAAATGTGATTGAAGGTGGCAGTTGGGAAATTTAAATTCAGGTAGGTAAACTCCCTGCTGTTTCTTAAAGCCATAGACAGAGCAGTTGCTATAATATGAGTCAAGATTCAAGATTGTTTAATGTCATTTCCTATACACATGAAGAAGGAGAATGAAATGATTATTACTCCGGACCTGATGCAGTACAAAAAATCACAAAAGATAAAAAATACAGTCATAATAAAACAAAAAACACAATAAATATAAATAAGTAAGATAGCTCATATACGTAGATCGATTGTATGTCCATAAGGTGACTGATGGGAAATAGTAAAGCAGTGGTGGATTTAGTGAGTGGTGATTTTGACCAGCCTTACTGCTTGGGGAAAGTAATTATTTTCGTGGTCCTGACTACGTAGCCTCCTTCCTGATAGGAGTGGGATACGGTCCATGAGCGGGGTGGGTGGGATTCTTCGTGATGTTGCTGGCACCTTTCTGTATACTGTATGTCCTTGATAGCAGGTAGACTGGCATCAGGTAAGCATTGGGCATTTCTGACTACCTGTTGTAGAGCCTTCGTGTCCACCACAATCGCAATGCAGTTGCCACACCAAGCAGTAACGCACCAAGCAGTGAGTATGGATGTGCTCTCTTCAACCTCCTGAAAAAGTAGAGGTGCTGGTCAGCTTTGTTGACTCTGTACAATGTGTTCTGGGACTATGAGAGCTTGTGTGTGATTTGTACTCCCAGGAGTTTGAAACTGCACTCAGTTTCTACTACTGTGCCACCAATGTGAATGGGTGTGAGTGGTGCAAGTTCTCCTGAAGTCAATAACCATCTCCTTTGCCTTGTTGACATTGAGGAAGAGGTTGACATTAAGCATGCGATACATCAGCATAATATGTTATCTACTGTGCATCTATAAAAATTTCTGAGGGTCAAAGGGGTCAAGTCAAATTTCTGTAGCCTCCTGAGGAATTAGAGTTGCATGTGCATTTTCTTGGCTGTGGGTTCTACATATATGGATCAGGACAAGCTATTTGTAATGTTCGCTCTTAGAAACTTGAAGCTCTCAATAGTTTAAGTTATGATAGTAACTTCAATAATTTTGGTAATTTGTGACCCTGAAAGCAGTATTTCATTAGGAACTTAAGTAGAATTGGTATGTCACCAAAGAGACTCACAAATTTCTACAGATGTACTGTGGAGGGCTTTCTAACTCATTACATCTTCCATTGACTGGCATGGAAGGGCCACTGCACAGAATCATTAAGAGCTGCAGAAAGTTGTAAACTTAGCCCACTCCATCATAGGTGTTAGCCTCCGCAGCAACGAGGAAATCTTCAAAAGGAGGCATCCATCATTAAGGATCCGATCACTCTGGATATGCCGTCATAGACCATAAAACCATAAGTCATAGGAGCAGAATTGGGCCATTCAGCCCATCGAGTCTGCTCCACCATTCCATCATGGCTGATCCCAAATCCCACTCAACCCCAGACACTTGACTTCTCACCATAACCTTTGATACCCTGATCAAGCAGAAAAATAAGTCAAATCACTGCTACCATCATGGAGAACGTACAGGAACCTGAAGACAAAAACTCAATATTTCAAGAACAGCTTCTTCCTCTCTGCCATCAGATTTCTGAATGGACTATGTATCCACGAACACTTTCTTGGTATTATTTTTTCTTCTTGTTTGACACTACTTATTTAATCATTTAATATATAAGTACACACACACACACACACACACACACACACACACATACTTCTTATTGTAACTTATAGTTTTTGTTGTTACATATTGTTACCACAAAAACAAATTTTATGACATATGCTGGTAATATCAAACTGCTTCTGATTCTGAAATCAGAAGAAGGGTGTTCAGCTAATGGTAAAATAATGAGAAACTCAGATAAGCCAAACAGTTAGAATTTTTTCCCCAGAGTCATCATAATCTTTACGTGCCATGTTGTAGCACAGGGCGATCATGGTGCCATAACCAAGATTTTTCTTGAAAAATTTTCTACGGCAGTGTTTTGCCAATGCCTTCTTCTGGGCAGTGTCTTTACAAGACGGGGACCCCAGCCATTATCAATACTCTTCAGAGACTGTCTGATGAAGGGTCTCGGCTCGAAATGTCGACTGTTTATTTCCATCCATCGATGTTGCCTGACCTGCTGAGCTCCTTCAGCACATTGTGTGTATTGCTCTAGATTACCAGTACCTGCAGTACCTCAGAGATTGTCAGTCTGGTATCAGTGGTCACATAACCAGTATTTGTGATATGCACCAGCTGCTCATACGACCATCCACCACCTGCTCCATGGTATCATCTAAACCTGACTGGGGGGTGGGAGAGGGGGTGCTATGTGGAGGGGGGCCAAGTAGATGCTACAACTTGCCCCTGAGTATCGTGCAAACCAGCAAAGGGAAGGGTTGCCTTCCAGTTCCTTTGGTAGAGACGTATCTCCATCCCGCCACCCATTCTCCAGGATAGCAATGCAATTACTATGAAAGCCTTGATTAATTTAACCTGAGAGAGGAAGATATAAAGGGGATGAGCAGGTAGGTTTGTATGCAGTGGCGTGGGTGCCAGGGAGAGCAATAGAAGCAGATATCTTCTATGTGTTTAAGGTGCTCTTAGATAGCATGTGAATATGCAAAAAATAGAAACATATAGAAAACCTAGAGAAAATGGAGAGGTAAACTTCATGTGCAGGCACTAGAGGTTTAGTGTAACTTGGTGTTATGCTTGGTACAGACATCACTGGCCGACAGGCCACGTTTTTTTCTGTTCTATGAGAGTGGTCATAAGAATAGGGAATCGAAGTAATGTGGAGAGACTGGGTTATTCTTACAGCAGAGCAGATTTGGAGGCGATCCAAGGCAAGGTAGTTTAGAGATAGGAAGAAATTGTTTCCAGCCTCAAAAGTTTTTGTAACCTGAGGACATAGGCTAAGCTGATTAACACAGGAACCAGGAGTGACATAAGGAAGCCAGCAACTTGTTCCTGTCAGGAACTCACTGCCTGAAAGGACAGTTAGGGCCGAATCATCAATAGCATTATTTTTCATTTATTTGCTATCGACTGGCGCTTCTCTTATGTGAGAACGTGGGGGGAATCCAGAGCACCCGATAGAAGCCCGTGTGTCCACAGAGAACATGTATAAACTCCTTACAGATTGAACCCAAATTGCTGGCGCCTTATTAGAGTTAGACTAACCGCTATACCCTGACTTTCGACATTGACTGTGCTTGAGAACACATAAGAGAATCGCCAGTCGATAGCATGACTGGGGAGTTTATGGGATTGCATGGACTAGACAAAATGCAGGCGGTGATAAATTACTTTGAGTATACAAGTATTATCAATGGAGATGCAACTTATCCATGAAACTGAAGAGCTTGTATAAATTTGAAAATGGATTGAAAAATGAAGAGTAACACACACAAAATGCCGAAGGGAGTCAGCAGGTCAGGCAGCATCTGTGGAGAGAATAAGCTGTCAACTTTTCGGGCTGAGACCTTTCTGCAAGACTGGAAAGTAAGGGGGCAGAAGCCGGAATAAAGATAGGGGGAGGGGAAGGAGTACAAGCTGGCGGGTGATAGGAGAGACCAGGTAAGAGGGGTCAATGTTGGGTCAAGAAAAGCTTACTGAGCTGAACCAAGGATAAGTTACAAAAGAAAATTCAGATGGACTAAGGAAGTGGCCTGTGCTGGGCATATAAGTATGTCAATGGGTGGGAGGGATGGTCTTGTGTGTTGTTGTTGATGCTTGCATTGCTCTGCGGAACATTCTGGTCATGCTACGTTGGTGCTGAATGATGTGTGGTGACACTTACAGGTTGCCCCCCAAGGACATCATGTGTGGGCTGGCTGTTCACATAAACAACACACCTCACTCTGTTTCGAAGCTCTGGTGATAAATAAATGTGAATCTGAATCTGAATCTGAAATCTGAAATCAAGCCGTAATCATACTTTGAGCAGGAAAGTCAAAGGGAGTGAAGGCTGCTGCTTCGTGGGATTCATGGAATGTGAAAATGCACAAGGAACAAGGCTGAATATAAGATGAACTTTTAATTATTCACCCAATATACAGGGGACCATGAACAGGAGTATACTTTCAAGAGATGTGTCTAATTGGGAGAACACTTCAGTAAGAGAGATATGGATTCAAGACACTTTAAGAGTCATGACTACAAGCTGATGTTCCTTAGGGAGTGCTTTGGGAATGCCAAACTGCCACCTCAAAGTTCAAAGTAAATTTATTATCAAAGTACATATACGAGGGGTGATTGATAAGTTCGTGGCCTAAGGTAGAAGAAGTTAATTTTAGACAACATAGCATATTTATTTTTCCTACATTTACACACTTAGTCCAGCGGTCGTGGAGCATACGGATCCCTTCTTTGTAGAAGTTGGCGTCTTGGACCTCCAGAAGTGGTCCACAGAAGGGGTGATCAATAAGTTCGTGGCGTAAGGTAGAAGGAGATGAGTTATTAACTTCAAACTTTCTGCATTTTCACTCAAAGAGTTGAACTGCACGTGCATGTAAAGAGAGCTGTATAACTCATCTCCTTCTATTTTTTATTAGAACAACACACACGAAATGCTGGAGAAACTCAGCAGGTCAAGCAGCATCCATTCACAGGAATAAACAATGTTTTAGTCTGAAATCCTTCATTTGGATTCATGACTGGTTCTGACGAAGGGTGGCAGCCCAAAATATTGACTGTTTATTCCTGTCCATAGATGCTGCCTGACCTGCAGAATTGCTCCAGACTTTTGTTAGTGATGTTCTTGTTTTGCAGCATCTGCAGAATCCGTTGAGTTTAAGTTTTTTATGTGTACCTTGATCAATTCATTCTCAGTTCAAAAACATTTGGTCCATTTTGCTGAACTGGAAAGAGATTAATCCTCCCTCTACATTTCATTGGTTCTCTCAAATTATGTTGTGTTTAAATTTAGAAAAAATTAGAAGTGTCATTTATGATCCTTCTATTAAATTCGAAAAGACTTGGAGGCCATTTATTCAACACTTCCATATGATGTAATTTGACCTTTTCCAAACCTATTCTATTACTTTTAAATATACGGCGAGAGGAGCGGAGTTAATGACACTAATGGTCCTATTTGACGTAACACAACAGCCCATGTCTTTTTCTTTTCTTTAGTTTAGTTGATTAGTATTGTTTAGATTAGTTTTTTTTGGGGGGGTATTTGTTTTTCTTTTCTTTTTCCATGCTACTTCCACATTTTTTTTCCTATGTTCGTATTTTGTAAGATTTTGAGAGGTTTAATATCCATGTATTAACTGAGTTTATATTTATATACGCTAATTATTAACAATGTAATCCCAATAGCTTTGTATTAATACTATGTTATATTTAACATTTTGATATTAATAAAAAGATTGGAAAAGAGAGAAAAAAACATTTGGTTGTTTACCTCCCGTGGATATTAATGTCTTCCATCTGATGGGTTTGTGTTTGCTTTGTAACCACAGCGACAATATTGTGGAATTAATTCATTGGATTTAAACTAGTTTTTTGACAAGGTATCGTATTATTGAGGCATGTTATTTTCAGAGTTGTCTATCTTCTAACCAAATCCAATGACTCCTGAGATTTTCCCTGGGCCAGGATTACACAGGAGCAAAATAATGTGATTGCAATATTTCAAAGAGAATGTAATCTAAAAGCATAATTAATATAATTGCACAGTGCTGAATATTTTTAGAATCACAACCACAGTTGAATCCAGCAGTCATTCTTTATATTGCAGGATTTATGGCAATGTATGAAAAAATAATAACTTACATGAAATATGCTGTGTGATGAGGGATGAAAGTATTAGCTCTTCCTGTGTAAAATACACCATTTGCTATTTGTTCTCATAAAGAGACATGGAAAAAATAACAGGCTAACAGAATCTGAGATCTATTTTTTAGAGAATGGATCAATATAAATGTCTGCAGGCCACCTGTACAAATGACTGGTCTGACAGATGAACCCTCTCTTAATTCCTTATTAAGGAATTAATAAAGAATTGATAAGGCACGGTATGGTAGTGGTTAGTGCATCATTTTACAGTGCCTGAAATCATCAATTAGAGTTCAGTTCCTGCCACTCTCTGTAAAACAACACACACAAAATGCTGGAGGAACTCAGCAGGTCAGGCAGCATCTGTGGAAAACATTAAACACTCGGCATTTTGGGCCAAGCCCTTCTTCAGGAATAGGAAGGAAGGGGGAAGCTGTCAGTGTAGGGTAATGTAATTGGTGGAAATGTACAAAATTCACAACCACTGACATTGAGTTGGGGTTCACTTTAAGAACCTGGTCTGATGTGATGGTGTAATTATGTGAAGTTTCGTTACCATGTTTTGTTTTCAGGTTTTTTGGAGTACAATAAATTAGTTGTTATGGTTTTCCTTAAACATAAAATAACTCACATCATTTTATTTGTGAAACCTACACCAGAGCAAAAAGCTGGGGGGAAGGGGGAGGCTAGCTGGATGATGATAGGTGAAGCCATGTGGGTGGAAATGGTCAACAGCTGGAGAGGAAGGAATCTGATAGGAGAGGGAAGTGGACAATAGGAGAAAAAGAAGGAGGAAGGGACCAAGGTGAAAGTAATAGACAAGGTGAAAAGAGATAAAAGGTCAGAGTGGGGAAGAGAGGAAAAGGGGGAATGAAATTGGTTCACTGGAAGTATAAATCGATATTCATACCGCTCTCCGTAAAGAGCTTGTACGTTCTAACCGTGGCTGTATTGGTTTCCTCTGAGTTCTCCAGGTTCCCCAGAATTCTAAATATATACATATATGTTGGGATTAGTAAATCGTGGGCAAGTTATTTAGTTCTGGAATGCAGCAACACACTTAAGCTGCCCCCAGCACAATCCTTGCTGATTTGATTCGAAGCAAACAATGATGATTTGATATACTGTGCAAAAGCTTAGGCACATATATATAGTTAGGGTTTCTGTGACTTTTGCACAGTACTGAATTTATCAACATGAAATGGTGAGCAAGTTTGTGAACCTGGCAGGAGCAAAGAATTGTCAGGGAGGAGTGCTGTGGGAGGGGTGTGGGACAGATGACAGAGAAAGAGAGCCAGGGCAGGGAGGTGGGTCAGGTGCAGATACACCCAGCCCTGAGACGCAAGGCAAAGTCATTTGATTCCAAAAATGTCTCTCTGGTGCTTCCTGCTCCCTTCCCTTCCCCCTCCCATTTTCCCAACTATGATTCTCCTCTCCCTGCCCCCTTCCCACTCTCAGTCCACAATAGAAACCCATATCAGAATTAGGTTTATCGTCACTCAAACGTCATAAAATTTGTTTTTGTTTTGTGGCAACAGTACAGTGCAATACATAAAATTACCACAGTACTGTGCAAAAGTCTCAAGTATTCTAGCTATATTTATGTGCCTAAGATGAATAAAACTTTTTTATTCTTTACCTTTTCACAGGAATCTGTTATGAAATTTCAGGAATTTATTAGCGAAGCTTATGTCAGAGTGACAAATATCAAAACCAATTTTCTCTAATTGAAATAGGTAATTATGAATGTAATGATCTCAGACTCAGTAAAGACACAACAAAAATATCTCTGAAGAGGTTGAAGTTTATATACGAGTCAATTTACCTACGGAATACTGAAAGCCCTACACAGAGTCCCTACATATTTCATGACATACGTGACTGATGATAAAGCTGATTCTGATATGCGTCTCTTTTGTGGACTGTGAGTGGGAAGGGGGCAGGGAGAGGTTGGGAAAAGGGGAAGGGAGAGAAGAAGGAGCTGGAAGCACCAGAGTGACATGATCAACAAACCAATTGTTTGGAATCAAATGACCTTGCCTGGTGTCTCAGAGCTGGGTATGCCTGCACCCACACTACCCCTGCCACTGCTACTCCTTCTCTGCCACTTGTCCCATACCCCTTCTGTGGCAGTCCACCCTCGCTCTTTTGCTCCCGACAGATCTACAAACTCGCTCTCAACTCCATGTTGACAGATACAGTATTGTGCAAAAGCCTTACCCTGCCTAGCTATATACAAGTGCCTAAGAGATTTTGCAGAGTACTTTATAATATACATACATCTGTTTATACTTTAATTGACCATTCAGAAATCTGATGGCCGAGGGGGAGAAGCTGTTCCTAGAACACTAAGTATCTCTTCAGGCTCCTGTACCTCCTCTCTGATGGTAGTTCTGAGAAAAGGCCATGCCTGGGGTGGTTGGGGTCCTTAATGATGGACGCTGTCTTTTGAGACATCTCCTTTTGAAAATCTCCTCAATGGTGGGGGGCTCGTGCCTATAATGGAGCAGAGAAGAAGTAGCATAACCTAACATTGATCTGCCAGCCCCACTTCAACACTTCTGCTGATCCTGCCAACATGATGGGAGAAAACCCTCCAGAATTCTATGAGGTCCAGTAAGTACTTATTGCCTTAACTCTGAATCCACTTTTCAGGCTGTGCTACTTTTCTCTGCTTTCTCTTGCCAGAGGAAACAGTTGCCCTATAAAGTAGCTACCCTATAAAATTGTTCTATAATTTTAAACACATTACTTCTCAATCTCCTAAACTCTGGAGAACATAAGTCAAGTTTATACAACCTGTACTCATGATTTAACACCCATTTTATTCTTTAGCCTTGAGGGCAGTTGAGTTTTCAATAAGCCCAGTGAAACAGAGACAAATTCACCAGCTTTCCATAGATTTGCACAGTGATATCATCTCCCAGTCTCATTTTTCATCCATCTAGCGCTCTGAGCAGTGCTCTGTTCCAGCGCAGTTCATGCCCTATCTCTGTATGGTGTGTATCTCGTCGATAAATCGTTGAGACTTCCATGGGCTGGAGATTCTCTCACAGTGGATTTAATAAATATAACCCAAGAAGTCAAGATGCTCCAATTTCAACAACTGTTCCAATATAATATCATTAAAATGGAGGGCGACATATAATATAACCTGACCAAACTTGACCCTTAATTCACAATCACCCAAGATTCCAATTGCATGCCATTTCTTGGTAACATTTTAGGAGAAAGATAAACCTAAAATTATATAGTGTGAATGCATTACTGTTCATTACAGAGATAATTATCCCATTTGAGTAACACACATAATGCTGGAGAGACATTGTAGTAGCTATGGAGGAAAATGAACAATAGGTTTCAATAGGTATATTTAATGTCAGGGAAATGTATGCAATATACATCCTGAAATTCTTTTTCTTCACAAACTTCCATGAAAACAGAGGATTACACCAAAGAATGAATGACAGTTAAACATTAGAAACCCAAAGCCCCCCCCAGCTCCCCCTCCCATGCACAAGCAGTGGCATGGCAATGACACACCCCCACCCCCACCAGCAAAAAAGCATCAGCATCTTCCACCTAGCACTCAAGTGTGGAGCAAGCATCAATAAAGACACAGACTTGCAGGACCCCAACGACTACTCGTTCACCCCATAAGTTGACATGCTACAGGCTCTCTCTCTCCCTAATGAGGGAAAAAGAGGACAACAGACAATATTTTGGGCAGAAACACTTCATTAGGACTAGAAGGGAAGAGGGCCGAAGCCAGAATGATTTCCGAGTTTCTCACCATAGACTGACTTGCTGAGCTCCTTCAGCATTTTGTTTGACGCTCCAGTTTCCAGTCTCTGAAATCACATACCAGATTTTACTCCTTCTTTTTGCCTCCCCACCTTCCTGTTCTGACTTCTTCCTTGTTCCTTTCCAGTCGTGATGAAGGGTCTCGGCCTGAAATGTCAACTGTTTATTCCCGTACCTAGATGCTCTCTGACCTGTTGAGTTCCTCCAGCATTTAGTGTGCATTTCCAGATTCTGCAAAACCTCTTGTGTTCTCGATAGAGTGGAATTGCAAAGGATGTTTCTAACAGTGAGTGAGTCGAGGATATGCATCCCATTAGAAAAGAAATAATGAGGGTGGTGAATGTGTGGAATTCATTCCCACAGAGGGCAATGGAGGCAAGGTCATTGGGTATATTTAAAGCAGGGGTTCTTGATTAAGAAGGACATCAAACGGTAGGAAAATTTGATTCAAATCAACCTTCATGGAATGGCAGAGTAGACTCGATGGGCCAAATGACCTAACTCTGCTCTCATTGTAGGTTAACTGAGATCTCATGGCATGAACTATCTTCACAAGAAATAATTGAATACAGAGCTGACTCTAGCAGCCGTACCATGTCAAAAATATAATAATACTCAGTGCATGCATCTCCCCAGAATATGAGAGTTGACTGGGTACAGTGGAAAGAGAGATGTAAAGTATTGCTCTGAAACACAGTGATAAATGCAGCATGTTGTTGAATGGAAGAGAGAGATGCCCCCTTCCATTACAGCTCGGATTTCAATCCCGGGATTTTCTGTAAGGAGGACGCTCCCTTGGAATGCTTGGGTTTCCTCTGGGTGCTCCAGTTTCATCCTACAATCCGAAGACACACTGGTTACTAGGATAATTAGTCATTGTAAATTGCCCTGTATTAGGTTAGGGTTAAAGCAGGAGTTGTTGGGTGTTTCTGGGAGGCACAACTCAAAAGGCCAGAGGGCCTATTCAGCGCTGTCTCACTAAATAAAATTAAGTAAATAAAATGCTGGATGATCTCAGCAGGTCAGGCAGCATCTACGTAGGGGAATAAAACACTGATGTTTTGGACTGAGTGGGCAAACTCATGGCAGATGCAATTTAATGTGGATAAATGTGAAGTTATCCACTTTGGTGGCAAAAATAGGAAAACAGATTATTATCTGAATGGTGGCCGATTAGGAAAAGGGGAGGTGCAACGAGACCTGGGTGTCATTATACACCAGTCATTGAAAGTGGGCATGCAGGTACAGCAGGCGGTGAAAAAGGCGAACGGTATGCTGGCATTTATAGCGAGAGGATTCGAGTACAGGAGCAGGGAGGTACTACTGCAGTTGTACAAGGCCTTGGTGAGACCACACCTGGAGTATTGTGTGCAGTTTTGGTCCCCTAATCTGAGGAAAGACATCTTTGCCATAGAGGGAGTACAAAGAAGGTTCACGAGATTGATTCCTGGGATGGCAGGTCTTTCATATGAAGAAAGACTGGATGAACTGGGCTTGTACTCGTTGGAATTTAGAAGATTGAGGGGGGATCTGATTGAAACGTATAAGATCCTAAAGGGATTGGACAGGCTAGATGCGGGAAGATTGTTCCTGATGTTGGGGAGGTCCAGAACGAGGGGTCACAGTTTGAGGATAGAGGGGAAGCCTTTTAGGACCGAGATTAGGAAAAACTTCTTCACACAGAGAGTGGTGAATCTGTGGAATTCTCTGCCACAGCAAACTGTTGAGGCCGGTTCATTGGCCGTGTTTAAGAGGAAGTTAGATATGGCCCTTGTGGCTACAGGGGTCAGGGGGTATGGAGGGAAGGCTGGGTTCTGAGTTGGATGATCAGCCATGATCATAATAAATGGCGGTGCAGGCTCGAAGGGCCGAATGGCCTACTCCTGCACCTATTTTCTATGTTTCTATGTTTCTTCATCAGAACACCTTTCCATGGATGTTGCTGACTGGCTGAATTCCTTCAGTACTTTGTGTGTGTTGTCCTGCATTTCCAGCACCGAACAAATCAAATGCGTTTATAATTTTCCTACTTCTAGCGTTGTTTTGAATTAACATGGAACTGTAATTGATATAGTATTATAACTAAAAAACACAAATTATGTCACATACAATCATGACATTGCATTGCCTCAGTTTACTGAAGTCAAAGTACTAACAGTCAGGAAGAAGAGACTAATAAGTACTTTCACCTCAATGGCAATATTAAAGCTCTGTTATTAATGCTGAGGGCAACCTCATTTCTCAAAGGTTTCTGCTAGTCAATAACTGCTTAATTCAATACTTTAATTCACTCCTAACCTTGAAACTTGTATCACGCGAGGATTTGACAATAATGTAATGACAATTTGTGTGTATAATGATCCGATCATTCTGAGGTTGGGCATTTTGTTACATTGAATACATCATAGAACTGGAAATATACTTAGTGGCCACTTTATTAGGTACACCTGTACATCTGCTCATTAATAAAAATACTTAGTCAGTCAAGACCATAAGACATAGGAGCAGAATAAGACCATTTAGCCCATCGAGTCTGCTTGGCCATTCAATCATGGCTGATCTGTTTTTTCCCTCCTCAGCTCCACTCACCAGCCTTCTCCCTTAACCTTTGATGCAGTGTCCAGTCAAGAACCCATCAATCTCTGGCTTAAATACTTCAGACAACCTGGCCTCCATAGCTGCCTGTGGTAACAAATTCCACAAATTTACTACCGATTGGTGAAAGAAATTTCTCCATGTCTCTGTTTAAAATGGACATGCCCCTATCCTGAGTCTGTACCTTTTTGTCCTAGACTGCCCCCCCAGTGGGAACCAACCTTTCCACATCTAATTTGTCTAGGCCTTTCAACATTCAAAAGGTTTCAATGAGATCCCTCCTATCCTTCTAAATTTCACCAAGTACAGAGGGTGATAACCTGTATGATAACCCTTTCATTCCTGGAATCATCCTTGTGAATCTCCTCTGAACTCTCTCCAATGCCAGCATATCTTTCCTCAGATGAAGAGCCCAGAACTATTCACAATATTCAAGGTGAGGCCTCACCAGTGCCTTATAAGGCCTCAGCATCACATCCTTGCTTTTGTATTCTAGACCTCTTAAAATGAATGCTAGCATTACATTTGCCTTCCTCATCACTGACTCTACCTGCAAGTTAACCTTTAGGGCGTTCTGCACAAGGACTCCCAAGTCCCTTTGCATCTCAGATTTTTGGATTTTCTCCCCATTTAGAAAATTGTCTGCACATTTATTTCTACTCCCAAAGTCCATGACCATGCATTTCCAACACTGTATTTCATTTGCCACTTTTTTGCCCATTCTCCTAATCCATCTTAGCCCTTCTGCATCCTACCTGTTTCTTCAACACTACCAGCCCCTCCACTAATCTTCATATCATCTGCAAACTTAGCAACAAAGCCTTGAGTTCAACTCAGATAAGTGTGAGGTGGTTCATTTTGGTAGGTCAAATATGATGGCAGAATATAGCATTAATGGCAAGACTCTTGGCAGTGTGGAGGGTCAGAGGGATCTTGGGGTCCGAGTCCATAGGACACTCAAAGCTGCGACACAGGTTGACTCTGTGGTTAAGAAGGCATACGGTGCATTGGCCTTCATCACCGTGGGATTGAGTTTAAGAGCCAAAAGGTAATGTTGCAGCTGTGTCGGACCCTGGTCAGACCCCACTTGGAGTATTGAGCTCAATTCTGGTTGCCTCACTACAGGAAGGACGTGGAAACCATAGAAAGGGTGCAGAGGAGATTTACAAGAATGTTGCCTGGATTGGGCAGCATGCCTTATGAGAATAGGTTGAGTGAACTTGGCCTTTTCTCCTTGGAGTGACGGAGGATGAGAGAACACCTGATAGAGGTGTTCAAGATAATGAGAAGAATTGATCGTGTGGATACTCAGAGGCTTTTTCCTAGGGCTAAAATGGCTAGTTTTAAGGTGCTTGGCAGTAGGTATAGAGTAGATGTCAGGGGTAAATTCTTTACATAGAGAGTGGTGAGTGCGTGGAATGGGCTGCCAGAGGCAGTGGTGGAGGTGGAAACGATAGGGTCTTTTAAGAGACTCCTGGGTAGGTACATGGAGCTTAGAAAAATAAAGGGCTATGGGTAAGCCTTGGTAATTCTAAGGTAAGGACATGTTCAGCACAGCTTTGTGGGCCAAAGGGTCTGTATTTTGCTGTAGGTTTTCTATGTTTCTATGCTTTCTATTCCATCATCTAAATCATTTATATACAGCACTAAAAGAAGCGGTCCCAACACTGACCCCTGTGGAACACCACTAGTCACTGGCAGCCAACCAGAAAATGATCCTTTTATTCCCACTCACCACCTCCTACCAATCTGCCAAAGCTCTAACCATGCAGGTAACTTTCCTGTAATAACTTGGTCTCACAGCTTGGTAAGCAGCCTCAAGTACGGCACCTTGTCAAAGGCCTTCTGAAAGTCCAAATATACAACATCAAATACATCCCCTTTATCTATCCTACTTGTAATCTCTTCAAAGAATTCAAAAATGTTTGTCGGGCAAAATTTTCACAGAATGAATCCATGCTGACTTTGTCCTGACTTGTCCTGTGTCGCCAACTACTTTATAACCTCATCCTTAACAATTGACTCCATTACCTTCCCAGCCACTGAGGTTAAGCTAATTGGCCTATAATTTCCTGTTTGCTGGCATCCTCCTTTCTTAAAGAGTTGAGTAGCATTTGCAATTTCCAGTCCTCTGGCACCATGCCAGAGTTCAAAGATTTTTGAAAGATCATTACTCATGCCTCCACAATTTCTAAAACTGCTTCTTTCAGGACCGTAGGGTGCAGCTTATCTGGTTCAGGTGGCCTATGTACCATTAGGTCTTTCAGATTTTTGAGCACCTTCTCCCTTGTAATAGGAACTGCACTCACTTCTCTTCTCTCACACCTTTCAATATCTGGCACACTGCTGGTGTCAACTGATGCAAAATACTCATTTAGTTCATCTGCCATCTCCTTGTCCCCCTTGATTATTTCTATGGCCTCATTTTCCAGTGATCCTATATCCACTCTCATCTTTCTTTTATTTTTTACATACTTGAAATACCTTATTACTATCCACCTTAACAATGTTTACCAGCTTGCATTATATGATCTTTTCTCTCCTAATGACTCTTTTAGTTGCTCTTTATAGGTTTTTAATAGCTTCCTAATCCTCTATCTTCCTGCTAATTTTTGCTTTGTTTTATGCCCTCTCTTTTGCTTTTACATTAGATTTCATTACCCTCGTCTGCCATGGTTGTACTATGTTGGTATTAGAGTATTTCTTAGTTTTTGAAATACATCTATTCTGCACCTTCCTCATTTTTCCCAGAAACTCATGCCATTGCTGCTCTGCTGTCATCCCTGCCAGTATCCCCTTCCAATTTACTTTTGCCAACTCCTCTTTCACACCACTGTAATTTCCTTTATTTCACTAAAATGCCACTATGTCAACCTTCACTTTCTTCCTTTCAAAATTCAAGTTGAATTCAATTATATTGTGATCACTTTCTTCTAAAGGTTCTTTAACCTTAAGCTCCCTAGTCACCTCCGGTTCATTACATAGCGCACAATGCAGTATAACTAATCCCCTAGTAGGCTCAATGACAAACTTCTCTTAAAGAGCCATTTTATTGGCATTCAACAAACTCACTCTGGAGATAAATTATCAACCTGATTTCCCAATCTACCTGCAAGTTGAAATATCCCAAGGCTATCATAATTTTCCCATTTTAATCTGTGATCCATATCCCAGCTTCTGTTGAGAGGCCAGTATTTAACCGCCATCAATGTCCTTTTACCTTTGCAGTTTATTAATTCAACCCAAAGGATTCAAAATCTTCCAATCTTATGTTACATCATTGTAGTGATTTGATGCCATTCTTTACCAGTGGAGCCACACCACCCCCTCTGTTTACCTTCCTATCCCTCTGATACAACATGTAACCTAGGATATTCAGCTCCCAATGACAACTATGCTTTATCCATGATTCAGTGATGGTTACAACATCATACCTCGCAATCTCTAATAGTGTAACACTTTTTTACTATCTGTCCTATCCTGAATCCCTTCACTTTGGTTCCCACCCCTCTACCAAATTAGTTTAACTCTCCCCAACAGTTCTAACAAACCTGTCCACAAGAATATTGGTCCCCCTAAGATTCAATTGCAACCCGTCCCTTTTGAACAGGTCATGTCTTCCCCAGAGGAAATCCCAATGATCCAAGAAGCTGAAGCCCTACTCCCTGCGCCAGCTTCTCAGCCATGCGTTAATCCACCAGATCATCCTGTTTCTACCCTCACTGGTGCATGGCACAGGCAGCAATCCAGAAATTACTACTCTGGAGGTCCTTCTTCTCAGCTTTCTACCTAACTCTCTAAATTCTCTTTTCAGTACCTCTTTGCATTTCCTTCTCATGTCATTGGTACCAATATGTACCAAGACATCTAGCTGCTCTCCCTCCCCCTCTAAAGTATTGTGGACGCAAACTCCAACCATACCACCGACTTTGGATGATAGACATAGGAGATCATCAATGTCCTATGCTCTACTGGGAGCTAAGGCCCCAAGAATGACAGTTGGTGTCAGACGGGGTGCTTCAAACATCTCAGAATTTGCTGATCTCCTGGGATTTTGAAGCACAACACTCTGTATAATTTACAGAGAACAGTGAGAAAAAAAAGGGAACATCCAGTGAGTTGCAGTTCTGTGGGCAAAAACGTCTTGTTAATGAGAGAGGTCAGAGAATGTCCAGGCTGGTTCAAGCTGACAGGAAGGGAACAGTAATTCAAATAATCACATCACAACATCCCCTGCAGACAGAAACAGGTGAATTGATTATGGGGAGCAAGGACATGGCAGACCAATTGAATAATTACTTTGGTTCTGTCTTCACTAAAGAGGACATAAATAATCTTCCAGAAACAGTAAGGGACAGAGGGTCCAGTGAGATGGAGGAACTGAGTGAAATACATGTTAGTAGGGAAGTGGTGTTAGGTAAATTGAAGGGATTGAAGGCAGATAAATCCCCAGAGCCAGATGGTCTGCATCCTAGAGTGCTTAAGGAAGTAGCCCAAGAAATAGTGGATGCATTAGTGATAATTTTTCAAAACTCGTTAAATTCTGGACTAGTTCCTGAGGATTGGAGGGTGGCTAATGTAACCCCAATTTTTAAAAAAGGAGGGAGAGAGAAACCGGGGAATTATAGACCGGTTAGCCTAACGTCGGTGGTGGGGAAACTGCTGGAGTCAGTTATCAAGGATGTGATAACAGCACATTTGGAAAGTGGAGAAATGATCGGACAAAGTCAGCATGGATTTGTGAAAGGAAAATCATGTCTGACGAATCTCATAGAATTTTTTGAGGATGTAACTAGTAGAGTGGATAGGGGAGAACCAGTGGATGTGGTATATTTGGATTTTCAAAAGGCTTTTGACAAGGTCCCACACAGGAGATTAGTGTGCAAACTTAAAGCACACGGTATTGGGGTAAGGTATTGGTGTGGGTGGAGAATTGGTTAGCAGACAGGAAGCAAAGAGTGGGAATAAACGGGACCTTTTCAGAATGGCAGGCGGTGACTAGTGGGGTACCGCAAGGCTCAGTGCTGGGACCCCAGTTGTTTACAATATATATTAATGACTTGGATGAGGGAATTAAATGCAGTATCTCCAAGTTTGCGGATGACACGAAGCTGGGTGGCAGTGTTAGCAGTGAGGAGGATGCTAAGAGGATGCAGGGTGACTTGGATAGGTTGGGTGAGTGGGCAAACTCATGGCAGATGCAATTTAATGTGGATAAATGTGAAGTTTAAATAGGAAAACAGATTATTATCTGAATGGTGGCCGATTAGGAAAAGGGGAGGTGCAACGAGACCTGGGTGTCATTATACACCAGTCATTGAAAGTGGGCATGCAGGTACAGCAGGCGGTGAAAAAGGCGAATGGTATGCTGGCATTTATAGCGAGAGGATTTGAGTACAGGAGCAGGGAGGTACTACTGCAGTTGTACAAGGCCTTGGTGAGACCACACCTGGAGTATTGTGTGCAGTTTTGGTCCCCTAATCTGAGGAAAGACATCTTTGCCATAGAGGGAGTACAAAGAAGGTTCACCAGATTGATTCCTGGGATGGCAGGACTTTCATATGAAGAAAGACTGGATGAACTGGGCTTGTACTCGTTGGAATTTAGAAGATTGAGGGGGGATCTGATTGAAACGTATAAGATCCTAAAGGGATTGGACAGGCTAGATGCAGGAAGATTGTTCCTGATGTTGGGGAAGTCCAGAACGAGGGGTCACAGTTTGAGGATAGAGGGGAAGCCTTTTAGGACCGAGATTAGGAAAAACTTCTTCACACAGAGAGTGGTGAATCTGTGGAATTCTCTGCCACAGCAAACTGTTGAGGCCAGTTCATTGGCTATGTTTAAGAGGGAGTTAGATATGGCCCTTGTGGCTACAGGGGTCAGGGGATATGGAGGGAAGGCTGGGGCGGGGTTCTGAGTTGGATGATCAGCCATGATCATAATAAATGGCGGTGCAGGCTCGAAGGGCCGAATGGCCTACTCCTGCACCTATTTTCTATGTTTCTATGTAACAGAAGAGAATTTCTGAACATGCATGTTGAACCTTGAAGTGAATGGGCTACAGCAGCAGAAGATCATGAACGTACACTCAGCGGTCATTTGATTTGGTACAGAGGTACAGAGGTATTAGTTACAAGGAAGGTGAATATTGGGTTAAATAATGAGGGGAAGTTTTGAAGTGGTTTCATTTGCAGATGACACAAAGGTTGGTGGAGTTGTGGATAATGTGGAAGATTGTCTTAGTTTCTGAAAGGACAACGAAGGGATGCAGAGCTCAGCTGATAAGTGGCAGATGTAGTTCAGTCCAGAAAAATGTGCAATGATTTACTTTGGAAGGTCAAACTCGAAGGCAGAACACAGGGTTACTGGCAGGATTCTCAGTAGTGTGGAGGAACAGAGGGAGAACAGATTTTACATCTATAGATCCATTTTACATTTATTTAAAATACATGTATATACTTAGTGTAATTGATTTTTTTTTCTTTCCATATTATCAAGTATTGCGTTGCACTGCTGCTGCTAAGTTAACAAATTTCACAACACATGCTGGTGATAATAAACCTGATTTGAGGATACCTCAAAGCTGCAGTATAAGTTAATCGAAGGTGTTAAGAAGGTCCTTGTTGGCCTTATTTACTTGTGGGATTCAGTTCAAGAGCTGTGACTAAATGTTGCAGCTCTATAAAATCCTGGTTAGAACATATTTGGAGTATTGTGCTCAGTTTTGGATGCCTATGTGGAAGCTTTGGAGAGGGCACACAGGAGGTTTACCAGGATGTTGTCTGAATTAGAGAGCATGTCTTTTGAGGAAATGTTGAGCGAGCTACGTCTTTTCTCTTTGGAGTGAGGGAGGACGAAAACTGACTTTGTCGAAAGATGATAAGATGATAGAGCGAACAGACTCTGCAAAAAGAAACTTTTCCTCAGGGTGGAAATGGCTAAACTGAAAAGGCGTAGTTTTTAGGTGATTGGAAAAAAGTGTAAGGGGGATGTCAGAGATAAATTTTTTTGCAGAGAGTGGTGGGTGTGTGGAGCATGCTATCAGGTAAAGGCAGGCACAAAAATGGAAATTAAGAGACTCAGAGATATGCAAATGCATGAAAAAAATAGTTGGCTATGTGGGAGGAAAGGGTTAGTTTGATCTCAATGTAGGTTAAAAGATTGGCAAACATAATCGATTGAAGGGCCTGTACTGCGCTGTAATGTTCCATGATTTATTATCTATATTCAAACAACGTGTGGGAATCACTGCTGCTCAGTTTTCTTCCTCTTGTTGCAGGTCACAATAGCACACACCACAGTTAATTGGTAAAGCTTCAGAACTCTAACAGAGCCAACTGTCAGAGTCTCTTCAAACATTCTCTAAGAAGCTGGCCTCATTAGAAGCTACAGTATGTCAGATTTCTGAGCTTGTTTTAAAGACTGTTGTCCTTGCTGCTTTCTTGCCTGCACTATGATATGGCTAAAGCTCCACAAAGTGAAAATAAGTAACTTTCCAATTTTAAAATCTAAGGTAGGTTACATAAGATGGAACTAGTGTTATGCCTCTGCACTCCCACTTAGAGAATAAAAATTCTCTCAGTATATCAAAGAATTCATAGAATTATAAAAGAGTGAATGAGACTAAAATAGGCATCCGATAGCCTCATGAGACCATGGATTTGCACCTTGGAAGGATTCCAAGGCACAGGCCTGGGCAAAGTTGTATGGAAGACTGGCAGTTGCCCATGCTGCAAGTCTCTCCTCTCCACGCCACCAATGTTGTCCAAGGGAAGGGCACTAGGGCCGATACAGCTTGGCACCGGTGTCGTTGCAGAGCAATGTGTGGTTAAGTGCCTTGCTCAAGGACACAACACGCTGCCTCAGCTGAGGCTCGAACTAGCGACCTTCAGATCACTAGACCGACGCCTTAACGACTTGAATGAGACTATTGGGCTCACAAGAAGATGCCGAGCATAATCTTATCTTCCAGCACTGGCTCCGTAACCCTGTTCAAAGACACACCCAGATACAGTTTAATAAGGTGAGTGTCTGAAACGATTAGCTTTATTTGATACATGTGCTTAAAAACCTACAGGGAAATGCATCATTTGTTTCAATGACCAACATGGTCCTAGGGTGTGTTGGGCAGCCTGCACATGCCACCATGTTTCCAGCATCAACATAGCATGCCCACAACTTAATAACCCTAACCTGTACATTTTTTGAATGTGAAAAGAAATGAGAGCACCCAGAGGAAACCCACATGGCCATGGGAAGAATGCATGTATTTTCTCTGGGAGTTATACCCCGCACAATAAAATCCGGCATTAAACATTATGCTACTGTACTGTCTCCAGTCCCCGTCCATTCAATAAGTTAAAATCTTTATTTCCTCCAAAAGCCTTTATGAATCACTTTAAATCAATACTGCTTATAGGGCCCTACATTGAGAGAAATAGATCCTCCCGATTCACTCTGCATTGCCCATTTTTCTTTGCCAATAACAATCAAAGCCATATAAACTGAACAGCTGATTAACTCCTACAGCCAAGTCTCAACCCAACCCTGTGTCAAGCCCTTCGATATTACTTGGTATCAATCTTACCGAAATACTGTCAGGCTGAATCTGAAAGTCAAATGCCTTTCAATAATATGCACTTAGTGGCCACTTTATTGGGTACACCTGCTTGTTAATGCAAATATCTAATCTGCCAATCATGTGGCAGCAACTCAATGCATAAAAGCATGCAGGCATGGTCAAAAGGTTCTGTTGTTGTTCAGACAAAACATCAGAATGGGGGAAAAATGTGAACTAAATTACTTTGATTGTTGGTGCCAGATGGGGTGGTTTGAGTAGCTTAGAATCTGCTGATTTCCCATAATTTTCACACACAGCAGTCTCTAGAGTTTACAGAGAATGGTCCAATAAACAAAACAGAAACAAAAAACATCCAGTGAACAGCAGTTTTGTGGGTGAAAAGTGTTGTTAATGAGAAAGATCAGAGGAGAATAGCCAGACTAGTTCAAGCCAACAGGAAGGCGACAGTAGCTCAAATAACAGTGGTGTGCAGAATAGATTCTCTGAAAGCACAACACATCAAAATTTGAAGTGCTTGGGCTACTGCAGCAGAAGCCCACACCAGGTTCCACCTCTGTACCTCATAAAGTAGCCACTGAGTATATCTACCATTAGATGGGTTGCAGGCAATTTATTCAATGTGCAAATAAGTCTGAGATTTCAAAGAACTCAAAAAAAGACATTTGTGCCTCTCGGTTGCTGTGGCAACAGTTCTTAAACACTATGGAAACAATATCACAACCCAAGATTTCCTAATGGAGCCTGAACATCTGAATTGTTTTGTGAAGATTAATGTAATAACATTGATTATCATAAGTAAATTTGAAGAGTTTTGTGTGACGTTCATGGGCATCAAATTGGAAAGAAAACCATTGTACTCTGAGTGCAAGGACAAGATATAAACTGTAGAAGGTTAAAATTCTAAATTATTTCCACTCTGTAAATAAAAATGTTTCACTTGCGTTCCATTAATTGCTTTAGCAGTGAACTGCTACAGTACACTGCGATCAGAATATATCCACTGCTCTCCAGTGACTGCATGTACAATTGGGCCTGAGGAATTATAGCAACCAAGAAACCTTAATATTCTGTGCTGTGTTTTTTTTTGTAGCAAGTTAGTACTGGATACAGAAAAAATGCAAATGCACTACAGTGACTGTTTATTAACAAGATAATAAGCAGGAAAGTAGAGTTGTAATTGCTGAGAATTCAGACTGATTTTCTGTGTCTCTCTCTTAGTTTAAACCAGATGTAGAAACACAGTTAGGCCATTTATTCCAACAGGTCTGCTCTGCCATTTTATCATGGCTGATATATTTTTCATTTCAACACCATTTTCTTGTCTTGTAAACTTAGATACCCTTACTAATCAAGAAACTATCAACTTCCGCTTTAAATATTCCCTATGACCTGTCCTCCACTGCTGTCCATGGCAAAAAATTCCACTGATTCACCACACACTGAATAAAGAAAAGTCATCTTCATCTCTGTTCTCAAGGGACATCCATGTATTCTGAGTTTGGGGCCTCTGGTCCTACAGTCACTGACTATAGGAAACGTTCACTCTATTTAGGCTTTTCAATATTTAATATTCAACATTTAATATTTCAATGAGATCTCCCTTCATTCTTCTAAATGAATACAGACCAAGAGCCATCAAATGTTCCTCATATGTTAACCGTTTCATTCCCAGGAACCTCCTCTGGACCCTCTTAATTTTACCACGTCCTTTCTTGGATACGCGGCCCAAAACTGGCAAAGCTGCTTCATTGTGTGGCCCAAAACTGCTCACAAGTGTGGGCTGACCAACGCCTGATAAATTATTAGCATTACCAACCTTCCCTTCATATTCCAGTCCTCTCAAAATGAATGCCATCATTGCATTTGCAATCCTTACTATCGACTCAACCTGGAAGTTAACCTTCAGGAATCATGCACCAGGACTCCCTTCCACATCCTGTTTCTGAACTCTCCCTATTTTCTGTAGCTGCCATCAAACATGACCCTTTGAGTTTAACAACTGGTGAGATACTAAAGGCAGAAAGGAAGACTTTGACATAGTGTAACAGAGAAAGAAAACCATGAGGAGTTTTAACATGGGATATTAGGCAGTTACTGGAAATCCAGAGCAAAATATACAAAATGCTGGAGGAACTCAGCAGGGCTGGAACATCTATGGAAATGAATAGTGTTTCAGGCTGAGACCCTTCATGAGGACTGGAAAGAAAGGGGGAAGAAACCAGAATAAGAAGGTGGGGGGAGAGGAAGGAGGACAAGCCAGAAGGTGAAACCAGGTGGTTGAGGGAAGGGTAAAAAAAGTGAGAAGCTGGGAGGTGATTGGTGGAAATGGTAAAGAGCAGGACAAGAAGGAATCTGATAAGAGAGGAGAGTGGACCATGGGAGAAAGGGAAAAGGGGGTACCAGGGGATGTTGATAGGCAACTGAGGAGGAATGACGAGGTCAGAAAGGAGCCAGAGTGAGGAATGGAAGAAGAGGGAAGGGAGGGGGAATAAAATTACCAGAAGTTAAAGGAAATGATGTTCATGCCAATGTGTTGGAAGGTATCCAGATTGAAAATGAAGTGCTGCTCTTCCAGCCTGAGAGTGGTCGTATTGTGGCAGTAGAGGAGGTCATGAGCGGACATGTCCGAAGGAGGCCGGGATTGCAATTAAAAAGTTTGGCCACTGGGAAATCCTGCTTGTTGCAAATGGAGTAAAGTGCTTGACATTATGGAGAAACTTAATTGTTTATCACAGTTGCCAGTGTCACAGTACATCTGAAGGCTAAATAATGTGTAGCTGCTGCGGTGGCTGGCTTACACAAAAGGGGTCTTCATCTGTTGGTTTTTCAGTGCTGGTTGAGAGGGGTGAATGTTGTCTGAGACACCTGGAGAGAATTCTGATCTACAGACAAAATGCTGGAGGAACACAGCGGGTTAGGAAACATATATGGAGGGGAATAAACAGTTGACATTTCAAACAAAGATGCTTTTCCCTCTGCACAGATGCTGCCTGGCCTGCTGAGTTTTTCCAGGATTTTGTTTGTTTTGCCCTAGATTTTCAGCATCTGCAGAACCTCTTGTGTTTATGGAGAGACTCCCTGACTCAATTTGACTTTCTACATGTTTTGCAGGGGACATACTCGTTGTGAGAAGGATTTCCAAGCAATGTGCATCCTCTCAGCCTTGCAACAAGATTCCCAGCCTTGCATTTTCAAAAAGTGGATAAGAACTTACAGGCAATAATCAAATTTACATAAAGTCCACCCAATGGCCAATTGGCGTTCCAAATCAAAGCCTGATGGGCAACTGGAGGTACAGGTCAAAGCCCAATAGCCAATCAAAGGTATAGATCGAAGCTTGATGGCCAATCAGAGGATAAGATCAAAACCTGATGGCCAATCAGAGGTCCAAATTGAAGACTGATAACCAATTGGAAGAGGCACGATGTCAATGCCTGAGGTCGGGGTTGAGGCCCAATGGCTGGAGCCTACTTCTGTGAATCCAGAGGTCTGCTGGAGGCTGAAGAAGATGACATGCCCTGGGATTAATGGAAAGCGACTTGTTTTGCTATTGTTGCTTTCTTGCTTGGAATTTTCTGTTTTGATGTTTTCTGTGTCATTTTGCTGAGCATTGTGGGCAAGTTATGTTTATTTATTCATTTACAGATAGAGTGAGGAGCAGACTATTCCAGTCCAACAAGCCACACTGCCCAGCAATTCACCTATTTAACACTAGCCCAATGACCTACAATGACCAATTAACCTACAAACCAGTACATCTTTATTTGCAAACACGAGGAAATCTTGGAGGGACCCCACGCAAGCTGGGAGAACGTTTCGCTGAACACCTACTCTCTGTCTACCAGAAGAACCAGGATCTCCCAGTGGCCACACATTTTAATTCCACGTCCCATTCCCATTCTGATTTGTCTATCCACGGCCTCCTCTACTGTCAAGATGAAGCCACACTCAGGTTGGACGAACAACACCTTATATTCCATCTGGGTAGCCTCCAACCTGATGACAGGAACATTGACTTCTCTAACCTCCGTTAATGCCCCACCTCCTCCTCATACCCCAATCCCTTATTTATTTATTTGTTTGTTTGTCTGTTTGCTTATTTATTTATTTATCTATCTATCTGTTTGTTTGTTTGTTTGTTTATTTATTTATTTATAATTCCCCCTCCCCCTTTTTCTCTCTTTTTTCTCCCTCTGTCCCTCTCACTATAGTGGACTCCCCTCCCCCTTTCTTTCACCCTAGGCCTCCCGTCCCATGAACCTCTCCCTTCTGCAGCCTTGTATGTCATGGTCCGGTCCATGAAGTCCGTATTCCAATTCGCGGTCCGGTCCATCGACCCTTGCTCCAGGTTTTCCTGTCTACCCTGTTTTTGTTCCTGTTGAACACTAATTGAGGCAGCTGATTCTCGTTGGGGCTGGCTGCATAAATACCTCCAGAGACCAGGGCGTGGCTGCTGGATTGTTCTTGTCCTTGCTCCTCGTATTCCTTCCCCTGCCTTCTGTTTCCTTGCCTGAAGCCTTGCCTTGTCTTGCCGGTAACTCTCGCCTCACTTCGCCTGTAGTCTTGTCTTGCAGCCACCCGGTACCTAGTTCCCTTCCTGTCCCTTGCCTCCGCCAGGTAAGTCAGGCCGTCTTGCCGTTACCCTGCAGTTGGTTCTGTCGCTTCCTGTCCCTTGCCTCCGTCGGGTGGAGATCCACGCCCTGCCCAGGTGATCCGCACCCTGCCCAGGAGGAGCTCAAAGAACCCAAGCCTCAAGTCTCTAGCCAAGCCTTGCCTCAAGTCTCTGGTCTCCAGCCTCGCCTCATCTTTGGTCTCCAGCCTCGCCTCAAGTCTGAAGACTCCAGCCTCGTCCTGCCTGCCAGCCAAGTCATGTCCTTGCCTAGTTCTGGGGTCTGAAGCAGAGGCAAGACCCAGGTTCTGGGTCCTTGTCCAGTCTCTGGCTTGGAGTCCAAACCCGGGCTCCTAGCTCTCTTGTCCTGTCCTGTTCTGGGTTCCCGGTTTTCGTGTCCATGTCCTAGCCCTCACCCTGTATCCTAGTCCTGTCCCTAGTACTTCAGTGTCTGTGTCTTGTACTTGGGTCCGTTCCCAGCCACCTCCTTATGACATTGTATCTGTTTTGCCAATCAACTTTCCAGCTCTAAACTCCATCCTTCCCCCTCCTGTCTTCTCCTATCACTTCGGATCTTCCCCTCCCGCTCCTGCTCTTAAATCTCTTACTATCCTTTCTTTCAGTTAGTCCTGATGAAGGGTCTCGGCCCGCAAAATTTAACTGTACCTCTTCCAATAGATGCTGCCTGACCTGCTGCGTTCACCAACATTTTTTGTGTGTGTTACATCTTTGTTTGGTTGGGTGAAGTGGTAGCATAGCAATTAGTGCGACACCATTACAGTTTGGGGCTTTGGAGTCGGAGTTCCATTCCATCATCATTTGTAAGGAGTCTATACATCCTGCCCACGGAGTATGAGGGTTTTTTTCTGATTTCCTCCCACAGACCAGAGACATACATGTATGGGGTCTTTTTTTTGTATGTTAAATTTAAAATGACTTCTTTGTTATGTTAGACATGGGAATGCTTCTTTGTTATGTTAAATGCTGAGAAAGTCTCTAGCTAGACATTTGCTTGGGTTAATACAGATAGCAGGGTGCTATTAGCCAATGGGTATTCATGTTATCATTTTTTTCGGATGATAATGCTGTCTCATATGACTGGGAACAGGGTTTTTGGTGGGGGGGAGTCGGAGGAGAGACAGGGAGGACGGTGGACGTGTGAAAGGCTCCGGTCGATCACTTCGGGTGGTCCTGAGCCGTGAGTCGACAGGATCCAGGTGGTCGTCAGGAATTTATTGAGCTCCAACGGTTGTGCACGAAGAACTTGGACTTTGATAAATCTGGCGCCTTTTTTTTCCATTACTTCCTTTTCTGTATCGAATTGATATTAATTTCATTGACTTAGTAATATCTTGGTGAAACATGCTGTGTGTGCTGGCTGATGACTGATGTTTGGGATTGATTTGGGCGGCAGTGGTGCAGACACCGACTCAGTGGGAAGCGTTCAGGCAGGTGCTGGGTGGGATTTCCCCTAGACATATACGAGCCGATATAACTGAGCATTATATACAGATTTGTAAGTTAATATGTCATTGTAAATTTTCTTGTTAGACTAGAATTAAATCGAGGTCTGCTGGGCGATGCGGCTCAAAGGGGCAGAAGGGGCCATTTCCATACTGTATCTAACTAACTGACTAAACAAGAGCACCCAGAAGAAGCCTGTGCTTTCATGGGGAAAATGTACAAACTTCTTCCAGAATCAGAGTTGGGTTTAATATCACTGTGGAATTTGCTGTTGTGCGGTAGCAGATGACAGTATGCAATGGAATACGTAGCAGTTCTTAGGGGCTACCTTCAGAACATCCTTGGGTGTCTTGGTTGTTAACGCAAAATGACAATTTTCGCTATCTTTTGATGTGCATGTGATAGATAAATCTGAATCGTTACATCAATCCTGTTCTGTTATCTGAGATCAGAGGCACTTATATTCATGTTTATAACCCACTCTGGAAATATCAAGCTATAGCCTGATACTCCAGAGGGTACTGCCGATGAGGTTAAGGCTGCATGTTTAATTGGGCCTTAGGAGTTACAGCAACCAAGAAGCCTTAATATTTCGCACTGTGGAACACACACAAAGTACTGGAGGAACTCAGCATATCAGGCAGCATCTATGGAAATAAATAGACTGCCCTGATGAAGGGTCTGCTCCAAAACGTCGACTGTTTATTCTTTTCCATAGATCCACCCGGACCTGCTGAATTCCCCGAACATTTTGTGTGTTTCAGGTAATACTATGTGAGACCAGGTGAGGGGGAAGATGGATGGATGTGGGAGGGTGGATGAAGTAACAAGCTGGGAGGTAACAAGTGCAAGAGGTGTGGTGCTATGCAGCAAGTGAATTTACCCTCTAAATTAATGTAAAAGATTCCTATTTTGGGGAAAATGAACACTGATTTCTACCCAGTGAATCAAGACCAATGTTTGTTCCTTAATCCATCATTACCAAAACAAATCTGATCATTATTTCATCCTGGCTGAATTATCATCTGTCTCATCCCCATTCTTTTGCTTTCTTCCCCTTACTAATCAAGAACCTTTAACCTCCACTTTAAATATACCTCATGACCTGGCCTGTACAGCTATCTGTGTCAATGAATTCCACGAATTCACCACCCTCTGGTTAAAGTGAAATCTGACCAATGCCTTAGAAAGTCTCAGCATTACATTCTTACTTTTATATTCTGTATTGTTCCAGCAGAATATCTTGCGTTTATTGGTTCTAAATCATTTTGAGAAGATTCTCTCTTTCTTATTGCTGTAAAGGCCATTTGAACTATTGACTCTCCCAACAATATTAATCCCAGTTTCCAGTTTATTTTCCTGTATCCTGTTCTATATCTCATGCCCAATAACTCCATCTTAAGTCTCTTATCACCTACCTAATTAAAGAAATAGAGTCTTACAGTTTGGAAACAAAATCTTTGACTTAATTCATCCACGGTGACTGCGTTGTCTGTGAGCTCATCCCATCAGTCCGTGTTTGAGCCGTAGCTCTCTAAACCTCTCTTATCCGTGTACTTAACGGGATGGTTTTTAGATTGAACCCATGAGCACTTCCTCACTACTTTTCCATTGCTCTTTTTGCACTATTAACTTTTAAAATATGTACTTACTGTAATTTACAGTTTTTTAAAATCTATTACAATGTCCTACTGCCACATAACAACAAATTTCATGACGTATGCTAGTGATACTAAACCTGGTTCTGATTAGATGTTGCTAATGAGCCCACCTCAACTACTAATTCTGGTAACTCATTTCAATTACACACCATCCTATGCATGAAGAAGCTTCCCTGGCATCCCATTCAAAGGAGTAGAGTAGAGTTTAGCGTAATGCTGTTACAACATCTGTAGCTTGGATTTAACTCCAGCCACAGTCTGTAAGTGCTTTGTAAGTTCTCCCCGTCATCATGTAGGATTCCTCTGGTTGCTCTGGTTCTCTCCTATATTCCAAACACTTGCGTGTTGGTAGGTTAATTGGTCGTAACTGAGCCGCGTGAGCTTGTTGAGCTAGAAGGGCTTGTTACCATGCTGTATCTTTAAATAAAATGAAGCTTCATTTCAAATTTTGCTTACTTACTTCCTGTTACACTGCTGACATTTCAGGCATCAATGAAGGACCTCCATCTCTCTCTGTATGGAAGGATTCTTCATTGCTGCTTCTGTAACAACTGATTTTGACTAGTCTGTCCTGAGCTGAACCTTTGAACCTGGAGGACGGGTGGACTTATTAGTCTGGCCTCCACCTTTCGACCTGTTTGGCATGGGTGACCTTGCCAAGAGCCAAAGCACAAGGCCCTGTCTCCAGCCAACATAGCTCTCCAGATCATCCAGAAGAATCATAACCTTGTCATTGGTTTGGAGGCTTGCATGCCTCTATGACAAGGTTATGATCCTTCTGGAGGATATAAAGTTTTTAAAAATGTTAAAATGTGACATTTCATGGCTGCCCATATCCCACCCCTGCGGTGTGTTGATTGTGACGCAAATGACACATTTCACTCTATGTTTCGATTTATATGTGGCAAATAAACTTGATTCCTGAATTTTGAATAAATTTCTCACCCCTGATCTTAACCTATTTCCTGCTGAAGGGTCTTGCCCCGAAATGTCAACTCTACTCTCTTCCATAGATGCTGCCTGGCCTGCTGAGTTCCTCCAGCATTTTGTGTGTGTTAACCTATTTCCTCTTGTTCTGACACTTTAGATAATTCACGGTGACCAATTAACCTATCCACCAGCATCTGTGAGGAAATGGGTGGCAATCAGCAGGAGAGATCATTTCTTGGCGACACAGCGTGACGTTTGAAAGGAAATTGGGTGCTTTCGGGACTTTTCAGTGGGCTGTAATTAGTGTGAGAGGTCAGTCAATGGTGAAGCAGCATGAGGTAGAAAGGGAGCTCAGGGCCTTTTGGAATGTTTCAGCTGTAGTCATCACGATTGCTCATTCCTTGGTGACAGAGTATAAGGTTTGAAAAGACCAAGAATGCCTTTGGGGCTTTTTGGCTGGCTGCAATCATAACAATCTATTAGGCACTCAGCAGGGGCTAATAAAATGAAGCAAGGTGTAAACAGAGTAGCCATTGTGTGAGTGGACAGTGTTAGAGTGGTCAGGCTTTGGCTCAATAGGCTTGGGCAAGCACAGTCAGAGTTAGTTTTAATTTTTTTTTATTACTACATAGACAGTGTGCGGAGAATGGGTCCAGAGTCAGTGGTATTTTCCTTTTGGGAGATGTGGGAACTTTGGAAGACCTCCAGTCTTCTTGATAACTACATCTGTACAAAGTGCACTGAGATACACCTACTTCGAGACCATGTTAAGGAAGCTGAGCTGCAGCTGGATGACCTTCAGCTCATATGGGAAAATGAAGAGTTGATAGACAGGAGCTACAGGGAGGCAGTCACGCCTAAATTGCAGGAGACTGGGTACCTGGGTGATAGTCAGGAGTGGGAAAGGGAATAGGCAGCCAGTGCAGAGTAGCCCTGTGGCCATTTCCCTCAATAATAAGATACTATTGGATATTATTACTGAAGACAATCCACCGGGGATGCTGCAGTGACCTGATCTCTGGCACTGAGTCTGTCTCTGTGACTCAGAAGAAAAGGGAGAAGAAGATTGCAGTTGTGATAGGGGATTCCATAATTGCAGGAGCAGATGGCAGATTCTGTGGACATGAAAGAGACATCCGAATGGTATGTTGTCTCCCAGGTGGTCTCAGATCGAGTCTACAGCATTCTAAAGAGGGAGGGTGAACAGCCAGATATCATGGTGCATGTTGGCACCAATAGTCTGCAGTAGGTATGAAAAGGGAGGAGGTCTTGAAGAGATAATAAAGGGAGTTCGGTAGAAAGCTGGACAGCAGGACCTCCAGGGTAGTAATCTCTAGACTGCTGTCTGTGCCATACACCAGTGAGAGTAAGACTAGGATGATTTGGCAGATGAATGCATGGCTGAGGAATTGGTGTCAGGAATAGGGTCAGATATCTGGATCATTGGGAGTTCTTCTGGGGAAGGTACAACCAGTACAAAAAGAATGGGTTATACATGAACCCGAGGGGGACCAACATCCTTCTGAGGGGCTTATTAGAGCTATGGGCGAGGGTTTAATCTAATTTGGCAGCAGGATGGGAACCAGGGTGATAAGGCTGAGGATCAGGCAGTTGGTATTCAACTAGGTGCACTGTGTAGTGAGGCTGTCAGGAAGAACAGGCAGATGATAGGGCAAAATTGCAGTCAGTAGGATGAATTGAAGTATAACGGGAGCAAAAAATCAAAAAGGGTGTTCGTAGAGTTAAGAACCTGCAAGGGTATAAAGACTCCAATGGGAGTTATATACACGACTCTGATCAATAGCTAAGATGTGGGCTAAAAATTACAACAGGTGATAGAACAGGCATGTAATAAGAACAATATTGCAATAGTCATGGGGGATTTCAATATGAAGGTAGATTAGGAAAATTAGGTTGGTGTTGGATCCTAAGGGAGGGAGTTTGTAGAATGCTTACAAGATGGCTTTTCAGAGCAACTTGTGGTTGAGACCACCAGGTGAAAGACAATTCTGGATTGGGTATTATGTAATGACATAGATTTGATCAGGGAGCTTAAGTAAAGAAACCCTTAGGAGACAGAGATCATAATATGACAGAATTCAGCCTGCAATTTGAGAAGGACAAGCTAAAATTGGATGGAACAGTAAAGTAAAGGGAATTACAAAGGGATGAGAGAGGAGCTGGCCAAAGCTGATGTAAGGGGACACTATCAGGAATAATAACAGAACAACAATGGCTGGAGTTTCTGGGAGCATTTCGGAAGGCACATGAAAGATACATGCCAAACATGAAAAAATATTCTAAAGTCAGGATGACATAACTAGAACACCAGGTGGAAACCCACCCAGTCACAGGAGGAATATTTCTCCACGGAGGTAACACTAGAGGTTGGGATTGAACTTGGCTTTCTGGAGCTGCAAACAGCAGCTTTACCTACTGTTCTACCGCACCATCATAAAATCATGAAAAGTGTGACTGAATGAACAATTTGTTACAGAAATTCACTCCCTGTTAATAATACTAGGGGTGAAGTATTATGCCATATGGGACAGAAAGGTGCCAGAAAAGGGCCAGTAACACCAAGAAGGAGGGGGCAACATTCTCCAAGCAGTAAGGCTGACAAACACCTCCACCCACTAATCCACCCCTCCAAGCCCCAACCACCACTGCTTTATCATTCCCTGTCAATCACCTTATGTACAGACCCTACTATGTCTAGTGCCACTTTATGTACTGTTACGAGAATACACATAAAATTAAGATGTTTGCTGGCCTGGGCTAGCATCAGTGGCATCAGCAGTTGGTCTGCCACCTGCCCTCAGGGGAAGGAGAGATAAGGAACAATGGAGCAGCGTCTGGAGATGTGTAATGAAGGGATGTGGGAGGAAGAGCTGTCTGGAGCGGCTCCCCCCTTTGAACCCTGAACTGTTTGAAGTGATGGACAGGCGATACCCCAGCAGGGGGATAAAAAGGGACAGGTTCGCTAAGACAGACACACACGCCACCCGAGGTAACGAGACCCTGGAAGCGGTACGCTTCTCACGAGTGGGTGAGAAGTGCCAGACAACGACCAGGGTGGAAAGGTACGATCAGCGGGAACCCGGTGTGTGTCCGCCCTTGCCTGGGTGCCGGGTTCACTGCAGAGGATCGACCGCATCTGGAGGAGGGGTCACAGTCGGTGACCTCAGGTGACATCACCAAGGACCCGCCCAAAAGCTGTTTGTGAGCCATCTCGCTGGTCTGTGAGCCATCTTGCTGGTCTGTGAGTGAAGCCGTTCTGAATGATGAGTTGTTCCTATTCTATCTCTCTCTTCCCCCACGTTGTCCACCGCCATGGCAACGATTACTGCGAACTGAACTACAAACTGGACTGAACTTTGAGTCATTTTGAAATTGGTCATTTACCCCTAGACAACGATAGAGCTTGATTGATGCTGTTATCTTAATTCTGTGTACATGTGTGGTTATCATTGTTGAATTGTTGCATTTATTATCCTTTCGATTACTGTGTTGCTTGTTTCTTTAATAAAACTTTCTTAGTTCTAGTACTCCAGACTCCAACTGAGTGATCCATTTCTGCTGGTTTGGCAACCCAGTTACGGGGTACGTAACAGTACATACATTCAATCTATGTATCAACACACATCAAAGTTGCTGGTGAACGCAGCAGGCCAAGCAGCATCTATAGGAAGAGGCGCAGTCGACGTTTCAGGCCGAGACCCCTGACGAAGGGTCTCGGCCTGAAACGTCGACTGCGCCTCTTCCTATAGATGCTGCTTGGCCTGCTGCGTTCACCAGCAACTTTGATGTGTGTTGCTTGAATTTCCAGCATCTGCAGAATTCCTGTTGTTTGCGTTCAATCTATGTATATAAGCTATCTTACGTAATTATATTTATTGTGTTTTTTTATTATTAAGTTCTTTTTTTTGTGTTGCACTAGATCCAGAGTAACAATTGTTTCATTTGCTCTTACACTTACGCACTGGAAATGACATCAAACAATCTTGAATCTTGAGTACAGTATGTTGTACTGTGCATCTGAAAAATTGTTTGTAATTCAATGTGTCATGGGATTAATCTGACACTCAGATTGAGTGGTGTCGAGTGCTTATATTATGGGAAAGTCGCCTCCCTGCGATGTAAGTTGACCTTCAATTAAATCTATTAGTGAATGTGCCACGTCCACCTACAGACTAATGATGGAAATGATTTTAGGCAGCAGAACTTGCTTCTGTCCTTGGGTGAATCATTCTCAAGGTTTAGAAGGAGGCACTTGATCTGTACCTTGGAGTCTTTTATTATCTTCGTGGCACAATACAAAAGTCCTGTTGCAGAGGTTTCAAGTTCAAGTTTAGTTGTCATTCTACCATACAAAGGTATGGTGGTTGTCCATTGTATCTGACAAGGACAGGAGACCTGTCCGGGCAGGTTTTTATAGTGGGAAAAGCCCTGCACCGGGACAGTTCCACTTTCTCGACCAGGTCCTGGTCCAGTGATATGAGTCATCGTCACATCTGGGCTCTCTCTTGGGCGCAGTGGATGAGCATGACCTCTCTGTGCCTCGTCATGCCCTTTGCTGTCCATGAAGCGCTGCAGGACCGCCTTCCAGGCCGTCAGATCTCACTGTAGATCTTATCCACCCCGTCTGCTGGTGTTGACCTCACTTGCTATGACAGGCATGTTTGTATCTCACCGGGGTATGAGGCCCACTGACTATCCTCACCTGATTTAGCCAGCCCGTCGGAGCGGTGTACGGGACTCTGGCCGCTGTCACAGGCAAACATCTGCTTGGAGCCGCAGGTGACAGCTGAGTGCTCGGTGGGAACCAAGGTTGAGTGAACTGCCCCTTCACCAGAGGTGATAATCCTTTTCGGACATCCCATACACCCCACATGTATACGGCTAAACAAAACAGTGTTCCTCCAGGGCCTAGGTGAAAAACACAGTACGTACAGTATATCACATACAACACATATAGTTATGATAGCACATGCAGTCATAAAATAATATTACCACAAGTCCCTGAGTGCCAAGGCCTAAAGATCGATGGATGTTGTCCTGGAGTCACATTCTTGCAAGAATAAGCCTGCAACCAGCTCCTCATGTCCTGCTGTGTCAAGCACAGATCAAAGTAAACCAGCTTGTCCTCCACAGAGTGAAGACTGGAAGGCAGCGCCGACGGGAGAACCAGCCTGCAGTGGCCAGCCCCCTACCCAGAACGGGTTCCAGCCAGCCCGCTGCTGAAAGATCAGTGATTCTCCTCACAGGTTCTGCTCAACCTCGTGAGTCCCTCCAGCATTATTGTTTTCATTTGCTACAGACACGCACATTTGCAGATTCTTGTGTTTACGTGATGCAAGGAAAATCCTGTCCTTCGACTTAGAAAAATAAAAGCAGAAGGATCTGAGCCACAGCATAACAGTTAGCGCAACACTATTACAGCCTGGGGTGTCGGAGGTTGGAGTTCAATTCTGACGCTGTCTGTAGGAAGTTTGTACACCCTTCCCATGTGCTGGTGGTAGCATATACATAGCATGATAGTGTGGCAGTTATTGCGATGCTATTGTAGCTTGGAACATTGGAGTTCAGAGTATATTTCTGCCTCTGTCTGTAAGAAGTTAGTACGTCCTTCCCATGACCATGTGGGTTTTCTCCCACCGTCCAAAGATGTACTGGTTCATAGGTTAATTGGCCTTTGTAAATTGCTCTGTGATTAGGCTAAGGTTAAATCGGTGGGTTGCTAGGTGACACAGCTTGAAGGACCACAATTGTATCTCTAAATAAAATAAAATGAAATAAAATCTTTCTTGGTGACAAATATTCCAGCAAGACCTTGTGAGAAAATTGAGTGGAAGTTGAAACTTGAGTGCGTCTGTGTTTTGGCAACAAAAGACCTTCATTAAAAAAGAAGTGAGAATCAGCTAAGATTAACTTCTAAATTTCACTGATGGTGTTGTCAGCATTGTTAGTTACTCCCAACTGACCTTTTTACAATAATAATGATGGACAGTACTGAGAGAACGCAGCCCGCAAGCAATAAGCAAACAGAATTCTCAGCAATAATTATTTCACAATCACTGTGGGGATAATTTATAGGGGCCAGTTAGACCTGCTCTGTTCATTTTGTTCATAGTGTCAGCTTTGTAAGACACACTCAGTGGCCACTTCATTAGGCACAACTGTACAGCTGCTCATTAATGCAAATATCTAATCGGCTAATTATGTGGCAGCAACTGAATGCATAAAAGCACGCAGGTATGGTCAAGAGGTTCAGTTGTTCGGACCAAACATCAGAATGGGAAAGAAACATGATCTAATTGACTTTGACCATGGAATGATTGTTGGTGCCAGAGAGGGTGGTTTGAGTATCTCGGAAATTGCTGATCTCCAGGGATTTTCACACACAACAGTCTCTATAACAGGGGTTCCCAAGCAATGGTTCATGTGGCTATTGGTTAATGGTAGGGGTCCATGGCATAATAAAGGTGGGGAACTCTTTTTCTAGAGTTCACAAAGAATGGTGCGAGAGAAACAAAAAAAAAATCTGGTCAACAGCAGTTCTGTGGGTGAAAATGCCCTGTTAATGAGAGAAGTGGAGGAGAATGAACAGACTGGATCAAGCTGACAGTAAGGCCACATAACTCAGATAATCACACATTATCACAGTGGTGTGTGGAGGAGCATCTCTGAATGCACAACACATCAAAGTTTGAATGGGATAAGTGACAGTCGCAGAAGGTTAGTAGGTACCTAATATGGAGTATATGGGGTGTCAGGGAGGGGTAGCACCTCTGGTGGGGGAACCTGTCGCGTCCTTTTCAGGGTGGTTAGTCCACCTTTGGTCCCCACCTGGCACTCAGCTCTCACCTGTGGCTCCCCGTAGCTGTTTGGATGCGACAGCGGCCACACCCCGGGCAACGGCTTCGACAAGCCGGCTAAACCAGGTGAGGGTAGCCGACGGGTCTCAAACCCTCGGTGAGATAGGGAGTTGTCTATCCCAGCATGTGAAGACAGACTCCGGCGGATTGAGCGGATGAGACCAATGGAAGGTGCAACGGTCAAGAAGGCGGTCTCTGCAAGCGTCGTGGAACGTGTAGAGCAGGACAAGACACAGAAGACGTCCTGGTCATCCACTGCGCCTAGTCCCATCTCCAACCGTCTCGACTCTGTCTTGCCACTGGATCCAGATGGGAATTGGGAAGAGAGAGTGAGGCTGACGCTGCGCAACTCTCCCTCACTTAAATCCAAATCACGCGCTAGTCTCGACACCATCATAATGGTGTCGAGGTCTTCTTCGACGTCTACGATGGACGAACAACGAACAACAGGTACCTAATAAATTGGCCACTAAGTTTATATCTCAAAAAATACACTTGAGTGTATAGCTCGCAATATACCTTGTCAAATAACCCTGTTTTTCTCAGGATCATTCTTGTGAACCTCCTCCGGACTCTCCAACACAAGTATCGGATCCTATCAGACCTTTACTTAAGTTATTTCAAGTCCACCACTGTCAACTCTCCAACAATAACAAAGTTGTCAACACATGCTCTTGGCGCAGAAAAATCAGTACAATTTCTGTTTAATTGCCATCCCTTGCCAGGGATATGCAAATTCATAGGTTAATTGGCTACAGTAAATTGCCCTTCATGAGTTACTGTGTGGTTGAATACGGTTAAAGCCCTCCGCAGCATTGAGAACATCTACATGAAACACTGTAACAGAAAAGCAGTATCCACCATCAGGGACCCACCCCACTACCCAGGTCATGCTTTCTTCTTGCTGCTGCCATTAGGAAGAAAGTACAGGAGCCTTAGGATCCACACCACCAAGTTCAGGAACAGTCATTACCCCTCAACCATCAGGCTTTTGAACTAAAGGGGATAACTTCATTCAACTTCACATCCTATCATTGAAATGTTCCCTCACCCTATGGACTCGCCTTTAAGGATTCTTCATCTCATGTTCTTGATATTTATTGCTTGCTTTCTTGTTTGTTTGTTTGTTTATTTATTATTATTATTATTATTATAATATCTTTCCTTTTGTATTTGCGAAGTTTGTTGTCTTTTGCACACTGTTGAATATCCAGATTGGGGCAGTCCTTCATTGACTCTGTTATGGTTATTATCCATTATGGATTTCTTAAATATGCCATAAGAAAATGAATCCCAGGGTTGTATGTGGTGAAATACACGTATTTTGATAGTAAATTTACTTTCAAATTTGAACTTTGAACGTTGAATTGATGAGCGAGTAAAACATGATTGGTTAGGAATTGATGTAAAACTGTGCTTTGATGGTCGGTTAATCCATGGAGACAGGAACATGGAGATAGGAGCATGAACAGGCCAGAAACACAAGAGACTTTGTAGATTCTGGAAATCCAGAGCACACATAGAAAATGCTGCAGGAATGTTTCGGGCTGAGACCTTTCCTCAGGACTGGAAAGGAAGGCAGAAGATTCCAGAATAAGAAGGTGGGGTGAGGGGAAGGAGTACATGCCAGAATGTGATAGGTGAAGCCAGGTGGGTCGGGGAGAGTTGATGAAGTAAGAATCTGGGAGGTGATAGGTGGAAAATGTAAAAGGCTGGAGAAGAAAGAATCTGATTGGAGAAGAGAGTGGACCATGGGAGAAGGGAAGGAGGAGGGGACCCAGTGGGAGGTGATAGGTAGGTGAGTTTAAGGTGAGTAGGCCACTCGGCACCTCAAACCTGCTCTGTCATTCAATAAGGTTTATGGGTGATGTACCCTGTGGCCTCATCTCCTTTGTGCCCAGTTCCTGATCTTTCACAGATGTATCCACTTCCGCTTTAAATACCAGGGGCCTATTTCTGTATCTATGACTAAGAGAGTCAGTGACTCGATGACTCACTCTGCTATCATCACCACAGTGACAGGAGATGTTGTCAACAGTGCCATTAAACACAACATGCCAACAGCCTGCACAATGTGTTCCTCCAGGGCCAATCAGCTCTAGACCTTTTCACAGTACTGGTCCTAACATGGACAGAACTGAGATGAATTGAGTGGGAGTGACACTAGCATTATATGACTGAATGTGACACTGGAGAGCTCTGGTAAAACTATCTGGGCAGATAGGGCTCGTCAGCTGTAGCTGGCAGCTCTTCTAGTAGGTCTGATCTCAAACCTCAGAAGCCTTCCAGCTATACCCCCTCGTGGTGAAGGCTTCGGGAGTAAACCCAAGGAAAAATCAGTGCTGAGGTCCCTAAGGCAGTCCTCATTGAGTTCAACAGTGATTGGCAAGTCCTGTGGCGTCACTGGTGTCAAACGGTATTGGTGTCAGCTCTTCGTTTGGATTCATCAGCTGCATGGAGAGGGGAAGTCTGCCGCATGGGCAACAGCTTGCTCTCCATATCGTACTGCCCTGCCTTGCGTATCACAGCTAGGATGCAACACCTACGGTCGACCATGACCACAGATGGTAAACTATTGTCGAGGGACAGCTCCCCTCTGAATGGTGTCATCCCTGATACAAATGAAGGTCAGTTTATGTTGCTGGAGGTCACCAAACCCAGATCTAGAACATTCATAATGGTGAGTTTGCTAGGAGTGAACATCACTAACACCACGTCCTGGACCAAACATTTTGACACCACAGTTAAGAAAGCTCACTATTAGCTCTATTTTCTCAGGAAGCTAAAGAACTTTGGCATGTCCCCTTTAACCCTTACCAATTTTTATCCCCTCTAGATACATCATGGTTTGGTGTTCCAAGTGCCCTGTACATGACCATAAAAAACTTTGTAGAACGGTGGACAAAACTCAGTGCATGTCAAAAACCAGTCTCCCTCCACAGACTCTGACTATACCCCATACTGCCTCAGTAAAGCAGCCAGCCTAATCAAAGATTCTCCCACACCCAGCCTTTTCTCTTCTCTCCACTCCCTATGGGCAGAATTGTATTTTATTTAGAGGTACAGTGCAGAATAGGCCTTCCTCTCCCTTCAAGCCGTGCCACCCAGCATCACCTGAGAACACTGATTTAATCCTATCCTAATCACAGGAAAACTTACAATGACCAATTAACCTACCTGGTACGTTTCTGGAATGTGGGAGTAAACCGGAGCACCCAGAGAAAACCCATGCCTTCCATGGGAAGGATGTAGAAACTACTTACAGATGATGCTGGGACTGAACTCTGAGCTCCGTTGCCCCAAGCTGTAATAGTGCTAAGTTAACTGCTACACTGCTATGGCGCCAGTACAAACGTCTGACAGTATGGGCCACCAGGATCAAGGATAACTTCTTCCCTGCTGTTTTCAGTTTGTACTATCTAAATGCACCATTGTATTGAAGAAGGGTCTTGGCCCGAAACGTCAACTGTTCACTCTCGTCCATAGATGCTGCTTGGCCTGCTGAGTTCCTCCAGCATTTTGCATGTGTCACCATTGTAATGAATTGATCTGTGCTGATGGATTCCACACAGATTTTTGCACTGGGTAAAAGCTCTGGCTATTCATTTTATCTATGCCTGTAACATCTGGTACACCTCTATCAAGTCACCCCACATCCTCCTTTGCTCCAAAAAGAAAAACCCTAGTTCAGGCCATCTATCCTTATAAAAGATGACCTCTAATCCAGGCAGTATCCTGGTAAATCTCCTTTGCACCCTCTCAGGTGCTCCAGTCTCAGCAAGGATGTTGCTGGAACTGGAGGACCAGAGTTATAAAGAAAGATTGAATAGGTTAGGACTTTATTCCTTGGAATTGAGGGGAGATTTGATCAAAATAAACAAAATTATGAGGGGAATCACTTGGGTAAATGCAGACAAGCTTTTACCGCTGAGGTTGGGTGGGATTACAACTAGAGGTCATGGGTTAAGGGAAAAAGGTGAAAAGATTAAGGGGAGCATGAGGGAAAACTTCTTCACTCAGAGGACGGTGAGAGTGTGGAAAGAGCTACCAGCACAAGTAGTGGATGCGATCTCGATTTCAACGTTTAAGAAAAGTATGGATACCAACGTTGATGGGAGGGGTATGGAGGTCTGTGGTCTGGGTGTAGTTCGATGGGTCTAGGTAGTTTAAATGGTTTGTCATGGACAAGTTAGGCTGTAGGGCCTGTTTCTCTGCTGTATATTTCTATGACTCTGTGAAGGCTTTCACATCCTTCCTATTACATAGGAACCAGAACTGAACACAATATTCCAAGTGTGGTCTTACCAGATTGTATTAGAGCTACAACATTACCTGAACTCAATCCCTGACTAATGAAGGACAAAACTCCATGTGCCTTCTTAAACAACCCTTTTAACTTGTGCAGCAACTTTGAGGGATCAATGGATGCAGATCCCTCTGTTCCCCCACACTGCTATGAATTGTGCCACTAACCCTGTAGTGTATCACTTCAGGATTGAATTCCTTCTGTTACTTCTCAGCCCAGCTCTGCATCCTATCAATGTCTGGTTGCAATCTACAACAACCTTCTGCACTATCTACAACACCAACAACCTTCATATCCTCTGCAAAAGTACTAACCTATTCTTCTACTTCCTCATCCAACACATTTATAAAAATCACAAAGAGTAGGAGTCCCTTCAGATCTCTGCAGAACACGACTGATCACTGACTTCCAGGCAGAATATGCTCCATCAACACCACCCTCTTCCTTCTGTGGGTAAGCCAATTCTAAATCCATACAGCCAAGTTTCCTCCAATCCCATGGCTCCTGAATTATGCAGTATCCTTTCCAGACCTTGCACTTGCTTCTATGTTTCCTTGTCCTTGGACCAGAATGGTGTGCAGACTGTGATGCAAAGTGCCTTTCATAACTTCATGATGTCCAAAGATAATGTACACTGAATGAATCTCTCCAGAAGTGCTGTCAATGTTGTGATCTACCAGTTGATTTACACAGAGCAAGGTCAAAGAAAGAGCAGTGTGTTGGCAACCTGTTTTGATGGTATTGGTTTGGAGCCAATCCACAAAATTCTCTCCAGTTGTTTGTTCAACAATATGATAAGAGCTAGAGGCATAGAAGCAGAATTAGGCCATTCTGCCCATCGAGTCTGGACTGCCATTCAATCATAGCTGATTTATTTTCCTACCTTCTACCTGTAACCTTTGACTCCCTTACTAAACAAAAACCTATCGACCTTTGCTTTAAATATACCCAGTGACTTGGCCTCGGCAGCTCCCTGCTTCCTCAAGACTTCTAGCCTCTCCTTCAATCTTTATATCATCCACAAAGTTCACTACAAAGCCATCAATGCCATCATCCAGATCGTTAACGTATAATTCAATTCAATTCAAGTTTAATTGTCATTCAACCTTACATGTTTACCCAGGAATACAGTCAAACAAAACCTCCTTTTTCCGGGACCAAGGTGCAAAACAAGTTACAAACAATCATACACAGCACATACAAAATAGCAAGCTCATGTAAGATATCAATAAAATACAGCCACGCAAGAAAATAGTCCAGACCCAGAGGCCATGAATGTCACTGAAATCTGCAGTCGACCACAATACAGCTTGTCTTCTGCTGAGCAAACACTGGGGGGCAGCACTGACTGCAGCCTGGACGCTGCGCCACATCACCTCCAGTGCAGCACACTGGCTTTGACGCCTCTCACCTGGCAGCTCTGAACAGGCAACACTGGAGCTTAAGGCCTGATCATCGCTCTGACCGAGACCATGCAGTTCTCCCACTGTCCATATATCAATGAATCATATATACGGCTGTCAATATACCATAGAAACATAGAAACATAGAAAATAGGTGCAGGAGTAGGCCATTCGGCCCTTCGAGTCTACACTGCCATTCAGTATGATCATGGCTGATCATCCAACTCAGAACCCTGCACCTGCCTTCTCTCCATACCCCCTGATCCCTTTAGCCACAAGGGCCATATCTAAATCCCTCTTAAATATAGCCAATGAACTGGCCTCAACTGTTTCCTGTGGCAGAGAATTCCACAGATTCACCACTCTCTGTGTGAAGAAGCTTTTCCTAATCTCGGTCCTAAAAGGCTTCCCCTTTATCCTCAAACTGTGACCCCTCGTTCTGGACTTCCCCAACATCGGGAACAATCTTCCTGCATCTAGGCTGTCCAATCCCTTTAGAATTTTATACGTTTCAATAAGATCCCCCCTCAATCTTCTAAATACCAGTGGGTATAAGCCTAGTCGATCTAGTCTTTCATCATATGAAAGTCCTGCCATCCCAGGAATCTATCTGGTGAACCTTCTTTGTACTCCCTCTATGGTAAGAATGTCTTTCCTCAGATTAGGGGACCAAAACAGCACACAATACTCCAGGTGTGGTCTCACCAAGGCCTTGTCCAACTGCAGTAGTACCTCCCTGCTCCTATACTTGAAACCTTTTGCCATGAATGCCAGCATACCATTTGCCTTTTTCACCGCCTGCTGTACCTGCATGCCCACTTTCAATGACTGGTGTACAATGACACCCAGGTCTCGTTGCACCTCCCCTTTTCTTAATCTGCCACCATTCAGATAATAATCTGTTTTCCTGTTCTTGCCACAGAAGTAGATAACCTCACATTTATCCACATTAAGTTGCATCTACCAATGAATCAGACTTGCAGCACTCCAGACTAATAATGTCCAAAAGTGTCTTGCAGTGATCATATAACATAAAACGTAGCAGGCCCGATACCAACCCTTGCAGAACACTACTTATCCCCTTAGTGATGGAATGCTTCGTTCTCAGCTATCATTTATTCTAGTAGGCAACCCCTCCATCATTGTAGATCTCCTTCGGTATCAGAAATCTGTGACTGAGATTTTGGACACTGCTCTCAGCTATGAATCAATGTATTCAATAGTAACTGCCTTTCACTTTGTTATAGTCGGAAACAGCAGCTGGAGGACATTCATTCCCAATGGAAAGAACAGCCAATGATTGTACAAAAAGTTCTTACTAGTGTGATTATTAGTTTATTATTGTCATCTGTAAGATAAGGTAGGGTGTAAGAGCTCTCTATGTAGAAGTGAATGGGTGGGAGGGAGGGAGGGATGAAAGGGGCCTTTCTTGCTGTTGTTCTGTTTAATTGCTGTTTTTGTGTCTTCGTTGCTGCTGCCTGTGTTTTTCGGGTGAACAGTGTGACTATCCGATGTTAAAGCTGGAAAGTTTGGCAACGCTGGCAGGCTGACCCAAGCACACCCTTAAGTATGTTGCTTGTTAGCGCAAATGACCCATTTCACTGCATGTTTCATTGTATTTGTGATAAGTAAATGAATCTGAAAGAGTAGAATCAGGCCATTGGGCCCATCGAGTCTGTTCCACCATTCAATCATGGCTGATTCTAATAATCCTATTCTCTTGCCTTGTCTGTGTAACCTTTAACCCCTTTAATAATCAAGAACCGATCAATCTCTCCCTTAAATATACAACAGCCATCTGTGGCAATGAATTCCTCAAGTTTAGCACCCTCCAACTAAGGAAATTACTCCTTATCTCAATTCAAAAGGGATTATTCTTTGTTCTGAGGCTGTGTGCTTGTATTCTAGACTCTCTTACAAATGGAAACATTCTCTCCATGTCCACGCTATCCAGGAGTTTCTGTATAGTGTAAGTACCAAGATGCCATGAAAGGTTTTTGTTTTGCACGCCATCTGGACAGACCATGTCATATTTAAGTACACTATGGTTGACATTTCTGGCTGAAACTCTTCATCAGAACTAATGAAAGGGCCTTGGCCCAAAATGTCTCCAGTTCATTTCCCTCCATTAGAGCAGCCTGATCTGTTGAGGTCCTCCATCATTTGTGTGCTTTGAACCCAAGAGAAGAAACAATTATTACTTACCATTCACACATTGCAAGAGATAATTAGAGACAGTCCAAACTGAGGGGTGGCTTGTGAAAAAGACTATAAAGCATGATCAAAAGCCAAACACTGAAGACATGCTTGGTCACCAACGCACTAGAATGTCTGAGTTTGTTGCAGAACTTTTATTCTTCAACGTATTTGATGCCTGAAAACTAACTTGCACTTGAACAAGACTCTTGATACAAAACTGTGCAGAATTATTCAATTAAGTTTAAGGAAAAGTCCTTCCATGCCCATATCTTAAGAAATCATTTTGTAATAAATAATTTTGTAAGAGGAAAACACAGGACGTCTGCAGGGCCAGCTCCCACCCCTGAGAGAGATACTGATTTGGAGGACAAGGACCTGGATGTGTGGTATATGCTGCCTTTCGCTAACTCCCTAATGATTGAGGAAAAGACTCCGAGCCCTTCTCTCACTGAGTCAGGTGAAGTGGAGGGGGGGTTGGCTATCTGTGGGCAGCCTAGGTTGCAACGGAACCCTGCAGGGGATGAAGCGGGGCTTGGCCATGGGACAGAGCGATCAGAGTTGCAGGTGGGCACAAGTGATAGGTCGAGGGAGGCCTCGCCACATAGACTGGAAGTATCCCCAGTCGTATCTGAACCTGAGGAGTTAGGTGAGGGGGTTACAGATGTCTCAGAGAATTAGGAGACCACTGGATAGGCTAGTCTACATAGCACCAGGGGGACAGAGTGTGACCCCTACCATTTTGGGGAGCTATGTAACTGTCTTTTGCACCTGGATCTGACTTTGTGTTTTGCAGGAAGGGTTGGCGAATTATCTCAACATCATAAGGACATGACAAAATTTGGTGGGGGGAGACTGTAACGCTCTGTAAGGTTTCACGGCTAATGTAGTGGCCTCTCTGTAATGTTTCACTGCTAAGGTAATGGTTTCTCTGTAGCAGCAATGTTTGGGTTATGACTAGAGATAACGGGGCCTTTGAAATCTGTGTTAGCCAATGAGCGGGATGGTGTTCTTTCTTGAGGGCCTGGGAGCAGGGATTTCACAGCTTTTTGTCGGTGAGAGATGAAGAGAGAAGACAGGAGTGGACAGAGTAGGTGGACCACCTGATAGAGTGGACTAGGAATGAGTGTCCAAAGGTCAGCAATGCTCAGAAGTTGATGGGAAACAACTGGAACAAATCGTGAGCTCCAACGTGTGCTTTAGACTGTTCCATTCAAATGGGCCTTTTTTTTTCTTTTTATTTTCTTTACTAACCCTACAGTCAGGTTAATATTTATAAAGTTCACTCATCTAATTTCATATGGTATATAGTCTGATATTTTGCAGTTCAGATTTATAACTGGGCAACACATCACGCAGCATCCACACAAAGCGAGATTTCTCAGTTTAGCTGGGCCAGATGCTATCTTCCCCTAGACAAACACATGCTGGCCGAACCTAGGGGTTACAATTATTATTGCAATGTACAGCTACTGCATGACAACAAATTTCACAGCGTATGCCGATGATTTTAAACCTGATTCCGTTTCTGATTATTGTTAGCAGAGTAATGGGGAGCAGGGTCCTGGAGATGACAAGCTATGAAACAGGGTCAGAGCAAAGAATCCCTGTGGCCACCTAGATACAGAACAAAGCCTCAACAGTATCAAGTTCAAGTTCAACCTCAAGTTGAAGGGCGGAGCTAAGGATGGCGCCAGAAGGCGATTTTGCTCAGCTCATAAGCTGAGAGAATTTTTTCCTATTCTAATGCCTCTATTTCCCTTTTCAGGGTGACTGGGTCCTATCAGGATCTTTGATCTACAGTGGAACTCAAAAACTGCAGTTCTGTAAAACGTCGTGTTCCCGTTTTTGGAGCTCGCCGATCGGTCACGTTTTGGTAAGTCCATGTACGGCCTGAAATCATGCGACTTTGGGGCCTGCACAGGTCTGTGGACAAACCTTTTCGCTGGTGTTGCATGCTGAAGGGTAGCGGCAGCCAGACCATCGGAGCTAGTGAGAGTGGTTGTCGGAGGGCTCTGCACTCAGTAATTGATTTGCCGATTCTCGAGTTGGGGAATGTGAAATAAAAAGGCAACGCTTCAAACTGACTGTAACATCAAAATAGCAACTGTTGTTGTGGAAGAAGCGAGATCTGTCTCCCTTGTTAGTGAGAGAGAGAGCCTGTGGGATGTGGAAATGTTGAAGTGTACAGTTAATTTTTGACTTACTGCAGACTATGGCTTTATTGTTGCTTGCACGGTGGGTGGAGGGAAAGCTGATGCTTTATGCTTGTATAGTATTTGGGAGGGGAAGGGAGGAGGTTTGATGCTGCCTGTGTATGGGAGAGGGCAGGAGGCATTGGAGTTCTTCTGTCATTCATTCTTTAGGTCTTTATTTTCTGTTTTGAGGATGTCTGTGGAGAGTAAGACTTTCAGGTTGTATATTGAGTACATTTTCTGATATTAAATTGAACTTTTGAACTATTGAATTATTAAAGTTCAATTTTAATTCTCATTCACCCACATACATGTATACAGCTAAATGAAGGATTGTTCCTCCGAGGCCAAAGTGCAAAACACAGTACCAACAGTCACATACAGCACAAAGCACATATGGTTGCGTTTGCACATGCAGTCACAAAATAATATTAGCACAAGTCATTGTGTGGCAGGGCCATGGGAATTGGCTTTTTATTATCGCGTGTACTGAACTATACTGATTATTTTTTCTTCGCATGCATCTAGACAGATTATTCCAAATGTAAATACATCAAGATAGTTCAAGAGAAGCAATAAACGGAAACGGTATTTAGAGTTTTAGTTACAGAGGAAGTTCCATGCAAGGTGATAAATAAAATGCAAGGATCATAATGATGTAGACTGAGAGATCAAGAGTTCATCTTTAATCTACAAGAGCCTTAGAGCAGAAGCTCAGAATCTGAATCAGGTTTAATTTCATTGATACATGCCATTAGATTTGTTGTTTTGTGGCAGTAGTACAGTGCAGACATAATAAATTATTATAGGTTAGAGTAATAGACAAACATACAAATACGTAAAAATATGCAAATAGGTAAATAGATAAATAAATGGATGGATAGATAAATGATAGATAGATAAATAAATAAAGAAAGAAAGAAAGAAAGAAAGAAAGCAAGCAAAAGAGGAGTACATAGGTAGTGTTGATGGATCATTCAAAGATCTGATGGTGGAGTGGAAGAAGCTGTTCCAAAAACAGCAAACTCCTGTTTCTCCTCTTTGATAAGAAGATGGTATTTCCTGAATGGCAAAAATCCTTAATGCTGGATGATGTCCTCTTGAGCTACCACCTTTTGAAGGTGTCCTCAGTGTGTGGGCACGTGGTCAAGTGGTTAAGTCATTGGACTAGCGACCAACCGAGGGACATGTCGTGTCCTTGAGCAAGGCACTTAATCACACATTGCTCTGCGACAACACTGGTGCCAAGCTGTATGGATCCTAATACCCTTCCCTTGGACAACATTGGTGTCATGGAGAGGGGAGACTTGCAGCATGAGCAACTGCTGGTCTTCCATACAACCTTGCCCAGGCCTGCGCCCTGGAGAGTGAAGACTTTCCAGGCGCAGATCCATGGTCTCGCAAGACTAACGGATGTCCTTATTTCAGTGGTGGGAAAGCATATGCCTGTGTTGGAGATGGTTGAGTCCACAACCCTCCAAAGCCTCTTACAATCCTTTGCACAGGAGCCTCCGTACCAAATGGCGATGCAGCCAGATGAAATGCTCTCCACAGTTCATCTGTAGAAACTTGCTAGAGTCTTTGGTGATGTACCAATTTCCTCAAACTCGCAGTGATGTGCCTTTACCAAGACTGCATCCCTATGGTGGGCCCAGGATAGATCATCAGGAACATGAAGCTATTCATCCTTTCCATCACTGACCCTTCAATGAGGAATGGCATGTGTTCTCACAACTTCCACTTCCTGAACCCACAATAAGTTTCTTGGTCTTGCTGATGTTGTGTGCAAGGTTTTTGTTGTGATACTACTCGATCAGCCTATCTATTTTGCCTCCGTATGTTACGTGACCATCTGAGATTAAGCCAACAACACGGTGTCATTGGCGAATTTATATATAGTGTTTGAGCTATGCAAGAAAATGCACACATTAGTAGAAAGCTGGTAATGCATATCTTCAAGAATAGCGTTAGGGCATTGGATGAGGAAAGTGTATCTATAAAAGTTGTAAGGGTCACTTGGAAGATACCAAATTTTCCTTAGCCTTCTGAGGAAGTAGAAGTGCTGGTGTTCTCTCCTTGTCATCGAATCTATGTGATTGGACCAGGAAAGGTTACTAGTGGCGTTTATAGATAAAGAATTCTCTTAAGTATCTCCCCTTCACCACTATTGATGCATACAGGGGCACGTACATGGGCACAGACCCACAAGAAGGAGAAAAACATCACAAAGTACAAATACTCAGTAAGAAGGTGCTGACATAATTAAGGAGTAGGGTGAGGAAAGTGTATGAAGAACACTAAGTCAATGTCAAAATAAAGCACTATAAGACCATATTCGGTCATTTTGTCCCATCAAGTCTGCTCCACCATTTCATCATGGCTGATCCATTTTTCCTCTCAGCCCCAAACTCCTTCCTTTTCCCCATATCCCTTCATGCTCTGACCAATTAAGAATCTATCAATCTCTGCCTTAAGTATACATAAAGACTTGGCTTCCACAACTGTTTGTGGCAAAGAATTCCACAGATTCATCACTCTCTGGCTAAAGAAATTCCTTCACATCTCCCGTAATAAAAGGATGGCCTTCTATTCTGAGGCTGTGTCTTCTGATCTTAGACTGTCCCACCATAGGAAACATCCTCTCCACATCTACTCTATCAAGGCCTTTCACCATTGATAGGTTTCAATGAGGTCATCCCCGATTCTTCTGAATTCTAGTGAATACTGGCCCAGAGCCATCAATGGTCTTCATGACAAGCCATTCAATCCGGGAATCATTTCTGTGAACTTTTTTTGAACCCTGCAGTCTACTGGAGGGAAGGAGCACCTTCCACCTCCTGTGGTAGAGGTGTATCTCCATCACATCACATAATTATCCTTGGTGCCCTTTTCAAATAAATGCACATTAGTCACTCTCCTCCTCCAGTTCCAGTATATCCGCTATAGCAAATGAAGATCAAAAACCATCTGCCAAGGCCTCAGCAATGTCCCATCTAGCACCTCCTTTGTAATATTCATATAATCAAGGATATCTCGGTTAGCAGGTTTGCCAGAGTTGTTGGGGAGGGTTTAAGCTATATTGGCAGGGGGATGGGAACTAGAATGATAGGACTGTAGCTGGGCAGTTGGTATACAAGTTGATGCAGTGGATTGTGAGACTGCAGAAGGACAGGATGATGATAGGAGAAAATTGCAGTCAGTGAGATGAGGTAAAATGTAACATTGGGGCAAAATCAAAAACGGTGATGAATACAGGACTGAAGGTGTTATATTTGAATGCACATGGTACTCAGAATAAGGTAGATGATCTTGCAGCACAGTTAGAGATTGGCAGGGATGATGTTGTAGGATGGGAAAATTGAAAGTGTCACTCCACACTTAAAAAAAGTAAATTATACGCCTATTAGCCTAACTTCAGTGGTTGGAAAGATGTTGGAGTCCATTATTAAGGGTGGGGTTTCAGGATATTTGGAGACACATGACAAAATAGGCCAAATTCAGCATGGTTTCCTAAAGGAGAAATCTTGCCTGACAAATCTGTTGGAATTTTTTGAGGAGATAACGAATAGCACAGACAAAGACGAGTCAGTTAACTTGAAGTTTGAGTAGGTGGTAAGGAAGGCAAATGCAATATTAGCATTTCAAGAGGACTAGAATACAAAAGCAAGGACGTAATGCTGAAGCTTTATGAGTCATTGGTCAAATGGCCCTTGGAGTATTGTGAACATCTTTGGGCCCCTTATTTCAGAAAAGATGTGCTTTCAAATGGAGAGGATCCAAAGCAGGTTCACAAGAATGATCCCAAGAATGAAATGGTTAAGATATAAGGAGTGTTTGATGGCTCTGGGCTTGTACTCACTGGAGTTTAGAAGATTGCGGAAGGATCTCATTGATACTTGTCAAATATTAAAAGGCCTAGATAGAGTGGATATAGAGAGGAAGTTCCCTATCGTGGAGGAGTCTAGGACCAGAGGGCACAGACTCAGAAAAGAGGGACATTCATTTAGGACAGAGATGAGGAAATACTTCTTTGGCAAGAGGGTGGTGAATTTGTCGAATTCATTGCCACAGATGGCTGTGCAGGCCAAGACATTGGGTATATATAAGGCAGAGCTTGATAGGTTTTTGATTAATCAAGGCATCAAAGGTTACTTGGTGAAGGCAGGAGAATGGTATTGAGAGGGATAATAAATCAGCCGTGATGGAATAGGGCAGCAGATATGATGGGCCAAATTTCCTCTGTCTGATGGTCTTATGGTCTTGTGGTTTTAAAAAGGAGTAAAGGGAATTACAGAGGCATGAGAGAGGAGCTGGCCAAAGTTGATTGGAAGGAGACAATAGCAGGAATGACGGCAGAACAGCAATGACTGGAATTTCCGGGGACAATTCAGAAGGCGCAGGATAGATACAGTATGTACATCCCAAAGATAAAGAAGTATTCTAAAAGGAGGTTGATGCAACTGTGGCTGAAAGAAAGGACGAAGAAAGCAAAAAGGAAAATAGAGGGCATATAATAGAGCAAAAATTAGTGAGAAGTTAGAGATTGGGATGCTTTTAAAACCAACAGATAGCAATTAAAATAGCCATAAGGATAGAAAAGATGAAATGCGAAGATAAGCTAGCCAATAATATAGAGGAAGATACAATTTTTTTCAGATATATAAAGAGCAAAAGAGAAGTGGCTGTAGCTATCAGCCTGCTGATATGTAGTAATGGAGGACAAAGAAATAGTGCATAAACTGAGTAAGTATTTTGCGCCAGTCTTCACGGGTGGAAGACACTTGGAAGAACAGAAAGGGTAAATGCAAGCAGGCTTTGTCCACTGAGGATGGGTAAGATTATGACTAGAAGTCATGGGTAAAGGGTGAAAGGTGGAATGTTTAAGAGGAATGTAGCACTATGGTAGTGTAGCAGTTAGCACGGTACTATTACAGCTCGAGGCGTCGGAGTTCGGAGTTCAATTCGGATGCTGTCTGTAAGGAGTTTGTACTTTCTCCCCATGAATGTGTGGGTTTCCTCCATGTGTTTCAGTTTCCTCCCAAAGTCCAAACACGTACTGGTAGGTAGGTTAATTAAGTCATTGTAAATGATGCTGTGATTAGGCTAGGGTAAAATTGGTGGGCCAGAAGGCTCTGTTCCACACTGTATCTCCAAATAATTAAATAAGTATACATGAGGGGAAACTTCTTCATTCAGGGAGTGGTGAGAGTGTGGAACGAGCTGCCAGCACAAGTGGTGGATACAGGATGTATTTGAACGTTTAAAAGAAATTCGGATAGGTACATGGATGGGAGGGGTATGGCGGCTATAGTCCAGAAGCAGGTCAATAGGACTAGGCAGAATAATAGTTCAGTATGACTAGATGCATCAAAGGGGCTGCTTCTGTGCTCTAGTGTTCTATGATTCTATGACGTTATGTTAATAGGCAGTCAAGTGATTGGACTGTGAATAAGGAGCAAAATCATGACAAGACAGTGATGAGTAATGTTAATTAGGTGGCATCTCAAGTGCCCTCACTGACACTCAACCAATAAACCCACTGTGCTGAAATAAAAGAATAGATTCTTTGCCACTGCAAAAATCAGACTCTGTGAAAGGAAATGTGAAGTTGCAAGATGAAAGAGACTTTGATGTACGTGGAATTTTTCAAAAGGATCCAACAGGGATCAGATATGTAAATAAATGTTTTGTGGGAAGTTTTGGGTGCCATATCTAAAAAATAGATATGCTCGCATTGGAGAGGATCCAGATGGGTTTCACCAGAAGATCATGGGAATGAAAAGATTAACATATGAGGAATGTCTGATGGCTCTGGGTGGATATTCACTGCAGTTTAGAATAACGAGGGGGGTGGGGGATCTCATTGAAACCTATCAAGCATTGAAAGGCCTAGATAGAGTGGGTGTGGACTTATGGTCTTTTGAATATTCGGGACTGGTAGTTTCACTAAATCTGATTAAATGATCAAACCCCAGTTTGAGGACTATCCACTGCTTGAATCATACCATTACAGAAGAGATATAATTGGAATGGGATAGAGTGCAGAGGAGTTTTACAAGGAACACACACAAAATGCTGGAGGAGCTCAGCAGGCCCGAAACATCAACCGTACCTTATTCATAGATGCTGCCTGGCCTGCTGAGTTCCTCCAGCATTGTAGTGTCTGTTTCTTGTAAAACTCCTCTGCACTCTATCCCTGTCCAATTATACTGTATCTTTTCTGTAATGAACACCAGCTCACTATTTTGCTTTCTTTTTACTCTATTTTTATATTTTTATTGTAAATTATAATAATTTTATAATAATATATTATAGTATTATAATATACAGGTTGAGTGCTCCTTACCTAAAAATCTGATATCCGAAAACCTCAGAAAGCCATAATTTTTTTCATGATGTCACAAATGGAAAATTCCACAATGCACTAGGAAGGTTTATAGGTTTCTGTGCATCACAGGGAGTTCTGAGAAGTGATCCTGTGTGTTTTTGCAAATAAAACAAAGTGAGGCGTTTATCTTTAATTAAGTCTGTAACACATTTTATTGAGCTCCAAAACTTAAACACAAAAGCACACACAAAATTTTTACGTAACAACGTCATCACATCAAAACGTCCTCTTAAAATGAAACTCCAATTCAATATTGGTGGTTGTGAATTACATTACCCTATACCCTCCAGTCCCCTAGAATTCATTAAAAGTAGCATTTTGAGCCTGTCTGGAGCTTGGACAAGTGCCCGGCTCAGGTCCTGTGTCCATGGGTGAAGGAACAGTAGGTGCCCCTAGCTCTTCCTGACGTGCGTTGACATTTTCAAGGTCATGTTGTGTTGCAGGAGGCATTGTTCTTGCAGAGTGAACTGGGCCTCATATTGTACAAACCAAGTGTCTGCATTTTGCTCCCAAAACTCCAACAGTTTCAAAGCGACTGTGTTGGTCACCATATTGAATAACTCTGGAATTGTCTGAGAGCATCACTAATGTAGATTTTTGCAAGTAAAATGAAATGAGGTGTCTTGTGTTTAATGAAACCTGTAACACATTTTATTTAACTCGAAAACCTACACACAAAAGCATGCTAAAACTCTTTATGTAATAACGTCATCATGTCAGAACAGCCTCCTAAAATGAAACCCCAACTCAATGTCAGTGGTTGTGAATTATATACTTTTCTTCCAATTACGTTACCCTACAACCACACATAATGAACAGAAGTTAATGAAAAGCAGAAAAAACACTGTAAAATGAAAAGTGAAGATTTAGATTGTGTATTAAAAGAGTGGATTCAGACTCATTAGAGCAAACATATGCTGCTTAATGGGGTGATGATCATGAAACAAGCAAAGATCTATTACAATGAACTGAAAATTGAAGATATTCAGTAGGTTGTTTGCAGACATTTAAGAAAAGGCACAATGTTAAATTTTTAAAGTGTTTGCTGATCACAAAGCAGCAGAGAGAATCATTGATGAGTTTGCTAAGAATGTCACTGATGAAAATCCAACAGCAGAACAAGTCCACAATGTGGATTGTTTTTAAACCTTACATAAAACCCAATAAAAATTAAAACACAAATACAGTGTACTGTAGTTTTTTAAATCAAAACACAGCATTGACTGAAAGCCTACCTTTATTCAACAACTGATTTAAGTATTCTCCCAATGCTGCTGTGGTGCTTTTGTTACCCTGTGCACAGTATATTTTCTTTATATTAAAGGAATGTATAATTTTTACTGTTAAGTACATATGTGTGATGAACAGGTGTCAGACAAAGGCAGCTTAGTGGTAGAACATAAATTCAGAATCAGAAATGATGGCAATCCCAAGCAATCTCATTATATATTCCAAAATCCAAAAGAGTCCAAAATCCAAAACATTTCTGGCCCCAAGGATTTTGGATAAGTGGTACTCAACTTGTAATATTATTAATATACTGCATATGTATAATACTAATCTATTAGACCATCATATAGTCTGTCAGGTAGCTATTGGCAAGAAGAATGTATGTTAGAAGACCTGGGTAAATCAAAGGAGAGACAAAAGGGACAGGCGTTGAACTCAATATTCACACTGTTGAATAAGTGAAGCAGAATACTCAAGAGGATAAGAGGAGTAGTTCCTCTAGTTTGTACTTGGTCTCACCCTGGCAGTAGAAGAGGCTGAAACCGTAGAAAGCATCTGCCCAAGATGGGGTACCTGGCCGAGTACTAAAGTGCTGATCAACTGGCTGGAGTGAGGTACACACCTGCTCCAAGCAGGGTTCATTTATACCGGTGCCTAAGAAGAACGTGGTGGCTATTGTCCAGTAGCACTTATCCGCTGTGATGAATTGCTTTGAGAGGTTGGTGATGACTAAGGAACAACTTGAATCCGCTCCAATTTGCCTATCGTCACATATGGTCAATATCAGATGTCATTTCATTGGCTCTTCACTCAGCCCTGGAACATCTGGACAGTGAAGATGCAGACATCAGGATGATCATCGTGCACTACAGCTCTGCATTCAACACTATAATCACTTAAAAACTAATCAATAAGCTTCAAGACCTTAGCCTCAATAACTCCTTGTGCAATTGGATCCTCCGTTTCCTCACTTGCAGACCCAGTCAGTTCAGATTGGCAACAATATCTCCTCCACAATAAGCATCAACACGGATGCACCGCAAGGGTGAAGGATGTGTGCTTAGCCCCGTGCTTTTCTTGTTTTATACTTATGACTGTGAAGCTAATAATCTTGTGTGAAGCTTGAAGCCAATTCTCAGATGATCATCTGGGTAGCAGTTGGATGAAACATGAGCTGAAAAATTCTTAACAGAAACTGAGATAAAACAAATAGTTTTTACTGACAGCTGGTAGCTCATTTTCTCAAAGAACAAACTGAATTTTTCTGATCACTTCTGTAAGGCCATATTTAGGAGCTTAATTAGGTTATTTGGCCCATAGAGACAGTTCCACCATTCCAACATGGTTGGCATTATCCATCTCAACCCTATTCTCCAGCCATCTTCCATTAATTTTAGATGCCTTGATTAATCAAGAAACTATCTACCTCCATTTTGAATATATTCAATAACATGGCCTCCAAAACCATCTGTGGCAATGAATTTCACAGATTCACCACCCTCTGGCTGAAGAAATTCCTCCTTATCTCTGTTCTAAAGGGACATCCTTGTATTATGAAGCTAGTCCCAGAGTCTCCCACTATAGGAAAAATCCTCTCCATGTCCACTCTATCTAAGCTTTTCAATATGTGAAAGGTTTCAATGAGATCCTCCCTCTTCCTTCTAAACTGAGCGAGTACAAGCCCAGAGCCATCAAATACACCTCATATGTTAAATATAAGCTACATGTTATTTAATTCATATGCGATACGTTATGAAACACCCTGGTTTCCTTGATTGCATTAAGTCTAATGAAGACAACCTCCAGCCCTGCTGCACTCAGGAGACTGAGGCGTGCTCAATCCTACCCTAAACCCTGGTTTGGGTGGATGCTGTGTCATTTGCTACCCTGTTCCAAATTAATGCCACTGAATAACAGACAGTACACAGCATATGATTAAAGGAATTATATTTACGAATCTTAACTAAAGGGTTAGTAAAGAATAACAAAATGAAAAGAGCCCATTCTAATTAAACAGTCAAATGTGCACAAGTTGGAGCTCATCTTGAACTTCTCTGTCACTCACGCGCTGGGTCCTCGGTCAACGTGAAAGCACACACCACCTTCCCAATGTCGCTCGCAATCCATCTCGAACAAAGAGGTCTCCCACCGGATAGTATGTAATGACTAGTTCTCCCCAGTGTCTTCTCTCTTCATTTACTCTCGAACAAAAGCAAGTCCAACCTTAGTGTCCCTCATCAGAGAAACCCCCTCTCAATTCGACCATCCTAATTGGATGGCACTCATTTCTCTTCTCTCTTATCTTCAACAAGCCCAAACATAAGCTGAAAACAAGCAGCTCGCAGAGCAGAACAACACAAAATGAAATACATGCAGCATAACAGTAAAAAATATGAACTAGGGCATTACACTCTTCCCCCACCAAAATACTCATGCCCTTATGACTTTGAAATAATTTGTTATTCCGTCATTAGTAACACTGTTTTCAAAGGAACTTTGTGATGTCAGAGCCTCCAATCCATTTGTAAATGGTAGTGACATATCTCACTAGGGGGAATAGTTTCAACTCTTTGTTCCCCCGGTGCTATTGAGACCTCCGTATCCCATCATCTACATTCAGTTTCAGACATTCCTTGGGATACTTCTGGCCTACTCCTGTCTATTACTTGTGCCTTCCAGCAACTCAGGTCCCTCTGTGACCTGGCTGAGCTCAGCTTCATTCCCAGTTACTTTAGAGCCCAAACCCCCGTGGCCCAGCTGCAACCTGCCTGTCCACAGATAGTCCCCCCGATTTCACCTGCCTCAGTGTGAGAAGGATTGGGAATTTCTTCCTCAGTTAATGGGGAGTTGTAAAAGGCTGCATATACAAAAACAACCCCATTTCCTCATCCTCCAAATTCATATTCCTTTCAGGGTCTCCATGTCATTGCAGAGTCCTCTTACAAGGTGTGGGGTCCAGGTCAGGCTCTGGGTCAATATGCACCTCTTGTCCCAGAGGTAGAAAGTGGTTCTGATGGTTTCTTGACAGGCCCATTCCCCTCCTCTGGTACATTTGTCATCTGACTCTCCACTACATAGAAGTGAGCCACCCAGCAGTTAGCCAATTTATGCTTCCCAGGTACCACCAAGTTCTTTATGAGGAATCGATCTCCCAGCGTGAGTTGTGAGAACCTAACTTTTTGACCATACCTCCTCTTATTTCCTTGATTCTACTTGGCAGCCAAGACCTTAGCTAATTCATAAGCCTTTTTCAGCAACCTTCTCATATTAGACACATACTTCAGATAAGTCCTCTTTTTAACAGCTTCACTCATGGATAGCTGGTAATACACATTCCACAGGTCCAGCACACTGAACCACGTCACACCATTCAGGCAGCCCAGCGCATCCTCGATACTAGTCGGAGACTGTACGCCTGTTCAGAGTCCTATAGTCCACACACATCTAAACCTTCCCATCCTTCTTCCTGGTCACTACTATTGGGAATGCATAGGGGCACCTGGACTCAGTAATGATCTCAGCTTCCTTCAGCTTCCATACCTGCTGCCGTACATCTTCCACCTCTGCAGGTGCAAGTCGCCACAACCTTTCTCTGAATGGGATGTCGTCTGTAACCCAAATGGTGTGGTGAGTGCTCTTGGAACAACCCACATCAAACTTGTCAGTAAAAAAGACCTTCCAGCTTCAACAATTTCCCTATCAACCTCTTCTTCCAACCTCCAGGTATCAAGTACTCCCCAAAGTTGAATGATTCGGCGGTCATCTTTCCTCTTTTCAGAGAGAGTTTCTCCCTGGCTTGTCTCACAGAGACACTAGACGCTACCGTCACCGGGAAGAGGTGCGCTGTTAGCATCCCCCGCCTGAGGGTGACCTCCCGCTCCAAAGTGTTCCTGACACTTACTGTCATCCTGTCCATCTGTACAACTAAGGGCTTCTGCAGTTTGGGCTTCATCAGTACCTCAGCAGGTAAGCCTGACTCTTCTTCATGGCCATCCAGGGCATCCACCAAAAGGGCCTTGGCCTCAGGCATTCCTGGAAATCTGGGGTTTCCCATCACTCTTGCTACTTCCCCAGGCCATAACACGACCGGTTTGGACTGGGTGTATCACACAGTCCCACGTTTATGCTCCTCATCCAGCCCAGTGCGGCCACACACTTCCTCAAAAGCAGCTCGGAACACAGGGTGAATGGACAATGTTTTCATAAAGTTCTCTCCAGCTTTCCCCTTGCAAGCTCCCACTAGCCTCCTCACAGTAGGAATATTCATCTCCACGATAATAGAAGTTTCGTCCCTCTCAACCGGGTCCGGACAAACCAGCACTAATGTAACAAGGACTTCAGCTACTCCCACATCTGCCTCCAAAAACTCCAGCTTCAATGACAAATAACTATGGTCATCTATTTTAAGACCCCAGATCTCGAGCCCAGTGAGTGGTGTCAATGGTAAATGCATCAAATACCGGTTGTAAAACGAACAGTACAGCAGAATAACCTGAGAGCTGGTGTCAAGTGTGGCTCTAACATAAATGCCTTCAACTCGTAGCGATACACTGGAGCTTGGCCCCGATAAGCCTTCAGGAATAGGGTGTTTTGCTTTAGGGTGTTCCTTGATATATTGCCGGTAAGGTGTTCCCCCTGAGATGCCAGGCCATTCCCTCACTGGGTCTCTTCGCTTGGGGACTCTGGGAGCTCACTCTCCAAGAGGTTTCCTGTCATTCACACTCTCACCTGAAATGTCCCTCTTCAGCACCATTATAACAGACAATACCAGCCACTCTCCTTCTCGCGGGACCCTGGCCGCTAGCAGCCCTCTGTGTAGTCCGTCCCCTTAGAGGGTCCGCCTCCCTATCAGCTCTATCGTACGGGAGAGGGGGGTGCGCACCCACTGATAACAACCGGTTCTCAGTCCTAAACTCTGCCACAAACTCCTTCACCATTCCCCGGGGTGGGTTATCAGTGGTCACATAGCCAAGGGGACTAATACCGAGGACTGTACACTGCGGACGGAGGCCTCCCTCACCTCCATCACATTCGCCTCCTCTCTTACTTCTCCGATTAGCTCGACAAACAGCGGGGGGGGCGCAGGGGGCGCGTCTTATGAAAAATTTGGAGACCCCAAGCGATCAGGTCTGGTGAATGGGCGCCTTTCGCCACTTGGTCCGTTCTTAACTGATTCACCTCAACCGTTTGAATGGCTCCTCTACTCCTCAAGCAATTTAGCTGCCTCTCTAGCCGAAAAATGTAGACAGAAAGCTTCTCCCCTTTCTCCCGAAGCATGTTCCGAAACCCCGTCATAAGCTCCAATGGGCCCCGTCACGCCAAACACTTTCTCTAGCGCTTGCATGTAGGCCGCAGAGGTAGCAAAGGGGTTCTGTGTCTTTACGGATCTCACTAGTCAATAGCCGGCCCCTTCAAACTTTCAACCAATTGCTGTCTTTTTTTGTCATCAGAGCACTGTCACTCATCCAGCAACTGAGAGGCTGCTCTGCCGGAATCTCACGCTCCTCTTCCCCTTTAGGGTGGGCTTCGTTCCTGAGAACAGACTGAAGCTGGGACTTTGAACCTGGGCATTTTGCCATTTATTCACCAGGGAGGTAAGGGCTGCTACTAACTTAGAATGCTCAGCTTTCGGCTGGAGGACTCATTAGACCTTCTACATCAGACCACTTCTTCCCCTCGCTCCACAGAAATGGCAGCAACCTGTCTTTAAAGTCTCCGCCCCCAGCTACGGGAAACTTGGCTTCCGATTCAGCCCACTCGCCTACGCTCCCCTCCTCCCGGAAAGTATGGACGGTCCACAGCCGCCCCTCTCCCGGGGCCCCAATAGTACCAGGCCATTCTACTGCCGTTACGACAGTGCTAGTCCGAACTAGAACAAAGTCTTTGCCCGCCATTTTATCAAACCTCTGCTCCACCCGTGCAGCATCCATAGCCACATATTGTAATAACTTTCCCAAACAATAGTTTAACACACACAACCCACTGGATATATGCTCAGGGCAATCACACAGCATCCAACGAAATCGATCCCAGGCGAGACCCCACAATGAAACACCCTGGTTTCCTTGGCTACATAAGTCTAGGGAAGACAGCCTCACGAGATTGAGACGTGCTCAATCCCACCCCAAACCCCGTTTGGTGTGGATACTGTGTCATTTATTACCCTGTTACAAATTAATGCCATGAAATAGCAGACAGTACATGGTATACGATTAAAGGAATTATATTTATGAATCTTAACTAAAGGGTTAGTCAAGAATAACAAAATGAAAAGAGTCGATTCTAATTAAACAGTCAAATGTGCACAAGTTGAAGCTCATGTTGAACTTCTCTGTCACTCACGCGCTGGGCCCTCGGTCAACATGAAAGCACACACCACCTTCCGAACATTGCTCTCGATCCATCTCGAACAAACGCTTCTCCCACCGGATCGTATGCTACAACCGTTTCTCCCCAGGGTCTTCTCTCTTCATCTCCTCTGAAACAAAAGCTCCAAATCCAACCTTAGTGTCCCTAACCAGAGAAACCTCCCCTTAATCTGACCATCCTAATTGGATGGCACACATTTCTCCTCTCTCTCATCTTCAACAATAAACCAAATACAAGTTGAAAACAAGCAGCTCGCGCAGAACAGGACAAAATGAAATGCATGCAGCATAACAGTAACAATATGAACCAGGGCATTACAGATATGATTTGCATCTGTTATGAAATATCTGTTATTTCATTATACGTTTCCTCATACAGTAACACACATAAAAGTGGCTGGTGAACGCAGCAGGCTAGGCAGCATCTCTACGAAGAGGTACAGTCGACGTTTCGGGCCAAGATCCTTCATCAGGACTAAATGAAAACTAACTTCATCAGTTAGTCCTGACGAAGGGTCTCGGCCCGAAACGTCGACTGTACCTCTTCCTAGACCTGCTGCGTTCACCAGCAACTTTTATGTGTGTTGCTTGAAATTCCAGCATCTGCAGATATCCTCGTGTTTACGTCCTCATACAGTAATTCAGTTTGGTTAATAAAGGAAAGAAGATCAGGATCATATATGGTGACGTGTATATTTTTTTGAGAATAAACTTATTTTTAACTTTGAAATTTGAAAAGATCAAAGGCTTCCTTAAGAAGTGCTCCACACCATGCAGATTAAAAATCTGCCAGATTAAAAGGTTTGGGACAGGGAGTCAAACCAATATACAGCTCAATATTCTGAGTCAGCCAGGATAACCTAACTGAGCCCATTTCATCTGTGTGCATTTCACCCATCTCCTTCTGTTCTTGCTGCAACCATTTGGTGAGTGGTGCAGGCGTCTTGGGTCCCATGCCACCAGGACTGGCTGCACTCGTCTCAGTGATGAACCAACTCCGTGGTTCACTTTCGGAGACTCTGTAGTTCATGTTCTCTGTATTATTTGTCGGCTTTTTAAAATGTTTGCACTGTTTTCACATATTGGATGTTTGACAGTCTTTGTTGTGTGGTGTTTATCACGGATTCTATTGAGTTTCTTTGTTTCGTGGCTGCCTGCAAGAAGAGGAAACTCAAGTTTGGGGTGTCCTGATGAAGGGTCTCGGTCTGAAATGTTGACTGTACTCTTTTCCATAGATGCTGCCTGGCCTGCTGAGCTCCTCCAGCATTTTGTGTGTGTTGGTTGTACATGGTATACATATCTTCATAATAAATGCACTTTGAAATTTGATTCCATAAATTGCGAAGTTCTCTTTCCACTCAGCTGAAATTAGCCCTTAAGTTTTCCTATCTGGCCAGTAAACTTTAAGAAAATAATCTCTAATCAAGTGCATCAAATAAATTGGAAAGCCAACAAAGCCGTTTTGTTATCACAAAATTGAATGCAAAAGTAGAAAGGTTTTGGTTCACTTAGATATGGTAATGGTGAGACCTGCATCTGGAGGTCTATGTCATGTTGATCTCTTAATTTAACTGTTAGAGAATCATAGAGTCATAGAGTATGACAGCATAGAAACAAGCCCTTTGGCCCATCTTGTCCATACTGACCCAGTCTTCTACCTAGTCTCATTTACTGGCACCTGGACCATAGACCTCCAAGCCCCTCCCATCCAAATTTTGATTAAATATTGAAATTGAACCCGCATTCACCACTTGCACTGGCAGCTCATTCCACATTTTCACCACCCTCTGAGTGAAGAATTTCCCTATCAGATTCCCCTTAAATAGTTCACCTTTCATGCTAAACTAATGACCTCTAATTCTAGTCTCGTTAAACCAGAGGAGAAAATGCCTGCAAGCATTCACCCTGTCTATACCTTTCATAATTTTATCTACCTCTATAAGATCTCCACTCATTTTCCTTGAAGCAGTTAAAGCAGATTTAATAGACCGATACTTGGATTGGGCAAGTGATCAAATTAGGTTATAATAGATGGACAGCCAAGGCTTAGATCTGCAGGACATTGGAGGAGCATTGTTTGATGGACTGAATGGTCCCATTCTGCATTGTTATAAAACATAATAGAATTAAATAATATTCCGTAAACCAAAATATTCAGGTAAATTTCAAAGTAAATATATTATCAAAGTACATATATGTCATCATATACAACACAGGACATACTTAATAAATCTATAGAATAATAACCATAACAGAATGAATGAAAGACCACCCGACCTGGGTGTTCAACCAGTGTACAAACAGAAATAAATAAACAAACAAACAAACAAATAAATAACTGCATATAAAAGGAAGAAATAATAATAATAAATAAATAAGCAATAAATATCAAGACATGAGTTGAAGAGTCTTTGAAGGTGAGTCCATTGGTTATGGAAACACCTCTTAGCATTGTCATTGGAGCAATACTGAGAGGCTGCTGCATTGTTGGTATGGCAGTACCGAAAAAATTTTACACCCTCTTATTTTCTTTTCATTCTATATATATTTAACTTATTTTATTTAGAGATACAGCGTGGAACAGGCCCTCCCAGACCAACGAGCTGCTCCACCCAGAAACCCACCTATTTAACCACAGCCTAAACACAGGATAGTTTACATGACCAACTAACCTACTAACTGATACGTCTTTGGACTGTGGGAGTAAACTGGAGCACCTGGAGGAAACCTATGCATTCCAAGTGGAGAATATACAAACTCATTTCAGAAAACGTGGTCACAGGGAGAATGTATAATCTCCTTCCAGATAGCAGCGGAATTGAACTCTGAACTCTGGAATATGCCAAGCTGTAATAGCGTTTCACTAACAGCTACGCTAATGTGGCATCTTGTTATATGAAGTTATAAATGAAACATTAAAGCATAGTTGTAATTTCCCTACTCAGGCAAATGTAAATGTTATCATGGATCAGGGATCAACATTATTCACCATATACATTTAAATAAATTAGAAATTTGCTGTGGTGTCTTGGCATAAGATGCAACAACAAAATAACAACATTCAACAATTATAAAGAACTATAATTGTTATTATGTTAATAAAAGTTTATAATTATAATTGGCACCATTGTAGCATAGTGGTTAGCATGATGCTATTACAGCTCGGAGCGTTCCAGAGTTCGAAGTTCAATTCCGGAGCTGTCCTGTAAGGAGTCTCTATACGTCCTCCCTGTGGAATGTATGGATTTCTCCCAGTCCTTCGGTTTCCTCCCACAGTTCAAAGACATATCAGGTAGGTTAATTGGTTATTGTAAATTGTACCATGGTTAGATTAGAATTAATCGGGTATGTCAGGGTTGTTGAGGCACTGTATCACCAAATGAACAATTAAAGAATTATATGAAAATTAAAGATAGAGATTAAAGTACAGATACGGAATAAAATGTACATAAATACATAAATAACCAGCATCCTGTAGAAAGATTCCCTTCTTCAGTGTATTTCAGAAATTAAAATAAGTTCCTTTTGTGCGATTATATTAATTCCATTTTAACTGAGAGTTTTCTAACTGAACTTCTCTACAGGCATAAATCAACTTTGATTATTGGGAAGAAGTAAGTAATATCCATTATAAAATTATTGACGGCATAGATGCTTCAGTTTGAAAAATTATTGGAGTTTGACAAAGAATGAGACTTCTTTAAAAAAATCACATCACCACAAGAATCCAGTTTGACCTTGAGAAATGCGAATTTATTATAAGGGTTCAATATTAATCAGGAATGCTGTCCACATTCATTACATGTCTACCTTGATTTACCAATCTAAAATGCACAGATTCCTTGCAAAAGGCAAAGTCATCTTTGATCTAACTTACTCAATAATGGGATTATACTTTCTTGCGTGGTGAAGGTTATCCAGCAAGGAAGAATACCTTCAGCGAAGTGAAGACAAGCAAGGAGACTGAAGGAGACAGCTTTCTGCATATCTGATTTGAGGATGAGGGGTAGGTTTGGCAAAGCTCCCTTTATAGTCCATGAGTTAATGGTTGTTGAGCCTTTATACACAAAGCAATGATTTATGTTTAAGGGTGGCATGGTAAGTTAGCAGTTAAAAAAAAAACTTACAGTGCCAGCCAGCAGTCACTAGTCAAGGATCAATTTCAACTATACTCTGTAAGGAGTTTGTACATACTCCCTGTGACCTTGTGGGTTTTCTCCAAGTACTCTGCTTTCCTCCCACATTCCAAAAATGAACAGATTAGGGTGAGTAAATTGTGTGCATGCTCTATTCCTGCTAGGAGTGCTGCATCACTTGCTGGTTTCCTCCAGCACAATCCTCGGACTGTGTTGGTCATAGCCACAATCGATGCATTTGACTGTATGTTTCAAAGTACACATGACTAATAAAGCTAATTTTTAATCTGTTTTCATCAGATTGCCTGTAGATCATGGTGTTGATGTAATCCAGACCAGACAGAACAAAAAGACACAAGAGATTCTGCAGATGTTGGAAATCTGGAGCAATGCTCACAAAATACTGGAGGAACTCAGTAGGTCAGGTGGCATCAATGGAGGGAAATTGCCAGTCAATTTTACAAGTTGAAGCCCTTCGTCTGGACAAAGACATTGAGTTGAATTGTACTAATGATAAAAAAAACCTGCAAATCCGAGAAAAGAGATGTATTGTTAATTTGTTAATTCATTTACAGTTATCCCGGGATTTCAGAAACACCAGAGTCAACTGCAAATCCTGAATTGCCAAGGGGATAGAAACATAGAAACATAGAAAATAGGTGCAGGAGTAGGCCATTCGGCCCTTCGAGCCTGCACCGCCATTTATTATGATCATGGCTGATCATCCAACTCAGAACCCCACCCCAGCCTTCCCTCCATACCCCCTGATCCCCGTAGCCACAAGGGCCATATCTAACTCCCTCTTAAATATAGCCAATGAACTGGCCTCAACTGTTTCCTGTGGCAGAGAATTCCACAGATTCACCACTCTCTGTGTGAAGAAGTTTTTCCTAATCTCGGTCCTAAAAGGCTTCCCCTTTATCCTCAAACTGTGACCCCTTCTTCTGGACTTCCCCAACATCGGGAACAATCTTCCTGCATCTAGCCTGTCCAATCCCTTTAGGATTTTATACGTTTCAATCAGATCCCCCCTCAATCTTCTAAATTCCAACGAGTACAAGCCCAGTTCATCCAGTCTTTCTTCATATGAAAGTCCTGCCATCCCAGGAATCAATCTGGTGAACCTTCTTTGTACTCCCTCTATGGCAAGGATGTCTTTCCTCAGATTAGGGGACCAAAACTACACACAATACTCCAGGTGTGGTCTCACCAAGGCCTTGTACAACTGCAGTAGTACCTCCCTGCTCCTGTACTCGAATCCTCTCGCTATAAATGCCAGCATACCATTCGCCTTTTTCACCACCTGCTGTACCTGCATGCCCACTTTCAATGACTGGTGTATAATGACACCCAGGTCTCGTTGCATCAAAGCCATCAACTCCATTATCTAAATAATTGACAAACAATGAGAAAAGTAGCGGTTCCAATACTGATCCTTGAAGCCTCATGGGTAGCATCTTGTAAAATGCCTTTTGAAAATCCAAATAAAAATTGCCAATTTTTGCAGCAATCGCTTCTGATCCGGGCCGACATTTACGTGCTGGGCGGCACCTAGTTAATTACCTTGTTTATTTTGGTTTTTTCCTTCGCCTACCACTGCACTCCTGCATGTTTCGTGGCCCAGAGGTTGGGGACCACTGCTCTAGAGATATGCCAAAATCAAATGATTCTTGAAAGACCATATCCAATGCATCCATTATCTCTTCAGCAACTTCTCTCAGGACTCTGGGATGTAGTCTATCTGGTCCAGGTGTCTTATCCACCATGGAATGTAGACTATCTGATCCAGGTGACTTATTCACCATGGCATGAAGTCTATCTGGTCCAGCAGACTTATTCATACCAGCATGGGAAAGTTGGGCTGAATGGCCCACTCCTGTGCTATACAATTTTCCACATCTATCCTTCAAATGGAAAAGTTGGTAGGCTCTGAGAAAATATGATTATACGGGGGCTTCTTCGGAAAGACAGACGAGGATTAAAGATGGCCTCTCTCTGTGTTGAAGATATCTATGGATTTCGTTTCACTCTTAGGTAAAGTTGTCCAAATTGAAGAGCTCTGGTCAGCAGTAATAGACAAAGATTCAACAGAGAACTATTTTATCTTTTCTGAGTCCTCTGGATCAATAACACAGATTTCATTACCTTACCCACTGTGAACTGAGGAGAGATAGGGGACAAGGTGGGACATCTTGATGGGCTTCTGGGATTGGTGTGACATGTCAACGGTCATCTTCTGCCAGCCTGGCTGACCAACCGTGACTGGAGTAAAACTGAGTGGCCAGATCCATGTCTATAATAAATATATTGAGAGCAGGTGTTTCATAAGAGTTATAGAGTCATACAACATGGAAAATGGTTCCTCAGCCTAAATGGTCCATGACGACCAAGGTGTCCATCCAAGTGAGTCACAATTGCCCATGTTGGGTCCATATTGTTCTAAATCTTTCCCATCCATGTACCTTTACAGATATCTTTTACTTCATCTTATGGGGAATTCAAAGACACGGATCAACAAAACAAAAAAGGCTGGTCATAGACTTCAGAAAGGGGGACAGTTCACATGCTTCTGTCTACATCAGCAGTGGTGAGGTTGACAGGATTAAGAGCTTTAGGTAGGTGTGAACATCTTCAGTCATCTGTCCTGGCTCAACCACATTGATGTTATTGCCAAGAAAGCTAACAATGTGTTCTGTTTCCTCAGCAAGATAAAGAAACTTGAACTGACACCATCAGCTCTTACCTATTTTTACCAATGCTTTATAGAAAGCATTCTGCTTGGATGCATCACAACCTGGTATGGCAACTATTCTGCATGTGACAGCAAGAAGCTTCACATCACAGAAATTGACTCCCCTCTATGGACTCCATGGAGTAATAGTTGACATTTCAGGCTGAGACCCTTCATGAGGACTGGAGAAAAAGATGAGAATTTAAAGTAAGAAGGTCAGGGGTGGGGAGGAAGAAGTACAAGTTGGTAGATGATAAGTGAATCCGGGGGGGGGGTGAAGTAAAGATCTGGGAAGTTATTTGGTAAAAAAGATGAACGGTTGAAGGAGAGGGAATCTGACAGGACAGGATAGAAGACCATGGAAGAAAGGGATGGGGAGAAGTACTAGGGAATGGGGAATGGCAAAGGCAGATGGTGAGTGGGATATTTTATTGGCTGTTCAAGAAATCAATATTCATGCCATTAGGTTGCAGGCTATCCAGACAGAATATAAAGAGTTGGTCCTCCGACCTGACTTTAGCTGCATCACGACATTAAAGAAAGCCAGGGGCTGATATGTTGGAATGGGAATGGGAAGTAGAATTGAACTGGGTGGTCATTGGGAGATCCCACTTTTTCTGGCGGACTGTGGGTAGGTGCTCAGCCAAGCAGTCTCCCAATCGACACAGGGTCTCACCAATATACAGGAGGCCACACCGGGAGCACCGGATACAGTAGATGATCCCAACTGACTCAGAGGTGAAGTGTAGCCTCGGCTGTAAGGACTATTTCAGCCTTGAATGGTAGTGAGGAAGGAGGTGTAAGGGCAGGTATGGCATTTGTTCCACCTGCAAAGAAAGACCCTACTCACCCAGGACATTCTTTCTTCTCCCTTCTCACATCTCAGATCTAACATCCCCTTCTAGAAGAAAATACAAAAGCTTTAAAACCTGAACCGTTCAAGAGTCTGATAAGAGAGGGATGTAATCTCAAGAGCAGCTTATATCTCTTTCTTATCAGACTCTTGAATGGACCTCTTGTACGATAAAATCGAATCTTGTTCCCACAGTCTACCTTGTTATGATCTTGCACTTTACCGTTTACCTGCACTGTAACTTCTTGGTAGTTTTTACATTTTATTCTGCATCATTTTTTTTACCTTGCACTGTGTAATGATCTGATCTGTATGAAAAATATGCAAGAAAAGCTTTTCACCGTTTGTTGATACATGTGACAATAATAAACCAATATTTATTCCAATAAATAAACAAATGATGGAATTTATTCTATTGGAATGCATTTATGTATTAATCATATGTCCATCGACACGTACTGTCGGGATGAGTGCCGACACCTGTCACAATTCACAGAATCTGACTGGGAGATCAAGAGCTCATCTTTGTTGTGCATGAGGTCCATTAAAGACTCTTAATATGACATTGCCTCAGAAATAGAGGGACATCCTTTTAGAATGGAGATGAGGAGGAATTTCTTTAGCCAGAGAGTGGTGAATCTGTAGAATTCATTGCCACAGGAGGCTGTGGGAGCCAGGTCATTAGGTATATTTAAAGAAGAGATTGATAGATTCTTGATTGGTCAGGTCATGAAGGGATACGGGGGTGGGGGGGGGGGAAGGCAGCAGATTGGGGCTGAGAGAGAAATGGGATCAGACATGAGGAAATGTGGAGCAGACTCCATGGGCCAAATGACCTAATTCTCCTCCCAAATCTTATGGTCTTATGATCTAAAAGCTCTTGTTGAGCTTGGCCATTAATGATCTCAAGTTTTTGTTACTTCTGCCCAGTGGGAGTGGACTGAGAAGAGAAAATGACCAGGCTGAGAGGAGAGCTTGATTATGTTGTCTGCTCTCCTAATACAGAGTGATACGGTGGGAGTTCTTGAAGGGGAGGCTGATTTTTGTGTCAGAATGTGTTCCAGCTACAAGCACAGGTGAGCCCATGCAGATTTAAGCTCGGTCACGTAAAATGACAGAAGGAATGGAGGAATATTCAAGGAAGGCCATGTGGTGAGAAGTGAGTGCCAGCAGTGGTCTATGGGCCAAATGGCCTGTTCATTTGCTAAAACGCCATATAATTCCCTGTGAAAGGGAACAGCTAGCTTTGTAGTTTTATTGTTTATGTACTTTTTCTGCTGCAGAAACCAGTCAGATTGATACTTTAGATGTAAACATCTGGAGCAGCGAGTACTTTATACATCATGATATTGTTCTTTAATAATCTGGCCAGCTGTTTGTGAGAAGAGCGAGGTGTCAGCATTCTAGTAGGGGAAGAGCTGTGTTTGTAATCTATTGGTTCATCATCTAGGGACGACGTAAATAAAACTCAGAGCTGGATCTGTCTGGAGGGGAGTTCTCAGCAATTAAAATCAGAAATGAGTTCTGATAGCAAAGCCTTGAGGACAAAAACACATCTGAGTCTTCACAGACATCTGTCCTTATAAACATCTTGTCCCATAACCCATCTCCTCAACCAATCAAGACGAGGCATTTTATTTTTGCATTAGATACCTCTAATAATGAAAAGGAGTACTTAAAAACATCGTTTGTTTGTTATGTGCCATTTTGAATGATGCGGGCGATTATGGTCTTTCCATAACCATGATTGTTCCTGGCAAATTTTTCTACAGAAATGGTTTGCCATTGCTTTCTTCTGGGCAGCGTCTTTGCAAGACGGGTGACGGCAGTCGTTATCAACTCTTCAGAGATTGTCTGTCTGGCGTCAGTGATCACATAACCAGGGCTCGTGATATGCACCAGCTGCTGATATGACCATTCACTACCTGCTCCTACGGCTTCACATGACCCTGCTCGGGGGGCTAAACAGGTACTACACCTTCACCAACGGTGACCTGCAGGGTAGCAGAGGGAAGGACACCATACACTACCTTTGGTAGAGACATATCTCCACCCCAACACCCATTTAAAAACATAGTGATTGAATATAAGCAATAAAAAATACATTGTATTTACAGAATAATTAAGAATAAAAAATGCATGTTTTTGTAAAATTATTGTTGCAGTAATTAAAAAGCATAAATGCAAAGTGAAATGAAGGAAAATATATGCATATATTCCAACCTACAGTTCTTCATTTGAACGAAAGTAGGTGATCTGTGCAGGGTACTCTTCATTCATAAATTCAGATGTAGCTGAGGGCTCTGATGTGAAGTGCATCCTGCCTTTAAGGTCAGCATAATGTGGACACTTCTCAGCTTCGTGGATTGTAGAGTGAGAGGTTCAGATTGTGCGTTAATACTTTCACATTTCACTGTATGTTCCAATATATATGTAAAAATAAATCTGAATTTGAATTACCATACACAAACTCAAAAATGACGATCCTCTGTCAGAGTCGTACAGAAACAGATCCTTTTGGATCAGCTAGATGTGCTGAACTGGTATTCTGCCTAATACCATCTACCTAAACCAAGACCATAGCCCTCCATACCCATCTCATCCATGTACCTATGCAAACTTTTCTTAAGTAGAGTATCACGATTGAATCCAGATCTACCACTTCTCTGTGACAGCTCGTTCCACATTCTCACCACCTTCTGAGTGTAGAAGTTCTCCCTTGGATTCCCTTTGAATATTTCACCTATTGCCCTAAAACTATGACCTCTAGTCTTACCCAGCCTCAGGTGGAATAGCTCACATGTATTCACACAATCTCTACACCTCATAATTTTGTATACCTCTGCAACCCCCTCACCAGGGCTTGTATACAAACTTGGCACATTAGCTAACTCTGCTAACAGCCACGTGACTCAGTGATGAGAAGGCCACCTTTCATGGACATTATACATCTAGGGTTGGTAATAATTTGGTGTTCAATCAAACAGGAGAGTTAGGATGTTCCAGCATAGGTTGTAGTGAATGTTGTGTAAATACTGTTATCAGTAGCTCAACAGTGATGATCACATACCAACATAAAATTATAAAGAAAGTACCAAATCTTAACCAGGGCATTACACCTCTATAGGATCTCCTCTCATTCTCCTACACTCTAAGGAATAAAGTCCTAACCTATTCAACCTTCCCTTATAGCTCAGGTTGTCATCCTGGCAACATTATTTTTAATTTTCTCTGTACTCTTTGAAGTTTTTCTAAGTCTTTTCTGTAGGTAGGTCAACAGAACTGCACACAATTTTCCAAATTCGGCCTCACCAACATTTTAGACAATTTTAACGTAACATCCCAACACCTGTACTCAACGTCCGGTTTAAGAACACCAATGTGACTTAAGCTGTCATTATGACCCTATTTCCCTGTGATGCCACTTTCAAGGAATGATGGATTTGTATACCTAGGTCCCATTGTTCTACCACACACCTCAGTGCTCTACCATTCAACTGTTTAAGTGTTACACTGGTTTGTCCTCCCAAAGTGCAACACCTCACACTAAGGATGACAGCTCAACCTTTAAGATTCTTAGAGATAGGATCTATAGGCATTTAGAGAATCATAGTCTGATCAGGGATAGTCAGCATGGCTTTGTGAAGGGCAGATCGTGTCTAACAAGCCTGATAGAGTTCTTTGAGGAGGTGACCAGGGATATAGATGAGGGTAGTGCAGTGGATGTGATCTATATGGATTTTAGTAAGGCATTTGACAAGGTTCCACATGGTAGGCTTATTCAGAAAGTTAGAAGGCATGGGATCCAGGGAAGTTTGGTCAGGTGGATTCAGAATTGGCTTGCCTGCAGAAGGCAGAGGGTGGTGGTGGAGGGAGTACATTCAGATTGGAGGATTGTGACTAGTGGTGTCCCACAAGGATCTATTCTGGGACCTCTACTTTTCGTGATTTTTATTAACGAGCTGGATGTGGGGGTAGAAGGGTGGGTTGGCAAGTTTGCAGACGACACAAAGGTTGGTGGTGTTGTAGATAGTGTAGAGGATTGTCAAAGATTGCAGAGAGACATTGATAGGATGCAGAAGTGGGCTGAGAAGTGGCAGATGGAGTTCAACCCGGAGAAGTGTGAGGTGGTACACTTTGGAAGGAGAAACTCCAAGGCAGAGTACAAAGTAAATGGCAGGATACTTGGTAGTGTGGAGGAGCAGAGGGATCTCGGGGTACATGTCCACAGATCCCTGAAAGTTGCCTCACAGGTGGATAGGGTAGTTAAGAAAGCTTATGGGGTGTTAGCTTTCATAAGTCGAGGGATAGAGTTTAAGAGTCGCGATGTAATGATGCAGCTCTATAAAACTCTGGTTAGGCCACACTTGGAGTACTGTGTCCAGTTCTGGTCACCTCACTATAGGAAGGATGTGGAAGCATTGGAAAGGGTACAGAGGAGATTCACCAGGATGCTGCCTGGTTTAGAAAGTATGCATTATGATCAGAGATTAAGGGAGCTAGGGCTTTACTCTTTGGAGAGAAGGAGGATGAGAGGAGACATGATAGAGGTGTACAAGATAATAAGAGGAATAGGTAGAGTGGATAGCCAGCGCCTCTTCCCCAGGGCACCACTGCTCAATACAAGAGGACATGGCTTTAAGGTAAGGGGTGTGAAGTTCAAGGGGGATATTAGAGGAAGGTTTTTTACTCAGAGAGTGGTTGGTGCGTGGAATGCATTGCCTGAGTCAGTGGTGGAGGCAGATACACTAGTGAAGTTTAAGAGACTACTAGACAGGTGTATGGAGGAATCTAAGGTGGGGGCTTATATGGGAGGCAGGGTTTGAGGGTCGGCACAACATTGTGGGCCGAAGGGCCTGTACCGTGCTGTACTATTCTATGTTCTATGTTCTATGTTTATGAGTTCAAACTGAGCACCCCTTGACTTATCCTCATATTTAGAGTGTTTCCCAATATTTAGAAGTTCCGAAGCTTAGATAGAGTGGACAGCCAGAGACTTTTTCCCAGAATGCAGATGGTTAATATGAGGGGGCATCATTCTGAGGCGATTGGAGGAAAGTGCAGTTGAATAGTTCCATTGAATATCAGAGAAAGTATACAATATACAATCTGAAATTCTTCTTCTTTGCAGACATCCACCAAGAAGCCCCAAAGAATGAGTGAAATTAAAAATATTAGAACCTCAAGGCCCCTCTACGTATCCCCTCCCACGCACAAGCAGCAGCAAAGTAATGACCTCCCCCTTCCACTTACTTAAGCAAAAAAAAAGTCGCAGCACCCTTCACCCACCAAGCAAGGACCATGGTCTACACTACAACAAAAACTAATTGTTCACCCAGATAATTCAACATAGCACAGGCTCTCTCTCTCTCTCTCCCTACTGAAGGGACAGGGAGATGTCCCCGTTTCACAGTGAGAGAGGAAACCAACAAAGACAAACAACTCACTGATTACGATGTAAAAGTCTGTCATGTCACTTATTTTTTCCAAATTCTCTGATGCAAAAATCACAACAAACTCTCCCCCATACTCCCCCAAACTCATAGGTAGGCACACGATGAAAGAAAAATAGACGACTTAGGAGGAGAGGAGGGTTAGATTGATCTTACATTACGTTAACATAACATTGTGGGCTGAATGGCCGGTACTATGCGTACTGTTCTATGTTCTACTTTACTTTATTGTCACCAAACAGTTGATACTAGAGCGTACGATCATCACAGCGCTATTTGATTCTGCGCTTCATCTATGATCAATGTTTTCACATTGGTTCAACTCTGTTGGCCCCAGATTGTGAGTTTGGGAGAATCTGTACAACAGTAAGTCTCCTTCCTATCCTTCCTACTTACACCCGGTTGAATTGAACATCATTGGCCATACCAAGAGAAAGTTTTTTCCTGGGGTTTGAGGAGTGTGTGTGTGTGTGTGTGTGTGTGTGTGTGTGTGCGGGGGGTGCATTAAGTGGATGGGTGGGTGGGAGGAAGGGAGCTTTTTTTGCTTTTGTTGCTTTGTTGTTCCTGTTGAACATTGTGGACGTGTTATTTTAAAATTCACTTTTGTGCTCTTTGCTGATTTGGCTCGGGGTATTTGCACATGTATTCGCAAAAAGAAAAGAAGACAATGCACTTGTTCAATGTCAAAGGAAGACACTTAATTAGAGCTAGCGGAAATGCAATACAAAAGGAAAAACAAATCTCTACAGCAGTGTGTAGTAACAGTGCAGAAATCAAAATAGTACTTATCATCCTCTAAATGAGCTGATCATTGGAATGCTAACAGACTCTCAGTCAGCCTCTCCTGTCTCCCTAAGTCTAAGACTAGCTCTGACTCAACATGCTTTGACTCTCCTTGATCTCCTATTCATTATCTTAGTACCAGCCACCAGCCATGACCTAGCCTAGGACAAAACTCCCTTCCCTTGCATCAAGAAGGTGCTCCTTTTATACACTTCATGACTCCTTACACTGGTGCTTTTCCATAAATCTGGTAACAGCCGCTACCACAATGACCTCGCCTTCCCGTGAAAACATGTTTTTTTATCATTTTCCACTGTTTTGACTGTAGACTTGTACTCCCTTAACTTTCTCACAACATTGCTGTGAATTGGTTTTCTTGTGCTTTCTCAAAACAATTTCATTCCAAGCTAACACCATTTTGTCGTACACATCCATTTTATTTTGGCATGTACCAAGGAGGAACCACACTCAAGTGTTTCCTCACAGTTGACACCGGAATGTGTGGTGACGCTTGTGGGCTGCTCATATTGGTTATTAATACAAAACAATGCATTTCATTGGTATATTTCAAAGCACAGTACCGATGATAATTACATCTGATTATGACTAGTCATGAAACTCTTCTATATACATCATGTAGTGGAAAATGTTTAAAATAATTTCCATCGAGCTATTGGTTTCAATTGATCTTTCCTGTGACTCCAGTCTATTCCTCTGTGATGGTATTAATCAATGAATATAACTCATTACATAACTAGACCTTGACAACAGGTTCAATGGGAGAAGACAGCAGGAAACTGTTTTCCTTTATTTGGTTCAACGCCTTTGCCCAGAGATTAAATACGTCAATAGTGGCTTGCAGTTTGAATCTGTCAAATTAATCTTGAGATTATCAACATTCATACTGGCTATACTACAAGGTAAACTGTTGGGTCACTGTCAAATACAATCTGGTCTTGGCCTACTATAAGAAACCTTAAAAATGGCTTCATATTTGGTTGGCAAGTTAATGGAGAAGATCCTGAGAGGAGCAGGATTTATAAACATTTGGAGAGGCATAATGTAATTAGGAATAGTCAGTAAGGCAGATGTGCCTTACGAGCCTGACTGAATTTTTTGAGGATGTGACTAAAACACATTGATGAAGGAAGAGCAGTGGATGTAGTGTATATGGATTTCAGCAAGGCATTTGACAAGGTACCCCATGCAAGGCTTATTAAGAAAGTAAGGAGGCAAGGGATCCAAGGGGACATTGCTTTGTGGATCCAGAACTGGCTTGCCCACAGAAGGCAAAGAGTGGTTGTAGATGGGTCATATTCTGCATGAAAGCTGGTGACCAGCTGTGCGCCTCAGGGATCTGTTCTTGAATCCCTACCTTTTGTGATTTTTATAAATGACCTGGACGCAGAAGTGGAGGTATGGGTTAGTAAATTTGCTGATGACACAAAGGTTGGAGATGTTGTGGATAGTGTGGAGGGCTGTCAGAGGTTACAGTGGGACATTGATAGGATGCAAAACAAGGCAGAGAAGTGGCAGATGGAGTTCAACCCAGATAAGTGTTAGGCGGTTCATTTTGGTAGGTCTGCTTTATTTTAACGTGTCGCACCAGTCAGCCATTCTTGTCTGGCGCGTGGTGTCAGGATTGGTCTCCTTTCAGATTAAGCAGGTCATGATATGAACGTTCCTGACTCAACCCATTTTTTGTTCATGAGGTCGAGTGGCTAGTTCAACGCTCAACGTGGCACGGATGGAAAGTGTGCTCGGGGGTGGCGGGGGGGAGGTGGCCCGACTTGGATTCAAACTCAGGAGCCTTCAATCTGGAGTCCAATGCTGATGCCATTGAGCCACCAGCCAGCTATTTTGGTAGGTCAAATATTATGACAGAATATAGTATTAATGTTAAGACTCAGGATCAGAGGGATCTTGGGGTCCGAGTCCATAGGACACACAAAGCTGCTGTGCAGGTTGACTCTGTGGTTAAAAAAGCATACAGTGCATCAGCCTTCGTCAATCGTGGGATTGAGTTTAGGAACCGAAAGGTAATGTTGCAGCTATATGGGACCCTGGTCAGACCCCACTTGGAGTACTGTGCTCAGTTCTGTTTGCATCACTATAGGAAGGATGTGAAAACCATTGAAAAGGTGCAGAAGATTTACAAGGATGTTGCCTGGATTGGGGAGCATGCCTTATGAGAATTGATGAAAGAACTCGGCCTTTTTTCCTTGGAGCAATGGAGGATGAGAGGTGACCTGATAGAGGTGTATAAGATGATGAGATGCATTGATCATGTTGCTGGTAAGAGGCTTTCTTTCAGGGCTGAAATAGCTAGCATGAGAGGGCACAGTTTAAGGTGCTTGAAAGTAGGAAAGGAGATGTCAGGGGTAAGTCCTGACGAAGGGTCTCGGCCTGAAACGTCGACTGTATCTCTTCCTAGAGATGCTGCCTGGCCTGCTGCGTTCACCAGCAACTCTGATGTGTGTTGCTTGATTTTCCAGCATCTGCAGAATTCCTGTTGTTTGTGTGGGCCTGTATTGTGCTGTAGGTTTTCTATGTTTCTATGCTTCTATAGAATCACGGAGTAATGCAGCATCAAAACAGGCTCATCTGCACACTTAGTCCATGCCACCCGCAGCATCCTTCCTGCTAGTCTCAGTTCCTCCTCTCCATGTACCCATCCAAATTCCTCTTAAAGTTAGCAATTGTACCCACTGTGACGAGAATACACATAAAATTAAGATGTTTGCTGGCCTGGGTTAGCATCAGTGACATCAGCAAGTGGTCTGCCACCTGCCCTCAGGGGAAGGAGAGATAAGGAACAATGGAGCAGCGTCTGGAGATGTGTAATGAAGGGATGTGGGAGGGAGAGCTGTCTGGGGCGGCTCCCCCCTTTGAACCCTGAACTGTTGGAAGTGATGGACAGGCGATGCCCCAGCAGGGGGATAAAAAGGGACAGGTTCGCTAAGGCGGACGCACACGCCACCCGAGGTAACGAGACCCTGGAAGCGGTGCGCCTCTCATGAGTGGGTGAGAAGTACCAGACAACGCCCGGGGTGGAAAGGTACGATCAGCGGGAACCCGGTGTGTGTCCGCCCTTGCCTGGGTGCTGGGTTCACTGCAGAGGATCGACCGCATCTGGAGGAGGGGTCACAGTCGGTGACCTCAGGTGACATCACCAAGGACCCGCCCAAAAGTTACTTGTGAGCCATCTCGCCGGTCTGTGAGTGAAGCAGTGTCTGAATGATCAGTTGTTCCTGTTCTGTCTCTCTCTTCCCCCCATGTTGTCCATCACCATGGCAACGATTACTGCGAACTGAACTACCAAACTGGACTGAACTTTGAGTCACTTTGAAATTTGGTCATTTACCCCTAGACAACGATAGAGCTTGATTGATGCTGTTATCTTAATTCTGTGCACATGTGTGGTTATCATTGCTGAACTGTTGCATTTATTATCCTTTCGATTACTGTGTTGTTTGTTTCTTTAATAAAACTTTCTTAGTTCTAGTACTCCAGACTCCAACTGAGTGATCCATTTCTGCTGGTTTGGCAACCCAGTTACGGGGTACGTAACACCACCTCAAATACTTCCAATGGAAGCTCATTCCAGGTACTCACTACCCTCTGAAGTTACCACTCAGGTTTCTTTTAAAATCTCTCTCCCCTAATCTTCATCTGTGCTCTCTAGGTCTAGACTTCCTAACCTTGGGGAAAAGTGATGACTGTTCTTATGATTTTAGAAACTTCTATGAAGTCACCCTTTGTCATCCTGCATTGCAAGGAAAAAGATCCAATGAATCTAACCGCTTTCTATAATGCTGGCCCTCTAAGCTTTAAAGGTCATCCTTACAAATGGACGGTTCAAAGTTCAAAGTTAAAAGTAAATTTATTATCAAAATACATACGTGTCACAATTTTGAGTGTAACCCTCAGGTTCGGATAGCAGCGTTAATCTAGGGGAAGACAGCCTCCAGCCTGGCCAAACCTGAGAAATCTTGTCTGAGAAATCATGACTTTGAGATAATTTGCCAACCCTTCCTGCAAAACACAAAGTCCAATCCAGGTGTAAAAGGCAGTGACATAGCTCCACATAGGGCGTAGACACGCAGCAGTTAGCCAACTTATGCTTCCCAGGTAGCCCCAAATTCCTTATGAGGACTCGGTCTCCCAGCAGGAGTTGGAAGAACATCACCTTTTGATCATACCTCATCTTATTTCCTTGATTCTACTTGGCAGCCGCAACCCCAGCATATTCATAAGTCCTTTTCAGCTCCCTTCTCATATCAGACACATACTTCAGATAGTCTTCGGTGGTAAGTCATCCTCATCAGTACTAAAACAAAGGTCAAAAAGTATCCTCGCCTCACGCCCAAACATCAGATAGTATGGCAAGTACCCAGTAGCTTAATTTCAGGTACAGTTGTAACTGTGGACCAGGTGTACAATATATTGACTCCGCGTTGGAAATTTGCAGGAGCTCCCGATACGCCCTGGGTCAACCTTTCGAACTGGAAGAATCCCAGGGGGCATATAAATGCCATCTTCTCTTTGTCAGCCTCACCCATGGGGATCTAGTAATACTCATTTCTCAAATACAGCACACTGAACCACTTTGCACCACTCAGGCAGGCCAGTGCATCTTCAATCCTCAGGACAGGTCAGAGTCAGTGCCTGTTCATTGACCTATAGACTGCATACATCCGTACGTTCTGATTCTTTTTTCAGGCCACTACTACTGGGGACACATAGGGGCTTCGTGACTTGGTGATGATCCCAGCTTCCTTCAACTTACACAAATGCTGCCAAATGTCCTCCACCTCTGCAGTGGCCAGTCTCTGTGACCTCTCTCTCAATGGGTGTCCTCAGTCACCCCGATAGTGTGACGAGTGCTCTTGGAACAACCCCCATCAAACTCGTCAGCGGAAAAGACACTTCCCAGCTTTAACATCTCTTCTACCAACCTCTTCTTCCAACCCGCAGGAAACGGGGAGTCCCCGAAGTTGAATGACTCAGCGGTCTACTTACCCCCCTTTTCCAATAGTTTCTCCCCGGCGTGTCTCACAGGGACATTAGTCATTGCCATCACTAAGAACAGATGCATGAGGGGCATCCTCTGCCAGAAGGTAACCTCCCTCTTCGTAGTGTTCCTGACAATCACTGCCATCCCGCTTGCCTGTACAAACTGAGGGCTTCTGCAGTTCGGGCCTCACCAGTACCCCAGCAGGAGATCCTCATTCCCCCTCATGGTCTTCGAGAGCGTCCACTAGGAGGGTCTCACCCTCAGGCACTCCGGGAAATTTGGGGGTCCCCATCACTCTCGCTTCTTCCCTAGACTGTACCACTATTGGCGTCGACTGGGTGGACCACACAGTCCCTAGTCTAAATTTGGTACTCAGCCCAATGCAGCCACGCATTTCCTCAAAAGTATCTGGAAACACCAGGTGCACAGACAATGTTCTCAGAAAACTCTCCCAGCCTTCTCCTTGCAGGCCCTCAAGATCCTCCTCACCAGAGGAGTGTTGGTACCCACCAGGACTGAGACACCGCCCATTTCAGAGGAGTCCGGACAATCCAGCTCTAATGTATCAAGGACCTCAGCCACTCCCATATTAGCCTCTGAAAACTCCAGTTTCATTGACAAAAAACCATTGTATAGATAATCACCAGTACTAAGACCCAAGATCCCCAGTGTACTGAATAGTGTCAACAGTAAATGCGTCAGGTATCGGTTGTAAAACGAACGGTACAGTAACGTGATCTGCGAACCAGTGTCAAGTATGGCTTTAGCATAAATACCCTCTGTCCGTAGCAATACACTAGAACGTGGCCTCACTAAGCCTTCAGGAATAGGGCCTTCTGCTTTTGGGGGTTCCTTGGTACATTGCTAGGAATGTGTTCCCCAAGAGACACCAGACCGTTCCCTCAATGAATCTCCTCTAAGTTTTCCCAATGACCCTCTCTGCTTAGGTACCCTGGGGCTCACTCTCCTTCCCACGTAATACCGACTGCTAAAAGCCCTCTACAGTGTTTGTCCCCCTGGGGAATCTGCACCCCCATCAGCTCCATCATATGGGAGGATCACACCCGCTGATAACCGGAACATCTCAGTTCTCAACTCTGCCACAGTCTCCTTTACCACGCCCAGAGCAAGCTATCCGTGCTCACTTCACCACAGGGGACCACTACTGAGGACTGTACCCTGTTGAAGGAGGCCTCTCGCGCCTCCGACGCATTCTCCTTCTCACGTACTTCTGTGATCAGTTCAACAAATGAGGGAGGGGGACGCATCTTACGAGACAGTCAGAGACCCCAAGTGATCAGGTCCTGGGACTGGGCGCCCTTTACATCTGTCTAATTCTCAACACATTTATCCCATCCACCTGAATGGCCCCTCTGCGCTGCAAGCAATTTGGCTGCCTCTCTAGCCGAAAGATGTAGGCAGAAAGCTTTTCTGCCTTCTCCTGACACATGTTCTGAAACCCCATTGGGCTTCCTGTCGTACCAAAGGCATTTTCCAGTGCTTTCATGTAATTGCCCATAGTTGCTAGGGGATACCAGGACGTGACAGCTCTCACCACATCAGCAGCCCGCCCACTCAAACTTTCAACCAATCTCTGTTGCTTTACGTCATCAGAGCACTGCCACTCATCCAACAACTGAGCGGTCAGCTCCGCCCAAGTCTCATACTCCTCTTCCCCTTTAGGGGTGGGCGTTATTCCTCAAAACAGGTGAAGCTACCATAGCAGGGACTTTGGACCTGGGCATTTTCCATTTATTCACCAGAGCGGTAAGGGCGGATACTAACTCAGAATTCTCACTCTTCCCTGGGGGACGGGGTCTAATTAGGCATTCCAAGTCCGACCACTCCTTCCCCTCACTCCTCAAAAGAGAGAGAACCCTGCCTTTGAAGTCTCCGCGTCCAGCTATGGGAACCTCCACTTGTGATTTGGCCTGCTCCGCTACCATTACGTTAGCGCTAGTCTGCAGTAAAATGAGCTTTGCGTTGCCATTTTATCAAATCTCTGCCCAGCAATTTTAACAGTACTCAACAGGCAAATTAACAATTCATGCAGAGTATGACCCCACTCAACACGCACGCGTTAGTTACCAGTAACCTCCGTGGATGAACACCACCGTTCCATCCCGGCAGCATCCATACTAACACAGACTTAAACACACAACCCACTGGTTCAATGCTCAGGGCCATCACACAGCATCCAACAAAATCAATCCCACAATTGTCACCCTCGGGTTCGGCCAGCTGCTTTAATCTAGGGGTTGACAGCCTCCGGCCCGGCCAAACGTGAGAAATCTTGTTTGGGTGGATGCTGAGCGATGTGTTCCCCTGTTACAAATCAGTACCACAAAATAACAAACAGTACACAATATGCAATTAGATAATTGAGCTCTATAATTCTTGATTTGAATATAGGGTTAGTAAAGAAAACAAAAAGAAAAAGGATCTATTTTAATGAAACAGTCTAATGAGCATGTTGGAGCTTTTCCTGTCTGTTTGTTCTCCATCGATCTCCTCCCAGGCGTCATCAACTCCCGACCCCATTCCAAGTCCGCTCAGACCTACAGTCTATGACTTCCCCATTCTGACATCTTCTGTCTCCATCTTCTCCTGAACCAAAAGCCCACAAATTCCCTTCTCTCAGGCACATAAGAAAGAAAAACACCTCCCCCCAATGGCCAGCGCACATTCCAAAGCCCCTGTTATCTCTAGTCATAACCCAAATACTGCAGCTACAGAGAAACCATTACATTAGCAATGAACTCTTTCCCATGAGGTTCATTTTTTGTGACTATTCACAATAGATAAAAAGAAACAGAATAGAATCATTGAAAAACTACACAAAAACAAAGACAGACAAACAATCAATATGCAAAAGAAGACAAACTGTGAAAATATGAAAAAATCTAATAATAATAAAAAATAATATGGAGAACGGGAGCTGTGGTGAACTTGAAAGTGATTCCATTGGTTCTGCAATGAGTTCAGTGTTGAGGTGAGTGAAGTTATCCACACTGGTTCAGGAGAGATGACAAGGTGGAGGATAGAGAGGTTGAAAGGGAGACACAGAGAAATAAAGAGGTGGAGAGATGCAGCTGTGGAAGTACGGAACAGTGGAGAAGAAGCAGGGAGGTGTGCAGTGGTGGAGAAAAGAGGATACGGAGAGGTGAAGAGACAGAGAGGAGGAGAAGCAGAAAGATGAAGAGATGAAGTGGAGGGATGAGAAACCCTAACAAAGGGCTCTCTAGAACTTTGTTCCTTAGGGCTGAAGACATACAAGCCAATACTGGAGCATTTTATGAATGCCAAAAAACTCCAACTACGGGAAAGCAAATTCTCCCCAGATTGGTTTATGTAATGGGGGGACGATATTCAGATTGACGGTTGGGCATTTAAATGTTGATCTTTTAATTGAAATATATGTACGGATATAATAGATTCATAATCTAACTCTTCATGTGATAAACTTTATAAAGATTAAAGATTAACATTATATGTCACATATACATACGAAAGTGGGCATGCAGGTACAGCAGGCGGTGAAAAAGGCGAACGGTATGCTGGCATTTATAGCGAGAGGATTCGAGTACAGGAGCAGGGAGGTACTACTGCAGTTGTACAAGGCCTTGGTGAGACCACACCTGGAGTATTGTGTGCAGTTTTGGTCCCCTAATCTGAGGAAAGACATCTTTGCCATAGAGGGAGTACAAAGAAGGTTCACCAGATTGATTCCTGGGATGGCAGGTCTTTCATATGAAGAAAGACTGGATGAACTGGGCTTGTACTCGTTGGAATTTAGAAGATTGAGGAGGGATCTGATTGAAACGTATAAGATCCTAAAGGGACTGGACAGGCTAGATGCGGGAAGATTGTTCCCGATGTTGGGGAGGTCCAGAACGAGGGGTCACAGTTTGAGGATAGAGGGGAAGCCTTTTAGGACCGAGATTAGGAAAAACTTCTTCACACAGAGAGTGGTGAATCTGTGGAATTCTCTGCCACAGCAAACTGTTGAGGCCAGTTCATTGGCTATGTGTAAGAGGGAGTTAGATATGGCCTTTGTGGCTACAGGGGTCAGGGGGTATGGAGGGAAGGCTGGGTTCTGAGTTGGATGATCAGCCATGATCATAATAAATGGCGGTGCAGGCTCGAAGGGCCGAATGGCCTACTCCTGCACCTATTTTCTATGTTTCTATGTTTCTATGTTTCTATACGTTGAAACATACTGTGAAATGCATCATTTGCGTCAAATCAAATCAGTGATGAATATGCTCACTTGTTTGCCATACTTTTTGTGTTACATAGTAGGCCCACAACTCACCGTACATCTTTGGAACATGAGATGAAACCAGAACACCTGAAGGAACCGCATGCAGTCACAGGGAGAATGTATAAACTCCTTACAGAGAGAAGCAGGAATTAAACCTTGTCGGCAATTGCTGATGCATTACTCTACTGTGCTGACCTTTCGATCATTCAAACTTTGTTTAAATTCACTGTCTGAATTCCCTATGTTTGAGCATTCAGACTCTGCTTCTTGATATTTAAACAAAATATAGTTGTAATCCCTAGGATTCATATATGACAGTCTTGACAGAGATAGATGTATCAGGAAATTGATGAGAAGAAGTTCACAGATACACTGGTGATTTATAACACAGCTATTACCACTGTCTCTACTCCACAAATCAAAAAAACTCACGTCACAGAACCAGCTTCTCCTCAATGGACTCTGTTTACACTTCCCGCTAACTCAGTAAAACAGCCAACATAATCAAAGACCCAACCCACCCTAGACATTCTCTTCTCCCCCTCTCCTATCAGGCAAAAGTTAAAAAAGCCACCAGGCTCAGGGATAGCTTCTACTCCACTATTATAACACTATTGATTGGTTCCCTAGTACGCTAAGATGGGCAATTGATCACAAGCCTGCACCGTTTTACAAAAAGATCAGGCAGATCTCTTATCTAAGCACTCTACCCCTGTGTCTCTTGATCCCTTAATTATTGAATCGTGTCCAATTTGTTGATAACTGAGCCGGCATATCACCAGCCTTTTGAGAATCAACATCTCCCACATTCCTGATTGGTCGGGTATCAAGAGGTATGGTGAGAAGGCAGGCGTATGGGGCTGATTGGGATCCAGAATCAGCCAGAATGAAATGTCGGATGGACTCAATGGTCTGAATAGCCCAATTCTGTTCCTATGTCTTATGGTCTTATGGTCTAACTCTACCCTCCTTGTGCCTGAGAGTGCCTGGACTATTTGTCCCATTCCCATCTGGGAGAAGTTAATGTAGCATCCACACCAGGACCACCAACATCAACAACAATTACTTTCTCCAATCAGTAAAGTTGATCAACATCTCCACCCACTAATCCACCCCTCCACACCACCAAATGCCACTGCTTTGTCACTACTTACAAGCAGATACTCCCGTGCCTCACGTATCTTTATGGAGATTCAATCAATCTATCTTATTCGTTTGTTTGTTTGTTTACATATTTGTTTATTGAGTTACAGCACAGAATTGACACTTCCAGCCCTTCGAGAAGCACTTCCCAGCAACCCCTGATTTAACCCGAGCCTAATCGCAGGACAATTTACAATCACCAAGTCACCCACCAACCAATAGGCGTTTGGACTGTGGGAGGAAACTGGAGCACCCGCAGGAATCCCACTCAGACATTGGGAGAACGTACAAACTCCTGACAGGCAGCAGTGGGAATTGAACCCGGGTTGTTGGTATTGTAACACATTGTGCTAACCACTACATACATTACCATGCTGCCCACGTGTTTATATTTATTAGGGTTTTTTTATTATTGTGTTTTTTATCTTAATGTTTTTTTCCTGCTGCATCAGATCCTGAATAGCAAATATTTTGTTCTCCTTTACACTTGTGTACAGGAAATGACATTAAACAATCTTGAATTGAACCTTGAAATGTTCCTAATGAATTTGCCCCCACAACCCCCCTGACAGAGTGTTCCTCGCACCCACCGCTGTCTGTCAAAAGCCTCCCATATTTTCCTCCAATCACCAGGCTGGAAGAAGATGGCGCCAGCAAACAATGCTGCCATGCACGACATTTTCCAGATGGTCCATGAAAATGTTTCTTTCACTTCATATACATCTTCTTTTCCTTTTAAGTGTGATCCTGGTACTGTCAGAGCCTGTGATCTACAGTTTGACGGTGTGTTTTCGGGCTGATAGAGTAACCCATTTCTTTGCTGCCTCTGAGAAGGTTTCGCGAAGCAAGCAGCCCAGAGGGCAAGAAGCTTAGAGACAGGGCGTGGGATCTCATTCCTCGCAGGTTTTGCCAATTAAAGCATTGAGGCAGATTGAAAACATTCAGGTGAGTGCGGAAAGCAAGCAAGTGTTCAGCAGGGTCTACCAGCCTCCCGCTCGTTACTGCTAGAGGATGATGTCTGCATATGACGCTCTTTCTCCCTCCCTCTCATTCGCTGCTCCTGAGGGAAGGCCATTGCATTCGAATGGCTTCCCTCTTCCTCCATGCTGTCAGAAGATGGTACCAAAGTTCTGGGTCTGCAGTTTGTAGATTGGACTATCACTCCTTTTCCTGTTGCTAGTTTGCTAATTTGGTTGACTTTGAATCAGGCCAGTCTGCGGATAATGAACACTGAGCTGAATTGAATGTGGACTCTTGATTTTGTGTTTTATATTCCGTGTTTTCGCTCAATCTTTCTTGATGCCATTTGCATGGGTGGGTCGAGGGGGGGGGGTAATGTTGATGTTTTTCTTTGAACAAGTTCCGTGGTTTTCTTTGTTCTGTGGCTGTCTGTGGTGCAGATGAATCTCAGGAATGTATACTGCATATATACTTTGATAATAAATGTACATTGAATTCTTTGAAAATTATATCTCCTTGTATTAGCCATTTTCGCCCTGGGGAGAAAAAAATCTCAGACTGCCCACTAGACCTATGCCTTTTACTGCCTTTCCTACAACAGCACATTTTCTTCATCTTCTTCTTAAGCTTAAAACCCCTGGTGAGGCATAGGCCGCCAACGTCAGCTCTCCACAGTCCTTTGCCTTGGCCTGGCAGAAGGTTGATGGGCCCTGAGGTTTCTACTTTCACCACATGGCTTCATACATCTCCAGGCAAGGATCCTTCCTGTCACAGGGAAGAAGTCTTTGGGGCTTCTGTTGGTATTTCTGTAGCCCTGGATCTTTATGAGATGTAGTTGCTAGCCCCATGCCTAATCTCCTCCTTTCGCATCCGGGCTTGGGGCTGTCCGTGGCGAAGTTAGCATTTCGTCACAATAGACACTGATCATCAGTGTTATGTTTTGTAACTTCAAAATACTGAACTAATTCAAAGAAGGTACCGAGTACGGGAAGGCGGGTCTGGTTTTGTTTTTACTCTTAGTGAGGTGCACATGTATCACGTGGTTGCGCGATGATGTATGCAATTAACATATTTTTTACATATAACCCATAAGGATTTATTTAAACAAACAAGAACATTTAATCAAACAAGATATATAGTACAAGATTACTCAAATTTTATTGAGACATCAAATACACAACAGTCATGTTCTTCCCCAAATATTTAACCACTTCATGTCCTTGTGTACAAACACCATGCACCCTCCCACAACTCAATTTCATATTTAACTAAATGTCAGCATTCTTCATTTCTGTCAATTATCTAATCTGTAATTCACAATAAACATGCTTCCCAATCCTATCAGCCTTAATTACGTGCAATAATCGTTCATGGAACATCTTGGCAAGTGTTTTTAAAAGGCTTCATAGAGTAACAACAGAGTAGCCTGCCAGAGCAGAGGTAATAAGTAATTCCCCCGTTCATCAAGCTAAATGGCAATACTGTTGTTGACAGAGGCTGTTGCACTTAATTTAAATGTAACTAACCTTAGCTCACTGCATTCGTCTGGCAAGAACACCTTGCACTTATTGGAAGAGATTGTTTTTGCTTTTAGGCATAATCCTTGGCTGTTTAAGCAGATCATAAGAGATTCTACAGATTCTGGAAATCCAGAGAAACACACACACACACACATACACACACACACACACACACACAAAGGAGGCGACACAGTAGCGTTGAGGTTAGCACAATGCTTTACAGTACAGGTGACCCGGATTCAGTTCCTGCCAATGTCTGTAAGGAGCTTGTATGTTCTCCTTGTGACCGTATTGGTTTCCTCCAGATGATCCAATTTCCTCCCATAGGTCCAATGACATACCAGTTGATAAATAAATTGTTAATTGTCCTATGATTAGGCTAGGATTAAATATGACGACTGCAGATTGGTCTCAAAGGGCCTAATCTGCACTGTCGTTCAATAAATAAATAACAAATAAAATACTGGAGGAACTCAGCAGGTCAAGCAGCATCTCTGGAGTAGGATAAATAGTTAATGTTTCAGGCAGTGACCCTTCATCAGGTCTAGTCAAGAAGGGGAAAAAAGTCAGAATGAAAAGGTGAGAGAGGAGAAGGAATAGAAGCTAGAAGATGATAGGTGAAGCCACATGGGGTTAAAGGTGGGAGATGATAGGTGGAAGAAAAGGAGGACTAAAGAAGGAATCCGATAGGAAGGGAGAGTGGAACATGGGAGAAAGGGAAGAAAGGGGCATCAGGGGAAGGTGATAGGCAGCTGAGGAGAAATGAAGAGGTAAGAGGTGAGCCAGAGTGGGATATGGAAGATTGGGAAGGGGAGAGAGGGAAAAAATACTGGAAGTTAAAGAAATTGATGTTGATGCCATCAGATTGGAGGCTGCCCAGGTAGAATATGAGGTGTTGCTTCTCCAGCTTGCGAGTGATTTCATTACTACAGTAGATGAGACCATAGACTGGCATGTTGGAATGGCATTGAGGACTCGAATTAAAATGGTTGTCCACTAGAAAATTCTGCTTGTTGCAGATGGAGTGAAACATAGAAACATAGAAACATAGAAAATAGGTGCAGGAGTAGGCCATTCGGCCCTTCGAGCCTGCACCGCCATTTATTATGATCATGGCTGATCATCCAACTCAGAACCCAGCCTTCCCTCCATACCCCGTGACCCCTGTAGCCACAAGGGCCATATCTAACTTCCTTTTAAACATAGCTAATGAACTGACCTCAACAGTTTGCTGTGGCAGAGAATTCCACAGATTCACCACTCTCTGTGTGAAGAAGTTTTTCCTAACCTCGGTCCTAAAAGGCTTCCCCTCTATCCTCAAACTGTGACCCCTCGTTCTAGACCTCCCCAACATCGGGAACAATCTTCCCGCATCTAGCCTGTCCAATCCCTTTAGGATCTTATACGTTTCAATCAGATCCCCCCTCAATCTTCTAAATTCCAACGAGTACAAGCCCAGTTCATCCAGTCTTTCTTCATATGAAAGACCTGCCATCCCAGGAATCAATCTGGTGAACCTTCTTTGTACTCCCTCTATGGCAAGGATGTCTTTCCTCAGATTAGGGGACCAAAACTGCACACAATACTCCAGGTGTGGTCTCACCAAGGCCTTGTACAACTGCAGTAGTACCTCCCTGCTCCTGTACTCGAATCCTCTCGCTATAAATGCCAGCATACCGTTCGCCTTTTTCACCGCCTGCTGTACCTGCATGCCCACTTTCAATGACTGGTGTATAATGACACCCAGGTCTCGTTGCACCTCCCCTTTTCCTAATCGGCCACCATTCAGATAATAATCTGTTTTCCTATTTTTGCCACCAAAGTGGATAACTTCACATTTATCCACATTAAATTGCATCTGCCATGAGTTTGCCCACTCACCCAACCTATCCAAGTCACCCTGCATCCTCTTAGCATCCTCCTCACTGCTAACACTGCCACCCAGCTTCGTGTCATCCGCAAACTTGGAGATGCTGCATTTAATTCCCTCATCCAAGTCATTAATATATATTGTAAACAACTGGGGTCCCAGCACTGAGCCTTGCGGTACCCCACTAGTCACCGCCTGCCATTCTGAAAAGGTCCCGTTTATTCCCACTCTTTGCTTCCTGTCTGCTAACCAATTCTCCACCCACACCAATACCTTACCCCCAATACCATGTGCTTTAAGTTTGCACACTAATCTCCTGTGTGGGACCTTGTCAAAAGCCTTTTGAAAATCCAAATATACCACATCCACTGGTTCTCCCCTATCCACTCTACTAGTTACATCCTCAAAAAATTCTATGAGATTCGTCAGACATGATTTTCCTTTCACAAATCCATGCTGACTTTGTCCGATCATTTCACCGCTTTCCAAATGTGCTGTTATCACATCCTTGATAACTGACTCCAGCAGTTTCCCCACCACCGACGTTAGGCTAACCGGCCTATAATTCCCCGGTTTCTCTCTCCCTCCTTTTTTAAAAAGTGGGGTTACATTAGCCACCCTCCAATCCTCAGGAACTAGTCCAGAATCTAACGAGTTTTGAAAAATTATCACTAATGCATCCACTATTTCTTGGGCCACTTCCTTAAGCACTCTGGGATGCAGACCATCTGGCCCTGGGGATTTATCTGCCTTCAATCCCTTCAATTTACCTAACACCACTTCCCTACTAACATGTATTTCGCTCAGTTCCTCCATCTCACTGGACCCTCTGTCCCTTACTATTTCTGGAAGATTATTTATGTCCTCCTTAGTGAAGACAGAACCAAAGTAATTATTCAATTGGTCTGCCATGTCCTTGCTCCCCATAATCAATTCACCTGTTTCTGTTTGCAGGGGACCTACATTTGTCTTTATCAGTCTTTTCCTTTTTACATATCTATAAAAGCTTTTACAGTCCGTTTTTATGTTCTCTGCCAGTTTTCTCTCACAATCTTTTTTCCCCTTCCTAATTAAGCCCTTTGTCCTCCTCTGCTGAACTCTGAATTTCTCCCAGTCCTCAGGTGAGCCACTTTCTCTGGCTAATTTGTATGCTACTTCTTTGGAATTGATACTATCCCTAATTTCTCTTGTCAGCCACGGGTGCACTACCTTCCTTGATTTATTCTTTTGCCAAACTGGGATGAACAATTGTTGTAGTTCATCCATGCAACCTTTAAATGCCTGCCATTGCATATCCACCGTCAATCCTTGAAGTGTCATTTGCCAGTCTATCTTAGCTAATTCATGTCTCATACCTTCAAAGTTACCCCTCTTTAAGTTCAGAACCTTTGTTTCTGAATTAACTACGTCACTCTCCATGTTAATGAAGAATTCCACCATATTATGGTCACTCTTACCCAAGGGGCCTCTCACGACAAGATCGCTAATTAACCCTTCCTCATTGCTCAAAACCCAGTCCAGAATAGCCTGCTCTCTAGTCGGTTCCTCGACATGTTGGTTCAAAAAACCATCCCGCATACATTCCAAGAAATCCTCTTCCTCAGCACCTTTACCAATTTGGTTCACCCAGTCTACATGTAGATTGAAGTCACCCATTATAACTGCTGTTCCTTTATTGCACACATTTCTAATTTCCTGTTTAATACCATCTCCGACCTCACTACTACTGTTAGGTGGCCTGTACACAACTCCCAGCAGCGTCTTCTGCCCCTTAGTGTTACGCAGCTCTACCCATATCGATTCCACATCTTCCCGGCTTATGTCCTTCCTTTCTATTGCGTTAATCTCTTTTTTAACCAGCAACGCCACCCCACCTCCCCTTCCTTCATGTCTATCCCTCCTGAATATTGAATATCCCTGAACGTTGAGCTCCCATCCCTGGTCACCCTGGAGCCATGTCTCTGTGATCCCAACTATATCATAATCATTAATAACAATCTGCACTTTCAATTCATCCACCTTATTACGAATGCTCCTTGCATTGACACATAAAGCCTTCAGGCGCTCTTTTACAACTCTCTTAGCCCTTTTTAATGCTTGCCCTGGATTTGTCGGCCTGCCACTTTTACTTTTCCCCTTTGTACTTTTTGCTTCTACGCTCACTTTACACCCCTCTGTCTCTCTGCACTGGTTCCCATCCCTCTGTTGTGAACTAACCTCCTCACACCTAGCCGCTTTAATTTGATTCCCACCCCCCAACCATTCTAGTTTAAAGTCACCTCAGTAGCCCCCGCTAATCTCCCTGCCAGGATATTGGTCCCCCTAGGATTTAAGTGTAACCCGTCCTTTTTGTACAGGTCACACCTACGCCAAAAGAGGTCCCAATGATCCAAAAACTTGAATCCCTGCCCCCTGCTCCAATCCCTCAGCCACGCATTTATCCTCCACCTCATCGCATTCCTACTCTCACTGTCGCGTGGCACAGGCAGTAATCCCGAGATTACTACCTTTGCGGTCCTTTTTCTCAACTCCCTTCCTAGCTCCCTATATTCTTCTTTCAGGACCTCATCCCTTTTCCTACCTATGTCATTGGTACCTATATGTACCAGGACCTCTGGCTCTTCACCCTCCCACTTCAGGATATCTTGGACACGATCAGAAATATCCCGGACCCTGGCACCAGGGAGGCAAACTACCATCCGAGTCTCTGGACTGCGTCCACAGAATCGCCTATCTGACCCCCTTACTATCGAGTCCCCTATCACAACTGCCCTCCTCTTCCTTGCCCTACCCTTCTGAGCTACAGGGCCAGACTCTGTGCCGGAGGCAGGGCCACTGTCGCTTCCCCGGTAAGCTGTCCCCCCCAACAGTACTCAAACAGGAGTACCTGTTGTTAAGGGGCACAGCCGCCGGGGTACTCCTCATCACCTGCCTTTTCCCCTTCCCTCTCCTAACCGTGACCCACTTGTCTGCCTCCCGTGGCCCCGGCGTGACCACCTGCCTTCCACTCCTCTCTATCACCTCCTCGCTCTCCCTGACCAGACGAAGGTCATCGAGCTGCAGCTCCAGTTCCGTAACGCGGTCCCTTAGGAGCTGCATCTCGATGCACTTGGCGCAGATGTAGACGTCCGGGAGGCTTGGAGACTCCAGGGCCTCCCACATCCGACACCGAGAACAGCAAACTGCCCTCACAGTCATAATGCCCCTCTCCTCAAATAGCAACAGAAAATGAATGTCAAACCTTCCTCGCCTCGCCCGCTTCCGCCTAAGCCCGTTGAGCCGAAGCCCTTAAGTCTTCACTCTGCTCCCGGCTCACTCCGCCGCCCGCAAACTACGCTGCCCGCTCTATGAGGCTTTGTTCCTTTTAAATCTGCCACGCTGCACTGCCCGACGTCACACGCCTGCGCAGTCCCGCCTCTCAGAAAGCCGTTGGAGAAAAAAAAATAACGAAAATTTCAAAAATCTCTTTCTCGGCACTCCCACTCAGACTCTCAGACTCCTTCTTCGAATCAAATCCGAAGCAGGATGTCTGCCCTTTTAAATCTGCCGCGCTGCACTGCCCGACGTCACACGCCTGCGTAGTCCCGCCTCTCAGAAAGCCGTTGGAGAAAAAAAAATAACGAAAATTTCAAAAATCTCTTTCTCGGCACTCCCACTCAGACTCTCAGACTCCTTCTTCGAATCAAATCCGAAGCAGGATGTCTGCCCTTTTAAATCTGCCGCGCTGCACTGCCCGACGTCACACGCCTGCGCAGTCCCGCCTCTCAGAAAGCCGTTGGAGAAAAAAAAATAACGAAAATTTCAAAAATCTCTTTCTCGGCACTCCCACTCAGACTCTCAGACTCCTTCTTCGAATCAAATCCGAAGCAGGATGTCTGCCCTTTTAAATCTGCCGCGCTGCACTGCCCGACGTCACACGCCTGCGCAGTCCCGCCTCTCAGAAAGCCGTTGGAGAAAAAAAAATAACGAAAATTTCAAAAATCTCTTTCTCGGCACTCCCACTCAGACTCTCAGACTCCTTCTTCGAATCAAATCCGAAGCAGGATGTCTGCCCTTTTAAATCTGCCGCGCTGCACTGCCCGACGTCACACGCCTGCGCAGTCCCGCCTCTCAGAAAGCCGTTGGAGAAAAAAAAATAACGAAAATTTCAAAAATCTCTTTCTCGGCACTCCCACTCAGACTCTCAGACTCCTTCTTCGAAGTTCTTGACAAAATGGTTCCCAATCTATGTTGGTTCTCATCAATGTAGAGGAGGTTACATCTAGAGATTTGCAGGTGAAATGTTGCCTCACATGGAAAGACTGTTTGAGGCCCTGAATGGAGGTGAGGGACAAGGTAAATGGACAGGTGTAGGGATAAGAACCTTTAAGCAGGCGACATTTGCTCATTCAATGGACTTGGTCGTACATCATCTGCACTCAAAATGCAATTCATTGGCTAACCAATCCTCTGGATTTGAAAACCCATGTGTATTGTATGCTTTCCTCCCTCTTACCTGTCCTGCCCAACAACGTCAACCCATAATTTAAAAAAAAATCCAGACGTTGTATATTCACACAACTACTGTTTCAGAAACAGAATCAGGTTTATTGTTACTGCATTCTGTGTCATGAAATTTGTTATTTTGCAACAGCTGTACAATGTATGGGGTGTACAGGGAGGGGTAGCGCCTCTGGCAAAGCAATGGGCAGCTCATTCACCTTTGGTCCCCACTGGACACATCAGTGGTTCCAAATATCTGTTTGCCTGCAACAGTGAGCAAATTAGGATACAATGCTTTGACAGGCAGGCTAAACCCGGTGAGGGTAGCCAGCATGCCTCGTACCTCGGTGAGACAGGAACAAACCTATCCTATCATGCACAGTCAGCTGCGGCAGACTGGGTGGATGAGATCTACAATGAGGTACATCAGCCAGGAAGGCAGTACTGCAAAGCTTTGTGGAGAGTGAAAGGCATAACAAGGAACAGAAAAGTCATGGTTATCCACTGCAACAACGGAAGACCTTGGTAGTGACGACTACTAGTACCACAGAACCTGGACTTCTGAGGTCAAGAGAATGGATCTGCACCAGTGAAATGGCTTTTCACTTCAAAAGCTCTCCCATACGGATTTCCTGTCATTGTTAGATACGATGGACAACCACCACAGTGCAATGTATAAAAATACTCTGCAGTACAATAAGAAATATAAATAGATAGATAGATAAATAAATAAATAAATAAATAAACAAACAAACAATGCAAAAAGAGAACAAAAATAGTGAGCTATTGTTCATGGGTTCATGGTTCATTCAGAAATCTCACGGCAGAGGGGAAGGAGCTGTTCCTAAATTGTTGAGTGTGTGTCTTCAGGCTCCTGTATCTCCTCCCTGGTGGAAGCAATGAGAAGAGAACATGTCCTAATTGGTGGAGGTCCTTAATGATACATGCCGCCTTCTTGAGTCTTTGACTTTTGAAGGTGTCTTCAATGCTGGGGGGGGTCTAGTGCCTATGATGGATGGGCTTTACTGAGTTTACAACTTCCGACAGCTTTTTCCAATCCTGTCCGGTGGCTTCTCCATACCAGACAGTGATGCAACCAATCAGAATGCTCTTCACGTTTACTCACGTTGCAAAATGATCATTTATGACATTGGCAAGGAAAGAACTGGAAAGGGATAAGTGCTTGGCTCAGGTGAAAGCTTTTATTTCAGAGATACAGTGCAGAACAGGCCCTTCCAGCCCAACAAGACTCACCACCTAGCAATCCACCTATTGAACCTTAGTCTAGTCACTGGACAATTTACAATGACAAATTAATCTACTAGCCAATGCATCTTCAGAATGTAGGAAGAAACCAGAGCACTTGGAGGAAACTCATGCAGTACACAAGCAGACTCTACAAACTCCTTACAGATGCTGTTAGAATTGAACTCCAAACTCCATAACACCCTGAGCTGTAATTGTGTCACTACCGTGGCAGCCTGTGATTATGAATTACCAAATAAGTGATTATCACGGAAATGGAATAACAAAATAATGTTCATGGTTTCATGGGCTATTCAGAAATATGATGCCAGAAAGAAACTGTTCCTAAACTGATATCCCAAGCTGATAACTTTCCAAATGTTCAAACCAGGTATTCTATGACAACAGATCCAGGAACTGCCTCGATCCTTTAACTTGAGTGTAATTATATTTTGAAGGCTGAATACACTATGTCATCGCATTTTCTTTTATTGAGCGGTATGATTTCATTGAACATAGATCAGTGCAATACAGATACAAGCTCTTTGACCCACAATATCAGGACCAAATGCAACACCAAATTTTACTAAACGCCTTCTGCCTGAATACAATCCATTGCCTGCATTTTCTTAAACACCACTATCGTATTTGCTTCAATCACTCCCCCCAGCAGCCGGTTTCAGACACCCACCACTCTCTGTGTAAAACCTAACACCACATATCTCCACTAAATGTTCCCCACCCAGTTCAAATGTATGTCCTCTATATTTGATCATTCTGGCCAGGGAAGAAGATACTGACTATCTACTTTCTCATAATTTTATGAATTTCTATTATATCTCACCTCAGCCTCCAATGCTCCAGAGAAATCCGTCTCTGACACCGAAGAGAAGATTCCCCGATAAAAGTACGGTATAATTCAGAACTGCTATCTTCTAAGGCCTGTCTTAAGTTGGGAGAAATTTAACGTTGATCTAAATATGCAGGGTTAAGTTCCTCTGTATCCATTTACATCCATTGCAGTCTATCAATCTCAGTTGGATTGATAAGGTGGTCTCCAATATCCCATAGGCATTAGCAATCAAGAGGTTTATCCGTAAACATTTCCATTGTTTGATCATTAAAAGTTCAAAGCAAATTTATTATCAAAATACATACATGTCACCATGAACAACCCTGAGATACATTTTCTTGCAGGCATTCACAGAAGGTACAAAGAAACACAATCAAGTCAATTAAAAAATAACATAACAAGATGGACGAACAACCAATGTGTAAATGACAACAAACCATGCACATATATAAAAAAAAATAAGCAGTAGATATGGAGAACATGAGATGAAGAGTCCTTGAAAGTGAGTCCATAGGTTGTGGGAACAGATTAGTGTTGGGGTAATTGATGTTACCCCTCTGGTTCAAGACCCTGATGGTTGAGGGGTAATAACTGTTCCAAAATAATAATTGAATGATAATTATTTTTAACTCTAACTATCCTTATGCTTCTGTCAAACATCCTTGTCCCTGATATACTGGATAAATCAAGTATAAATCTAAGCCACTATGATAAGAATTGTAGAAGTTTGAACGCTGACCTGTAATGAGCTAGATATTCCTATCTCTGATGGAAGTTAAAGGATTGCTGCGATATCTCGGGGGAAATGAGCCAATAACTGTTCCTACTTCATTAACCATCACCCTCTGGCTAGCGAGTATCTGATTGCAACTTGTACTTTTTTTACACTGAATTCAGCAGACAGTTATTTAAGCTTTGCTTGCTTCCCCAGGTGGCTGTTCTGAAATATTTATCAGACAATTTTTTTTCAAAAGCTGATATGTGGAAAGAATTGAATTTCACTGCAATGTTTCCATAGCTGAATGTCCATTGGCTGTGATTGAACCAGCAGTCCACACGACCACAAGACATAGGAGTAGAATTAGACCATTAGGTCCATCGAGATTGCTCTGTCATTCCATCATGACTGATTTATTATCTCTCTCAAATACATTCTCCCGACTTCTTCCCACAATCTCTGATGCCCTTAATAATCAACAACTTATCAAGCTTCACTTAAAATATACCCAGTGACTTGGCCTCCACAGCCATCTGTGGTAATAAATTCACAGATTCACCAACCACTGGACTAAAGGAATTCTTCCTCATCTGTTCATAAGGGATGACTTTCTACTCTGAAGCAGTGTTCTCTGATCCTAGACTTCCCCCACTATATGAGATCCTCCCTCATTCTTCTAAACTCCAGTGAGTACAGACCCAGAGCCATCAAAAGCTCCTCATATGTTAACTTTTTCATTCCCAAAATCATTCTCATGAACCTCCTCTGGGTCCTCTTCAATGCCAGCACGTCCTTTCTTAAGTAATGGGCTCAAAATTGCTCACATGCTGCTTGGCCTGCTGTGTTCACCAGCAACTTTGATGTGTGTTGCTTGAATTTCCAGCATCTGCAGAATTCCTGTTGTTTGCGTCAAAATTGCTCACAATACTCAAGGTGTGGTCTGACCAGCACCTTATAAAGCCTCTGTTATATCCTTGTTTTTGTATTCTAGTCCTTTCAAAATGAATGCTATCACTGTATTTGCCTTCCTTATGTAGGGTTCTCAGTAATATTATCTGTAATGTTAACTGTTAACTGCTAATTATGAAATGGCTCCTCTGAAGTGTAATAACGAGATGGCTTCTTTGCAATGTTAATGACGAGGTAATGTTCTCTGTAGCTGAAATGTTTGGACTATAGTTAAAGATAATGGAAGTTATGTTATTCTATCTGTATGTGTGGGAACCTGGGTGAGTGCACGGGCTTTTCGGGAGGAGAACCGAAGGGGAAGGACGTGCTGAATGTGCTCTGGTCGACCACTGGGATTGGTCCCAGGCAGCAAGTCGAGGGGGTCGGAGGGGGAGATCGAATGGTGGAAAGAAGACCCCGTTAATTGAGCTCCAATGGTTGAGCATGAAGTGGTTGAACTCTGATAAGTTTGGCGCCTTTTACTTTCCTTTTATGTTGTATTTCTATTAACTACATAATTCAGTAAGATCTATAAAGTGTAATCTGTAAATCGTACATTGTGTGCTGTCTGACATTTGATGTGTGAGTTTGTATCAGGGTGCATTACACAGCAATGATGCAAACTGTGAGACACGGTTTGGCGGGCAGAATGGGATTCCCCGAGACAAACACGAGCCATTAGACCTGAGCCTTACACTTACCGCTCTCTCAACCTGCAAGTTAACCTTTATGGAATCCTAATTCCTCTCCTGCTGTCTGAATCATACATGTCAGTGCAGAGAATGGAGTCGGAAACACTTGCCTGACTTCACCCATATAGAAGTGCAACATTATTGGAGGTCTGGTCTTGCAGGAGAGATATTCACACTTAAAATATTGTGTTTATTTCTGGCCACCTCATTAAAGGGATAAATTTGTCCCGGTGAGGAAGATAAAGAATGGTAGGGTGAAGAAACCATGGGTGACAAGTGAGGTGGAAAATCTAGTCAGGTGGAAGAAGGCAGCATACATGAGGTTTAGGAAGCAAGGATCAGATGAGTCTATTGAGGAATATAGGGAAGCAAGAAAGGAGCTTAAGAAGGGGCTGAGAAGAGCCAGAAGGGGGCATGAGAAGGCCTTGGCGAGTAGGGTAAAGGAAAACCCCAAGGCATTCTTCAATTATGTGAAGAAAAAAAGGATGACAGGAGTGAAGGTAGGACCGATTAGAGATAAAGGTGGGAAGATGTGCCTGGAGGCTGTGGAAGTGAGCGAGGTCCTCAATGAATACTTCTCTTTGGTATTCACCAATGAGAGGGAACTTGATGATGGTGAGGACAATATGAGTGAGGTTGATGTTCTGGAACATGTTGATATTAAGGAAGAAGAGGTGTTGGAGTTGTTAAAATACATTAAGACAGATAAGTCCCCGGGACTTGACGGAATATTCCCCAGGCTGCTCCACGAGGTCAGAGAAGAGATTGCTGAGCCTCTGGCTAGGATCTTTATGTCCTCGTTGTCCACGGGAATGGTACCGGAGGATTGGAGGGAGGCAAATGTTGTCCCCTTGTTCAAAAAAGGTAGTAGGTATAGTCCAGGTAATTATAGACCAGTGAGCCTTACGTCTGTGGTGGGAAAGCTGTTGGAAAAGATTCTCAGAGATAGGATCTGTAGACATTTACAGAATCATGGTCTGATCAGGGACAGTCAGCATGACTTTGTGAAGGGCAGATCTTGTCTAACAAGCCTGATAGAGTTCTTTGAGGAGATGACCAGGCATATAGATGAGGGTAGTGCAGTGGATGTGATCTATATGGATTTTAATAAGGCATTTGACAAGGTTCCACATGATAGGCTTATTTAGAAAGTTAGAAGGCATGGGATCCAGGGAAGTTTGGCCAGGTGGATTCAGAATTGGCTTGCCTGCAGAAGGCAGAGGGTGGTGGTGGAGGGAGTACATTCAGACTGGAGGATTGTGACTAGTGGTGTCCCACAAGGATCTATTCTGGGACCTCTACTTTTCGTGATTTTTATTAACGAGCTGGATGTGGGGTTAGAAGGGTGAGTTGGCAAGTTTGCAGATGACACAAAGGTTGGTGGTGTTGTAGATAGTGTAGAGAATTGTCAAAGATTGCAGAGAGACATCGATAGGATCCAGAAGTGGGCTGAGAAGTGGCAGATGGAGTTCAACCCAGAGAAGTGTGAGGTGGTACACTTTGGAAGGACAAACTCCAAGGTAGAGTACAAAGTAAATGGCAGGATACTTGGTGGTGTGGAGGAGCAGAGGGATCTCGGGGTATATGTCCACAGATCCCTGAAAGTTGCCTCACAGGTGGATAGGGTAGTTAAGAAAACTTATGGAGTGTTAGCTTTCATAAGTCGAGGGATAGAGTTTAAGAGTCGCGATGTAATGATGCAGCTCTATAAAACTCTGGTTAGGCCACACTTGGAGTACTGTGTCCAGTTCTGGTCACCTCACTATAGGAAGGATGTGGAAGCATTGGAAAGGGTACAGAGGAGATTTACCAGGATGCTGCCTGGTTTAGAAAGTATGCATTATGATCAGAGATTAAGGGAGCTAGGTTACTCTTTGGAGAGAAGGAGGATGAGAGGAGACATGATAGAGGTGTACAAGATAATAAGAGGAATAGATAGAGTGGATAGCAAGCGCCTCTTCCCCAGGGCACCACTGCTCAATACAAGAGGACATGGCTTTAAGGTAAGTGGTGGGAAGTTCAGGGGGGATATTAGAGGAAGGTTTTTTACTCAGAGAGTGGTTGGTGCGTGGAATGCACTGCCCGAGTCAGTGGTGGAGGCAGATGCACTAGTGAAGTTTAAGAGACTACTAGACAGGTATATGGAGGAATTTAAGGTGGGGGCTTAAATGGGAGGCAGGGTTTGAGGGTCGGCACAACATTGTGGGCCGAAGGGCCTGTACTGTGCTGTACTATTCTATGTTCTAAAGGAATGCTGGGGAAGTCTGAGAGAGGGTGCACAGATTTAGCAGGAGTTTACCTGGATTAGAGAGCTTGTCTTATGAGACAAGGTAGAGCAAGCTCGGGCTTTTCTCTTTGGAGCAAAGGAGAATCAGAGGTGACTTCATAGAGGTGTCCAAGATGAGATGAGGCATAGAGAGAACGGATAGCTAGAGACTGATGATGATGATGATGATGATGATGATGATGATGATGATGATGATGATAGAAAAGGTTTAGAGCAGGGTTTCCCAATCTTTTTTTATGCCATGGACTAATACTTTATACTTTATTTATTACCATTAAGCAAGAAGTCCACGGACCTCAGGTTGGGAACCTCTGCTCTAGAGAGGTATGGCCCAAATGTAGGCAAACAAGACCAGCTTAGATGGGATCTCAATCGGGCTGAAAGGTCAATTTCAGTGTTTTATTGCTTTGTGACAATGATGCCATTCTTCCACTAGCAGTTTTCAAATGACGTTAACACTTAAAAGTGTTTTAGAGTTTCAGCTCAGCTCAGAAGTGGAATTTCAATACCTCATCTCTAGCCCATTGTGTTTCTAATCCTGACAGTTCCTGAAGGCAGAAGGAGGCTGTTCCGTCCATCAAGTCCAACTTGGCTCTTTGTATGGCAATTCAGTCAGTTTCCTTCCTTTGAACTTCGACAAACTGAGCCCACAGAGACAATTAACCCTAACAGTAATACATTAGCTGAGAATAATCTCTGTGGTATCATTTACAAATGCAGATATAATAGTAAAAGCAAGTTCAGTGTCATAATTATAATTATCCTGATGCACTGCTACTCAGTTTGCACGTTACATCTTTCCACTTCAAAATTAATGGTGGGAGTCTTGGCTTACTTTAATGCAGTTGTCTGCTAATGTCGAATTCTATTCTAGGTTTGTACTTAAGCGAGAGTGATTTCCATTTAAGAAGCAGCTTCAAAGTAGAAAAACACCTCCAAAAATCATAAGACCAGAAGATATAGGAGCAGAAGTGGGCCATTCGGCCCATTGAGTCAGCTCCACATTTCAATCATGGGCTGATCCAATTCTTCCAGTCAACCCCATTCCTCTGCTTTCTCCCTATACCCTTTGATGCCCTGGCTAATCAAGAACCTGTCTTCAATTCACCCAAAGACTTGGCCTACACAGCCGCTCGGGGCAACAAATGCAACAGATTTATCACCGTCTGACTAAAGTAATTTCTCCACATCTCTGTTCTAAATGGATGTCCTTCAAACCTGAAGTTGTACCCTCTTGTCCTAGAATCCCCTATCATGGGAAATAACTTTGCCATATCTAATCTGTTCAGGCCTTTTAACATTCGAAATGTTTTAATGAGATACCTCCTCATTCTCCTGAACTCCAGGGAATACAGCCCAAGTGCTGCCAAACGTTCCTCATACGGTAACTCTTTCATTCCTAACATCTCCAAGTCCATCACCAGAATTTACAGATGTAATGACCAATTAATCTACCTGGTATCGTGGTATGTATTTGGATGTGGGCACGTGGCCAAGTGGTTAAGGCGTTCAACAAGCGAACTGAAGGTCATGAGTTCGAATCCCAGCCGAGGCATTGTGTTGTGTCCTTGAGCAAGGCACTTAACCACACAGTGCTCTGCGACGACTCCGGTGCCAAGCTGTATGGGTCCTGATGCTCTTCCCTTGGACAACATCGGTGTCATGGAGAGGGGAGACTTGCAGCATGGGTAACTGCCGGTCTTCCATACTACCTTGCCCAGGCCTGCGCCCTGGAGAGTGAAGACTTTCCAGGCGCAGATCCATGGTCTCGCAAGACTAACAGATGCCCTTAATGTATTTGGACAGTGGGAGAAAACTAGTGCACCCGGGGAAAACTCATGCATTCTACGGGGAAGAACGTACAAACTCCTTTCAGAGGATGCTGGGATTGAACTCTGAACTCCAATACCGAGAGCAGTAGTAGCATCGTGCTAACCACTACCATGAATTATGTGACCTAAAATGATCCAGAGCCCATTACAAAAGTTTTAGACTGGTTTTCAAAAGTTTGTTTCATGGGAGGACTTCAGGGGAAATAATGTGAGAATGGGAACAGAAGTAATCTGGGTCACTGGTCATATCAGGAAGAAAACAGATGATGCTGTCCTAATACACTCAGAATCAGGAGTGTTGTCTTGATTCCTAAGCTCCAGAACCTGCGCCTTAGCACTCAGATCTGCAGCTGGATCTTCAACTTCGTCACAGACAGGACCCAGGCTGTAAAAATAGTGGACAAGCTCTCCTCTACAATCACTCTGAGCACCGGTGCCCCACAAGGCTGTGTACTCAGCCCCCTGCTGTACTCACTGTACACCCATGGTTGTGTAGCCAAGTTTCCATCAAACTCAATATACAAGTTTGCTGATGACACAACAACTGTAGGCCGTATCTCGTAATGATGAGTTTGAGTACAGAGAGGAAATTAAGAACCTGGTGGCATGGTGCAAAGACAATAACCTATCCCTCAACGTCAGCAAGACGAAGGAATTGGTTGTTGACTTCAGAAGGAGTAGCAGACCGCACGACCCAATTTACATCGGAGGTGCGCAAGTGGAACAGGTCAAAAGCTTTAAGTTCCTCGGGGTCAATATGACAAATGACCTGACTTGGTCCAACCAAGCAGAGTTCACTGCCAAGGAGGCCCACCAGCACCTTTACTTCCTAAGAAAGCTAAAGAAATTTGGCCTGTCCCCTAAAACCCTCGCTAATTTTTATAGATGTACTGCAGAAAGCATTCTTCTAGGGTGCATCACAACCTGGTATGGAAGTTGTCCTGTCCAGGATCCGAAGAAGCTGCAGAAGATCGTGAATACAGCCCAGCACATCACACAAACCAATCTTCCATCCTTGGACTCACTTTACACCGCACGCTGTCAGAGCAGTGCTGCCAGGATAATCAAGGACACGACCCACCCAGCCAACACACTTTTCGTCTCTCTTCCCTCCAGGAGAAGGCTCAGGAGCTTGAAAACTCGTACAGCCAGATTTGGGAACAGCTTCTTTCCAACTGTGATAAGACTGCTGAACGGATCCTGACCCGGATCTGGGCCGTACCCTCCAAATATCCGGACCTGCCTCTCGGTTTTTTTGCACTACCTTACTTTACATTTTTCTATTTTCTGTTTGTGATTTATAATTTAATTTTTTAATATTTACCATCGATTTGTAATCCAGGGAGCGGGAAGCATAGAATTAAATACCAGTGTGATGATTGTAGGTTCTAGTATCAATTGTCTGGCGACAATAAAGTATAAAGTATATAATAGGCACTGAGAGATGTTTACAGAGAAAATGCAGAGATTGATAGGTATCTGAGTAGCCAGGGCATCAAATGAGAAGGCGTGGGAGTGGGACTAAATGGGAGAATGGATCAGCTCATGATAAAATGGCAGAGCAGACTCGATGGGCCGAATGGCCGACTTCTGCTCCTTTGTCTTATGGTCTTATGGTTAAAGCGAGCTGTCCCCAGCTCATCTCTGACTATGCTGGTTGTTGCTGTGGGCAAAGCATTTCACTCTATGTTTCGATGTACATGTGACAAATAAAGCCAGGCTTTAATTTTGAAATTGGCAGGCTAACCAATGAGAAGACATAAAAAAATAGACTTACTGAAGAGCATTTCCCCATACAAACATTATCTACTGACCAAGAAATGGCTTCGAAATAGTGCAAAACCTAAAAGGTTCACAGAGAGTAGTGGTGAAAAAGTCAATAAGGGAGTGTGTAACATGATTAAAAAATCTTTGTAAACTGTTTATCCTAATATAAAATGCACTCAATGGCCACTTTATTAGGCACAGGAGGCCACTGCGTGTATGTTTGTAGTCTTCTGCTGCTGTAGCCCATCCACTTCAAGGTTCAAAATATTGTGCATTCAGAGACACACATCAAAGTTGCTGGTGAACGCAGCAGGCCAGGCAGCATCTCTAGGAAGAGGTACAGTCGACGTTTTGGGCCGAGACCCTTCGTCAGGACTAACTGAAGGAAGAGCTAGTAAGAGATTTGAAAGTGGGAGGGGGAGGGGGAGATCCAAAATGATAGGAGAAGACAGGAGCGGGAGGGATGGAGCCAAGAGCTGGACAGGTGATTGGCAAAAGGGATATGAGAGGATCGTCGGACAGGATGCCCAGGGAGAAGGAAAAAGGGGGAGGGGGGGAAAGCCCAGAGGATGGGCAAGGGGTATAGTGAGAGGGACAGAGGGAGAAAAAGGAGAGAGAGAAAAAGAATGTGTGTATATAAATAAATAACTGATGGGGTACAAGTGGGAGGTGGGGCATCAGCGGAACTTTGAGAAGTCGATGTTCATGCCATCAGGTTGGAGGCTACCCAGACGGAATATAAGGTGTTGTTCCTCCAACCTGAGTGTGGCTTCATCTTTACAATAGAGGCAGCCGTGGATAGACATATCAGAATGGGAATGGGACGTGGAATTAAAATGTGTGGCCACTGGGAGATCCTGCTTTCTCTGGCGGACAGAGCATAGGTGTTCAGCGAAACGATCTCACAGTCTGCGTCGGGTCTCGCCAATATATAGAAGGCCATATCGGGAGCACTGGACACAGTATATCACCCCAGCCAACTCACAGGTGAAGAGTCACCTCACCTGGAAGTACTGTCTGGGGCCCTGAATGGTGGTGAGGAAGGAAGTGTAAAGGCATGTGTAGCACTTATTCTGCTTACAAGGATAAGTGCCAGGAGGGAGATTGGTGGGGAGGGATGGGGGGGGACGAATGGACAAGGGAGTCGAGTAGGGAGCGATCCCTACAGAAAGCAGAGAGAAGGGGGGAGGGAAAGATGTGCTTAGTGGTGGGATCCCGTTGGATGTGGCAGAAGTTACGGAGAATTATATGTTGGGCCCGAAGGCTGGTGGGGTGGTAGGTGAGGACAAGGGGAACCCTATTCCTAGTGGGGTGGTGGGAGGATGGAGTGAGAGCAGATGTGCATGAAATGGGGGAGATGCATTTGAGAGCAGAGTTGATGGTGGAGGAAGGGAAGCCCCTTTCTTTAAAAAAGGAGGACATCTCCCTCGTCCTGGGATGAAAAGCCTCATCCTGAGAGCAGATGCAGCGGAGACGGAGGAATTTGCGAGAAGGGGATGGCATTTTTGCAAGAGACAGGGTGAGAAAAGGAATAGTCCAGATACCTGTGAGAGTCAGTAAGTCAGTAGACATCAGTGGAGAAGCTGTCTCCAGAGATAGAGACAGAAAGATCTAGAAAGGGGAGGGAGGTGTCGGAAATGGACCAGGTAAACTTGAGGGCAGGGTGAAACACGCCGTGCATTCAGAGATGATCCTTGCACACCACTGTTATAATGTGCGGTTATTTGAGTTAATGAACACCTTCCGATCAGGTTGAACCAATATGGCGATTTTCCTCTGACCTCTCTCATTACCAAGCACCTTTGCCCATAGAAATGCTGCTCACTAGATGTTTATTTTTGTTTTTCACACTGGGTAAGCTCTAGAAACTGTTGTGCATGAAAACCCCAGGAGATCAACAATTTCTGAGATAATCAAACCACCCTGTCTGGCAACAACAATAGTTCCAGGCTCAACATCACTTAGATCACATCTCTTCCGCATTCTGATGTTCGGTTTAAACAACAACTGAACCTGCTGACCATGTCTGCAGCTTTTATGCATTGAGTTGCTGCCACATGATTGGCATTAATGAGCAGGTGTACAGGTGTATCTAATAAAGTGGCCACTAAGTGTAGGTAGCTTGGGCTTCAAATAATGAATTTTAAAATGCCAACTTGTACTTAGAAATAAAAAAGAAACTTTTTGGTATTTTTTTGCACTTCAGGTGTTGTGTAGTTATTTTCAGACTACTAGCAAGAGCAGAGAATGAGCAATTGTTTCAGGAAAAGGCTCAGCTTGCAAGTTATCTTTAACGGAGAAAACAAATAGTCGCTTTTCCATAAACACATAAATCTACCAACAACATTCATCCAGGCAGCTGTTTTCATATCATGAAACATTGGCACGGTTAAAGATTTCATTACAAAATAGACAAGCAGTTTATATTCTTTGTAAGATTCCTCTGCATTCTGAACTACCTCATAACCTGAGTGATTTGAAGCTTAAAAACAAGAGATTTTGCAGATGTTGGAAATCCAGATTAATACACACAAAATTCTGAAGGATCTCAGCAGGTCTCCCTCTCACTAGTTGCTATTGGAGGAAAGTGCAAGAGCCTTGGTTCCATGCTCCAGGTATTGATTGGTGAGGCTCGTGGCTGTGGACTTGTTTAAGCACCTTTGCGTTCTTGTTGCCTGTGTTTCTGGATTCCGGTTACTTTTTTTTTTGCTGTGTAGGTAGCTTGGGCTTCAGATAATGAATTTTAAAATGCCAACTTGTATCTTGATGCTGCAAATCAGAAATAAAAGCAGAAGAACAGAAAATGCTGATAGTATTTTCCATCGCAGAAAATGCCAATCGCAGGTTTTTCTTATTCACTGTTTCTGTTAATAAAGTCATTAAATTGAAAAGGTTTAAATTAATTCCATTTGCTTTGTTAGGTATCTGAAGATAGGCAGGAGAGGATAAGAGAGGTGGTAAGAGAGGGACCAGAGTGAGGATTGCTAGCTTGTACTCCTTCCCATCTCTCCTCCTTCTTATTCTGGCTTCTTTCCCCTTCCTTTCCAGTACTGTAGAAGGGTCTCGGCTTGAAACATCAGCTGTTTATTTATTTCCATCGACGTTGCCTGACCTGCTGAGTTCCTCCTGCGTTTTGTGTGTGTGTTGCTGTGAATTTCCAGCAACTGCAGACTATCTTGTGTTTAAGATGATAATAGATTGACCCGTGGATTTATCAATATGCCTTGGAGGCCAAGTCATTGAATATAGTTAAAGGTGAGGTCTTGATTAGTAAGGGTGGTCAAAGGCTACGGGGAGACGGCCTATTGAGTATCGAAATGCCTAGATACCTGAAGGACAGAGGAAAAGTGGAAAATCAAAGACAATTTGGCGCTGTACCATAGAGGCAGAATTGAGAACCCTGAACCACTTCTGGGACACAATAGAGAAGATGGCCAAGGACAAGCAGAGATGGAGGACCTTCATGGCTGACCTAAACTCAAGCAGCAAGTAATTAGATCGAGTAGATATCGAGAGGCTGTTTCCTATTGTGGGGGAGTCTAGGACCAGAGGGCACAGCCTCTGAATAGAGGAACATCCATTTTGAATCGAAATGAGGAGGAATTTCTTTAGCCAGAGGGTAGTGAATCTGTGGAATTCATTAGCACAGACAGCTGTCTAGGCCAATTCATTGGGTATATTAAAAACAAAAGTTGATAGGTTCTTGATTAGTTAGGGCATCAAAGTTTAAGAGGAGAAGGCAGGAAAATGGAGTTGAGAGGGATAATAAATCAGCCATGATGTAATGACAGAATAGACGGTGGGCCGAATAGCCTAATTCTGCTTCTGTATCTTATGGTATTATGGTCTTGTCCAGCCCTACCACCCTCTTGACCCATTTTCCTTCTCTTTGTCTGTCTCCATCTATCACTCACATGCCACTGTCTCCCAGCTCTATCACAACTCCCTCGCTACCTGGCATAACCTTCCACTCACACATGGGTAAGAGTTCCACTTGTGTCCCTACCTCGATCTATTCTGGATAGAATCAGAATCAGAATCAGGTTAATTATCATTCATATATTGTATAACATGAAGTTTGTTTTGTGGTAGCAGTACAGTGCAAATATATAAAATTAATATAAATTACAAAATAGATAGATTGTCAAAGGAATAATGATGTAGTGCTCATGAGTTTATGAACTGTTCAGAAGTATGGTGACAGAGGGAAAGAAGCTGTTCCTGAATCATTGAGTATAGGATTTCAGGCTCTTGCACCTCCTTCCCAATGGCCAATGGCCAGACAAGGGCATGTCTCAAATGGTGAGACTGCTTCAGAATGGATGCCACCTTCTTGAGGTGCCACCTTCTGAAGCTGTCTTGGATGGTGGGGAGGGCTTTGCCCGTGATGGAGATTGCTGAGTGTACAACAGTCTGTAGCCTGTTGTGATCCTAAAGTTTCCTACCAAGATGTGATGCAACTAATCATAATGCTCTTTGGTGACATGCCCAATCTCCTGAAACTCTGAGCAAAGTAGAGCTGCTAACGTGCCTCCTTCATGATGGCATCAATGTGTTGGGCCCAGGACAGACCCTCAAAATATTTTCCTCTTTTATTTTGTCAACTTCTTACTCATTTCCTGGCCTGCTGAATTTCTTCAACAATTTGTGCCTGTTGCTCTAGTTTTCCAGTGTCTGAAGAATCTCTTGTGTTTATGATTTACTGCTCCACTTTCAAGTCTCTTCAAGGAATGCCTCCCCTGAAGAAGTTTAAATCTTCACTTCAACGGGAGTTCACTGAGACCCTCTCTCACCGATACCCCTCTGTGATCTCTGCTGCTCTCTGACTCTTCACTTCATCTATCACCTTCTAGCTTGTACTCTTTCCTCTCCTCTCACCTTCTTATTTTGGGTTCTTTTCCCCTTCCTTTCCGGAACTGAAGAATGGTCTCGGCATGAAACGATGACTGATTACTCATTTCCATAGATGCTATCTACCTGCTGAGCTCCTCCAGCATTTTGTGTGTGTTACTGTGTTGTGTCCCTCTTTTATTTATGCTTTTGGATTTTAAAGAATCTGCTGGGATTGTGTATTGTATCTGGTACTCCCGATGCGGCCTCCTCTACACTGGTGATACCTATTGTAAATTGGGGGCCACTTCATTGAGCACCTCCGCTCAATCTGCCACAAGCAGGACTTCCCAGTGACCAAACATTTTAATTCTCATTTCCATTCCCATTCTGATGAATCAGTCCATGGCCTCCTCTTGTGCCAAAATGAGACCTTCCTCAGGGTGGAAGAGCAGCATATTATATTCTGTCTGGTAAGCCTCCAATCTGATAGCCTGAATATCAATTTCTCCTTCTGGTAATCAAATTTCCCTCTCCCTTCCCTCTTCCTCTATTCCCCAGTCTGACATTTTATCTCTTCTCACCTGCCTATTACTTCCCCTTGAGTTCCCTCCACCTTCCCTTTCTCAAATAGTCCATTGTCCTCTCCTATCAGATTCTTTTTACTACAGCCCTTGACCTTGCCCACCCACCTAGCTTCATTTATCACCTTCCAGCTAGCCTCTTTCTTCTCCTCCACCTTTTTATTCTGATATCTTCCCCCATCCTTCTCAGTCCTGAAGAAGGATCTCGGCCCGAAATGTTGATTGTTTATTCATTTCCATAGATGCTGCCTGACCTGCTGAGTTCCTCCAGCATTTTGTGTGTGCCTTGCTTTGGATTTCCAGCATCTGAAGATTTCCTCATATTTAAATTTTTTTGTTCCTCTTCAGCTTTTTTTTCCTCTTGTTTGCTTGTTTCTGATGAAGATAATCCTGTTCAGATCGAATTCTATGCTGAGAGCCATATCTTACTTTCTCATTTATGCCACATTTACATACTGTACATTGTAAAGAAGGCAGCTCTCTGCCCCTTGTCCTCAAATATGGTTTACCCAAGGCTTACCAAAACGTCGACTGCACCTCTTCCGATAGATGCTGCCTGGCCTGCTGTGTTCACCAGCAACTTTTATGTGTGTTGCTTGAAATTCCAGCATCTGCAGATTTCCCCGTGTATAAGTTTTATGGTGCTTTTCCAATCAAGCACACTTCTAATGTAAGTATGGTTTGATACTTGGGTCCTTGCTGGGGTAAGGGTTGGAGATTTTCAGCAAAGCCACTCTCTGCGCTCGATTGCACTATTGTGACTGCACAATTCTGGTCTTCCACTGGGGAAATCAGACCAGAGTTAACATGTAAACGAGTCTGCCTGCTTGATTTCTCACTGGGCTGAAGATTAGAATCTCAAGTGAGTTTGCAGCCGAGGATAAGAACCAGCCATTCAGAAGTAAATGGATCATTATCAGTTCAGCAGAATCTCAAAATGAACTATGTGGAGGCTATCAGTTGGGAACATACTTCAAGAACACAAAAAGCTGAGCATATAGGGCATTTCTGAGTCATAGAATCATTGTGTAATACAACACAGAAGAAGGCTTTTCTGAGTCTATTACTTCAAAAGAGAAGGCCTATTACTTGCCTCCTCTGCTCTTATAGAAACATAGAAACATGGAAAATGGGTGCATGAGTAGGCCATTCGGCCCTTCGAGCCTGCACCGACATTCAGTATGATCATGGCTGATCATCCAACTCAGAACTCTGTACCTGCCTTCTCTCCATACCCCCTGATCCCTTTAGCTACAAGGGCCATATCTAACTCCCTCTTAAATATAGCCAATGAACTGGCCTCAACTGTTTCCTGTGGCAGAGAATTCCACAGATTCACCACTCTCTGTGTGAAGAAGTTTTTCCTAATCTCGGTCCTAAAAGGCTTCCCCTTTATCCTCAAACTGTGACCCCTCGTTCTGGACTTCCCCAACATCGGGAATAATCTTCCTGCATCTAGCCTGTCCAATCCCTTTAGGATTTTATACGTTTCAATCAGATCCCAACCTTAATCTTCTAAATTCCAATCAGTATAAGCCTAGTTCATCCAGTCTTTCATCATATGAAAGTCCTGCCATCCCAGGAATCAATCTGGTGAACCTTCTTTGTACTCCCTCTATTGCAAGGATGTCTTTCCTCAGATTAGGGGACCAAAACTGCACACAATACTCCAGGTGTTTGCCCATCTATTTCCACAATTTTCTCCTTTCTTGTATTAAAGTTCAAAGGGATTTTATTATCAAAGTTTGCCTATGTCGGCATATACAACTGGAGGTTTATTTTCTTGCAGGCATTCACAGTTGCTACCAACAAGGAGGAGCTACAGGAGCCTGAAGACACACACTCAACCTTTTGGGAACAGCTTCTTCCCCAGCGCCATTAGGTTTCTGAATGGACGTTGAACCCATGAACACTTCCTAGGTATTTTGCTGCTCTTTTTGCACTGCTCTTTCAATGTATTTTTATTGTAATTTGTAATTTTATTATTATGTATTGCGATGTACTGCTGCCACAAAACAACACATTTCATAACATATGCCAGTGATATTAAACCTGATTCTGATTCAGGCAGTGTTCCAGATCATTTTAAAAGAGTTATTGGTTCTTTTGCGAGTTCCCATCAATTACTATCTTCTACTCCCTCACCTTTCTCTCACTGGTGACCATTCCTTCCTATTTCCTCAGTGTCAGCTAATCAAAAGGGCTGGTCATTGACTTCAGGAAAGGGGGTGTTGGTGTTGAAGTCAATCCCGTTTAGCACAATGATGCCGAGGTTGAGAGGGTTGTGAGTGTCAATTCATAGGACCGAACATAGTCAATAGCCTGCAGGTTGATGGGAGTAGGCAGTTTAAATGGATTGGAATGGACTAGATGGGCTGAAGGGTCTGCTTCTGTGTTTTTTTTTATGACTCTATGATTCTAATTTACCTCATTATGACTATTTCAGTTCAGCAGGACTCTTAAACCTGAAATACTAACTGTTTCTCTTCCCTGAGTTTTTGCCCAACTTGTTGCATGCTTCCAGCAATCTCCTTTTGTTTACTTCAGATTTCCAGAACTGTAGCTTATTTTTTTTTACATTGTTTTCTACTTGTGAGAGTCATATCATAATTACTTATTCTACAGGGACTGTGCCTGCTGTGGTTCTCTCCAGAGCTGGATTCTCAGCAATGCAGTCATTGTACATAGAACATAGAGCATTACAGCACAATATAAGTACTTTTCCTCACAATGTTGCACTGATCTTCTTTGTACTCTAAGCTCAATCTGGCCCTTCTCTCCCACACAGTCCTCCATTTTTCTCTCATCTATCTGCCGACTGAATAGTTTTTTTAAATGTATTCCTTAATGTGTCTGCCTCTTCCACCATCACTGGCAGCACATTCCATGCACCCACCACACTCTGTGTAAAGAAACATACCTCTAACATCCCCCCACACTTTCCTTCAGACACCTTAAAATTATGCCCCCTTGTATCAGCTATTAATACCATGTGAAGCAGTCTCTGATAGTCCACTCTCTCTGTACCTGTTATTATCTTGTACACCTCTATAAAGTCACCTCATTCTTCTTCACCCCAAAGAGAAAATCCCGAGCTGACCCATCCCTTCCTCATAAGACATGCTCTCTCAATATCCTGGTAAATCTCTGCTGCACTGTTCGGCAGCTCGGCGAGAACATTTTCACCCTGTGCTCGATCACCAACGTGAAACCATGGTCACCTGTCTGAAAATGGTGTGGAAATGAAGGCTCAATGTTTACAGGGTTTTGTGCATTTCAAATGCGTCCGTCTCTTACAAGCTTCATATTCAGATTAATTTATCTCATGTACATTGAAACATATGGTGAAAATTATTGTTTGCATTAACAGCCAACACCCGAGGATGTGCAGGGGGCAGCCCACAGGTGTCAGCACACATTCCAGCGCCAACATTACATACCCACAATGCTCAACAGAACAGCAACCGTATAACAACAGCAAAACAAGCTCCTTTCCTCCCTCCCATCCACCCACCCACCACACACAGACAGTCCTCTTACACCATGACAGGCCACCTTCAGGCCTCCAGCCTCCATTGGACTCATAGACGGTAAGCCTCCAACTTCCACAGTGGAGTCATCAAACCAGGGTTCAGCTTTCTGATTGATTGATCTTCGGTATTGATCCCAGGACTCACCAATGACAGGACCCTGAATTCAGGCCTCAAATAGTGTACTCATTGATGACGGGACCCCGTACTCCAGGCCTCGAACTCCAGCCTCGTTGATGACAGAACCCTGAAATGTAGGCCTCAAACTACAGACTCGCCAACCCATGTACTTAGGATGATAATTATTAACCTCTAAGAACTTCAGGCAACGTCATCCATGTGTGATGGAAATTCCAGCGAGGTCTGGACTCCATCTTCATCTGTACCCAATTTGTCTTCAAGAGTAAGAGTTTCACTTAGAAATCGGACACCAACAGAACAGCTGACACATAGTTTTGTAAACTGTTGCTTTGCAAGCAAGCTGCAGCCCATTAGTGAGTTTACAGGCACATGCAAGACCTTCAAAATGAATACTGTCTAATTGTTGCCATGGTAGTGCTCAGAACTATATCCACTTTCTCATTTCTATTTTCGACATTATCCTTAGGAAGACAAGAATTAGTGTCAGTAACTATGAAAGTCTCGATTTAGAAATCTCCCAGTGATATTTACAGCAATTAAGAGTGGAAATTTTAGAGGAAAGCAATCAAACATGTGCTTAAAGGAGAAATATAGAGAGCGGGAGAAAAAAAAATCATCATGAAAATGTGCAGGAGATAGAGTAAAAATTATTTTGCATCGAGGTCAAAGCTATGGTGCAGCTGAATAATGCAACATCCCAACTTGCCAATGGCCTTTTTGAGTGTTATGGACTATCAAAGTCACTTGTTGCATGTAAATATGTGATTTTTAAAAAAATTGACCTGTACCGCATGCATTGTAAATACTGAGGAAGAAGCACAGTTGATGTATCGGTAGAAACCTTTCGTCAGGACGAAGGGTCTCGACCCGATACGTCGACTGTGCTTCTTCCTATGGGTGCTGTCTGGCCTGCTGCATTCCATCAGCATTTAGTGTGTGCTGCTTGAATTTCCAGCATCTGCAGATTTCCTCGTGTTTGCATTGTAAATACTTGTTTTGCATGGACTGTTGTATCACCACAATCTTGTTGTCTTGACCAACGTCAATGAAGTTCGATTCTATACATTTCTGTTCTATCACACAGAGCACTGAGCTGTGCAACTGAGCAAGATAAAACACCAACGAAGCGAAATAAAGTGTAACAGCTATAGAGAAAGTTAGTGCAGGTAAACAATAAGGTGCAAGATCAAAATGAGGTAGACTGAAAGGTCAAGAATTCATCTCATTGTATTAGGGGACCATTCAGTAGTCAGTGAATGGTCAAGAAAAGAAGTTTTTTCTTGAACCTAGTGTTCTGTATGTAATAATTCAATATTTGAGTATTGTATATTTATTATTTAATTAAGCTTTCATTTCAATAATTATGGTTATATGTAAAATATGTTAATTGCATACATCATCATGCTACCACATGATATGTGTGTCCCTCGCTTAAAGTAAACTCGAAGTTAGACCCCCATTTATGGATTCCCACGTCTTCTTTCGAATTAGTTCAATGTTTTGAAGTGATAAAACATAGCACCTGGTGGTATGGCTTTCCAGGCTTTTGTATCTTCTGCCTTTTCGAAGAAGGATGAAGAGATAATGTCCGGATTGAGTGGAGTCTTTGATCATGTTGGCTGAAGCAGCACAAAGTGTAGGTAGATTCCATGGAGAGGAGATTGTTTTCTGGGATGTGTGGCCCTGTGACCATAACTGTGTCACGTCCAACAGTCTCACTATTATCGGCAAAGGAATGGTTATGGCTGTAAGAGGCACACAGTCACACCCACACATCACCTCTCCAATGATTGCCATTCTCTGCCTTCTCTGATACTGAGACTGGGACGTCATCAATGAGGTTTTGAACGTACAGGCTAACAATATCTACCTACACTACACTTTCTCTGTAGTAGTTTGCACTTCATTCCGCACGACAGGGGTGGCACTGTAGTTTAGTCATTAGTGTAACGCTTTACAATGCTGGCAATTGGAAGATTATGGGTTCAATTCTCATTGCTGTCCATAAGGAGTGACTGCTTGGGTTTCCTCCAGGTGTTCCAGTTTCCTCCCACATTCCAAACTCAATGTACGGGTTAGGGTTAGTAAGTTGTTGCAAGCTATTTTGGCACCACAGCATGGCCACACTTGTGGAATGTACCCAGCACATTCTCAAGCTGTGTTGGTCATTGACACAAGCAACACATTTCTTTGTATGTTTGATATTACAATTATATGTGATAAACAAGGCTAATTTAACCTTTTATCTGAAAATTACTTTTATTATTGGACTTCTAAAAGTGTATTTTTACAGAGAGACAAGTAAGAGTTAATCTTTTAATGTAAGCTTAATGACTTTGTTATTGCTTTACTTTGTAGTATCTCGAAGCACTAAGAATTGAATTGATCTGTATGAACAAAGCCTTGATCGTACCTTGGAACATGTGACAATAATAAACCAATTCCAATTCCAGTTCATATGAGTCACCTTGTTTCTGACTCACTGAATAATCTGCCTTGACAACAAGCTGGACTTGGTGCCTCTAGTTTCTTTCCATTGAAAGGGACTGTGAAACCTTATAATTGAAACCTATCGAATGTTGAGAGGCCTTGATAGAGTGGACGTGGAAAGGATGTTTCCTTTCGTGGGGAAGTCTAAGACCAGAGGACCCAGCCTCAGAAAAGAAGGGCGTCTTTTTAGAATGAAGAACTTCTTTAGCCAGAGAGTGGCGAACCTGTGGAATTCATTGCCACAGGCAGCTGTGTAGGCCATGTCATTCGGTATATTTAAGGCAGAGGTTGATCAATTCTTGATCAGGGCATGAAGGGATATGGGGAGAAGGCAGGAGATTGGGGTTGAGAGGGAAAATGGATCAGCCATGATGCAATGGCAGAGCAGACATGATGGCCAACTGGCCTGATTCTGCTCCTAGATCTTATGGTCTTATAATGTTACACCAAGGACCTCTATTCAGGTGTGTACAGGAATGTATGTTCTCATCAAAAGCAGAAGCTCCTATATTGCGATGATTAGAACAGGAAGGATTCACCTTGTAAAGTGCAGCTCTAATGGAGGACCACTGAACTAAAACACTAATAGTTTTCCACTAAAGATACACTCTGTGGCCACTTTTATTAGGTAGACCTGTGCACCTGCTCATTAATGCAAATATCTAATCAACCAATCATCTGGCAGCAACTCAATGTCTAAAAGCATGCAGACATGGCCAGGAGGTTCAGTTGTTGTTCAGACCAAACATCAGAGTTGGGAAGAAATGTGATCTAAGTGACTTTGAGTGTGAAACGATTGTTGGTTCCACATAGGGTGGTTTGAGTGGCTGAGAAATTGCTGAGCTGCTGGGATTTTCACACACAGCTGTCCCTAGAGTTTACAGAGAATGGTGTGAAATTCAACATGTACCCAGCAAGGAGCAGTTCTGTGAGTGAAAACACCTTGCTAATGAGAGAGGTCAGAGGAGAATGGCCAGAGTAGTTCAAGCTGGCAGGAAGGTGACAGTAGCTCAAATAGCCATGCATTACAATACTCCAAACCCAGGACAGGCTATCGTCAGCCTCCAGCAGACTCAGGCCTCAGAGTCGCAGACATTGGGCCTTCAACTTGCTCAGTGGACTCACGGAGATTTGAATATGTTGCTGCATATATTTGTACATGCTTCTGTACAAGACATTGGTAAAAGCTCACTTACAATATTGTCCTCGGTTCAGGTTGGGGTGCCATAGGAAGTGTATGATTAAGCAGAAAATGATGAGCAACGATTCACAATGATGTCACCAGAACTGGAGGGCTTGTGTTATGCTGGATAGGCTGCGACTGTTTTCTCTCTTTAAAGGAGGCTGAGAGGGTGACATTATAGAAGTTTATAAAATCAGCTGGGGCATCAATAGGCATAGATAGAGTGGATGTGCAGAGGGTGTTTCCAATAGTAGGGGAGTCTAGGACCAGTGGGCACAGCCTCAGAATACAAGGATGTTGTTTTAGAAAAGAGATGAAGGTATTTTTTTTAGCCAGAGGGTGGTGAATCTGTGGAGTTATGGGGAGAAGGCAGAGGACTGGTGTTGAAAGCGATAATGAATCAGCCACGATCAAATAATAGTGCAGACTCAATGGGCCAAATGGTCTAATTCTGTTCCTATGCCTTATGGCCATATGGTAACATAGTCACAGTCTTTTTTCTCAGGGATGGGGAATCTAATAATCAAAGGCATAGATTTAAAGTGAGAGGGGAAAGATTTGAAGGGATCTGGGGCAACATTTTCAGAACATGGGTGGTGAGTATCAGGAATAAGCTGTCAAGGAAATGTTTGAGGTGGGTACAATTACCAAATTTAAAATGACAGTGGGTCTGGTACACAGACAGGAAAGGGTTAGGGCAGGGGTTCCCAACCTTTTTTATGCCATGGACCAATACCATTAAGCAAGGAGTCCATGGACCCCAGATTGGGAACTCCTGCGTTAGAGAGACATGGGCCAAATGCAGGCAAATGGGACCAGTTCATGAAGGCTTCTTGGTCGGCATGAGTAAGTTCATATTTTTCTGTGCTGCTTTGTAAACTTAGAGATTGGAACAACTGCTGGAGTTCTCTGTTCCCCCGCCTCCCCGATCCATTTAATATCTTGCTCTTCATTTCAAAGCTATGAGCTGAAGAAGGCAGATTAAACATCACATTAAACCAGGTTTGAAGGTAATCAATGACGTGGCCACTTTTATATCTTACTTGAGGATGTTACTAGAGAGAAATGATGCTTCACAGTAGGTGTACTTAGCACTGTACGTTCTGAATGATTTGTTCAGTATTAGACAAAGCAAACACAAAGCATTCAGATTGAACTTTACACCATCCATATCTTACCTTACTGCCAGTAACGTGATTGGCCTTCAGTTCAGTAATGAAGGTCCTCCATCTCTGTCTATCCTTGTCCACTCAGATATAAAAGGATTCTTCATTACTGTTTCTGTGACAATTTTGTTTTATCAGTCAGAGTTGTTTTGCCTGAACTGAATTCCCAAACCTGAGGGACCTGTGGACCAGTCTTAGTCTGGTCTCTACCCTTTCACCTGTTTGGCATGGGTGACCCCACCAAGAGCCAAAACGTGAAGCCCTGACTCCAGCCAGCATAGCTCACTGAGGCAAGCAAGGTTGTGGACCTCTTGGGGGCCACCATTTGCCGCGGTTCATGCTCGCAGGACTGGACCCAAGTGCGGAGGAATGGCAGACTGACTCTCTCTGTTACAGTGGTCACTGGCACTGGCTCAACCCAGGAACTGCAGGTGTCATAGTGACCTCTGGTGAGGACTCAACCCAGGAGCTGCAGGTGTCACAGTGACCTCTGGTGATGACTCAACCCTGGACTGCAGGAACGGTGGACTCTCCATGAAGAGACCAAAATAAGAGGTTACACATAGGAATACCAAGAGAGGCATGACTGAGTGACAAATCATTCTCTACAAACAGTCAGACTCTGCTGACGGAGCAGAATGAGAATCCCCTTTAAATAATCATAGAATGTGAGAAACTCGTGTTAGTCACAATTAACTTGACAAGACATGGCACGCCACAGGGTTCAGCAGGGCTCATGACAACTGTCCACAGCTTCTAATATAAATCCAACTTTCTCTTACAACTGGAATGAAGGAAAAATTTATATTAAAAGACAAATATTTCAAGCCTATGTGTACTGAATTTTTAACTGACAGATAAGTTTCCTACTAATGTTGCGGAAGAGAGAGGCTGGGCAGGCCAGGACAACATTTCTTGGAATACAGGAGAACAAGGATTGATTTTATAGAGGCATAGAAAATCATTAGTGGTGCAGAATTAATGAATGCATTAGATCTTTTTCCTAAGAAAGGGAAACTAAAACTAGAGGGCATAGGTTTAAGGAGAGAGGTAAAGGATTTTAAAGAGAGCTGCTTGGTTCTAAGTGCCCCACCGGTTCAAGCTAACAGGAAGGCGAGAGTAACTCAGATAACAATGTGTTACAACAGTGGTAACCAAAAGAGCATCTCAACACCCCACATATTGAACCTTGAAGTAGATAGGCTACAGCAGCAGAAGACCAAGTCCATATAATCAGTGGCAACTTAATTAGGTACAAGAGGAACCCAATATAGTGGCGACTGAGGGTACCTCTTGGCATGCAGAGTGTTTTCACAATTTCATGTTTTCTCATCATTCCTCTTAATCATTTTGATCACAACATCTCAAAACCCTCACCACCAAATCGAAAGAACGACAGGTTATTTGAGAAGATTAATGTAACTGCCACTTATCATGTTGAGCAAAGATGTTTGCCAGGTACTGTTGTAGACTGAAGAATGGTTTGAGATTTCAAATCAGTTTTTTATTGTAACCACACAGATCACTTTGATGGATCATGCCGACAGTTAATGGTGCAGATATGGACTTGTTCCAGTGCATGAAGTAACCAATGAGCTTCTCAAGGCAAATGGGAATCAGGGTGTTTTTATTTTCAAAACATAGGAGATTCTACAGATGCTGGAAAATTGAAGTGGTACACACAAAATGCTGGAGAAACTCAGCAGGTCAGGCAGCACCAATCAATCAGGTGAAAACTCTGAGCCTGAAACATTCACTGTTTATTCCCCTCCATAGATGCTGCCTGGCTTGCAGAGTTCCTCCATCAGTTTGCATGTGTTGCTCAGATTTTTTTCTTCAGAGGTCACAGCCTCAAAATAGAGGGATGCCCATTTAGAACAGTGATGAGGAGGAATTTCTTTAGCCAGGGTGTGGTGAATCTGTGGAATTCATTGCACACACAGCAATGGAGACGTCTTTGGGTATATTTAAAGTGGAGGTCAAAAGGTTAATGATTAGTCAGGGCATCAGTGGTTATGGATAGAAGGCAGCAGAATGGGGTTGAAAGGGGTTGTGAATCAGCCCTGATGGAATGGCAGAGCAGACTCGATGGGCCAAATGGCCTAATTCTTCTCCTATGTTTTATGGTCTTATAGACATTGTAGGAGGCAATTTGACCCAGTGAGCCCATGACAATGAAAGAGTTAATCTGATGATTACATTATTTGTGGGATCTTACTGCGTACAAGTAATCCGTTATGCTTTTTTTCATAAAGCAACAGTGACGAGAGTTAGAAAATGCTGGGGTTCAAGTAAGCTCTGAGGGTTGGAGAGAGTACGTAGCAAGTCTAAAATGTTGGATAAGTTGTTGAATCAGGGGAAAGAACTAGAAAGTGAGTTTCTTCATGCAATTTCATACACTAACTGAAATTTAAGAATGGTGGTGAACATTCCCAGTATGAGATTTTATCTACAGTATAGTACTGTGTGGTAAGCTGCACTTTCACAAGTATACACAGAAAACAGAACATTATAGCACAGTACAGGCCCTTCTGTCTATGATGTTCTGCCTACTTTTTAACCTACTCTGAGGTCTATCTAACACTTCCCTGATGCACAGCTGTCCACTTTTCTTTCATCCATGTGCCTATCTAAGAGTCCTTAAAATGTTCCTAATGTGTCTGCCTCTACCACCACCTCTGGCAGCATATACAATGCACCCACAAGTCTCTGTAAAGAGACATCCCCCTATACTTTCCTCCAATCACCTTAAAATTATACCCTCTTGTATTTGCCATTTCTGCCTTGGGGAATAAGTCTCTGGCTGTGCATTCAATCTATGCTTATTATCATCCTGTACACCTCTATCAAGTCACCTCTCATCCTCCTTCACTCCAAAGACAAAAGCCCTAACTCGCTCAACTTATCCTCATAAAACATGTGAGTGAAGTTTCCATTATATAATCCAAACATAGAAATGCCTTGCTTAAGGAAGATTCTTAGTAAATGGAATTTCAATCTCATTCTAAAAATGTTACTTCACTTATCACAAGAATCCAGCTCGCAGTCAATAGGACTTACCCAGGAAGGGGTAGGAATTTGTATTTGATTTTAAATTAATATTTTGAGACCGTTCTGTGTTACTTTGTGAGCATCAGGAAATCCTTATGGGAATTGTTCGATTGAAGAACATCGATGAGATTATGTTGTCACGTCGGCAACTCTGGAGCTGCAGAACCATTTAGGATTCAATTCTTCACGAGCCCCAAGTGTTCTGGCACATGTGAGGTATGTACTGTGCTCACTGAATAAAGATACTTCATTCTTTTCAAATTGGATGAGTCAAAGCAATGTCACGTTCTTTCACAGGATTAAAGTAACTATCACTTATTGGGCTGAAGCAAGCCGTGTGCAAGTTCAAGTTCAAGTCCAAGTTCAATTTTATTGCCATTCAACCATATATATGTATACCGGCAAATGAAACAACATTCCTTCAGACCAAGGTACACAACACAGAACATATAATTCACACACATAGCACACAAAGTAGTATTATCATAAATAAATTAATAATTAATAAGGTGGATTTATGACACGTCAAAAAGTAAACAGTATAATGCTACTGGTGCTTCACACATGATGAGACCTGGCTGATGGCAGGAAGTTCAGTAATCTCACAGCCTGTGGGAAGAAGCTGTTTCCCATCCTAACGGTTCTTGTCTCATGCTACAGTATCTCCTGCCTGATGGCTTGTAGGATGGATGGGAGGGACTATTGACAATGCTAAGGGCCACACATATTGATAACTATCTCAGATGGCTGGTGGAGAGACCCAGTAATCCTCTCAACAGTGTCATCAAGGTACTGTTGTAGACAGCTGTTAACAAAAGTGATTCATTAGTAATAATAACCAACTGGCCACAGAAAGGAAATATATTTACTAATGTTACGTACCCCGTAACTGGGTTGCCAAACCAGCAGAAATGGACCACTTAGTTGGAGTCTGGTTAACAGAAACTAATAATGTTTTATTAAAGAAATAAGCAACACAGTACTCTAATCATAAGGATGTAAAATGCAACGGGTTAGCAATGATAAAACACACATGTACACAGAACTAGGGTAATAGGAATCAACCAAGCTCTATCGCAGTCTAGGGGTAAAATGATCAGTCTCAAGTGATACAGAGTTCAGTTCAGTTTAGTTCAGTTCGCAGTAATCGCTGTTGTGCCATTGGAGAGAGAGAGAGAGATAGAGATATTCAAATCTGATTCAGCAGACCTTTGATGTTCTTTGCAGTTAGCTCTCGGGCAGACCCTTTGTTATGTCTTCTGTGGTCACCGACTGTGACCCCTCCACTCCGGATACGACCGTTCTTCCGCGGTGAACCCGGCACCCAGGCAAGGGCGGACACACACTTCAGGTTCCCGCCGATCGTACCCTTTCACCTTGTGCGTCTATGGTCGGTTCCCGCGACCAGACCTCCAAACTCTCACCAACTTGTGGGGGCACACCGCTCTTCCAGGGTCTCGTTATCTCGTGATCTCATGGTGTGTGTCGTGCCTTAGCGAACCTGTTCTTTTTATCTCCCTGCTGGGGTATCGCCTGTCCATCAAACTTCAAACAGTTCAGGTTCAAAGCAACCGGTCTGTCAATATTCTGAAATGTGTTTCTTTCTCGTTAATCTCTCTCTTCTCTCTTATTAGCATTTTGAATGTTTCTCCATTGTCTCCCTTATCTCTCTCATCAGCATCAATCTTCTGATAACTTGGTTTGTCGTCACACTGACGAGTACCTTTATTGCCTCAACTAACAAACTCTTGAATTCATAAACTAAATACTTGGGTGCTCATCCACTAGGCTTCCCTGACTCTCCTGAATAATCAAAGAATAGAAAAGGTAATATCCAGGATAGCAGTCTACACTGGTCAGGCATTCCTCATAGTCCCAAGCAATGTGATGTCACTCACATCTGTATCTGCAATGGCTATTTTCTGGAGTTGTCACTGCCTCACATTTGATGCCTCTCATTTTTATCCACTTTCGTCACCAGTTCAAATGTTGCATTTCAATCTTGTTGGTTAGAGGTCACCTGTCTAACATGTATCAACTTTTTATTGGCTCTAGTCCAAACCAGAATTCATTTATTGCCCCCTACCACAAGTGACAACTGGTAATTTTTGGATCTTTGTTCTAAATCAGTTACCAAACCAGTAACCAGTTTGACTCACTCATGCAGACACAGACCCTATCACTCACAAACCTATGTTTTATATCATACCAAAGAACACCTCACAAATAATTTCTTATTTGGAAATGATCTCTAGTCCAGCAGATTTTCCAGAGCATCACTTTCTCTACTTTAAAACACCAATTCAGCCGAACAAAACCAGTTCACAAAATGGAGGATACAAAGCAGCTTCACAAAATAGCAGCCTCTATTTCCTTCATACTCCTGGAAAGAACAAAGTCAATTGGTTTGTCTACTTCTGCTGTCTTTGATTCATTCAAATTCACTGATTTGTACACCATAGATCTTTCTGGCCAACACCGCAGAATAGGTTTCAGATTTCTCAGAAGTTCATTACAGTATTTTATCCCAACAGACCATTTTGATGCATCATATCTATAGTCAGTGATGCAGTTTTTGACTTTGCTTCTGTACATGAAACAAGCAAGCCAGCATATCAATGCTAATGAAAATCAGAGCATATTTCCATATTTCCTCAAAACATACTGCAGAAAGAAACCAGTTGGCCTATTGAATCAATACTTCCCCTTCCCATTCCCTTCTATTTTTTTCATGAATCCTCTTATTGTTCATGTTACATTCAGCTACAAAACAGAGATAGAGATCTGCCCCTGCCACCACCCCTGACAGTGTGTTCCACCCAACCACCACTCTGAAAAAAAAACTTATCTATGACATCCCCCCTATATTTTCCTCTAATCACCTTAAAATCTAAAACCATAAGACCGTAACACAACATAACAGCAGAATTAGGCCATTTGGACCATTGAGCCTGCTCTGTCATTCCATCACGGTTGATCCATTTCCCTCCCAACCCCATTCTTCTGCCTCCTCCCCATAGTCCTTCATGCCCTGACTAATCAAGATCATAACCCTCTGTCTTAAGTGCACTCAGTGACCTGGCCTTTACAAACACCTGTGGCAATGAATTCCACAAATTCAGCACCCTCTAGCTGAAGAAATTCCTCCTCATTTCTGTTCCAAATAGATGTCCCTCTGGTCTGAGCTGTGCCCCTTTGTATTAGCCAATTCCACATTTGGGGAAAAAGTCTCTATCTGTTCACTTTATCTATGCCTTTTATCATCTTGGACAACTCTATCAAGTCACCTCCCATCCTCCTTTGCTCCAAAGAGAAAAGCCCTAGCTCACTCAACCTATCGACATAAGACATGATCTCCACTCTAGGCAGCATCATGGTAAATCATCTCTGCATGCTTTCTGAAGCTTCCATGTCCTTTCTACTATACATCTACACTGTAATTATCCACATATCTAAGATGTTTTATTGGAAATTATGTATTGTTTGAAATGCCATTAGATAGAAAACGGTGTTCAGTTTTTATAGTGATATTGGTCACAGGTAACTATCATGTCACGATATCAAGGAAAACATCCATACATTTCCATATGGTTTATTCATATCCACTTCAGGGAGGTGGGGTGTCAGATTGAGAATGCTTATCGCAAGAGTGTTGGAGCAAGGCTTAAAGTTCAATGTTCAATGATTCAAAGTTCAAAAGTGTATTCATTATCAAAATACTTTCTATGTCAAAATATATTATGCTGAGGTTCATTTCTTGCAGGGTCTCACAGTAGACACAAGGAAACACAATGAAGTCAATGAAAAGCAACACAAACATCTAAAATCCAAAGGACAAGTTGTGCAAGTAAAATAAAATAATAATAATAACAACAACAATAATAATAAATATAGATAAATAAATAAATAAATAATAGAGTACGTGAGATCCACGTTGGTTCTGGAGCCTGATGATTAAGGCTCCTGAACCAAGTTAAGATAGAAGAGACCTCTAGATTTTTGAGGGAGGTTTGAATATGTTGGATGAGAAGAAGTAGTCTGTTCCACAGGGGGCCAGTACAAAATGTCAGCACCACAATATGTGGTCTAGTATTAGTCAGAAAGGAAACAATAACAGCTAATACTAAAGAGCAAATAATTTATTTATTCTCTGGATGTAGATACAGCTGGCAGTTTTTGACAAAAGATTGATTAATTGGTCCATTTAGCTATTTTGGAAGGTCTTTAAAAGCAAACCAATATTGACCAGATGGGTGAGCATAGCAGATATTCTTTGGTGAGGAGCAACACTGAACCAAATGTTGTCTATGCCAGTCTTACAGATCCATGTGTGTTGTGTTTTTCATTGCTGCCAGCATTTTATTTAGTTTTCTGATTCCTGGAACGTTTTCATGAAGACTTATTGCAATTGGATCTTGCATTCACAGTCTCAGTCTGGCTCCATCAAAGAGCAATCCATTTAATTTCCCACCCTGCTCTCTGAAATATTTATGAAGCATTTTTCTCTGCCAAGCATATACTCATATTCTTTACAACAGCAGTTGAATCCGTATTCATTGACCTTTTGACAGTCCTTCCCAAATCAGTGAGTTGTTACTGCATGGAAAGAGACCTCTTAGCCCACTACTCCCTTGCCAGCTCACTGCACCAGTCCCATTATCTCTTCCAATTTTTTCTCATGAAAGTGGAAATATAATTTATTTTTTAAATCACTGATCATCTCTGTTTCCAACACCTTTCTCTCCTCTGTTTTAGGCTATATACCTTAAATTGATGAAGTTCTGGGGTACCTTTTCATTCATTCGGATGAGTCTCCTTATTCTAGTTAAACACAAATGCATCTTAATTTTCTCCATCAAATCCTCTCCTTGTCTGTTCTGCTTAGTGGACACAATGTGACTATGGCCCCATCGTCCTTTCCAGCTTTTGCTGGAATGGGTGTATTTAAAGTGGACTTTGTCAACATTCGAGGGGCGATTGATAAGTTTGTGGCCTAAGGTAGAAGGAATCAATTTTAGAAAACCTTGCACATTTATTTTTCAACATAGTCTCCTCCTACATTTACACACTTACTCCAGCGGTCGTGGAGCATACAGATCTTGGACCTCCAGAAAGTGTCCACAGCAGGAGTGATTGATAGGTTCGTGGCCTAAGGTAGAAGGAGATGAGTTACACAGCTCTCATTACTTGCACGTGCAGTTCAACTCATTGAGTGATTATGCAGAAACTTTGAGGTTAATAGCTCATCGGTCACTAACTCATCAAGGGTGATTGATAAGTTTGTGGCCTAAGGTAGAAGGAGATGAGTTATTAACTTCAAACTTTCAAAATTGAAGGAAATTACCCAGCCTTACCTCACTGGGAGCAGGCTTGTCCTCAGCCTCTGCTCACCAAAGCCTCAAAGCTCCACTCCTACCCTGAGCCACTCACACACTGGCTGCTCCTCTTCAGTTACCCCTCCTTTTATCTGTCCCTGCCAATTATCTCAAGTGCTCACTCCCTCAAATCAACTAATCAAAACTCTGTTTAACCCTTCAGTTGCCCTCCACGCTCCTTTCAAAGCACACTCACCTGAGCTGCTTCCCAGCACTGAGCGCTGTCCCAAGCCCCTCGCTCCTCCTCCTGCTGTGACGGTCCCGCCACCACACTGAAATCTGGAGCACACATCGAACTATTGGAGGATCTCAGTGGAGGTGGTGGGTGGGTTGAGGTTTTGGGTTGTGACAATATCAGGTCTCAGAGTGTAGAGGGGGATTAACAAGTGTAAAGGGGTAATAGGGAGGGCTGAGGTAGGAATGACAGTTAGAACCAGGTGAGAAAGGAGGTAATGGCTTTCTCACCTGGTTCTAACTGTCATTCCTGCCTCAGCCCTCCCTATTGGCCCACCTGGATGTGGAGCCAGGTGGGAGAAGAAATGAAAGTGTTGACAACTTTCTAAATGGAGAGAAAATACAAAAAACTGAGGTGCAGAGGGACTTGGGAGTCCTTGTACAGGATTCCCTAAAGGTTAATTTGGAGATTGAGTCTGTGGTGTGGAAGGCAAATGCGATATTAGCATTTATTTCAAGAGGACGAGAATATAAAAGCAAGAATGTAATGTCGAGACTTTCTAAACCACTGGTGAGGCCCCACGGAGTATTGTGAGTGGTGTTGGGCACCTTATCGTAGAAAGAAGGTGCTGAACATGGATCAAAGGACGTTCATAAAAATGGTTCCAAGATTGAATGGCTTGTCATATGAAGAATGGTTGATGGTTCAGGGCCTGTATTCACTAGAATTCAGAAGAATGAAGTATAACAGGGTAGGAGTGGAGCTTTGAGGCTTTGGTGAGCAGAGGCTGAGGACAAGCCTGCTCCCAGTGAGGTAAGGCTGGGTAATTTCCTATAATTTTGAAAGTTTGAAGTTAATAACTCATCCAAGCCATTACCTCCTTTCTCACCTGGTTCTAACTGTCATTCCTACCTCAGCCCTCCCTATTACCCCTTTACACTGGTTAATCCCCCTCTACACTCTGAGACCTATTGAATGCTGAAAGGCCTTGATAAAGTGGATGTGGAGAGGATACATCCTATGATGGGAAGATCTAAGACAAGGGGACATAGACTCAGAATAAGACCATGAGAACATTAGACCAAGGGGAGGCTTGTTAGAGCAGTAGGGGAGGGTTTAAACAAATTTTGTATGGTGGTGGGAACCGGAGTAAAAAGACTCAAGATAGGAAGATGGTAAAAACGCGAAGATAGTTTACAGTTAGACTGTCAGGAAGGGCAGGCGGATGCTAGGACAAAATTGCAATCAGCAGGGTGAGTATCAGTGCATTAGGGATGTAGAACCAAAAAGGGTAGCAAATACAGCATTCAAATGTTATACCTCAATGCACAGAGTATAAGAAATAAGGTGATGATCTTGTTGCACTATTACAGATTGCCAGGTATGATGTTGTGGCCATCAGTGAATCGTAGCTGAAGGATGGTTGTAGTTGGGAGCTGAATGTCCAAGGTTGCACATTGGACGGATAGGAAGATGGGCAAAGGGGATGGCGTGATTCTATGGGTAAACAATAACATCAAATCAGTAGAAAGATGTGACATAGGATCAGAAGATGTTGACTACTTGTGGATTGAGTTAAGAAACTGCAAAGGTAAAAGGACCCTGATAACAATTATATACAGGCCTCCCAACAGTAGCTGGGATATGGACCACACATTTCAATGGAAGAGAGAAAAGGCATGTCAAAAGAGTAATGTTACGATAGGCATGGGAGATTTCAACATGCAGGTCTATTGGGAAAACCAGGTTAATAATAAACTCAAGAGAGTGAGTTTGCTAAATGTCTACGAGAAGAATTTTTAAAGCAGTTTATCTTTGAGCCTACTAGAGCAGGGGTCCCCAACCTTTTTTGCACTGCGGACCGGTTTAATATTGACAATTTTCTTGCGGACCGGCAGTCAAATACGTTGTGTTTACCCAGAAGAAGACTACAATGACCATGAAGCCTTGTGCGGGCACCAGTCCGCATGTGCGTCGTGACCTGCCGGTTTTTTCCCCTGCAAATCCTTTTTGGCGATTCTGTACGGTTGGGGGGGTGGTGGTGGTGATGTTAATCACGACCGGAATATAGATGATAAGTGGCTCATACACTCAATTTCATTTCTATAAGGGTTTATCTAACGAATTTAATATTAAACACAGCGCATATTTTCCTCGCATGAATATGGCGATAAGTCAATTGTCGGGGAGCTCGAAGTAAGTGTTGAACGAACTTCCAGTAAAAGTGGTAGAGGCAGGTTCGATATTACCATTTAAAGTAAAATTGGATAGCTATATGGACAGGAAAGGAATGGAGGGTTATGGGCTGAGGGCAGGTTGGAGGGACTAGGTGAGAGTAAGAGTTCGGCACAGACTAGAAGGGCAGAGATTGCCTGTTTCCGTGCTGTAATTGTTATGTGGTTATATAAGTAAGTCAATAGCATCATAAAATTTTAAGTAATGTTTGGATATTAAACACACAGCACATACTTTCCCCGTATGAACATATAAAATCATTGCAACACACCAATATCGCTGAATCAGTGGGAGCCCTGGGCTTGTTCCCCTGCAACAAGACGGTCCTATCGAGGGGTGATGGGAGACAGCGATACTCGAAGTGGGTTCCTTATGTCCAGTCTATTCTGCAATTTAGTTCTCGTTGCATTCATTGCAGAGATATGTTGGAAATGGAAGCAACGTTTTCAGTGCTTTCGTGGCTATCTCAGAATATTTAGCCTTGACTTTGATCCAGAATGCCGGCAGAGATGTTACGTCAAACATACTTTTCTGCCCGCCCTCATCTGCAAGCTCGAGAAGTTGATCTCCTTCCTGCACTGACACGGATGACGCGCGGGTAATGACCCCGCGTGTGTTCAAGCTCAACAGTGGGCGTGACAGGGAATGAGGAAAGGTGCAGCTAACTCATATCACCAAATGATATTGTTTCCTCGCGGCCCGGGAGCAAATGCTTTGCGACCCAGTACCGGTCCGTGGCCCGGTGGTTGGGGACTGCTGCACTAGAGGATTAGCAATACTGGATTGAGTGTTATGTAATCAACTGGAGGTGACTAGGGAGCTTAAGGTAAAAGAACCCTTAGGAGGCAGTGATCACAATATGATTGCGTTCAACTTGGAATTTGATAGGGAGAAAGTAAAGTCTGCTGTAGCAGTATTTCAGTGAAGTAAAGGAAATTACAGCGGTATGAGAGAGGAGCTGGCCAGAGGAAATTGGAAGGAAATGTTGGCAGGGATAACAGCAGAGCAGCAATGGCTTGAGTTTCTGGGAAAAATGAGGAAGGTGCAGGATAGATGTACTCCTGTCACAAGGGGGGCGCTAGTAGCGGACCCAAATGCAAGACACAGACACTGAAGTACAAGGAACAGGACTTGACTAGAGTAGGGACGTGACAGGATACAGACAAGGAGCAGGGACAAGAACTCAGACTTGGGCTAGAACATGGACAAGACAGGGAACCCGGACAAGGAACTATGCACTAGGAGCCTGGACTTGAGCTCTTAGCCAGAGACTGGACAAGAACCCAGGACCTGGGTCTTGCCTCAGGCTTGGGCCTCAGAACCAGGCAAGGACATGACATGACTACAGGACAGGACGTCACTGGGATCTATAGGCTTGAGGCTTGAGGCTGGGGTCTTGGTCTTGAGGCTTGAGGCTGGGTTCTTGGCTCATGAGGCTTGAGCTTGGAGACAGGCTGAGGTCTTGGGTCTTGAGTTTTGAAGCTGCAGGCTGGGAGCTGGGGTCTTGGAATGTGGAGGCTGGAGCTCGGAGACAGACTGGGAACTGTACATCAACATAGAGCCGGAACTTATCCTTAGACAAGCTGAGACTCAACTTCTCCACACATAGTGGGGCAGGTCCATCTGTCAGGTAATGGCAGAATGGCCAAACTTACCCAACAGAGTCAAAGACAAGACAAGACAGGTCCCCCCGCAGGCCAACGGCAGAACGGCCTGACTTACCCCACGGAGGCGAGGACAAGACAAGACATATCCCCCTGCAGGGCAACGGCAGAATGGCCTGACTTACCCCACGGAGGCGAGGACAAGACAAGACAGATCCCCCCGCAGGGCAACGGCAGAACAGCCTGACTTACCCCACGGAGGCGAGGACAAGAAGAGACAAACACCAAAGAATGACAGACAGTTCCATGTCTGCATCGAGGTTGCTTTGAGTCGCAGTTACGGCCAGCAACCTTGGCTGACTACGGAAACAGCCGGATCTATACCTAGCTCGGAGTGGCTGAAGGCCACTCAGCTGGCCCGGGAAACGGCCGAATCCATACCGCAAAGACGGCTCTGACTACCGACAGCAAGGCTTCATGAAGCGAAGGTTCACTCAACGCGGCCTAAAGATGGCAAGTGGCTGCTCTAGCCTTCCACCGGCAGGTTGGTCCCAGGGGATCTTGACAAGACAAACCAGCAGCCCACACTTCTTCTTCTTTGTTTTATGCTGGTTGGCAACCAGTTTTTCAGTGCATTACTGCCACCTGCTAGACTTGTGGTGTTCCAAACAACTATGTCCTGGAGTTCTCTACTTTAGACAATCTAGTTCAGCCTGCAGTTCTCTATTAGCATCACTCTGTAGTTGCAATTCCTCGTGAATGCTTCATGTGCTCATTAGATAATGCCGCAATCTGCTATTCTTCCCTAATTTTGTCACACGTTTTCATGTAGTTGCATTACCTCAATTACATTGATTTCATCTACATCACTTGCAAGACTAAAAGGGTTTTGTTAAAGAATAGTAATTACCGCATGTTATACTTTTAAAATTGCTGTTTTTCCAAGTCTATCTGCTTTTTCATGTTTTCCTTTTCTTGGATCGTAGCCTGCAGTTGTTTACTGAGACCTCGGAGTTCTTCTTCATTTGCTTCCATGTTTTCATTTTATAATCTGAATGTAGATAATTCACTTTGCAAAAAATTTCTTTTCATTTTGTATCCTTGTAATAATTTCCTCCATTTTCCAATCTCTTTCCAACCCACAGTTGTTCTTGTTGGGTACTTCTATTTGTTGTTGGAGTTCTGCACATTTACCCTGGGCTTCAACCATAAAATCTGAGGACTTTCCTTAAGTCCTGAAACATATTTCATAAATTCTTGACCATTTACGATAAATATGCTGCCATTAAGATTCCATCTCCCCTGCCTGTGAACTGTTGGATCCTCCATTCAGCATTTCTTTGACTTCTTCCCACCTAATCCCTTTAATACCAAGATACTTCTCTGCAGACTTGACTATAATTTTTATTTTATCAGTTCTTTTGCTTGTTTGCACTGAACAATTAATTGCATCCACTATAAGAAGTATGAAATCCTTTCTACTCATTAATAGTGTATCCTTGTTTTTCATATTACAGCCCTCACAATTCACCAGTTTATTATTCCCTGTATTTGTTTGATTGACGCCTTTTTTCAGCGAATTCTTTCACTGCCTCTACATAACTGATTCCTTGAGTTACTTTTACATATTGTATCTCAGCCGCCTTCTTGCTATAAACGCACCTTTGATAAACTGCGCTGTGTTCCTCGCCAGAATTGCAGCATTTCAGCCGAGCTCCCGCTTCAAATTTCCCACGTTCATATTCTCCAGCGCATCTCCCACATCTTTGTTTTCCTCTGCAGACCAGCGAAATGTGCCCAAATTTCTGACATTTATAGCATCTTAAAGGCAGTGGTATATATATTCTAACCATATAACACAAATACCCTAAGTAAACGCTAGTCGGCAATCTCTCTTCATCAAAGTTAATCATTACCGATAAACTATCACACTTTTTCCCGTTTCTTGTAACTTTCAAATGCTTGGCCTCAATAATTTTTGCTCCTTTTATGTTCTGTTTAATGTCATCCATAGTAACTTTTCTTCACTTTCTATTGTTGGGTATTTAGCATTGTACTTCTTTGCCAACTATTTTGCTTAATCTTGTCACTTTGCCTTTATAAGGCACTGCTGAGGCCTCACCTTGAGTATTGTAAACAGTTTTGGGCTCCTCATCTCAGAAAAAATGTGTTGGCATTGGAGAGAGTTCAGAGGAAGTTCACAAGAATGATTCCAGGAATGAAAGGGAACGTTTGATGGCTCTGGTGTTGAAATGCTTAAACAGAGTGGATGTGGAAAGGATGTTTCCCATGATGGGGGAGTCTAGGACAAGAGGGCACAACCTCAGGATAGAGGGGTGTCCATTTAAAACAGAGATGTGGATAGATTTCTTTAGCCAGGGGTGGTGAATATACAGCTCCAGAGGTTAGGTTGTTGGGTGTATTTAAGGCAGAGCTTGATAGGTTCTTGATTGGACAAGGCATCAAAGGTTACGGGGAGATGGCTGGGAAATGGGGCTGAGCAGGGAAAAAAGGATCAGCCATGATTAAATGGTGGAGCTGACTTGATGGGCAAAATGGCCTAATTCTGCTCCTATACTTTATGCTCTTATATGACACAGGATCAGAATAAAGCCATTCAATATGTAGAGTCTGCTTTGGCATTCCATTACGGCTGATCCCAAATCCCACTGAACCCCATACACCTGCATTCTTGCTAACCTTTGATGCCCTGATTGATCAGGAAACTATCAACTTCCGCTTAAGTATACCTATAAACTTGGCCTTTATCGCAGTCCGTGGCAGAGCATTCCACAGATTCACGACTCTCTGGCTAAAAATATTTCTCCTTACCTCTGTTGTAAAACATTGTCCCTCAATTTTGAGGCTAGGCCATCTAGTTCTGGATACCCCCAGCACAGGAAACATCCTCTCCACATCCACCCTATCTAGTCCTTTCTACTTTCTACGCTGACACCTAAGCTCTGTCCGCCAGAGAAAGCAGGATCTCCCAGTGGCCACACATTTTAATTCCACATCCCATTCCCATTCTGACACGTCTATCCACGGCCTCCTCTACTGTAAAGATGAAGCCACACTCAGGTTGGAGGAACAAATTGTTATATTCCATCTGGGTAGCCTCCAACCTGATGGCATGAACATTGACTTCTCTAACTTCCGCTAATGCCCCACCTCCCCCTCGTACCCCATCCGTTATTTATTTTTGTACACACATTCTTCCTCTCACTCTCCTTTTTCTCCCTCTGTCCCTCTGACTATACCCCTTGCCCATCCTCTGGGTTTAACCCTCCCTCCCCCTTTTCCTTCTCCTTGGGCCTCCTGTCCCATGATCCTCTCATATCCCCTTTGCCAATCACCTGTCCAGCTCTTGGCTCCATCCCTCCCCCTCCTGTCTTCTCCTGTCATTTTTGATCTCCCCCTCCCCCTCCCACTGTCAAATCTCTTACTAACTCTTCCTTCAGTTAGTCCTGACGAAGGGTCTCGGCCTGAAACGTCAACTGTACCTCTTCCTAGAGATGCTGCCTGAATACATGAGGTAGTTAATGAATACTTTCACTGCGGGAAAGGATCTTGGTGAATGTAGGAATGACTTATAGCGGACTGAAAAGCTTGAGCATGTAGATATTAAGAAAGAGAATGTGATGGAACTTTTGGAAAGCAACAAGTTGGATAAGTCACCGGGACCGGACAAGATGTACCCCAGGCTGCTGAGGGAGGTGAAGGGAGGAGATTGCTGAGCCTTTGGCAATTATCTTTGCATCATCAGTGGGGATGGGAGAGGTTCTGGAAGACTGGAGGGTTGTGTATATTGTTCCCTTATTAAAGAAAGGGAGCAGAGATAGCCCAGGAAATTAAAGACCAGTGAGTCTTACTTCAGTGGTTGGTAAGTTGATGGAGAAGATCCTGAGAGGCAGGATTTATGAACATTTGGAGAGGCATAATATGATTAGGAATAGTCAGCATGGCTTTGTCAAAGGCAGGTCGTGCCTTACAAGCCTGATTGAATTTTTTGAGGATGTGACTAAACACATTGATGAAGATAGAGCAGTAGATGCAGTGTATATGGATTTTAGCAAGGCATTTGAAAAGGTACCCATGCAAGGCTTATTGAGAAAGTAAGGAGGCATGTCCAAGGGGACATTGCTTTGTGGATCCAGAGCTGGCTTGCCCACAGAAGGCAAAGAGTGGTTGTAGATGGGTCATATTCTGCATGGAGCTCGGTCACCAGTGGGGTGCCTCTCGGATCTGTTCTGGGACCCTACTCGTCATGATTTTTATAAATGACCTGGATGAGGAAGTGGAAGGATGGGTTAGTAAGTTTGCTGATGACACAAAGGTTGGGGGTGTTGTGGATAGTGTGGCAGGCTGTCAGAGGTTACAGCGGGACATTAATAGGATGCCAAACTGGGCTGAGAAGTGGCAGATGGAGTTCAACACAGATAAGTGTGAGGCAGATCATATTGGTAGGTCAACTATGATGGCAGAATATAATATTAATGGTAAGATTCTTGGCAGTGTGGAGGATCAGAGGTATCTTGGAGTCCGAATCCATAGGACACTCAAAGCTGCTGCGCAGGTTGACTCTGTGGTTAAGAAGGCATACAGTGCTTTGACCTTCATCAATCCTGGGATTGAGTTTAGCAACCGAGGGGTAATGTTGCAGCTATATAGGACCCTGATCAGACCCCACTTAGACTACTGTGCTCAGTACTGGTTGCCTCACTACAGGAAGGGTGTGGAAATCATAGAAAAGGTACAGAGGAGATTTACAAGGATGTTGCCTGGATTAGGGAGCATGCCTTACGAGAATAGGTTGAGTAAACTCAGCCTTTTCTCCTTGGAGCGACAGAGGATGAGAGGTGATCTGGTAGAGGTATATAAGATGATGAGAGTCATTGAACTTGTGGACAGTCAGAGGCTTTTTCCCAGGGCAGAAAGGGCTAGCACGAGAGGGCACAGATTTAAGGTGCTTGGAAGTAGGTGCAGAGGAGATGTCAGGGGTAAGTTTTTTTATGCAGAGAGTGGTGAGTGCGTGGAATGGGCTGCCGACAACGGTGGTAGAGGTGGATACAATAGGGTCTTTAAGAGACTCCTGTATAGGTACATGGAGCTTAGAAAAATAGAGGACTATAGGTAACACTAGGTAATTTTTAAGGTAGGGACATGTTTGGCACAGCTTTGTGGGCCGAAGGGCTTGTATTGTGCTATAGGTTTTCTATGTTTTCTCTGTTTCTATGAAATGGTGCAGCATACCTAATGGACCAAATGGCCTATTTCTGCTCCTATATCTTAAGGTCTTATGGTCTTCTGGTGGGGGAGAAGGAGGTGTGGATTTGGTAATAGCTGTTGTGTGATGGGTAGAAATGACAGGCTGGAAAGTAATTCATAAGTGTTTCCACATAATCTTCTAGTCTCCATCTCCACCTCCAACCTTCTTTTCTTCCATCCAGCTCCATCAGCCCCTCAGCTGGTCACACCGTCATCTGTCAGCCCCTGACTCACCCTTCCTTTGCACCTCTTTAGATTAAATATCTCCTCTCATGTGGGGTCTTGACTGAAAACAATGACTGTTCCTCTGCCTCCACAAACGCTGCCTGGGTCGTTGAGCTCCTGAGGCACCCAGCTTCGTTCTGCCGGATGGTATCAGCATCATTAGTGTAGTGTTGGGGGATGATTACTGCTGATAGTCTGTTCAAATTTCAAAGTAAATTTATTATTAAAGTATATATATGTCACCAACTACTATCCTGTGATTCATTTTCTTTCTGGCATTCACAGTAGAACAAGAGTATAGTAGAATCAATGAAGAACTACACATAATGACAAATTGTGTGAATACAAAAGGAACAAGTAATAATAAATAAATAGATAGGTAAACACACAAACAAATAAGTAGATACACACATACTTAAACTAATAAATAAATAAATAACGGTTGTGAAATTCTTGAATGTGAGCCTACAGGCTGTGTTCAATTATATTTCATTGTTGTGGTGAGTGAAGATGTCCACGTTAGTTCAGGAGCTTGATGGTTGAGGGATAACAACTGTTCCTGAACCTGGTGGTGTGGGACCTAAGGCTCCTGCACCTCATTCCGGATGGTACCAGCGAGACGAGAGCAAGGCCTGGATGGTGGGGGTCCTTGATGATGGATTCTGTTTTCCAGTATCAGCGCTCTTGGTGGATGTGCTCAACTGTAGGGACAGCTTTTCCTGTTACGAACCTGGCTGTATCTAGCATTTTCCAACCTAAAGCATGATTCAATCAGTCAAGATACTCTCCACTGTGCTTCAATAGAAGACATAGATCTATTGTTAGTACAGATTACCTGAAGAAGGAGAATGAAGGGTTTAGACCTAATGACAGAGTTGCCAAGATATTGTTGTGAGGTGGAGGAAGATCCAATTGTGGATTCATCCCATGTCATCTCAAATGGCAGGACTGTCATATGTTGAAAGATTGGAGTGACTGGGGTTGTATACACTGGAATTTAGAAGGGTGAGAGGGGATCTGATTGAAACGTATAAGATTATTAAAGGATTGGGCACGCTAGAGGCAGGAAATGTGTTCCCGATGTTGGGGAAGTCCAGAACCAGAGGCCACAGTTTAAGAATAAGGGGTAGGCAATTTAGAACAGAGTTGAGGAAAAACTTTTTCACACACAGGGTTGTGGTTCTGTGGAATGCTCTGCCTCAGAAGGCAGTGGAGGCCAATTCTCTGGATTCTTTCAAGAAAGAGTGAGATAGAGCTCTTAAAGATAGCGGAGTGAAGTGATATGGGGAGAAGGCAGGAAAAGGGTACTGATTGTGGATGATCAGCCATGATCACAGTGGATGGTGGTGCTGGCTTGAAGGGCTGAATGGCCTACTCCTACACCTATTGTCTATTGTCTAAATGAAAAGTCTAATCCTACACCCTGTTTAATATCCGCACTGAAGGGATTGTCCAGCCTCGGCGTGTTTCAGATAAGAATGTACCTTACTGGTGTAGTTAATGTTGTATTGTTCAAAATGTGGCAGCCATTTTGTGCATACCAAGCAACCACAAATAAAAAATTGATAACGATAACCATTCTGGTTTAATCCTGTTGATTGTGGCTGAGGAGGATTTTGCAAAGTGATCTAAAGGAATGTTTTACAGCCAGCAGAGAGCGTCCCAGTTTGACACTACAAAAAGTGATAGATACAGGCCAATCCATCACAGACAAAGCCCTTCTGTCACTGAGCACATTTACAAGGAGCACTGCCACAAGAAAGCAGTTTTCATCATCCAGACCATGTCCTCTTCTTGCTACTACCATCAGGGAGGAGGTACAGGAGCCTTAGGTCCCACACCTCTGAGTTCAGGAACAGTTATTCCCCTTCACCCATCAGGCTCCTGAACCAAATTGGATGTCTTCACTTACCTGAACACTGAACTGGTTCTACAACCTATGGACTCGGTTTCAAGGATTCTTCATCTCATGTTCTCAATATTTATTGCTTATAGAAACATAGAAAACCTACAGCACAATACAGGTTCTTTGGCCCACACAGTTGTGCCGAACATGTCCCTACCTTAGAAATTACTAGGCTTACCTATAGCCCTCGATTTTACGAAGGTCCATGTACCTATCCAAAAGTCTCTTAAAAGACCCTATCGTATCTGTCTCCACTACCATCGTTGCCGGCAGCCCATTCCACGCACTCACCACTTTCTGAGTAAAAAACTTACCCCTGACATCTCCTCTGTACCTACTCCCCAGCACCTTAAACCTGTGTGTTCTTGTGGCAGGCATTTCAGCCCGGGGAAAAAGCCACTTACTTATTTATTGTTATTCATATTATTTTTTTCTTTTTGTGTATACAGTTCGTTGTCTTTTGCAGATTAATAGTTTGGTTCTGTCTGTCCTGTTGGGGTGGTCTTCCATCGATTCTATTGCATTTTTTGTATTTACTGTGAATACCCGCAAGAAAATAAACCTCAGGATTGGATATGGTGGCATATAAGTACTTCGACAATGAAGTCACTTCGAACTTTCACGCACAGGGCTTGAAGCATCTTTGAAGCAAGTTATTCCAAATACATGTAAAAGACTCAAATACAGTCCACTTCCCAGGGTATTATTTGCAATCCACTTCATCCACTTCACTGAATGGCAATTGTACTGTATTGAAATTAGTTTGATTCAATCAAGAATAATGAAATTCCTAGTCAGTTCATAAAATTTTAGGGTTCATTAAATGTGCCCAATATTCTAACAGCTGGAAGTAATGGTGACAGATTAAATTTTATAAGCAGAGTATTTTTTTATCACCATTATTTAAACACAAGTATGCCAACAAAATTAATAAAGCCGCTCATTAGTATGATTTTGCAGCTTGATTTAAAGAGTTCACATCAATTAAAAAGGGCAAATGATGAATTAAAAATGAGATATTGATACCATCAGTAGGAGTCTTAAAACCCACACAGTGATTCAGGAACCGTCTCTTCTCTCTGCCATCAGATTTCTGAACAGTCCATGATCCCATGAACACCACCTCATTTTTCTTTTGCATTATTTATTTAGCTTGGTAATATAAAGTCATTTTATGTCGTTGTACAGCACCGCTGCTGCAAAACAACAAATTTCATCTCATGTATCAGTGAGAGTAAACCCGATTCTGATTCTGAAGTTGGCATCACAAACATGAAGGCATCTCCTATTAAATCCCCTGCTCTACTGTGCAGTATGTTCATATCTAGAGTTGAAAACTTAATTACTGACTGACCGTTACCCCCCTGCGTTTAGGCAGCAATGTAGGCCCTCCATCTCTGTCTGACCTTGGCCATCAGCTCTATTGTGCCCCGGGTGTGGTTCAGGGTCTTCATTTCTGTCTCCACGTTACAGCACCGAGTTGTCTTTTGTCTCCCATGTTTCCTCCATCATTCAGGGGTCCAAAGAAGCTCTATCTAGATGACAGAGTTGATCATGAAAAGATAGCAGGAAACTATCAGACTTTCTGGCATTGTATTTATAAAGGTTAGATGGAAGGGTAGCGTGGTACTATAGTGGTTAGCAGTGACCTGGGTTCAATTTTTCTGCTCTCAGTATGGAGTTAATACCATCTCCCTGTGATCGTGTGGGCTTTCTCCGTGTGCTTCAGTTTCCTTGCACATTCCAAAGACCTACTGGCTACATGTCCAGTGGGGTGACAGGGTGGAGATGCGTCTCTACCAAAGGAGGTGCTCCTTCCCCTCCGCTAACCTGCAAGTCACCCTTGCGCAAGGTGGCATGGTGCAGCACCTGTTTAGCCCGGCCACCCCAATCTGGGTCATGGGAGCAGTTGGTGGATGTTCGTATGCATATCACAAGTCCTGGCTGTACGACCACTGATGCCAGGCAGACAATCTCTGAAGAGGACTGATAATGGCTGGGATCACCTATTTTGTAAAGACAGTGCCTGGAGGAAGGCACTTGCAAACAACTTCTGCAGAAAAATTTGCCAAGAACAATCATGGTCAAATACCATGATCAACCTATGTCATATGACATGGCAGATAATGATGACAATGACTGGTTAGTAGGTTAATTAGCCACATGGGTGTAATTGGGCTCATTGGGCCAGGAGTGTCTATAACTGTGCTGTATCTCTAAACAAAGATGGTTTTACATCTGCGAGGCTTCTGCTCTACATAGTATATGGTGACATATAAATCCAGAGGCTCAAGGACAATTTCTACCCCACACTTAAAAGACTATTGAATGGTTCCCTGGTATGATAAATTGGACCTCACGATATACGTACTTCAATATGACCTTCCACCTTATTGTCTAGCTGCACTGCACTTTCTCTGTAACTGTTATTGCATTGTTATTGTTTTTCCTCATACTTCATTTGTGCACTGTTTAATTATTTGATCTGTGTGAACAGTATACAAGACAAGCTTTTCACTGTATCTCTGTACACGTGACAATTCCAATTCCAGTTCCAACCTGTGGAGGAAGAGGACTAGTCAAAGTTTTGGGTTGAGCAAGACTGGCAACCCACATGCAGGGTCTTGTCACAAAATGCGGACTAATCCTTTGCCCCCACAGATACCTCTTGACTCACTGAGTTCATCCAATATCTTGTTTCTTGTTCCATATTAGGTCATCTGCAGTTTTCATTGCTGTCTGTAGGGAGTCTGTATGTTCTTCCTGAGACTGTGTAGGTTTTCTCTGAGTGTTCTGGCTTCCTCCCACATTCCAGAGAAGTGTAGGTTTGGGTTAGTAAGTCATGGGTGTGCAATGTTAGCACAGGACGTGTGGCAACAGGGAGAAAAGGAGAAAGGAATAGGGATTAAGTTGAGAAAGAAAAGTCTGACGTAGCAGTAACACTCACAACACGCTGGCGGAACTCAGCAGGTCGGGCAGAATCCCTGGAAACGATGAGTTGACGTTTCAGGCCGGAACCCTTCGTCAGGACTGAAGGGGGAAGGGGCAGGGACCCTATAAAGAAGGTGGGGGAGGGTGGGAAGGAGAAGGCTGGTAGGTTCCAGGTGAAAAACCAGTAAGCGGAAAGATAAAGGGGTGGGGGAAGGGAGGCAGGGAGGGGATAGACAGGAAAGGTGTAGAAAGAATAGGGGAAAACACAATGGGTAGTAGGAGGCGGGACCATGAGGGAGGTGATAGGCAGCTGGGGGAGGGGCAGAGTGACATAGGGATAGGGGAAGGGAGGGGGAGGGAATTACCAGAAGATGGAGGATTCTATGTTCATGCTAAGGGGCTGGAGACTACCTAGACGGTATATGAGGTGTTGCTCCTCCAACCTGAGTTTAGCCTCATCATGGCAGTAGAGGAGGCCATGTATGGACATATCTGAATGGGAGTGGGAAGCAGAGTTGAAGTGGAAGGCTACTGGGAGATCCTGTCTGTTGTGGTGGATGGAGCGGAGGTGCTCGACGAAACGGTCCCCCAATCTGCGTCGGGTTTCACCGATGTAGAGGAGGCCGCACCGGGAGCACCGGATGCAATAGATGACCCCAACAGACTCACAAGTGAAGTGTTGCCTCACCTGGAAGGACTGTTTGGGGCCCTGAATGGTGGCAAGAGAGGAGGTGTAGGGACAGGTGTAGCACTTACACTTACAGGGATACCCCCATGGTCCCGCCTCCTACTACCCATTGTTTTTCCCCTATTCTTTCTTCATCTTTCCTGCCTATCACCTCCCTGCCTCCCTTCCCCCACCCCTTTATCTTTCTGCTTACTGGTTTTTCACCTGGAACCTACCAGCCTTCTCCTTCCCACCCTCCCCCCACCTTCTTTATAGGGCCTCTGCCTCTTCTCCTTATAGTCCTGACGAAGGGTTCCGGCCCGAAACGTCGACTCATCGTTTCCACGGATGCTGCCCGACCTGCTGAGTTCCTCCAGCGTGTTGTGAGTGTTGCTTTGACCCCAGCATCTGCAGATTATTTTGTGTTGACGTAGCAGTATTTCTGTGGAATAAAGGAAATTACAGAGGTATGGGAAAGGAGTTCACCATAGTAAACTGTAAGGAGCTGCTGGCAGGGATGACAGCAGAGCAGCAATGACGTGAGTTTCTGGGAAAAATGAAGAAGGTGCAGGACAGATGTACTCCAAAAACGAAGAAATACTCAAATGGAAAAATAGTACAACCGTGGCTGACAAAGGATGTCAAAGCTAATGTAAAAATAAAAGAGAAGGCGTGCAACAAAGCAAAATTTAGCAGGAAGACAGAGGATTGGGCAGATTTTAAAAACCTCCAGAGAGCAATTAAAAGAATTATTAGAAGGAAAAAGATGAAATAAAGCTGCCAAACAATATCAAAGTGGATAGTAAAAGCTTTTCCAAGTATGTAAAGAATAAAAAAGAGATGAGAGTGGATATGGGACTGCTAGAAAATGGGGCCGGAAATAATATCGGGGGACAAGGATATGGCTGATGAACTAAATGAGTATTTTGTATCAATCTTCACTGTGGAAGTCACTTGCTGTGTGCCAGATGCTGTAGTGTGTGAAGGAAGAGTTACCATTGAGGTTACTATTACAAGGAAGAAGGTGCTCAAAAAGCTGAAAGACCCAAATCGTAAGTCACCTGGACCCAGATGAACTGAAGTCCAGGGTTCTGAAAGATGTAGTGTTAGAGATTGTGGCAGTATTAACATTGATCTTTCAGAAATCAATGGACTCTGGCAGGTTGCCAGAGGACTGGAAAATTACAAATGTCACTCCACTCTTTAAGAAAGGAGGAAGGCAGCAGAAAGGAAATTTTAGACCAATTAGCCTGACCTCAGTGGTTGGGAAGATGTTGGAGTCAATTGTTAAGAATGAGGTTATGGAGTACTTGGTGACACAGGACAAGATAGGACAAAGTCAGCATGGTTTCCTTCAGGGAAAATCCTGTCTGACAAACCTGTTGGAATTCTTTGAAGAGATTACAGGTAGGATAGATAAAGGGGATGCAGTGGATGTTGTATATTTGGACTTTTAGAAGGCCTTTGACAAGGTGCCACACATGAGGTTACTTACCAAGTTAAGAGCCCATGGTATTACAGGAAAGTTACTAACATGGTTAGAGCATTGGCTGATTGGTAGGAGGCAGCAAGCAGGAATAAAAGGATCTTTTGCTGTTTGGCTGCCAATGACTAAAGTGTTCCACATGGGTCATTATTGGGACCACTTCTTTTTATGCTGTATATAAATGATTTAGATGATGGAATAGATGGCTTTGTTACCAAGTTCGCAGATAATAAAAGATTGGTGGAGGGACAGGTAGTAGTGAAGAAATAGGTAGGCTGCAGAAGGATTTAGTTGGATTAGGAGAATGGATAAGAAAGTGTCAATTTTTAAAAATTTTTTTAGATTATTTTAGATTATGAGGACACGCAGTCCTCTTTTATTGTCATCTAGTAATGCATGCATTAAGAAATGATACAATATTCCTCCGGTGTGATATCACAGAAACACAGGACAGACCAAGACTGAAAAACTAACAAAAAACACATAATTATAACATATAGTTACAACAATGCAACAATACCATAACTTGATGAAGAACAGGCCATGGGCACAGTAAAAAAGTTCAAAGTCTCTCGAAAGTCCCATAACTCACGCAGACGGGAGAAGGAAGAAAACTCTCCCTGCCATGCCCGACCACAGTCCGACTCCAAGTCATTCGAAAACTTCGAGCTCCGACCAGCCCTCTGACACTGAGTACCGAGCACCATCTCTGCCGAATGCTTTGACCTAAGCCTCGGTCACCAGCAGCAGGCAAAGCCGGGGATTTTGCGGCCTTCCTTCCGGAGATTCCTGATCACACAGTAGCAGCGGCAGCGAACCGGGCCTTTCAGAAATTTCTCCAAATGTTCCTCTGTGCCTTCTCACGTCTGTCTCCATCAAATCAAAATTGTCCACGGCCCCTGTTTAACAAATACGATATCATTTCACCTGAGAGCTGCGTGCGCTGCGTCGTGCCGCCATCTTCTCCTCCCACCTTGATTAAATACCATGTTGGAAAATGTACGGTCATGCATTTTGGTAGTAGAAATAAATGTGCAAACTATATTCTAAATAGGGAGGAAGTCCAAAAATCTGAGATGCAGAGGGACTTTGGAGTCCTTGTGCAGAACACTCTGAAAGTTAACTTACAGATTGTTCGCTGGTGAGGAAGGGAAATGCAATGTTAGCATTCATTTCAAGACATCTTGAATACAAAAACAGGGATGTGATACTGAGGATTTATAAGGCACTGGTGAGTCCTCACATTGAGTATTGTAAACAGTTGTGGGCTCTTCATCTAAGAAAAGATGTGCTGACATTGGACAGGGTCCAGAGGATGTTCACAAGGATGATTCCGAGAACGAATGTGTTAACATACGAGGAACGTTTGATGGCTCTGCGTCTGTACTCGCTGGAGTTTAGAAAGATGATGGAGGATCTCACTGAAAACCTTTTAATGATGAAAGGCCTAGACAGAGTAGATTTGGAAAGAATATTTCCCATAGTGATGAATTCTAGGACAAGGGGGCACAACATCGGGATAGAGGAGCATCTATTTAAAGCAGAGATGCAGAGAAATTTCTTTAGCCCGAAGGTGGAGAACTTGTGGAATTTGTTACCACAGACAGATGTGGAGGCCAGGTAACTGGGTGTATTTAAAGCTGAGCTTGATAGGTTCTTGATTGGACACGGTATCAAATGTTATGAGGAGAAGGCCAGTGAGTTGGGCTGAGGAGGGGAAAAAAAGGATCAGCTATAATTGAATGGTGGAGCAGATTCAATGGGCCAAATAGCCTAATTCTGCTCCTATGTCTGATGGTCTTATGGTCTCGTACAATTAGTGTCATTTAATTTTTTACAGACAGCAGCTGATATCTGTACCATGCTGCCAGGGGAAGTGGGGAATCTATTTACATGTGCAGTCTAACCTCTGTGCTTTCCCAGCATTCTTTGCTTGTATTTCTGATTTCCGTCACCTGGAGTACTTGCTTGATTTTCATGCAACTTAGGTCAAAGCTCCAGAGTAGCTTTGCATCATTAGGTACAGAAAATCATTTAACCAGTGCAATGATGAATCTGGGGTGTGGGAGATGATGTCATGATTGAGGGCAGGGTGGAGTGGGGCTAGTTAGGAGTGGCTAGCTTAGAAACATAACATAGAAACATAAAAAAAAACATAGCTCTCAAGGATTTCCCCTCATTTGCTGTACTTAACGTAGGAGTATAGGGGATGAATTTGAGATTCAACTTCTTGCAATGTGCATGAGATTATGGAGTACTTTGCATTTATAAGACCATAACATGCAGGAGCAGAATTGGACTGCTCAGCCCATTGAGTCTGCTCATTATAGTGAACTTCCTCTGGAGCCTTTCCAATGCCAACACATGCTTTCTTAGATAAGGGGACCAAACCTGCTCACAATACTCCAAGTATAGTCTGAACAATGTAGTTGAAAGCCTCTGTTACATAACACTTGCCTTGATATCAAAGTAAAGCTAGTCCTTATCGAGGGATCAGAAGTGGAAAGGGTAAGCAGAATCAAGATCCTGGATGTCAACATCTCTGAGGTTCTATCCTGAGCCCAACATATGGATGCAATTGCAAAGAAAACATGATAGTGGTTATAATTTATTAGGAGTTTGAGGAGAGTTGGTATGTCATCAAGAACACTTGCAAATTTCTGTAGATATACCATGGAGAGCATTCTAACTGGTTGCATCATCATCTGGTATGGAGGGTTCATTGCACAGGATTGGAAAAGACTGCACAGCATTGTAAACTCAGTCAGCTTCATCATGGGCACTAGCCTCCCCAGCATCCAGACACCTTCAAAAGGCAATGCCTCAAAAAGGCAGTATTCATCACTAAGAATTCTAATCATTGAAGACTTGTCCTCTTCTCATTGCTACCATCAAGGAGGAGGTAGAGGAGCCTGAAGACACCATTCTTAAAGTTTCAGGAACAGTTTCTTCCCCTCCACCAACCATCAGATTTCTGAATAGACAATGAATCTATAAACATGACCTCAGTACTTTCTTCTCTCTTGTGGCACTACTTACTTATTTTTTAGATATACTCCTTGTTGGAATTTCTAGTTTTTATTATTGTGTATTGTGATGTATTGCTGACACAAAACAACAAATTTCATGACATAAGCCAATGATATTAAACTGGATTCTGAGTCTGAGTGTAGTCAGTAGTCCATAAATGTAATGTTGGAAATGGAACTGCCCAAAATGTGCACAGTAAGATCCCACTAACAAGATCAGACAATGTATTTTATTGTTGGTTATGGAGTCAAGGAGTCACTGAGTCTTTCAGCACAGAAGCAGGCCATTCAGCCCTGCTGCTCCATGTTGGTAAAGATGTCCATCTAAGCTAATTCTATTGGTTCCAATTTACTCCTCTAAGCCAGGGGTTTCCAACCTGGGGTCCATTGACCCCTTGTTTAATGGTATTGATAGCCACTGCGTGTTATGTCACTGTCGCTTAGGGCAACAAAAAGGGTCCTTGTCTGTTCTTACCCATCTTCTCTATTGTGCTCCAGGTGTGGTACAGGGTCCTTATTTCTTCATGGCACCAAGTTGGCTAGGTCTCCATGTTTCCTATGCCATTCAGGGGTCCAATGAAGTGCTGTCTTGATGATGGAGTTGGCCTCTCTTCTCATCAGTGTATAATTTTTCTTGGCCAAAAAATACAGAGGATGTTCCGTAGGCACGTGGTGTAGAATGGCCACAGCTTCACCAGATTGTTCTCTGTCATGTGCCAGCATTCTGACCCATATGAGAGTGTGGATAGAACACATTGAATGGTATTGGTCCATGACATAAAAAAGGTTGGCAAACCACCCTAAGCCTTTTCAATCCATGTAACTCTCCGACTACCTTTTAACTGTCGATAACATACCTGCTTCAACCAATTCCCCTGGCAGTTCATTCCATACCTGAACTGCACTCTGGATGAAAAAGTTGCCCCTTAGGGATTCTACTCACTTTTAACCTGTGCAGTCCAGTATTGATCATCAAACCCGGGAAAAAGGCTGCATTCACCCTGTCTTTGGTGCTCATGATTTTACACACCTCTGAAAGATCACTCCTCAGTCTCCTACGCTCTGATAAATAAATCGCGAGCCTGCTCAGCCTCCCTCAATAACTCAGTCCCTTGAGGCCCTGGTAGCAACCTCACTGAGAAATAGATATTCTTCAGACTTCAGCTCTTCCACTTGAAATGATGCTGATCTCACAAAAGATAGAGTTCAATATCAAATTCAAGTTTATTATATAATCTACCAAATGAGACAATGTTCCTTGGTAACAATGTGCACAACACAGTGCTTGGAACTCACACACGTAACACATAAAGTAATATTACCACAAATAAGTGAACAAATAATCAGAATCAGAATCAGGTTTATAATCACCCGCATGTGTGGTGAAATTTGTTAACTTAGCAGCAGCAGTTCAATGAAATTCATAAACTAGCAGAGAGAAAAAAAAATAAAATAAAAATAATAATAATAAATAAACAAATCAATTATGTATATTGAATAGATTTTTTTAAAAATGTGCAAAAACAGAAATACTGTATATTAAAAGAAAGTGAGGTAGGGTCCATTTAGGAATCAGATGGCAGAGGGGAAGAAGCTGTTCCTGAATCACTGAGTGTGTGCCTTTAGGCTTCTGTACCTCCTACCTGATGGTAACAGTGAGAAAAGGGCATGCCCCAGGGTGCTGGAGGTCCTTAATAATGGACGCTGCTTTTCTGAGACACCGCTCCCTGAAGATGTCCTGGGTACATTGGAGACTAGTACCCAGGATGGAGCTGATCAGGTTTACAACCTTCTGCAGCTTCTTTTGGTTCTGGCGCAAATGATTAGGTGCATATATGATACAATTTAATAAGTAATAGTATAATGAAACTGGCACTTCTTATGCGATGAGACCTGCGTGGGGACAGGGAGTTCAGTAGTCTTACGAGCTGAGAGAAGAAGCTGTTTCCCATCTTAACAATTTTTGTCCTAATGCGAAAATACATCTCACCTGATGAAAGAGATTAAAGGCTAGCTTTATTTGTCACATCTACTGTACATTGAAGCATACAGTGAAATGCATAATTTGCATCAACATCAACACAGACCAAGGGATCAGAATCAGAAACGGGTTTAATATCACTGGTATATGTTGTAAAATTTGTTGTCTTTGTGGCAGCAGTACAATGCAATACACAGAAATAGAAAAAAAACTGTGAATAACAGTAAGTATATATTATATATCTATATATATATATATATATACAAACATTTGTAGATATATAAATTAAATTAAATAAGTAGTGCAAAATTAAAAAAAAAATCGTGAGGTAGTGTTCATGGGTTCAAAGTCCATACAGAGATCAGATGGCAGAGGGGAGGAGGATGTGCCAGAATATTGAAGTGTGTGCCTTCAGGCTTCTGTACCTCCTCCCTGATGATTGCAATGAGAAGGGGGCATGACTTGGGCGATAGATGTCCTTAATGATGGGTGCCACCTTTTTGAGACATTGCTCCTTAGAGATGTCCTGGATACTATAGAGGTTAATGCACATGATGGAGCTGATTAAATTTTGAACTCTCTGCAGTTTACTTTAGTCCTGTGTAGTAGCACACTACCCCCAACCCCCTACACCAGAAGGGAAGTGCTGGGAGCCTTCCACATCGTCGCTGTGATTCCAGTCCTGGCACAGCATGTTCACAACTCACTAACCATGACCTGCACATATTTTTGGAATGTGGGAGGAAAGTGGAGCAACTGGAAGAAACCCACATGTTTATGAAAGGAACATACAAACTCCTTATAGAGGCAGCAATTGAATCCCAGTCTTCTGTTCACTGGTGCAGTAAAGTTTCACACTAACAACTACACTACTCTGCTGCCCTTATACATGGACCACATGTACTGAATACATAATAAAGATAATAATAATTATTATGTTATGACCAGTTAATTTCAGATAGAACAATCCATAATAACTGTTCAGACATAATAATACAGGATAAACAAGCAAGAACAATTTATTTATTAAATATAGCCAGTCCAAACACAACTAAAAAAATGTAGCTGGCAAAATGTAGCTCACACAACTTACAGAAATCAGTAAGTGAAAAACACCAGAAATATGCTGAATGAAAAGAGGAAATTGGAAGAGTTTGGAACATGAACAAGATGTACAACTGGTGTCATCCCAGAGGCACTACACAATAACATTAACCAATTAGGGCTACACAGTAATATCTATGTAAATCTTCAGAAAGCCTCAATACTGGGATAGTCTGAAAGTTCCAAGTCATTGACAAATGAGCAGGCTTGGGTATGCCCGTACCTCAGGTTTTACAAGCTTGAGCTGAGAAAAAATTAAAAATAATAAGGAAGCATTGAACGCCTAGCTCACAGTTGGAGACCTCTTCCCAAAAACAGAGTGGTTCCTTGTAGCAATACACTACTAGGTGGTTAACACAAAAATATATTAAAAATACACCATAAAAGACCGACAAATTCAAGACGATAAATGCAGAAAATGCTGAGAAACCAGGAACAATCCAACACATTACAGGATCCTGCAGCAGTGTAGTTCAGTCTGATTACTTACACAAGCACAATCAAGTAGCAAACATCACTCACCAAAATCTTGCTTTAAAATGCAAACTCATAAAAGACAACATACCTTACTACAAATACAAGCCTGATCCAGTTTTAGAGTCAGAGCTCTGCAAATCATATTATGACTGACCCATGATTACAGGTAGGACAATCCATAATAAATGTCCCAATATAATATTGTAGAATAGACATGCAAAAACAAGTTACTTAATAGATATAGCCATTTCAAGTACACATAACTTTCAGAAAGCATTAAGTGCAAAACACCAGAAATATGCAGAATTAAAAGAGGAAATTGAAAGACTATGCAACATGAATAGGGTATACATTGTCCCTATCGTAGTAGCTACAGCAGGTATCATCCCAAAGAGACTACAAAATAGCATTAAACAACTTGGGTTACACAGCAATATTTATGTAAACCTCCAGAAAGCCATAATGTTAAACACCACTGGAAAAGTCCCGAGCAATGGAGAAATGAGAACGCTTGGCTTTGGCCATACCTCAGGTTTTATCAGCTTCAGATGAAAAATAATGTAATAATAATAACTTATTTATGGAGCACTTTCCATTCAGAAGATATAGTTCAAAGTGCTTTACAATGGGATAGTTAAAAAAAGATGACCTGTCGAGGGATTTAAATTTAAGAGACCAATGAAAGAAGACCTGAGAGATTGAGCAGGATAATAAAACCAAAACAATTATGTGATATACCTCCAGTCCCAGACCATTTAGAGTTTTGAAAACAAGAGAACTTTTAAGAGAACTTCAAAATCAGTTCTAACAGATATAGGAAGCCAATGCAGAGTACTTAGTACAGGAGTGATCCACTCCCCCATCCTCGTTTTAGTTCACAGTCGAGTAGCAGTGTTCTGAATGATTTAAAATGTGTCAACAGATTGCTTTGGAAGGCCAGTAAAGATAGCATTGCAGCAAACTTGTTCATTAGTTATGTGCCATGTCTCACGTAGGCAATCATGGTCTTCACATGTCCATCATTGTTCTTGGCAAGTTTTTCTATAGAAGTTGTTTTCCATTGCCCTCTTCTAGGCAGTGTCTTTACAAAACGGGTGACCCTAGCAATTATCAATACTTCTCAGTGATTATCTGCCTGGCGTGAGTGGTCGCATAACCAGGACTTGTGATATGTACCAGCTGCACATACGACCATCCACCATCTGTCCCCATGGCTTTACCTGATCCTGAACAGGGGGCTAAGCAGGTGCTACACCTTGCCCAAGGGTGATATGCAGGCTACCGGACAGAAGGAGTGCTTTACATCTCCTTTAGTAGAGAGATATCTCCAGCCCACAACCCTGTGCAGTATTCTAAACATGGATAATACATGGATCAGTGACCTGGTTACTTTTATGCCAAGTCTAACGGCTGCAGCATTCTTCAGTTTTGAATAACAGGGAATACTGTGGGAAAGGCAGAATGCTCTGAAGCACTTCCAATATTGAAGTTAATGCTTTCAGAACATGTAAAGTCACAGACAGTAATAAACAGTCACAGCCTGAACAACGTTAATTGGCTTCAGTGGAACAATAGGCGACACACAGGGAACATTTATTAAGTCTTTTCAATAGCAAAACACTGGCTGGAATATAAATGAGTAATTAAAATGGTAAAATTGGTCACCATAACATAGATGTTGACATGGTTCTAATAGATCTGTGCCATATTCCGAAATAGATTGGAGGTTTGGAAGCACAAAAGACTGCAGCGCTAAACTGGAGGCAGGATGAAATAACCAGAGAAAGCAGAAAACCCACGCCCATCACAAATAACTTGACCAGATTAAACAGAAAGCATAAGGGCTCAACGATGCTTGTTACGACAACAATTAGTAAGACAACAACAGATGCTCGAGAAATCTAGACTCCAAATGCTGTACAGATCACTGCAGAGGCCCATAGGACTCATGAGATCTTATTTTTCACATGTACATTGAAACGTTGAAACATACAGTGAAATCCATTGGTCTGCATCTAAAGGTCTGCCAGGGGCTGGCCTCACATGCCCATAAGATCATGAGACTTCGGAGCAGATTTAGGCCATTTTGCCCAACTTGATTTTTCCAATCAACCTGCATGTTAAAATCTCCCATGACTATAATAACATTGTCCTTTTGACACACCTTTTCTATTTCCTGTTGTAGTCTGTGGTCTACATCCCAGCTGCTGTTTGGAGGCCTGAATATAACTGGCTTTTACCCTTGGAGCTTCTTAATTCAACACACAAGGATTCAACATTTTTCGATCCTATGTCACACCTTTCTACTGATTTGATGCCATTCTTTACCAGTAGAACCACACTTTCCCCTCTGCCTACCTTCCTATCCCTTTGATATAATGTGTAATCTTGGAAATTTAGCTCCCAACTACAACCATCCTTCAGCCACGATTCAGTGATGGCCACAACATCACACCTGACAATCTGTAGTAATGCAACAAGATCATCTGCCTTATTTCTTAAACTCCCTGTACTGAGATAGAACACCTTGAGCACTGTATTTGCCTGCTTTCCTGACAGCCTGACTGCATGTTATCTTTAATTTTTAACCATCCATCCTATCCTGCGTCCCATCACTCCAGTTCCCACCCCTCTGCCAAATTAGTTTAAACCCTCCCCAACAGATCTAACAAACAGTTTTGATATTGGCCCCCTCAGGTTCATGTGCAACCCATCCCCTTCGTACAGCGCATACCTCCCCCAGAAGAGATAGCAATGATCCAAGAAACAGAAGTCCTGCCCCCTACATGAGCTTCTCAGCCACACATTTATCTGCCAAATCATCCTGTGTCTCTGGTGCATGGCACAGGTAGCATCCCGAAATTACTATCCTTGAGGTCCTGCTTCTCAGCTTTCTACCTAGCTCTCTAAATTCTCTCTTCAGGACCTCATTGCTTTTCCTTCCTATGTCATTGGTACTAATATGTACCAAGACACCTGGCTGCTCTCCCTCCCTCTCTAACATGCTGTGGACGTGATCTGAGACATCCCTGATCCTGGCACCTGGGAGGCAACATACCATCCGGGTGCCCCATTCATGTCAACAGAATCTCCTGTCTGTTCCGCCGACTATTGAGTCCTCTATCACAATCACTCCCCTCTTCTCCCTCTTTACCTTCTGTACCACAGGCCCATGTTTAGTGCCAGTAACCCGGTCTCCAGGGCATTCCAGAGAGGTCATCCCCCATAACAATATCTAAAACTGTATACATATTTTTGCGGGGGATGGCCACAGGGGTGCTCTGCACTAATTGCCTATTAACATTTCCATTTCTCCTGACAGTCACCCAGCTACTCGCTTCTGCAACTTCAGGGTGAACAGAACTATGGAAATTCAACAAGGGGTCGATTGGCCAAAAGATTCCTTATTCATTGAACCTTTAATGTTACAGCAACATCCTAAAATATCTCACAAGTGCCTTTTTAGCTTAAAGTCTGAAAAGAGTGTTAAGGGAATATATCAGATGGAATTTGTGTGTGTGTGTGTGTGTGTGTGTGTACGCGCGCATATAAAACAGAGAACACAGTGTCATATAAACAGCTCTCACAACTAAGCAGAAATTTAACATAAGTTATCTTCAAGTTTTACAAGAATACACAATTAGAACAAAAGTACAATACCAAATTTAGTACAAAATGGTCAAAGCAAAGAGTAAGAGAGTCGAGATAAAGAGAGAGAGAAAGAGACTCAAAAAACTGCTGAGATTGCAGCCATCAGCCCTGGTGCAGGGTTTTGACCAGAATTCTGTAACATTAATGGTTCAATGAATTTAGAATCACACAACAGCTACAGAAGAATCATCAATCATCAACAGTATATGCACAACCATTTCTTGTTGATTAAAATACTCACACCTCAAAAAAAATGTCTGCTATAAGCCTGCGGACTCTCACAGCTACCTGGACTATTCCTCTTCTCACCCTGTCTCTTGCAAAAATGCCATACACTTCTCGTAATTCCTCCGTCTCCGCCACAACTGCTCTCAGGATGAGGCTTTTCATTCCAGGATGAAGGAGATGTCTTCCTTTTTTAAAGAAAGGAGCTTCCCTTCCTCCACCATCAACTCTGCTCTCAAACGCATCTCCCCCATTTCATGCACATCTGCTCTCACCCCATCCTTCCACCACCCCACTAGGAATAGGGTTCCCCTTGTCCTCACCTACCACTCCACCAGCCTCCGGGTCCAACGTATAATTCTCCGTAACTTCCGCCACCTCCAACGGGATCCCACCACTAAGCACATCTTTCCCTCCCCATCTCTCTCTGCTTTCCACAGGGATCGCTCGCTACGCTACTCACTTGTCCATTCGTCTCCCCCGTCCCTTCCCACCTATCTCCCTCCCAGCATTTATCCTTGTAAGCGGAACAAGTGCTACACATGCCCTTACACTTCCTCCCTCACCACCATTCAGGGCCCCAGACAGCCCTTCCAGGTGAGGTGACACTTCACCTGTGAGTCGGCTGGGGTGATATACCGCGTCCGGTGCTCCCGATGCGGCCTTCTATATATTGACGAGACCCTACGCAGGCTGGGAGATTGTTTCGCTGAACACCTACGCTCTGTACGCCAGAGAAAGCAGGATCTCCCAGTGGCCACACATTTTAATTCCACGTCCCATTCCCATTCTGAGATGTCTATCCACGGCCTCCTCTACTGTAAAGATGAAGCCTGTGGTTTTCTGTGGTTGATATTTTCTTTTTTTAAACAGATTCTACTGGATTTCTTTGCCTGCAAAGAGTTGTATAGAGTACACATACTTTAATACTAAATGTACTTAGAACTTTGAAACTTGATAAGGAGAGTGATTTCACAGAAGCATCTTAAAATAACGATGAGAATGTTGTAGTCAAGGCTTTGCATAATGGTCTGAGTCAATAATTGTCTTTTCTGATTCCTATTTTAAGGGTGGCTTTTTGTATAATGCTTACGCCAAACATATTGCTAATTGCAGCATGACCGTAATTAGGTATCATTGTGGTGACAGCAGTTTGCAATGTCAGTGATTAAGGATGGAGTCAGTAGGTCTGGGTGAGGATCCATCTTTCCTCTGGCCCACATGTCTGTAATTGATTGTTCAGTGATAAAACTATATAATTAAAACAGTGCAGTGTTCCTGCAAATGTGCCTAGGCCTATTCAATTATACTCTGTGACAGAGGGGTGAATAGCACTAGGTTTCTATTACAGGGCTGTGGAGAAAGAGCAGGGAGATAGGACACAACATTGAACACAGAACATAGAATACAGAGCATGAAATAGAATAAAGAACATAGAACGTTGGACACAGAATACAGAACATAGAACACAGAACTTAGTACATAAACACAAGGTATCGCAAACGCTGAAAATCTAGAGCAACACACACAAAATGCTGGAGGAACTCAGCAGGTCAGGCAACAACTATGGAGAGAAATAAACAATGGTTCAAATAGATCAAATGGATCAAATGGTTCAAATAGCTCTGTTCATTACCAGAGGATGTATATAGTACACATCCTGAAATACTTGTCTTCGCAGACATCCACGAGAAACAAAAAAACCCTAAAAGGATGAATAGAAAAACATTAGAATCCCAAAGCCACCCCATCCCCCCGCCTGTTTCAGCAAAAGTGTCAACACCCATCAGCCACCAAGCAACAGCAAAACACTCAAAGAGAGACCATGATCTGTACTCAACAAAAACTGTTGTTTACCTGACCATCGACATGCCACAGGGCTTTCTCACTAACAAGGTACAGAGAGATATCACCAATTTTCACAGCAAAAGGAGAAACTGACAATCACTGTTATGGTGTTACAGTCTGCTGCATTGGAATTTTATTCCAAATTTCCTGACCTGACCATTGGCAGCAAACTTCCCCACATCAGAAGAAAGAGCGAGAGAGTGCACGATTGCTTGACTACAGAGATCTCCATCTCTACATCCACCGCAGGGAAATTCTGATGTTCTATATCCAGCAAAGTCTCAGTCAGCAACATTGGCCTGGAATTCGTCGTCCATAGGGCCACAACTAGGAGGTGCCATCTTACAAGCTGTGCTGGCGAATGTCAGAAAATGTTTGCCCAACGAAATGTTTGGCCAGCAGGAAATTCTGCTTTTTGAGCATGGAGCTGGAATAAGATAGGTTATTCATGATGTTCAATCCTGGGAACTTGAAGCTCTAAACCCTTTTGACTTCTTACTTGTAGAGAGGAGCATGTATTCAGTAGGGAAAGCCATGGAGAGCATGTTGGAATGGGAATAGGAGTCACATTGAAATGCCACCAGGGATCCTACATTTTCAGGCAACAGATTGAAGGTACTCGATAAAGCGCTCTCTTAATCTGCTTCAGGCCTCACTGATGTAGACCTGATAAAGCAATCTCCCAATCTGCTTCAGGTCTCACTGATCTAGGGGAGGCCACAACGGAAGCACCAGTTAGAGTAGATGACCCAGACAGGCTTGCCCATGGTGTTGCCTGACCTGGACCGTTGTGGGCCCTGAATGAGAGAGGAGTTGTGGAAGCAAGTGTAACACTTGTGTTTATGTAGAACGCAGATCATCGAACAAAGAGCATAGAACAGGAACAAAAGAACAGGCTGTTCTGCCTGTGACGTCTGCACTGATCATAATGTCAAATTAAACTATACCTCTTCTGCCTGTACATAATCCACATCCCCTCCCTTCATTCTTATATATTCATGTGTCTATCTAACCATTTCTCTCACACCATCCTTGAAATTAATCTCAGGATAGTATTTTGTTATATGTACATATTTGGATAATGAAGTTTACTTTGAAATTTGAACTAATATCTTCCTCTAACACCACCTCTGGCAGCCCATTCCAGGGTGGATCGGTGTTGTTCAGTTTTTGTGTGGGAGGTGAGATTTGGGTGCTGATGATCATGCTGTCTTTCTTTTCTTTATTGGTTTCATGGCTACCTGGAGAAATAAAGAATTTCAGAGTTGCATTCACTGATGATGAACTCCCAGAATCAGACTGCGCCGGTCATTAATGCAAAGTATGCATTTACTGTTTACTTTGCTGTTTCGATGTTTATGTGACAAATGAAGCTGATCTTTATCTTTATTCTGGTAAGCCTTTTCCAGACCTTCTCCAAGGCCTTCACATTCTTCCTGTCCAGGGATTGTCTTCCTTGGGGGAGGCAAGCCTAACACTTGTGAGGTAAAGCATACTTATTTGGACAAGCACAAAATATTTGCCTCCCTAATGCAGCTGAGGTATGGCATTAGATTTTGGCCACTTAACCTTTGGAAATGTTTGGAAAAGATTGACGAGAGTGCAGCTTAGACAGGAGAAGTCAAGAAGGTTCTCCCTGTGCACAGCAAGAAGATCTGATGCATCAGACTCAAGTTTATTATAAAAGTTCAAAGTTCGAAGTATTTTTTATATCAAAGTACCAACAGTATACATATAACAACAGGAATTCTGCAGATGCTGGAAATTCAAGCAACATACATCAAAGTTGCTGGTGAACGCAGCAGGCCAAGCAGCATCTATAGGAAGAGGCGCAGTCGACGTTTCAGGCCAAGACCCTTCGAAGTCCTGACGAAGGGTCTCGGCCTGAAACGTCGACTGCGCCTCTTCCTATAGATGCTGCTTGGCCTGCTGCGTTCACCAGCAACTTTGATGTATGTAACAGTATACATATGCTATGATTATAACTCTGAGATTCATTTTTTTGTGGGCATTAACAGTAAATACAAAGAAATACCATAGAATCAATGAAAAAAATCATAGAATACGATAGACAAGCAGCCCATGTGCAGAAGACAACAACTTGTGCAAATAAAAAAAGGTAATAACAAATAAAAAAGAAATATCAAGAATATAAGATGAAGTCGTTGAAAGAGAGTCAATAGGTTCTGAATCAAAGACTAATGTTGTGAAATTTGTTGTAAACATAAATTAAAACAAATAAAACACATTTAGAGAAAAATAATCAAGTTGTTTGCAATTTTGCAAGATATATTCATTAGCATTTTGCTGTTTTGTTCAGAAACCAAATGGTTGAAAGAAAGTAGCTGTTCTTGAACCTAATGGTGTGGGTCTCCAGGCTTCTGTATCTCCTGCTAGGAGAACTACATCTGTGTGAAATGCATCTGGCTGCATCTGCTTGAACACCATGATACGGATCTGGAGCAGCAGTTGGATGGCCTTCAGTTTGTACAGGAGAGTGAGGAGATAATTGGAGGAGAAAATTGAGGAGATATTTTGAGGAGATTAATTAAGGATAATTGAGGAGATAATTGGTCACAATTACAGGGAAGTAGTCACCCCAAAATTGCAGGAGGTGAGTAGCTGGATGACTGTCAGGAGAAATGGAAATAGGTAGCTAGAGCAGAGCACACCAGTGGCCATTCCCCTCAAAAATAAGTATACTGCTTTGGATACTTTTGTGGGGGATGACCTCTCGGGGGACTGCCACAGTGACTGGGTTACAGGCACTGAGCATGGGTCCATGGTGCAGAAGGGAAAGACAGAGAAGAAGGGAGTGGTGGTGATAAGGGACTTGATAGTGAGGGAAACAGACAGGAGATTCTGTGGACCCTGATTGGGACACCTCGATGGTATGTTGCCTCCCAGGTGTCAGGGTCAGGGACAACTCAGATCACATCCACAATATTTTGGAGAGGAAGGGGGACCAGCCAGATATTTGTACATATTGGCACCAATGACATAAGAAGGAAAAGAAAAGTGGTCCTGAAAAGAGATTTTAGAGAGCTAGGTAGAAACTTGAGAAGCAGGACCTCCAGGGTAGTCATTTCTGGATCGCTACCTGTGCCACACACCAGTGAGTGTAGAAACAGGATGACTTGGCTGATAAATGTGTGGTTGGGAAGCTGGTGCCGGGGGCAGGGCTTCAGATTCTTCGATCATTTTTCTAGAGGAGATATGACCTGTTCAAAAGTGATGGGTTGCACCTGAACCCAAGGGGGACCAATATTCTCTTGGGCAGGTATGTTACAGCTGTTGGAGAGGGGTTAGACTAATTTGACAAGGGGGTGGGAACTGGAGTGAAGGGACTCAGGATAGGACAGATGGTAAAAAAGTAAAGATAGTGTGCAGTTAGACTGTCAGGAACGGCAGACAGGTGATGGGGCATAGTGAGTATCAGTGCGTTAGGGTAGCAAATAGGGTACTCAAGGTGTTGTATCTCAATGCACGGAGTATAAGAGATAAGGTGGGTGATCTTGTTGCACGATTACAGATTGCCAGGTATCGTGGCTGAAGGATGGTTGTAGATGGGAGCTGAATGTCAAAGGTTACACATTGTAACGGAGGGATAGGAAGGTGAGCAGAGGGGGAAGCGTGATTCTACTGGTAAAGAATGGCATCAAATCAGTAGAAAGATGCAACATAGGATCGGAAGATGTTGAATCCTTGTGGGTTGAGTTAAGAAGCTGCAAGTGTAAAAGGACCCTGATGGCAGGCATACAGGCCTCCCAACAGTGGCTATCAAAAGTTATAACAGGAAATGGAAAAGGCGTGTCAAAAGGACAATGTTACGATAGTCATGGGGAATTTTAACATGCAGGTTGATTTGGAAAATCAGGCTGGTAATGATCTCAAAAGAGCGAGTTTATTGAATGCCTAAAAGATGGCTTTTTCAAGCAGTTTGTCATTGAGCCTTCTAGGGGATCAGCTATACTGGATTGGGTGTTATGTAATTAACCAGAGGTGTTTATGGAGCTGAAGATAAAAAAAACCCTTCGGAACTAGTGATCACAATATGATTGAGTTCAACTTGAGAAGGTAAAGTCTGACATAGCAGTATTTCAGTGGAGTAAGGGAAATTACAGTGGTATGAGAGAGGAGTTGGCTGAAGTAACTTGGAAGGAGCTGCTGGCAGGGGTATCAGCAGATCAGCAATGGCATGCGTTTCTGGGAAAAAATGAGGAAGGTGCAGGAGATGTGTATTTCAAAAGTGAAGAAATACACAAACAGCAAAATTGTACAACCGAGGCTGACAATGGGAGTCAAAATTAATGAAAAAACAAAAGGATGAGAATCAGAATCAGGTTTATTATCACCGGCATGTGACGTGAAATTTGTTAACTTAGCAGCAGCAGTTCAATGCAATACATAATCTAGCAGAGAGAGAAAAAAAAATAATAAATAAAATAAAACATAATAATAACAAATAAGTAAATCAATTACAGTATACGTATATTGAAATGTTGTAATTTAAGAAAGTAAGGTAGTGTCCATTTAGGAATCAAATGTCAGAGGAGAAGAAGCTGTTCCTGAATCGCTGAGTGTGTGCCTTCAGGCTTCTGTACCTCCTACCTGATGGTAACAGTGAGAAAAGGGCATGCCCTGGGTGCCGGAAGTCCTTAATAATGGACTCTGCTGTTCTGAAACTCCATCTAGTACCCAAGATAGAGCTGATTAGATTTACAACCCTCTGCAGCTTCTTTCGGTCCTGTGCAGTAGCACCCCCAACCCTACCATACCAGACAGTGATGCAGCCTGTCAGAATGCTCTCCATAGTACATCTATAGAAGTTTTTGAATGTACTTGTTGAAATGCCAAATCCCTTCAAACTCCTCCTGAGATATAGCTGCAGTCTTGCCTTCTTTATAACCACATCAATATATTGGGACCAGGTTAGACCCTCAGAGATCTTGACACCCAGGAACTTTAAATTGCTCACTTTCTCCACTTCTGATCCCTCTATGAGGATTGGTATGTGTTCCTTCGTCTTACCCTTCCTGAAGTCCACAATCAGCTGTTTCGTCTTCCTGATGTTGAGTGCCAGGTTGTTGCTGTGGCACTACTCCACTAGTTGGCATATCTCACTCCTGTACACCCTCTCATCACCACCTGAGATTCTATCAACAATGGTTGTATCATCAGCAAATTTTTAGATGGTAATTGAGCTATGCCTAGCCACACAGTCATGGATATATAGAGAGTAGAGCAGTGGGCTAAGCACACACCCCTGAGGTGCACCAGTATTGATCGTCAGCGAAGAGGAGATGTCATCACCAATCCACACAGATTATGGTCTTCCGGTTAGGAAGTCAAGGATCCAATTGCAGAAGGAGGTACAGAGGCCCAGGTTCTGCAACTTCTCAATCAGGACTGTGGGAATGATAGTATTAAGTGCTGATCTATAGTCAGTGAATGGTATCCTGACATTGGTGTTTGTGTTGTCCAGGTGGTCTAAGGCCGTGTGAAGAGCCATTGAGATTGTGTCTGCCGTTGACCTATTGTGGAAACAGGCAAATTGCAATGGATCCAGGTCCTTGCTGAGGCAGGAGTTCAGTCTAGTCATGACCAAGTTCTCAAAGCATTTCCTCACTGTAGCTGTGAGTGCTACTGGGCTATAGTCAGTAAGGCAGCCCACACTATTCTTCTTAGGTACTGGTCTAATTGTTGCCTTTTTGAAGCAAGTGGGAACTTCCGCCCGTAGCAGTGAGAGGTTGAAAATGTTCTTGAATACTCCCACTAGTTAGTTGGTACAGGTTTTCAGAGCCTTACCAGGCACTCCATCTGGACCTTCCGCCTTGTGAAGTTTCACTCTCTTTAAAGACAGATGTAAATTTGCTGATGACATGAAGTTTGGGGTGTTGTAGATAGTGTGGAGGGCTGTCAGAGGTTACAGCGGGACATTGATAGGATGCAAAACTGGGCTGAGAAGTGGCAGATGGAGTTCAACACAGATAAATGTGAGGTGGTTCATTTTGGTAGGTCAAATATGATGGCAGAATATAGCATTAATGGTAAGACTCTTGGCAGTGTGGAGGATCAGAAGGATCTTGGGGTCTGAGTCCATAGGACACTCAAAGCTGCTTCACAAGTTGACTCTGTGGTTAAGAAGGCATACGGTGCATTGGCCTTCATCAACTGTGGGATTGAGTTTAAGAACCGAGAGGTAATGTTACAGCTATATAGGACACTGGTCAGACCCCACTTGGAGTACTGTGCTCAGTTCTGGTCACCTCACTACAGGAAGAATGTGGAAACTATTGAAAGGGTGCAGAGATTTACAAGGATGTTGCCTGGATTGGCGAACAGACCTTTTGAGAATAGGTTGAGTGAACTTGACCTTTTCTCCTTGGAGCGATGGAGGATGAGAGGTGACCTGACAGAGGTGTATAAGATGATGAGAGGTATTGATCATGTGGATAGTCAGAGGCTTTTTCTCAGGGCTGAAGTGGCTAACATGAAAGGGCACAGTCTTAAGGTGCTTGAAAGTAGGTACAGAGGAGATGTCAGGGGTAAGTTTTTTACACAGAGAATAGTGAGTGCATGGAATGGGCTGCCAGCAATGGTGGTGGAGTTAGATACGATAAGGTTTTTTAAGAGACTCCTGGATAGGTACGTGGAGGTTAGAAAAATAGAGGGCTATGGGTAACTTTCAGTAATTTCTAAAGTAAGTTTATGTTTGGCACAGCATTGTGGGCTCAATGGCCTGTATTGTGCATAGGTTTTCTATGTTTCTGAATTATATTAAAGTGGATAGTAATAGCTTTTTCAAGTATGTAAAAAATAAAAGAGAGATGTGATTGGATACAGGACTGCTAGAAAATTAGGTAGAAGAAATAATAACAGGTGACAAGGAGATGGCAGATGAACTAAATGAGTGGAAGACACTAGCAGTATGCCAGATTGTGAGGGAAAAGAAGTGAGTGCAGTTACTATTACAAGGGAGAAGTTGCTCAAAAAGCTGAAAGACCTTAAGGTGCACAAGTCACCCCGACCAGAGGAACTGCACCTGAGGGTTCTGAAGGAGGCAGCTTTAGAGGTTGTGGTGGCATTAGAAATGATCTTTCAAAAATCATTGGACTCAGGCATGGTGCCAGAGGAATTGCAAATGTCACTCCGGACTTTAAGAAAGGTGGAAGGCAGCAGAAAGGAAATTATAGACCAGTTAGCTTGACCTCAGTGGCTGGGAAGATGTTAGAGTCAATTGTTAAGGATGAGGTGATGGAGTATTTAGTAACACAGGACAAGATAGTACAAAGTCAGCATGGTTTCCTTCAGGAAAAATCCTGCCTGACGAACCTGTTGGAATTCTTTGAGGTGTTTGCAAGTAGGATAGATAAAGGGGATGTAGTTGATGTTGTATATTTGGAATTTCAGAAGCCCTTTGACAAGGTGCCACACATGAGGCTGCTTACCAAGTTAAGACCAGTGGTATTACAGGAAATTTACTAAGATGGTTAGAGCATTGGCTGATTGGAAGAAGGCAACGAAGTGGAATAAAAGGATCCTTGTCTGGTTGGTTGCTAGTGACTAGTGGTTTTCCCCAGGGGTAGGTTTTGGGACTACTTCTTTTTATGCTCTATATAAATGACTTTGATGATGAAATAAATGGCTTTGTTGCCAAGTTTGCAGATGCTACAAACATTGGTGGAGGGGCAGGTAGTGTTGAGGAAACAGATTTGATGCTGAAGGACATAGACAGATTAGGAGAATGGGCAAGAAAGTGGCAAATGAAATATAATGTTGGAAAATATATGGTCATGCACTTTGGTAGTAAAAATAAATGTGCAGACTCTTTTCTAAACAGGGATATAATCCAAAAATCTGAAGTGCAAAGGAACTTGGGAGTCCTTGCGCAGAACACCCTGAAGCTTAACTTGCAGGTTGAGTTGGTGGTGAAGAAGGCAAATAAAATCTTAGCATTCATTTCAAGAAGTCTTCAATACAAGAGCAAGGATGTGAAGCTGAGGCTTTATAAGATATTGGCCCACCTTGAGTATTGTGAACAGTTTTGGGCTCCTCATCTTAGAAAAGATGTGCCTGCATTGGAGAGGGTTCAGAGGAGGTTCACAAGGACAATTCCTGGAATGAAAGGATTATCATACGATGAACGTTTGATGACTCTGGGTCTGTACTCAGTGGAGTTTAAAAGGATGAGGGGAATCTCATTGAAACCTTTTGAATATTGAAATGCCCAGACGGAGTAGATGTTTCCAATGGTGGGAGAGTCTAGGAGAAGTGGGCACAGACTCAGGATAGAAGGGAGTCCATTCCAAACAGTGATGCGAAGAGATTTCTTTAGCCAGATGTGGTGAACTTGTGGGATTTCTTGCCATGTGCGGCTGTGGAGGCCAGGTCGTTGGGTGTATTTAAGGCAGAGATTGATGGGTACTTGATTGGACATGACATCAAAGGTTACAGGGAGATGGCCAGGAAATGGGGTTGAGGAGGAGAAAAAAAATCAGCCATAATGGTGGAGCAGGTTTGATGGGCTAAATGGCCTAATTCTGCTCCTATGCCTTATGGTCTAAGATGGGATGGCCTGGGTGTTGAGGACCTTTGATTGTGAAACTTGCCCTCTTGAGGAAGTGTCTCTTGTAGATACTACTGACGGTGGGGAGGGCTGTAGCCATGATGTATTGGGAAGAGTCTGTTACTCTTTGTAGTTTCTTCTGCACATCAGAATCTCCACAGCAGACTGCAGTACAACCAATCTGGACTCTTTCAACAAAGTTCAGATTAAATATACTATCTAGTATGTAAATGTCACTATATACTCTGAGATACATTTTCTTGTAGGCATTCACAGTGCAAAGAAACACAAACAAAGACAGACAAACAACCAGTGTGCAAAAGAAGACAAACTGACAAATACAAAAAAATAATTAACTTACTTGTCTTCATCTGTACTTATTAATACATATCAATAATTCTCTTAAAATCTTGAAAAAGTACCCATATTTTTGACAGAAGGTAAAACATATCTCATACCTTGAGGAAAAATCACAAATGATCCATCAAAATATCATCCTATTAGTTGTTTACAAACTATATATAAAATTGTAACATCATGTATCTCGCAACTAATCACCACTCACTTAGATAATCACAATATATTTACGGAAGAGCGGAAAGGATGCCATAAGAGTATGAAAGGATGTAAAGAGCAACTGGTGATAGATTCCGTAATTCTAAATCAAGCTCGGTGGAAAAGAAGAAATATTTTATGTTGTTATATTGACTACCAAGAGGCATTTGATTCTGTCCCACATTCATGGTTAATAAAAGTTCTTCATATATATAAACTGCACCCAATATTTGTGAAATTCTTGCAACATCTGATGAAACATTGGCATACTATACACAAAGTACTCTGTAGATGCTGGGGTCAAAGCAACACACACAACACGCTGGAGGAACTCAGCAGGTCGGGCAGCATCCGTGGAAATGATCAGTCGACGTTTCGGGCCGGAACTCTTCATCAGGACTGAAGAGGGAGGGGCAGAGGCCCTATAAAGAAGGTGGGGGAGGGTGGGAAGGAGAAGGCTGGTAAGTTCCAGGTGAAAACCAGTAAGGGGAAAGATAAAGGGGTGGGGCAGGGGAAACAGGGAGGGGATAGGCAGGAAAGGTGAAGAAGGAATAGGGGAAAGCACAATGGGTAGTAGGAGGAGGCTGAACCATGAGGGAGGTGATAGGCAGCTGGGGGAGGAGGCAGAGTAGAACTGGGATGGGGGAAGGGAGGGAGAAGGAATTACCAGAACTTGGAGAATTCAATGTTCATGCCCAGGGGCTGGAGACTATCCAGACGGTATATGAGGTGCTGCTCCTCCAACCTGAGTTTAGCCTCATCATGGCAGTAGAGGAGGTCATGTATGGACATATCTGAATGCAAATGTGAAGCAGAGTTGAAGTGGGTGGCAACCGGGATTTCCTGTCTGTTTTGGCAGACGGAGCGGAGGTGCTCGATGAAGCGGTCCCCCAATCTGCGATGGGTTTCACCGATGTAGAGAAGGCCGCACCGGGAGCACCGGATGCAATAGATGACCCCAACAGACTCACAAGTGAAGTGTTGCCTCACCTGGAAGGACTGTTTGGGGCCCTGATTGGTGGCAAGAGAGGAGGTGTAGGGACAGGTGTTGCATTTACACTTACAGGGATGAGTGCCGGCTGGGAGATCTGTGGGGAGGGACGTGTGGACCAGGCAGTCGTGGAGGGAATGATCCCTGTGGAAAGTGGAGAGGGGTGGAGAGGGAAAGATGTGCTTAGTTGTGGGGTCCTATTGAAGGTGGCGGAAGTTGCGGAAGAGCAACCGGAGGCTGGTGGTGTGGTAGGTGAGGACAAGGGGAACTATGTCCCTGTTGTGGTGACAGGAAGGTGGGGTGAGGGCCGAAGTGCGGGGAACGGAGGAGATGCAGGTGAGGGCATCATTGATGACAGCAGAAGGGAAACCACGATCCTTAAAGAAAGAGGACATTTGAGATGTCCTGGAACGGAAAGCCTCATCCTGCGAGCAGATGCCCCAGAGACAGAGGAACTGGGAATAGGGAATGGAGCCCTTTTTGCATGTGTCAGTGTGGGAAGAGGTATAGTTGAGGTAGTTATGAAAGTCAGTGGGCTTATGGAAGATGGCAGTGGACAGTCTGTCTCCAGAGATGGAGACCGAGCGATCGAAAAAGGGGAGAGAAGTGTCTGAGATGGACCAAGTGAATTTGAGGGCTGGGAGGAAGTTTGAGGTAAGGTTGATGAAATTGACAGGCTCAGCATGGGTGCAGGAAGCAGCAGCAATATAGTCATCATACTATAACACCTATCTGTTAACAACCAAAAAGAACAACCACTGTTTTCAAAATAAACCGAGGCATTTTCCAGGGCAACTCTCTAAGCCCACTTTGGTTTGGTCTAGCTTTAGATACACTGTCTAATTTACTGAATTGGTTGAAAATTGAGTACCAAATCGGAACAATCGAACAAGTTAGATCTTGACACACCTTCTATATATGGATGATTTGGAATTATGTGCTCCTTCATCAGTAAAACTAAGCAATTAATTCAAATAGTAAAACTATTTTCTAAAGAAATCAACATGAACTTTGGACAAGATAAGTTCAGTGCATTAAGCATAAAGAAAGGTGTATTTTAGAGCTAATAGAATACAAGGCAGAGCAGCAGGATACACTACAACTGATGGATGAAAATGAAACATATATAGTAATTATCTAGGATATTAACAGGCAAAAAAATAGATCACAGCGCTATAGAAGAAAAACTTTTGACAGAATTTATTTCAAAGCTTAAGAAAATCTTCCTAACAGAGGACAATAGTAAAAATATAACAAAGGCAATAAACACTTTCGCTGTAACCTTATTAACGTGTCATTTTGTTATAATATGTTGATCTGAAACTGATCTGGAAAATTTACAAAGAAAAATAAGAACTGAAATAACACATTTTAGAAAACACTATGTAAACTCGAACACACTTAGGTTAACACTACCTAGGACAGAAGGATTAACAGAGCATAAAAAATTACAAAGCAGTAAGATAAAACTTCTAAGGATATGTTTTCATTAACAAAAACAGGGTTCAGTACTTCATGAGAGCATATACTTTCTTTTTCCAATATTTTTATTAAATTTATTAAATTTCATGTACATAAATACAGAATTTATAAGGATACTTATTATATATCAAAATAAGGTAGCACATAATGAACTATATATAAATCACACTGATACAGTCACTGTATACCATATTCATGATCAATCAAATAACATAAATTGAATTACAAAATACAATAGTATGGTTAATTATATTATTTTAAAAATCTACACCCACTACCAAGACAAAGCTGGTTGGTAAAAAAAAACAACAAAAGAAGTACTTTACCATATGGTGTTTTCTATTTATATGTTTTATTTCGGTATTCCCTAACCGGAAACCTTGGATGAATTATGAGGTCAAGTCCCTTTTAAGGGCTAGAGCTGCGGCTTTTAGGTCCGGGGATACCAGTTGCTACACGGAATCCAAGCGTGAACTCCGGAAAGCCATTAAGGGCGCCAAGAGGCAAAATCGAGCCAAGTTGGAAGCCCAGGCTAACCAGAGGGATGGTACCTCCGGATGAACCGGACCTGCTGGCATCGAGATTCACCGTCACCGAGGAGGACGCTAGAAGGGCCTTCCTGAAGATAAATCCAAAGAAGGCAACGGGCCCAGATGGTGTCCCAGGACGGGTTCTCCGGGCCTGTGCAAGCGAGCTAGCTGGAGTGTTTGCTGACATCTTCAACTGCTCCTTGCTTCAGTCTAAGATCCCCTCGTGTTTTAAGAAGGCAACAATAATCCCAGTGCCGAAGAAGAGCAAGGTGACATGCCTGAATGACTATCGACCTGTGGCTCTGACATCAATTGCTATGAAGTGCTTCGAGCAATTGGTTATGGCACACATCAACCACAGCCAACACAATCGCTTTGCAATTCGCCTACCGGAGCAACAGGTCAATGGCAGATGCCATCTTTCTGGCCCTACATTCCTCCTTAGAACACCTGGAGAATAAAGACGCACACATAAGGCTCCTTTTCATTGACTACTGCTCTGTCTTTAATATCATCATTCCAAATAAACTGATTCCTAAGCTCCGGAACCTGGGCCTTAGCACTCAGATCTGCAGCTGGATCTTCAACTTCCTCACAGACAGGACCCAGGCTGTAAAAATAGGGGACAAACTCTCTTCTACAATCACTCTGAGCATCGGTGCCTCACAAGGCTGTGTACTCAGCCCCCTGCTGTACTTACTGTACATCCATGATTGTGTAGCCAAGTTTCCATCATACTCAATATATACGTTTGCTGATGACACAACAATTGTAGGCCGTATCTCGGGTAATGATGAGTTTGAGTACAGAGAGGAAACTAAAGACCTGGGGGCATGGTGCGAAGACAATAACCTGTCCCTCAATGTCAGCAAGACGAAGGAATTGGTTGTTGACTTCAGAAGGAGCAGCAGACCGCACGAGCCAATTTACCTCGGTGGTGCCCAAGTGGAACAGGTCAAAAGCTTTAAATTCTTTGGGGTCAATATCACAAATGACCTGACTTGGTCCAACCAAGCAGAGTCCACTGCCAAGAAGGCCCACCAGCACATTTACTTCCTTAGAAAACGAAAGAAATTTGGCCTGTCCCCTAAAACCCTCACTAATTTTTATAGATGCACCGTAGAAAGCATTCTTCTAGGGTGCATCACAACCTGGTATGGAAGTTGTCCTGATCGAGACCGGAAGAAGCTGCAGAAGATCATGAACATGGTGCAGCACATCACACAGACCAATCTCCCGTCCTTGGACTCACTTTACACCGCACGCTGTCGGAGCAGTGCTGCCAAGATAATCAAGGACACGACCCACCCAGCCAACACACTTTTCATCCCTCTTCCCTCCGAGAGAAGGCTCAGGAGCTTGAAGACTCGTATGGCCAGATTTGGGAACAGCTTCTTTCCAACTGTGATAAGACTGCTGAACGGATCCTGACCCGGATCTGGGCTGTACCCTCCAAATATCCGGACCTGCCTCTCGGTTTTTTGGCACTACCTTACTTTCCATTTTTCTATTTTCTATTTATGATTTATAATTTAAATTTTTTAATACATACTATCGATTTGTAATCCAGGGAGCGAGAAGCGCAGAATCAAATATCGTTGTGATGATTGTACATTCTAATATCAATTGTTTGGTGACAATAAAGTATAAAGTATAAAGTATAATAATAGCCCAGATCTATATTTTAATAACAATAACAACTTAAAGATTTTCAAGGTAGTTCAGAAAGGGTCCCCATAATGTTTGAAAATCTTGATTAGAATCAGAAATCGAACAACGAATCTCCTCTAAATTTAAACATGACATAACATCGCATAACCATTGAACATGTGTGGGGGGGCAACCTCCTTCCATTTAAGCAAGATCGCCCTCCTAGCCATAGGAGAAGTAAAATCCAGTACCCGCAAATGAGAAGGCTCCAAAATTATAGCTTTTTCCTCAATAATACCAAATAAGGCAGTCAAAGGATTGGGCTTAAAATTAACTTTAAAAAGTACAGAAAAAGTTTGGAATACATCTTTACAATATTTTTCAAGGCTCGAACATGACCAAAACTTATGAGTTAATTAAGCCTCTCCATTATTACTTCTGTCACAATAAGGAGTCAGTCAGCTAGTGGGTGCCGTCCCGAAATCAGGGGTTGGTGGCCATGCACCTCTATCTTCTTCAATCTTGCGATAGCACCGAGTACAGCCTCTCCTCCAGTTTGTTCTCGCTGTCCGCTTTGGCACCCCCCGCTGCTGCCCCCGCCGAACTCGTGCCCAAGGCTGTGTTGGCCTCCAGCCATGGCCGCTTCTTCGAGCTCGGCCCTCCCTTAGGAGGAGGCCTTGGGCACGTCCAGGCACAGAGTGCAGCGCACAAGTTCATCATGTCTCTTCTAACTAAGTGCATAGCATACGATTCAAAGATATGTGGTGAGGCTTTAATCTCTTCCACGGAAGATGGCTGTTGGCTCACAAGGAGCTCATCCGCCCTTTGTCAGGTCTTGTTTTTTTTTACTCCTGCTGGGTGTCCTCACACCCTCATCACCAGACTAAGTCCGGTGGGGGAGCCGGCCCAAGTCGCCGACCACTCGACCATAGCCCCCGGGCACCCGCCCCAAGCCGAATAAGGAGATATATCTGCAAAAAAATGAGAGAACTTGTCTTTAGACATATGAGTCCTATGTACCACTTTAAATTGTAGGAGGGAATGACGAGCACATAATGATGAAGAATTAACCATTTTGAAAATAACCCTCCAGGACTCATCAGATAATGAAGTCTGTAAATCCTTTTCCCAATCTTTTTAAATCTTGTCTAAAGGAGCCATTCTCAGTCCCAACAACAGACCATTAATATAAGATATTGAGCCATTATCAAAAGGTTATATGAGCATATACGAGTCTGATAAGAAGAGCACACCACTAAGCCTAATGAAAGCACAACCTAAAAGAAAATGAAGAAATTATTACTGCAGAGGAAAAATTAACCAATGGAAGAACACAAAACTTCTTGGAAGCCCATACCTCTGGTTTCACCAGCTTGAGCTGAGAAAATATAAAAATACAATAACAATATTACTATTATTATTAGTAGTAGTAGTATTTATAAATGTGTACATACAGTAAATAATATTGAGAAGATGAGTTGTAAGGTTCTCGAAAGTGAGTCCATACGTTGTGGAATCAGTTCAGGGTGGAGTGGTGAAGTTATCTACATTGGTTCCACCTGATGTTTGAAGAGTAATAGCTGTTCCTGAACTTGGTGGTGTAGAAGACTAAGGCTCTTGTACCTCATTTCCAATGGTATTAATGAGAATAAAGCATGGCCTGGAAAGTGTACAACAGTAAATCTGTACAAGTTTGTTGGTGTTTGATGAAAACTGAACCCTTAAGGAAGTAAAGGCACTGGTGATCTGGTTGAATGTTCTATTCCTGTTTCCGTCTGTGATAGGGTTGAGAAGTAATTTCACCAACACCATTAAAGACTAGGTAACCTGGCAACCAGATTAATTATTTCAAGATATTTGCAGCCAGTTCTAGATTAGGAATCAGGGAGAGAATTAGTCGCAGCTTATAAAATGCCAAGAGGTAAACGATAGGGATCTTACAAAGATTGTTCATAATATCCTGTCATTTTACAGCTTTTCCAGCTTAATTGGAATGACTGCAGCTACAGAAAGTCCCATTTGATGAAATTGCAATGAGCCATCATTTCGAATACCACCTTTCATCTATCAATGGCATTTAGTGGCAGAAATTACTGAGTTTGGTACAACATTGACAATGACGGCTGGTATCAACAAAACTGACAAAAAAAAAACACAATGATGGTAATTCATTAATCATTCAGTTAACAGACAGATAATGAATCAAATTTTAGTTTGGTTGAAATGCACTTGATAAAAAAGTAATCTTCTGTGAAATATTAATAACTGTAATTTTTTGTTCACAATCTTAATCAGACAAAGAATGGTATTATACACAGTGGCTACATTTATAATTTAAATGATCAATTTTAGAGGCTTAATTATTGTGTGAATAAGAAAGTGCCATTAAGCTCAGAGAGTGCTCGATGACTGGTGTCATGACAACTTCTGCAGCCCCATTGCCACTGTGAAAAGATGAGATTTACTCGTGTCACGCCACAGAGCTTTCAATCTACCTGGACGGCTTCACCTTTATTCCATTCAAGGTTTCAAGAGATTCCTTTATCAAAGTATGTATAAATTATACAAGCTTGACATTCGTGTGGCTGCCATAAAACAAGGAACCTGAAAAAACCCAATTTAAAATAGAAAAATTAACACCCAACGGGCAGAGAAAGAGCGAGAAAACACAAATCATGCAAACAAGCATTACCGTTTTTCTGTCATCTGCTTTTTTTGTCCTCCTTGTTTGAATCTCATGCCCGAGTAAGTATCTTTAACACTTAAAATATTTCCCTCCCTTAACATTGTGGCAAATTATAGCCTTAATGTTAAAGGCATCACAGTAGTGCAGCAGATCAACGCAAATGCTTTACAGTTCCAGTAGTCACCGATCGGATCTGATTCCTGCCTCTGTTTGTATGTACGTTCTCCCTGTGTCCATCTGGATTTCCTCTAGGCAGACCAGTTTCTTCCCACATTGCAGATATGTACAGGTTAGTGTTAGTAGGTTAGGAGCATGCTATGCTGGGTACCAGAAACGTGACAATACTTGAGGGCTCCCCACTCCCCGACTAAATCCTTGGATGTGAACTGACACACTTTTCTATATGTTTCGATGCTTTGGTATTTGTTTGTTCGTTATGTGCTGTGTCGTGCTATCATTAAATTATTTCCCTCCCTTGTCATTATGGCAAATCTGATTCAGTAATTGTGGACAATTCAGTTACTGATAATATTCAGTATAAAGCTTAAAACTCACATAGTTATTATTGATAAAAATGATGATTGCCAGTATTTGGTTCTCTAAACATTTTAATCGCAGGGGTTCCATGAAGACTGAAGGGCACTGAAGATATGAACTGGGGCTGAAAATGGATGAGGCTGCACCATGCATTCAATATCCACCGTCAATGTCCTTTCCACTCTTGGACCATGAGATCAAGCCAAAGGTGGGGCTTGTTTATTTGTCTGCACGCAAACACAAATCAGAAAGTTTCTCAAAGCATTTCAGCAAATCAGAACATACAGGCTCAACATTAAGTTGGTTCCCTTAATTGTATGCTGCATCTTTTTGTTGTGTGGAATGCAAAATGTAAGGAAGTGGGCAGCTGAGGTAAATGCCCAGTAGAGGAGTGGCACAAGGAAAGTCTAGGACCAGAGTGCACAGGATCAAAATACAGGAACGTCCCTTCAGACCGGAGCTGAAGAGGAATTACTTTAGCCAGAGGGTGGTGAATCTGTGGAATTCATTGCCTCACACACCTGTGGGGGCCAAGTCACTGGGTATATTTAAAGTGGAGGTTGATTGGCTCTTGATTAGTCTGGATGTCAAAGGTTACGGGGAGAAGGCAGGAGAATAGGGTTAAGATGGATAATAAATCAGCCATAATGGAATGGTGGAACAGACTTGATGGACTGAATGGCCTAATTCTGCACCTACGTCTGATGGTCTGATGTTGGTACCGGAAGAGGCCAGCAGGATTAAGGGTGATGATGGTGTTAAGCTTCGCAAACTGACAGATGTCTGACTGTCCCTGAGGCTCGCTATGGAGCGACTGGCATATGACAGGTACAGTTCCACGGCTCTCTCAATAAGTAATGATTCATCTGGTGGTGTTGTCTCTGTCAAAGCTGCCATTAATTATATGTACCATGCAAGCAGCTTTATGATCCTATAACCTGATAAACCCCTTTTCAAAGACCTGACCTGGATACTTATTCTGGTTGACACGGGTTTATTGAGAATCTTTTCCATTGGGAAGATATTCTGTGAGAAAAGGATTCCTTCATATCACAAATACCATTTAAAAGTTAATTTTAGAATCTGTTATTATGTTGAAAGTAGGTAACTGGATTCTGTTAGAATTTGGATCATCATTCTTTCTGGTACTTTCTTTCATTCAAATAGATATAATCCAGCAGGTCTTCAGACAGCTTCTTCCACACATCATCAGATTTCTGAACAGTACAAGAATCCATGAACACTACCTCACTAATTTTGCACTCATTTTTACATTACTTAATTTACAAACACATATAGATGTGTAGTGGAGTGTATATTGACTGGTTGCAGCACAGCCTGGTATGAAAATACCAATGTCCTTGAGCGGAAAATCCTTCAAAAAGTAGAATTTCCGCTAAGATGGTAGCGCGTGCGAACGGAGTGGCCTCTCGGGGGCCAGCCAAAGGTGCTTTTTATTTTGTAAAATATATTTTTTAGGATCCAAAGACAATTCTATTCCAAGAACTTCTGATACTGTGGGGCTACTCCATCAGCGAGCTGCTTGTTGATTGGAGTAGCTGGACTGGTGTTGGCAACGGAGTTGGCCGAGGTGTCGAAGGAGCCAGCCGGGATGTCGGTGAAGGAGACGGTCAGGGTATTAGAGGAGCCAGTCGGGATGTCGGAGAATCCGGTTTGGGTACAGAGGAGCTGATCTGGCTGTAGACCGTGTTGCTGCCCGTTACTTGAAAATATCAAAGCTGGTGCAGTATAAATGTGGATATTGCCTCACGCATTTCTGTTGGACAGGGATAATCTAAGCTGCTACCTTTTACCTATATCAGGTGGAAACAGTTACCATGGGAGCTGTGTTGCCTTGGTTGTAGTGTGAACTGAGCCTCAAGCCTCGGGCTTGCCTGCTACCACAGGCCAAGTGAGAAGACATGGAAGTGTTACAGCATGGTACCCACGCTCGGCTGGGAGCTGGCCTCTCCCATCGGTGCTTCCTTCCCTTGTTGGAGTGGTGGAGTGACAGGCTAGATTGTGTGCGTCAGTACATTGCCAGGAGAATGTACTGTTGATTGAATTTGAATTTGAATTTATTTATTTAAATCCTATATCCATCCCACAACATGAGGAAGTAAAAATCTTTGCATTATGACTGTCACAATGTACAGTAATGTGAATTTATAAGTCTAATGGCTTGTAAAAAGAAGCTTCTACTAGCCTGTTGGTCCTGGCTTTAATGCTGCGGTAGTGTTTGCTAGACGGAAGCAGCTGAAACAGTTTATGGTTGGGGTGACTGGTGTTCCCAATGATCTTCCAGCCCTTTTTATGCACCTGCTGCTGTAAATGTCCTCAGTGGAGGGAAGATCACATCCACAGATGTGTGGGCTGTCCATACCACTCTCTGCGGTGCCCAGAGATCAAGGTTGGTGCAGTTCCTGTACCAGCCGGTGATACAGCCAGTCAGTATGCTCTAAATGGTGCCCCTGTAGAAGGTCTTGAGGATTTTGGGGCTCATATCGAACTTATTCAGTCATCTGATGTGGAAGAGAAGCTGCTTTTTTTTTGCCACACAGCCGGTGTGTACAGTCCAAGTGAGATCTTTGGTGAAGTGTATACTGAGGAATTGTAACTACTCACCCTGTCAACTGCAGTCCCGTTGACGTTCATCAAGGCAAGCCTAGCTCCGTTCCACCTGTAATCCACAATCAGCTCTTTCACTTTTTTTTGGACATTGAGGGAGAGGTTCTTATCTTGGCACCACTGGGTCAGGGTGTTGACCTCTCCTCTGTAGCTGTCTTGTCACAGATATAAATACGGCCGATTAATGTCATGTTATCTGGAAATTTGATCATCAGATTGGAGCTGTGTGTGATAGCACAGTCGTGGCTGTAAAGGGATTAGAGGATGGGACTCAGGACACAACCCTGGGGGGCACCCATGTTGAGGGTCAGAGGGAGCCCACCCTTACCACCTGTCGCCGATCCAATAGGAAGTCTAGGATCTAGCAGCACAAGGACATTGCCAGACATTGTTGCTCGGGGTCTGGGACGATACAGTATATATGTTTTTTATTTTGAGTGGAAATGCTTCTTTGGTCGGTATTTTGAATTACGTTACTTGCTATTTTGAATGTTACTCACTCTTTTTGAATGCCTGCTGCTATTTTGAATGTTTTGCACCTTGGCCTCAGAGGAACGCTGTCTCATTCAGCTGTATCCATGTTGAATGATAATTAAACCTGATTTGGTTTGATTTTGAAGTAGTGAATGCAGCCCAGTCCATCACGGGTAAAGCCCTTTCCACCATTGAGCACATTTACACAGAACATTGCTGCAGGAAAGCAGCATCCACCGTCAGGGCCATAACACTCTGCACCCTCTTCTCATTGCTCCCATCAGAAAGAAGGTACAAGAGACTCCGAACTCACACCATCAGATTCAAGAACAATTATTAATCCTCAACCATCAGGCTCTTGAACCAAAGAGGATAAATTCACTTGCCTCATCATTGAAATGTTCCCACAACCAATGGATTCACTTTCAAGGAATTTTCATCTCATGTTCTCCACATTTATTGCTTATTTATTCATTAATTATTATTTCTTTCTTTTTATATTTACACCTTTTGTTGTCTTTTGCACACTGGCTGAACACTCAAGTTGGTGCTGTCTTCGTTGATTCTGTATTGGTTATTATTCCATAGATATACTGAGTATGTCCATAAGACTAGGAATCTCAGGGTTGTATATGGTGGCATATATGTAACGGATAAAAAATTTACTTTGAATTCTGATTGATATACTGTATAATATATAATATGTACAGTACATATATGTATATAATTATAATATAATGAACTATTTTATTATAGAAACATAAAAACATCGAAAATAGGTGCAGGAGTAGGCCATTCGGCCCTTCCAGCCTGCACCACCATTTATTATCATCATGGCTGATCATCCAACTCAGAACCCCGCCCCAGCCTTCCCTCCATACCCCCTGATCCCCGTAGCCACAAGGGCCATATCTAACTCTCTCTTAAATATAGCCAATGAACTGGCCTCAACTGTTTCCTGTGGCAGAGAATTCCACAGATTCACCACTCTCTGTGTGAAGAAGTTTTTCCTAATCTCGGTCCTAAAAGGCTTCCCCTTTATCCTCAAACTGTGACCCCTTTTTCTGGATTTCCCCAACATCGGGAACAATCTTCCTGCATCTAGCCTGTCCAATCCCTTTAGGATTTTATACGTTTCAATCAGATCCCCCCTCAATCTTCTAAATTCCAATGAGTACAAGCCCAGTTCATCCAGTCTTTCTTCATATGAAAGTCCTGCCATCCCAGGAATCAATCTGGTGAACCTTCTTTGTACTCCCTCTATGGCAAGGATGTCTTTATATATATTTATATATATATACCATATAATTCTGTAATTATTATATTTTATATTATTTGACTATTTCTTATTGTAATTTATAGTAATTTTTATGTATTGCTCCGTACTGCTGCCGCAAAACAAATTTCACAACATGTGTCAGTGATAATAAACCTGATTCTGATTCTAACAACCTAAGGGTTGAAATCTGTGATTAATCCCCTCCTTACCCTTTCCAGAGCTCTCCACAGGCCATTAATAATTCCAACTGTTATAATCTTAGTTTTGAGTCAGGAAGGTGATGTTTCAGGACAAGATATGGAAAACCTAGGGGCAGACTTTTGGAATTTAATAATATTGAGGAACTGATATTATAACGTAGGAAAACAGAATTGTCAATTTGTGCTCAACAATATCTGAAAAATTGGATTGTGACAAGAGATTTTCTAATATTTTTGTGCGGGAGGAAGGATTTGGGGAGTTGATGTGCCCGTTCCATTTGTGTTCATTTTTTTGCGCATGGAGGGGGAATATGGGGTGGGGGAACTGATCATTGTGTAGCCTTTGTTTTATTTATTGGTTTCATGGCTACCTACCCTGAGAAGAAGAATTTCAGAGTTGAATACTTTGATAATAAATGGATCTTTGAACTTTTGAACCTTTCAGTGTCATGCCTGGAATGCTCTGTCAACGATGATGTCTCTGTCAGGGCTAATGTCTCTGTCAAGGTTTGTGTCTCTGTGAGGGATGGTGTCTCTGTCAGGGTTGGTGTCTCTGTGAGGGGTGGTGGCTCTGTCAGGGATGATATCTCTGTGAGGGATGATATCTTTGCTGCAGGTGATGTCTCTGTCAGGTGTGGCGTCTCTGTGAGGGGTGGTGTCTCTTTTGGGGTTGATGGCTGTGTCAGTAATAGTGTCTCTGTCAGGGGGTGACGGTAAAAGCCAATACATTAGTGTTATTTAAAAGACACTTACTTTGGGATATGGATGTGAAAAAAAATGGAGTGCTCTCAGCTGTCTAGGAAGGAAGGGTTAGATTTCCCGGGGATTGTTTCTGTTGATCAGCACAACATTGTGGGCTGACGGACCCAGAATGTACTGTACTGTTCTGTGTTTGATGTTCTAAATCTACTTAACATATGCTGGTTCCTGTCAAATGTCAGACAGTGACAATAACCAGAAATCTAGTCATTTGTTCAAGAAATTCAGCAGCTTCAAGTTCAAAGCTCAAAGTAAATTATTTTCAAAATATATGTATGTCACCATAGACAACCCTGAGATTCATTTTCTTGCAGACATGCTCAATAAATCCATAATAGAATTAATAACCATTACGGAATCAATTAGAGGCTGCACCAACTTGGACATTCAACCAGTGTGCAAAAGACAACAAACTGCAAGTACAAAAACAAATAAATAATAATAATAGTAATAAATAAATATTGAGAACATGAGATGAGGAGTTCTTGAAGTAAATCTATTTCAGTGATGGGACAAGTGAAGTTGAGTGAAGTTATCCCCTCTGGTTCAAGAGTCTGATGGTTGAGAGGTAATAATTCAAAGGTTCAAAGGTCGAATTTAATATCAGAGAAATGTATACAATATACTATATGTCCTGAAATGCTTTTTCTTCACAAACATCCACGAAAACAAAGAAGTGCCCCAAAGAATGATCACCAGTTAAACATGAGAACTCCAACGTCCCCCCAGCTCCCCCCTCCCTTGTGTAAGCGGCAGTGAGCAACGGTCCCCCCTCCCCCCACCAGCAAAAAAAAGGGCGCATCAGTACCGTCACCGAGCCCAAGCGTGTGCTAAGCAAAAGCAGACACTGACCAAAGTTACCCCAAAGGCTTCGCATTTCATCCAACATTCGACAAACCATAGGGTTCTCTCTCTCCCTAGCAAGGGAGAAGGAGGTGTTCCCCATTTTCACACCGAGCGGGAGACGTAACAACAACCCGCTGGTTTATGATGTTAAAGGTCTGTTTTGTCGCTTTTTTAATTGTTCCTTATCCTGGTGGTATGAGTCCTGGGGCTCCTGCACCTTCTTCCTGATGGCAGCAATGAGAAGAGAGCACGTCCTGGATGATGGGTCCCTGATGGATGCTGCTTTCCTGCAACAATGCTCTATGTAGATGCGCTCAATTTACGCAGTGGGGAGGGCTTAACCCATAACGGACTGGGAGTTTAGCCATTACTTTTTGTAGTATTTTCCATTCAAAGGCATTCCATTCCAGATGTCATGCCAAATCTTCACTGACTCCTAAGGAAGTAGAGGCACTGCCATGCTTTCTTAGTAATTGTACTTAGTGTTGGGCTGAGGACAGATCCTTTGAAATAACACCGAGGAATTTAAAGCTGCTGATCCTCTTCAACTCTGATCCTTTGATGAGGACTGGCTCATGGACCTCCGGCTTCTTCCTCCTGAACTCAATAATCAGCTCCTTGCTCTTGATGATATTGAGTAAGAGGCTGTTGTTGTGGCACTACCGAGGCAGATTTTTAATCTCCCTTCTAAATGCTGAATCATCACCACCTTTGATTCAGGCTACACAGTGGTGTCATCAGCAAACTTGAGTATGACATTGGAACTGTGCTTAACCACACAGTCATCAGAGTAAATCGAGTAGAGCAGGAGCTAACACACATCCTTGTGGTGCACTTGCACTGATGGAGATCATGAAGGGGGTGTTGTTGCCACACCAAACTGCCTGGGGTCTGCCAGAGAGGAAAGCAAAGATCCATTTGCACAGGGATGTATTGAAACCAAAGTTTTGAAGATTATTGATTAGTTCTGAGGGGATGATGGTATTGAATAGATCTTCACTGAAGGACTACAGCCATCTCTCTTTCTCAGCAAGGCCTGCAAGTTACACCAAACAGAATAACATGGTTCATTCACTCACAACTGTGGCCTTTACTGAAGGTCAATGGCAGGAGGTGCATGAGGAGGTGTTTAGGATTATGAAGACACGTAGTCCTCCTTTATTGTCATTCAGTAATGCATGCATTAAGAAATGATACATTATTTCCTCTGGTGTGATATCACAAAACACAGGACAAACCAAGACTGAAAAAACTGACAAAACCACATAATTATAACATATAGTTACAACAGTGCACAATATCATAACTTGATGAAGAAGTCCACGAGCACAGTAAAGTCCAAAGTTTCTCAAATGTCCCACATCTCACACAGACGGGAGAAGGAAGAAAAACTCTCCCTGCCATGCCGACCACAATCCGAGTCTGAGTCATCTGAAAACTTCGAGCTCTGATCAGCTCGCCAACACCGAGTACTGAGCGCCATCTCTATCCGAACGATTCGACCTCCTTCTCGGTCACCAACAGCAGGCAAGGCCGGGGATTGTGAGGCTTACCCTCCGAAAGATTCCCGACCACACAGTAACCCTAATGCGAACAGGCGTTTCAGAAATTTCTCCAGATGTTCCTCTGTGCTTTCACGTCCATTCTCCATCAAATCAGAATTGTCCATGGCCCCTATTTAACAGATACAACAACATTTTTCACTGGAGGGCTGCGCACACACAAGCGTGCCGCCATCTTCTCCTCCCGCCCGTTTTATATGGTTTCAGATGATATGGCCTCCAAGAGCCCTGATCTGTACATCATTAAGTCTGTCTGGGATCACCTGGAGAGACAGAAGCAAGCAAGGCAGCCAAAGTCTGAAGAAGAACTGTGGCAAGTTCCCCAAGATGCTTGGAACAACATACCTGCTGATTTTCTTATAAAACTGTACTATGAGATTTGATGCAGTTTTAAACGCGAGGGTGGTCACACCAAATACTAATTTGATTTAGTTCTTTACTGTTTAATACTCTTTATAGTATTTTTGACATTTAGAAACTTTTCATTACTTTTGAAAGTATCTTCATTTTGCAGATTTGTTTACATGCGCTTAGACTTTTGTACAGTACTGTGTATATATCTTATTGTAATGTAATGTTTTTAATGCACTGCTATCACAAAACAACAAATGCCAGTATGCCAAATGAAATTCTGATTCTGAATACCATTACCTGCAAGTTTCCCTGATGGACAGGAGTCGGAGGAAAAGAAACATAATTTTCAACACAAGAACAAGAGGGAGTATGAGAAGGAATTTTTCTGTGCAACAGATATTTTTATAATCTACATCATGCTGCATGGGACAATTGTGGAAACAGTTTTGAGTGCAAATTGAAGAAACACATGAGGAAAAGGAGTTCCTTCAGTAATGGTGAAAGATCTGAAGAGAAGGACTGTGAATGCTTTTGCCAAAAGCCAGCAGTCATCAGAGCTTTGGTTTGTATTCAATACACTTCTTAATGAATGAGAAAAAGAGAGATTAAGAAGGTACACTAGCAGTTCTGCTTTGTTAGGAGTTTGAGGAGATTTTGGAATGTCACCAAAGGCTCTGGCAAATTTCTACTATGGCGAGCATTTTGACGGGTTGGATAAGTACCTGACATGAAGGATCCAATGCACAGAATCAAAAAAAAGCTGCAGAGAGCTGTAGATTCGACCTGTTCCATCATGTGCACAACCCTCCCCACCATTGAGGATATCCACAAGTGTTGGTGATTCAAGAAGACAGCATCCATCATGAAGGACCCTCACTATCCAGGACATGTTCTCCTCTCGTTACTATCGTGAGGAAGGAGGTACAGGAGCCTGAAGACATACACTGAATGATTCAGGGTGACTTCTTTGAGCTCATCTGCAAAACAGCTTAAATTCTTCTCTTTAATGTCTCTTTTTTTCATTTAAAGTGGCTGGTGTCCTGTCAGAGTCTCCAGCTGCACTCAAACTGCGGTTCTATGAGGCGGTGAGTTCCTGCTTCCAGAGCCTGCTGACTGGCTGTTTTTCAATACCTCCTGGAGCAGTCTCAAGGACTTGTGCCTTTGAGGCCTTCAGTGTGCTGCCTCAGGACTGGCCACTGTGATCGTCTCAATTCCTTGCTGATGTCGCTGATTGGGACAGTGGATTCGGCTGTCTGAGACCCCTGCTCTTGAGCGATCATGCTCTTTCTCTCATTGGGGCTGGGGATGGGAGAGTCTGCTGGTTCTCGACTTGGGTGAGCTGGAATAAGTGTGGCTTCAGATAGTAACATTGAAACAGCAATCTGTTGGTCTCCCTGTAGAAAGGGTGACACCTTTCAGTCCCTTGTTAGTGAGAGAAAGCCTGCGGCATGTCAAAAGGCTGAGATATGGACAGTAGATTTTTGTTTAACTGCAGATCACAGGCTTGTTTAAAGGTACAGAAGGGACTAGTGGGGCGGCCATTGTTGGGAGTTGTCCAGTGGTGAGAGTAGGAGGGTCAGGTTTTGGCTCAAAGGAGGCTTTGGTTCAAATGAGGCATTGGTTCTGGGTAAAAGCTTCTGATAAGGATCCTTTTATTCATTCTTACTGTACCTAGTGTAGTAAATGGGTGTTAGGTGTTCTTCATGCTGGATGGTGGAGTTCTACATCTGTGTGAAGTGCATCCAGCTGCAGCTCCTTGAAGACCATGTTAGGGATCTGGAGCAGCAACCGGATGACCTTCAGCTTGTATAGGAGAGTGAGGAGATAACCAGAGTTCAAGGGAAGTTCTCACCCTGAAGTTGCAGGAGGGAAGTAGCTGGGTGACCGTCAGGGGAAATGGAAATGTGAATACGCAGTTAGCGCAGAGCGCTCCTGTGACCATTCCTCTCAATAATAAGAATACTATATTGGACACTTTTGTGGGGGATAACGTCCCAGGGAATGTCAGAGAGGCTGTGTTACTGGCACTGAGCATGGGTCTGTAGTGCAGAAGGGAAAGAGGGAGAAGAGGAATGCAGTAGTGACAGGTTACTCAATAGTCATAGGAACACAAAGGAGATTCAGTGGACATGAATGGGACACTCGAATGGTATGTTGCCTCCTGGTTCCAGGGTCAGGGATACCTCAGATTGTATCCACAATATTTTGGAGAGGGACGGACAGCAGCCAGATGTCTTGATGGATATTGATGCCAATGACATAGAAAGGAAAAGCAAATAAGTCCTAAAAACAGAATTTCGAGGGCTCGGTAGAAAGCTGAAAAGCAGGAGTTCCAGGGTAGAGAGGGTGGAAGCAGGATGATGTGGCAGATTAATGCCTGGCTGAGAAGCTTGTGCAGGGGGCAGGGCTTCAGGTACTGGGAGCATTGGGATCTCTTCTGGGGGAAGTATGACCTGTTCAAAAGTGACGGATTGCACCTGAACCAACGGGGACCAATATTCTTGCGGGCAGGTTTGTTAGAGCTGTTGGGGAGAGTCTAAACTAATTTGGCAGTGAGGTGGAAACAGGAGTGAAGGGGCTCAGGATAGAATGGATGGCAGAAGAGCAAAGATAGCGTGCAGACAGACTGTCAAAAAGGGCAGGCAGATGATACAGCAAAATTGCAGCCAGCAGAGTGAGTATCAGTGCATTAGGGATGTAGAATCAAATAGGGTAGCAAATGCAGGACTCAAAGTGTTATACCTCAGTGCACAGAGTATAAGAAATAAGGTGAATGATCTTGCTGCACGATACCAGATTGTCAGGTACCTTGTTGTGGCTGAAGGATGGTTGTCATTGGGAGCTGAATGTCCAAGGTTACTCATATCAGAGGGATGGGAAGATAGGCAGACAAGGTGGCATTGGTAAAGAATAACATCAAATCAGTAGAAAGATGTGACATAGGATCAGAAGATGTTGAACCCTTGAGGGTTAAGTTAAGAAACTGCAAGGGTAAAAGGACCCTGATAGCAATTATATACAGGCCTCTGAAGAGTAGCTGGGATGTGGACCACAGATTACAACGGGAAATAGAAACGGCATATCAAATGAGAAAGGTTATGATAGTCATGGAAGATTTCAACATTCAGGTCAATTGGAAAAATCAGGTTGGTAATGGACCTTAAGAGAGTGAGTTTGTTTAATGCTTATGAGATTACATTTTAGGGCAGCTTGTTATTGAGTCTACTGTTTTATCAGCTATACTGATTGGGTGTTATGTAATGAACTGGAGGAGATTAGGGAGCTGAAGGTTAAAGGACCCTTAGGAGGCAGTGATCACAATATGATTGTGTTCGACTTGAAATTTGATAGGGAGAAAGTAAAGTCTGACATAGTAGTATTTCAGTTGAGTAAATTAAATTACAGTGGTATGAGAGAGGAGTTGGCCAAAGTAAATTGGAAGGAGCTGCTGGCATGGATGACAACAGAGCAGCAATGGTGTGCATTTCTGGGGAAAATGAGAAAGGTGCTGGATAGATGTATTCCAGAAACAAAGAAATACTCAAATGGAAAAGTAGTACAACCGTGGCTGACAAGGGAAGTCAAAGCAAGAGAGAGGGCAGACAACAAACCAAAAATTAGTGTAAAAGAGAGAGGATTGGGAAGCTTTTAAAAACCGACAGAGAGCAACTAAAAAAATCATTAGGAGGGAAAAGCTGAAAAATGAAAGCAAGAAAGCAAACAATATCAAAGTGAACAGTAAAATATTTTCAACATGTAAAAAAATAAAATGGAGATGAGAGTGGATATAGGACTGTTAGAAAATGAGGCCGGAGAAATAATTACAAGGGACAAGAAGAAGGCAGATAACCTAAAGGAGTATTTTGCAACAGTCTTCGCTGTGGAAGACACTAGCAGTGTGCCAGATGTTGAAAGGTGTGAGGGAAGAGAAGTGAGTGCAGTTACTATTACAAGGAAGAAGGTGTTTAAAAAGCTGAAAGACCTAAGGTACAAAAGTCACTCGGAACAGAGGAATACATCCTAGGATTCTGAAAGAGGTAGCAGTGGAGACTGTGGAGGCATTAGTAATGCTCTTTCAAATATTATTGAACTCCAACATGGTGCCAGGTGACTGGAAAATTGCAAATGTCACTTCACTCTTTATGAAAGGAGGAAGGCAGCGGAAAGAAAATTATAGACTAGTTAGCCTGACTTCAGTGGTTGGGAAGACGCTGGAGTCAGTTGTTAAGGATGAGGTGATGGAGTAGTTGGTGATTCAGGACAAGATAGGACAAAGTCAACATGGTTTCGTTAAGGGAAAATCTTGCCTGATGAACCTGTTAGAATTCTTTGAAGAGATTACAAGCAGGATAGATAAAGGGGATGTGGTGGTTGTTGTATATTTGGACTTTCAGAAGGCTGTTGACAGGGTACCACACATGAGGCTACTAAGCAAGTTAAGATCCCATGGTCTTACAAGAAATTTACTGGCATGGTTAGAGCATTTGGCTGATTGGTAGGAGGAGGCAAAGAGTTGGATTAAAAATATCCTTTTCTGGTTGGCTGCCAGTGACTAGTGGTGTTTCATAAGACTACAAGCCCATAAGACATAGGAGCAGAATTAGGCCATCTGGCACATCGAGTCTGCTCCGCCATTCAATAATGGCTGATCCTCTTTTTTCCTCCTCAGCCCCGGTTCTCGGCCTTCTCCCCATAACCTTTGATGCCATGTCCACTCAAGAATCTATCAGTCTCTGCCTTAAATACACCCAATGACCTGGCCTCCACAGCTGCATGTGGCAACAAATTCCACAGATTCACCACGCTTTGGCTAAACAAATTTCTCCACATCTCTGTTTTGAAAGGACGCCCCTCTATCTTGATGCTGTGCCCTCTTGTCCTAGACTGTCCCATCATGGGAAACATCCTTTCCACAAGTACTCTGTCTAAGCCTTTCAACATTCAAAAGGTTTTAATGAGATCCCCCCCATCATCCTTCTGAATTCCAGCGAGTACAGACCCAGAGCCATCAAACATTGTTCATATGATAACCCTTTAACTCCTGGAATCATCCCTGTGAACCTCCTTTGGATCCTCTCCAATGCAGCACATCTTTTCTAAGATGAGGGGCCCAAAACTGTTCACAATATTCAATGTGAGGCCTGTACTCGCAGGATTTCGTTAAACCTTTCGAATGTTAAAAGGCCTAGACAGAGTAGACGTTTCCCATGGTGGGGGAGTCTACAACAAGAGGGCACAGCCTCAGGATAGAGGGGTTTCCAATAAAAATAGAGATGCGGAGACAGTTCTCTTGTCAGAGGGTGGTGAATTTGTGGAATTTATTACCACAGGCAGCTGTGGAGTCCAGGTTGTTAGGTATATTAAATGCAGAAATTGATAGGTTCTTGATTGGACATGATATCAAAGGTTATAGGGAGAAGGCCGGTGAGTGGGGGGCTGAGGAAGGAAAGAAAGGATCAGTCATGATGAAATGGCAGAGCTGTATCGAAGGACCAAATGGCTTAATTCTACTTCTCTGTTTTATGGTCTTATGGGTTGCACTTGAATCTGAGGGGGACCAATATCCTTGCAAGTAGGTTTCTGCAGCTGCTCAGATTGGTTTAAGCTAATATGGCAGAGGAATGGAAACCACTATAACAGAGCTTAGGATGAGTTAACGAGCTTACGAGTAGATGATGGGTGTAATATGAACGTAAGGAAGAAAACCCAATGGTTGGGTACAAATGTGGACATTGCAAAGAATAAAATTATACCACAGAGTCAATATTCAGAAGGGCGAAGAATGCAGGGCTGTGTTTAGCATTCAGAATAAGCTGGATGAATTCATGGCTCAGTTCCAGATTGATCAGTATGACGTTGTGAGTATCACTGAGTCACAGCTGAAAGAAGGTCATAGTTGGGAGCTTAACATCAAAGGATATACTTTGTATCAAAAGGACAGGCAGGAAGGCACAGGCGGTGGTGTGGCTCTGTTGGTAAGAGATGGAATTACATCTTTATAAAGAGGTGACATAGGACCAGAGAATGTTGAATCTTTGTGCGTGGAGTTAAGAAACTGTAGGGGTAAAGAAACCATTATGGGAATCAAATATAGGCCTCCAAATAGTAGCTAAAATGTAGGGTTGAGATGGAAAAGGGAGCTGGAAAGGTCATGCAATAAATACTTTAGGTGGATAAGTCACTGGGACCAGATGGTTTATACCCCAGTGTTCTGAAAGAGGTTGCTGAAGATATAACGAATGCATTGGTCATAATCTTTCAAGAATCACTTGATTCTGGCATGGTCCTGGAGGACCAGAAAATTACAATTGTCACTCTACTCTTTCAGAAGGGAGGAAGGCAATAGAAAGGATGTTATAGGCCAATTAGCCTAACCTCAGTGGTTGGGAAAGTGTTGGAGTCCATCATTAAGGATGAGGTTTTGGGGTACTTGGAGACTAATCATAAAATAAGTTAAAGTCAGCATTGTTTCTCTAATGGGAAATCTTGCCTGACAAAGCTGTTAGAGTTCTTCAAGTTCTCTGAGGAATTAACCAGCAGGGAGGACAAAGGAGAGGCAGTGGATGTCATTTACTTAGATTTTCAGAAGATATTTGATAAGGTGCCTCACATGAGGCTGCTTAACAAGATTAAATCCCATGGCATTACAGGAAAGATACTGGCATGGATAGTGGAATGGCTGACATTCCAGGCAAGTGGCAGCAGGTGGGAATAAAGGGGATCTTTTCTGGTTGGCTTCAGTGACTAGCGGTATTCCTTAGGGGACCACAGTTTTTCACATTGTTTGTCAATGATCTAGATAATAGGATTACATTTTCAGATGCTATGAAGATAGGTGGAGGGGTAGGTAGTGCTGTAGAAGCAATATGATTACATAAGGACTTAGACAAATTGGAAGAATGTGTAAAAAGTGACAGTGTTGGGAAATGTATGATAATGCATTTTGGTAAAAGGAACAAAAATGAAGAGTATTGTCTAAATGGAGAGAAAATTCGAACATCAGAGGTGTAAAGGGACATCGAAGTCTTCTTGCAAGACCCTCTGAAGGTTAGTTTACAGGTTGAGACTGTGGTAAAGATGGAAATGCAAGGTTGGCATTTATTTTAAGGGAAATAGAATATACAAACAAGGAGATAATTCTGAGGCTTTATAAGGGACTAGTCAGGCCACAGCTGGAGTATTGTCAACAGTTTCAGGACCCATATCTCAGAAATGATGTGTTGTCATTGGAGAGAGTCCAGAGGAGGTTCACGAGGATGATTCCAGGAATGAAGGGGTTAACGTATAAGGTGTGTTTGGCAGCTTTGGGCCTGTACTCACTCAAATTTAGAGTCAAAGTCAGCATGGTTTCTCTAATGGGAAATTTTGGCTGATAAATCTATTAGAGTTCTTTGAGGAATTAACTAGCAGGGAGGACAGAGGAGAGGCAGTGGATGTCATTTACACTGCCTTGGAGGATCTCATTAAAACCTACTGAATGTTGAAAGGACTAGACAAGGTGGCTGTGGAGATGATGTTTCCTATGGTTAGGGTGTCCAAAACTAAAGGGTACAGCCTAAGAATTGAGGATCGACCCTTTAGAACAGAGGTTCAGAAGAATTTTTTTATCCAGTACATAGTGAGTCTGTGGAATGCTCTGCCATAGTCAGTTGTATTGGCCAAGATCATAGGTATATTTAAGGCAAAAATTGATAGTTTCTTGATTAATCAGCTCATCAAATTTTATGGTGAGAAGGCTGTAAAGGGATTAGTGGGATCTGGGATCAACCATGATGGAATGGTGGTGCACTCTCGATGGGTTGAATGGCCGAATTTTGCTCCTGTGTCTTATCAGAAAGACAAAGAAGATGGTGATGGGCTTTAAGAAGACTAAGCCTGCACTGGTCCCTGTTAGGATTGATGGTGAGGCTATGGATGCGGTGAGGACCTACAAGTACCTGGGGATGCACCTGGATGACAGACTTGAGTGGAGCAACAACACAGAGGCTGTGTACAAGAAGGTCCAGAGTTGTCTCTATTTCCTGAGACTGAAGTCTGTTCGAGTATGAAGACCTCTCCTTCACATGTTCTACCAATCTGCTGTTGCCAGTACAATCTTCTATGCGGTGGTGTGCTGGGGCAATGGCATCAACACGAGTGATGCCAACAGGCTTGATAAACTGATTAGAAAGGCTGGCTCTGTTATAGGAGTCAAACTGGACACACTGGAGGCTGTGGTAGAACAAATGACTATACAGAAGATCCTGGCAATTCTGGACAATGTTTCTCACCCTCTGCATGCCACCTTAGCTGAACAAAGGAGCACTTTTAGTAACAGGCTAAGACAACTGTGCTGCTCCAAAGAGTGCAATATGAGGTCAATCTTACCCTCTATAATGAGCCAACCTATTGCTGAGGAAGTGATGACCACCTGCGGTTAAACTGTTTGAAGTAACTTATTTTTTATTCTTTCTTACTTCTCTTCTAACTTTTGTACATTTGTGCACTTGTAATGCAACTGTGACACTGTAATTTCCTTTGGGATCAATAAAGTATCTATCTATCTACTGCTGCCACAAAACAACAAAATACATGTCATCGCAGGAATGACAGGATGTACTTACTATGGAAGCCAAGTGATTGGGGGTATTTAAAGACAAACAAGAGAAAATCTGCAAATGCTGGAAATCCAAGCAACACACACAAAATGCTGGAAGAACTCAGCAAATCAGGATGCATCTATGGAAGAGGACAGTCGACATTTCGGGCCGAGACCCTTCAGCAGGGTATACTTAAAGCAGATGTTGACAGGTTTTTGACTCGTCAGTGTGTCAAAAGGTTATGGGGAGAAGACAGGAGAATGATATTGAGAGGGATAATAAAGTAGTCATGATGGGATGTCAGATGGCCTAATTCTCCTCCTGTGGCTTATAGTCTCCTTGTTTTCATTATTACAATTTAATGGCACCAGTTTATGTTTGGTAGAATTTCTTATAATTACAATTTAATACACAAATTGTGTTCATTTGTTTGTTATGTGCCATGTCATATGGCACGGGAGGTCATGGTCTCTCCATAACCATGATGGTCCTTGGCAATTTTTTCTGCAGAAGTGGTTTGCCATTTCCTTCTTCTAGGCAGTGTCTGGGCAGTGTCTTTACAAGACGGGTTACCCCAGCTATTATCCATACCCTTCTGAGATTGTCTGCCTGGTGTCAGTCGTCAAATAACCAGGAGTTCTGAGCTGCTCATATGACCATCCACCACCTGCTCTCGTGGCTTCACGTGACCTTGATCGGGTGGCTAAGTAGCTGCTAAGAGTGACCTGTAGGCTAGCAGAGGGACGGAGCACCTCACACCTCCTTTTGTAGAGATGTATCTCCACTCTGCCATCCTGGCAAATCATATGCCAAACCAAACTGTAATTAAGTTTGTAAAATATTACTGGTTCTTCGCTCTGATGGCTGGAGAATAACTGACTGTGAGCTGGTAATTTCTGTTGCACTCCTGGGGAAGCTGAACTGTCTAAGTTCACCTAAATAGCACTCACCTGCCAAATTTCCAGATGAAAGAATAAAATGAGAAATACAACCCATGTAGGATATTTAAGAGAATAATTCACTGTTGATTTTGTTTAAAATACCTAACTAATTTCATGAGATATTTTTACATCGAGATGCTTTAGTCAACAATTTTATTCAAAATTGGACCCAATAAATAACATAAATTCTGTGGAATTCCAATCATTAAATCATGAGGATTTATCCAGAGATGTGCGGGGTTCTGTTTTATTTACTGTCACTGAAGTGTAATTAACTGGCAGCATACTGGTGTAGACCTTTATCAGGGGATATCCCAACGTAATCACACACCAACTTCAGTCAATGCAGGAAAAGCATAAACAAATTGGAATAGATATTTTCAGGATGTATGGCATTCTTGAGAGATATATGCAACTAAGCTTACAAAAGCTCTCGTTTGAAAAGCACTATATAGCTACTAAAACAAAAAGCTTCACACCATCCTTAAAGTTTCTTCCCCCAAGTAGTTATTCTGATCAACCATTATCATTAGCAGCCACCTCACCCCACTCTATTACCTCAGTCACGGTAAACACTTTAAACCAATTGCTGATCACATTGTAGCCTCTGAAGTATCCAGGACATCTTCAAGAAGTATTTAGATGGGCCAAATGGCCTACTTCTGCTCCTATATCTTTTGGTCTTATGGTCTTATGCGTGCATTGTACTGCTGCTGCGAAGGCGACAAATTTCACAACATGCCAGTGATATTAAACATGATTCTGATTCTGATTCTGATTCTGAATACAGGCTGGTATTTATGTATTTATGCACTGCTTATTCCATATCTGTTTTCTAACTTCATTTTTATACAATTCTTTCTAATTGTTGGATGTTGTTATATTTTGTTGCACGTCATACCCTGATCAACACTCCACAGCAAATCCCTAATACATATAAGCGTGTATGGTGAATAAAGTTGATCTTTGACATAGATCCTTAATACTTCATTAGTATGAGAGAGAAACCACTTCATAACTTAATCCTGAGGCTCAGAAAGAAAGGAGGAACCTTGGAATTTGTGGTCTATGCACAGTTGGGAAATTAGACTGGAATATGGATTTGTTTTAGCACTGGTGTGTTTAGGCTACTCTTACTCTCCAATGCCTCATAAACATACAAGTCCAAATGTGTTAGTGGAGAGTCATAGGAAGATAAAGCAGAGAATCAGACCCTACGGCTCATGAGCTCCACACCAACCACTGTCCACCAATTCACACTAATGCTATATGAGTCTGCTTTGTGTTATTATCTTCCTTGTGATTTTTACTACCCTAACAGTCTGAGGCAAATTAATACAGAACATAGAAGATTACAGCACAGCACAGGCCCTTTGGCCCACGAAGTTCAGCCAAACCTTTAACCTACTCTAAGATCAATCCAATCCTGCCTACACATCAAGCCCTTCATTTTTCCTCTCATCTATGTGACTAAGAGTCTTTAAATGCCCATAATGCATCTGCACTGGCAGGGCATTCCATGTATTCACCAACCTTAGTGTAAAGGGTGATTTATACTTCTGCATCAACTCGATGTCGTAACCTACGCAAGTGGCCTACGCGCGTTGTGAGCATTTATACCTGTGCGCCGGTGTGTCTGCGTCGCTCTGCAATTTGGGCATGTCATGCATGTGCACACACCTGCCCACACAAGGCTTCATGGTCATTGTAGTCTTTCTCGCGGTAGACCAGTTTAAAGCGAGCGTCTTTTTTCATAAAAGCGAAATGTGTCCTCCATAATTTCAGAGGTCTGTAAAGCTTTATGGAAAAGCAATGCAGCCAGAGTTCCTTCCCTGCCCTTTGGTCGCCCAATGGGAAGCTATTGCAGCGTAGGAGGAAATGCGATGCTACCAAGCGGACCAGTCACAGTTGTTCGGTCTGCATTGCCGCGACACGTAGTTACATCTTGGGAGAGGTGCGTGTCAGGCTACGGCATAGGGATGCGCGTAGGCTCTGCACAGGGTTCACGGCGACGCCGTACTTATGGCGTCGAGTTGATGCAGAAATATAAATCAGCCTTAAGAATCTTACCTCTGACATCTCCCCCCAGATCCAATCGGCTAATTAAATTTGCTGATGGCACTACACTGATAGGTCTAATCTGAAATAATAATGAGGCAGCCTACAGAGAAGAATTCACCATCTTGAAAATGTGGTGTCAAGAAAACAACTTCTCCCTCAATGTAAGGAATGGAGACAGACTAACCCCTATTGACATCAATGGATCTGGGGTTGAGAGGGTGAACAGCTTTATGTTGCACAGCATAAACATCATCAGGGATCTCATGTGGTCTGTACATACTGGCTGTGTGGTGAAAAAGACACAAAAGTGCCTCTTCCACCTCAGATGGTTGAAGAAGTTTGGTGTGGGTCCCAGAATTCTAAGAACTTTTGATAGGGGCACAATTGAGAGCATCCTGACTGGCTGCATCACTGCCTGGTATGGGAACTGAAATTCCCTCAACCACAGGACTGTTCAGAGAATGGTGTAGATGGCCCAACACATCTGCAGATGTGAACTTCCCACTATTCAGGACATTTACAAAGACAGGTATGTAAAAAGGGCCCAAAGGATCATTGCTACCGCAGCATAAAAGTCAGGACCAACAAGGTCTGGGACAGCTTCTTCCACCAGGCCATCAGACTGATTAATTCATGCTGACACAACTGTATTTCTATGTTATATTGACTGTCCTGTTGTACATACTATTTATTACAAATCACTATAATTGCACATTGAGACAGAGATGGAACATAAATATTTTTACTTCTCATATATATGAATGATGTAAGTAATAAAATTCCTCCAACCACTTTAAAATTATGCTGTCTCATATTAGAAATTTCCATCCTGGGAAAAAGTCTCTGACTGTCCACTTGATCAAAGCCTCTTATTATCTTGTACATCTCTATGAAGTTGCCTCTCGAGCTCCTTTGCTCCAAAGAGAAAAAGCCCCTCGCTTGCTCTGTCTCATAAGATATGTTCTGTAATCCAGACAGCTTCCTGGTAAATCTCCTCTGCACCCTCTCTAAAGATTTCACATCCTTACTGTAATGAAGTCAAAAGAAATGAAACTGTGTATTTTTGGGATGTGGGGAAAAACAGATTACCAAAGAAACCCATACACAGAGAAACATGCAAACTCCACACAGACAGCACTCAAGCTCAGTTTCGAATGGGAGTTCCTAGAACTGTGACCCAGCATCTCTACAAGCCAGAACACCTTACTATCCTAAACTATGAAAAAAATAATTTTTATCAGAATGGAGATTTGTCTATTTAGAATGGAAGTGAGAAGGAATTTCCTTATTTAAAGGAGGTGAACCTGTGGAATTTGTTGCCATAGGTGGCTGTGGAGGTCAAGTCACTGACTTTATTTAAAGCGATGGTTGATAGATTCTTGACAAGTCAGGGCATGAAAAGTTATGGGGAAAAGGCAGGAGAATGGGGAAGAAAGCAGGTGAATGAGGGAGAAGGCTGGAGAATGGGGTTGAGAGAGAAATGGACCAGTCATGATCAAACAGACGAACAAACTTAATGGGCCAAATGGACTATTTCTGTTCTAATGTCTTATGGTATTTGTCTTTCCAATTCCAGTTGCTGGAAGATTTCAGAAAGACCTCATTTGTCCCAATATCAGCTAGAACCTGAAGACACAGACCTCATCATTAAGGAACCCTTGTGATCCAGGTAATACCTGCTTCTCAATGCTGTCATTGAGGTACAGGAGCCTGAAGGTCCACACAACAAGGTTCAAAACAAATTCTTTCCCACTGCCATCAGCATGATAAATTTTAACATTACCACAGACTATATTTCACTCAACTTCCACTAATGTTGTTATATTTATTTTTGCTTATTTTGTCATGTAGGTTATGCATAATTTATATTAATTTAACTTTAGGCAGTTGATGTTTGTCATGTTATAATGCACAGTGCTGTTTCTGCAAAAAGCTAATTTTCATGGAATTTATGTTATGCATGCCCATGACAATAAATCTGAAATTGGAACAAGGCTTCAGGTTAACTATTCATATTAAACAACCTTTGAGCACAGCGAATCAGAGAATAAAGTTTATGCTGGAGACACGAGAAAAATTGCAGATGCTGGAACCTGAAGAATCTGTTACAATGGGCATAGGGAGTGGAACCAGGTGCAGGACAGGGACACATAGGTAGCATTAACAGAAGTGTGTTTATTAATAGTTGCAAGGAAAGCCAGAGAGCAAGGACTAGATACCTACGTGGACATGAACGTTGGACAACAAACCAGAGGGGGCTGGACCCGGAGTTTGGTCATGGAGCCTGGGCTTGGACACGAAGCCTGGACTTGGACACCGACATGGAACCCAGACTTGGACACGGACACAGAGCCTGGACTTGGACATGGAGCCGGGACTCGGACATGGCCACAGAGCCGGGACTCAGACTTAGACACGGAGCGACAAAACCAAACAACGACAGCTAATTCGTGTCTTGGCTCGGAGTAGTGGCAAAACAGCCTGCAATACTCAGCTGGACAGGAGATGACAAAACCAATAACAACGGGCAATTTGTATCTTGACTCGGAGTAGTGACAAATGGCCTGTAATCCTTAGCTAGACACGAGATGACAAAACCAAACGATGACAGACAATTTGTATCTTGACTCAGAGTAGCACATGAAGCGGCAAACAGCTGGCAATCACTTAGCTGGACACAAAGACGACAAAACCACACAATAACAGACAATTCTTATCTTGACTCAGAGTAGCAGCAATCACTTAACTGGACACGAAGAGACAGAATTCCTGAAGCAACCCCAGGCACCAAAGCAATTTAGAATCCACCATTCCCGGCAGCCCAGAACGTACATTGCCGCACTGGCTGAGGTAACGATCCAGCCCCGAGTAGATGTAAGCTGGAGTTTTATGTTCCCAGTTTGGATGAGAATCGGGTGCCTTAATCAAGGAGCCAGGTAAAACACAGGGAAAAGGAAATTAAACAAAATAAGGAGTCAGCGGACCGGACCGTGACAGTAATGCATGCAAAAAAGGGTGGTATGGTAGCATAGTAGTTAATGTAACGCCACTACAGCGCTAACTACCCAGGGTTAATTCGTGCCGCTGTCTGTAAGGAGTTTGTACGTTCTCCCCGTGACCATGTGGTTTTCCTCTGGGTGCTCTGATTCAGAATCAGGTTTAGTATCACTGCTATATGTCGTGAAATTCGTTAACTTTGCAGCAGCAGTACAATGCAATACATGATAAATGTAGAAACAAACTGCATTACAGTAAATATATATATGTATATTAAATAATTAAATTGATATAAGTAGTGCAAAAACAGATATTTTTAAAAATTGTGAGGTAGTATTCAGAAGGTCAATGCCTATTTAGAAATTGGAAGGCAGAGAGGGAGAAGCTATTCCTGAATCACTGAGTTCCTCCCACATTCCAAAAACGTGTGGGTTAGTAGATTAACTAGTCATGGGTGCGTAATTGGGCAACGTGGGTTGTTGGATCGGAGTGGCCTGTTACTCTTCTATATCTCCAGGTAAGAATAAAACAAATTGTTGAAGGAGCTCAGCAGATCAGGCAGCATCTGTGGAGGGAAACGAACAGTCAATGTCTGAGATATCAGGACTGATGACGTTCAAGGTTCACTGTATAATTAAGTGTTTTACACAGTGCTTAATATAAATTCAGGAAAACACATGTGATGAAGATAATGTTGAAATATCACAGTTCATAGAGAGAGTCAGCATAGAAACAGGTCCTGTGAGTCACCACCTTGAATATTCAGGCCCATTTAAAAGACTGTTGAACAGTCCCCTCATACGAAAGGATGGACTCTTGACCTCACTATCTACCTCAATATGACCCTGTACCTTAACGTCTACCTGCACTACATTTCCTCTGAAACTGTAGTACCTTATTCTGTATTCTGTTATTGCTTTACCTTGTCCTACCTCAATGCATTGTGTAGTCAATTGATTTGTATGAACAGTGTATACGGCAAGCTTTTCACTGTACCTTAGTATATGTGACAATAATTGTCTTGGAGTCATAGAAAAGTACAGCACTGAAAAGGCCCTTTGGCCCATCTAGTCCATGTCAAGTTATTTCAACTACCTACTCATATCAACCTGTACCGGGACCGTAGACCTCCATACCCCTTCCATCAATGTACCTACCCAGATTTCTCTGAAATGTTGAAATCATGCACATATGCACCACTTGCACTGGAAGCTTGTTCAACACTCTCACAACCCTCTGAGTGGAGAAGTTTCCCCTCATGTTCCCCTTAAGGATTTCACCTTTCGCCCTTAATCCATGACCTCTTGCCAAAGTCTCACCCAATCTCAGCAGATAAATCAAATGATATTCCATTTCTAATCCCAACATAACGCATCATGTTCTCCCTCACATTCCCATTGGCTTATCCCAAATTCTACCCCTCATCTACATTAAGGGTAAGTTTCAGTGGTAAATTAAGCCATCAAAATGCACACCTTTGGAATGTGAGAGGAAACTGGAGAACCCAGGTTCATATGTGGTCACAGGAAGAATGTCCGAACTCCGCTCAGACAGAACTTAAACACAAGAAATTCGACAAATGCTGGGGATCTTGAGCAACACTGACAGAATGTTGGAGGATCTGAACAGGTCAGGCAGCATCTACGGAAATGAATAAGCAGTTGACGTTGAGGGCCAAGACCATACATTGGGAATGGAAAGGAAGATGGGAGGTGGTGGAAGAAGCCAGAATAAGAAAGGGAAAAAGGTCAAGCTAGGAGGAGATAGATGAGACCAGGTGAGGTGGAAGGTAGCTGGGTGGGGGAGGGGGGAAATAACAAGTTGTGTGGTGATTGGTGGAAGAGGTAAGGAGCTGAAGGAGAAGGAATCTACTAGGATAGGACAGTAGAAGAAAGGGAAGGAAGAGATGGGCAAATGAAGAGAAGAGGTCCCTCAAAATGTGAATCAGCATCTCTGCTCATTATGGTAAATGCTGAACAAATTTTCAAAATAAATTAGCAATTAGCTTTCATCATATTTCAATATATTACATTTCAAATCTTGTATTGGAAGGAAACACAAGACAGGCATAGAGAATAAGTTTTAATTCATACCAGTAAGATTACAAAGCAGTAATTTTGACTTGGTGCCCCATTAAACCCTCCTACCCAAAACATTTCAGATAACACAGCATAACCTTTTCAGAGACTATTACAGGGAGGATGGGTTGTGAACATTATGGTTTTGTCAGTTCATTAACTTCTGGAGGTTGTAACTGGAGCACTTTGCAAAATAGGCTGAGCAGGGATTCACTAACAACATCCTGGGGGTTTCCATCTTCAACAGCATGTGTCATTGTCAGAATATCACTGTGAGAATTGTTTAATTAAAGCATTAAACAAGTTCCATGTTTTACATGTTAATTGCAACATTAGCCTGAAAGGTTCCAAAGAACGGCTAGTCACTGCTGCTGCTGTTCCTTATCGATAGATTACCATGGCAATCAGTGCACAGCTGTGATAGGCACCAGCTGCTAATATGACCATTATAGGGTAACGTAATTGAGGGAAATATATATATAAATCACAACAGCCATCACTGAGTTGGGGTTTCATTTTAAGAGGCTGGTCTGATATGATGATATTATTACATAAAGAGTTTTAGCACGCTTTTGTGTGTAGTTTTTGGAATTCAATAAGATGAGTAACGGGTTTCATTAAGCATAAAACGCCTCATTTCGCTTTATTTGTGAAAATCTACATTGGTGATCCCGATGCTCTAGGATGATTCCATAGTAATTCAACATGTTGGTCAATGCAGTTGTTTTGAAACTGCCAGTGTTTTGAGAGAAAAATGCCATCACTTGGTTTGTACAAGCTGAGGCCCACGTCGCTCTGCAAGAAATCACTGCCGTCGACACAAAATTCTACTACGTGATAGTGTCACTTAGCGATTCCACGGCTGTGAGAATGGTGAGTCTGCTTGAACACCCGCCTGAATATGATCAATACCGATTGTTGAAGACTCACCTATCACAGACTTTTGAACTATCGGAGCCTGAGCATGCCAAATAGTTGCTCTCCTTGCCTGGTCTCGGCGATGTTAAGCCTTCTGAGCTAATGGACCACGAGCGGTCTCTTCCAGGAAATCATCATCCTTGTTTCATTTTTAAATATTTCTTCGTGCAGCAAAATGCCTGATCAAGTTTGCAAAGCCCTCGCTAATGCACCCATAAAGGACTATAGGAAGCTTGCTAAAACGGCTGATAGTCTACACTCAGCCAGGCATCATTCATGCATCATTCCTCCTCCTTTCTCTACCTCAATAAGCCTGGTCAGAAAGGCTCCCAAGATAAGGATGCCCACAGCTGTGAAACAGACCAATGTTCTTACCATGCTTCCTTTGGGATGAACACTAGGAAGTGCTGACCGCCTTGCAGCTTTTACAGTGCCAGCGCATAGGGACATCAGAGGTCTGTGAACACCATGGGTTCCAGCTGCCAGGGTCATCTGCTGTTCATCACAGACACCCTTTCAGTGTGACGTTTCCTGTGTGACACGAGTGCTTAAGTGAGTGTGCTGCCAGCATCGCCTATTGATGAGAAGGCAAAGAGCAATGAAACCTCACTGGAGGTAGCCACCGATAGCAGAATCCAGACTTACAGGACATGACAGGTGACACTCTGCTTCAGTGGGCGATGTTACACATGGGACTTCGTCCTGGCTAAAGTGACTCAGTGCAGATTTCCTGTGTGCTCAAGAACTGTTAGTCGATCTTAAGAACTCCTGGCTTGTGAATGTCAAATATTTTGGGTCGTTACCATGCTCCCGCAGTAAGTTCCCCACAACAACACTGTCAAGCCCATGCAGCACCGCATGTGAGTTTGCACAACTGCTGGGTAAACTCCCAAACCTCACAAAGCCCACATTCTCCACTTCAACCACAAAACATGGAGTCAAACACCACATTCCCATAGTTGGCCCACCACGACCATGCAAACAGTCCCAACCCAGATAAGCTGAGATAACCCAGATAACCCATGAAGGCTGAGTTTGCCAACATGAAAGGATTTGGTACTGTACGCCGGTCAAATAGCCTCTGGACCTCATCCCTCCATATAGTCCCTGAGCCGATGGTGGTTGCCACCCATGTGGTGATTACTGATGCCTTAATGAGGCCACCACATACAATCGTTACCCGGTCCCATACATCCAAGACTTCTGGCACATTTAGTCGAAAGGTTAATTTTTTCCAAAGTTTGAGGAAGCTGAGGTTTCTCTCCTGTGTGGTGTCTCAACAGGTCACCCCGCCCCATCATTCCAGCAAACTGGAGAAGGACTGCTTTGGACTTCATACATGCCCACTTGCATCCGTGCTGGAAGACCTCACAGAAACTGAATGCACGAAGTTCATGTGTCACGGCTTCAGAAGGGATGTATGTGATTAGACAGCAGCCTGTGTGGTGTGCCAGTGGGCAAAAATTAACCATCATGTTCAGGCATCACTGGCACCTGTGGAGGTCCCCGAGTAACGGTTTGACCATGTCAATGTGCTCCTTGTTGGCCCTCATCCCCTCTCCAGTGGTTTCATGCACCTCCTTACCATGGTGGATCGTACCGCTGGATGGCTAAAGGTCATACCTCTAGCACCTCTAGCTTCGGCGGTGGCAGCAGACATAGCTCGGGCATTCATCACACCTGGATCGGTTGGTTTGGTACCCCATCTGATATTTCCTCTGACCGTGGTTCCCAGTTCATTTCACATCTCTGGGCTATGATGGCTGGAATCTCGACAGCAGGCTACATCACACCACAGCGTATCACCCGCTGTCCAATGACCTCCTTAAAGGCTGCCCTGTGGGCTTCCCTGACTGAAGGGTCTTGGCATGATTATCTCCCCTCAGCCTTGCCGGGGTTCCGAACTGCTCATGTAGTCATCTGTGGCAGAGATGGTATATGGGCAGCCGTTACGAGTGCCAGGTGATTTCATTCCTGACACTGCAACCTCCTGGTTGGCTTCTCAATAGCGTTCTACCTTCCTCAGTAAATTCAATTCCTTTTCACTTATTCCTACCTCCCATCATGGCATGCAACGCTCCTGGGATCCTGCTGACCTAAATTAAGACCATAAGACCATAAGACATAGGAGCAGAATTAGGCCATTTGACCCATCGAGTCTGCTCTGCCATTCAATCATGGCTGATCCTTTTTTTCGATCTCCTCCTCAGCCCCAGTTCCCGGCCTTCTCCCTGTAACCATTGATGCTGTATCCAATCAAGAACCTATCAATCTCTGCCTTAAGTACACCCAATGACCTGTACTCCACAGCTGCACGTGGCAACAAATTCCACAAATTCACAAGCATTTAGCGAAGGAAATTTCTCCACATCTCTGTTTTGAAAGGGTACCCCTCTATCCTGAGGCTGTGCCCTCTTGTCCTAGACTCTCCCACCATGGAAAACTCTGTCTAGGCCTTTCAATATTCGAAAGGTTTCAATGAGATCCCCCACTCATACTTCTGAATTTCAATGAGTGCAGACCCAAAGCCATCAAACATTCCTTGTATGATAACCCTTTCATTCCTGGAAAATTTTGCCTCGTTTGTTTTTGTTCACAATGTTGTAATCAATATCCCCTTAGGCCCCCTTACAATGGCCCATTCCGTGTTTTAGAAAGGGGAGAAGAGACTTTTATCATAGATAAGAGGGTTAAACATGAACATATTTTGGTAGATCACATTAAACCGGCCGACCATGATTTGGAGTACTCCACTGCCATTCCCGTGGCACCACAACATGACCATGGGCGTGTCAACACATCTGGATGAGCCAAATGCACCTACTGTTCCTCCACCCATGGAACACAGGACCCATTCTGGACGGCTCATCTGAGCTCTAGACAGGCTCACGATGCTGGTTTTAGTGAATTCTGGGGTGGGGGTGGGCTTGTAGGGTAATGCAATTGTCATATATAGGTCACAACCACCAACATTGAGTTGTGGTTTCACTTTAAGAGGCTGATCTGACATGATGACTTTGTTACGTAAAGGTTTTTAGTGCACTTTTGTGTTTAGGTTTTGGATTTTGAAATAAACATGTTACAGGTTTCATCAAACATAAAGCGTCTCACTTTGTTTTATTTGCATAAACCTACACTATCCACCACCTCCTTGCATGATTTCACATGATCCTGATTGAGGGACTAAGCAGGTGCTGTGCCTTGCCCAAGGGTGACCTGCAGGCTAGCGGAGGGAAGGTGCGTTTTACACCTCCTTTGGTAAAGAAGTATCTCCACCCCACCACTCTAAGTAGATAGATAGATAAATAAATCTGAGAACGTGGGTTGTAGAGTCCTTGAAAGTGAGTCCGCAGTTTGGGGAATCAGTTCAGTGTTGAGGTGAGTTAAGTTATCCACACCGGTTCAGGAGCCTAGTGATTGATGGTAATAACTGTTCCTGAACCTGGAGGTGTGGGAAGCTGGTGTTACATTTAAGAAATATCTAGACAAACACCTGAATGACCAATGGATAGATGTGTATTGACCAAGCACATTGCAACCACTCGGCTCTAGAACCAAACCGACACTAATCATTACCGCAGGACATTAGATTTCTGAATGATCCTTGTTATACCCCATTTGTACTATTTATTTATTTTATATTTGTTAGCAATTTTGATGTCTTTGAATTATACTGCTGCAACAAATCAATAAATTTCACGTCATACTAGCTAATGATAATGGACCCTTTTCAGATTCTGAGCAGTAGGAACATTCTGACCACTGATCACGCGGTAGCACTTGGTGCCAGTATTTCAGCACTTGGTGCATGTTGTTCTAGATTTTTAGCATCTGCATAATCTCTTGTGTTCACAATGGAGTTTGTTCGTTCTTGGAACTATTGTATATGATTAATGTTTAATTTATGTTTTCCTTGCGCGTGTAGCTCATACGATGCTCTGTGCCTGCAGTGCTGCTACGGGCAAGTTTTCCATTGCACCTGTGCATATAAATACGTGTGCATATGATGATTGACTCAGCTTTTTGATTTTACGATGTACTTGATGGTGGATCAAAGGCCTTGCATGCCTCCATGTGGAGTCCATTGTATGATATCACATGGAGTCATGGAAATGACGTATAGTGGAGAGGGTATCGATGGGCTGCACCACAGCTTGCTATGGAAACACCAATGCTCTTGAAAGGAAAATCCTGCAAAAGTCATGGATATGGCCTTGTCCATCATAGATATAGCTCTACCCAGCATTGATCACATCTACGTTTGTACACAAAATGCTGTCTTAGGAAAGCAGCATCCATCATCAGAGACCCCCACCACCCAGGTCACGTTCTCTTCTCGTTGCCAACATCGGCAAGAAAGAACAGGAGATTCAGGACCCACATCACCAGGTTCAGGAACAGTTATTACCCCTCAACCATCAGGCTCTTGTACCAAATGGGTTAACTTCACTCAAATTCTCTTGCCCCATCACTGAACTGTTGCCACAGCCTAAGTAATTACTTTCAAGGATTCTTCATTCCATCTTCTTGATATTTCATTATTATTATTTCTTTCTTTTTGCATTTGCACAGTTTTTTTGTCTTTTGTACACTGGTTAAACACCCAAGTTGGTGCTGTTTTTTATTGATTCTATTATTGCTATTATTCTATTATGAATTTATTGAGTATGCCCACAAGACAGTCAACCTCAGGGTTATATATGGGGATATATATGTACTTTGATAATAAATTTACCTTGAACTTTGAACAAAGGCTGCATTTATTCACAAGAATCCCGCCATCCGGGCCATGCTCTCGTTTCACTACTGCCGTCGAATAGGAGGTACAGAAGCATGAAGTCCCACACTACCAGACTCAGGAACAGCTACTTCAATTCAACCATTAGGTTCTCAAACAAATCTGCGCAACCCTATCTATGTCTCAGCAATGGAACACCATGGACCACTTCTTGCACCACCATCTACTTGTCTCCAAATTTTTGCATTTATGTCTGCCTTGCAATCTTCTTTTTCCTTCACTGGGTTGTAATAATTTATTTATAATTTATGTTCTGTGGCTTGTCTGTGATGCTGCTGCAAACAAGTTTTTTTTGTACATAACCATGCCAAGGGCTTAGGTACATATATACAGTGCAAGTGCCAAAGACTTCTGCAAAGTACAGTATTTGTTAATGTGGAGCAGAGAGCAAGTCTGTAAATCTGGCAGGAGCAAAGGATGTTGAGAATGGCGAGGGTGGAGTGCCGCAGGAGGGGTGCGGGACAGGTGGCAGACAAGGAGTGTCAGGGTTGAGGGCTGTGGCACAGGTGCAGACTGACCCAGTGTTGAGTCAGCAGACAAGTTCATTTGATTCCAAACAATTTATTGATCATTACAGAATGTCTCTCTGACGTTTCCGGTTCCCTCCCGTCTCCCTTCTCCTTTTTCCAACCATGATTCCCCTCTCCCTGTCCCCTTCCCATTCTCAGCCCTATTTCAGAATCAGGTTTATCATCACTCACAGGTCATGATTTTTTATGGTAGCAATACAGTGTAATACATAAAATTACTACCGTACTGTGCAGATGTCTTAGGTCCCCTAGTTATATACTGTATATGCGGCTAAGACTTTTGCTCAGTATTGTATAAGTAGCTCACTGTACTTGATTACATCGTGATAAACTTGAATCAATGCACCTGCAATAGTCATAGAGTTATAGAATAACTTAGCAGAAAACTGGCCCTTCGGCCAAGATATTCGATGCTGATCATCACATCCTCCCTATTAGTCCCAATGGCTGTTGAAAACATATGCTGTTTCTCTAGATTCCTTTTGGCCCCCAACTTGGTGTTGGAATAGGGCGCAGATTTACAACTGGCAACCAGGAGCTTCAGATGGGACCAATGGCACCAGGTGCATGGCAAAACAAATCTAGAGGAGGCCATATCAAGATCACTGATGGGACATGAAGTAATTTCAATGGAAATGAATCGAAATTGTTCTGCTTCTAGCAATAACAATTTCCATTTATATAGCACACTTAAAAAAGTAAATGCTTCCCCAGACAATTCTTGAAAATGATATTGAATAGAAATATTGACACCGCAGACCATATGGAAATATCAGGACAGATTGCTGAATGTTCAAACAATTAGGTTTTAACCTGCTTCTTAAAGCTGGGAGTAGGATGTAAGTTTAGAAAAGGAAGCGTGGGTCCAGTAAGCAGAAGGTACAGCTCCAACTGGTGCAGCAATGAGAATCAAGGATGATTTTGGAGTTCAAAAGAATGAGGTGCTATCATATTGAAACCTATCAAATATTGAAAGGGACTGAGCTGTTTCCTACAGTGGGGGAGTCTAGGAACAGAGGGCACAGCCTCGGAATAGGATTGATGTCCCTTTAGAACAGAAAGGAGGAATTTCTTTAGCCAGTGAACTTGTGGAGATATAGCAGGGTTACAGATTTTTCCGGCTCTTCCCACACATCCAGTTGCACCCATGTGACTGATTTAGCAATTAACCCAGATGTCATCGGAATGTGGGAGGAAACCAGAGCACCCAAAGGAAACCAATGTGGTCATGGGGAGGATGTACAAATTCCTCACTGACAGTGACAGAAATTGAACCTGGGTCGCTAGTGCTGTAAAGTATGATGCCAACCACTGCACTGCCGTGCTGCCGAGAGGGTGGTGAATCTGTGGAATTCACTGCCACAGACGGGTGCAGAGGCCAGGTCTTTGTGTATGTTTAAAGTGGAGGTTACTAGGCTCTTAGTTAGTCAGTATGTTAAAGGTTACAAGAAGAAGGCAGGGAAGTGGTGTTGAGAGGGAAAATAAATCAGCCATCATGAACTGGCACTAACCCAAGCAACACGCACAAAATGCTGGAGGGACTTAGCAGGCCAGGTAGCACCTATGGAGAAGAGAACAATCAATGTTTCGGACTGAGACAGTTCAGCAGGACTGGAGAAAAAAAGATGAGGAGTCAAAGTTAAAAGGTGGGGTGGGGGGGAGGGAAGGGACAAACACAAGGAGATAGCTGAAACCGGGAGAGGGGTGAAGTAAAGAGTAGGGAATTTGATTGGTGAAAGGGCTAGGGAAGGGGGAATCTAATAGGAGAGGACGGAAGACCATGAAACCCTAACCTATACCTGTTTGAAATGTGGGAGGAAACCGGAGCATCTGGAGGAAGCCCATGTGGTCACGGGGAGAATGTATAATGTCCTTACAGACAGTGGAGGGAATTGGAAGCTGATTGGTGATTGCTGGTACTGTAAAGCAGTTACGCTATTCAATATGATATCGTGATGAAGTAGGTAATTCAGATGAGGGTGGTGAGGCCATTGGTAGATTTGAAAACTAGGCTGAGAACATGAAATTCAGCAAGCTTTGGGACCAAGAGCTCCAGCACATGGATGATCAAGTTCAAGTTCAAAATTATTGTCCTCTGACTGTATATACAACCAAATGAAACAATGTTTCACGAACCACAGTGCACCCACAAAATATATATAGCACACAGCTCATAAAACAAAATAATACCACAAGTAGGTTAGCAAAATATTCTTCAAAATGCATGTAATGTGCAGCATGAGTAAACAGTAAAAGTAAACAGCGAACTCCTGGTGACGAGACCTCGGTAGTGACAGTATTCATTATTTCCCAGCCTGAGGGAAAAAGCTGTTGCCCAGTCTAACAGGCCAGACCGATGGGGCAAGTTAGGATGTCTTTATTTAGAGTGATATTTTATTCATGTGCATTAATCCCTCTTACCACATTAGGACAAAACCTTTTATGCTTTACCTAGTTAAATGCCTCCTTGTATTTGATTGCACCTGATTCCATCACCTTCTTTTGTAGTGGCAAGATCTGTGGAATCGATGGAATTCAATGCTGTTAAAACTTCATGTACTGTTAAAAAGCCAAAAAGCCATCAATGATTTCCAAAACAATGTCCTCCACAAAGTTAACAAACAGGTCATCCTTGCTGCTGTTGGGAGAGAAGTAATTATTGACTGGTACATGAATTATTGGGTGCCAGAATTCTTTCCTATCTTCAATTACACTCCAAGGTTGATAGATCCTGACATGAAGGTTGGAAACATTTTGATTCTCAAGTTATTTTCTCTCAGCCAGAAGTATCCAAGTCAATTCTCTAAATACCTAATTATTTAGTTTAGCTCCTTGTATGTAGATTGCACCAGACGAATGTTTACATTGCCAATTCGTAGAGTGTATTTTTTTTCAATGTGTTTAAATTCTCATCATTAAGCAGGATCCCATCAGTCCAAAATGCCTACTCGTGGAGTCCGAGAGAGAAACTGCAGGGAAACAGATTCTTTGGCCTACTAATTCCATTCTAACCATGAAGCCCCAATTGTACTCTATTCCTACTCTAATTCATTTTATTACCACCCGCCCCCAACACTCCAAAAAATGGCCACTAGATTTTGTCACCTGTCTGCAGACTGGTTGACCAGCTGCATTATATACTGGTGTGGGAGCCTCCATGCACAGGGATGTAGGAGGTGACAGAGAGTGGTAGACTCAACAGTTCCATCTTGCGTACAGCTCTCCTTATCAAGAGCATCCTAACAAGCTGCTTGGAACGTGCCTCCGTCGCCAACTTACTCCAGTTGGCTTTAGGATTCGTTTCCAAGCCTCTCAATTTGGACCTTCTGAGGATCCCAGGTACTCACATTTTATTGACTCTGCCTCTCGCCGCTTCTCCCGTCAAGCTCTGAAGGCGACGCTCTCCGCCATGAGGAGGTACTTGGTGTCCCTATCCCAGACCCTTCCACACCTTCGGGACACTTTCTTCGCCGTCTGTAATGGTCCTACCCGCTATTTCATCCTCCGTCGGATCCACGCCTGCAATCGCCGTTTCTTTGACTTTGTCATGTTAGGTAAAGATCGTAAGATCTTACATCTACGGACTGCAGAGCCTGCCGGCCCCGACGCTAGCAGGCATGAACTTTCGGTTGCGGCCCCTGCCATTGATCTCGGCGGCTCCAACACCTCAGGACAGATTCAAAACCCGGACTCCAGCAACGACCATGGAGACATTCAAAGCGATCGCGCAACCACCAACTGCGACTCCAGCCTTGAACTCCAGGCCGGGTCTTTATGTGCTGCTGTTGTGACTCCCGTCTCCCCTTCCCCCACCACCACTCCGCAGCCCCGTCTTCCTCAGATCCCACCGTCAACTCCTGGGCCCTCAGAGGCTCCATCTTCCTCTCACCCCAACCCTCCCCTCTCCATTGACACGCCCAGCCTCCCCCCTCCCCCCTCTGATCCCAGCTCTCATCCGTGCCGGGTCTTTACCATCCCCTCCGACCTTCAACTGTCGGAGGCAGAACGCTCTGTTCTCAGTAAGGGCCTCACCTTTGTCCCCCTTCGCCCACACCTCAGCGAGTTCCGTGTTCGCCACGATGCGGAACTTTTCTTCCGCCGTCTCCGTCTCTGAGCCTACTTCTTCGGCAAGGACTCTTCCACCCCCACCAATGACCCCTTCTCCCGTCTTCAACCCTCCTCTTCTTCATGGACACCCTGCTCTGGTCTTCTGCCTGCTCTGGATCTCTTTATTGCCAACTGCCGACGGGACATCAACCGTCTCGACTTCACCGCACCTTGTCCCCATTCCAACCTCACTCCTTCAGAACGCTCTGCTCTCCACTCCCTCCGCACTAATCCTAACATTATTATTAAACCCGCTGATAAAGGGGGTGCTGTTGTAGTCTGGCGTACTGACCTCTACCTTGCCGAGGCACAGCGACAACTCGCGGATACCTCCTCTTATTTACCCCTCGATCGTGACCCCACTAAGGAGCACCAGGCCATTGTCTCCCACACTATCAACGACTTTATCTGCTCAGGGGATCTCCCATCCACTGCTACCAACCTTATAGTTCCCACACCCCGCACTTCCCGTTTCTACCTCCTACCCAAGATCCACAAACCTGCCTGTCCTGGCCGACCTATTGTCTCAGCTTGCTCCTGCCCCACCGAACTCGTTTCTGCATACCTCGACACTGTTTTATCACCCCTTGTTCAATCCCTTCCGACCTATGTTCGTAACACTTCTCACGCTCTTAAACTTTTCGATGACTTTAAGTTCCCTGGCCCCCACCGCTTTATTTTCACCATGGATGTCCAGTCCTTATATACTTCCATCTCCCATCAGGAAGGTCTCAAAGCTCTACGCTTCTTTTTGGATTCCAGACCTAATCAGTTCCCCTCTACCACCACTCTGCTCCGTCTAGCGGAATTAGTCCTTACTCTTAATAATTTCTCCTTTTGCTCCTCCCATTTCCTCCAAACTAAAGGTGTAGCTATGGGCACCCGTATGGGTCCTAGCTATGCCTGCCTTTTTGTTGGGTTTGTGGAACAATCTATGTTCCGTGCCTATTCTGGTATCTGTCCCCCACTTTTCCTTCGCTACATCGACGACTGCATTGGCGCTGCTTCCTGCACGCATGTAGAACTCGTTGACTTTATTAACTTTGCCTCCAATTTTCACCCTGCCCTCAAGTTTCAATGGTCCATTTCCGACACCTCCCTCCCCTTTCTAGATCTTTCTGTCTCTGTCTCTGGAGACAGCTTATCCACTGATGTCTACTATAAGCCTACTGACTCTCACAGCTATCTGGACTATTCCTCTTCTCACCCTGTCTCTTGCAAAAACGCCATCCCCTTCTCGCAATTCCTCCGTCTCCGCCGCATCTGCTCTCAGGATGAGGCTTTTCATTCTAGGACGAGGGAGATGTCTTCATTTTTTAAAGAAAGGGGCTTCCCTTCCTCCCCTATCAACTCTGCTCTTAAACGCATCTCCCCCATTTCACGTACATCTGCTCTCACTCCATCCATCCACCACCCCACTAGGAATAGGGTTCCCCTGGTCCTCACCTACCACCCCACCAGCCTCCGGGTCCAACATATTATTCTCCGTAACTTCCGCCACCTCCAACGGGATCCCACCACTAAGCACATCTTTCCCTCCCCCCCCTCTGCATTCCGCAGGGATCGCTCCCTACACAACTCCCTTGTCCATTCGTCCCCCCCATCCCTCCCCACTGATCTCCCTCCTGGCACTTATCCGTGTAAGCGGAACAAGTGCTACACATGCCCTTACACTTCCTCCCTCACCACCATTCAGGGCCCCAAACAGTCCTTCCAGGTGAGGCATCACTTCACCTGTGAGTCGACTGGGGTGATATACTGCGTCCGGTGCTCCCGATGTGGCCTTTTATATATTGGTGAGACCCGACGCTGACTGGGAGACCGCTTTGCTGAACATCTACGCTCTGTCCGCCAGAGAAAGCAGGATCTCCCAGTGGCCACACATTTTAATTCCATGTCCCATTCCCATTCTGACATGTCTATCCACGGCCTCCTCTACTGTAAAGATGAAGCCACACTCAGGTTGGAGGAACAACACCTTATATTCCGTCTGGGTAGCCTCCAACCTGATGGCATGAACATTGACTTCTCTAACTTCCGCTAGGCCCCACCTCCCCCTCGTACCCCATCTGTTACTCAATTTTATGCACACATTCTTTCTCTCACTCTCCTTTTTCTCCCTCTGTCCCTCTGAATATACCTCTTGCCCATCCTCTGGGTCACCCCCCCCTTGTCTTTCTTCTCGGACCTCCTGTCTCATGATCCTCTCGTATCCCCTTTTTCCCATCACCTGTCCAGCTCTTGGCTCCATCCCTCCCCCTCCTGTCTTCTCCTATCATTTTGCATCTCCCCCTCCCCCTCCAGCTTTCAAATCCCTTACTCACTCTTCCTTCAGTTAGTCCTGACGAAGGGTCTCGGCCTGAAACGTCGACTGCGCCTCTTCCTATAGATGCTGCTTGGCCTGCTGCGTTCACCAGCAACTTTGATGTGTGTTGCTTGGTACAGAAACTGCGTTGGCGTGAACAGGAAGGCTCTGCAACTGATAGTCAAAACTGCCTAAAGCACCACTAGCACCAACCTACCCATTATTAAGGACATAAGCATATAAAGAAAATGCCATAAAAGAGCCAGTAATATCATGAAGGATCCCACACACCCTGCTCATGAACTGTTCGTTCCATTCCCACTGGGGAAGAAGCTACGTAGCATCCATGCTAGGACCACCAGACTCTAAAGCAGTTATTTTTCTTAAGCAGTATGGCTGTTCAACACCTCCACCTACTAACTCCACCACTACTTCATTATTTCCTATCAGTTACCTTATGTACAGTCTACTGTCACTTCATGCATGCACAATCTGTGCATATAAGCTACCTTACAGTTGTGTATAAGAAATGACATTAAACAATCTTGCATCTTGAGTCTTGATCTTGAATCTACAAGAGACATAGTCTCAAGAAGCAAGATTTGTCACTTAGGACCCTCACCGCCTATGTCATGCCCTCTTCTTGATGCTGCCATCAGGCATGAGCTACACGACTGTGCAAAAGTCTTATACACCCCAACTATATATAATTGTGCCTAAAATTTTTGCACAGTACTGTAATTGTCAATGTGGAGTGAAGAGCGAGTTTGTTAATCTGGAGGGAGCAAAGGATGTTGGGAATGGTGAATGTGGAGCACTGCAGCAGGGGTCTGGGATAGGTGGCAGAGAGGGAGAGAACGTTTTTGGCACCCTAGCTATAAATATGTGCCTAAGGCTTTTGTACAACTCTGTACAGGTGCCAAATACCAAGTCCTTAAGTTTCAACAACATCTTGAACTGAAATGGAAATCCCTTTCTCTACCTCAGACAACTTTTCCGTCAATGTGCTCTAATGTCATTATGGTTTGTTTGTTTACTTTGCTGTGTAAATTATGTACTGTGTAATTTATGTTAATTTAAGTTTCTGTAAATAATGTTTGTCGTGTTTGTAATATATTGTCTGGCTGCCGCGAGAAGCTAGCTTTTATGGTATTTGTACCCTTGGTATGTATTGTATGCCCATGACAAGAAACCTGAATTTAACACCAGGGGAAGTTTACAGTGCCCAGTTAGTCTGCATGGATCTTTTGAGGGTGTAGGAGGAAACTCAGAAAGAATCTGCTAACTTCACACAGGCTGTTCCAGAGATTAGATTCCAGGGGACAGTATCTTTAAATTTCTGGGTGTCCCTATATCAGAAGACCAGTCCTGGACCCATCATGTAAACATAATTGCAAAGAAAGCGTAGCAGCGCCTCTACTTCCTCAGGAGTCTGTGGAGATTTGGCATGTCACTAAAAAACTCGGCAAACTTCTATAGGTGTGTGGTGGAAAGTGAGCTGACTGGCTGCATTATGTCCTGGTATGGATACAGAAATGTCTCTGAGTGGAAAATTCTACAAAAGGTAATGGATTTGGCCCATTACATCCTCTCAACCATCATGCAAGAATGGGAGATTCATTTTCTTGTGAGCATTCACAGTAGATATTGAAAATAACAATATATTTTCACAATAGATACAAAATTCTCCCTTGAGTTGGCAATGAGCTATTGAACAGACCCCTTGTAAGATAAGCTGGATTCTTGACCTCACAATCTACCTCGTTATGGTCTTTCAAGAATCAACTATTTCACCATAGACATTCATATGTATTTGGAGTTTGCTGTAATGTGCTGGCATGACATGGAACAAAAAAAAACAATAAGGTGCACTGTACTTTCTTTGTAACTGTAACACTTCATTCCACACTCTGATATGGTCTTCTGTTGTACTGTCTCCACGCACAATGCCATAAATTGATCTGTATAAGTAGTATGGAAGACATGTTTTTCACTGTCGCACAGTACACGTGACAACAATAAACCAATTCACCAATGATAACAAACGCAATGTAGTCTGCTTCTGCTTTCTTGCTCAATTTCACATTCAACCTTAAGTTTAGGCTTAATTTTCATTCAGTTGTACACATGAATACAGCCAAACAAAATATTCCTCCAGGGCCAGTACCAACAGTACACACACCACATAGCAATATAATTATGATAGGCAAAAAGCATACAGATACAACAATTATATAAGAATGTAATAGCGCAGCTAAGTCCCTGAGTGTTATGGCCTGTAAATGGATGGAGCATGGATATTGTCCTGGAGCCATGTTTCTGCAAGAACAAGCCCACAGCAGTTCTTCATCTCGTGCAAATGCAGCCGCAGACATATACAATCCAGCTTGTCAGTGTCACCCACACAGCAAGGCTAGTCTCAATAGATTAGAATTTTCTGAATCTGGTATTAATATTTAATTCTGATAGTTCTCAACTTTAATCAGTGCAGCTGTTAGGTGGGAAATCAGTTGCGACCCAAATTTACTTTTTTCCTTGTCTCAGCAGATGTCAGTCCCTTTCCAAACTTCCAAATGTTTTTAAAGAGTTGTGTGTCTCATTGATTCAGTTTGCCTTTGGTTTCATAGACAGTGCTCACTACCGTATTAAAGTAATGTTGTGTGCCGGTGGGGGGGAGGAACTGATTGAAAATGGTCAGCGTTAATTCTGAGGGAGAGGAAACAATTTCAAAGCAAGGTGTCAGGGCTGTTGCTCACAAACTCCATCAGTTTCAAAGAGAGTCAGTTTTCAATATGCCTTGGGGAAATGCCTGCCTTCACAGGACTGAACTGCTACTACTCAAACAGATAACTATAATTAAACTGCAAAATCAACTATCAAGACGTTATGAACTACGTCCATCCATATTAAATTACACAGTGAATGAGTGCGTACCACCTTAACTACAAGTAGCATAACTACACTAAGCCTGTGGCAGCTCTCTTGAGAAAAATAAAAAGCATATTAATATGTAAAATAGCTACTGTTGAATCTTTGATTTCCCCTAGAATTCTAAAATATGCACGACTGTTAAGAAGAGTTATATAATTGGAGTCAGAGATTCATAGGACACTACAGCACCGAAGCAGAGCCCTCGGCTCATCCAGTCCACGCCAGAATAGTATTCTGCCTAGTCTTATCGACTTGCATGGGGAGAGTTCCCCTCCATACCCCTCTCATCCATATACCTATCCAAATTTCTCTTAACTGTTGAAATCAAACCTGCATCCACCACATTTGCTGGCATCTCGTTCCACAATCTCACCACTCTCTGTGTGAAGAGGGGTCCCCTCTTTTTCTCATTAAAGATTTCACCTTTCACTCTTGACCCTTGACCTCTGGTTGTAGTGCCATCCAACCTCGGTGGAAAAGTCTGCTTGTATTTACTGTATCTATACCCCTCATCTCTCTACTAAGTCTCCCCTCAATCTCCTAATTGTTTTAATCTGACTTTTACGCCAATCAATAGATCAAAATAAATCGGAAGTTTGGTTGCTATGGAGCCATGCTGCCTCACTATTTTGCTCTGTTATTACGCAACTTGTTTATATAGTTCTCATGGTAACATATAGTAATATAATATACCAATATAATATAGTAATATAGCAATTTTTGTATAAGGTGTTAGTGAGGTCAGATTTGGAATATTGTGCGCATTTCTGGTCACCAACCTAACGGAAAGGTGTCAATAAGATTGAAAAAGTCGAACATTTACAAGGACATTGTTAGGATTTGGGGACCTGAGTTATTGGGAGAAGTTGAATAGGTAGAGACTTTATTCCTTGGAGTGTAGAAGTTTGAGGGAAGATTTGATAGAGGTATACAAAATTATGAAGGGAATTGATAAGGTGAATGCAAGCTGGCTTTTTCCACTGAGATTAGCTGAGATTAGAACTAGAGATCATGGGTTTAAGGGTGAAAGACGAAATATTTAAGGGGAACATGAGAAGAAACTTCTTCACTCAGAAGGTGATGAGGGTGTGGAATTAGCTGTCAGTGGAAGTGGTGGATTCAGATTTGCTTTCAAAATTAAAGAGAAATTGAGACACTTACATAGATTATGGAGGGCTCTGATCAAGGTGTGTGTTTTCATGAGGGGAAGATCCTGCCTCACCAACCTAACCCAGTCGAGACCAGCCTGCAAGACAAACGTTCGAGGTCGGCCGAGGTGCGACAGTTGAAACAAATTAGTCAAATATCAGCCAATATAATCAAGGTTTGCTCTAGGGGAGCGGCCTTGTAGAGGGAAGTGCCTTGTGAGAAAAGTGCGAGTCTTTAACTTGGGAGTCTTCAGTGAGGGGCTGAGGGAGGAGACTACGCCACAGTTGGAGAGGGTGAGAAGTGGTGAAGAAATGACAGGTCAACTGATTCAGTGTGCCGCTTGCATGATGTGGAAGGTCAGGGATGTTGATGGTGCCTCTGGCTGCTACAAATGTGGAAAGTGTGTCTAGGTTCAGCTCCTGAAGGAGTTTGTTGAGGCACTGGAGAGACAACTGGGTGACCTCAGGTTCAACAGGGAAAACAAAGTTTTTCTGGACAGGACCTGCAGCGAAATCGTTACACCAAAGATACCGGAAGAGAGAAGGGGGGGCGACGGTGAGGAAGGGATGGATGCTTGAAGTACAGGAGACCACGGGGGACGTGCCTCTTGAAAACAGGTTCACCCTCTTGGAAGCTGTCGGGACAGAAGACAGTGCCAGTCTGAGAGGTGGACGGGTCTGCGAGTCAAAAATTGGCGCTGAAATAAAGCTGAGGAAACAGACATCAGGCAGAGGCGTGGTAGTAGGGGACTCCATAGTGAGAGGTACAGATAGGGGTTTATGCGACAACAGGCGGGATTTAAGGATGGTGTGTTGCCTCCCTGGTGCCAGGATCCAGGACATCATGGACCGATTGCAAGGCATCCTCAAGGAAGAAGGTGATCAGCTGGAGGTGGTGGTGCATGTCGGCACTAATAACGTCGGGAAGAAGATGAGAGACATTTTGCAGCGTGACTTCAGAGAACTCGGAAACAGGCTGAAAAGCAGGACCTCCAGGGCGGTTATCTTGGGTCTGCTTCCAGTTCCTTGTGCTGGAGAGGACAGGAACAGGGAGATAGGGGATCTGAATGTGTGGCTGAGGAGCTGGTGTGGGGAGCAGGGATTTACATTCTTGGACCACTGGGATCTGTTTTGGGGTAAGGATGAATTGTACAGAAGGGACGGGTTGCACCTTAACAGACGGGGGACCAGCGTTCTGGCAGGCAGGTTTGCCTCTGCTACATGGGTGTGTTTAAACTACGTAGTGGGGGGGGAGGGGATGAACTGGAAATATAAGAATGGAGTTAAAGGGAATGAGAATAAGAAAAGTTAAGAAAGACAACAGAATTAAAGGAGCAGAAAGCTCAGGAAGGGATCGGAGAGTATGGGCAAATGCAATAGGAATCGATGTGAAAGGTGAGGGGAGTAAAAGTATTACTTTAAAAGGATTAAAAGTATTATATATGAATGCATGGAGTAAAAGAAATAAAGTGGATGAGCGTGAGGCTCAGTTGGAAATTGGCAAGTATGACGTTGTGGGAATAACAGAGACATGGCTGCAAGAGGACCAGGGATGGGAAACGAATGTTCAGGGATATACATCCTATCAAAAGGACAGACAGGTGGGCAGAGGGAAAGGGATGGCTCTGTTGGTAAGGAATGAAATTCAGTCACTGGCGAGGGGGGACATAGAATCAGGAGATGTAGAGTCAGTATGGATAGAACTGAGAAACTGCAAGGGCAAAAAGACCCTGATGGGAGTTATATACAGGCCCCCAAACAGTAGCCTGGACATAGGGTGCAAGTTAAATCAAGAATTAAAATTGGCATGTTGCAAAGGTAATTCTACGGTTGTTATGGGGGATTTTAACATGCAGGTAGATTGGGAAAATCAGGTTGGTACTGGACCCCAAGAAAGGGAGTTTGTGGCGTGCATCTGAGATGGATTCTTAGAGCAGCTTGTATTAGAGCCTACCAGGGAGAAGGTAATTCTGGATCTAGTGTTGTGTAATGAGCCAGATTTGATAAGGGAACTCGAGGTAAAGGAGCCATTAGGAGGCAGTGACCATAATATGATAAGTTTTAATCTACAATTTGAGAGGGAGAAGGGAAGATCGGAAGTGTCAGTATTACAGTTGAACAAAGGGGACCATGGACACATGAGGGAGGAGCTGGCAAAAGTTGACTGGAAGGATACCCTAGCAGGGATGACAGTGGAACAACAATGGCAGGTATATCTGGGAATAATACAGAAGGTGCAGGATCAGTTCATTCCAAAGAGGAAGAAAGGTTCTAAGGGGAGTAAGGGGCGACCGTGGATGACAAGGGAAGTCAAGGATAGTATAAAAATAAAAGAGAGGAAGTATAACATAGCAAGGATGAGTGGGAAGCCAGAGGATTGGGAGACTTTTAAGGAGCAACAGAAGATAACTAAAAAAGCAACACGAGGGGAAAGATGGAGGTATGAAGGTAAGCTAGCCAAAAATATAAAGGAGGATAGTAAAAGCTTCTTTAGGTATGTGAACAGGAAACATTTAGTTGAGACCAAAGTTGGGCCCTTGAAGACAGAAACAGGTGAAATTATTATGGGGAGCAAGGAAATGGCAGATGAGCTGAACAGGTACTTTGGATCTGTCTTCACTAGGGAAGACACAAACAATCTCCCAGATGTAATAGTGGCCAGAGGACCTAGGGTAACAGAGGAACTGAAGGAAATTCGCATCAAGCACAAAATGATGTTGGGTAAACTGATGGGACTGAAGGTTGATAAATCCCTAGGGCCTGATGGTCTGCATCCCAGGGTACTTAAAGAGGTGGCTCTAGAAATCATGGACAGATTGGTAATCATTTTCCAAAGTTCTATAGATTCAGGATCAGTTCCTGCGGATTGGAGGGTAGCTAATGTTATCCCACTTTTTAAGAAAGGAGGGAGAGAGAAAACAGGCAATTATAGACCAGTTAGTCTGACATCAGTGGTGGGGAAGATGCTGGAATCAATTATAAAAGATGTAATAGTGGCATATTTGGATAGCAGTGGCAGGATAGGTCCCAGTCAGCATGGATTTACGAAGGGGAAATCATGCTTGACTATCTTCTGGAATTTTTTGAGAATGTAACTATGAAAATAGACATGGGAAAGCCAGTGGATGTAGTGTACCTGGATTTTCAGAAAGCCTTTGATAAGGTCCCACATAGGAGGTTGGTGTGAAAAATTAGAGCATATGGTATTGGAGGTAGGGTACTGACATGGATAGAAAATTGGTTGGCAGACAGGAAACAAAGAGTAAGGGTTAATGGGTCCTTTTCAGAATGGCAGGCAGTGAATAGTGGGGTACCGCAAGGCTTGGTGCTGGGACCGCAGCTATTTACAATATACATTAATGATTTAGATGAAGGGATTAAAAAGTAACATTAGCAAATTTGCAGATGACACAAAGCTGGGTGGCAGTGTGAAATGTGAGAAGGATGTTATGAGAATGCAGGGTGACTTGGACAGGTTGGGTGAGTGGGCAGATGCATGGCAGATGCGGTTTAATGTGGATAAATATGAGGTTATCCACTTTGGTGGCAAGATCAGGAAGGCAGATCACTATCTGAATGGTGTCAAGTTAGGAAAAGGGGAAGTACAATGAGATCTAGGTGTTCTTGTACATCAGGCGCTGAAAGCAAGCATGCAGGTACAGCAGGCAGTGAAGAAAGCTAATGGCATGCTGGTCTTCATAACAAGGGGAATTGAGTATAGGAGCAAAGACGTCCTTCTGCAGTTGTACAGGGCCCTGGTGAGACCACACCTGGAATATTGTGTACAGTTTTGGTCTCCAAATTTGAGGAAGGACATTCTAGTTATTGAGGGAGTGCAGCGTAGGTTCACGAGGTTAATTCCCGGATGGCAGGACTGTCATATGTTGAGAGACTAGAGCGACTGGGGTTGTATACACTGGAATTTAGAAGGCTGAGAGGGGATCTGATTGAAACATATAAGATTCTTAAGGGATTGGACACGCTAGAGGCAGGAAAAATGTTCCTGATGTTGGGTGAGTCAGAACCAGAGGCCACAGTTTAAGAATAAGGGGTAGACAATTTAGAATGGAGTTGAGGAAAAACTTTTTCACAGAGAGGGTTGTGGTTCTGTGGAATGCTCTGCCTCAGAAGGCAATGGAGGCCAATTCTCTGGATTATTTCAAAAAAAAAGTTAGATAGAGCTCTTGAAGATAGCGGAGTGAAGGGATATGGGGAGAAGGCAGGAAAAGAGTGCTGATTGTGGATGATCAGCCATGATCACAGTGAATGGTGGTGCTGGCTTGAAGGGCTGAATGGCCTACTCCTGCACCTATTGTCTACTGGAATTTTTCGAGGTAATCTCAAATAAGATTGACAGGGAGAGGCTGTGGATGTTGTGTATTTGGATTTTCAAAAGGCCTTCGATAAGGTGCCGCATAAGGGCTGCTTGATAAGATGAGAGCCCATGGAATTACAGGAAAGATATTGGAATGGGTGGAGCATTGGATGATAAGCAGAAAGCAAAGGCTGGGAATAAAGGGATCCTATTCTGATTGGTTGTTGGTTACTAGTGGTGTTCCGCAGGGGTCGGTGTTGGGGCCGCTTCCTTTTTCAATGTATATCGATGATTTAGATTATGGATTGAATAGTTTTGTGGCTAAGTTTGCGGATGACACTAAGATAAGTGGAGGAACAGGAAGTGTTGCAGAAACGGAAAGGTTGCAGAGAGACTTGGTCAGTTCAGAAGAGTGGGCAAAGAAATGGCAGATGAGATACAATGTTGAGAAATGTACGATTGTACATTTTGGAAGAAATAATCGGGCAGATTATTATTTAGATGGGTAGAAAATTCAAAAATTCTAAGTGCAAAGGGACTTGGGGGTCCTCGTGCAGGACACTCTAAAGGTTAACCACCAGGTTGGATCGGCAGTAAGGAAAGCGAATGCTATGTTGGCATTCATTTCAAGAGGAATAGTGTATAAGAGTAAGGAGGTGTTGATGAGGATCTATGGGGCACTGGTGAGACCTCATTTGGAATACTGTGTGGAGTTTCGGCCCCCTATCTTAGAAGGGATGTACTGATGTTGGAGAGAGTTCAGAGAAGATTTAAGAGGATGATTTCTGGAATGCAGGGGCATTTGTCGGCTCTTGAACTATATTCATTAGAGTATAGAAGAATGAGAGGGGATCTCATAGAAACATTTTGAATGTTGAAAGGGTTGGACAGAGCAGATGTGGAGAGGCTGTTTCCTTTGGTGGGTGAGTCCAGGAGAAGAGGCCACAGTCTTAGAATTAGAGGGTACCCATTTAAAACAGAGATGAGGAGAATTTTTTTTAGCCAGAGGGTCATGGATTTATGGAATTCGTTGCCACATACAGCTGTGGAGGCCCGATCATTGAGGGTGTTTAAGGAGGAGATTGATAGGTATCTGATTGGTCAGGGTATCTAGGAATATGGGGAAAAGTCCGGAAATTGGAACGCGATGGGAGAATAGTTTAGTTCATGGTGGAGTGGCAGAGGAGACTCGATGGGCCAAGTGGCCTACTTCTGCTCCTTTGTCTTGTGATCTTGTGTTGATGGGACTAGGCAGAATAACAGTTTGGCATGAAGCAGATGGGCCAAAGGGCCTGTTTCTGTACAATAGTTCTCTTTGATTCAATGACTCCATTTCCATTGCACTGTATTAGGCTCCCTGCACTGCACTGTCTCTGCACCTATAACAACACATTCTGCAATCTGTTTTCCTTTCGTACCATCTCAGTGTATTTATGAATGGAGTGGTTTGTCTGGGTAGCATGCAGACTGAAGGTTTTCACTGAATACATGACAATAACGAACCAGAGAAGGAGGAAAATATACGGGCTGGATGTGTTGGGTAGGGGAGGGAAGGAGCAGGTCACTGATGGGTGGAACCAGGTAAAGGAGCAATCAGAATCAGTAACAACACACTCCGAATGCTGGTGAATTTCAGTCCTGGAGAATGGTCTTGCCCTGAAAGGCAGACTGTTCATTTCCCTCCATAGATGCTGCTTGACCTGCTGAATTCCTTCAGCATTTTGTGTGTGTTACTCTGGATTTCCAGCATCTGTAGAATCTCTTTTGTCTTGTTATCACTGACATATGCCATAACGTTTTCTGTTTTGCAGGAGCAAGACAGTGCATACAGCTTACTATAAATTACAAAGTTAGTAAATGATGTGAGAAACAGAATATTGAGGTGGTCTTCATGGGTTCATGAACCATTCAGAAACCTGACAGCAGAGGGAACAAAACAATTGTATGCAGCTTTAGTTACCATGTTAGTGGAAAGATGTGTTAAAATAGAAGGAGTGCAGAAAAGATCTACCAGGATGTTGTCTGGACATGGCGGCTTTGAGGTAGAAGCAGAGCTTGCATATACCATAACTTTATTGCTTGGAATGGAGGAGATCGAGGAGTGACGTAATGGAGGTATATTCGATCATGGGGGGCATATACAGAGTGAAGGCACATCATCGTTTTCCCATGGAGGGGGAAATAAAAATAAGAGGGCTTGTTGTTTAAGATCAAATGTGAGAGGGACAACTTCATCACACAAGGAATGGCGTGCTTTTGGGATTAGTACACTGTCAGACTGAAGGGCCATTTTCCATCTTGTTTGACTCTAACAGAACATCCCTTGAAAAGGTTTATACAGACATGATAGATTTAAAAATATCCCACGCTACCTCACTGAAGTTTCAATGGAAATAATATGATTGAAGACCAAATTATTATTCCTATTATTTGTTTAAAAAAATCATGATATGATCCATACCCGACATCACGACAGTTGTGCTAAAGCTCTCTTACTCAGAGAAATTTTAACTATTATTCTCTTTTTACCTCAGTATTTTGTGGCTCCTGTCAGCTTTTTCATATCTGCTGTGTACATAATATTCAAATCTGGTTGTTTGGCTTAAGAGGCTCCAGTGTGCTCTAACAATGCCCACACTACAGTCACTAATCCTTTGCCTTGTACATTCTGTATCTTAATCAAACTGTTCCCATTCTGTCACAGCGAGCAGGGCCAATGCATATGCATATTGAAGAGGCTGCTACATGCTTATTTAATAAAGTATTCCAGTGTTCAGCTCCCAATAAAACAGAGTTAAGGTGGCTCAAAGTCAAAACTTTCATTACAGATTCTGTATTGGGTGAGAGTTTGTTGGAGTGAAGAATCATCCTCTAACCAAGTGAAAACCAAAAATAAAACAGAAAATGCTGGAGGTATTGAAGAATGTACACTCATTGGTCACTTTATTAGGTATACATGTACACCTGCTCGTTAATGCAATTATTTAATCGGCCAATCATGTGGCAGCAACTCTAAGCATAAAAGCATGCAGACATGGGCAAGAGGTTCATTTGTTGTTCAGACCAAACATCAGAATAGGAAAGCATGTGACCTAAGTGACCTTGACCGTGGAATGATTGTTGGTATCAGACGGGGTGACTTGATTATCTCTGAAACTGATAATGTCCGTGGATTTTCATGCACAGCAGTCTCTCAAGTTTACAGAAAATGTGCGGAAAAACAGTTAAAACACCCAGTGAGTGGCAGTTCTGTGGGTGAAAACACCTTGTTAATGAGGGAGATCAGAGGAGGTTGTTTCAAACTGACAGGAAAGTGACTTTATTTATTTATCTGATTATTTATTCAATTTATTTATATTCAATTTATAGAACTATGGGAGAAACCAGAGCACCCAAAGGAATACCATGCGGTCATGGGGAGAATGTGTAAACCCCTGACAGTCCACCTGTACTGTAAAGCATTGTGCTGGCCACTATACTACAGTGCCGCCCCAAATAACCACCCCAAGTAACCACGCATTAAGATAGTGTTGTGCGGAAGAGCATTTCAGAATGCACGGAGTCTCAGAATGTGCTTGATATCTTGTCTGTGCAAGGACTAGGCCTCCAGCTGTGGTGTCACCTGTTTACAGCCTCTAGGGGAGTGGAGTCAGAGCCGGTGCGCACACCACCGTTGGGAGTGTGGAACGGCATCCAGGCTGGAGTCAGTGCAAACCCCTCCCATCCTCGGTGTTCGCTTGACAGAAGACAGACTCTATTGCGGTCGCCTGCAGATTGCGTGGGCATTGGGTGGGTTGAGTTTGGTCTCTTTAATTGAGTGGCTCTATCTTTCTATCCATAATGTGCTGTGTGTACTTTGTGCTGGTGTCTGACTGTTGGTAACTGTGTTTTGCACTTTGCTTCCGGAGTAACACTAACAAGAGAGAATCTTGCTGGAAATCCAAGCAACACACACTCAAAATGCTGGAGGAACTCAGCAGGTCAAGCAGCATCCATGGAAATGAGTAAACAGTTGACGTTCAGCCTGGTGAGACCCTTCAGCATTTTGTGTGTGTTGCCCAGAATAACACTCTCATTTGGCTGTATTCATGTATGGTTGAATGCCAATTAAACTTGAATTGAATAGAACATAGTACAGTACAGTACAGGCCTTTCTGCCCACAATGAGGCGCTGATATTTTAACCTACTCTAAGATCAACCTAACCCTTCCCTCCAACATAGCCCTCTATTTTTCTATCAACCATGTGCTTATCTAAGAGTTTCTTCCATGCCCCGAATGTATCTGCCTCTATCGCCAACACTGGGAGGGCGCTCTATGCACTCACCATTCTCTTTGTAAAAGCATGTCTTGAATACATGCATGGCAGTGACTTAGGAAGTGTTTTAGGAAAGTGAAACTTAGAAGTACAAGAAAACAATTCCTTGAAAGTGGCATCACAGATCAACAGGGTGGTGAAGAAGGCTTTCTGTGTGCTGGCCTTCATCAGTCGGGCCACTGAGTGTTTATTAAATGGTTCCGATTTTCTTATAATCTTGCATTTCATTGCCTACCTTTATTGTGTTGTGTATTTGACATTTCAGCTAAATTTGAGTAATCTAGCATATGTTGATTAAGCTTTGCTGTTCACTTAAATAATTAATTATGGGTTATATGTATAAATACACAAATTGCATATGTCATTACGCTACCATGTGATTACATGTGCATCTGGCTTAAACTCAGTTATTTCGGACTCCCGTCTTCATTTGAATTAATTTAATGTTTTGAATTTACAAAACATAACACACTGCACATTCTGTGGCTGTTACGCTTTGTTCTGTGTTCTGTTATTGTTTTACCTTATTCTGCCTCGACGCACTGTGTAACGATTTGATCTGTATGAACAGTATATAAGACAAGTTTTTATGGCATCTCGGTACATGTGACAATAATAAAACAATATGGAAATTCCCATTGTTTTTCTGTACTTCTAACCCTTAGCAGAATTTATGGTACAACTGAGCCTTCTGCAGTTGGTAATATTGTGACATTAGGGAATTCACTTCTTACATGAATACATCTTCCCTAAAAGTGCACTGTAAATTATCTTATCATGAGCTCTGTTCATACTTGGGAGCATGTGTTGAAGATTGCAAACAATGAAAAAGCTTTTTACTGTACTTTGGCACATGATTACCTTGGTACTTTTTCACTGTACTTGAGATATTTCAATTCCAATCGTATTTTTTTTACTGCCCATAACACCACTAGCGTTTAGGACAACAATGAAGCTCCTTCATCTCTGTCAATGTTCAGGAATCATCATGTCAGTAGCTTCCATATGGCTTTCACTACCGTCAGTCATCCAGGTCCTGGGTGGAGACTCAGGAATACCGTCACACTCAGATGAAGGACTCTTCACTGCTGTTTCCCTAACAAATTTATCTGACCAGCTAGGGTTGTTAGTCGTGAGCTGAACCCTCGAGCCTGGAGGACTGGTGGGCAACTCTTAGTCTGGTCTCTACCCTTTGACCTGCTTGGCAAGGGTGACCCTGCCAAGAGCCAAAGCACAAAGCCCTCACTCCAGACAACATTGCTCTCCACGTCATTGAGGGACGCAAGTCTCCAAACCCAACAACAAGGTTGTGGTCCTCATATAGAGGTGTATAAAATCATGAGGGCCATATACAAGGGGAATGAACATAGTATTTTCTCCAGGGTTGGGGACTAAGTGATATAGGCTAAAGGTGAGAGAGAAAGGTTTAATAAGGAACTGCGGGAAAACGTTTTGACAAAGAGCATATCTGTATATGGAATGAGCCGACGGAGGAAGTGGTTGAGACAGGTACATTGACAATATTTAAAATGAACTTGGACAGGTACCTGGGTCAGAAAGTTTAGAACAGTGCTTCCCAGTCTGGAGTCTACAGACCTCTTGCTTAATGGTATTGATCTATGACATAAAAAAGGTTGGCAAGACCTGGATAAGAGGGATATGGCCCAAATGAGGTAAATGAGACACACATCGATGGGAATCTTGATCAGCATGGAAGAGATGGGCCGAACAGCCTGTTTCCATATAGCATGACTCTATGACTCTTTGATTCTATTCAGCAAGTCAACCCACAGCTGTGAGGAGTGAAAGAGACCTTTTGTCGAACTGTTCACTAAGATCAGTACGTGCCCATTTTAGGCTTGAGATTTTCTTACCGTTTACATTGTTGGAAGCATGGATGGATAAGTGACAGCAGGGCTACCAGGGCTTCCTGGGGCTTATTGAACAACAGTAACAAGGACCCAAATTGCTCAGCACCGCTAAAAAAGGACCCAATCATATTAAGTACTGGAGAACTAAACACAGGCACACTGAGAAAGAGGATGGATCAGAGGCTACCTGTCCACAGAGTGCCATTTACAGTCCTTCAGAAGATGAAACAATTCTTAATCAAATGGGTAAAGACCTGGAAAACGTCTAAACTTGAATTAAAAATTGACACATATAGATTGGGCCACAAAGGTGCAAAATTTTCTAGCAACGGACTGTTTGCTGCTGACTTTGCTGCATGACCACCTGGTGTGGAAGCTCCAATGCAGAGGACTGAACAAAGCTGCAGAGGGATTACACTTAGCCAGCTCCAACATGAGCACTAGCATCCCTACCATTGAGGGCATCTTCAAAAGATCTAAACACCTCCCTACCGTATCATTGCTGCCGTCAACATTACTCTGGAAAAGACAGGGGTGAGGCGATGATAAACAGGAACATCACTTTCTGCAGGTCATACAGTGTTCTGACTTTAGGAATTTGTTACCATTCCTTCATTTTTGTTTGGTCAAAATCCTAGATAGAAACCATAGAAACCATAGAAAAACTACAGCACAGAAACAGGCCTTTTGGCTATTCTTGGCTGTGCCGAACCATTTTCTGCCTAGTCCCACTGACTTGCACACATAGAAACCATAGAAAAATTACAGTACAGTGTCACCCTTATTGACATGAATGGATCTGGGGTTGAGAGAGTGAACAGCTTTAAGTTCCTCGGCATACAAATCACCGAGGATCTCGCTTGATCTTCAGTGTCAAACTGCAATAAAGGTTAAAGATTACCTGTATTTGTCACGTATAGATCAAAATACACAGAAAAATACACAGTTTTTGTCAACAACCAACACAGTTTGGGGAGGTGCATTGCCACACTTCCGGTGCCAATGTAGCAAGCTCACAGCTTACTAACCCAAGCACGTATGTCTTTTAAATGTGGAAGGAAACTGGAGCACCTGAAGGAAATGCACACAGTTACAGGAAGAATGTACAAACTCCTTACAGACAGCAGGGAAATTAAACCCCAATCACGAGGCAGCCTACAGAGAGGAAGTCATCACCTTGACTCCGTGGTGTCAAGAAAACAACCTCTCCCTCAATGTTGCAAAAACAAAGGAGCTAGTTGTGGACTGCAGGAGGAATGGAGACAGGCTAACCCCTATTGACATGAATGGATCTGGGGTTGAGAGGGTGAACAGCTTCCTTGGCATACAAATCACCGAGGATCTCGCTTGGTCTGTACGTACCGGCTGTGTGGTGAAAAAGCACAGCAATGCCTCTTCCATCTCAGACAGTTGAAGAAGTTTGGCATGAGTCCCCAAATCCTGAGGACTTTCTACAGGGGCACAACTGAGAGCATCCTGACTGGCTGCATCACTGCCTGGTATGGAACCTGTACTTCCCTCATCACAGGACTCTGCAGAGAGTGGTGCAGACAGCCCAGTGCATCTGCAGATGTGAACTTCCCACTATTCAGGACATTTACAGAGACAGGTGTGTAAAAAGTGCCTGAAGGATCATTGGGGACCCAAGTCACCCCACCACAAACTGTTCCAACTGCTACCAGGAAATGGTAATGCAACATTAAAGCCAGGACCAACAGGCTCCAGGACAGCTTCTTCCACCAGGCCATCAGACTGATTAATTCACGCTGATACAATGGTACTTCTATGTTATATTGACTGTCCTGTTGTACATACTATTTATTACAAATTACTATAAATTGCACACTCAGATAGAAACGTAACATAAATATTTTTACTTATCATGTATGTGAAGGATGTAAGAAATAAAGTCAATTCAATTCAATCATTGATTGCTGGCACTGTAAAGCATTGTGCTACCCATTATACTACCATATCACATCCGCCCTGCCAGGAACGTGTTCATTGACACATGCCCAAGAGTAGTTAGTCCAAACCACTGGAGAAGATCAACATGGTCTACAAAATCCAATGCAGTGCCTGCAGCAAATATTAAATTAGCCAAACTGGGAGAAAACTGTCCCAAGGATCCATGAACATCAACCGGCTGTCAAGCGACATGACCAACCAATCTCTATCTCTACCCATGAAGATCGAGAGGGGCACAAATTTGACTGGGCATCAGTGGAAGTTATAGTGCAAGAAATCACGCAGCATGCAAGAAAATTCCTAGAAACATGGTTTTCCATAACAACTTTGTAAACAGATATGTGGACCTCCATCCTATTTATGAGCCAATGAGGGCAAAATTTCAGACCACAACGCACAAAGTTTGCCAGGCAATCAATCTGCGATGAGAACACCTCCCTACATCACTACTGAGTTTCTGTAATAATGATCAATCAGCTGTTTAAAAAGTATATAAGGACCAAGCAACTGGAGGGCACGCCACAATTAACAACGCACTGATGATGTCTCCTCATATGGTGATGAAACATTTGCAAGTAAATAGCCAATATCCGAGAACAACTCAACCCAGCCATGGTCAGTAAATGTTGGCCTTATTGCTGATATTCAGATCCAATGAATAAATGAACACCAGGAGTTGGTCTTTTCTTTACGATCATTTGGCTTTTCTTCAGTGTCTCTGATTTCTTCTCGCATCCCCTAGACGTGGGCTAGTTGGCTGCTGTGAATTCCACCCCCCCCCCCGCCCCCGGTGTGCACGTGGTGATAGAATCTGGGGCAGATGATGTGGACCTGAGGTGACTAAAATAGATGTGGAATTGCTTTATCATTGTCACATGTACCAAGATACCGTAAAAAGCTTGTCTTGCATACTGTACATACAGAACAGATCATTGTACTGAGATAGAACACGGGAGAACAATAACAATGCAGAATAAAGCTATTTGTGGCAGAGAAAGTGCAGTGCAGGTAAACAATAAGGTGCAAGGTCATAATAAGGTAGATTGTGAGGTCCAGAGTCCATCTTATCATGCTAGGGAGCCACTCATTATAACAGTGGGGTAGAAACTACCTTTGAGCCTGGTGATATGTGGCTTTCTGGCTTTTGCATCTTCTGCCCGTTAGAAGGGTGGAGAAGAGAAGATGTCCACATTGGGTTGGATGGGGCCTTTGATTATACTAGTTACTTTATTCAAAATACATTTATTATTGAAGTACGTGAGCAGTATATAACCCTGAGACTTGTCTTCCCACGGCTTGCCATGAAACAAAGAAAACAATGGAACCTGTTCAAAGAAAAACATCAAACCACAGTCCCCCTACACACACATAAATGGCAAAAAACAGGTGAAAAACATAGAATATAAAACACCAACCCACAGAAGTCATCAAGGGTCCAAGCAGTGCTAAGTATAGAAAGACTCCATGGAGGTAAAGCTGGTTACACTGATATCTGAGCTGCGTGCTGTGCAAACTTCTCAGCAGTTTCTTGCTCTCATGTGCAGTACTGTTGCCATATCAAGCCGTGATGCATCCAGATAGGGTGCATTCTATTGTTCATTAATAAATTTAGTAGGGGTTGACATGGGCATGCCAAGTTTCTTTAGCTTTTTGTGGAAGTAGAAGTGCTGGTAAACTTCGGTCAGCTTGATGTAAATAGAGATAGTGTACTTAGATGCCTAATGGTCAGCTCAGACTCCAGCAGCTATGGGATAGCAAGGTGGAGATATGTCCCTACCACAGGAGGTGTAAGACTCTCCTGCCCTCCGGTGGCCTGTAGGTCACCCTTGGGCAAGGTGTAGCACCTACTAAGCCGTCAGGATCACGTGAGCCATGAGAGCAGGTAATGCATGGTTATATGAGCAGCTGGTGCATATCACAAGCCTTGGTTATGCGACCACTGACACCGGACAGTCAATCTCTGAAGAGCATCGATAATGTTGGGGTCACCCATCTTGTGAAGACACTGCCCAGAAGAAGGCAAGGGCAAACCACTTCTGCAGTAAAATTTAACAAGAACAATCACAGTCATGAGATCATGATCACCTACGTCATACAACACAGCTCATAATGATAATAGTCAGCTCAGGCTCTAGCAGCCAGAGGACTTCGATATTGGATGACTCAGTGATTCCATGAATGAAAATAGAACAAAATAAAGTTACAAAAAAAACAACACTGAAAATAAAAGCTAGAATACCTTTTGGCCTTTTGTAGATCTGAAGAATTTTACAGCCAGGAAGAGTGAAGGAAGTTGTCTCTTCCCAAACAAGAAAAGTTAATGAGAAGTCATGAACAATCATTATGTCATTAAGGATGATTACTCTTAGTGATAAGTTTCTGCTGTAAGTTTTAATGGTCAATCAATGGCCATAAAAAGCAGGGAATTGTTGTCAATGGTAGATTAATTACTGAATGGAGATGGAATGGGACTTAATAATCAGTGCTAAAGAGATCCTGCAGATCCTGCAGATCCTGGAGATCTTGAGGAACACACACACACACACACACATTGCTGGATGAACTCAAAAGGTCAGACAGCATCAATGGAGGGAAATAAACAGTCAACATTTCAGCTGAGATTCTTGTTCACTTGTGCATCTTTTCAATCTCCTCTTCACTTCAGGTACTGACTAACTTGAATGATATGAGCCTTGTGAGTGCTCCAATACCATGCACTTCTCAGTCTTTATTTTCCATGACAGTGCATTAATTAATGGAAGTTTGTCATTGGTTTTCTAACTATCTGCACTCTTGTGGAAAATGTTATTTATTATGTATGTTACATTATTGGCTTAAAATGATTCACACACTACAGTAATTATTGTATAGAAGAAAGCTTTCTGGTAAAGAGTAACACTGCTGAGTTTCTCCAGCACTGTGTACGTGTGTTGTTCTGGATCTCCTGCATCAGCAGAATCTCTTTTGTGTCTTTCTGGTAAAGGATAGCTTTATTGATATTCATAATCAGAATCACTGACTTATCTGATGTGAAATTTGTTATTTAGCAGCCGCAGTAGAGCACAAAGACATAAAGTAACAATAAATTACAAAATAAATAAATAGTGCAATATAAAAGGAATAACAAGGTTGTGTTCATTGGTTAATGGAGGGGAAGAAGCGTTTCTCTGCATCTTCAGGCTCCTGTAAGTCCTGTATGATGTTAGTATTGAGAAGAGGGCATGTCCTAGATGCTCAGTGATAGATGGTGCCTTGATGAGGTACGATGATTTGATGATTTCCTCAAGGAGGGGCAAGTTGCACGTGTGATGGAGTTGCTTCAGTCTGTAACCCTCGGCAGCCTCTTGCGATCCTCTGCATTGCAGGTTCAATAGAAGGCAGTGATACAATCAGTCAGAATACTCTCTACTGTACACCCCTAGAAATTTTCAGGAGTGTTTGGTGACATACCAAATCTCCCCGAACTCCTAATGAAGTAGAGATTCTGGTATGCCTTTTTCATGATTGCATCAATGAGTTGGGGCCAGGATAGATCCTCCCTGATGTTGATATCCAATAACTTGATTTTCACCCTTTCCATTACTAACTCCTCAATGAGGACTGATGCCCAACTTTCCCTTCCTAAAGCCAATCATCAATTCTTCGGTCTTGCTGACGTTGAGTGTGAGGCTATTGTTACGACACCACTCAACCAACTGATCACACTCCTATGCATCTCCTTGTTGCTATATGTGACTTTACCAACACCATTGGTATTGTCTGCTTGATTCCATAACCCTGGGGAAAAGTCTGCGTGCATTGTTTCTGTCTATGACCCTCATAATTTTATACACCTCTATAAGTTCAGCCCTCATTCGCCGATGTGTCAATGAATTAAGCTCCAACCTGCTCAACCTCTCTTCAGAACTCAGTATGCCAACCCTGGGAACATCCTTATAAATCTCCACAGCACCTTTTCCAGGCTTAATATCACTTTTCCTATGGCAGGGTGACCAAAGCTGAACACATGTGGCCTCACTGTTGACTCTTGCAACTGTAACATAACACAGGAGATTCTGCAGATGCTGGAAGTCCAGAGAAACACACACAAAATGCTTTCCTATCATGGAGTGACAAAGACTGAACACCATATTCCACATGAGGTCTCACTGTCGTCTTTCACATCTGTGGCATAACACAGAAGATTTTGCAGATGCTAGAAACGCAGAGCAACACACACAAAATGCTGGAGGAACTCAGCAGGTCAGGCAGCATCTATGGAGATGAATAAACAGTCGAGGTTTTGGGCCAAGACTCTTCATCAGGACTTGGTCTAAAACATTGACTGTCTATTCATTTCCATAGATGCTGCCTGACCTGCTGAGTTCCTCCAGCATTTTGTGTGTCTGTGTGTGACATAACACCCTGATTTCTATATTCAATGCCCTGACTCTTAAAGGCCAGTTGGCCAAAAGCCCCTTTGACCATCCTTTCAATCTGTGATGTTAGTTCTACACTTACGTCCCTCTGTTCCACAGTACTCCCCAGGGTCCAACTTTTCATCATGAATATCCTACCCTCATTTGTCTTCTCAAAATGAAACACCTTCTGCTGAATGTTTCCAGCATTTCCTGCTTTTCTTTCAGGGAATTCTGTAGCTAGTTTGCCCAGATGCAGCTCCCACAAATATGAATCAAGGCCATTCATTTATAGAAGAGATGTTGGCTGCTGATAAATGCTATTGGTGCTTCTTTTTTATTGAGATACAGCGTAGTCTCCCATCCACTACATAATGTACTGGGTGGGCACAGGAGTACATTCAGCCAGAGACTCATTCCACCGAGATGCAGCACAGAGCGTCATAGGAAGTCATTCCTGCCTATGGCCATCAAACTTTACAACTCCTCCCTTGGAGCGTCAGACACCCTGAGCCAATAGGCTGGTCCTGGACTTATTTCCTGGCATAATTTACATATTACTATTTAACTATTTATGGTTTTATTACTATTTATTATTTATGGTGCAACTATAATGAAAACCAATTTCCCCCGGGATCAATAAAGTATGGCTATGATTATGACTATGACTAGAATAGTCCTTTCCTGCCCTTCGAACTGCATCACCCAACAAATTAATCCTAGCCTAATCACAGGATAATTTACAATGACCAATTAACCTACAAACTGGTATGTCTTTGGACTGTGGCAGGAAACCGGAACACCCGGAAGAAACCCACACGGTCATGGGGAGAGTGTACAAACTCCTTACAGACAGTGACGGGAATTGAATCAGATTGCCAGTAGTGTATAGTGTTGTGCTAATCACTAAGCTACCGTTCCATCTCACTTGGGTGATCATGGTCTTTTGACCATGATTGTTTTTAGCAAATTCTTCCGCAGAAGTGGTTTGCCATTGCCTTCTTCTGGGCAGTGTCTTTACCAGACGGGTGACCCCAGCCTTTATTAATACTCTACAGAGATTGTCTGCCTGGTGTCAGTGGTCACATAACCAGGACTTAAAATATGTGCCAGCTCCTCATATCCACCACCTGCTCCTATGACTTCACCTGATCCTGATCGGGGGGGTGCTAAGCAGGTGCTACAGCTTACCCAAGGGTGACCTGAAGGCTAGCGGAGAGAACTTCTATTTGGTAGATATCTATCTTCACTCTGCCACTCAACTAAAACTAATAATATTAATATTACTGAATACAAGCATTAATACTACTATGGGGTGAATTCATATCTTTTTCACAGTTTTGGGGTACCAGGAACTAGAGAGCATTATTTTAAGGAGAGGGCGTAGAACATAGAACATTACAGCACGATACAGGTCCTTTGGCCCATGATATTGTGCTGACCTTTTAACCTACGCTAAGATCAATCTTGACCCTTCCCTCCAACATAGCCCTCTGTTTTTTTGTCACCCTGTGCCTACCTAAGTGATTCTTTAATGTGCCTCATGTATCTGCCTCTACCATGACGACTGGCAGGGCGTCCCAAACATTCAGCACTCTCTGTGTAAAAAGCTTCCTACTCACCTAAAAATTATGACCCCTGATGTTAGCAGTTTCTGCCTTGGGAAAAAGGCACTGGCTGTCCACTCCATCAATGTCTCTTAAGACTTTATACACCTCTATCAAGTGAGAGGAGAGAGATTTAATGGAAACCTGAAGGGCAGCTTTTTCATCCAGAGGGACACTGTATATGGAATTAATCGCCAGAGGAAATGTTTGCGCAGTTACATGAACATCAATTAAAAGACCCTTGTACAAATACATGGGTACGAAAGGTTTATAGGGATATGGGCCAAGGAGCAGCAAATTGGACTAGCTTAGGTGAGCATCTTGGTTCACAGTTTAAAGTAAAATTACTATCAATATACGTCTACATTGCCATATTCTACCTTGAGATTCATTTTCTTGCAGGCACTTAGGGGAAAATAAAGAAATGCAATAGAATTCATGAAAATCTATAAATAGCTTTTTCATAAATAGCTTGACTTGCACAGTTCCTCTGGCATTTTGTGTGTGTTGCTATAAATAATAAAGACTGACAAACAACCAACGTACAAAAGATGACAAATCATGCAAATAATTAAAAAAAATAATACTGAACTGTAGAGTGAGTGAAAGTGAGTCAATGGCTTGTGGAGTCAGTTCAGTGTTCGAGTGACTGAAGTTATCCATGCTGGTTCAGGAGCCTGATGGTTGTAGGGTAATTAATGCTGCTGAGACAGGTGGTGTGGGATCTAAGGCTCCTGTATCTCCTGCCCAATCGTAGTAGCAAGAAGACAGGGGTCCTTGATGATGCAGTGCAATGCCCCTTGTAGATGTGCTCAGAGATGGGGAGGGCTTTGCCTGTGATGGACTGGGCTCTTCCACCACTTTCTATAAACTTTTCAAGATTTCAAAGATTTCCAAGATTTCCATTCCTGGGTTTGATGTTTTTATACCAGGCCTTCATGCAACCAGTCAGAATACTCTCCATTGTGCAACAATAGATGTTTGCCAGATTTTAAATGAGCATGTTGGTTGCCATAGACCAGTTGGGTTGAGTGTCTTGTCTCCATACTGTAGGCCTCTGTGTCTCGGTGAAGACATTGAGGAACACTCTCTCTGCTCTTCCACTGAACGGCAAAGTGTCCTTTTGAGACAGTAAATAACTTTTCAGGGAATACCTCATTCCTCACAATACAGTGTTCCCTCAGCACAGCATTGGGAACATCACGAGATACTGTGCTCAAGTCTGGTGGGATGAACTCACAAAGTTATCTGACTGATTGCATAGCCTGTAAATTTTGGAGGCCGTGTCTCTGGATTTAATTGTGCTTCTTCTGCATTCTCTTTTTCCTGATCTCAGAATCAAGCTTGAAAGCAGGCTGTTCAACAACTTACAATAATCCTGGTTATGTGAAAGAGGAATCAATTTAGCTCCACTTTTCTGCATGCTCCTGGAGAAATTTACTTTTAAAATATATATCTAGTTTTCTTTCTTCGTTTAACAGTGAATCTGCTTGCTCTCACAACACGCTGGAGGAACTCAGCAGGTCGGGCAGCATCCGTGGAAAAGATCGGTCGACGTTTCGGGCCAGAACCCTTCGTCAGGACTGTAGGGGGAGCCTCGGCCCCTTCCCTCTACAGTCCTGATGAAGGGCTCCGGCCTGAAACATCAACCAATCTTTTCCATGGCTGCTGCCCGACCTGCTGAGTTCCTCCAGCGTGTTGTGAGTGTTGCTTTGACCCCAGCATCTGCAGATTATTTTGTGTTTACAATCTGCTTGCTCTATCCTGTCAATGATTTCAAGATGAGAGGAAAATTAATCTTTTCATCTGGTTTTTCAATTATTATTTTAAAATCCTGTTCTTTTTGGCAGATAACCTGATGCTGGTTAATAGCACGTAGAGCTGGGTTCCTTATGGATAGACTTTCCTCCACTTCCCCTCTTCTTCTATTTCCCCATTCAGGCCTCTTACCTCTTCTCATCTGTCTGTCTACTCCCCCTTTGTCCCCTTCTCCTTCCCTTTCTCCTGTGGTCCACTCTCCTCTCTTATCATATTCATTCCTCTCCCATCCTTTATCTTTCCCACCCACTTAGATTCACTTATCACTGTCTAGCTATCCTACTTTCCCTCCACCCATCTTTTTATTCTGACATCTTCGCCCTTCCGTTCAAGTCCTGATGAAGGGTCTCGGCCCAAAACGTTGACTGTTTATTCATCCTCCTAGGTGCTGCCTGACCTGCTGAGTTCTTCAAGCATTTTGTGCACGTTGCTATGGATAGATTTTCCGCAGTTCAGACACAGTTTAGTAGGTAACCTTATAGAAATGATTGAACTTATCAGGTGGGTGATACAAAATAGAGAGGAATAGGTTGAGAGGGAGAGGAGAAACATTTAAAAGGGGCATAAGAAGTAAATTTTACGCCCGCAGTGGAAGGTAAGTATTATGGATAAGAAACTATGATTGTTAGATTGAAACAGTTTCCTCTCCCAGGCTGTGGCATTACTGAGCTCCCTGCCACCACCCATGTCTCATCACATATGAAGTCCTCGTAGAGTTGTACTGTTTACTTTTTAACTTGTTTCATAAATCCACCTGATGCTAAATATCAATCATCTGGAATATATTTTATTATTTATTAATTTAATTGTGGCAATATTACTTTATGTGTTATGTGTGAGAAATATCAGAATCGGATTCAGGTCTATTACCACCAGCATTGAACATGAAATTTGTTAACTTAGCAGCAGCAGTTCAATGCTTTACTTGGTAATACAGAAAGAAAGAAAGAAAACAATCAACTACGGTAAATATATATATTGAGTAGATTAAAAATAGTGCAAAAACAGAAATAATATAATTTGAACTTGATTTCAACTTGAAATGAGCTGTCAGAGGAAGTGATTGTGATAGGGACAAAAGTATCACTTAAAAAGCACTTTGATAGGTACATGGAGGGGTGGTGCTTACAGTCGGGATTCCCTGACTGGGGTGCATGAACCCCTTGCTTAATGGTATTGGTCCATGGCATAAAAAAGTTTGGGAACCCCCGGTTTAGAGGGTTATGGGCTAAACACAGTAAATTGAGACTAGCTGGGTAAGCACCATGGTCAGCATACAATGGTTGGGCCGAAGGGCCTGTATCTGTACTGTATTGCTCTTTGACTCTACATACAAAATATCATTGCATTTGGTTTCTGCAAATGACCGGAAAACATTTAGTGATTCACACCATCTCATCCAGTATTAATAACCAACAACTCAAGCTGAATGCATCAGTAAACTATATAAAATAGACTTCTTTTCATTGCAAGATCATACAATATATTACAAGGATTAATATGCTTTAATCTCCTCCTTAAAACAGGGACACTATTCTATACAGAAGCAGGATGATTGCCGCAGCTGAGAAAGAAAACATTTCTTATCTTCATTTTTTTTTAACATTTCTCATTTTTCTCTCAGCTTATCTGCCTATTGCAGTCCATTTCATTCATTCCCAATTCACACAGGGCTCTAACATAAGTAGAGATTATTAGCTCGATATTGCTGTGGAGTGGTGCAATTGTTACCCATATCAGTTACCAGGAGCACAATTCAACCTATAGTGAAACAGCAAATCACCCAGGATAAATTCCAGAGGCTAATCACTGTAAGAATCTGCTCAGGTTAATGAGGTTTTCGATTACAATTTACTGCGAGAAGGGAAGAGGTAATTTCAGATCATCTCTATTTAATACTGTTTCAACAAAACCCAAAGTGAGAAACTGTCGCTGATTATACATCAAGGGTTCAAGATGATAAAATATACACAGTTCTACTTTCTGGAAAGTGTTTTATTAATAGCAAACCCATTTTTCACTCATTGTAGCTCTGCAGAAGACCTTCAGAAAATGTGAAGCATGTATTATCACTGTACTTTGATTGAAAGGCCCGGATAGAGTGGATGAAGAGAGGATGTTTCTTATAGAAAGGGAGTCTAGGACAAGAAGGCACAGCATTCCAGAATAGAAGGATGTCCCTTTAGAACAGAGATGAGGTGCAACTGTTTTATCAAGAGGGTGGTGAATCTGTGGAACTCATCACACAGATGGCTGTGGAGGCAAAATCATTCGGTATATTTGGTATATTTGAGTCCTGACGAAGGGTCTCGGCCTGAAACGTCGACTGCACCTCTTCCTGGAGATGCTGCCTGGCCTGCTGCGTTCACCAGCAGCTTTAATGTGTGTTGCTTGAATTTCCAGCATCTGCAGTATTACTGTTATTTGTTGTTGTTTGGTATATTTAAAGGTTGATAGGTTCTTAATTAGTAAGAGTGTCAAAGGTTACAGAGAGAAGGCAGGAGAATGGGGTTGAGAAGGATGATAAATCAGCCATGATGCAATTGCAGAGTAGACTTAAATGCTCAAAGTAAATTTATTATCAAATTACATACAGTATATGTTACCATATCCAACCTTAAGATTCATCTCTTCCTTCAGTTAGTCCTGACGAAGGGTCTCGGCCTGAAACGTCGACTGCACCTCTTCCTATAGATGCTGCTTGGCCTGCTGCGTTCACCAGCAACTTTGATGTATGTTGCTTAAGATTCATCTGTCTGGTTTAGAGGGCTACTGCTTTGGATCAAAATAAGCTGCAGAGAGTTGTAAACTTAGTCAACTCCATCTTGAGAACTAACCTCCACAGTATCAAGGACACCTTCAAGGAGTGATTTCTCAAAAAGGTGGCACCTATCATTAAGGACCTCCATCAATATACGTCATGCCTCGTTCTTACCGTTACCATCAGGAAGGAGATACAGAAGCCTGAAGGCACACATTCAGTGACTCATGAACAGCTTCTTCCCCTCTGCAATTGGATTTCTGAATGGACATTGAACCCATGAACATTACCTCTCTATTTTTTATATCTAATTTTACAGTACTTATTTAATTTATCTATTTACTATTAATATAATTACTGTATTTTATATTTTTTCCATTATTATATATTGCATTGTACTGCCACCACAAAGACAACAAATTTCATGGCATATGCCAGTGATATTAAACCTGATTCTAATTCTGACTCTGATTTGTAAATGGAGGAATATACCAATCTGTGGGCCAAATGGCTGAAATTCTGCTCTTGTGTCTCATTGTCTTAAGGTCTTATACTATTTGGTTCATTGCTAAAATGCTACAGTAATTCAAGTCCTCAGGTGTTTCTCAGTTTTAGTTAGTAACCAAGATGGAGGGATGTGAAGGTAGATGGGACTAAGCAGAAGATCAGGCCGGTACAGACTAGATGGGCCAAGGGGCTTTTTCTGTGCCATAAGGCTCTATAACTTTATGATGAATTGCAAATCTGAATGCCCAGTATGAAGAGAGGGACCAACATCCTCACTTATGGTCACACACAGCACAGAAATAGGCCGTTCCTCCCGCTCTCTACAGGGCAACCATCAACTGCTTATACTAAGATGAAGAGGAATTTCTTTCACCAGAGGGTGGTGAATTAGTGGAATTCATTGCCACAGACAGCCGTGAATGCTAAGTGATCGGGAATATTTAATCACAGCATATACAGTGGCATGCAAAAGTTTGGGCACCCATGGTCAAAATTTCTGTTACTGTGAATAGCTAAGCGAGTAAAAGATGACCTGATTTCTAAAAGGCATAAAAGTAAAGATGACAGATTTCTTTAATATTTTAAGTAAGATTACTTTTTTATTTCCATCTTTTACAGTTTCAAAATAACAAAAAAGGAAAAGGGCCTAAAGCAAAAGTTTAGGCACCCTGCATGGCAGTACTTAGTAACACCCCCTTTGGCAAGTATCACAGCTTGTAAATGCTTGCTGTAGCCAGCTAAGAGGTACTTTCAATTCTTGTTTGGGGGATTGTTGCCCATACTTACTTGCAAGAGGCTTCTAGTTCTGTGAGATTCTAGGCCTGTCTTGCATGCACTGCTCTTTTGAGGTCTATCCACAGATTCTCGATGATGTTTATGTCAGGGGACTGTGAGGGTCATGGCAAAACATTCAGCTTGCACCTCTTGAAGTAGTCCATTGTGGATTTTGAGGTGTGTTTAGGATCATTATCCTGTTGTAGAAGCCATCCTCTTTTCATCTTCAGCTTTTTTACAGATGGTGTGATGTTTGCTTCCAGAATCTGCTGAAATTTAATTGAATTCATTCTTCCCTCTACCAGTGAAATATTCCCCATGCCACTGGCTGCAACACAAGCCCAAAGCATGATTAATCCACCCCCATGCTTAACAGTTGGAGAGGTGTTCTTTTCATGAAATTCTGCACCCTTTTTTCTCCAAATATACCTTTGCTCATTGCGGCCAGAAAGTTTTATTTTAACTTCATCAGTCCACAGGACTTATTTCCAAAATGCATCAGGCTTGTTTAGATGTTCCTTTGCAAATTTCTAACGCTGAATTTTGTGGTGAGGACACATGAAAGGCTTTCTTCTGATGACCCTTCCATGAAGGTCATATTTGTGCAGGTGTTGCTGCACAGTAGAACAGTGCACCACCACTCCAGAGTCTGCTAAATCTTCTTGGAGGTCTTTTGCAGTCAAATGGGGGTTTAGATTTGCCTTTCTAGCAATCCTACAAGCAGTTCTCTTGGAAAGTTTTCTTAGTCTTCCAGGCCTCAACTTGACCATCACTGATTCTGTTAACTGCCATTTCTTAATTACATTTCGAACTGAGGAAATGGCTACCTGAAAACGCTTTGCAATCTTCTTATAGCCTTCTCCTGCTTTGTGGGCATCATTTATTTTAATTTTCAGAGTGCTAGGCAGCTGCCTAGAGGAGCCCATGGTTGCTGATTGTTGAGACAAGGTTTGAGGAGTCAGGGCTTTGAAATTTGCATCACCTGGCCTTTCCTAATGATGACTGTGCACAAGCCATAGCCCTAACAAACTAATTAAAGTCCGAGACCTTGGTAAAAGTTATCTGAGAGCTCAAATCTCTTGGGGTGCCCAAACTTTTGCATGGTGCTCTTTTCCTTTTTTTCACTCTAAAATTGTACAAGACAAAAATAATACACTAATCTTGCTTAAAATGTTGAAAAGAATGTTTCATCTTTAACTTTATGACTTATGGAGATCAGTTCATCTTCTACTCACTTAACTATTCACAGTAACAGAAATTTTGACCGCGGTGCTCAAAATTTTGCATGCCATTGTACCTAATAAAGTGGCTACTGAGTGAATAACAGGAGCCAGCCTGTCATGTAGCTTTGTAAGTAGGCCAGGGGCCTGCTTTCAGTTATTTTGTGTTTTCAGAACAGGCCATGTTCTGTGATGTCTATTGATTTCCTTCATCATCATGTCCTGAGAGACAATATCTTTTCTAGGGCAGTGCGGGCTTCTGTTAATGATAAGTCTTTACTAGGGCATCTTGTAGATTTGACCCATTTGCAAAGGGCGGCAAAATACTAGGCCATTAGTTTAAACTGTCAGGAAATGCCTGGTTCATGTCACTTGCATATCATCTGCTTCCAGCAGTAGCTCCCTAACAGCTTACACACTTCCACGTTTCCTTACAACTTAGAAAGAGGCCATTTGATACATCCAGTCCATTCTGGATCCAGAGTAATCTCATGCACCCATATTTTTGTTTATTTAGAATCAAAATCAGAACTAGGTTTAATATCATGGGTCTATGTCATGAAATTTGTTGTTTTGTGGCAGCACTACAATGCAATACATTCAAAAACTATAAATTACAATCAGAATTATTTTATTTTATCTTATCTAGAGGCACAACACAGAACAGGACCCGCTGGCCTACTGCCCAGCAACCCATCCATTTAACCCTAGCCTAATCACAGGACAAATTACAATGACCAATTAACCTCCTAACTGATCTGTCTTAGGACTGTGGGAGGAAATCCATGCACACATGGGAAGAACATACAAATGTCTTACAGAGGATGCCGGAATTGAACTGACACTTCAATGCCCCAAGCTGTACTAATGTCGCACTAATGTTAAGTTACCGTGACATCCCTAATCAAATTTATTTTTTTATCAAGTTGAGTAAGTAGTGCCAAAAGAGAGCAACGTTAGTGAGATAGTGCTCATGGGGCAATTGTCCATCTGATGGCAGAGTGGAAGAAGTTGTTCCTCAAACATTGAGTGTGAGTCTTCATTAAAGGCATATGGGCTTCATAGGCTGAGGCAGCATTTAATTGTCCATTCCCGGTGGCTCTCCAGAAAGTGGTGGTGTTAGAAATTCATCTGGAGTTATGAAATTAACAATAAAAGATACCAATTAATATGAGAATTGATCGTCAGGAAATAAAACCTGTTCACAATTTTACTTCCACTGAATCAGAATCAGATTTATTACCATTGACATATATTGTGAAATTTGTTGTTTTGTGGCAGTAGTTCAGTGCCATGGACAAAATATATTATAAATTATAATCAGAAAATATTAAAAAATATATGTAGTGCAAAAAGAGATCAAAAATAGTGAGGAAGTGTTCATGGGTTCATGGACCATTTAGAGACCTGATGGCGGAGGTAAAAAACCTATTCCTAAAATGTTGAGAGTGTTGCTTTCAGTCTCCATCACTTCCCTCTTGATGGAAGTAATGAGAAGAGAGCGTGTCCAAGATGGTGAGAGTTCTTACTGATGTCTTAAGGCTATTGAAACTGATTTTTGTTTCTGATTCTGTCCCAATGGAGCATTGCACTGGAACAGAACAGTTATTACCCTTCATCCATCAGTCTCTTGACCAGAAGGGAGATCGTCACTCAACTTCATTCACCCCAACACTGAACTGTTCCCACAATCAATGGATTCACTTTCAAGGATCTTTCAAGGATTCTTCATTTTATATTCTTGATTTTTATTGCTTGCTTATTTATTATTATTTTAGTTCTCTGTATTTGCAGTATCAGTAGTCTTCTGCACACTGGTTATTTGTGGGCCTTTGTTGTGTGTGGTTTTTCATTGATTCCATTGTGTTTCTCTCTATTTACTAACAATGCCTGCAAGAAAATGTATGTTGTGACATATATGTATTTTGATAATAAAGTTAATTTGAACTTTGAACAGATGAATGTTCCTTGTTAATTAGTGATCATTGAAAATGTCAGGATGAGATTGTGGATATCTTCTGTAATACTGTATTGTTAAAGGTATATCCATCCCATATTGCACAGTTCAGGACTGGTCTATTGTGCCTTTTAATATCCTGACTTGTTGTATATTCAGGAGGCCATCCATCAGCACTGCAACAATAGAGGCAAATGTCGGGTGTCTGGAGTTTGTGCTCTGAAGCTTTCAGAGAAGCCATCAGTATTTGAATTGGATTTGGAATTGGTTTATTATAGTCAGATATTCCAAGATACAGTGAAAATCTTTTCTTGCACACTGTTCATACAGATCAAATCATTACCCATACATTGCGGTGGAACACAATGTACTGAGGCAGAATACTCAAAGGGTTTCTGCTAGTTGAGATGTGCTCCCACTGTAAGTATGTAATTCTGCCAAGTTACCTGTCTAGATATAAACTATTAAAGTAAGTAATTATATCTATTGAAGCTGCAGTAAAGTTTTTTATTGTTGTCTTTGTGTTCAATAAGTATAAAAAAATACATCAAGAGAGAAGAACTATATTCTCTCCATGCACAATATGCTGAAGGAACTCAGCGTGTTAGGAAACTTCTACAGAGAGGAATAAATAGCTGACATTTCAGGCTGAGCCCCTTCATCAGGACTGATGAAGGGTCAGGTCAGGCTGCCTCTAGTGAGGGAAATAAATGTCAACTGCTTAATCCCCTCTATAGACGCTGACTGACCTGCTGAGTTCCTCCTACATTCTGTGTGTGCTGTTCAAGATTTCAGCGGCGTGTTTAGATACAAAACACAAGGTCTAGCACTTGAACTATTTATGTTTCAAGATGCCAGCTGTTTTATTTTCTACATCTAAAAACACATTTATTGGGTTGCGCTGTTTAAAACTGTTTATTGTAATCATTAAACTGTTTCGCATTCGAAATATCACCGGTTAATGTGTTCTGTACCTTACAATATTTAATTTATGCACTTTACTTAGTTTGGTTATGTGTAATTTATCTGTAGGTGTTATCCTTACTATCCTAAGTTATTGTGTTTTATGTGTAATACTGTGCTGTACACTCTGGTTTGGAGAAACGTTGCCTTGTTTGATGGTATACTGTACACGTATGTAGTTACATGAAAATATATCTGAGTTGACTTGACTTAATGCAAAGCTACGATGCTTCATTTCAAATGATCAAGGCCAACTCTCTCATTGGTGGAGACATGTAAAGGGACATACATAAAAGTTGCTGATTCCAGCATCTGCAGATTTCCTCGTGTTTGCAAAGGGACATTATCATAGTGACCAGTGGACTATTGTTCATAGACCAGGGCTATTGATACTGAAACATGAATTTGGATCCCATTGAGACAGCTGGGACTTTGCATTTGGGCCATTATGTAGAGCACGAAGAAGAGCTGGTTTCAATAATAATGACATTAATTATTTTATTGTCATCATACCCCATATGATTCACATTGTATTTCATGAAAGAAAATATAATGTCCTTATCTGCTCTGATCTTGTATTAGCCAATAAGTTTGACTCTTAAATGCACAAACAAGAGAGTAAGTTCATGGGTCAAGAGGGTACATGATAAGCTCACTCAGTTTCAGTGGTACCCGCATTTAATTATCAATGAAAACTGGAATGGGCATTATCACCAGTGAAAGAACACTGGCTAGAAATGGATTCACTTACAACAACTTATATTTCTGAACAGCATAAAAGGCAGACATTTAGTTAACTGAACACATATAAAATGCAAGAGGAACTCAGCAGGAAATGTGTGAACAGTCAATGTTTTGGGCCATAAGAACATAAGAACATAAGAAAAAGGAGCAGGAGTAGGCCACCCGGCCCTTTTGAGTCTGTTCCGCCATTCAATAAGATCATGGCTGATCTGGCCATGCACTCATCTCCACCTACCTGCCTTTTCCCCCGTAACCCTTAATTCCCCTAGATGCAAAACTCTATCTAACCTTGTCTTAAGTATATTTGCTGAGGTAGCCTCCACTGCTTCATTGGCCAGAGAATTCCACAGATTCATCATTCTCTAGCAAAAGCAGTTCCTCCTCATCTCCATACTAAATCTACTTCCTCAAATCTTGAGGCTATGTCCCCCAGTTCTAGTCTCACCTACCAGTGGGAACAACTTTCCTACCTCCATCTTATCTATCCCTTTCATAATTTTATATGTTTCTGTAAGATCTCTCATTCGTCTGAATTCCAGCGAGTACAATCCTAGGCGACTCAATCTCTCTTCATAGTCTAACCCCCAATATCTGGAATCAACCTGGTGAACCTCCTCTTCTCCGCCTCCAAAGCCAGCATATCTTTCTTCAAGTAAGGAGACCAGAACTGCGCACAGTATTTCAGGTGCACCCTCACCAGTACACTGTACAATTGCAGCATAACCTCCCTGCAATTAAATTCAGTTCCTCTAGCAATGAAGGCCAACATTTCATTTGCCTTCTCGATAGCCTTTTGCACCTGCAAACCAGCCTTTTGTGATTCATGAACCAGCACCCCCAATTCCCTCTGCACAGCAGCGTGCTTCAATTTTTAACAATTTAAACAATAATCTGCTCTTCCATTTTTCCTTCCAAAGTGGATGACCTCGCATTTACCAACATCGTATTCCATCTGCCAGACCCTTGCCCACTCACTTAACCTATCTATACCTCTCAGCAGACTTTTCAAATCTTCTGCACAGTTTGCTTTTCCACTCAATTTAGTATCATCAGCAAACTTAGATACACTACACTTGGTCTCCTCTTCCAGATCATTAATGGATATCGTGAACCGTTACAGGCCCAGCTCCGACTCCTGCGGCTCACCGCTCACCACCAATTGCCAACTAGAGTAACACCCATGTATCCCAACTCTCTGTTTTCTATTAGTTAACCAATCCTCTACAATGCTAAAACATCACCCTCAACTCTATGCATCCTTATCTTATGGATAAGTCTTTGATGTGGCACTTTATCGAACACCTTCTGGAAATCCAAGTAAATAACGTCCATCTGTTCCCCTCTATCCACTGTGCTTGTTATATCCTCAAAGAACTCCAGTAAGTTTGTCAAACAGAACCTGCCTTTGCTGAATCCATATAGCATCTGCCTGATAAATCTATTTCTTTCCAGGTGCCTTGCTATTTCTATTTTAATGATAGTTTCAAGCGTTTTCCCAACTACAAATGTTAAGCTAACTGGTCTAAATGTTAAACTTACTTATCTGCCTTTTGCCTACATCCTTTTTTGTATAGTGACGTGAAATTCACCATTTTCCAATCCGCTGGCCCTGCCCAGACTCCAGAGAATTTTGGTAAATTATCACTAAAGCCTCTACTATAACTTCTGCCATTTTTTTCAGTACCCCAGTATGCATTCCATCAGGACCAAGGGACTTGCCTATCTTCAGGCCCACAAGTTTGTTCAGCACTACCTCTTTAACCATAGCTATTGTATTGAGGTCCCCACCTCCCATCACTTTTTGGCATGTTAGACATGTCCTCCACCATGAAGACCGACACAAAATAGTCAATCAAAGCCCCTGTCATTTCCTCATTATCCAATATCAATTCCCCTTTCTCGTCCACCAAGGGACCTATTTTCACTTTAGCCACCCTTTTCTGCTTTCTATATTTACAAGACCTTTCCGTTTTTATATTTTGTGTTGGTTTATTTTCATGATCTATCTTTCTTTATTGCTCACTTAGTGGTTCTTTGTTGCTCTTTAAAGCTTTCTCAATCTTCCAGTTTCCCACAACTCTTGGCAACTTTGTAGGCATGAGCTTTTATTTTGATGCCTTCTTTTATTTTCTTTGTTACCCAGGGTTGGCTCTGCCTACTCTTACAGTCCTTGCTTTTAACTGGAATATACTTTTGTTGAGCACTGTGAAAAATCCCTCAACCATCCCAGCATATAGCCTGTGTTCCCAGCCTACCTTATCCAACGCTTCCCTCATCCCATTGAAACCTCCATTGTTCAGGCATAATACACAGGTTTTCAATTGAACTGTTGCACCCTCCATTTGTATGAGAAACTCAGTCGCTCTTTCCAAGAGAATACCTAACTACAAGATCAGTAGTTTTGCCTGTCTCATTGCACAGGACCATATTTACAAGTTCCCTTGTAGGTTCAGTAACATGCTGTTCAAGAAAGCCATCACTCCAGAATGCTCTTCAGGACTCAGTCCGAAACGTCGACTGGTTACTCTTTTCCACAGATGCTGCCTGACCTGCTGAGTTCCTCCAGCATTTTGTAATGTGTGGCTTTAGACTTAAAGCATCTGCAGATTTTCTTGTGTTTGTGATTCAGTCAGTTGAGTTTACACAATCTGTTTCCTGAGCTGGTGCTGTTAACTCCAACTCTGAAATGATTCCACAACCTACAGACTCACTTTCAAAGACTCTACAACTCATGTTCCCAGTATCATTTATTTCTAATTTGCACAATTTGCACTCTTTTGCACATTGGTTGTGTGTCTGTTTTTGATATGTATAGTTTTTTCATATGGAAGTATTATGTTTAAGTTTATCTTGTGACACGAGATTACTCTTGTTTACTCTGTGCAGTTATGAAGAATAATCGAGCGTATTAGTATATAAAGGTGTGCGAAGATTCTACAATGAATTTAAAATGTATTTTACTTAACTCTCTGCAGTTTCAAAAGTAAAGGGCTCTCATTAAAAACTCCGAAGAAGGCTTCCATTTTGGGTGATTGTTGAGAAGTTGTTTAGCTTGCTGCATAGTTGTGTACAGACGTAGAGTGAGGATAGTAGACTTTAACTTTTTGACTTTGAACTTGTGTTGATCTTGATATCAATTTATACCAAATGCCTCCCTCCTGTGTATCATCGATATCTCTCCATTCCCTTCATATTACCATAAGACCATAAGTCCATAAGTTATAGGAGAAGAATTCGGCCATTTGGCCCATCATGTCTGCTCTGTCATTTCCATCTCAGCTCCAGTTGCCCGCCTTCCCCCCCATATCCCTTCAAGCCCTGACCAATCAAGTATCTTTCTACCTCTGCCTTAAATATACATAAAGACTTGGCCTTCACAGCATCCAGTGGCAACGAATTCCACAGATTCACCTCTTTCCGGCTAAAGAAATTCCTCCTCGTCTCCATTCCAAAAGGATGCCCTTCTATTCTACCAACCCAGGGCATATTCAAAACTCAGACTCCAGCACCATCAATGCGGTTTCCAACGACCATGGACACCTTCAAAGCGATGGTGCAACCTCCAACTGCGACTCCAGCCTTGAACTCTAGGCCGTGTCTTCACGTGCTGCTACTGTGACTCCCGTCTCCTCTTCCCCCCCTACCACTCTGCAACTCCGTCTCCCTCAGATCCCATCATCAGCTCCTGGGCCCTCAGAGGCTCCTTCTTCCTCTCACCCCAACCCTCCCCTCTCCATCGACACTACCAGCCTCCCTCCCCCTATTCCCCCCCCCACCGATTCCAGCTCTCATCTGTGCTGGATCTTTACCATCCCCTCCGACCTTCAACTCTCTGAGGCAGAGCACTCTGTCCTCAGTAAGGGCCTTAACTTTGTCCCCCTTCACCCACACCTCAGTGAGTTCTGTGTGCACCATGACGCTGAACTCTTCTTCCGCCGTCTGCGTCTTTGAGCCTACTTCTTCGGCAAGGACTCTCCCACCCCCACCGATGACCCCTTCTCCCATCTTCCATCATCCTCCTCTTCATGAACACCCCGCTCTGGTCTTCTGCCTGCTCTGGATCTCTTTATTGCTAGCAGCCGATGGGACATCAACCGTCTCGACTTCATCATACCTTGTTCCCATTCCAACCTCACTCCTTCTGAACACTCTGCTCTCCACTTCCTCTGCACCAATCCTAACCTTACTATAAAATCCACTGATAAGGGGGGTGCTGTTGTAGTCTGGTGTACTGACCTCTACCTTGCCCAGGCACAGCAACAACTCGTGGGTACCTCCTCTTATTTACCCTTCGATCATGACCCCACTAAGGAGCACCAGGCCATTGTCTCCCACACCACCACCAACCTTATCAGCTCTGGGGATCTCCCATCCACTGCCACCAACCTCATAGTTCCCACACTCTGCACTTCCCGTTTCTACCTCCTACCCAAGATCCACAAACCTGCATGTCCTGGTAGACCTATTGTCTCAGCTTGCTCCTGCCCCACCGAACTCATTTCTGCATACCTCGACACTGTTTTATCCCCCCTTGTTCAATCGCTTCCCACCTATCAAGTCAATCAAGATTTGAATAGCTCAGACTTGGCAGAAAGCAGCTGATTGGGCAATCGAAGTCAGATGACCAAGCAGTTTGAAAAGCTCAAACAAATAAATTGAGGGGTAGCTCAAGCAGAGCGGCCAGTGAGTGAGTGGGCCAGTGAAGGAGTGGAGCTTTGAGGCTTTGCCTTGAGAGGCTTCAACGAGAAGAGGCGGAGGGCAAGCTTGCTCGCAGTTAGTTTTTACAATGCCTCCTGAGACGGTGCTGTGCCTCTCATGTGAGATGTGGCCGTCTTGGGGGAACTCCCCTCTCCCGCAGAGTCACATCTGCTAGTAGTGCATACGGCTGGGCGATCTGGAAGACCGTGTAAGAAATCTGGAGCAGCAGCTGGATGACCTTCTACTCATAAGGGAGAATGAGGCAGACATAGATGAGAGCTACAGGGAGGTAGTTACACCTAGGCTGCCGGAAGCTGATCGTTGGGTGACAGTCAGAGGGAGGAAAGCGAAGGTGAGCAGACAGGTAGTGCAGAGCACCCCTGTAGCCATTCCCCGAATAATAAGTATACCGTCCTGGATACTGTTGGCGGAGACGACCGACCAGGTGTGAGTCACGGTGACAGGGCCTCTGGTACTGATTCTGACACTGTGGTGCAGAAGGGTGGGATGGAGAAGAGGAGAGCTGTCGTCGTTGGGGACTCTATAGTCAGGGGAGCAGACAGGAGATTTTGTGGACTTGACAAGGACACCCGCTTGGTTTGTTGTCTCCCGGGTGCCAGGGTCCGGGATGTCTCTGATTGGGTGCACGACATCCTGGTACGAGAGGGCAAGCAACCAGAAGTCATGATACATGTTGATACCAACGACATAGGCAGGAAGAGGGATGAGGTCCTGAAGTGTGAGTTTTGGGAACTAGGCAGAAGGCTAAAGAACAGGACCTCAAGCATGGCGTTCTGAGGATTGCTGCCAGTGCTACGTGATACTGATGGTAAGAATTGGCAGAGATGGCAGTTGAATGCATGGCTGAGGAGTTGGTGCAGGGGGCAGGGTTTTAGATGTTTTGATCATTAGGATCTCTTCTAGGGAAGGTGGGACCTGTACAGATTGGATGGGTTGCACCTGAACTCGAGGGGGAGCAATAACCTTGCAGGTAGATTTGCTAGCATGGTTCGGGAGGGTTTAAACTAACTTGCAAAGGGGATGGGACTCGGAGCGATAGAGCAGTGAAAGAAGTGCATGGAGTAAAGCCAGATCTAACATATAAAGAGGCTTTGAGGAAAGAGAAGCAGAATAAAGGGCATAAAGGTAATAAGGCAGAAGGGCTAAAGTGTGTGTACTTCAATTCAAGAAGCATCAGGAACAAAGGTGATGAACTGAGAGCTTGGATACATACATGGAATTGTGATGTAGTGGCCATTACAGAGACTTGGCTGGCACCAGGGCAGGAATGGATTCCCAATATTCCTGGATTTCAGTGCTTTAAGAGGGATAGAAAGGGGGGGAAGAGGAGAAGGGGTGGCATTACTGGTCAGGGATACTATTACAGCTACAGAAAGTGTGGGTAATGAAGCAGGATCCTCTTTTGAGTCAGTATGGGTGGAAGTCAGGAACAGGAACAGGATTAGGAGTATTCTATAGGCCCCCTGGTAGCAGCAGAGATACCGAGGAGCAGATAGGGAGATAGATTTTGGAAAGGTACAAAAATAACAGGGTTGTTATCATGGATGACTTTAACTTCCCTAATATTGGTTGGCACTTGATTAGTTCAAATGGATTAGACAGGGCAGAGTTAGTTAAGTATGTCCAGGATGGATTCCTGTCACAGAATGTTGACAGGCCAACGAGGGGGAATGCCATACTAGATCTAGTATTAGGTAACGAACCAAGTCAGGTCACAGATCTCTCAGCGGGTGAGCATCTGGGGGACAGTGACCATCGTTCCCTGGCCTTTAGCATTATCATGGAAAAGGATAGAATCAGAGAGGACACGAAAATTTTTAATTGGGGAAGGGCAAATTATGAGGCTATAAAGCTGGAACTTGCGGGTGTGAATTGGGATGATGTTATTGCAGGGAAATGTACTATGGACATGTGGTCGATATTTAGAGATCTCTTGCGGGATGTTAGGGATAAATTTGTCCCGGTGATGAAGATAAAGAATGGTAGGGTGAAGGAACCATGGGTGACAAGTGAGGTGGAAAATCTAGTCAGGTGGAAGAAGGCAGCATACATGAGGTTTAGGAAGCAAGGATCAGATTGGTCTATTGAGGAATATAGGGAAGCAAGAAAGGAGCTTAAGAAGGGGCTGAGGAGAGCAAGAAGGGGACATGAGAAGGCCTTGGCGAGTAGGGTAAAAGAAAACCCCAAGGCATTCTTCAATTATGTGAAGAAAAAAGGATGACAGGAGTAAAGGTAGGACCGATCAGAGATAAAGGTGGGAAGATGTGCCTGGAACATACATCAAAGTTGCTGGTGAACGCAGCAGGCCAAGCAGCATCTATAGGAAGAGGCGCAGTCGACGTTTCAGGCCGAGACCCTTCGTCAGGATGTGCCTGGAGGCTGTGGAAGTGAGCGAGGTCCTCAATGAATACTTCTCTTCGGTATTCACCAATGAGAGGGAACTTGATGATGGTGAGGACAATATGAGTGAGGTTAATGTTCTGGAGCATGATGATATTAAGGGAGAGGAGGTGTTGGAGTTGTTAAAATACATTAGGACAGATAAGTCCCTGGAGCCTGATGGAATATTCCACAGGCTGCTCCACGAGGCGAGAGAAGAGGTTGCTGAGCCTCTGGCTAGGATCTTTATGTCCTCGATGTCCACAGGAATGGTACCGGAGGATTGGAGGGAGGCAAATGTTGTCCCCTTGTTCCAAAAAGATAGTAGGGATAGTCCGGGTAATTATTGACCAGTGAGCCTTACATCTGTGGCGGGAAAGCTGTTGGAAAAGATTCTTAGAGATAGGATCTATGGGCATTTAGAGAATCATGGTCTGATCAGGGACAGTCAGCATGGCTTTGTGAAGGGCAGATCGTGTCTAACAAGCCTGGTAGAATTCTTTGAGGAGGTGACCAGGTATATAGATGAGGGAAGTGCAGTGGATGTGATCTGTATGAATTTTAGTAAGGCATTTAACAAGGTTCCACATGGTGGGCTTATTCAGAAAGTCAGAAGGCATGGGATCCAGGGAAGTTTGGCCAGGTGGATTCAGAATTGGCTTGCCTGCAGAAAGCGGAGGGTCATGGTGGAGGGAGTACATTCGAATTGGAGGGTTGTGACTACTGGTGTCCCACAAGGATCAGTTCTGGGACCTCTACTTTTCGTGATTTTTATTAATGACCTGGATGTAGGGGTTGAAGGGTGGGCTGGCAAGTTTGCAGATGACACAAAGGTTGGTGGTGTTGTAGATAGTGTAGAGAATTGTTGAAGATTGCAGAGAGACATTGATAGGATGCAGAAGTGGGCTGAGAAGTGGCAGATGGAGTTCAACCTAGCGAAGTGTGAGGTGGTACACTTTGGAAGGACAAACTCCAAGGCAAGGCAGAGTACAAAGTAAATGGCAGGATACTTGGTAGTGTGGAGGAGCAGAGGGATCTGGGGGTACATGTCCACAGATCCCTGAAAGTTGCCTCACAGGTAGATAGGGTAGTTAAGAAAGCTTATGGGGTGTTAGCTTTCATAAGTCGAGGGATAGAGTTTAAGAGTCGCGAGATAATGATGCAGCTCTATAAAACTCTGGTTCGGCCACACTTGGAGTACGGTGTCCAGTTCTGGTGAGCTCACTATAAGAAGGATGTAGAAGCATTGGAAAGGGTACAGAGGAGAGTTACCAGGATGCTGCCTGGTTTAGAGAGTATGCATTATGATCAGAGATTAAGGGAGCTAGGGCTTTACTCTTTGGAGAGAAGGAGGATGAGAGGAGACATGATGGAGGTGTACAAGATAATAAGAGGAATAGATAGAGTGGACAGTCAGCGCCTCTTCCCCAGGGCACCACTGCTCAATACAAGAGGACATGGCTTTAAGGTAAGGAGTGGAAAGTTCAAGGGGGATATTAGAGGAAGGTTTTTAACTCAGAGAGTGGTTGGTGCGTGGAATGCACTGCCTGAGTCAGTGATGGTGGCAGATACACTAGTGAAGTTTAAGAGACTATCAGACAAGTATATGGAGGAATTTAAGGTGGGGTGTTATATGGGAGGCAGGGTTTAAGGGTCGGCACAACATTGTGGGCCGAATGGCCTGTACTGTGCTGTACTATTCTATGTTCTATGTTTGTGACACTTCCCCATGCTCTGAATTTTTTCAATGATTTTAAGTTCCCTGGCCCCACTGCCTTATTTTCACCATGGATGTCCAGGCCCTATATACCTCCACCCTCTACCAGGAAGGCCTCAAAGCTCTCTGCTTCTTTTTGGATTCCAGACCTAATCAGTTCCCCTCTACCACCACTTTCCTCCGTCTAGCGGAATTAGTCCTTGCTCTTAATAATTTCTCCTTTGGCTCCTACCACTTCCTCCAGACTAAAGGTGTAGCTATGGGCACCCGTATGGGCCCCAGGTATGCCTGCCTTTTTGTTGGCTTTGTGGAACAGTCCATGTCCAAACCTAGACTGGTATCCGTCCTCCACTTTTCCTTCTCTACATCGACGACCGCATTGGCGCTGCTTCCTGCACGCATGCTGAGCTCGTTGACTTCATTAACTTTCCCTCCAACTTTCACCCTGCCCTCAAATTTACCTAGTCCATTTACAACATCTCCCTCCCTTTTCTTCATCTTTTTGTCTCTATCTCTAGAGACAGCTTATTTACTGATGTCTACTAGAAGCCTACGGACTCTCACAGCTACCTGGATTATTCCTCTTTCCACCCTGTCTCTTGCAAAAATGCCATCCCCTTCTTGCAATTCCTCCGTCTCCGCTGCATCTGCTCTCAGGATGAGGCTTTTCATTCCAGGATGAAGGAGATGTCCTCCTTTTTTTCAAGAAAGGGGCTTCCCTTCCTCCACCATCAACTCTGCTCTCAAACGCATCTCTCCCATTTCATGCACATCTGCTCTCATCCGATCCTCCCGCCACCTCACTAGGAATGGGGTTCCCCTGGTCCTCACCTACCACCCCACCGGCCTCTGGGTCCAACATATAATTCTCCGTAAATTCTGCCACCTCCAACGGGATCCCACCAGCAAGCATATCGTTCCCTACCCACCTTTCTGCTTTCCGCAGGGATCGCTCCCTACACGACTCCCTTGTCCATTCGTCCCCCCCATCCTTTCCCACCAATCTCCCTCCCGGCACTTATCCATGTAAGTGGAACAAGTGCTACACATGCCCTTACACTTCCTCCCTTACCACCATTCAGGGACCCAGACAGTCCTTCCAGGTGAGGTGACACTTCACCTGTGAGTCAGCTGGGGTGATATACTGCGTCCGGTGCTCCCAATGCGGCCGTCTATATATTGGTGAGACCCGATGCAGACTGGGAGACCGTTTCGCTGAACACCTACGCTCTGGCCGCCAGAGAAAGCAGGATCTCCCAGTGGCCTCATATTTTAATTCCACATCCCATTCCCATTCTGACATGTCTATCCACGGCTTCCCCTACTGTCAAGATGAAGCCACACTCAGGTTGGAGGAACAACACGTTATATTCCATCCGGGTAGCCTTCAACCTGATGGCATGAACATTGACTTCTCGAACTTCTGTTAATGCCTCTCCTTCCCTTCTTACCCCATCACTTATTTATTTGTTTGTTTGTTTGTTTACCTATTTGTTTATTTATTTTTTTCCCTTTTTCTCTCTCTGTCCCTCTCACAAATAACTTCTTGCCTGCTCCCCATCTTCCATGGTGCTCCCCTCCCCCTTTCTTTCTCCCTAGGCCTCCTGTCCCATGATCCTCTCCCTTCTCCAGTCTTGTATCCCCTTTGCCAATCAACTTTCCAGCTGTTAGCTTCATCCCTTCCCCTCCTGTCTTCTCCTATCATTTCGGATCTCCGCCTCCCCCTCCCACTTTCAAATCTCTTACTATCTCTTCTTTCAGTTAGTCCTGACGAAGGATCTCAGCCTGAAATGTCGACTGTACCTCTTCATATAGAGGCTGCCTGGCCTGCAGCATTCCACCAGCATTTTTTGTGCGTCCCTTCTACTCTGAGGCTGCATCCTCTGATCCTAGAATCTCCCATCATAGGAAACATCCTCTCAATGACAAGGTTCCACACGGTAGGCTTATTCAGAAAGTCAGAAGGCATGGGATCCAGGGAAGTTTGGCCAGGTGGATTCAGAATTGGCTTGCCTGCAGAAAGCAGAGGGTCATGGTGGAGGGAGTACATTCGGATTGGAGGGTTGTGACAACTAGTGTCCCACTGGGACCTCTACTTTTCGTGATTTTTATTAACGACCTGGATGTGGGGGTAGAAGACTGGGTTGGCAAGTTTGCAGATGACACAAAGGTTGATGGTGTTGTAGATAGTGTAGAGAATTGTTGAAGATTGCAGAGAGACATTGATAGTATGCAGAAGTGGGCTGAGAAGTGGCAGATGGGGTTCAACCCGGAGAAGTGTGAGGTGGTACACTTTGGAAGGTCAAACTCCAAGGCAGAGTACAAAGTAAATGGCAGGATACTTGGTAGTGTGGAGGAGCGGAGGGATCTGGGAAGTTCAAGGGGGATATTAGAGAAGGTTTTTTTACTCAGAGTGGTTTGTGCGTGGAATGCACTGCCTGAGTCAGTGGTGGAGGCAGATACACTAGTGAAATTTAAGAGATTGCTGGAGAGGTATATGGAGGAATTTAAGGTGGGAGGTTATATGGGAGGCAGGGTTTGAGGGTCTGCACAACATTGTGGGCCGAAGGGCCTGTACTGTGCTGTACTATTCTATGTTCTATGTTCAATATTCTAGTGAATACAGACCCAGAGCCATCAAGCACTCTTCATGGGACAAACTGTTCAATACTGGAATCATTTTCATGAAACTCCTTTGAATGCTCGCCAGTGTCAACACATCCCATCTAAGATTAGGGGCCCCAATCTGCCGACAATACTCTAGGTAAGGCCTTACCTGTGCTTTATAAAGTCTCAATATTACAATCTTGCTTTGGTATTCTTGTCCTCTTGAATTGAACGCTAACATCGCATTTGCCTTTCTCACCGCAGACTCAACCTGCAAATTAACCTTCAGGGAATCCTGCACAAAGACTCCCGGGTCCCTTTGCACCTCAGGTTCTTTTAAATTTTTCTCTCCATTTAGAAAATAGTCTACGCTTTTATTTTTTCTGCCAAAGCACAGGACCATACACTTCCTGACATTCTATTCTCTCTCCCACTTTGCATTATTCATGTATCTATCTAGAAGCCTCTTCAGCCCTACCAAACTGCCTGCTTTCACCGCTATCCCTGGTAATCCCTTCCAGGAAACTACCACTCTCTGCTTTAAAAAATATCTTGCCCCTCACATTGCCTTTAAATATCCCCTACCCTACCTTAAAAGCATGCTCTGTCATGTTCCACCATGTTCAGTTGGAAATTGTAGATTTTTTGCACATCTCTTATCACAATTGTGTTGTCTTGAAACATATAACAAAACTGTTACCTTATCCTCAGGACACTATACACTTCAGAAAAAGTCTCAGTGAGATCTCAGCTGAGATATTGGATCAGACTATGTGATGTTGGATATTGGCTTATCCATCACACTGTGAGAAGCACACTCAGATGTTTGAAGGAGAAAAGACTCCATCACTCATAACTCATTTGATTGTGGACAATGCAGAAAGGAAGCTGCAGTCAGCAGAGCTGTAGGGAGATAACGTTCCATCAAATCAGTTTGATTTCCCCTGCTTATGTTTCTAAAATGAAAATAAAACTACACCAACATTAATCACAATCATCAGAACAATTTCATGAGTTCTAACTTAAACCTGTGAGCAATGGTTTTCCCTTTTGTTTTAGAGGCAATCAGATTCCTGGAGAGTGGAAATTGGAAAAGGATATTGGAAATCCTCAGCAGGTTCGACAACATCTCTGAAGAGAGAAACGCGTTAACTGCTCAAGTCTAATGAAAGACCATGACATTACAAGATAATATGCTTTAACAAGTACAGCCCAGTGGCTCTAACATCTACCATCATGAAATGATTTTCATGGCACATGTCAACTCCAGCCTTCCTGACTCGGTGTTGTGCAAGATGGTGCCAGTGTCCAATGTGACCAACAGTGATGTCTTGTAGACAGTTCGTGAAAATTTCTAGGCAGTTTCTAGAGTAGGTTACATGGTCAGCACAACATTGTGGGTCAAAGGGCCTGTAATGTGCTGTAGATTTTTATGTTCTACCTTCTATGTTCTAAGAAAGTACTTCTCCTTCTTCTTTTCAATATACTTCTGCTACTATCTTGTGTGCAATTAGACCCTGTAATTTACATTTTGGTATGTGTTTTGGGGCATACTGTGTGATCTGATGCTCTTTCTGCCTCTGAGAGAATTTGACATGGTTAAGAATGGAATGTATGGTGTTATGGCAGAGTGCAAACCCATGATCAGCTCCAATTCTTGACACAGTCTGTGTATGAAGCCATGACTGGCTCCAATTCACGACCAACTCACAGATTAAAGCGTCGAGCAAGATTGAAATTAATGAGGATGAGACCAGAAGGCAAGTGAGTGTACAGTGCCATCTGAATCTTTGAAACTCCATCTGCCCGCGTTTGACCGATCTCCATCTCCCTCTTGCTCGCTGCTGCCAGAGGAAGGTACAGCAGTCCTGGGTCTTTCGCACAGTTTGATAGGCAAGATTTGTGGATTGGACTTAATGTTAGAGGACTCTGCAGTTGGAGTTGTATGTGTTTTTGGTTTCTGGTTACTCGTTTTTTGATTGCTATATTGTCTGGTTTTGATCAGGGTGGAGTGGCTCCATGGCGTGCAGTCAACGAACGACACAGCACTAACATTCTCAGACTGTTTCAAGGACTCTGAGGTTTTATCTTCAGTATTCCATGTGTTACTCACTCACTTCTTGCTTTTTGTGTGATTTGTTCATTTTTGCGTGTTGATGTTTTTTTTTAAACAGATTCCATGGCATTTCTTTGTTTTGTGGCTGTCTGTGGGGAAGATAAATCTCAGGGTTGCATACTGCACACATGCTTTGATAATAAATGTACTTTGAATCTTTGAACCTCAGCTCGCTGCAATTTGCCTACTGCTGAAACAGGTCTACGGCAGATGGCATCTCCACGGCAGACTCAACTCTCGAGCACCTGGTGCCATTACTGTCCAGAAGCTCCAGAGATGAGTTTGCTGTAGAGACACCATCTGCTGTAGACCTAATCTTACATTAGACTCTTTTATTTCATTGATAACCGCTCAAAGTCAGGGCCTCCTGCTGGGACTGGATCCTTGACTACTTGACCAAAAGACAGCAATCAAAAAGCAAAACTTCCATAACGATTATGCTCAATGCAGGCGCCCCAGAGGCTGTGTCCTCAGAACCCCATTCTACACCTAGTGCACTCGTGGCTGCATGGCCGAATTCTGCTCTCACTCCATCTACAAGTTTGCAGATGATATCACTATAGTGAGCCACGCTTCAAATAATGCTGAGTCTGAGTAAAGGAAAATGACAGTGCGTTTAGTAACATGGCATCATGACAACACCTTTTTCCTCAAAGTCAACAAAACAGAAGAGCTGGTCATTGATTTCAGAAAGGGACACTGTACATGCCACTCCCTGCATCACTGGTGTTGGAAGCTGAGAGTGTTGAGAGCTTCAAGTTCCCAGGATTGAACATCACCAATAAACTGCCCTGGTCCAGCTTCATGCACAAAATGTGGAATTTCCTGCTGGCCAACGATTTCAATTCCTATCGCCATAAGAGGCTGTGATGCAGCCAGTCAATATCTTCTCTACTGCACAACTATAAAAGTTTGTCAAAGTTTTAGATGCCATGCTGAATCTCCACAAATTCCTGAGGAAGTAGGGGTGCTTCATAATTGCACTTACATGCTGGGTCCAGTAACAGCTTGTGTGGCAACTGATTTGCCCGTGACTGCAAAAAAAAACTGCGGAGTTGTTGATGCAGCTCAGCACATTACAGGAACCAACCTTTCCCCTCTCCCCTTATAGACTCTCTCTCTTTCCCCTCTCCCCTCCCCTTATAGACTCTCTCTCTTACAGAAGTCTATACTTCTCTCCACCTCAGTAAAGCAGCCAGCATAATCAAAGTCTCCACTCATCTCGGACGTGCTCTCTTCTGCCCTCTCTCTTCAGGCAGAAGATACAAAAACTTAAAAGTACATACCCCAGGCTCAAGGTCAGCTTCTACCCCACTGTTATCACACCATTGAACAGACCTCTTGTATGAGAAAATGGACTCTTGTCCTCAAAATCTACCTCATTATGACCTTGCATTTCATCGTTTTACCTGTACTGCAGTTTATCTGCATCTTTAAACACCTCATCCTGCATTTTGTTATTGTTTTAGTGTTTTGATTTGTATGAACATTATGCAAGACAAACTTTTCACTACATCTTGGTACATGAGACAATAATAAACTAATACAATAAAATATGGGAGCAGAATTAGGTCTGTTTTCCCTTTGAGTCTACCCAACCATTCAATCATGACTTTTTTTTCAATCTCATTCTTCCACATTCTCCCTGTACTCCTTAATTCCCTTAACAATTAGGAGCCAATCAATCTTTGTCTTACTTACACTCAATGACTTGAGCACTACACAAAGCAATTTAACAAAAAAAATGGACCTTCTAATCATCAATACTAGAAGATCTTGTTACATTGCTCAGAGCAAAGTTAAGGACTTGTTTTCTTTGTATGGGAGTTTTATACCTTACTGCATACCAAGATTAGTTCTATTGTTAATACTTCAATATGCTCCTTCAAGGTCTTGCCATATAATTGGGGAAAAAATCTCAATTAACTTTCATCTCCCCAAGGTGAAAAAGCACTATAAGAAATGGTGAGCCTTTATTATTTTCTGTAACAAATTGAGTATTTTTCTCACTGGGAGTCTGTTTTACAAAACTTGGTTCTGCCAACAAAATATGTTAACATTTCTTTATTCACCGATAACAGACATGCTGGAAGTAGCTGGTAATCCTCCACATAGATCATTTGATGGCATAAAATGATGAGTGGTAGATGAATGTTTAATGTTCTTATTTTGAGGTAGATATCTTAAGTGATGGGAACCTGATGCTCAAATTCTTACCATAGAACATTCAACCTTTATCTACACTGGATTTTTCACAACCAGCGTATATTATTTTAAGAAGTTTGCTAGAAAAATTAGGAGAAATGGCAGAGTTAATTATTTTACACAGAAAATAATGGGTGCCTGGAATTCAGCACCAGAGGTGGCAGTAGATGTTAGATTCCATGTAAAAGGAACAGTTAACAGACTCTTAGAGAGGCACATCAATGTAAGCAATCTGGAGAATTATGGATTGTGCAAGAGGGAAGGGTTAGGTTGAACATGGATATATTTTTATTGATTGGAATGAATAAAGAGTTGACGTTTCAGGCCAGGACCCTCCAGGAGGACGGATGAAAGGTCTCAGCCGGAAACATTCACTGTTTATTCATTTCCATAGATGCTGCCTGACTCTGAGTTCCTCCAGCATTTTGTGTGTGTTGCTTTGGACTTCCAGCATCGGCAGAATCTCTTGAGTTTATATTGATTGGCACAACACCATGGGTTGAAGGGTCTGTACTATGCTGTACTAGGCTAACATGAGAGGGTACAGTTTTAAGATGTTTGGAAGGTGCTCCAGAGGAGATGTCAGGGGTACGTTTTTTTACGCAGAGTGGTGAGTGCGTGGAATGGGCTGCTGGCAACGGTGATGGAGGTGGATACGATAGGGTCTTTTAAGATACACTTGGATAGGTATATGGCACTCAGAAAAATAGAGGGCTATGGGTAACCCTAGATAATTTCTCAGCTAAGGACATGTTCGGCATAGCTTTGTGGGCCAATAGGCCTGAATTGTGCTGTAGGTTTTCTATGTTTCTATGCAACCCCCTAACCTAACTATGGGACAATTTACAAAGACCAATTAGCCTACTAACCTGTGGGAGGAAACCAGAGCATATGGAGAAAACTCATGCATTCCACGGGGAGAACGTACAGACACCTTACAGAAGATGCCGGAATTGAACTCCGAGCTCCGACGTCCCGAACTGCAATAATGATGCAGTAGCCACTATGCCACCATCGAGACAGATGACGGGGTGGGGGGGGGGGGTTACTTGTCTCAGTTATTGCGCGTACCAGGCCCCTGTGTCGCAATGTTGCTTGTTGCAGCCACGCAAGAGAGGAGATGCTGGAGGCTGCTTGGGAGGCAGCGGAGGTCTCTGTTGGTGTGCTAGAATACAAATTGGGTTAGGGGCTCGCCTCTTCCTTTAGTGCTGCTCTCCAGTGTTTGCTCAGTGGAAGGCAAACATGATCAGGGCAACATTCCATACACCATTAATCTATAGACCGAGCCATTCAGGGACATGGGCTTTCTTTTGTGACTGCGAGTTTTACTGCTATCATAACTGCAGTAGACGTGCTATGTATCGTGCACTGCTGGTACTGTATTTTACATCACTCTCCTAGAGGGACACTGTTTTGTTTCCCTGTATTCATGTTTGGGTGAATGCCAATTAAACTTGAACTTGTACTGATGCTTAAGATGCCCTTAAATAAGCACATGAATATGCAGAAAATAGAACGATATGGATTATGTGCAGGCAGAAAGGATTATGAGTCATTAGCTTAATAAATTCAGCACAACATTATGGGCCAAAGGGCCAGTCCATGTGCTGAACTATTCTGTGTTCAATGTTCTATTTTCTATGTGGGAATAACAGTGAGTAGTTTGTAGGTGGGCGTTAGATTCAGGGTATTATCGGGACTGGGAGAGGAGGGACTGCGCATCCAATAGGAGGGCATTTTATAGTTGATTTGGCTGCAGATTGTGAAGTCTGCATTAGGGGTCTGGAGATCTAGAACTGTGGGTTGTGGGTTATTCAGTAGCAGAGCTCAAGTTTGAAAGTATCTGAATGTGTTACAATAATGGCCAGACCACTCCACCTCAGGACAGATACCCCTGGGCAAAAGAGTTAATATATTCCCCCAAAATTTCCTTTGTCAATCTTCTTATTAGTATCGTAATGATGAAGATTAACATAACATAGTAATCATACAAAGTTATTGGGATTACATTGTTGTAATTATAAGTATAAACCCAGTTAATACATGGATATTAAACGTCCCAATCTTACAGGATACAAATATTATATATAGACGAATTAACATGAAACAGGAAAAAAAAAACCCCAAAAGAAACCTACTCTACAAAATAGACCAACTAAACTACAGAAAAAAAAAGACATGGGCTGTTCTGAAACATAAAAACAAAGAACCATTAATGTCGTTGACTCCACTCCCTCAACATATACTAAAAAGAAATAGAGTAGGTTTGGAAAAGGGCAAGTTATATCCTACAAAAGTATTGAATAAATGGCCTCTGAGTCTTTTTAAATTTAATAGGGGGATTATAAATAACTCTTCTAATTTTTTCTAAATTTAAACACAACATAGTTTGAGAGAACCAATGAAATGAAGTGGGGGGACTGATCTCTTTCCAATTCAGCAAAATGGATCTTCTGGCCATTAGTGTAATAAATGCAATCATCCGACAAGCTGAAGATACTAAAGGATTTGGTTCTATCATTGGTAAACCAAAAATTGCAGTCATAGGGTGGGGTTGTAAATCAATACTCAAAACAGTTGAAATAATATCAAAGATATCTTTCCAGTTTTTTTTAAAAGAGGACATGACCGAAACATATGAGTTAAAGAAGATATCTCGGAATGACATCTATCACATACAGGATTTTTATGAGAGTAATAACGAGCTAATTTATCCTTGGACATGTGAACTCTATGCACTACTTTAAACTGTATCAATGCACGTTTGGCACATATAGAGGATGAATTAACTAACTGAAGACTTTTTTCCCATTTTTCAATAGGTAAAGTAATCTTAAGTTCCCAAAATTTCCAAATGAGTAATGGCACCCCTTTATAGCTTATGTACAGAAGCTATATTGGAGTCACGAGGTTGACTAACCACAAGAAGTGCCCACCTAGCTTTTGAAAATATTGTGAAATAATTAGAAATGATTGTTATTAGGTATCCTCCTGTTTGGAGATGGTTTGGTTGTTCCAGCGCTCTGCAATCTCCATGAGGATTCTGGGAGGCAGGGGTAGTGTGTGGGAACCTCATGGCGGGCAGGCTGCGATCGGATGTTTGACTCCATTTTGCTGATGTAAGTTTCCATTGTTCACCGATTAATGCGGCGAGGGAGATTGAAACATCAGTGTGAATGTGGAAGCTTGGAGATTGTTTGGGTGCTTCAGAGCTCTGCACTCACCAAGATGATTCCAGAAGACAGAGCCTCATGGCGAGAAGCTGCGGGATGGGGTGCAGGCTGTTGTTTGACTCCAATTCACAGATTAGAAGTTCCATTGTTCGCCGATTAAAGCAACAAGGGAGATTGAAGCATCGAGGCGAGTGCAGAGGGTGAGCACCGACTGCCTGTCTTATGTGGTTACCCTGCTTCAAAGAGGGAAAGGTTTGCCACTGGGCCCAGAGAGTGTTGACCAGCTTTTGAATAGGGGCTTGGACTATAGACTTTTTTCATTCATATTAAAACAAGTTGCATCACCACCATCATAATGCAATAAAGTCAGAGGTAGAGAACACTGTAACACAGACACAGGCTCTTTGGCCATATATTCCATGCTGAATTATTACATTGTCTAATCCCATCAAACTGCATCTGGATCATAGCCTCTACCCTCCTCCCATTCACATACCTGTCCAGACTTCTCGAAAATTGAGTAAAGGGAAAAACAGAAGCATGAGACAGGAGCTGGACAAAATTGATTGCAAGAAAACTCAAGTAGGGATGATGGCAGAGCGGCAATGTTTGGTGTTCCTGGGAGCAATTCGGAAGGTGCACGATAGATACATCACAAAGAAGAAGTATTCTAAAGGCAAGGTGATGCAACTATGGCTGACAAGGGAAGTCAAAGACAACATAAAAGCAAAAGAGAGGGCACAGAAAAGAGCAAAAAATACTGAGAAGTTAGAAGAATGGGAGGCTTTTAAAAAACCCACAGAAGGCAACTTAAAATGCCATAAGGAGAGAACAGATGAAATATGAAGGTAAACTAGCCAATAATATCAAAAAGAATAACAAAAGTTTTTTTCAGACAGGCAAAGAATAAAAGAGAGGTGAGATTAGATAATGGACTGCTGGAAAACGACACTGGAGATGTAGTAATGAGGGACAAGGAAGTGGCAGATGAATCGAAATAGTATTTTGCATCAGTCGTCACAGTTGAAGACATGAGCAATATGCTGGAAGTTTGACTGTGTCAGGGAGAAGAAGTGAGTGCAGTTGCAATTACTAGAGAGAAGGTACTTGGGAAGCTAAAAGGTGTGAAAGTAGATAGGTCAACTGGAGCAGATGGACTACACTCCATGATTCTGAAAAGAGGTGGCTGAAATGATTGTGGAGGCATTTGTGATGATCTTTCAAGAATTATTAAATTCTGGCATGGTCCTGGAGGACTGAAAAATTGCAAATGTCACTCCACTCTTCAAGAAGGAAGCAGAAAAAAGAAAATTATAGGACAGTTAGTCTGATCTCATTAGTTGGGAAGATGTTGGGGTCCATTGTTAAGGATGAGGTCTCAGGGTACTTGGATAAAATAAGCCAAAATCAGCATCGGGTTTCCCAGCTTGGGGTCCATAGCCCCTGTGGTTAATGGTAAGGCTCCATGGCATAAAAAAAGTTTGGGAATGCTCAGGGGAAAAATTTTGCCTCACAAAACTGTTGTAATTCTTTGAAAAAATAACAAGCAGGATAGACAGAGGAGAATTGGTGGATGTTGTATATTTGGATTTCCAGAAAGCCTTTTTACAAAGTGTTACACATGAGACTACTTCAGAAGATAAATGCCCATGGTATTACAGAAAGGATACGAGCATAGATAGAGGATTAGCTGATTGGCAGGAATCAAACTGTATGAAAAAAGGGAGTCTTTTCTGGTTAGCTGCCAATGACTGGTATTGTTCCACAGGGGTCAGTGTTGGGACTGATACTTCTCACATTACATGTCAATGATTTGGATGACAGAATTGATGGCTTTGTGGCCAAGTTTGTGAATGATGCAAAGATAGCTGGAAGCCTGATTGCTTTGAGGAAGCTGGGAGGTTACAGAAGGATTTAGATAGATCAGGAGAATGGGCAATATAGTGGTAGATGGAATGTACTGTCAGAAAGTGTATGGCCATGCACATTGGAAGAAGGAATAAAAGCATAGACTATTTCCTAAACAGGAATAAAATTTAAAAATACTGAGTTGCAATGTGACTTGGGAGTTCACATGCAAGATTCCCTACTGTGAATCTTGTGGGCTGAGTTGGTGGTGAAGAAAGCAAATGCAATGTTAGCATTCATTTTAGGAGGATTAGAATATAAAAGCAAGGATGCAATACTGAGGCTTTATAAGACATTGATGAGCCCTCACTTGGATTATTGTGAGCAGTTCTGTTTCACATACGATGATTAGGAATAGTCAGCATGGCTTTGTCAAGGGCACGTAGTGCCTTACGAGCCTGAATGAATTTTTTGAGGATGAGACTAAACAAATTGATGAATGTAGAGCAGTAGATGTAGTGTATGGATTTCAGCATGGCATTTGACAAGGTGCCCTGTGCAAGGCTTATTGAGAAAGTAAGGAGGCATGAGATGCAAGGGGACCTTGCTTTGTGGATCCAGAACTGGCTTGCCCACAGAAGGCAAAGAGCGGTTGTAGATGGGTTATATTCTGTATGGAGGTCAGTCACCAGTGGTGTGCCCAGGGGTTTGTTCTGGGACCCCCTCTCTTCATGATTTTTATAAATGACCTGAATGAGGAAGTTGAGGGATGGGTTAGTAAATTTGCTGATGACACAAAGGTGGGAAGTGTTGTGGATATTGGGGAGGGGTGTCAGAGGTTACAGTGGGACATTGATAGGATGCCAAACTGGGCTGAGAAGTGGCAGATGAAGTTCAACCCAGATAAGTGTGAGGTGGTTCATTTTGGTAGGTCAAATATGATGACAAAATATAGTATTAATGGTAAGACTCTTGGCAGTGTGAATGATCAGAGGGTTCTTGGAATTCAAGTCCTTAGGACACTCAAAGCTGCTGCGCAGGTTGACCCTGTGGTTAAGAAAGCATACGGTGCATTAGCCTTTATCAATCGTGGGACTGAGATTATTTTTCTTTGTATTTGTATAGTTCGTTGTCTTTTGCAACCTGGTTGTCCATTCTGATTGGCGTGGTCTTTCATCGATTTTGTTATGCTTATTGGATGTATTGAGTATGCCCGCAAGAAAATATAACTCTGATTTGTATATGGTGACATAAGTTTATTTTGAACTTTTGAATTCAGTGGAAAATGCCTGCTTGCATTTACCCTATCTATACCACTCATAATTTTATATATCTCTATCAAATCTCCCCTCATTCTTCTACACTCCAGAGTATGAAGTCCGAACCTGTTCAATCTTTCCCTGTAACTCTGGTCCTCAAGTCCCAGCAGCATCCTTGTAAAATTCCTCTACCATTTCTTCTGCAATTGAGGCATAACATCCAAACTACTGTACTCAATAATATGGTTTATGAAGACATAGATCTATGGGATCTTACTGTGCCTAAAGTGCTTGCTGGGTTTCCTGCTTTAGCTACTCTTCAACAAGCATTCATTGGTTATGAATTGCACTGGAATACCCTAAAATGTTCTTTATATAACATTTTTTGTCTCATCGCACTTATATTCCATCTTTAGAAACCATATTTAATTTTATTCAACTTCTATGTGACTCATGGCCATTATTCACATTTTATGCTTCGGTTTAATGCAAGTGTCAGGTATAATGGCACCAGTGAATTACATCACTCATAAATATCTCATACACTGTGCCGTATTTATAACTCCACTGCATCATAAATTGTTCTTTGTCCACAGTGATAGTTCTTGGTAATGTATGTTAACACATATTGGATGACTGCAAGTGGATAAATTTAACTTTATATTTTATTCAATGGTTGTGAGTTTGTATCTTGCAAAGGAACAATATTCCAATGGATATTAAGACACTGCAGCTGACAGCAGAGATTCACATTATTCATTAACTTACAGCCGAAAAATTAGAATGGACCTGGTCATGAATATGCGTGATTCAGTCAGCTGTGTGTGCATTGTCCTTGTGTGCAGCTGAGTGATTGAATCTGGGGAGAGTTGATAGTATGACCATAACACCTAGAACCAGGATTAGGCTATTCGGCCCAATTATCTGGCTCCGCCATTCAATCATGGCCGATATATCATCCCTCTCAAACCCATTCTCCTGTATTCTACCTGTAACCTTCGACACCTTGACTGATCAAGAACATATCAACCTCCACTTTAAATATATCCAATGATTTGACCTTCATAGCCATCTGTGGCAATGAGTTCCACAGTTTCATCACTGTATGGCTAAAGAAATTCCTCTTCATCTCTGTTCTAAATAGACGTCTTCCTATTTTGAGACTGTGCCCTCTACATCCACTCTATCTTAGCCTTTCAATATTCAATAGATCTCAATGTGATTCTCCCTCGTTCTTCTAAACTTGAGTGTGTACAGGCCCAGAGCCATCAAATGCTCCTCATACATTAAGCCTTTTATTTCCTGGACCATTCTCATGAACGATCTCTGGACCCTCTCCAATGCCAGCACATCTTTTCTTAAATAAGGAGCCCAAAACAGCTCACAATATTCCAAGTGTTGTTTGACACATAGCTTAGGGTAGAATTGGTGTAAAATCAAATCACTGAATGCCAGAAAAATCAAAACCAAAATCAGAATCAGGTTTACTATCACTATTCTGTGGGATGTGGAATTTGTTGTTTTTAGGTAGCATCTCTCTACGGCTCAGTTAAAGCTTTGGCAAGTTGCAAAGATCCTTCCAGTTTGATCAACGCTCCAAATGTCCAACTGCTGCTCACATCTTGGCTTTTGAGTAGTTGGATGAAGCCCATCTGCACTATTTTGCATTTGAGTTGTCTTTCAAAATTGACATGTGATTTACACTCAACCAAGCAAATCTTCATAGATAGCTGAAGGCTGGAAAGGAGAGTGAAAAGAGCGAGTGAGGTGAATCACTCTGCCTTTTGCTTAGACAGTCATTCCTCACTTAACTCCATGCAATTGTCTATTCCTTATGTAATGCTAAACAGACATGGCTGTCAAAAGAGTAAAGGGTAGGAGATTTAGACTATAATAAGACCATAAAATATTGAGCTGAATTAGGCCATTTGGCCCATCGAGTCCACCCCACCATTTCATCATGGCTAATCCATTTTCCTCTCAGCTCCAATCTCCTGCCTTCTCCCTGTAACCCTTCATGCCCTGACTAATCTAGAATCTATCAACCTTTGCCTTAAATATACCCAATGACTTGGTCACTTGGCAATGAATTCCACAAATCCCCCATACTTTGGCAAAAGAAATTTCTCCGCATCTCCATTCTAAGTGGACATCCCTCTATTCTGACACTGCGTCCTCTGGTTTTAGTCTACCCCACCATAGGATACATCCTCTCCACATCCACGCTATAGAAGCCTTTCAACATTTGATAGGTTTCAATGAGATACCCCTTCATTCTTCTGAATTCCAGTGAATTTGTATACATACTGTATGTGTGTGTGTGTGTGTGTGTGTGAGAAAGACAGAGAGAGCTAGAGGCAATAGAAAACTGGGAGCCATTTGTTTTGACATTTTGATTATTGTGCATATTGTTCATCCAATAGTCACAGATATTGTCCATTGTCTATGCTTCCTTAGCCTCACTAACTGTGAGACTGACCATTGTGCAAACTCTCATCAATTATGTCAAAAAATATTGACCAACATCATATTTCAATCACTGGGCTCAACATGAGTTCATTAATAGAGGCAAACCGAGGGAGGCTTTGTCGAAGTTGTGCAAATATATGATAAGACCGCATTTGTGGCATTAGGTTTTTGTTAAATGTGCATCTACAGAGGGTTTTAAAATAGTTTCTTGGAATGGTTCTGGAGAAAAGGGATCTCAGCTCTGAAAGTTGACAGGAGAAGGTGGGATTGTTCTCTTTGAAGTCAAGAAGGCTTTGAGGGGCTCTGAGAAAGATGGATAGATTTTCTCATGTCATGGAATCACTTGATACAGCCTTCCAAGGGAGGAGGCATTGGAGGTGGTGTGACAGGAAACCTGCACGCTGAAATCTGTGCTGGGTTGGGGAGCTGACATCTCCCATTGATGCTGCTCTCCAGTGTTTGGTCGCTAGAAGACAAGCTGGATTGTCTTAGAGAAACCTGGCTCCAAGACAACATCCCATGCATCATCAATCTTCAGGCCATGCCTCTCAGAGATTAGTGCTAATATTATTTTTGTGAAAGTATGTGCTATTGTAACTATGCACTGTATGCTGTGTGTGGCTGAATGTACTTTGGCCCAGGAGGTACTCTTTTAATTTGGCTCTATTCATGTGTGTGGTTAAATTACAATTAAATTTATTCAAGTTTCAGATTATGGAAGTATACAGTGAAATGCAGCATGGTACCGTAGCAGCCATTGGCATTGGCACAATTTAGCCATTGGCAGAATTCTTTGCAGTGCCAATGATCCGGGTTCAATTCCTGCTGCTGCCTGAAAGGAGTGTGTACTTTCTCCCTGTGACCACATGGGTTTCCTCCTGGTGCTCCGGGTCCCTCCCACAGTCCAATTAGTTAATTGGTTATTATATATTGTCCTGTGATTAGGCTAGGAAATTTCTGGCAGCATGGCTCAAAGGGGTGGATGGACCTTTTCCACGCTGAATCTCAATAAATCAATAAATAAAATCGTTGGGGATTGTACTGCTCAGGTCACAAGTTCTGCCACATTTATAGTGCCACATTTCACTGACTCTTTGGAATGAAGGAGGAAACCAGAGCACAGGAGGAAACCCACATGGTGACAGAGAAAACTTACACACTCCCACAAACAGTGGTGGGAATCAAACGCGATCTTACAGCAGGCATTGTAATAACCACCACACTACTGTGTAGCCAGATCGATTAGTACTTTTCTGTTCACTTCCTGTGAAATGTATTGTTTTGCATCAGCAACCAACACAACCTAGGAATGCACTGGGGGCAGTGTCGCCATAATTCTGGAGCCAACATAGCATGCCCATAAGTCACTGACCCTAATCTGTATGTCTTTGGATTGTGGGAGGAAACCAGAGCCCATAGAAAACCCACGTGGCTACGGGAGAACATTTACACTCCTTACTGACAGCAGCGGGAACCGAATCTGAATCTTCCAGTTGGCGCTGTAAAGTGTGACTCTAATTAGGAGCCAGTGTAGTTTTGATAGATCAAGAAACACTTCTTCTGTGCTTAACTATTTTCTGAGATCCTGCAAAGGGGTGCATCACCAAGTAGGTGGTAACTGATACTTGGAAGTTTTCTCACTAGTACTTAGGGGTATTGTGAAGGTGCTGACTCCTTCCTGAGGTCAATCAAAGCCATTGACTTTGAACAGTGTCAGATGGCCAATGAAAGCTATCATGCATCTTCAAAGTTTGAAAACAAAGAGCAATGTAACGTTGCTCTTCTAAGCATTTGAAATCTTCATATTTAATGATTCATTGCTGAATTAACAATGAGGCAAAATATTTCATCCCATTTAACTTTTGAAGATGTTTAACAGGAAACCTTTTCTATTTAAAAAGGACATGGATTTCTTTTCCATTTAAATTATTCAGCATCCTACACTCTCTCATTGGGATTATTTGACACTGAGTAATCTTCATTAGCCTCTGTGCCTCTGTTTAAGAAAGATCTCAAGTTTAAAACCTGTACTCAGTGTAAATTTCAATTGCCCTGCTGGTGCAAGTTTTTTCTGTTGTTTAAAATATGGTCATCCATTGGTTGTCCAACTGATTAATCAGAATCAGGTTTATTATCACTGGCATGTGGCGTGAAATTTGTTAACTTAGCAGCAGCAGCTCAATGCAATATATAATATAGAAGAGAGAAAAAAAAATAAATCAAATACAAATAATAATAAATAAACAAGTAAATCAATCACAGTATATGTACATTGAATAGTTTTTAAAACATGCAAAAAACAGAAATACTGTATTTTAAAAAAGTGAGGGAGTGTCCAAGGATTCAATGTCTATTTACGAATTGGATGGCAGAGAGGAAGAAGCTGTTCCTGAATCACTGAGTGTGTATCTTCAGGCTTCTGTATCTCCTAACTGCTGGTAATGGTGAGAAAAGGGTCATGCCCTGGGTGCTGGAGGTCCGTAGTAATGGACGTTGACTTTCTGAGATACTGTTCCCCGAAGATGCCCTGGGTACTTTGTAGGCTAGGCTAGTACCCAAGATGGAGTTGACTAGATTTACAACCTTCTGCAGCTTCTTTCGGTCCTGTGCTGTAGCTCCTCCGTACCAGACAGTGATGCAGCCTGTCAGAGGGCTCTCCATGGTACAACTGCAGAGGTTTTTGAGTGTATTTGTTGACACGCCAAATCTCTTCAAACTCCTAATGAAGTATAGTCTCTATCTTAGCTTCTTTATAACTGCATCAATATGTTGGGACCAGGTTAGATCCTCAGAGATCTTGACACCCAAAAACTTGAAACTGCTCAGTCTCTCCACTTCTGATCCCTCTATGTGGATTGGTATGTGTTCTTTTGTCTCACCCTTCCTGAAGTCCACAATCAGCTCTTTTGTCTTACTGACGTTGAGTGCCAGGTTGTTGCTGCAGCACCACTCCACTAGTTGGCATATCTCACTCCTGTACGCCCTCTCGTCACCACCTGAGATTCTGCCAACAATGATTGTATTGTTAGCAAATTTATAGATTGCATTTGACCTATGCCAAGCCACACAGTCATGTGTATATAGAGAGTAGAGCAGTGGGCTAATCACACATCCCTGAGGTGTGCCAGTGTTGGTTGTCAGCGAGGAGGTTATGTTATCACCAATCCACACAGATTGTGGTCTTCCAGTTAGGAAGTCGAGGATCCAGTTGCAAAGGGAGGTACAGAGGCCCAGGTTCTGCAACTTGTCAATCAGGATTGTGGGAATAATGGTATTAAATGCTGGACTATAGTCAATGAACAGCATCCTGACACAGCATCCTGCGTTGTCCAGGTGGTCTAAAGCCATGTGGAGAGCCATTGAGATTGCGTCTGCCATTGATCTATTGTGGAAATTGGCAGATTGCAATGGGTCCAGGTCTTTGCTGAGGCAAGAGTTCAGTCTAGTCATGACCAACATCTCAAAGCATTTCATCACTGCAGATGTGAGTGCTACTGGGCGATAGTCATTAAGGCAGCTCACATTATTTTTCTTGGACACTGGTATGATTGTTGCCTTTTTGAAGCAAGTGGGAACCTCTGCCCATAGTAGTGAGAGGTTGAAAATGTCCTTGAATACTCCTGCCTAGCTGCTTGGCACAGGTTTTCAGAGCCTTTTCAGGTACTCCATGAGGATTTTCCACCTTGCGAGGGTTCACTCTCTTTAACGATAGCCTAACATTGGCCTCTGAGATAGAGGTCACAGGGTCATCAGGTGCAGCAGGGATCCTCACAGCTGTAGATGTGTTCTCGCTTTCAAAGTGGGCATGGAAGGCATTCCGTTCATCTGGTAGTGAAGCATCGCTGCCATTCATGGTATTGGGTTTTGCTTTGTAGGATGAAATGCCTCACAGACCCTGAAGAGTTGCTGTGCATCTGATGTCGCCTCCAACCTCAATCAAAATTGTTTCTTTGCCATTAAAATAGCCCTCTGTAAATCATACCTGGTTTTCTGATACAGGCCTGGGTCGCCAGACCTGAATGCCATAGATCTTGCCTTCAACAGATGTCGTACCTCCCGGTTCATCCACGGCTTTTGGTTTGGGAACATACAGTAAGACTTTGTGGGCACACACTCATCCACACAGGCTTTAATGAAGTCGGTAACAACTGCAGCATACTCATCTAGGTTCGAAGATGAATTCCTGAATACAATCTAGTCCACTACCTCAAAGCAGTCCTGTAGACACTCCTGGGTTTCACTTGTCCATACCATCTTGGTCCTGTCAGACTACGTGGTGGAGTTACAACTCCAACTCTACCTTGATCATTTCTTCATGCATCACAAAATCCATGCAATTTTATTGATATTGATTCCACTCCCAGTATTACAGGCACAGATAGAAGCAGAGAAAATTACTCAGAATCAGAATCAAGTTTAGTATCACTGACATATATCATGAAATTTGTAGTTGTGCAGCACCAGTACATTGAAGTTCTCACCTGCCTCAAAAGAGGAACAACTATACCAGTGCCCAGAAGGAGTAGGGTGAGCTGCCTTAATGATTATCATCCAGTAGCACTCACATCTTTTGTGATGAAGTGCTTTGAGATGTTGGTTATGACTAGAATATGCCTAACCAAGGACCTGGACCACAGCAATTTACCTATCACCACAATAGGTCTAGAGGACGCATCCTCATTGGCTCTTCATTCTCATCCCCTCTGCAACTGGATCCTCACCTTCCTCATTGGAAGACTACAGTCTGTGTGGATCAGAAATAACACCTCCACTTTGCTGATCATCAACACTGGCTTACCTCCAGGATGTAGCGCACTGCTCTACTCTCTTCCTACTCAGTAACTTTTAACACCCTGAGAAAGGTTTCACTGCTGACGTAATGGTCTTTCTGTAGAACAGTGTTTGGGTTATAGTTAGAGATGATGGGTGCTTTGGAACGCGAGCCGTCCAGTGAAGGGAGTGTGTTTTTTGCCAGACACCGGTGTGAGCTGGGTTTTTGGTTCGGCGGAAGACGAAAGGGAGAAGACACCAGAGAGAAGAGGTCGTAGGACTCAACCCGGAGTGGGGCTGTGATTTGACAAATCCTGGGGAGTTCGAAGGAGGATCGACAAGGGGGAAACTGTGAGCTCCAACTTGTGCGTATTAGACTCTTTCATGAAAATGGGCTCTTTTTTTGCTTTTTCTTTACTAACCCTTTAGTCAAATTAAGAAATATACTGCTAAATCATTTAATTGTATGTGGAGTACTGTCCGCTATTTATTTCGTGGTACTTATTTGTAACAAGGTATCGAATCATGCAGCATCCACACAAACCGGGGGTGGGTGGGGGGGGGGGAGATTAGGTGGACTTGCGCTTCAATCTCCCATGTTTGGCGGGGCCAGAGATTGTCTTCCCTTGGCTTACGCAGCCGACAGAATCAGAGTGTTGCAAACATCAGAGATTTTGGAGATGCTGGAAAACCAGAGCAATACACACAAAATGCTGGAGGAATTCAGCTAGTCAGGCAGCATCTACAAAGGAGAAAAGCAGTTGGTGTTTTGTGCCAAGATCCTTCATCAGATTTCACGAAGAAGAGTCCTGATGAATGGTCTCGGCCAAAACGTCAACTGTTTATTCCCTTCTATAGATGCTGCCTGACTAGTTGAGGTCTTCCAGCATTTTCTGTGCGTTGTTAAAAATATATAGTGGCTTTCATCAACGTTAAGATGCAAAGATATTTCAAGTGTTGATCGTTGACTGAAGACCTGACCTTCTGTCATTTCTTTACAAGGTTAAGAAGTTCTGTAGATGCTGGAAAACCAAAACAACACAGGCAAGGAACCCAGCAGGTCAGGCAGCATCAATAGAAGCGAATAAACAGTTGATGTTTCAGGCAGAGACCCTTCTTCAGGACCAGAAAGGGAGGAGGAAGAACAAAAAAGTAGGGGGGAGGAGAAGGAGGATAGTCAGAAGGTGAGAGGTGAAGCCAGGTGGGTAGAAAAGATGAAAGTCTGGAGAGAAAAGAATCTGTTAGGAAAGGAGAGTGGACCATAGGAGAAAGGGACTCAATAGGAGGTGATAGACAGGTAGATAGATTAGGAATAGGAGAAGGGAAAATTTTTGTTAACCAGCAGAAGAAATTGATATTCATGCCATCAGATTGGAGGCTACCCAGATGGAATATAAGTTGTTGCTCCGTCACCCTGAGAGTGGCCTCATCTTGGCACAAGAATTCTTAAAGAAGGAATTAGGTTTTGTCATGCCAGATATTTGAGTGGAATTTTAATCGTTCAATAGAAAATTCTTCTCTGACTGTCATCCATCTTTATTAGAAACAGCTAATTATTTGTACAACCCTTTTTTTTCTTTTTTAACCCCAACTACTGCAACCATTTTCTGTTTCTGTTCAGTTATTTTCCTCAGGAAGTACTTGAAGGCACTGGTGTTGAGAGAGTTTACTGAAGTATTTCCAAGGTGGGAACTATGGTGATAGGGAAGACAGGGAGAAATTGTATTGTCGTCCTTGAAGGAAAGAGGATGAGGGGAATTAGTGAGAGATCTCGTGGTTATTCTCCTTTATTTGAACACTAACTCTGCGTGGCCTTTCAGTTTGCTCCTGCATGTAAAAGTTACTGAGAGCATGGTGACAGAACAATAAAGCAAATGATGAGGCCCTTCAGCCCACAATGTCTGTGCTGAACATGATGCCAAGTTAAATTAAGACCATAAGACCATAAGATATAGGAGCAGAATTAGGCCATCCGGCCCATGATGGTACAGCTCCACCATATCATCATGACTGATCCATTTTCTCTCTCAGCCCCAATCTTCTGCCTTCTCCCCAAGTGTTTCTGTCTGCACATGATCCATATGCCACCATTCCTTGCAGTTATATGAGCCAGTCTAAGAGCCTCTTAAATACCTCTATCAGATATGCCTCCACTAGCACCCTTGGTAGTGCATTCCAGGCACCCACCACTCTTGGTGTAAAAAAATGCTGTTCTGCACCCTGCCCCCCCGCCCCCCCCCCCCAGCATTTCCTTTAAACTTCTCTCCACTCACATCAAATATATTTCATACTGGTCATTGACTAAACATGATGAATCACGAAGCTGAATCTAAGCAAGGGGTGGAAAGGCATGAGGGAGGAACATGTAGAAGGGGTTCAAAAGAGATGCACATAGAATGGATGTGACAGGATTTGCATGGACCTGCTGGAACTGGAATTGGTAAATTGGTTTATTAATGTCACATGTACCAATTGATGTACAGTGAAAAACTTATATTGTATACTATTCATGAAGACCAATTCATTATGGTACATCGAAGAGAAGCCCTATGTTGGTCAGAGTTGACTATGGATGTTTTGCCCAGCTGTGCATGTATTAGGCAAACCAGTGTGCAAGCCAGGGGAGTACAACATGGAAAGCAAGCTGCTGCCCATGCAGCAGACTCCCCCTCTCCATGCAGCTGATGAACTGAAAGAATGGCGGAGACCAATACAGTATGGTGCCAGCAGCTTTGCAAGAGTTGCCAGTCAACGTTGAACTCAAGGTAGGACTGCCTTAAGGACCCTGGCTATGGATTTTCCATCAGGGCTTACTCCCGAAGCCTTCCCCATGAGTGGGTGTAGCCCCAACGCAGCGGAGGTTTTGTGACTTAGAGTTTTCCTTCTCCAAGATGAGCTGCCAACCATGGCTGGAGAGCTCCATCTGCCTGAAGTGACTAGTTTTAAAGTGCCGGTAACCTGCTGTTACCCCTTCTCTTGTCAGTGGGAACATTTCCACCAGGGTTAGTAACTAAGACATGCATGAAGGTCAGGAGTTGGACTTTGTTGTCAGAAGCTGTTTGAGACACCTGCTATTGTGAGCATTCAATAGGCAATGGGAGCTTATCCCCACCACCAGTCCTGGCTAGAACAATCTGCAGGAAGCAGTGCATCAATATAGTACAAAGTAAAACAACAACAGAATGCAAAATAGGGTGCAATAGCCACAGAGAAAGTGCAGTGCAGGTAGAGAATCAGGGACAAGGTCATACTGAGGTAGATTGTGCGGTGTGGAGTCACGTTTATTATGCTAGGAAACTATGTAATAGCCGTATAACAGCAGGGTAGAAACTGCCCTTGAACCTGGTGGTTTATGCTTCCGGGGCTTTTTATCTGTCCGATGGGAGAGGGGAGAAGACAGAATGAGCAATGTAGATGGGGTGTTTGATTATGATGTCTGCTTGACTGAGGCAGCGAGAGATGTAGACAGAGGGAGGCTAGATCCTGTATTGAAAAAGTTGAGTCTCTTAGCATTGTCCCTGATCCCTGTCATCTGCCCAGGAATCTCTTTGACCCCCTACCATCAGGCAGGAGGTACCACAGCATTAGGACAAGGACTGGTAGAATGGGACACAGCATTTTCCCCCAGCCCATAAGATTACTGTGCTCCCTACAACCAACAGTTCTTATCACATATGAAGCACCAGCAGTGTTATACTGTTTACTGTTTAACTTGTGATGTAAATGTTAATTTATTTATGCTAATTTTACTTTATTTGGTGTGCATGAGTTATACATATTGTGTTACACATCTTGGTCTGGAGGAATGTTGTTTCGCTTGGCTGTACACATGTGTGTCTGCCAATATAAATGCAAAGATGTAACACTGGAGCTGTATAAGGCACTGGGGAGGCCTCACTTGGAGTATTGTGAGCAGTTTTGGGCATCTTATCTAAGAAAGGATAAGCAGACGCATTGGAGAGCGTTCAAAGGAGGTTCATGAAAATTATTCCGGAATTGAAAGGACTTTCGTAGTTTCATATGAGGAATGTTTGATAGCTCTGGGCCTGTACTCACTGAAATTTAGAAAGATGAGCGGTGACCTCATTGAAACCTGTTGATTGTTGAAAGGCCTAGATAGAGTGGACGTGCAGAGGATGGTTGCTATGGTGGAGCGAATAGGACTGGAGGACACAGATACAGAGTAGAGGGGGCACCTTTTATTTATTTATTTGTTTGTTTGTTTGTTTATTTATTTAATATTTATTGAGAAACAGTGCAGAATAGGCCCTTTCACCCCTTTGAGCCTCACCACTCAACAAGGTCCAACACGGTAGGCTTATTCAGAAAGTCAGAAGGCATGGGATCCAGGGAAGTTTGGTCATGTGGATTCAGAATTGGCTTTCCTACAGAAAGCAGAGGGTCATGGTGGAGGGAGTGCATTCGGATTGGAAGGTTGTGACTAGTGGTGTCCCACAAGGATCGGTTCTGGGCCCTCTACGTCTTGTGATTTTTATTAACGACCTGGATGTGGGGGTAGAAGGGTGGGTTGGCAAGTTTGCAGACGACATAAAGGTTGGTGGTGTTGTGGATAGTGTCGAGGATTGTCAAAGATTGCAGAGAGACATTGATAGGATGCAGAAGTGGGCTGAGAAGTGGCAGATGGAGTTCAACCCGGAGAAGTGTGAGGTGGTACACTTTGGAAGGACAAACTCCAAGGCAGAGTACAAAGTAAATGGCAGGATACTTGGTAGTGTGGAGGAGCAGAGGGATCTGGGGGTACATGTCCACAGATTCCTGAAAGTTGCCTCACAGGTAGATAGGGTAGTTAAGAAAGCTTATGGGGTGTTAGCTTCCATAAGTCGAGGGGCAGAGTTTAAGAGTCACAAGGTAACGATGCAGCTCTATAAAACTCTGGTTAGGCCACACTTGGAGTACTGTGTCCAGTTCTGGTCACCTCACTATAGGAGAGATGTGGAAACATTGGAAAGGATACAGAGGAGATATACCATGATGCTGCCTGGTTTAGAGAGTATGCATTATGATCAGAGATTAAGGGAGCTAGGGCTTTACTCTTTGGAGAGAAGGAGGATGAGAGGAGACATGATAGAGTTGTACAAGATAATAAGAGGAATAGATAGAGTGGATAGCCAGCGCCTCTTCCACAGGGCACCGCTGCTCAATACAAGAGGACATGGCTTTAAGGTAAGGGGTGGGAAGTTCAAGGGGGATATTAGAGGAAGATTTTTACTCAGAGAGTGGTTGGTGCGTGGAACGCACTGCCTGAGTCAGTGGTGGAGGCAGATGCACTAGTGAAGTTTAAGAGACTACTAGACAGGTATATGGAGGAATTTAAGTTGGGGGGGTTATATGGGAGGCAGGGTTTAAGGATCAGCACAACATTGTGGGCCGAAGAGCCTGCACTGTGCTGTACTATTCTATGTTCTATGTTCTAATCCTCCAATTTAATCCTAGCCTAATTACAATGACCAATTAACCTACCAACTGGCATGTCTTTGGACTGTGGGAGGAAACCGGAGCACTCGGAGGAAACACATGTGTTCACGGGGAGAGCCTACAAATCTCTTACAGGCAGCAGCAAGAAAGAATGGAGATGCACAGAAATTTCAATGGCTAGAGGGTAGTGAATCCGTGAAATTCATTGCCACAGGCAGCTATGGAGGCCAAATCATTGGGAATATTTAAGGCAGAGGTTGATAAATTCATGATTAGTCAGGGGAAGGCTTGAGGTTGGGACCGAGAAGGAAATGGACCAGCCATGATGAAATGGTGGAGTAGACTCGATGGGTTAAATGGCCTAATTTTGCTGCTTATCTTCTGCTCTTAAGTATATGGTTAAAATGAAAATAAACTTGAACTTGGATTTGAACTTGTGACAACAACTCTTCACAGTTTCTTTCAGTCACGCGCAGAGAAGTCGTCATATCCATCTGGGCTGAATGGCCAGTTTCTGAGTGTAGTTCCGTCCAGTAGATAATTGTCTTTATTGTTGAGGTATAAAATATCACCAAGGGGAACAAGTACACCAGAATCAGACGAGCTGTTGGCAGAAGCCACTGCTCTATGCATCCATTAGTTTATAGTCCAGTCACGTTGCATATCAGCAGTTCAATCTCCAGAAGAAATGCTTGTTTTTTTAAGCAATAGGACAGAGAGCAGATGAACGGAACAAACTGTACACTGGGCTTATTTTGACTATTTAGCAGAGATGATTTGCAGAGTCGATGTGTGTGTGTGCTGACAAGAGATCAAATGAGATGTTTGAACGAGGGAAATAGAAGCCCAGTGTTTGTTCGGCTTTTCTGTGGGGTTTCCTGGTGATTTTCCAGCAACACTATTCCCAAGTGGTAAACAAGTTCACTTGGCAAGCTATCACTGCGGGACACTTGGTTGACACACATCTATAAGCAGCAGGCCAAAAAAAAATTCTGAGCCATTCATGAAACGAGACCACCAGCGGTCAAGAGCTAGTCTTTCTACTATAAGATACATTTTGGAAATGTGTACCTATTTTTAATCATTAATTTAATAAAACAAAAGTATCCAGCCCTTAAGACTAATCAGGCGTAAACTCTTCTATGACACGATCATGTACATCAAATTTGCTTAAAGGAGAATTCGCGAGTCTTATTCAGAGAGCTTGCAGCTGGGGGAACAGCCTGCATTTCTTTGAACCCTTCACTGAGAGGCTCATTTGCAAATTGCAAAGGCAAAATAAAGTGTCAGACAAAAGAGCTTCTGTCTACGGCAGTGAGAATGTACCTCTGGAACTCTGGACCATTATCCTGCAGTTTAGTTTTTGTGTGCAGACTCAGACATTTCTCAGACATGGCTCCCAGTAGGTGAACCACATCTACTTACCAACCCCCTGCAAAAAATGTTGCTTTGACATGCAGTTTTGGGTCTCAGAGCACTCTACCTTTTGAAATATGGCCATTAATTTGTGCATAGCCAGACTTCATACAAATGACAGGAGGATATTGGTCAGAGAACCTGCATTAATGTAGATGAAAAGTAAGGCAAACACTTTGATATTTGCAAAGATTCTGCATGTCATCTAAAACTCTGACAAACTTCTCTCTAGATGTGCAGTGGAGAATATCCTGACTGGTTGCATCATGGCCTGGTATGGAAACATTGATACCCTTGAATGGAAAAGCCTACAAAAAGTATTGGATACAGCCAGGTCCATTATGGGCAAAGCCCTCCTCACCATTAAGCACATCTACATGGAATGGTGACCCAGGGCAGCAGTATCCATCATCCAGGCCACGCTCTCTTCTCACCGCTACCATTTGGAAGCAGATACAGTATCCTCAGAACCCACACCACCATGTTCAGGAACAGTTATTACCTCTTGGCCATCATGCTCTTGAACTAATGGGGATAACTTCACTCAATTTCACTCACTCCAACACTGAACTATTCCCACAACCCCACCATGCCGCTGGATCCGGGAGGGGATGTCGAGAGGGTGGGTCTGGACCTGTGCAACCCCCTACTTACCTAAAATCCACTCACGCACACGCTGTTCCTTTCTGAGGAGTGGGGTACCACCCCACTAACTGACTGAAAGGAACCATCATCATCCTATGGGATGGATTGCCAAAGAGAGAGGGAGAGAGAGTCCCACAACCTATGGACTCACTTTCAAAGACTCTTCAACTAATGTTCTCAAAATTTTTTGATGATTTATTTAGTATTATTTCTGCTTTGGTATTTGCACAGTTTGTTGCCAAAATACAAGCTGTTGGAGGAACTCAATGGGTCAGGCAGCATCTGTGGAGGGAAATGGACAGTGGATAATTTCAGGTCAAGACTCTTGTATCCCTGTCCACTGTTATAAGACCATCGAACAGTTAACTAGTACAATAAGATGGACTCTTGATATCTCAGTCTCCTACTTAAGTATAACCACTGACATGCCTTATTCATGAACGTATCAATATGACGGGTCCAGGACAGACCCTATAAAACTAGAAGACCATAAAACATAGGATCAGACTTAGACCACTCAGCCCCTCTATGTTTCCTGCCTTTTGATCATGGCTGACTTATTATCCCAGTAACCTTTGACACCCTGACTAATCAAGAATGTATTAACCTCCATTTTAAATATACCCAGAACCATCTGTGGCAATAAGTTCTTCACAGTCACCAGCCTCTGACTAAAGAGATTACTCTCTGTTCTAATGGGACATTCTTGTTTTCTGAAGCTGTGCATTCTGGTCCTAGATTCCCTCACTTTAGGAAACATCCTCTCTGCATACACTCTGTTGAAATCTTTCAATATTCAATAGGTTTCAATGAGATCTCCCTCATTCTAAATCCCAGCCAGTGCAGACCAGAGCCATCAACCATACCTTAACCCTTGCATTCCGGATATACTCTGCGATATTGATGCCCAGGAAATTGAGGCTACTTACCCTTTTCCTTCAGGAGTGTGTGCTCTCCTGACTTTCCCTTCCTGAAGTTTATTATCAATTTCTTAGTCTTGTTGACTGCCAACAAAAATGGTTGTACAGATGATGTTTGAGCGGTGGCTAGCCACATAGTCCTGAATGTAGAGAGAGAGTAGCGAGACAGAAGAGATCTGGATGAATGAAATGTAAGACAAGTTTCTTATTGTACCTCAGTACGTGTGACAATAATAAAACTTATATTTCGTCTAGATGGACTCCAACCTGATGGCATGAACAATCGATTTCTCGAACTTCCGATAATTCCCCCCTTGCTTCACCATTCCCATTTCCCTCTCTCACCTTATCTCCTTAACTGCCCATCACCTCCCACTGGTGCTCCTCCCCCTTCCCTTTCTTCCATGGCCTTCTATCCTCTCCCATCAGGCTCCGCCTTCTCTAGCACCTCTTCTCTTTCACCGATTGGTTTCTCGGATATTTACTTCACCCCTCCCCATCTCCCAGTTTCACCTATCACCTACCACCTTATACTTCAACTGACCCTCCCCCAACTTCTCACTCTGACTTCTCATCTGTTTTCTCCAGCCCCGTTAAAGGGTCTCGGCCTGAAACGTCGAGAGTTTACTCTTTTCCATAGATGCTGCCTTGCCTCCTGAGTTCCGTGAATAAAGGTTTATAAACAAGGATGATCGAACTCTAGTATTCTGTCGCTGCTTTAACGTGGGGAATTTAACAGCAAAGCTGAGAACATCAAGATCTCAGAATGTGCAATATAATTATAACCAGACAATTGATGTTCATAAGGTTCCTTGAGAGACTACATTAGATTAGATTAGTTTATTGTCAAGCACACCAGGTTTCAATGAAACTCTTGCTCACGTGAATCTGACAGAGTAAGCAGTACACATGGTGACAATAGACACAATAATAAATAAGAAATGAATGCAAATGGTGCAGAGATTGCAGTGAAGTCTGAAGCAGTGCAGAAATAAATCTTAAAATGACAATAACACAAAAAGTAGAATTTAGAGTTGGTGCATGTGGCAGAACTCTGCTGTTGATTTACTTTGTATTACCTCAACGCACTGTTGTAATAAATGTGCATCATATGAAAATCTTAAAGACAGGAGATTCTGCAGATGCTGGAAATCCAAAGCAACACACACACAAAATGTGGCAGGAACTCAGCAGGACAAGCTGCATTGATGGTGGGGAATAAACAGTCGATGCATCGGGCCGAGGCACTTCATCAGCACTGGATGGGAAGGGGGAAGAAGCCAGATAATAATAGTGGGGGGAGGGGAAGGAGTACAATCCAGAAGGAGATATGTGAAACTGGTTGGAGGGGAGTAGGGGGATGAAGTGAGAATCTGGGAGGTGATAAATGGAAAAGACTGAAGAAAATGGAATCTGATAGGAGAGGAGAGCAGACCTTGGGAGAAAGGGAAGGTGGAGAGATCCCAGGAGCAGGTGATAGGCAGGTGAGAAGAGAAGAGGTAAGAGGGGAGCCAGAGTGGGGAATGGAAGAAGCGGGTGCGGGAGAAATTACTGGAAATTAAAGAAATTGATGTTCACACCATCAGGTTGGAGGTTGCCAGATGGAATACGAAGTGTTGCTCCTTCAACCTGAGAGTGGCTTCATCATGTCAGTGGAGGAGGTCAGGGACCAAGATGCCTGAATAAGAATGGAATTGGAATTAAAATGTTTGGCCAATGGGAAATCCTGCATTTTGTGGATGGAGAAAGGCTGCTCGGCAAAGCGGACCCCCGATGTACATCAGCTCTCCCCACTGTAGGGAGGCTGCTTCGGGAGCACCCAATACAATAGATGACCCCAACAGACTTGAAGGTAAAGTGTTGCCTCACTCTTTCAGGGCACTAACTCGGTAGATGTAGCACTTCTTATGGTTGCAAGTAAAGGTGCAAAGAGGGAGATGAGTTGGGAGGAACAAATGGATAAAGGAATCACACAGAGAGCAATCCCAGCAGGAAGTAGATTTGGGGAAGGTAAAAATATTTTGGTGATAGAATCCTATTGAAGATGGTGGAGGCAGCGAAGAATGATGTGCTGGCTGTGGAAGTTCTTTTTGTACAGTCAAAGAGTCATAGAAAAGTATAGCATAGAAAGAGGTCCTTCAGCCCATCTAGTCTGTGCTAAACCATTTAAACTGTCTCGTCCTATCAACATGCACGCAGACCCTAGCCTTCCATATACCTGCCATCCATGATCCATATCAGAATCAGATTTATTGCTACTGACAGAGAGTACGCTGTGAATTTTGTTGTTTTGTGGAGGTAGTAGAGTGTAAGACATAAAACAAATTATCAGTCACTAAACAAGCAGATCAATAAGATAATGGAGTACAAGAGAGGAGAGGACAGTGAAAAGAGGTGATTTATTCAGAGGTGTTGCGGGCAGTGGGGAAGGAACTGTTCTAAACCATGACTGATAAATATTGGGCAAAGCGCTGGGAAAAGGATGCTTGTTTCTTCTCATATTACTGTGATGTGGTCTTTTATGCTCTCTTTAAAAAGTACACGGCTAAGTGTCTCAGCTGACAGATACTGCACTAGTTCAGTACTCTGCTGAGAAATAGTATACTCTAACCTGTTAATTGTGAATTGTGCCCTGTGTAGGAAAGCAAATGGAACTTTAGGTACTGGAATCTGAATTTTAAAAAAAGAACAGAAATGCTGGAAAACTCAGCCTGTGAAAAGAGAAACAAGCTAAAATTTTACGTCCATGAAGCTTATTCTAATTTGAAGTGTTGGATTAGGGTGTTGATTTATTATTTTCTATGTATTTTTATTGTAGTTTTACTTTCTGATTCCTTGTATTTTTACATAGTCATGTATAATTATGCAACTGTTCAGTGAATATTCCAGTAATGGTGGTACAGTTGATGCTGTATTTTTTTCCAGAAGCTTCTCAGCTTTCGTGCGGCGGGAGTCACACCACTTGAAACTGGCAGCTTTATAAGTTGTCTGTTACCTCTAGTCCGAGTATGAAATGGCCATAACTTCTTTTTCTTCCCTTTGTTCTCCCAGCTCCCCTGTCTTCATTCATTCTTTGCTTTTGTGACATTTAATAAACCTGACCATTTCATTTTCACAGAACACAAACAAAAGAAAATCTGCAGATGCTGGAAATCCGAGCAACACACACAACTTGCTGAAGGAACTCAGCAGGCCAGGTAACATCTATAGAAAAAAGTACAGTTTTTATTTCGGGCTGAACCTTCTACAGGGTTGGAGAAAAAAAGCTGAGGAGTAGATTTAAAATGTGTGGGGAGGGGAGAGAGAAACACCAGGTGATAGATGAACCCTGGAGGGGAAGGGATGAAGTAAAGAGCTGGGAAGTTGGTTGGGGAAAGAGACAGAAGGTTATGGGAGAAAGAAAAAGGGGGAGGGGAACCAGAGGGAGGTGAAGGGCAGACAAGGAGATAAGGTGAGGGAGGGAAAAGGGGATGGAAAATGGTGAAGGAGTTGGGGAGGGGGGCATTACCAGAAGTGTGAGAAATCGATGTTCATGCCATCAGGTTGGAGGCTACCCAAACAGAATATAAGGTGTTGCTTCTTCAACCTGAGTGTGGCCTTATCACGCCTGCTCTTACCCCATCCTTCCTCCACCCTACCAGGGATGGAGTTCCTCTTGTCCTCACCTATGACCCCTCCAACCTCCATGTCCAGCACGTAATTCTCCAAAACTACCGCCGGCTCCAACAGAATCCCACCACCAAGCACATCTTCCCCCCGCCCCACAGACTTTCTGCTTTCTGCACAGAACACTCCCTATGTGACTCCCTTGCCCATTCGTTCCTCCCTATTAATCACCTTCCTAGCACTTATCCTTGCAAGTGGAACAAGTGCTAAACCTGCCCCTACACCTCCTCCCTCATTACTATTCAGGCCCTTAAACAGTTCTTCCAGGTGAGCGGACACTTTACCTGTAAGTCTGTTGGGGTCACTTATTCTGTTTGTTGCTCCCAGTGTGGCCTCCTATATATCGGTGAGACCCGATGTGGACTGGGAGACCACTTTGCAGAGCATCTATGCTCTGTCCACCAGAACAAATGAGATCTCCCAGTGGCCACCCATTTTAACTCCACTTCCTATTCCCATTCTGATATGTCCATCCATGGCCTCCTCCATTGTCATGGTGAGGCCACACTTAGGTTGGAGGAACAACACTTTATATTCCGTTTGGGTAGCCTCCAACCTGATGGCGTGAACATCGATTTCTCAAACTCCCTCACCTCCCCATCACCATTTCCCATCCCCTTTTTCCTCCCTCACCTAACCTCCTTGCCCGCTCATCGCCTCCCTTTGGTGCTCCTCCCCCTTTTTCTTTCTTCCATGGCCTTCGTCTCCTTCACCAATCAACTTCCCAGCTCTTTACTTCATCCCTCCTCCTTCAGGTTTCATCTACCACCTTGTGTTTCTCTCTCCCCTCCTCCCACCTGTTAAATCTGTTCCTCAGCTTTTTTTTCTCCAGTCCTGCCGAAGGGTTTCAGCCCGAAATGATAACTGTACTTTTTTCCATAGATGCTACCTGGCCTGTTGAGTTCCCCAGCATTTTGTGTGTGTTGCTTCTTTTCACAGAAGCTGCCTGACCTGTTGAGCTTTTTCAATGATTCTGGTTTGGTTTGAACATTGGAAGCATCCAATTACCAAGCCGTCCGGCCCATCTCATCCATGCCAACTGTGTTGCCCAGTGATTTAGTCTCATTGGCCTGGTATCGGTCCATAACTCTCAAAACAAGGCAGGGACTAAATGGGTTGAAGGGCCTGTTCCTGTGCTGTACTTTTCAAATGCCTCTATGTCTCTAAACCTTTCCTATCTGTCTACTTATCCAGATGGTTTTTTAAGCATTGCTAATGTGTTTGCCTCAGCCACTATTTCTGGCAGCTCGTTACAGTACGCACTATCCGTTGCGTGAGAGAACTGCTTCCAATGCCCCCATTAAATCTCTCAATTCTTGTTTTTATCACCTCTTTCCTGGAAAAAGGCAACGTGTATTCACATTGCCTATGCCCCTCGTGATCTTAAATAACATCATGGACACTAGCCTCCCCAACATCGAGGACACCTTCAAAAGCAGATGCCTCAAAAAGGTGGCATCCATCATTAAGGACATCCAGGATGTGCCTTTTTCTCATTGCTACCATCAAGGAGGAGGTATAGGGATACAGGAGCCTCAAGACACAACACTTCAGGAACAGCTACGTCTGCTCTGCCATCAGATTTCCGTACGGACAATGAACCCATGAACACGACCTCACTTTCTTCCTCTCTTTTTAACTACTTATTTAATTTATTTATGTGTATGTACATATGTTGAGTTTTTTCAGCATTTCTGGTTTGGTTGGAACACTTGAAGCATCTTACAAACAAGCCCTTTGGCCCATCTCATGCAGGCCGACCGTGTTGCCCAGTGACATTCGCCAATGATAATAAACCTGATTCTGATTCTCATTCTCTATCAGGTAACCCCCTAAATCTCCCATGTTCCAGTAAATAAAGTCCAAGTTTATTCAGGGCCCCAAGTCCAGTGAACATCCTGGTAAATCTTGTCTTCAATCTTCCAGTAAGCCGTAACAAATATTTAACGCTTAATGATCTGGCCTTTGGGAAAATGTTCCTGGCCATCAGTAGCTAAAATAGAAGGTACTCCAAGTTCACTGGTCAAGATCTCCAGCACTGACTTCTGAGATATTTCCAATCAAGCAACGTCACTCGTAGAACAGTTAGTCTATTCCGGGCTCAGTCACAGAAGGTGATTACTGAGTAGACAGAGGAAGTGTAGTTCATAAATAGAAACACAGAAAACCTACAACGCAATACAGGCCCTTCGGCCCACAAAGCTGTGCCGAACAGGTCCTTACCTTAGAAATTACCTAGGGTTACCCATAGCCCTCTATTTTTCTGAGCCCCATGTACTTGTCCAGGAGTCTCTTAAAAAGACCCTATCGTATCCCCCTCCACCACTGTTGCCGGCAGCCCATTCCACGCACTCACAACTCTCTGTGTAAAAAACTTACCCCTGACATCTCCTCTGTACCTACTTCCAACCACCTTAAAACTGTGCCCACTCATGCTAGCCATTTTCAGCCCTGGGAAAAAGCCTCTGATGATCCACATGATCAATGCCTCTCATCATCTTATACACCTCTATCAGATCACCTCTCATCCTCTGATGCTCCAAAGAAAAAAGGCCGAGTTCACTCAACCTCTTCTCATAAAGCATGCTCCCCGATCCAGGCAACATCCTTTTAAATCTCCTCTGCACCCTTTCTATGGTTTCCATATCCTTCTTGTAGTGAGGCGACCAGAACTGAGCACAGTACTGCAAGTGGGGTCTGACCAGGGTCCTCTATAGCTGCAACATTACCTCTCGACTTCTAAACTCAATCCCACGATTGATGAAGGCCAATGCACCGTATGCTTTCTTAACCACACAGTCAACCTGTACAGCAGCTTTGAGTGTCCTATGGACTCAAACCCCAAGATCCCTTTGATCCCCCACACTGCCAAGAGTCTTACCATTAATGCTGTATTCTGCCATCATATCTGACCTACCAAAATGAACCACCTCACACTTATCTGGGTTGAACTCCATCTGCCACTTCTCAGTCCAGTTTTGCATCCTATCAATGTCCCACTGTAACTCTGACAGCCCTCCACACTATTCACAACACCCCCAAACTTTGTGTCATCAGCAACTTTAATAACCCATCCATCCACTTCCTCATCCAGATTATTTTACAAATCACTAAGAGTAGGGGTCCCAGAACAGATCCCTGAGGCACACCACGGGTCACCGACCACCATGCAGAAGATGGACTCGTCTTCAAGGTCCCTAGCAAATCTACTGGGCATATCTGACTTATGACTGCTCAACATGGAGAAGACGCATTGGTGGTGAACATTGGCAGCACGGTTAGCTTAACGTTTACAAAGACAGAGGTAAGATTATAAGACATAGGAGCAGAATTATGCCATTCACCCTACTGAGTCTGCTACACCATGGCTGAATTATTATCTCTCTCAACCACATTCTCTTGCTTCTCCCCATAATCTATGATGCCGGAACTAATCAATCTCTGCTTCAAACATAGCCAATGACTTGGCCTCCACAGCTCTCTGTGGCAATGAATCCCACAGGCTCACTACCCTCTTGATAAAGAAATTCCTCCTCATATCTGTTCAAAACGGACATCCCTCTATTCTGAGGGAATCCTAGACTCTCCCACAATGGAAACATCCTCTCCATATCCATTCCATCTAGGCCTTTCAATATTTGATGTTTCAATGAGATTCCCCCTTCGTTCTTCGAAACTCCAATGAATAGAGTCGCAGGACAATCAAATGCTTTGCATATGCTTACCTTTTTATTCCTGGAGTCATTCTTGTGAACCTCCAATGGACCCTCTCCAAAACCAGCATATCTTTTCTTAGATAAGGAGACCAAAACTGCTCACAATATTTTAAGTGATTTCTGACCAAAGCCTTATATAAACTCAGCATTACGTCTTTGATCTTATAGTTTAGTCCTCCCAAAATGAATGCTAACATTGGATTTGTGTTCCTTACCAAAAATCCGGTTTCAATTCCCACCTCTATCTGTATTGAGTTTGTACTTCTTCCTGTGGGTTGCTTCCAAATGTTCTGTTTTTTTCCTTCATTCCAAAGACATATGAGTTAGAGGTAGTCCCAAATTCAGAGTTCAAAGTACATTTATTATCAAATTTTGTATCATATATATAACCTTGAGATTCATCCCCTTATAGGCAGTAACTTGTGGGCAGGCTATATTGGTGTGGGAAGCGTGATGAGACTTGCGGGCAACCCCAGCATACTTTGGACTGTATCTTTCATTGGTGCTATAAGAACACATTTCACTCTATGTTTTGATGTTTCAATGTACATGTGACAAACAAATCTTACGATCTTAAAATCTTAGAACAAGCAACATAGAACAGTACAGCACTGAAACAGACTCTTCGGTCGTGATCTCTGTAATGAACACAATGAAAAATTAACTGAAGTATCTTCTGCCTGCAAGTGATCCATATCAGTGCATTGCCTGTATATTCACGAGCCTATCTAACAGCTTCTTCAATACCACTGTTGCATCTGCTTCCACCATCAACCCGGCAGAATATTGCAGGCAACTGCACTCTCTGTGTAAAATAAAACTTGCAAACTATCACCTTTAAACATTCTCCATCCCCCCTCCCCCCACCTTAAATGCATGTATTTGACATTTCTTTCCACAACCTCCAGAGAGAAAGCAGCCCATGTTTGTCCAACCTTGATACCAGGCAGCATCCTGGTAAAATGTCTTATTCACCCATTCCAAAGCCTCCACGTTCTTCCTGAAATGGAGGTGACCTGAACTACACACAACTCTCCAAGTGCAGTCAAACCAAAATTTTACACGGTCATGAGTGTTGAACATCAGCTCGTACTGGGAACACAGATGTAAGTGGTAGGATGACTTATAGACCTCATAAACCTCTCACCACTACCTGTCCAATGAGACACCTTCACTCCCATCTGTGGTTCTCATCCTAGCCAACTAAGATCCCATATTAGATAGAAGCCCCTCCACTGGTCAGAGTTGACCTTGAGTGTTGCATCCAAATGCAAACCAGATAGTACAAGATAGAGAGCAAGCTGTTGCTCATGTAGCAGGCTACCCATCTTCATGCAGCTGATGAATCTAAAGGATAGGCAGAGACCGATACAGTTTGGCACCAGAGGCATCGCAGGAGTTTCCTGACTGCTTTGAACTCAAAATAGGACTGACCAAGTTACTTCAGTTCCACATTTTCCAGAGTTTATTCCCAAAGCCTTCCCCATGAGTAGGTATAGTCGCAAGGCAGTGGAGGTTTGAGGTCTGAGTTTTCCTTCACCTAGGTGAGCTGCCAAACATGCTAAGGAAACCCATCTGCCAAAGCAACTGGTTTTAAGACATCAGTAACTTACTTTTGCTCCCTCTCCTGTCAGAAGAAACGATTCTGCCAGGCTTTGTAACTAAACGACCCATGAAGGCCAGGAGCAGGACTTGATTGTCAGTGGCTATTTGAGGTGCAGGCCATTAGGAGCATTTAATAGGTAGTGGGAGCATATCCCCGCTACCTCCCACCAGCTATGACAACTTTAAGGAACTATATTAGATAAGATTGGCTTTATTTGTCATATATACATCAATGAACTGTGTTGGTAGCATCAAATCAAATCAGCAAGAACTGTGCTGGGCAAGTGTCACAAATGTCGCCATGCTTCTGGCACCAACATAACATGTTCACAACTCACTACTGCTAACTGTATTTCTTTGGTATGCAGGAGGAAACTGGGTCACCCGGAGGGAACCCTTGTGGTTTTGGGAAGAATATACAAGCTCCTTACAGAGAGCAACAGAAATTGAAAACTGATCAGCGATCATTGACACTGTTATAGCGTTAAGCAAACCACTATGCTACCATACTACCCTTATAACTAGAGTGAAATTAATCTTCTATAGATGATTGGTGGAAGTATATGAGTGGCTGCAACATGACCTGGCATGGAAACACCAATAATACCCTTGAATGGAAAATCATACAAAAAGAAGTAAATACAGCCCAGTCTATTACAGGAAACACCCTCCACACCATTGAGCACATCTACAAGGAACTGGAAAGCAGCATCCATCAAAGGTTCAAAGGTCAATTTATTATCAAAGCATGTACCAATATACAACTCTGAAATTTGTCTTCTCCAGATAGCCACAAAACGAAGAAAGAGCATGAAAGTCATTCAGAGGGAAACAACAAACCCAACTTCTTCCCCCCGCCGCCCCCCCTGCCCTGCACAAAAAAGACTGGCAACATGATCATCAACCTCCAAAGCCCCTTCCTTCACACAAAATGGAACAGGAACTTTGACCCCCAAAAGCAAACCCTCCCCTGTGCAAAAAAGAAACTAACAGTACACAAACCCCCAGACACCCTCCCTTCGCACAGCAAAATGGAAATGGAATAGGTGATAAAACACACAGAATATAAAAACCACGTGTGGAAAAGGTCCACAGTCCATAAACACAATAGTCCAATCCATAAACACAGAACCATGATACCATCCTACGATATTGCCAACGTTCATTGAAAAAGAGGGGCATTTCATGAGGCAGAGAGGCCTACCCACCTACCAGAGCGAGCCACACAGCGATAGGCCACTCACCGACTCCTTCTTGGCAACGACCTAAAGGAAGGCAATCGCTGCTGAGCTCTCCCTTGGCTTCCACATTCACCTTGATGTTTCAATTTTCCTTGATGCCTTACTCGGCTATTAAATGAATACCTTAACCAGTGAAAAAGTGTTGAACATCGGCTTGTGCCCTGTCTCTAAGTTTCTTCACATCGAGGCTGTCTAAGTAGACACTCGCTTCCCAGCATCCTCTCGGAGACAGTAAAGTGCTGGATCACTTAATCTATCTCCATACTGTAAATCATGGGCTCTAACAGTCCAAGAAACACATTAAGGTGAAAAAATACTTAAAAGAAGTAAAAAAAATTTGTTTGTAATTAATTGTATGTGGAAGATGTCAACGGAGGGAATGTTGTACATTGGTGCCATCTTGACCTCCGCCATCATCAGAGACACCCACCATTCAGGCCATGCTTTCTTCTCACTGCTGCCATCATGAAGGAGGCAAAGGATCCTCAAATTTCACACCACCAGCTTTAGGAACAGTTAATATCCCTCAACCATCAGGCTCTTGAATCAGAGGCGATAACTTTACTCAACCCAACATTGAACTGTTCGCACAACCTATGGACTCACTTCCAAGAACTCTTCCTCTTATGTTCTTGATATTTGTTGCTTATTTATTATTAGTATTATTATGCTTTCTTTGTTTTTCCATAACACCTAAGATAGGGGAGCAGTGTTAGGAAATTTGGCCCATCTAGTCTGCTCCACTATTTTCTTTGTATTTACCACGAACTCGCACAAGAAAATGTATATCAGGGTTGTATATCCTGACATACAAGTACCTTGATGTTAAATTTACTTTGAATTCTGAACTTTGAAAATTACTTATTCCAAAGGTCTTCATAAGAAATAAAAATTAATATGAACTCCTGCAAGTGGAATACTTCAACCTATATTTGCTTAACGTTGAAACAAAACTCTAATCTCAAATCTTTTTCTTCCCTCTCCACTAGACTAGGCACTCTTGGCTTTATATAGCTCAGCATTTAGTCAGAATTTCAGCACCTCCTTATCATGCGCATCCATTAAGAAATAAAACAAACATTAAACCCACAAGCCATTTAATTAGCTATGGGAACAACAGAAGTCAGGGATATAATTTTGGAACAAAAATAAATAAGTCAGTAGTTTTTATCACAACAACCATTAATGACAACCATTAAACCATTTGCAATAAACACGCCATAACATGCAATAAGTTACATCCCATTGCCAATGTCATCGTAAACTATTACTTGCATCACAGAGGCTGCTGAGCAAGCCACCAGATGGCTATGGATCAAGAGGTGTGACCCGTGGACCAGTGCTGCTGGGACACCAGCCCCACCTGACCAACCCTGGCAGGTTCACCTGGATGAGTGTGTCTGATGTTGAAAGAGACGAAACACATGACGACCCCAGGTTACATCAATTATACCGTGTCCCAGCGTATCTTAGGATCTTCCTCAATATTTTAATACGAACTGTGTTTCCATAATGGGTATGATAATAACTCATGAGTTGCAACCATTAACAATGCACTTGTGGTGAAAGTCAAATTTTTATTTGCTTTTCAAATGCTAATTTTCAGCAGTAGAGAGTTATAGTTAGCTTTAACAACTCGGCAATTGTGAATTTAAATCATTGTAATAATTGGTAAAATTCTACATATTTGGCAAGTCATATTTATTGTCATGTGCACACACATATGGGTGGTGGGGTTGAGCTATGTCTCCACTAAAAGTGGTGTAAGGTGCTCCTTTCCTCCGCTAGCCTGCCAGTCACCCGTGGGCGAGGTGTAGCACCTGCTCGGCCCCCCGATCATAGTCACATGAAGCCACGGGAGCAGGCAGTGGATGGCCATATGAAGAGTGGTGTATATCACGAGTCCTGGTTATGCAACCACTAATGTCGAGCAGACAATCTCTGAAGAGCATTGATAATGGCTGGGGGGGTCACCCATCTTGTAAAGACACTGTCCAGAAGAAGATAATGGTAAACCACTTCTGGAGAAAAATTTGCCAAGAACAAACATGGTCATGGATAGAACATGACCGCCCATGTTGTACGACATAGCAGATAATGGTGGTGCACACATGTACAGTGAGGTAGAAGTATAAAGAAAAATTTGCGTAAAGCAGCTTCATAGCCACATAGGTTTAGACAACACCCAAAACACTCATTACAATAAATAATACAGGACAGTAAAACAAAAGACTGTGCAAAACAAGACACTAGTGCAAAAAAATGCCATTGAGGGCAAGCCTCAAGAGGTGGAAATGGTGGCCAGTAATGTTGCATTTCTGAGGTAAGGTTAGGGTTGTGCAGAAAGGTTCAAGGACCTGATGGTTGTATGAAAATAGCTGTTCCTAAACCTGGTTGTGTCGGACTTCAGGCTTCAGTACCTCTGGCCTGACTGTAATAGCGCAAAGACAATTTGAGCTGGATGGTGGGGTTGGGATCCTTAATGACTCTATGACCGTTCGTGAAGAAAAGGGAAATGTGAGAACACACTCACAGTGGAAGTTCTACTGTGAAACATCAAAGTTCAAAGTAAATGTATTATTGAAGCATATATACCACCCTGAAATTCATTTCTTGCAGGCATTTGCAGTCCATACAAGGAAACAGAATAGAATACACACAAAGACAAACAACCAATGTGCAAAAGACAACAATATTGCCAGTTACAGGAAAAAATCATGGAATTAACCATTGTGGTCGACAGCGCATCACATTCATGAGTTACATCAAAGGATGAAGTTGCAAATGTTTTGAAGAGCTGATTAGAATTTCTCACATTAAATACAGATGGAAGACTGTGATCGCCCATGTTATATGACATGGCACTGATTGATGAATATTGCCAGTGACCAGTCGGGTCTACTCTTATTGAGTAAATAAAATTTAACCAGGCTTAATAGCGGGTAATATAACAAACAACAAAACAGCACAAATCAGTCCAAGAAATGCAAGGTAAAGATTCTTTGGACAAGGCTATTCCCAAGTGAGAGCCAATTCAAGTTTAATGGGGATGGCTGTAGTGATTTACAAATAGACTCAAATCCCAGGCTTCCAAAGGGCTTACTCATTCTTATATTTTAAAGCATTTTGCTTTTTAACAATGAAGTTTGTTTTGCAACCAATTCCCAAATCCCCTTCCTATTGCGACCATAAAGATTTTAGTTCAGATAACTGCACCCTGAGGAATTCCTTGATTTTACTGCTTTCTGTGGATTCCATTTCAGTAGCTGGGAGAGTTCTCTTTTGCACCTGTCTATTTGCTATTTTTTTATTAACAGTTAAGGTATGATCTGGAAACATTGAAAAGCAGAATATCATTATGCTTCTATCAATGAAGGCTGCCTGAGTAGATGTTTAGAGATGGGATGTAATGGTAAATACTAGATGCCTAGTTACGTAGTATTTCAAAACAAGAAGGAATATAAATTTTGTAAGGATAGCTTTTGGAATTGAGAAACTATACTTCTCAGCAAAGACTAAAACAGGGACTGGGATTTTTCATAATCATAACCACCATGGCCTCGTCACACCCCCTTCTTACTCTCCTAAGTTCCTTCTTAAGCTTCTTCCTGAATTCTGATTCCTTTAATATCCATATTGCCTCACTATAGGAAGGGTGTGGAAGCACTGGAAAGGGTACAGAGGAGATTTCCCAGGATGCTGCCTGCTTTAGAGAGTAAGCATTATGATTAGAGATTAAGGGAGCTATGGCTTTACTCTTTGGAGAGAAGGAGGATGAGAGGATACATACTTTATACTTTATACTTTATTGTCGACAAACAATTGATACTAGAACGTACAATCATCACAGCAATATTTGACTCTGCACTTCCCACTCCCTGGATTACAAATATTAAATATTAAAAATAGTAAAAATTAGTAAATATTAAATATTTAAATTATAAATCATAAATGGAAAATAGAAAAATGGAAAGTAAGGTAGTGCAGAAAAACCGAGAGGCAGGTCCAGATATTTGGAGGGTATGACCCAGATCCGGGTCAGGATCCGTTCAGCAATCTTATCACAGTTGGAAGGAAGCTGTTCCCAAATCTGGCCGTATGAGTCTTCAAGCTCCTGAGCCTTCTCCCAGAGGGCAGAGGGACGAAAAGTGTTTTGTCTGGGTGGGTCGTGTCCTTGATTATCCTGGCAGCACTGCTCTGACAACGTGCGGTGTAAAGTGAGTCTAGGGATGGAAGATTGGTTTGTGTGATGTGCTGCGCCATGTTCACGATCTTCTGCAGCTTCTTTTGGTCTTCCATAGGACAGCTTCCATACCAGGTTGTGATGCACCTTAGAAGAATGCTTTCTACGGTGCATCTATAAAAATTAGTGAGGGTTTTAGGGAACAGGCCAAATTTCTTTAGTTTTCTCAGGAAGTAAAGGTGCTGGTGGGCCTACTTGGCAGTGAACTCTGCTTGGTTGGACCAAGTCAAGTCATTTGTGATATTGACCCTGAGGAACTTTAAAGCCTTTGACCTGCTCCACTTGCGCACCACTGATGTAAATTGGGTCGTGCGGTCCGCTACTCTTTCTGAAGTCAACAACCAATTCCTTCATCTTGCTGATGTTGAGGGATAGGTTATTGTCTTCACACCATGCCACCAGGTTCTTAATCTCCTCTCTGTACTCAAACTCATCATTACCCGAGATATGGCCTACAATTGTGGTGTCATCAGCAAACTTATATATTGAGTTTGATGGAAACTTGGCTACACAATCATGGGTGTACAGTAAGTACAGCAGGGGGCTGAGTACACAGCCTTGTGAGGCACCGGTGCTCAGAGTGATTGTAGAGGAGAGCTTGTTCCCTATTTTTACAGCCTGGGTCCTGTCTGTGAGGAAGTTGAAGATCCAGCTGCAGATCTGAGTGCTAAGGCCCAGGTTCTGGAGCTTAGGAATCAGTTTATTTGGAATGATGGTATTAAAGGCAGAGCTGTAGTCAATGAAAAGGAGCCTTACGTATGCGTCTTTATTCTCCAGGTGCTCTAAGGAGGAATGTAGGGCTAGAGAGATGGCATCTGCCGTTGATCTGTTGCTCCGGTAGGCGAATTGCAAAGCGTCGAGGTTGACCAGTAGGCTGTGGTTGATGTATGCCATAACCAATCTCTCGAAGCACTTCATAGCAATTGATGTCAGAGCCACAGGTCAATAGTCATTCAGGCATGCCACCCTGCTCTTCTTCGGCACTGGGATTATCATTGCTTTCTTAAAACATGAGGGGATCTTAGACTGAAGCAAGGAGCAGTTGAAGATGTCAGCAAACACTCCAGCTAGCTCGCTTGCACAGACCCGGAGAACCCGTCCCGGGATGCCATCTGGGCCCGTCGCCTTCCTTAGATTTATCTTACATGATAGAGGTGTACAAGACAATAAGAGGAATAGATAGAGTGGATAGCCAGCGCCTCTTCCCCAGGGCACCACTGCTCAATACAAGAGGACATGGTTTTAAGGTAAGGGGTGGGAAGTTCAAGGGGGATATTAGAGGAAGGTTTTTTACTCAGAGAGTGGTTGGTGCGTGGAATGCACTGCCTGAGTCAGTGGTGGAGGCAGATACACTAGTGAAGTTTAAGAGACTGCTAGACAGGTACCTGGAGGAATCTAAGGTGGGGGGGTTATATGGGAGGCAGGGTTTGAGGGTCGGCACAACATTGTGGGCTGAAGGGCCTGTACTGTGCTGTACTATTCTATGTTCTATGTTTTCTATGTTCTAAATCTACAAATCTCCATTTTGAGTATTCAAAATTCAAAGTAAATGAATTATCGAAGTATATATGTGTTACTATATACTACCTTAAGATTCATTTTCTTGCAGGCATTTACAGGAAAAGTAAAGAAATACAATAGAATTTATGAAAAAAACTATATATAAACAAAGACTGACAAGCATATAATGTGCAAAAGAAGATAAATAGTGCAAATAAAAGTAATACTGAGGCATGTGTTGTAAACAGTAGCTGCAAGTGAGTCTGTAAGTTGTGGAATCAGTTCAGAGTAGTGGTGAGTGAAGTTATCCATGCTGGTTGAAGAGTATTAACTGTTCCAAGTGAACATGGCCGGGATGGTGGGGTCTTTGGTAATGATGCAGTGCTCCCTGTAAAACATTCTCAATGGTGGGGAGGGTTTTGCCTGTGATGAACTGAGCTACACCCCTCACTTTCTGTAACCTTTTCCATTAATTGGCAGGCAGTCAATAATTGAATCTTCTTATGGTCACACCGCACCCCCCTTCCCCAGAGAGTGACTGTAAAGACTTAACATTCCCTGAGACAAGACAGGCTGAGACTGCATTCCCTGGAGTGAAGAAATCTGAGGGGAGACATTGAGGTTGTAAAATCATGAGGGGCATAGATAAGTTGAATAATCACAGCCTTTTCCCCAGGGTCTGGGAGTCGAAAACTAGAGGTGAGAGGAGAAGATTTAAAAGAGACAAGTTGAACTTTTTTTTTCACACAGAGATTGTTGGAAATATGGGTCGAGCTTATCAGAAGGTGCTGTAGAGACAGGAACACACACAGCATTTGAAAGACATGTAGATGGATGCATGGATTGGAGAAACTCTGCCGTGGATGTTCCCACGCCTGGCTGCAAAAGGAGGAGGGTGGGCATGGCGCTAACGTTTCTCATCCCTTAGCATCCCAGTGCTACAGAACTGCCAAGAGAAGCTCCAAAACCTTATCCCTGGGAGAGAAAGGATCTTCAAAAATGGGCTACACCTGCAGATAATTTGAAAGACTGGCCTAGGACAAAGGATTCTGGTGACTGCTGTTGGTGGCCTATGCCCAGTAGGGGTGATGGGTTTAAGAAGAAGAAGAAGAAAAAGAAGAAGATGGATAGGAGAAGTTAGAGGGATCTGGGCCAAGTGCAGGCAAGTGCTGTTAGCCTGGATAGAGAATTGGTTAGCATCAACTAGTTGGGCCGAAAGGTCTGTTTCTATATTGTACAACTCTATGACTCTATAAGGCTGGTGGAAATAGATTCAAGTCCAAGTTGTTATCAATAGAAAGTTCATCATTACTTGCAAAGAGAATATTTGCTGAGGTGTGGAGAGAAAAACCAGAGGGACTGAGGATTTAATAGAGGTGTTCAAGATGATAAGTGGCAGAGATAGGGTGGGCAGCCAGTGCCTTTACCCAGGGCAGAAATAGCTAATACGAGAGAGAGTAATTTAACAGTGATTGGAGGAAAGTATAGGGGGTATATCAGAGGTAAGTTTTTTTTACATAGAGTATATAGAATGCCCTGCCAGAAGTGATGGTAAAGGCACATTCATTAGGGATGTCAGCACAAGATTCTATGTTCCATGTTTTAACTAGAGACATCTTTCAGAGAGCTAGTACAGGCAGAAGGATCAACTGGCCCCCGTGAATGAATACAAACAGTTTCAGAAAGTCTGACACCTATTTGGTTCCCTGGGTGTGATGCTTAATAAAGCTGTTAGTTATCTGAAGCAGTTATTTTACCTCATTTCCTTAAGGTTGTTATAACCGGGGGTGGTAGTGGGGATAAGCTTCACATCCTGTTAAATGCTCCCAATAGCATGTGTCTCAAAAAGCCACTAACAACCAAGTCCAGCTCCTCACTTTCACTTGTGACTTAACTAGTACGTCTGACAGAACCATTTCTACTGTCAGTAGAAGAGGCAAAGCTGGGTTACTGGTGTCCTAAATCCATTTGCTGGGCAGAAGGGGCTCATCAGCTGTGGTTGGCAGCTCATCTAGGAAAAAGAAAACTCTGATCTCAAACCTCCACTGCCTTGCGGCGATACACACTCCTGGGGAAGGCTTCAGGAGTAAATCCAGAGGAAAATCCAGAGCTGTTGTTCTATAGCAGTCCTATATTTTTGATGCAGATTGGCAACTCTTGCAAAGGTTAATTTGCAGGTTGAGTCTGGTGAGGATGGTAAATGTTATGTTAGCATTCACTTCAGGAGGACTAGAATATAAAAGCAATGATGTAATGGTGAGGCTTCGTGAGTTCTGGTGAGGCCTCACTTGGAGAATTGTGAGCAGTTTGGGCCCCTTAACTTAAACAGGATGTGCTGACGTTGGAGAGTGTTCAGACGAGGTTCTCAAAAATACAGTAAATCTCAAATTGAAAGGCTTGTCATATGAAGAGCATTTGATGGCTTTGGGCCTGTACTCACTGGAACTTAGAAGAGTGAGGGATGACCTCACTGAAACCTAGCGAATGCTGAAGGATCTCAATAGAGTAGATGTGGAGAGGATATTTCCTGTTGTGGGAGAGTCCAAGGCAGCCTCAGAATAGAGGAGTGTTCTTTTAGAATGGAGAAGAGGAGGAATTTCTTTAGCCAGAGTGCGGTGAACCTGTAGGACTCATTGTCACTGGCAGCTATGGAGGCCAAGTCATTGGGTATACTTACGGCAGAGATTGACGTATTCTTCATTAGTCAGGGCATGGAGGGATATGGAGAAAAGGATTCTTCATTAGTCAGGGCATGGAGGGACATGGAGAAAAGGCATGAGACTGGGGCTGAGAGAGAAAATAGATCCCCCATGATGAAATGCTGGAGTGGACTTGATGGGTCAAGCGGCCTAATTCTGCTCCTGTATCTGATGGTCTTACGGTCCTGCGACGCCACTGGGGCCAGACTGCATTGGCCTTTGCCCAATCATTTGGATGATCAGCTGCATGGAGAGGGGAAGCCTGCTGCAGGGGCAACAGCTTGCTCTCCATATTCTACTGCCCTGGTTTGCATATCGCAATACAACATCATGGTCAACCCTGACCAATAAAGGGCCTCCATTGTTTCACCTTGTTTCGATACAGTGCATTCTGTCCACGAATTGTCACTTACAATTGCTGCCTTTAAGTTGATGGATTGTTACTGCATTCAGAAAACATAACATTAATCCATTGTAATATTGTAATATCGAGCTTTCAATTAAGAGCTGATTACTACAATAAATTGTTTCAGTGATGTTTTGTTGAGTTGCAGTCACTGTTGGATTTGTACAGAAGAATGCACAATATGTCACAGATACACTAGTCTATCTAAATCTAGTCCTGGAGGTGTACATTCTTCGTACACACTGCCTCTCTGTTACTGGTTGTGTAAAAGTGAGAGAGCCACTTGACATCTGTATTTGTTTCTTCCATCATTTCAATTTGGATGACCAACATGACCAACATCCAGTACCTCATAACTTTTAAGATACTAAAAATTAAAATAGCCGGCTGGTGGCGTAGTGGCATCAGCGCCGGACTTCGAAGTGAAGGCTCCTGAGTGCGAATCCAGCCGGCTCCCATGCAGGCTTTCCATCTGTGCTGGGTTGAGCATCGAGCTAGCAACTCGACCTCGTAAAAAAGAAATTGCCTGCTATAGGAACATCAACAGCAAAAAGTTGATGGCCTATGCTCTCTCATGAGTTTAAAAAAGGCAATTTCCTTTTTTCTTAAGAAATAAAAAGCAGCTGGCCCTGTTGAAAGACTGAATGATAAGCAAAGCCAATGATTAAATGTTTTCATCAAAAATTAAAAGGACTTTCAAACTCAGTGACAGAATAGATAGGAAAAATAAAAAGTGAATTTGATTTATTCAGTAAGTGTGAATCAATGGATATGAAAATATGTTATGCAGGATATAGGTAAAACTCGTATAAAGCACTGCAACATCTGACTCATTAGTATGAAATGTTTGGCTGATATCCAACACAATCTCATGATCAGTTAATCTGATCAACCAAAGATCAAAGTTGAAAGTAAATTTATTAGCAAAGTTCATATATGTTACCATATAAGATTCATAGAGATTCAATGTACTCTATGCACGTTTATTATCAAAGTATGTATACAGAATACAATTCTGAGATGCGTCCTCCCACAGGCAGCTATGAAACAAAGAAACACCATGGAATCAGTTCAAGAAAACATCAAACACCCAATGTGTGAAAAGAAGAACCAATTGTACTAACAGCAAAAAGCGAGTGAATAACACACAGAATATCAAATATCAAACCAGTAGTATTCAGTTTAATTTGGTTCAGTGTTGCATTGTACAACCCACTGCAGGCGACTGATTTACTTTTGATTTGTATTTAGACAAGAAAGCTGGTTGACATCTTAATTGAAACATAACCTCACTACTTTTGTATTCATTTCCTCGAGCAGTAAATTCATCATCTTCACTCCTGTGTCATTCTGATGCCATTCCCACTCTCTACTCTTCCGTCTGCCTATCACTCCTCCCTCCTCACATTGATCCACCTATCACCTGTCAACCCTTGCTCCACCCCTTCCCTCCATCTCTTTATACTGGCTATCTCTCTGATGGCATCCCAACCCAAAATGTTAACTGCCCATTTCTTTCTGAAGATACAGCCTGCCTTGCTGAGTTCATCCAGCAATTTGTGTGCTGCTCCAGATTCTACAGTTCCTCATAAAAGCAATACTGGCTTTCCTATATATTTGTCTTGCCTGCATACCAGACTCGTGTGAAATATAGATGAGGTAACCCAGATCCCTCTGAATCTCTACTTCCTATAAACTTAACTGTCAAAATTGACAACCTCACATCTCCCCACATTATATTACATTTGCCAGATCTTAAGTAACCAATTTGTATCTCTTGGCAGCCTCTTTACTTCTTCTTCAAAATGTATTTCCTTTCTTGCTCAGTGTCATTAACAAGTTTAACAACAATAACACTGATGTCTCCATCCCAGCTGTTTATCTTAACTGCAAAATCTTGACGCTCCAGCAGACTGCTTTTTTGCAGAATAATTTATGCAAGAGATTCTGCAGATGCTGGAAATTCAGAGCAGCACATAAAATACTAGAGGAATTCAACAGTTCAGGTAGCATCTGTGGAAGGAATTAAATAGCCTACGTTTCGGGCCAGGACTTTTGCAAGATCCAATTACACCTGCTCTGTTCCCTTGTTTGCCAGCCAATCAAAGTTTAAAGTTCAAAGTCAGAAGTAAAAATACTTTCAAAGTACACACAGATTTATTTTCTTGTAGGCAATCACAGTAGAAAAAGAAATACAATAGAATCAATGGAAGACTATTAGCAAAGACTGACAGACAACCACAAACAAGAGATAATCTGCAGATGCTGGAAATCCAAGCAACACACACAAAATGCTGGAGCAACTCAACAGACCAGGCAGCATCTATGGAAAAGAGTACAGTCAACGTTTCGGGCCGACAGCCTTAAGCAGAGCAAACAACCAATGTGCAAAAATGAGGGCTGGAGGGCTGTCAGAGGTTAGAATGGGACATTGAAAGGATGCAAAACTGGGCTGAGAAGTGGCAGATGGAGTTCAACCCAGATAAGTGTGAGGTGGTTCATTTTGGTAGATCAGATATAATGGCAGAATATAGCATTAATGGTAAGACTTCTGGCAGTGTGGAGGATCGGAGGGATCTTGGGGTCCAAGTCCATAGGACACTCAAAGCTGCTGTGCAGGTTGACTCTGTGGTTAAGAAAGCATATGGTGCATTTGCCTTCATCAGATTGAGTTTAAGAGCAGGGAGGTAATGTTGCAGATAGAAAAGGGCCCTGGTCAGATCCCACTTGGAGTACAGTGCTCATTTCTGATCGCCTCACTGCAGGAAGGATGTGGAAACCATAGAAAAGGTGCACAGGAAATTTACAAGGATGTTGCCTGGATTGGGGAGTATGCCTTACGAGGATAGTTTGAGTGAACTCGGCCTTTTCTCCTTGGAGCAACGGAGAATAAGAGGTGACCTGATAGAGGTGTACAAGATAACGAGAGGCATTGATCGTGTCGATAGTCAGAGGATTTTTCCCAGGGTTAAAATTGCTAGCACGAGAGAGCATAGTTTTAAGGTGCTTAGAAGTAGGTACAGAGGAGACGTCAGGGGTAAATTTTTTACATAGAGAGTGTGAGCGCGTGGAATGGGCTGCCGGCAATGGTGGTGGAGGCGGAAACAATAGGGTCTTTTAAGAGACTCCTGGATGGCTACATGGAGCTTAGAAAAATAGAGGACTATGGGTAAAGCCTACGTAGTTCTAAGGTAGGGATATGTTCAGCACAGCTTTGTGGGCTGAAGGACCAGTATTGTGCTGTATGTTTTCTGTGTTTCTATGACAATAATAATAGTAGTGGTAATAATAATAATAATAAATACTAAATAAATAACACTGAGAACATGAGTTGTAGATTCTTGAAAGTGAGTCATTGGTTGTGGATCAGTTTATTGTTGAGATGAGCAAAGTTATCCACACTGGTTCAGGAGCCTGATGGTTGAAGAGCAATATTTGTTCCTGAACTTGATGGTGTGGGACCTACAGCATCTCTACCTCCTTCCTGACTGCAGCAGTGAGAAATGGGCATGGTCTGGATCCTGGGAGTCCTTGATGAAGGATGATGCTTCCTTGTAAACGTGCAAAATGGTGGAGAAGCTGTTTCCCATGATGAACTGGGCTGTATCCATTACTTTTTGTCAGCTCTTGGACTTGGTGTTTTTCCTACCTGGCTCTGATGCAACCAGTCAGGATACTCTCTGTTATGCGGCTACAGAAGTTTGTCAGGGCTCTCTGTTTGATCATTAGTCTTCTATCCATGCAAACGTGTTACTTCCTGTGCTTTGAAATGCAGAGGCGTATCTAAGGTATTGCAGGTATAGCAGGTATGGCACGTGCCCTGGGCGTCACTTGAAGGTGGGGGAGGGGGGCACTGAGCAGTTTCTATTAAAGTCAGACAAGCCATCCTCAGATAGAGAAAAAAGAATTCTCTTCAGATATTTGATCTGTCTTTGATTATCATGGGTGAGAAGCACTAGGATGGCCTTATTTCAGAGCATTGTGTAGGAAGACCATCAAACGTTTCTTCACAAAGACGAAGGAAAGTGGAGCTGAAGGACAGAAGATACGAAAGTTGGGGGCTGAGGAAGCCAAGAAGTCCAACAAGTTCTTCATGCCCTTCTTTGAAAAGCCCAGAACAGGTAGTTCAACACGTTCCATGGAGTCGCCTGCACCTGCTACAAGTTTGTTAGAATCCGAAGGTGGATCAAGTACAATGTGTCACAAGCCGAGGAGGAAGTCTAATTAGATAAATCCGGGTATGACGAGATTAAGATTGAGGCTGCCACAGAGAACGTGGACATACCAGGAGGGCAAGACGATGGTGGTGGTGGTGATGTTGAGTTTATTGATGAGATTTTACCTGACGACACTGAACCTAGTGAACTGGATGGTGTCAAAGAGCCTGGAACTGTCATTCCGGAAGTGATTGAACAGCATGACGTTGGACTTCAGAAGTTTGACAAGGATACTGGAAAAGCAATTCTGCCTGATGCATTAAGAACAGAGATAATAAAACTGGGTTCGGAGTATTTCCAGAACAGTGAGGGGCCTTTCCTACCAACAAATAACCACTCAATGAACAATGTCCTGACGAAGGGTCTCGGCCTGAAACGTTGACTGCACCTCTTCCTACAGATGCTGCCTGGCCTGCTGCGTTCACCAGCAACTTTGATGTGTGTTACTCAATGAACAAAACTTGGTTCAAGACGAAGTTGGGAAATGGTCGTGGTGAGGAAATGACTTGCTCATGGCTGGTCTATTCCCCTTCTAAAAAGTCTGTATTTTGTATCTGTTGTCTTCTCTATTTCCGGTCAGACCATCAATCCTCATTGGAGCAGGAAAGTGGATTCAACCAGTGGAAAGTACCTGAAAGGATTAGCGTTCATGAAAATGCCAAGAATTATTGGGAATGCTTCATACAGTGGAAAGAAATGGAAAGAAATTTAGCTGGAAACAGAGGAGCTATTGATGCCGTAATTCTGTCACAGATTGAGAAGGAAAAGCTAAAGTGGCTTGATACCTTGACAAGAATCCTTTACTGCATAAAATTCCTTGCGACTCAGAATCTGGCTTTGCAAGGATGCAGGGAGTCACTTCAGCTAGATGATGACTCTAATGTGGGAGATTTCCTTGGCTTACTGAAACTACTGGCCATCTTTGACCTTGTCATAAAAGAACACCTCACTCATTTGGAAAGTCATCCTGGATCCACGTCTTATCTTTCACCGGGTGTCGAGAACGAATTCGTCCACATGATGTCATCCACTGTTCGCCAGAGTTTACTGAGAATTATTCGTAAAGCCAAGTACTATGGTCCCATGTTTGACTCGACTCCTGATCTGGCATACCGTGAGCAGATGTCAGAAGGAGTGAGATATGTAGAAGTTGATTTTGAGAGGAAAGCAGTCCGTGTTAGAGAGTCCTTCCTTGGTTTTATCCAGATAAGCCAGAAGGATGCTGAGAGCTTGGTTGAAGACATCTTGAAACAGCTAGAGAAGGATGAAATAGAGCTACAAGATTGTTGGTCACAGTGTTATGACAACATTGCTGTGATGGCTGGACACAGAAATGGTGTTCATCAAAGAATACGTGAGAAAAACAACCTGGCAGTGTTTGTGAATTGTGACAATCACTCGCGGAACTTGGTGGTGTACATGCAGCCAAGCAGGATACAATGATGTTCACGTATTTTGGAACCATCGGAGTTCTCTACGTGTTTTTCTCTCGTTCAACACAGCGCTGGGAAAAACTGAAAAACGCCGTGCCTGTGGTTGTTAAGTCGGAGTCCAAAACCAGGTGGTGTGCAAGGACAGAAGCAGTGAAGCTCATCAACAGGTACCTTGAGGAGATACTTCAAGTTCTCCAGGACATGCTAGACAATGAAAACGAGACCAGTGAAACAAGAAGTGATGCAAGGCAGCTGTACAACCGCATGTTGAGTTACGATTTTCTGATTTTGCTAGGATTTTGGAACAAAGTACTCATTCGCATTGACCGTATTCAAAAGAGGCTGCAGGATCCTGGCATGAACTTCCACGATGCTGCCCTGGATTTGAAAGCCCTCCGAGATCATTTTTATGATGAAAGAGAAATGTTGGTCAGTGAGTCACTCGAAGAAGAAATCGGTCTCTGTGAAGAATGGAATATTGAAGTTAAAAGATGTCAGAGACGAAATAAACGAATGGGTGATGAGAACTTGAGAGACGCTGGGTTAACAGCTAAGGAGGAAATGGAAAGAGTCATGAAGATAATACTCGACTGTCTTCACAGAGAAGTGGACGAAAGGTTCACTCGTTTGCATGACACTGACACCAAGTTTGGGTTCCTTCTCGATGTCGAGGGACTGTGTTACGGTGCTGACAGTAACGACCTAAAGAAGAAGTGCGAAAATTTGGGCGAATTGTACAGCTGTGATGTGGATGGGCAGCAGCTATATGAAGAAATTTTGGATTGCAGAATGTTGCTATCAAGGCGGGTCAACATGAAAATATCAAGACCTGAAGAGCTTCTTGAATGTATTGTTCAACATGGAGATGAGAGCGTCTTCCCCAATCTTCGCGTTGATATTCAGATAATGCTAACCATCGCAGTTTCCATCGCCAGCTGTGAGAGATCATTCAGCAAGTTAAAACTAATACTTTCGTATTTGAGAGCCTCCATGGGTCAAGGCAGACTCCGTGATCTTGCTCTGCTGACTGTAGAAAGAGAAGAAACGGAAAAAAATGATTTTGATCACATCATAGACCAATTTGCATCAGTGAATGCAAGAAAGGTGCAGTTATAATTTTCATGTAGTGCCATAATTTGTTGATTAAAAATTAACGAGCTTGTCTTGTATTTTTGAGCTTATATTATGGTAAAGTTATCTAAAAGATGGGTATCAGATATTTGTACAGGGGCGAAATTTCAGTGCTTGCCATAGGCGCTATTTTCCATAGATATGCCCTTGCTGAAATGTTCTTTAATAATGCCACAATTTATCAAGTGGCTTCTGGAATAAAATATAGGATACGAAACTTTTCTCCATAGCATGTTATTTTTTCAAATGAAAGAATAGATACAAATGTATTATCATAGCAATGCCACAGTTTTATTACAGATATGATGTTCCATTGTTCAATATATAGCAACATTGCTTCACTTTGAACAAAGTGTGAGCAGCTGATTTCCAACAACATTGCCTTGGTAGCTTGGTAAAGCAGCCAACTTACTCAAAGACACAAGAGATTCTGCAGGTATTGAAATCCAAAATGCTGGAGGGATTCATCAGAATAGGCAGCATTTATGGAAATTGTCAAGGTTTCAGCCTGAGACCCTTCATCAGGACTGGAAAAGAGAGGGAAGATTCCAGAATAAGAAGTTGGGGAGAGGAGAAGAAGGACAAGCCAAAAGTCATAGGTGGAACCAGGTGGATGGGAGAGGGGGGATGAAATAAGAAGCTGGGAGGTGATAGGTAGAAAGGCAAAAGCTGCAGAATGAGGAATCTGATAGGAGAGGAGAGAGGATCACTGGATAAAGGGAAAGAGGAGGGGCACTGAGTGAGGTGATAGGCAAGTGAGGAGAAGACATAAGAGACTGGAGTGGGAAATAGAAGAAGAGGGAAGGAGGAGGGGAAAATTACTAGAAGGAAAAATTGATGTCCATGTCATTATGATGGAAGCTATCTAAGTCGATTATGAGACATTACTCCTCCATCCTGAAAGTGATCTTATTGTGACAGAAGAGACCACAGACTGAATGTTGGAACAGGAATGGGTTCACAATGGGGAAGTAATCAAAGACCCACCCAGAACAGATACTCTCTCTTCGGCCCTCTCCCATCAAGCAGAAGATATAAAATCTTGAAAACACGTACGATCAAATAAAGAACAAAAAAAATCTGCAGATGCTGGAAATCAAAGTAATACACACAGAATGCTAGAGGAACTCAACAGGCCAGGCAGCATTTATGGGAAAGAGTAAACTGTAAACTGTTTCGGGCCAAAACTCTTCATCAGTCCTGATGAAAGGTTTTGGCCTGGAATGTCGACTGTTGCCTGTTTTCCATAGAAGCTGCCTGGCCTGCTGAGTTCCTCCAGCCTTTTGTGTATACAAGAATCAAGACCAGTTTTTATTTTGATGTTATAAAATTTTTGTACAATAAAATGGACTTTTGACCTCATGATCTACCTCATTGCTCCTTATTGTCCAGCAGCACTGCACTTTCATTCTGCATTCTGTTCTTGTTTTCCCTTGTACTATCTCAATAATGCACTCAACAGGAATTCTGCAGATGCTGGAAATTCAAGCAACACACATCAAAGTTGCTGGTGAACGCAGCAGGCCAAGCAGCATCTGTAGGAAGAGGCGCAGTCGACGTTTCAGGCCGAGACCCTTCGTCAGGACTAACTGAAGGAAGAGTGAGTAAGGGATTTGAAAGTTGGAGGGGGAGGGGGAGATCCAAAATGATAGGAGAAGACAGGAGGGGGAGGGATAGAGCCGAGAGCTGGACAGGTGATAGACAAAAGGGGATAAGAGAGGATCATGGGACAGGAGGTCCGGGAAGAAAGACAAGGTGGGGGAGGGGACCCACAGGATGGGCAAGAGGTATATTCAGAGGGACAGAGGGAGAAAAAGGAGAGTGAGAGAAAGAATGTGTGCATAAAAATGAGTAACAGATGGGGTACGAGGGGGAGGTGGGGCCTTGGCGGAAGTTAGAGAGGTCAATGTTCATGCCATCAGGTTGGAGGCTACCCAGAAGGAATATAAGGTGTTGTTCCTCCAACCTGAGTGTGGCTTCATCTTTACAGTAGAGGAGGCCGTGGATAGACATGTCAGAATGGGAATGGGATGCAGAATTAAAATGTGTGGCCACTGGGAGATCCTGTTTTCTCTCGCGGACAGAGCGTAGATGTTCAGCAAAGCGGTCTCCCAGTCTGCGTCGGGTCTCGCCAATATATAAAAGGCCATATCGGGAGCACTGGATGCAGTATATCACCCCAGTCGACTCACAGGTGAAGTGTTGCCTCACCTGGAAGGACTGTTTGGGGCCCTGAATGGTGGTAAGGGAGGAAGTGTAAGGGCATGTGTAGCACTTGTTCCGCTTACATGGATAAGTGCCAGGAGGGAGATCAGTGGGGAGGGATGGGGGGGACAAATGGACAAGGGAGTTGTGTAGGGAGCGATCCCTGCAGAATGCAGAGAGAGGCGGGGAGGGAAAGATGTGCTTAGTGGTGGGATCCCGTTGGAGGTGGCGGAAGTTACGGAGAATAATATGTTGGACCCGGAGGCTGGTGGGGTGGTAGGTGAGGACCAGGGGAACCCTATTCCTAGTGGGGTGGCAGGAGGATGGAGTGAGAGCAGATGTACGTGAAATGGGGGAGATGCGTTTAAGAGCAGAGTTGATAGTGGAGGAAGGGAAGCCCCTTTCTTTAAAAAAGGAAGACATCTCCCTCATCCTAGAATGAAAAGCCTCATCCTGAGAGCAGATGCGGCGGAGACTTGAGTTCCGTGTTCGCCACGATGCGGAACTTTTCTTCCGCCGTCTCCGTCTCCGAGCCTACTTCTTCGGCAAGGACTCTTCCACCCCCACGGATGACCCCTTCTCCCGTCTTCAACTCTCCTCTTCTTCATGGACACCCCGCTCTGGTCTTCTGCCTGCTCTGGATCTCTTTATTGCTAACTGCCGACGGGACATCAACCGTCTCAACTTCACCGCACCTTGTCCCCATTCCAACCTCACTCCTTCGGAACGCTCTGCTCTCCACTCCCTCCGCACTAATCCTAACCTTATTATAAAACCCGCCGATAAGGGGGTTGCTGTTGTAGTCTGGCGTACTGACCTCTACCTTGCCGAGGCACAGCCACAACTCGCGGATACCTCCTCTTATTTACCCCTTGATCGTGACCCCACTAAGGAGCACCAGGCCATTGTCTCCCACACCATCACGGACTTTATCCGCTCAGGGGATCTCCCATCCACTGCTACCAACCTTATAGTTCCCACACCCCGCACTTCCCCTTTCTACCTCCTACCCAAGATCCACAAACCTGCCTGTCCTGGCCGACCTATTGTCTCAGCTTGCTCCTGCCCCACTGAACTAATTTCTGCATACCTCGACACTGTTTTATCACCCCTTGTTCAATCCCTTCCGACCTATGTTCGTGACACTTGTCACGCTCTTAAACTTTTCGATGATTTTAAATTCCCCGGCCCCCACCGCTTTATTTTCACCATTGATGTCCAGTCCTTATATACTTCCATTCCCCATCAGGAAGGTCTCAAAGCTCTACGCTTCTTTTTGGATTCCAGACCTAATCAGTTCCCCTCTACCACCACTCTGCTCCGTCTAGCGGAATTAGTCCTTACTCTTAATAATTTCTCCTTTGGCTCCGCCCACTTCCTCCAAACTAAAGGTGTAGCTATGGGCACCCGTATGGGTCCTAGCTATGCCCGCCTTTTTGTTGGGTTTGTGGAACAATCTATGTTCCGTGCCTATTCTGGTATCTGTCCCCCACTTTTCCTTCGCTACATCGACGACTGCATTGGCGCTGCTTCCTGCACGCATGCAGAACTCGTTGACTTTATTAACTTTGCCTCCAACTTTCACCCTGCCCTCAAGTTTACCTGGTCCATTTCCGACACCTCCCTCCCCTTTCTAGATCTTTCTGTCTCTGTCTCTGGAGACAGCTTATCCACTGATGTCTACTATAAGCCTACTGACTCTCACAGCTATCTGGACTATTCCTCTTCTCACCCTGTCTCTTCCAAAAACGCCATCCCCTTCTCGCAATTCCTCCGTCTCCGCCGCATCTGCTCTCAGGATACACCTTATATTCCGTCTGGGTAGCCTCCAACCTGATGGCATGAACATCGACTTCTCTAACTTCCGCTAAGGCCCCACCTCCCCCTCGTACCCCATCTGTTACTCATTTTTATGCACACATTCTTTCTCTCACTCTCCTTTTTCTCCCTCTGTCCCTCTGAATATACCTCTTGCCCATTCTCTGGTTCCTCCCCCGCTTGTCTTTCTTCCCGGACCTCCTGTCTCATGATCCTCTCGTATCCCCTTTTGTCTATCACCTGTCCAGCTCTCAGCTCTATCCCTCCCCTTCCTGTCTTCTCCTATCATTTTGGATCTCCCCCTCCCCCTCCAACTTTCAAATCCCTTACTCACTCTTCCTTCAGTTAGTCCTGACGAAGGGTCTCGGCCTGAAACGTCGACTGCACCTCTTCCTACAGATGCTGCTTGGCCTGCTGCGTTCACCAGCAACTTTGATGTGTGTTGCTTCAATAATGCACTGTTGTGATGAAATGGTCTGTATGGGCAGCATGTAATGGAAAGATTTTCAGTGTGCCTCAATACATGTGACAATGATAAGCCAAATTACCAATTTTCACAAACGCTTATGTACTTAAATTCACATCGTTGCTGTGCAGAAAGATTTTGGGATCAAAGTTCATAGTTCTGACAGCGGCAGATGCCTGGAATACACTACCTGGTATGGTGGTCATGGCATATATGTATATTAGAGGTTTTTAAGAGATGTTTTGGATAGGTACATGAACGTAAGGAAGATGGAGGAATATCAACATTGTGTAGTTAGGAAGGAATTGTCATGGTCCGGTCCGTGAAGTCCGCATTCCGGTTCATGGTCTGGTCCGTGGACTCAGGACTCCGGGTCTTCCAGCTGCCCTTGTTTTGGTTGAGTTATTCATAGGCACCTGATTCCCATCTTGGGGCTTGGAATATAAGTAGCCTTGTGGATGACTGTGGGCTGCTGGTTTGTCTTGTCAAGATCCCCTGGGATCAACCTGTTGGTGGAAGGCTGGAGCGGCCACTTGCTATACTTAGGCTTTGTTGGAGAACCATCGCTTCATGGAGCCTTGCTGTTGGTAGTTGGAGCTGTCTTTGCGGTATGGATTCAGCTGTTTCCCGGGCCAGATGAGTGGCTGCCAGGCACTCTGAAGTAGGTAGGGATTCAGCTGTTTACGTAGCCAGCTGAGGTTGCTGGCCATAATTGCGACTCGGAGCAACCCCAATGCAGAGATGGTACTGTCTGTTGTTCTTTGGTGTGTGTCTTGTCTTGTCCTTGCCTCTGTGGGGTAAGTCAGGCTGTTCTGCTGTTGCCCTGCGGGGGGGGGGGGGGGATCTGTCTTGTCTTGTCCTTGCCTCCATGGGGTAAGTCAGGCTATTCTGCCATTGCCGTTGGGGGAGGGGTTCTGGTCTTGTCTTGTCTTGTCTTTGCCTCTATTGGGAAAGCCTGGCAGTTCTGCCATTACCCGACGGAGGGACCTGTCCCACCTTGGTGTGGAGATAAGTTGAGTGTTGGCTTGTCGAAGGAAAAGACCCGGCTCTATGTCTATGTACTGTCCAGTCTCGTGTTAGTCTCGTGTTAGTGTCGTGTTGAAGATGAGTCTCGGCTTTTCAAAGGATAAGTCCCGGCTCTATGTTGATGTTCAGTTCCCAGTCTGTCTCTGAGCTCCAGCCTCCGAGTTATCAGCCTCCGCATTCCAAGAGCCAGGACCCCAGCCTGCAGGCCTCAAGAGCCAGGACCCCAGCACGTCTGCAAGCTCAAGAGCGAAGAACCCAGCCTCCTGCCCTGTAGTCATGTCATGTCCTTGCCTGGTTCTGGGGCCTGACTCCAAGGCAAGACCCAGGTTCTGGGTCCTTGTCCAGTCTCTGTCTTGGGGTCCAAATCCTAGTCTGCGTTCGTGTCCCTGCTGCTTGTCTGTATCCTGTCACGTCCCTACTCTAGTCAAGTCCTGTCCTTGTACTTCAGTGTCTGTGTCTTGCATTTGGGTCCATTCCCAACGCCCCCTATTGTGACAGGAATTGTGTTTGGGTGTTTTTTATTTACCCTTTATCTGGTTCAGCACAGCATTGTTCTATGTTTTATAGCAATTGTAAATTTTCCCCTCAGATATAAGATGTGTGACCTGGTGTGTAATATTCTACTGGACTCCATGAATGAGCCTGAGAGAAACTTCAATCATCTACTGTGTTTCAGCAAAATTGTGAAGAGAAAACGATGAATTATTACTCTAACACATTTAAGAAAGCAAAGTTCCAGCTAACTGTTGCAGAAGTCCTGCTCCACATGTGGTGATCACAGTAGGCCGACGTGGTAGTGGAGCAGTGAGCGTAACGTTATTACAGCATCAGTGATCCGGGGTCAATTCCGTCTGCTATGTGCAAGCTGCTTATACATCTCACCATCACCATATGAGTTTCCTTCCATGTTCCAAAGAGACAGCTTAGTAGATCAATTGCACACATGGGTGTAATTCAGTGGCAGGGGCTCGTTGAACAGGAAGGTTCTGTTACTGTGCTGTGTCTTTAAATAAAGTATTCAGATCCACAAACCAATGAGGCATTAGTGAAAACACACTTTAAAAACATACATTTAATTAAATGTAATGATGTGTCAGTGCATAATCTGTACTTCTCCAAATAAACAACAGCAGTGCATTCACTGAATTAAAAACAGAAAATGATGAAAATAGAGAGTAACAGAATCAACATTTCAGTTTGAAGACCCTTCATCAGGACCTCAGCATGTTCACTGATTCTGGTCCAAATGAATAGGAGCATTGTCGCTGTAAATCTACAAATGGAAGTCATTTCTATAGTGCCAATCATAAACTCAATGAGCTTTATAAGAGCAGTCACTATCGTAATGTGCGAAACACAAGAATGCTTATCACAACTTTACACCTTCCTCCGAACAAATGTTTACCTCCTCTTTGCTTATTGCAATGTCTCTGCATCGGCTACACTTGGTGCTAATAAATGCCTCAACCTGGCAATTTGTCACTTAATTTTAATTAATTTTAATCTTCACAATTTCAGACATATTTTTAAACTGAAATGTTTCATCACTGACCATGGTCATAGAAATCAGAAATGTGAGAAAATCTGCACATGCTGGAAATCTAAAACAATTCAGGCAGCACCTATAGAAATGAGTAAACAGTTCCAATACCCATTATCAGGACTGGAAAGGAAGGGGAGAAGCTAGACCTTTCCCCTTCCTTTGCAGTCCTGATGAAAGGTCTCCGCCTGAAACGTCGACTGTTTACTCTTTTCCATAGATGATGCCTGGCCTACTGGGATCCTCCAGCGTTTTGTGTAGCTGGTAGAAATCAGAATCAGGTTTAATATCACTGGCATATGTCAGGAAATTTGTTGTTTTTGCGGCAGCAGTACACTGCAATAGATAATAATCAAAACTATAAGTTACAGTTTTATATATATAAAAAATTAAATAAGTAGTACAAAAAAGTAGCAAGATAGTGTTCATGGGTTCAATGTCCATTCAGAGATCTGATGGCAAAGGGGAAGTAACTGTGCCTTCAGGTTCCTGAACCTTCTTCCTGATGGTACCATTGAGAAGAGGGCATGTCCTGGGTGATGGGAGTCCTTGATGCTGGACACCGACTTCTTGAGGCATCGTTCCTTGAAGATGTCGTGGATACTGGGGATGCTAGTGCCCATGATGGATCTGACTGAATTCATGACTTTCTACAGCATCTTTCGATCCTATGCAGTGGACACCCCCCACCCTCCATGAAGATATGGAGATAGGTGGAGAGTCTGTTAGTTTCTAGAAAAAAAGAGAGGCTACAGAGGGCTTGGATAGAATGGGCAAAGAAGGGTCAGATAGAATACGGTGTCAGGAAGTATACGGTCAGGCACTTTGTTAGAAGAAATGAAAGGGTTGACTATTTTCTAAATCAAGAGAACATTTAAACATCTGAGGATCAAAGGGACTTAGAAGTCCTTGAGCAGGATTCCCTAAAGGTGAATTTGCAGTTTGAGCCTATGGTGAGGAAAGCAAATGCAATGTTAGCATTCACTTCAAGAGGAATATAATATAAAAGCAAGGATGTAATGATGAGACTTTATAAAGTACTGGAGTATTGTAAGCAGTTTTGGGACACATCTTAGAAAGGATGTGCTGGCACTGGAGAAGTTTCAAACGAGGTTCACGAAAATGATTCCAGGATTGAATGGATTGCCATATGAAGAGAGTTTGATGGCTAAGGGCCTGTATTCACTGGAATTCAGAAGAATGAGGTGTGACCTAATTGAAATCTATTGAATAGTAAAAGGCCTTGATGAGGTGGATGTGGAGAGTATGATTCCAATGGTGGGAGAATCTAAGACCAGAAGACACAGCCTCAAAATAGAGGAGCATCCTTTTAGAACTGAGATGAGGAGGAATTTCTTCAGCCAGAAAGTGGTAAATCTGTGGAATTTGTTGCCACAGGCAGCTGTGTAGGCCATGCCTTTACATATATTTAAGGCAAAGGTTGATAGATCCTTGATTGGTCAGGACATGAAATGATATGGGAGAAGGCAGGAGATAGGAGCTGAGAGGAAAATTCGATCAGCCATGATGAAATGGTAGAGCAGATGCAATGGGCCAAATGGCCTAATTCCGTTCCTAAATACTATGGTCTTATAGCAGACAGAGATGCAGCCAATTAGAATGCCCTCCATGGTATATCTGTAGAAATTTTTAAGTGTCTTTGGTGACATAGCAAATCTCCTCAAATTATACAGTATATAACTGCTCTTGTGCCTTCTTTGTATCTGTATCAATATGTTGGGCCCTACTTTCTTATTCAACAAAACAACACCTTTCGTAAATCCGAAAATAACTATTTAAATCTTTTCATAAACAAGAGAAAATCTGCAAATGCTAGAAATCTAAGCAACATGCACAATCTTTCTTTTATACATTTCAGATTTTAAAATGTGGGAGTGTTTCTGAGAGTTTAGTGAGCAGGACATGAGGGGTTGGAGTGTTGGTGAGGAAAGGTACAGGGTGGATAGAGGGCAAGGGGCAGATTTACTTAGGTCAGGCAGCATCCATGGAAGGAAATAAACAGTTGACATTTTGGGCTGAGATGCTCAAAAAAGATGTTGTGTCCAGCTTTATAAGTACAGTAATTCTGGTTTCCCTCATTTGTAAGGTTCCCGTGTCAACATGCACTGATTATCTCCACCACATCTCCATCGCACTCTGTAACACTGTCTATGTGGTGTACACGTGTCAGCCCTGTGGACCCAACAGATTTCCAAACATTACACTAATGGTGGCGTAGCAGTTGATGAAACACTTCACTGCCACACAGGTTCAATTCCCTTTGCTGTCTGTAAGGAGTTTGTATATTCTCATGGATTTCCTCCTCCTGCTCCAGTTTGCTCCCACAGTCCAAAGATTAATTGGTCACATGAGTCTAATAGAGCAATGCAGGTTTGTTGGCCTGTTATCATGCTGTATCTCGAAATAGAAAAATAAAATCAAATACCATCTCCTTGTCAGCGTCTGCCTATTAAGCAATGATGGTAGTAAGTTGCTAGAATAAGCAGACCGCTATCTCTGTGGAACTCCTTGTCTATTTCTCAACCCTCTTAAAAATTAAAATGCCATTCTTGCCATAGATATTCAGCATCTCCTCTCCATCATCTTAGCAGCTGGCCAAGCAGTAAAATAATATAACTCTTTGAACATAACAAGGCATGTGCTTGTTGTTCATGCTCACCACCAGACTTATTTTGTCAAAACCATGTTTGATGATGCATGCTAAATAATACATAATCCACTTAAAACATCCTGCTTATTTTTCACTGAAAATAAGTGAAAAATTAAATACGAAGAGAGCTTGAGTTTCCATTTAATTTCCAAAGATATATGCATTTCCTGTTTATGGGATGGAGGTAACTTGTAATATTTATCCCCTGTTTGATGGTGCCAAGTGATAACTATATAACCATATAATAATTACAGCACGGAAACAGGCCATCTCGGCCGTTCTAGTCCATGCCGAACTCTTACTCTCACCTAGTCCTACTGACCTGCACTCAGCCCATAACCCTCCATTCCTTTCCTGTCCATATAACTGTCCAATTTAACTTTAAACAACAACATCAAACCTGCCTCAACCACTTCTGCTGGAAGCTCGTTCCACACAGCTACCACTCTCTGAGTAAAGAAATTCCCCCTCATGTTACCCCTAAACTTTTGCCCTTTAACTCTCAACTCATGTCCTCCTGTTTGAATCTCCCCCTCTCTCAATGGAAAAAAACCTATCCACGTCAACTCTATCTATCCCCCTCATAATTTTAAATCCCTCTATCAAGACCCCCCTCAACCTTCTACACTCCAAAGAATAAAGACCCAACTTGTTCAACCTTTCTCTGTAACTTAGGTGATGAAACCCAGGTAACATTCTAGTAAACCTTCTCTGTACTCTCACTATTTTGTTGACATCTTTCCTATAATTCGGTGACCAAAACTGTATACAATACTCCAAATTTGGCTTCATCAATGCCTTGTACAATTTCAGCATTACATGCCAACTCCTATACTCAATGCTCTGATTTATAAAGGCCAGCATACCAAAAGCTTTCTTCACCACCCTATCCACATGAGATTCCACCTTCAGGGAACTATGCACCATTATTCCTAGATCCCTCTGTTCTACTGCATTCTTCAATGCCCTACCATTTACCATGTATGTCCTAACACCTACCCTTCAAACAAGAGAAATCCAAGCAACACACTTACCCCTCAACAGGTTTGGAGTTCAAATTCTTGAGGACCCAGTGCAGGCTGATGGCGTGGTGTAGCACGTGGCATGATAGCATAGTGGTTAGCATAACCTTTAACCTTTAAAGCACCAGTGATCAAAAGGCTGTGGTTCAATTCCCACCCGTCTGTAAGGAGTTTGCACACTTTCTCCAAGTGAGTTTCCTCCGAGTGCTACGGTTTCCTCCCACAGTCCAAAGGGTGTTGGTAGGTCACTTGGTCATAGTAAATTATCCTATGATTAGGCTGGAATTAAATCAGGGGATTGCTGGACAATGTGGCTTGGAAGTCCAAATGGTGCTGTTTCATGCTGTATCTTTTAAAATCTAAAAATAAATAAGTAAGGTTCTAAAGATGTATGGACTATGGTTAAACACAAGAGATTCTGCAACTCCTGGAAATCCAAAGCAACACATACAAAATGCTGGAAGAACCCAACAGGTCAGGCAGTGTCTTGAGAAATGAATAAACAGTTGTTGTTTCGGGCCGAGACCCTTTGTTGGGACTGGAGGGCTGGATAGGAAGGGGGACAAGCCGGAGTAAGAAGGTGGAGTGAGGGGAAGGAGTACAAACAAGAACATGAGGGGTGATGAAGTAAGGAGTTGGGAGGTGATTTGTAGAAAAGTTAAAAGGCTGGAGAATAAGTAATCAGATAGGAGAGTGGAGCGTGGAGAAAGGGAAGGTGGAGGGGCACCAGGGTGCAGTGATAAGCAGGTGATGAGCAAAGGTATGAGGAGGGCCGGAGTAGAGAATTGAAGAGGGAGGGGGAAGGGAATCAGTGGTCTCATAGCCGGCCCTTGTGATACATACCAGCTCCTCATACAATCATCCACCACCGGATCCTTTGGCACCGCGAGACTCTGATTCGGGGGCGAAGCAGCTGCTACAACTTGCCCAAGGGTAACCTGCAGGCTAGCAGAGGGAAGGAGCGTGTTACACCTCCTTTGGTAAAGATATACTGTATCTCCAACCTGCCACCCATTTATGATTATGAGAAGCATAGACAGAGGAGACAGACAGTATCATTTTTTCCCAGCGTTGGAATGTCTAATACCAGAGGGCATGTATTTAAGGTTAAGGGGTAATTACAAAGTATATGCACAGGGCAAGCTTTTTACTTGCCCCTCAAGTAAAAGTGCCCCTCACACTCACAGAGAGCAGTGGGTGCCTGGAATGCACGGCCTGGGTTGTTGGCAGATGCGGAAACTATAGGAGCTTTTAATGGACTTTTAGATAGACATATGAATGTGGGGAAACTGAAGGATATGGACATTGTGTGGGATGTAAACTCTGCCAGGTCCATTATGGGCATAACCCTCCCCACCACTGTGGGCACCCTCATGAGGCAGTGTCTCAAGGTGGAGGCATCTGTCATTAAGTACTCTCACTGTGCAGGACATGTCTACCATGGTGGAGGAGCTACAGGAGCCGGAAGACATCCACTCAATAATTCAGGAAATAATTCTTCCCCTCATCTATTAGATTGCAAAGTGGTCCACAAACACTATTTTGTTCTTCCTTTTTCCACTCTTTATTTTGTAATTTATATTGATTTTATATGTTCGCACTGTACCCCTGCTGCAAAACAACACATTTCACAATATGTAAGTCAGTGGTTTATAAATCTGATTCGGATTCTGTGATTTCTATATCAGTCAAAGTTTAAAATTCAAAGTAAGTTTTTATCAAAGTGCATATATGTCACTGTACACAACCCTGAGATTCACTTTCTTGCGGGCATACTCAGTATAACAGAATCAACGAAAGACAGCCCTGCTAGACCATTCAACAAAAAGTGCAGATGTCAACAAACTGAGTAAATACAAAAAATAATAAATAATAAAAATAATAAGTAAGTATCAAGAACGTGAGATGAAGTGTCCTTGAAAGTGAGTTCATTGGTTGTGGGAACATTTCAGTAAGGGGGCAAGTAAAGTTGAGTGGGGCAGTCTTCAATGCAGATGGCACTCATTGATATATCCCATCACAACATCATTCCCATTTTCAAGCACTGTCTTCCATTAGGTAAAGCAATAATCACTAGTGAAAATTTCTATGCAAAAATTAGAATGGAAGTTAATTATTTTGTCAAAGAAAATATGCCTCTGTTAATAACAATCTTGATCAATTGAACCATCAGCCATTGTCAGCTATGCCCTATTCTGGTGTATGTAATGAGGACTTAGATTGACTGCAAACAATTAGAATTATTGAATCATCCACTATGGAAGCCATTCATCAGGTCTAGGAGGGTAACAGAAGAAGAATTCTCTCCAAACCTAATTTGTGTTAAATGAAGCAGCACAACCCATTTTCCAAGAGCAATGTCTCTCAAAACACACTGTGTTGATAAATTATAAATGTTTTCTTCCCGTATTTTGTGGGTCACACTTAACTAAGTACTAATTCATCTCTACAATTTTCAGGCTCCTGAATTGTCATGGATAATTTCGCTCACCACAACACAGAATGATTCCACAAACTACAGACTCACTTTCAAGGACTCTATATCTCAGCATTATTTATTTATGTTATTATTATTTGTTTACACAATTTGTCTTCTTTTGGACATTAGCTATTTCTCAGTCTTTGTTTATGTAGAGTTTCAGTATCAGGATTAGTATCACCAGCATGTGTCGTGAAATTTGTGAAATTTGTTGTTTTGCAGCAGCTGTACATTGCAATACTTAATGATAAAATACGAAAAGTTACAATAAGATGTGTGTATATGTGTGCGTGTGTATATATATATATATAATTTCATTCATCATGCACCTTAGACAATAGACAATAGGTGCAGGAGTAGGCCATTTGGCCCTTTGAGCCAGCATCGCCATTCACTGTGATCATGGCTGATCATCCACGATCAGTACCCAGTTCCTGCCTTATCCCCATAACCTTTGATTCCACTATCTCTAAGAGCTCTATCCATCTCTTTCTTGAAAGCATCCAGAGACTTGTCCTCCACAGCCTTCTGGGGCAGAGCATTCCATATATCCACCACTCTCTGGGTGAAAAAGTTTTTCCTCAGCTCTGCTCTAAATAGCCTACTCCTTATTCTTAAACTGTGGCCTCTGGTTCTGGACTCACCCATCAGAAGGAACATGCTTCCTGCCTGCACCATGTCCAATCCCTTAATGATCTTATATGTTTCAATAAGATCCCCTCTTAGCCTTCTAAATTCCAGAGTATACAAGCCCAGTCGCTCCAATCTTTCAACATATGACAGTCCCGCCATCCCAGGAATTAACCTTGTGAACCTACGCTGCACTCCCTCAATAGCAAGAATGTTCTTCCTCAAAATCGGAGACCAGAACTGCACACAGTACTCCAGGTGTGGTCTCACCAAGGCCCTGTACAGCTGCAGAAGGACCTCTTTTCTCCTATACTCAATTCCCCTTGTTATGAAGGCCAGCATGCCATTAGCTTTCTTCACTGCCTGCTGTACTTGCAAGCTTGCTTTCAGTGACTGATGTACAAGAACACCAAGATCTCGTTGTACTTCCCCTTTTCCTAATTTGACTGCATTTAGATAATAATCAGCCTTCCTGTTCTTACCACCAAAGTGGATAATCTCACATTTATCAACATTAAACTGCATCTGCCATGCATCTGCCCACTCTCCCAGCCTGTCCAAATCACCCTACATTCTTATAACATCCTCCTCACATTTCACACTGCCACCGAGCTTTGTGTCATCGGCAAATTTGCTAATATTACTTTTAATTCCCTCATCTAAATCATTAATATATATTGTAAACAGCTGCGGTCCCAGTACTGAACCCTGTGGTACCCCACTGGTCACCGCCTGCCATTCCGAAAGGGACCAGTTAATCGCTACTCTTTGTCTTCTGTCAGCCAGCCAATTTTTAATCCACGTCAGTACTCTGCCCCCAATACCATGTGCCGTAATTTTTCCCACTAATCTCCTATGTGGGACTTTATCAAAGGCTTTCTGAAAGTCCAGGTACACTACATCCACTGCCTCTCCCTTGTCCATTTTCATAGTTACATCCTCAAAAAATTCCAGAAGATTAGTCAAGCACGATTTCCCCTTCATAAATCCATGCTGACTCGGACCGATCCTGTTACTGCTATCCATATGTGTCGTAATTTCATCTTTTATAATTGACTCCAGCATCTTTCCCACCACCGACGTCAGGCTAACTGGTCTATATTTCCCTGTTTTCTCTCTTCCTCCCTTCTTGAAGAGAGAGACAACATTAGCCACCCTCCAATCCACAGGAACTGATCCTGAATCTATAGAACATTGGAAATTGATTACCAATGCGTGCACGATTTCTAAAGCCACCTCTTTAAGTACCCTGGGATGCAGACCATCAGGTCCCGGGGACTTATCAGCCTTCAGACCCAACAGTCCATCCAACACCATTTCCTGCCTAATATAAAATTCCTTCAATTCATCCATTACCCTAGGTCCTTTGGCCACTGTTATATCTGGGATATTGTTTGTGTCTTCCCTACTGAAGACAGATCCAAAGTACCAGTTCAACTCATCTGCCATTTCCTTGTTCCCCATAATAAGTTCACCTGTTTCTGTCTTCAAGGGCCCAATTTTCGTCTTAACTATTTTTTTCCTTCTTCACATACTTAAAGAAGCTTTTACTATCCTCCTTTATATTCTTGGCTAGTTTACCTTCGTACCTCATTTTTTCTCTGCGTATTGCCTTTTTAGTTACCTTCTGTTGCTCTTTAAAAGTTCCCAAATCCTTCGGCTTCCCACTCGTCTTGGCTATGTTATACTTCTTCTCTTTTATTTTTATACTGTCCATTACTTCCCTTGTCAGCCACCGCCTCCCCTTACTCCCCTTAGGATCTTTCTTCCTCTTTGGAACGAACTGATCCTGCACCTTCCGCATTATTCCCAGAAACACTTGCCATTGCTGTTCCACTGTCATCCCTGCTAGGGTATTGTTCCATTGAACTTTGGCCAGCTCCTCCCTCATCGCACCATAGTTCCCTTTGTTCAACTGTAATACTGAGACTTCCGAGTTTCCCTTCTCCATCTCAAATTGTTGATTAAAACTTATCATATTATAGTCACTACCTCCTAATGGCTCCTTTACCTCGAGGTCCCTGATCAAATCTGGTTCATTGCACAACACTAAATCTAGAATTACGTTCTCTCTGGTAGGCTCCAGTACAAGCTGTTCTAAGAATCCATCTCGGATTGTCATATGATGTGGGCAATCATGGTCTTTCTGTGACCATAATTGTTTATGGCAAATTAGTCTACAGAAACGGTTTGCCATTTCTTTCTTTAAGTCAGTGACTTTACAAGACAATTGACCCTAGCCATTATCAATACTCTTCAGACATTGTCTTCCATATGTCACTGGTCACATACCAAGGATTTGTGATGACCAGGGTAGGGCACTGAGGAGTGCGGCAGAACAAAGTGATCTGGAAATATCTGTCCATAATTCGTTGAAAGTGGCATTACAGGTAGATAGGGTTGCATGAAAACTTTTCGCACATTGACCTTCATTCATCTGCAGAAATTTTCCTTTCATAAATTGTACTGTATTTATTTATTTTCCTATATATGTCTGCAAGAAAATGAATCTCAAGGTGGTATATGGTACTTTAACAATAAATTTACCTTGGCTTTTACTTTGCCTTGTGTGTAAGATTGAACTTGGTCCCAAAACATAATCCTGTGCAGCCTGGGTCAATGACACCAACACTACTGGCCACATTTTTAAAGGCCAGAATTCCAACAGGCATGAACTTATTGTCAAAGTACATATATGTTACCATATACAACCCTGAGATTTAATTTCATGCGGGCATGAATATTAAGTCTAAAAAGCACAATGGAATCAATGAAAGACACAGCCAACAAGTCAGGCAAACAACCAGTATACAAGAAACAACAAACCACGCAAGTAAAGAAGAGAAAAAAATAATAATCCGAATTAACTAAACCATTGATTCATTATCTCATTTATATCCATATTTCTTGATTTACGGTGCTTCATTTACTTCCCCTCTCAGAAATAGTAACAGCAGGTTACTTGCTGCCAAGTTTACAATTCCCAAGTTCCCTTGGGCAATAATGTTATTCAGTTTTATTATATCATGGCAGTATAGCGATTAGTGCAATTGTTTCACAGTGACAGGGAAAACCAATCGGGATTGACTACTGCCACCATCTATAAGGAGTTTGTCTGTTCTCTCTATGACTGTTTGGTTTCCTCCGGGTGCTCCCATTTCCTCCCACATTCCAAAGACACATCATCAGGGTTAGTAAGTGTGGGTGTGATATGTCAGGGGCAGAAGTTTGATGACACTTGTGTGCAGCCCAAGACAATCCTTGCTAATTTGATTGATGTAAATGATGCTGTCACAGTCCGGTCCATTGACTCCCCATTTTCTTTTAATTCCCTTTTCCCCATGTCCTACCGGGTTCCTTGATTAAGGCACCTGATTCTCATCCGAACCGGCAGCATAAAAGCTCCGGCTTACATCTACTCAGTGCTGGTCGTTACCTCAGCCAGTGCGGAAATGCACGTTCCGGACTGCCGAGCATAGTGGATTCTAATTTGCTTCGGTACCTGGGGTTGCTTCGAGAATTCTGTCTCTTCGTGTCCAGTGAAGTGATTGCCGGCCGTTTGCCTCTACTCCGAGTCAAGATACGAACTGTCTGTCGTTGTCTGGTTTTGTCGTCTCGTGTCTAGCTGAGTATTGCCTCTACTCCGAGTCAAGATACAAATTATATGTTCTATATTCTAAGTTCTGTTCCCGCGCCTGTTGCCTGTGTTAATAGGAGAAGGGCATTCCACCCTCTGTTCTTTCCTGGCCATGCTCATCCCCTGGTTCGCATCTTTGCTCTGCCTAAAAACGCCAGAGTCTTGTGGTAGTGACCTGGGTTTGATCCCCGGCCCAGTTTCACTCACTCCTCTGCTCCCCTCGGCCTAATCCTCGCTCCCTGGCCTTCCTTGCAACTATTAATAAACACACTTCTGTTAATACTACCTATGTGTCCATGTCCTGCACTTGGGTTCACTTCCGACGTGCCTCTGTGTTTCAGTGTGTGTTTCAGTGTTTCAATGTACATCTGACAAATAAAGCTTATCCTTGTCTTTATCTTTAGCCAAAAATAATCGTGACTAATAGAAGCAAAAAATCCCAGCTGCTCACACTTCCATGTACACACTAATATAACATCCACCAGGAAATCTGTTGCTGGTCATAGACAGAGCAAACTTAAACTGATTCAGACTGATTTCAGTTTGGTTCAACAGGAGTCTTGGGTCCATGTCGTCAGATTTGGGAGCAGTCTGGGCTCCTGGATGGCAGCACTTGCCTCAGGGCTGAACGAAAACTGCGGCTGTGGCCTGAAGCAATCGATCTCCTGGACCGGCTGTACTCGCCTCACCGCCGATCTGGCTCCATGACTGTGGACTCACTTTCAGGAACTCGACAGTTCGACTTCTGGGTATTAATTGTTCACTTTTTTATTGTTTGCACAATTTGTTCTTCTCTTGCACATTGGGTGTTTGATGGTCTTTATTGTGTGGACGTTTTTCATTAACTCTATTGTGTTTCTTTCAACACTCACAACACGCTGGAGGAATTCAGCAGGTGGGGCAGCATCCGTGGAAATGATCAGTCAACGTTTCGTGTTTCTTTGTTTTGTGGCTGTTTGCAAAAAGATGAATCTCAGGTTGTTTATGGTAGATATACTTTGATAATAAATGGACTTTGAAATTTGACACATTTTTCACCTGTACCTGTTCAGATGAATAAATTCACTTGACTGGGGTTTATCAATGAGCATATTAATTCGAAGTATGTTACTTACATACCTCTAACAACCAGGCTTAAGGACAGCATCTGTCCCACTGTTGTCAGACTCTTGAGTGGCCCTCTGTATTATAAGATGGGCTCTTGGCCTCACAAGCTACCTTGATATGATCTTGCTGTTTATCATTTATTGGTACCACACTCCTTCAGCAGCTTTTACATTTATTCTACATTGTTATTGAGTCATAGAATCATAGAAAGATACATCACAGAAACACCACAGGTACACCACTACACAGAAACCATCTGGTCCATGCCAAAACGACTTCTATCGACCTGCACTGGGACCATAGCACTCCATACCTCTACCATCCATCCACCTATCCAAACTTCCCTTAAACGTTGAAATCGAGCTTGCATGTACCACTTGCAGTTCATTCCACACTGTCACAACCTTCTAAGTGAAAGATTTCCCCACATAACCCTTTAAAATTTTTCAAATTTCACCATTAACCCATGACCTCTTGTTGTCGTCCCTCCCAACCTCAGTGAAAAAAGCCTGCTTGTATTTACCATTTAGATATACCCCTCATAATTTTGTATACCTCTATCGAATCTCCTCTGTCTTCTACGTTCAAAGGAATAAAGTCCTAACTTATTCAATCTTTCCATATAACTCAGTTCTTCCAGAACCAGCAACATCCTTGTAAATCTTGTACTCTTTCAAACTTATTTACATCTTTCCTGTAGCTGGTGATGAAAACTGAACACAGTACTTTGAATTAGGCCTTATCAACATCTTATACAACTTCAACATAACATCCCATCTCCTATACACAATATTTTGATTTATGAAGATTATTGCTTTATTTTATTCTACCCCAAAGCATTGAATAATGATTTGATCTGTAAGAGGAGGAGGGCAGTTGTGATGGGGGACTCGATAGTAAGGGGGTCAGATAGGCGATTCTGTGGACACAGTCCAGAGACCCGGATGATAGTTTGCCTCCCTGGTGCCAGGGTCCGGGATATTTCTGATCGTGTCCAAGATATCCTGAAGTGGGAGGGTGAGGAGCCAGAGGTCGTGGTACATATAGGTACCAATGACATAGGAAGGAAAAGGGATGAGGTCCTGAAAGGAGAATATAGGGAGCTAGGAAGGGAGTTGAGAAAAAGGACCGCAAAGGTAGTAATCTCGGGATTACTGCCTGTGCCACGTGACAGTGAGAGTAGGAATGCGATGAGGTGGAGGATAAATGTGTGGCTGAGGGATTGGAGCAGGGGGCAGGGATTCAAGTTTTTGGATCATTGGGACCTCTTTTGGCGCAGGCGTGACCTGTACAAAAAGGACGGGTTACACTTGAATCCGAGGGAGACCAATATCCTGGCAGGGAGATTAGCAGGGGCTACTGAGGTGACTTTAAACTAGAATGGTTGGGGGGTGGGAATCAAATTAAAGAGGCTAGGCGTGAGGAGGTTAGTTCACAACAGGGGGATGGGAAACAGTGCAAAGAGACAGAGGGGTGTAAAGTGAGGGTAGAAGCAAAAAGTACTAAGGAGAAAAGTAAAAGTGGCAGGCCGACAAATCCAGGGCAAGCATTAAAAAGGGCCACTTTTCAACATAATTGTATAAGGGCTAAGAGAGTTGTAAAAGAGCGCCTGAAGGCTTTGTGTGTCAATGCAAGGAGCATTCGTAATAAGGTGGATGAATTGAAAGTGCAGATTGTTATCAATGATTATGATATAGTTGGGATCACAGAGACATGGCTCCAGGGTGACCAGGGATGGGAGCTCAACGTTCAGGGATATTCCATATTCAGGAGGGATAGATATGAAGGAAGGGGAGGTGGGGTGGCATTGCTGGTTAAAGAAGAGATTAGCGCAATAGAAAGGAAGGACATAAGCCGGGAAGATGTGGAATCGATATGGGTAGAGCTGCGTAGCACTAAGGGGCAGAAGACGCTGGTGGGAGTTGTGTACAGGCCACCTAACAGTAGTAGTGAGGTCGGAGATGGTATTAAACAGGGAATTAGAAATGTGTGCAACAAAGGAACAGCAGTTATAATGGGTGACTTCAATCTGCATGTAGATTGGGTGAACCAAATTGGTAAAGGTGCTGAGGAAGAGGATTTCTTGGAATGTATGCGGGATGGTTTCTTAAACCAACATGTCGAGGAACCAACTAGAGAGCAGGCTATTCTGGACTGGGTTTTGAGCAATGAGGAAGGGTTAATTAGCGATCTTGTCGTGAGAGGCCCCTTGGGTAAGAGTGACCATAATATGGTGGAATTCTTCATTAAGATGGAGAGTGACATAGTCAATTCAGAAACAAAGGTTCTGAACTTAAAGAGGGGTAACTTTGAAGGTATGAGACGTGAATTAGCTAAGATAGACTGGCAAATGACACTTAAAGGATTGATGGTGGATATGCAATGGCAAGCATTTAAAGGTTGCATGGATGAACTACAACAATTGTTCATCCCAGTTTGGCAAAAGAATAAATCAAGGAAGGTAGTGCACCCGTGGCTGACAAGAGAAATTAGGGATAGTATCAATTCCAAAGAAGAAGCATACAAATTAGCCAGAGAAAGTGGCTCACCTGAGGACTGGGAGAAATTCAGAGTTCAGCAGAGGAGGACAAAGGGCTTAATTAGGAAGGGGAAAAAAGATTATGAGAGAAAACTGGCAGGGAACATAAAAACGGACTGTAAAAGCTTTCATAAATATGTAAAAAGGAAAAGACTGGTAAAGACAAATGTAGGTCCCCTGCAGACAGAAACAGGTGAATTGATTATGGGGAGCAAGGACATGGCAGACCAATTGAATAATTACTTTGGTTCTGTCTTCACTAAGGAGGACATAAATAATCTTCCAGAAATAGTAGGTGACAGAGGGTCCAGTGAGATGGAGGAACTGAGCGAAATACATGTTAGTAGGGAAGTGGTGTTAGGTAAATTGAAGGGATTGAAGGCAGATAAATCCCCAGGGCCAGATGGTCTGCATCCTAGAGTGCTTAAGGAAGTAGCCCAAGAAATAGAGGATGCATTAGTGATAATTTTTCAAAACTCGTTAGATTCTGGACTAGTTCCTGAGGATTGGAGGGTGGCTAATGTAACCCCACTTTTTTAAAAAGGAGGGAGAGAGAAACCGGGGAATTATAGACTGGTTAGCCTAACGTCGGTGGTGGGGAAACTGCTGGAGTCAGTTATCAAGGATGTGATAACAGCACATTTGGAAAGCGGTGAAATGATCGGACAAAGTCAGCATGGATTTGTGAAAGGAAAATCATGTCTGACGAATCTCATAGAATTTTTTGAGGATGTAACTAGTAGAGTGGATAGGGGAGAACCAGTGGATGTGGTATATTTGGATTTTCAAAAGGCTTTTGACAAGGTCCCACATAGGAGATTAGTGTGCAAACTTAAAGCACACGGTATTGGGGGAAAGGTATTGGTGTGGGTGGAGAATTGGTTAGCAGACAGGAAGCAAAGAGTGGGAATAAACGGGACCTTTTCAGAATGGCAGGCGGTGACTAGTGGGGTACCGCAGGGCTCAGTGCTGGGACCCCAGTTGTTTACAATATATATTACTGACTTGGATGAGGGAATTGAATGCAGCATCTCCAAGTTTGCGGATGACACGAAGCTGGGTGGCAGTGTTAGCAGTGAGGAGGATGCTAAGAGGATGCAGGGTGACTTGGATAGGTTGGGTGAGTGGGCAAATTCATAGCAGATGCAATTTAATGTGGATAAATGTGAAGTTATCCACTTTGGTGGCAAAAATAGGAAAACAGATTATTATCTGAATGGTGGCCGATTAGGAAAAGGGGAGGTGCAACGAGACATGGGTGTCATTATACACCAGTCATTGAAAGTGGGCATGCAGGTACAGCAGGCGGTGAAAAAGGCGAATGGTATGCTGACATTTATAGCGAGAGGATTTGAGTACAGGAGCAGGGAGGTACTACTGCAGTTGTACAAGGCCTTGGTGAGACCACACCTGGAGTGTTGTGTGCAGTTTTGGTCCCCTAATCTGAGGAAAGACATCCTTGCCATAGAGGGAGTACAAAGAAGGTTCACCAGATTGATTCCTGGGATGGCAGGACTTTCATATGAAGAAAGACTGGATGAACTGGGCTTGTACTCGTTGGAATTTAGAAGATTGAGGGGCGATCTGATTGAAACGTATAAAATCCTAAAGGGATTGGACAGGCTAGATGCAGGAGGATTGTTCCCGATGTTGGGGAAGTCCAGAACGAGGGGCCACAGTTTGAGGATAGAGGGGAAGCCTTTAAGGACCAAGATTAGGAAAAACTTCTTCACACAGAGAGTGGTGAATCTGTGGAATTCTCTGCCACAGGAAACAGTTGAGGCCAGTTCATTGGCTATATTTAAGAGGGAGTTAGATATGGCCCTTGTGGCTACGGGGGTCAGGGGGTATGGAGGGAAGGCTGGGGTGGGGTTCTGAGTTGGATGATCAGCCATGATGATAATAAATGGTGGTGCAGGCTCGAAGGGCCGAATGGCCTACTCCTGCACCTATTTTCTATGTTTCTATGTTACAGTATGCAAGACAAATTTTTCATTTTATCTCAGTACATGTGAAAATAATAAATACCAATGCATGCCGTGACTGGAGTTGTACAACATTAAATAATAATCCATATTATGTTAGAACCATCATCCTTCAGCACATCTCACTTTGAACATAAGATTGATGGGATACACCTGAACCCAAAGGGTTACACCTGAATATGGGGGTGACCAATATGCTTGAGGACAGGTTGGTTACTGCGTTTGGGGAGCTATTAAAATAATTTGGCAGGTAGATGGGAACCTGAGTGATAGAGCTGATGTTGGGGTAGTTGGTATTCAAGCAGAGAGAGTGAGGAGTGAGATGGGCAGATATAGGGCAAAACTGCCGTCAGTGCAACAGAGAGACACAATCAAAAAGGGTGATTAATACAATACTGACTATTATACTTGAATACATGCAGTCTATGGAAGGCAGGTGAGCTTGTAGCGCTGTTCGAGATTGGCAGGTATAATGTTGTGGGCATCTCTGAGATGTGGCTGAAAGAAGGTTATAGTTGGGAGCTGAACGTCCAAGGATACACATTGTCAAAAGGACAATGTTACAATTGATAGTCATCGGGTATTTCAATATACAGGCAGATTGGGAAAATCAGGATGGTGCGGGATCCCAAGAGGGGAGTTTCAAGAATGCCTACAAGACAGCTTTTTAGAGCAGCTTGTGGTTGAACCCACTATAGGATCACTATTCTGGACTCGGTGTTGTGTAATAAACTGGATTTGAGTAGGGAACTGAAGATAAAGGATCCTTTAGAAGCTAATGATCACAATATGATAACATTCACCCTGTGATTTGAGAGGGAGAAGCTAAAGTCAGATGTATCAATATTACAGTGGAGTAAAGGGAATTACAGAGGCATGAGAGAGGAGCTGGCCATAGTTAATTGGAAAGGGACACTAGTAGGGTTGACAGCAGAGCAGCAGTGGCTGGAGGTTCAGAGAGCAATTCAGAAGGTGAGGATAGATATGTTGAAACTGGAGAGGGAGAAATGGGGGATGAACTGAATAAGAATTTTGCAATGGAGTTCATTGTGGAAGAGACTAACAGTATGCCAGTGGTTCAAATATGTCGGGGGCAGAGGTGAGTGCAAATCATAAACATGAGACAGTCTGCAGTTGCTGGAAATCCAGAGCAACACTTACAAAATGCTGGAGGAACTCGGCAAGTCAGGCAGCATCTATGGGAATGACAAATAGGCCAAAACCCTTCTACAGGACTGAAATGGAAGAGGGGAGCCAACAGAACAAACAGGTGGGGAGAAGGAAAGGAGGACAGATAGATGATAATAGGTGAAACCAGGAGGGTAGGAAAGGTAATGGAATTGAGAGGAGAGTGGACCATAGGAGAAAGGGAAACAGGAGGGAACCCAGAGGGAGGTGATAGGCAGGTGAGAAGAGGTAAGGGGCCAGAGTGGGGAATAGAAGAAGAGGAGAGGGGGAGGGAAGTATGTTTTTTAACGGGAGGAGAAATTGACATTCATGTCGTCAGGTTGACATTCATGCCACCTAGATGCAATATAAGGTGTTGCTCCTCTGGCCTGATGTTGGCCTCATCATGGCACAAAATGAGACCATGGATCAACATGTCACTACATTTGGACATGGTCCAAGTGTGGAGTGAGAGGCAGTGAAGCAGGTCGATAATTCACAGACCTTAATATGAACGGAGTTAGAGGGAAAAGAAAGCAATACTTGCAAGGCTAAACAGGGTCTTAACTAAAACTCTCAAATAGAAAACAATGCCAACACTGTGGCTGAAAGGAATAACTAAAGATGAAATGAATACCACTAGTCTTCAGAGTTAGTTGACTTAACAGTTTCATAGGCAAGGCCGAAAGGAAGAAGCAGGCAGCAAAACAATGTTGTGCTTTGCTCAAGTCTCGATAAGCACTACGACGACAAGAATGGAGTTAAATACCATCACAATGAAATAATAATTAGCTGACACCTGCATATTCACGAGTGCAATTACATGGTTGTGACACAACATGTCAGAATGGGAATTAAAATGTTCGGCCAACAGGAAGTTTCGCTTTTGGCAGATGTAGCAGAGGTGCTCGATGAAGCAGTTTCCCCAATTTATGAAGCACTATTACTACGGAGAACGTGCGTGGGAAGCTGAATGGTCTGAAGGTCGATAAGTCACCTGGACCAGATGGACTACACACTGGGGTTCTGAAAGAAATAGCTGAAAAGATTGGGGATGCGTTAGTAATGATCGATCAAGAATCAAGGACAGATTAATATTCAGCTAAGAACATAGGTCTCTGGTGAGCTGCTGTCGGCAGCCTATGCCCCTAAAGGGGTGATGGGGTTAAGTAAGTAAGTAGAAGTGCAACAAATCACATGACTAACACCATCTAATCCACAACGAAAAGTCAATTTACTTGGAAAACAAACTCTTTAAAAAGCAGCAAACAAAATGGGAACAGTAGCAATTATTTGCAGTGAAAGTTGGTTGATTTCCTTTGAAAAATGCTTATCATATGCACACATTTGGGACGGGCTAGATGGACCAAAGGGCCTGTTTCTGTGCTGTACTTTTCTATGACTCAATGAACTGATTCTACAACCTACAGCCTCACTTTAAAGGACTCTTTACTACTCAGTATTATATTTTATTTGCACAGGCTTTTTACAAACTGCTTGTTCGTCATACTTTGTCTGATTATCTATACTTTTCATAAATGTTATTGTAGTTCTTTTTTTCCCTATAAACGTCTGCAAAGAAAAAAGAATGTCAAGGTACTTTGTGGTAACTTCACCATGGATGATGCCAAGCCCAGCTGCAAACAGAGGAGGGTTAACCAACAGAAGCTCCAAAGATCTTGGTCCTGGGAGAGGAAGGATCTTTGCCTCGATGATGTATGAAGTCGTATATTAAAAGCGGAAGCTGCATGTCCCCCAATGTATGAAGTGAGCACAGTTGTTATTTCTAGGAAGAAGCTGAACATTCTGAAGGTTTGTAAGTCACCTGGACCAAATGGACTACACTTCAGACTTCTGAAAGAGATAGCTGAAGAGACATTAGTAACAATTTTTCAAGAATCAAGGGCTGGTTAACTTTCGGCCTAGGAAAAAGGACTTTGGCAAGCTGCCGTCGGTGGCCCCTGATCCAAAAGAGGTGATGGGCTTAAGAAGAAGTATATGGTAACATATACATACAGTACCTTGATAATAAGTTCAATTTGAACCTTTGAACCTTTGAGAAATCTCTGACAATAGCATAGAAATCAGAATCAGAATCAGGTTTAATATCACTGGCATATTTGTTAACTTTGCAACAGTAGTACAATGGCAATACATAACAATATAAAATGTGAATTACAGTAAGTATATACATGTATGTATATCAAATAGTTAAATTGAATAAGTAGTGCAAAAACAGAAATAAAGTAGTGAGGTCGTGGTCAAGTGTTCAATGTCCATCAGAAATTGGATGGCAGAGGGAAAGAAGCTGTTCCTGACTCATTGAGTGTGTCCCTTCATGCTCCCGTACCTCCTTCCCGATGAACAGTGAGAAGAGGGCATGTCCTGGGAGGCAGGGATATTAAGCTTGATTGGCACGGCAATTATCCAATTAACTCTGCTGTACTTGGGAATAGCATCACTTGCTGTAGTCAATTATGGGAAGGAGTCTTATTAAATTACATAGGCCTATGGGTGATTTGTTCTATCATATCTTTTCCTGTCCTTTGCAAAAGATTGTTGTATTAACCTTTCCTGATTCTTCTCCAAACCCACTGCAAATCTTGGCATTCCAAGTGTATTTTTATAAACTTTCTGAACACTGCTGTCGACTCTTCTTCCGAAATAATTCCAGAGAGCACAAGCTCAATCACATTTCATGAAAGACAAAAAAATCTCATTTTCTCTTTGGATTCTTCTTTGCCACTAATTTTCAATCCATCTCTTCTTGTCAGGTCTGAGATACATTCTATTAAAGCCACTAATTGTAGACATCTCCAATAAACCTCATTTTAACTTTTTTTGTCATGAACAGGACTAGTTTTCTCTATGTAAAATACTCTCTCAATTATGGAATAAATGCACAAAATGTTTATAGAGGCCAATCTGCCCATTGTGACCCAGCTGGTCTTAGAGCTATCCAGCCTAATCCCACCGTCTAGACCTTGAGAAGATTATGGTTCTTCAAGGATATATTAAATTGGAGCTGAAGCTATAATTGGTTTATTATTGTCGCATGTACAGTGGAAAAGCTTATCTTCCGTACTGTTAATACATTTCAAGTCACTGCACAGTGCAGCAATGTAGAACAAGGTAAATAAAGTTAAATTGGTACATGGATGGTGAGGGTATGGAGGGCTATAGTCTGTGTGAAGGTCGATGGGAGTAGTGTGTTTAGATGGTTCAGCATGGACTAGATTGGCAGAAGGGGCTGTTTCTGTGTTGTACTTTTCTATGCCTCGATGATTCTTATTACAAGCCAGAATAGAGTGTCACAGCTGCAGAGAAAGTCTGGCACAGGTAAACAATAAAATGCAAGATCTTAACGAGGTAGATTGTGATGTCAATCGTCCATTTGGTCATACAGTATTTCATTCGAGAGTTTAACATCAGTGGGATAGAAGCTCTCCTTCAGTCTAGAGGTATGTGTTTTCAAGCTCTTGTATGTTCTGTTCGATGAGAGAGCAGAGAAGAGTGAACGTCTAAGGTAGAGTCTATAATTATGCTGTCTCTTTAGTGAGGCAGCAGGAAGCATAAGCAGAGTCCACAGAGGATATTAAAGGACTTCCACGTGGAATTTTGAGGAGATACAATACAGTAGGCCTTCATACTGTTGTGTCACTTTCCTGACCTGTAACCATATATTTCCGAGATTGGTTTATGACAGAGAGCATGATCAAGGAATACTTGTAGAAACTTATAGCATGAAGCTATGAAAAATATTAAACCTTCATTGCAACTCGTGGACGGATTATTTATCTATATGACTCCAGATTGGTTATCTGTCCATGTATCCTTCACCAATGCTAGCAGACACCCATTCCATTGTACAATGCAGCTGCAAGGTTCCAAGAGTCATGGACTTTATAGCATGAAGGAAATTATTCCATTCCACTACTGCTAAACACAGAAATCTTTTAAACTAATTCCACTTTTTGTTTCTTGCCCCATGGCATATCAGATTGAGGGGATGCTATCACTTCTATGGCTACTGAGGAGCAAAGCAACTGTACATCTCAGAGATTTCCTGATAACAATGTGAAAGCTGCTAACTGTCAGATCACAAGACCATAAGACATTGGAGTAAATTAGGCCATTTGGCCCATCGAGTCCTCTCTGTCATTCAATCATAGCTGGTTTATCTCCCTCAATCCATTCTCCTACCTTCTCTCTGTAACCTTTGACGTCCTGACTAATCAAGAACCTGCTTTAAATATTAGATTAGATTAGGTTAGATTATGAAGACACTCAGTCCTCGTTTATTGTCATTTAGAAATGCATGCATTAAAAAATGATACAATGTTCCTCCAGAATGATATCACAAGAAACACAGGACAAACCAAGACTAAAACTGACAAAACCACATAATTATAACATATAGTTACAACAGTGAAAAGCAATACCGTAATTTGATAAAGGGCAGACCATGGGCACGGTAAAAAAAAGTCTCAAAGTCCCGATAGCCTCATCATCTCACGCAGGTGGTAGGAGGGAGAAACCCTTCCTGCCATGACCTCCAAACACCGCCAACTTGCTGATGCAGCACCATTGGAAGCACCCGACCGCAGCGGACTCTGAGTCCGACAGAAGACTTCGAGCCTCCGACCAGCCCCTCCAACACAGCCTCTCCGAGCATCATCCTCTGCCGAGTACTTTGACCCCTCCCTGGCCGCCAAGCAACAAGCAAAGCCAAGGACTCGGGGCCTTCCCCTCCGGAGATTCTGGACCACACAGTAGCAGCAGCAGAAAAACAGGAATTTCAGAAGTTTCACCAGATGTTCCTCCATGCTCTCACGTCCGTCTCCATCAAATCAGGATTGTGCACGGCACCCTACTTGACAAATAACAGACATCACCACCGGAGTGGCCACTGTGAGTTGCGTCGCGCCGCCATCTTCTTTTCCTCCCTAATATACCATAAGAACCCTAAGATATAGGAGCAGAAGTAGGCCATTCAGCCCATTGGGTCTGCTCCATCATTCAATCATGAACTGATCTAATTCTTCCAGTCATCCCTACTCCCCTGCCTTCTCTCCATACCCTTTGATGCCCTAGCTAATCAAAAACCCATCTTTCTCTGCCTTAACTGCACCCAATGGCCTCTTGTGATAACAAATTCCACAGATTTACCACTCTATACCCAATGACTTGGCCTCCACAGCCGTCTGTGACAATTAATTCCTCAGATTCACTGCCCACTAGATAAACAGATTTGTCTTTATCTCTGTTCTAAATGGGCATCCCTCTATTCTGCCTTCTGGTCCTAGGCTCCCCACATGCATTCTATCTGGATATTTCAATATTCAGTAGAAGACTATGTGATCCCTTTTCATCCTTCTAAACTCCTGCCAGTATGGGCCCAGAGCCATCAAATGCTCCTCACATGTTGTCTTTTATCAGAAGGATGAGGAAATAGAACCAGTCATTGTAATGGCAGAACTTTTCTGCACATTCAGTGAACATGAGAATCTTTGTGATTCAGGCAATTTCTATCAAGACAATTAAATCAATACTGATAACAAGGCCTTATCAGTTCAATTCTTCACACTTGTGTTAAAACTCCTCAGAGACTACTCCTTCCATCAATAAAGGCAGGTAATTCTAAATTATGATCATTGGGGCATTAAATTTAATGCTATCTACCAATTAATGGTGATTCTGTAATTAAGCCCTACAATAAAATGGAGGGTGATTTGTATTTTAGACAGCAGTGTGAGATAGACACTATTAGATTATGGGACCACTATGCTTCTTCCTGAAGTATTCAATGGAAATAAAAATTGGAAGTGATCTATGTCATTTGGGTGTTCCACTACTATTTGCTTTACACCACAACGCCAAACTAAACTATCCCACAACTAGCACTACATATAAAGCACTTTTATTGAGCACTTCCGCAACATTTGCCAAAAGCAGGACTTCATGGTGGCCAAGCATTTGAATTCCAATTCCCATTCCCGTTCCAACATGCTGATCCATGGCCTCCTCTTTGCCAGATGAGGCCACCCTCAGGGTGGTGGAGCAACACCTTATATTCCATCTGGGTAGCCTCCAATCTGATGGCATGAACATAGATTTCTCCTTCTAGTAAATAATTCCAACCCCCCACCCACTCCCTTTATTCCCCACTCTAACCTTTTACTTCTTCTAACCTGCCTATTACTTTCTTCTGGGTCCACTCTCCTCTGCTATCAGATTCTTTCTTGTCCAATCCTTGATTTTTCCCACACACCTGCCTTCACCTGCCATCTTCTCATCCTCCCCCCTTTTTATTCTGGTATCTTTCCCCTTCCTTCTCAGTCCTGATGAACGGCCTCAGCCCGAATGTTGCCTGTTAATTCCCCTCCATAGATGTTGCCTGATCTTCTGAGTTACTGCAGCATTTTGTGTGTGTTACTTCACCATTTTATTATTGTCACTGTATTACAGTTAGAATGGGGTGATAGAGGTTTACAGGTTGGAAACAGGCCCTTAAATCCAACTTGTTGACAATATTTCTTCCTAAGCTCATCCCATATACCCGCATTTGATCTGTATTTCTCTAAAGGCAGACAGGAGTGAGACAGATCAGCTGGTTCAGTGGTGCTGCAGCAGCAACCTGGCACTCAACATCCGTAAAACCAAACAACTGATTGTGGACTTCAGAAAGGATAAGATGAGGGAATACACAACAATCCTCATTGAGGGATCAGAAGTGGAAAGGGTGAGTAATTTCAAATTCCTGGGTGTCAATATTTTGAGTCCAATGTATCGATGCAGATTGGAAATAACATCCCCTTGAAAATCAACACTGTATAGCTCGGAGATGTTTGCTTAGCCCACTGCTTTACTCTCGCTATACCCATGACTGTGTGGCAAGGTACAGCTCAACAGCCAACTATAAATTTGCTGAAGATACAAACATTGTTGGCAGAATCTTAAATAGTGATGAGAGGGCATATAGGAGCAAGATATACTGGCTAGTTGAGTGGTGTCACAGCGACAAATTTGCACGTAATGTCAGAAAGACCAAAGAACTGATTGTAGACTTCAGAAAGGGTAAGATGAAGGAGCACACACCAGTCCTCATCAAGGGATCAGAAGTGCGGATTTCAAGTTCCTAGGTGTCAATATCTCTGGGGACCCAACCTGAACCCAACATATCGACGCAGCTATAAAGAAAGCAAGACAGCAGCTATATTTCATTAGGAGTTTGAAGAGATTAGGTATGTCACCAAAATCGCAAGAAATTTTCTACAGATATACCTTGGAGAGTATGCTAACTGGCACTATCACCATCTGGTATGGTGGGGGAAGGAGCTACTGCACAGGATCAAAGTAAGTTGCAGAGTTGAAAAATTAGCCAGCTCAATCGTGGGCACTAGCCCCCATGGTATCCAAATCATCTTCAAGGAGCAGTGCTTCAGAACGGCAGCATCCATCATTAAGGAACTCCACCATGCAGGTCATGCCCTGTTCACATCAGCAAGGAGGTACTGAAGCATGAAGACACACATTCAACAATTCAGAAATTCAGGAACAGCTTCTTTCCCTCTGCTATACGATTTCTGAACGGACATTGAACCCATAAACACTACCTCACTACTTTTTTGTAATTTCATTTTTGCACTACTTACCTAATTTAACTATTATATACACTGTAATTCATAGCTTTCTTTTTTCTCTATAATATCATGTATTGCATTCTACTGCTACCACAAAGTTAGCAAGTTATGCCGATGATATTAAAACCTGATTCTGATTCTAATCTTAGAGGCTGTGGACGGCAAGTAGTCAGATGAAGTTAAGGCAGAGATTAAAGTTGCTGGTGAACGTAGCAGGCCAGGCAGCATCTCTAGGAAGAGGTGCAGTCGACGTTTCAGGCCGAGACCCTTGGCCTGAACCGTCGACTGCACCTCTTCCTAGAGATGCTGCCTGGCCTGCTGTGTTCACCAGCAACTTTGATGTGTGTTGCTTGAATTTCCAGCATCTGCAGAATTCCTGTTGTTAGGACAGAGATTGATAGGATCTTAATTGGAAGAAAATATAGGGGGGATGTCGGAGGTAAGTTTTTTACATGGAGAGTCGTGAGTGCATGGAACACACAGTCAGGAGTGGTGGTAGAGGCAGTCACATTAGGGACATTTAACAGTCTCTTTGATAGGCACGCAGATATAGAAAAATGGAGGGCTATGCAGGAGGACGGGGTTAGATTGATCTTAGAGTGGCTTCAAAAGTTGGCACAATATCATGGGTTACTGTGCTGAATTGTTCTACATTCTATGTTCTATATTCAAAAAAGTTAAAGGTCAAGGGGTGAAGGCCTGGCCAAACAAGGGGCTTGGACCCGGTGGGAAAGTGTTGAACAACGACATCTATCTTGGAATGTTCTGTGGCAGGTGGAACCGCTCCGCATTTCTTTTCTATGCAGAGCAGCATATGATCTGCTCCCAACACCTGCCAACCTCAGCACCTGGTATGAAGATAAGACAGACAGGTGTGCTGCTTGTGGTGAGAAGGAAACACTTCAACATATTTTGAGTGCATGTAGAGTCAATCTTTCCAGCGGCATGTACACTTGGAGACATAACAACATTCTCAAAGTTGTAACAGAAGCGGTTGAGCAGAGAGTACTGCAGCACAACTTATCTCATGCCCCATGCTGCACAGAACATCGCATATCATTTGTGGGAGAAGGCTCCAAGTCAAGGGTGTACAGTGCAGGCTCACGATCAAGCATACTTTCTTCAGCCAATGATTGGTGTGTCAAGGCCGACCTGGACAAGAAAGGCAGTTTCCTGGAGCAAGTAGCTTTCACCACATTGCGTCCAGATATAATCGTATGGTCTGACACCAGTAGAGAAGTGGTTATTGGTGAACTCACAGTCCCTTGGGAAGACAACATCAATGAAGCAAGTTAACCAAGTATGCAGAATTAAGATCAGAGTGCAGAGACAGAGGGTGGAAGGTCTCATGCTATCCATTCGAAGTAGGCTGCCGTGGGTTTATTGCGTTCACTCTCCAGAAGTGGCTGCGTGACCTTGGCTTCACTAGAAGAGAGATCAAGTCAACCAGCAGAGCTGTAGCTGAGGCAGCAGAGAAAGGATCAGCATGGGTGTGGACCAAGTATGTCCAGAGGGGCAGATAGTCAGACAGTGTACACATATCTTGAAAACCCTTCAGTAGTTGCATAGACACCTGAAGAGCAGACTATCTGTTGGATGGAAGTGACCAACAACTCTGATAGAGGCGGATGTCAAGTTTTTAAGCTCACCAGTGGCAGGTGATGCTTTAGCACTGCTGGCCCACCACCTCGAGGGAGTCTTGATCACAGGCGGGCCGAAACTCCTGAAGACAGGTGGCAGATCAACTGATGATCCCACTGGTGATAGCACAGGACAGTTAACATCTTAGTCCACGTGTATTTTGTAACTCTAACTCTATATTCAAAAGAGTTAAAGGTCAAGGGGTGAAGGCAAGAGAATGGGTTTGAAAAATAAACAGCAGCAGGCTGGATGGGCTGAATGGCCTAATTATGTCCTTATTTCTAATGGTCTTATGGTCTTGTCCAAGAGAGTGTAGATGTATTCATCTGAGATTCATCTTTCCCACAGACAGCAACGAAACAAAACAGAACTATGAAACTTGTTTGAAGAAAAAAACATCGATCCCCACGTGCTCAAAAATTCATGCAAATGGCAACAAAAAAAACAAGCAAAAACACAGAACATAAAACACAAAATCAAAAGGCATATAGCAATTTGGCTTGGTGTTCGTTATTTGCAGGCCACCTCAATTCAAATATCATCTAAAGAAATAGTAACAAAAAAAACAGAGCAACCAGAAATTAGAAAACATCATAAAGTCCGCAATCCACAAACCGCATCGATTACACCCTACTCCGGCACCATCCTCTGACAGCATCAAGGGAGAGAAAAAACACTCACTGCAAGGATTTTCCTTCAGGATCAGCGAGCGAGAGGGAGAGAGAGCGAGAGAGACTGTCACATTCGGACACCCTCCTCTGGCAGAAGTGAGTGAGAGGCTGGTAGACTTGGGGGAGGGGTATAGTGGTTGAATTGTTTTTGGGAGCAGACTGTGGCTAGCAAAGTCAAATTAACAGGCTGTCTATAATTGCACCAAGAAGTGAGTTACTTCTGACCCCATTTAAGAGTCAGGGACATGGAGTGAGACTGGAATCACATGTGGCCCACGCTAAGGGAAGTAATAAGGACAGTGAATGAGATCAGTTTTGTTGCTGGTATTGCTAAACCTCATTTAAACTCAGGTCTTTGGATTTTTAATCCTGGTCTATGCATTGCCAGACTGGTTATTAACTGCCCCACAGATCAAAGTCAAGATTTTGTTCCGCAAGTTGGTTTTATGTTTTCTTAGAGATACAGTGTATAACAAGCCCGTCAGACCCAACGAGCCCTCACTGTCCGTTTAAAACTATGTGACCTTTGGGGGCTGTCTGTCATATCCAACAATGAGAGGAAATCTGTTCGTGAGAGTTTTTAAAATAGAAAAGTTATTGCACTGAACAGTTCCACTCTCCCGACCTCGGAAGTCCAGGTCCAGTGGCACAAGTAGTCATCGCAACTGGGGTCTTATCTGCTTGTCGTGGAAGACCATGACCTCGATACCTTGTCGTGCCCTTCGCTTTTCAAAACGCATTGCAGCACTGCCTTCCTGGCCATTGGTCTGACAGTAGATCTCATCCACCCAGTCTGTTGGAGCTTACCTCACTTGCTTGGACAGGCGTGTCCCTATCTCACTGGGTTATGAGGCCTGCTGGCTATCCTCACCTGGTTTAGCCCATTCGTCAAAGCGGTGTACCATGGTGTCACATTCAAACGGCTCCTTGGAGCCACGAGTGAGAGCCGAGTGTCTGGTGGGGACCAAAGGAGAGCAAGCTGCCCCGGAATGGACATGACAAGCCCCTTCTCTAAAGGTGCTATTCATCCCTGAACACCCCATACACCCCACCTGTATAACCAATTAACCTACTAACCAACGTGTGTTTGGAATGTAGAAGGAAATAAAGAAACCTAGAGGAAATCCATGTGGTAACAGGGAGAATGGATAAACTCCTTACAGACAAAGAGCGGAAATGATCCCCGGCCGCTGTCATTGTAATAGCGTATGCAAGCCACTGTGCTAGCATGTAACTGTCTGGTGTAAAATAAGAACTCACTCAAAAAGTTGCCAACACTGCATTAACCAATGAATTAGAATCAGAATCAGGTTTATAATCATTGCTGTATGTTGTGTAATTTGTTGTTTTAAGGGCAGCAGTACTTTGAAATGCATAAAGTATACTATAAATCATAATAAATATATATAATTAAATAAGTATATTGTGTATAAATTTATAAATATATTAACATTATATATAATATTATATTATATATAACATTAAATAATTAGTGCAGAAAGAGTTGAAATAATGAGGTGGTGTATATGGGTTGATTGTCCATTCAGAATTTTGACGGCAGAGGATAAAAAGCTGTTCCTAAAACACTGATTCTTGGCCTTCAAGCTCTGGTACATCTTTCCCAATGGTAGTAATGAAAAGAGGGTATGTCCTGGATGATAGGAGTCCTTAATAATGGATTCCGCTTTTATGAAGCATTGCCTGGATGACCTGGGTGGTGGAGAGTCTAGTGCCCACAAAGAAGTTGGCTGAGTTTTTAGTATATATCTAAGTTCAAAGTAAAATTTATTATCAAATTACATACTACATACATGCTACCACATACAACCCTAGATCCTTTTTTCTCTCTGGGCAGACTTGGCAAATCTATAGAACAGTAACTGTAAAGAGGATCTAAAAACTGTAAACATCCGGAACTGTAAACTGTAGATAAACTGTGCAATATAGATAATAAATTCTGTTGTTGTTTCACATGGCAGGTGTTTTTATCTTCACACTTCAGATTGTTTTTTGTCAAGCCACTCCTCCAGCTTGTGGCCGCATTGATAGATTGTGGCAAAGCCATTTCTGATGTTGGTGAGGTGGGTCAACATGTTGACGTTATGTGGAGGCTTTCATGCTTCAAGGACTCCATTAGGAGGTGCATGTTGGAATGGCTGTCGACGAGATGCCAAACAAAAATTGATCAAACCCTGGCTCTCAGACAGGCTCGCACCTGTCCCTCCTGGGCCACACTTCATCAGATAATAAATAAATAGCAATAAATAACAAGCATGAAAGACACAAGATAAAAGAGTCCTTAATTGAGTGTAATTACCACCTTTTGTTCAAGCACCTAATGGTTGAGGAGTAGTAACTGTTCTTGAACCTGGCGGTACGAGTCCTGAGGCTCTTGTACCTTCTACCTGTTGGCAGAGTCGCGAAAAGAGCATGGTCTGGGTGGTGAGGACCTTTGATGATGGATGCTGCTTTTCTACAGCAACTTTTCATGTAGATGTACTCAATGCTTGGGAGGGTTTTACCCTTGACACACTGGGCCAAATCCACAACCTTTTATTTACATATATTAAAATTTTAAAGGTTAAATTAAATATTTAGTGCAGAAAGAGAAAAAAAAGTAGTGAGGTAGTGAGCTGCTGTTCATGGGTTCAATGTCCATTCAGAAATCTGATGGCAGTCACAGTCGACGATCCAGTTGCAGAGAGAGGAACGAAGGCCTGGGTTCTGTAGCTTTTCAATCTGAATTGTAGGAATGATGTGTTAAACACTGAGTTGCAGTCAGTATACATCATTCTGACATACAGTAGGCATTTGTATTGTCCAGGTGATCCAAGGCGCAACTTCATCCATCTACTTTGTGAAGATCCTTCCTCTCCCAGGAGTGAAGTCTTCAGAGCTTCAGTTGGCATTTCTGTAGCTCTGGGTTTTTACGGGATGATGTTGCTAACTCCATTCCCAACCCTCCTCCCTTTGCTTGGCACCATCCATGGCAGTGCTCTATGTTCTATCTACTCAATTTGAAATATTATTTTGAGCTGAATGTACTTCTCGGAATGCTCTACATATCAAAACCATTCAGATGATTTTGGGCAGTGTTAAATAATATAACAGATACCAGGAGAATTGGAGGTAAGAGTGTTAGTAGCTCATTCTAGGAAACAGATTGAGATCGATGTTTCACCAAGTCTCTGTAGCAATTGATGTTAAGCTTCTCGATTTAACTGATGTTAACTGACAGGGGTGATGTTTGATTTCTTCAATCTGTGAGAATCTCTTAGTTGCTCGCTGTGATCAAGAAATCATGATGAAGGTAAAAATCCTTTTATATATTTTGCATAAAGTATGCAGAATCTGTACATAACCATGAAAACATGCTGGGGTAGGCATTCTTAAAGGGCTTACTCGAGGATTTTCTTATATCACACTCTGTAGGCTTTTGATAGATTTGACTGCTCACTTCTTAATCTCTTGTCTCTATCTGCTACAGCAAGTTCAACGGATCTGTGAAGGTGGAGCGTTATTAAATGAAGATTACCTCAGAAATGTTAAGTACTTTCTCTAAGCCTCATTGCTGAAGCTCCTGGATTTAAAGCAGATCAAATCTTGCTGCTTTGGCCTATCCACTTGTGGCTTACTGTCTACTCCTGCTGTTACCCGGGCGACATGTGAGGTCCTATAATATGAGGCCTAGGTAGAGTGGATAGCCAGTGACATATTCCCAGGGCAGAAATGGCTGATACAAGAAGGCATAATTTTAAGGTGATTTGAGCAAAGTATAGTGGGGTGCCAGAGGAAGAATTTTTTACAATGAGTGGAGGGTTTATGGATCCCCCTACCACGGGTGGTGGCAGAGGCAGACACATTACGGACAATAAACAATCTCTGACATAGACACATAGATTGATCTTGAAGTAAACTTAAAGGTTGGCACAAAATTGCTTTTGCCTTTCTCACCACAGAGACAAAATTGGAAAATAGCTCTCCATATCCCTCCCATCCATATCATCATCATCATTATCATCATCATCAGGTGCCGTGCCCAGTTTGAACTTTGACTGCCATGGCCCACACACTCCTGCTTTGGGTCAAGTGGATCAATTCATTGGTATTCATTCCCAGTTCTCTGGCTGCTGTCTCCATCATCATTTGTCTTTGTCTTCCTCTTGCTTTCTTCCCTTCAATCTTTCCCATAATTACCGTGCATTCTAACTCTTCTTTCCTAATCACAAGTCCAATGAAGTTACGTTGCCTTTTCATGATCTCATGCATTATTTCTCTTTTTGTGTTTGCTCTGTTCATGACATCTTCGTTAGATATTCGTTTCATCCATGATATTCTTTGCATCCTCCTCAAAAACCACATCTATGCTGCTTCAATTCATTTCCTCATGTTACTAGATATTGTCCAACATTCTGAGCCATATAACATAACTGGATAAAAGTAACATTTCAGTACTCTGAGGCAGGTTGTCATGCCTAGTTTAGTATTGGTCAGTATACTCTTCATTCTCGTTAAGGTGGCTTTTACCATCCCTATTCTTCTTTTGATGTCCATGTCGCACCTGCCATCTGATGTCACCCAGCTTCCTAAGTAGCAAAAGATCTGTATTTGTTTTATGTCTCACAAACACGAGGAAATCTGCAGATGCTGGAATTTCAAGCAACACATATAAAAGTTTCTGGTGAATGCAGCAGGCCAGTCAACATGTATAGGAAGAGGTACAGTTGACGTTTCGGGCCGAAATCCTTTGTCAGGACCTAGGGTCTCGGCCTGAAACGTTGACTGTACCTCTCCCTATAGATGCTGCCTGGCCTTCTGCGTTCACCAGAAACTCTTATGTGTGTTGCTTGTTTTATGTCTTCCCCTTTTATTCTCAGCCTGCAGATAGGATTCTCCTTCTTTTTGGATAGCACCATACATTCTGTCTTTTTGCAATTGATAGGTAGACCAATTTTTGCACTTTCTTCAACAATTATATCAATTAAGTTTTGTTGTTCTTCCTCCGTGTTTGCAATTAACAGTGTCATCTGCATATCTGAAATTATTGACGTTTTCACCGCCCACTTTGATTCCCAAGATGTCTCTTATTTTTTGTAATATTGTTTCACAGTACGCATTAAATAAATCAGGGGAGAAAACATACCCTTGTTTAACGCCGCTCTTGATTTTCGTAAACTGACTCACTTCTCCATCTATTCTTACAGCGGCAGTTTGTTCCCAGTACAGATTTCTGATTAGGCGGAGGTCTTTCGAAACTAGATCTAGAGTTTTCTGTAGTATTTCAAATAACTTATTGTGCTTCTCTTTATCAAATGCTTTTGTGTAGTCGATAGAACAAACAAACAAATCCATATACCTATCCAAATTTCTCATAAATGTTGAAATCAAACCTGCATCCACTATTTCTGCTGGTACCTTGTTCCATATCCTCACCACCCTTAAGGGAAGAAGCTCCTCCTCATGCTCTCCTTAAACATTTTATCTTTCACCCTTAACCCTTTACCTCTAATTCTAGTCTCAGCCAACCTCAATGGAAAAGGCCTGCTTGTATTTACCCTCTCCATATCCCCCTTAATTTTGTATACCTCTATCAAATCTCCATTCATTTTTCTACCTGAAGAGAATAAAGTTCTAACCTATTTATCTTTTCCTTATACCTCAATTCCCAGCAACATGCCTGTAAATTTTCTCTGCACTCTTTCAATCTAATTGATAACAAAATAAATCAGATGAAATAAATCATGATTATGGGGAGCAAGGACATGGTAGACCAATTGAATAATTACTTTGGTTCTGTCTTCACTAAGGAGGACATAAATAATCTTCCAGAAATAGTAGGGGACAGAGGGTCCAGTGAGATGGAGGAACTGAGCGAAATACATGTTAGTAGGGAAGTGGTGTTAGGTAAATTGAAGGGATTAAAGGCAGATAAATCCCCAGGGCCAGATGGTCTGCATCCTAGAGTGCTTAAGGAAGTAGCCCAAGAAATAGTGGATGCATTAGTGATAATTTTTCAAAACTCGTTAGATTCTGGACTAGTTCCTGAGGATTGGAGGGTGGCTAATGTAACCCCACTTTTTAAAAAAGGAGGGAGAGAGAAACCAGGGAATTATAGACCGGTTAGCCTAACGTCGGTGGTGGGGAAACTGCTGGAGTCAGTTATCAAGGATGTGATAACAGCACATTTGGAAAGCGGTGAAATCATCGGACAAAGTCAGCATGGATTTGTGAAAGGAAAATCATGTCTGACGAATCTCATAGAATTTTTTGAGGATGTAACTGGTAGAGTGGATAGGGGAGAACCAGTGGATGTGGTATATTTGGATTTTCAAAAGGCTTTTGACAAGGTCCCACACAGGAGATTAGTGTGCAAACTTAAAGCACACGGTATTGGGGGTAAGGTATTGATGTGGATAGAGAACTGGTTAGCAGACAGGAAGCAAAGAGTGGGAATAAACAGGACCTTTTCAGAATGGCAGGTAGTGACTAGTGGGGTACCGCAAGTCTCAGTGCTGGGACCCCAGTTGTTTACAATATATATTAATGACTTGGATGAGGGAATTAAATGCAGCAACTCCAAGTTTGCGGATGACACAAAGCTGGGTGGAAGTGTTAGCTGTGAGGAGGATGCTAAGAGGATGCAGGGTGACTTGGATAGGTTGGGTGAGTGGGCAAGTTCATGGCAGATGCAATTTAATGTGGATAAATGTGAAGTTATCCACTTTGGTGGCAAAAATAGGAAAACAGATTATTATCTAAATGGTGGCCGATTAGGAAAAGGGGAGGTGCAACGAGACCTGGGTGTCATTATACACCAGTCATTGAAAGTGGGTATGCAGGTACAGCAGGCGGTGAAAAAGGCGAATGGTATGCTGGCATTTATAGCGAGAGGATTCGAGCACAGGAGCAGGGAGGTACTACTGCAGTTGTACAAGGCCTTGGTGAGACCACACCTGGAGTATTGTGTGCAGTTTTGGTCCCCTAATCTGAGGAAAGACATCCTTGCCATAGAGGGAGTACAAAGAAGGTTCACCAGATTGATTCCTGGGATGGCAGGACTTTCATATGAAGAAAGACTGGATTAACTAGGCTTGTACTCATTGGAATTTAGAAGATTGAGGGGGTATCTGATTGAAACGTATAAAATCCTAAAGGGATTGGACAGGCTAGATGCAGGAAGATTGTTCCCGATGTTGGGGAAGTCCAGAACGAGGGGTCACAGTTTGAGGATAAGGGGGAAGCCTTTTAGGACTGAGATTAGGAAAACCTTCTTCACACAGAGAGTGGTGAATCTGTGGAATTCTCTGCCACAGGAAACAGTTGAGGCCAGTTCATTGGCTATATTTAAGAGGGAGTTAGATATGGCCCTTGTGGCTACGGGGATCAGGGCGTATGAAGGGAAGGCTGGTGCAGGGTTCTGAGTTGGATGATCAGCCATGATCATAATAAATGGTGGTGCAGGCTCGAAGGGCCGAATGGCCTACTCCTGCATCTATTTTCTATGTTTCTATGTTTCTATGAAGGGTCTCGGCAAGAAATGGTGCCTGTTTATTCCCCTCAATAGATGCTACCTATACTGCTGAGTTGTGCTAGCACTTTGTGTGTGTGTGTCACTCTTGATTTCCAGCATCTGCTGAATATCTTGTGTTTTTCATCTAATTCCCTTTCTCGAAGGTGTTTTTTGCAGTCTGTGTGTTTCAGATAACTAAACAATTTTTTCCTCATATGCCCCTTGTATGTTTTGCTCACAACATTAGACCTGCTTCTCTTGAACCATGAGATAATGCAAAAAACCTCCCTCTTGTCCCCCTAATTAAGCCAGTTATGAACTTGTTCATCCTTATCAAACTTTGTTGAAGAGAACAACACCAGCTTCTCCAATCAGACTCGGGAACAGAAATCCCTCAGCCCTGCAACCATTCTGCTAAATACCTTCATATCCTCCACAGAGTTCAGCAACCAGAACTTGACTGAGTATCGAAGCCTTAGCTAAACCAGTATTTTATGCAAGTTCAGTCTGACCTTCTCCTGAGATTTCCCCTCCTTTCCGACGTCTCTCCGTTCATGCACATTCTTCAGAGTTACGCTATTTGTACACTGATGTTAGACAAATGGGCACTAAACCATGCAGTTATATACCATGGAAGCAGCCCCTTCAGCCCAAATAGCCAGTACTGATACCAGCAGTATCATCGTCTGGTATAGTATCGCATGACATTTGACTGCAAGGCCTTGCAACGGATCGTGAGAACCGCTGTGAGAAATAGCAGGTTCACTCTCCTCCCCATCTAGAACAGATATTGAAGGTACTCTGTTTGCAGAGCCAGCAGGTTTTTCAAGGACCCCTGCCATCCGTCCCACAATCTCTTTGATCTCCTACTATCAGGCAGAAGGTCGTTCGGTATAAGAACAAGGTTGGTCGGTTAACAACTTCTTTCTCCAGATTGTGAGACTCCCGTGCTCTCTTCTACCCATGGTACACATTATTTATGACAATGCCAGTAGCATTAGAGAGTGGGAAGCGCAGAATCAAATATCGCTGTGATGATTGTATGTTCTAGTATCAATTGGTTGGTGACAATAAAGTATAAAGTATTATACTGTGGTATATTTAACAATATGTGGTATGTGACCTCATTGAAACCTATCGAATGTTGAAAGGCCTCGAAAGGGTGGATGTAGAGAGGATGTTTCCTATGGTGGGAGAGTCCAAGACCAGAGGACTCAGGATAGAGGGGCAACCTTTTAGAATGTAGATGGGAGGAATTTCTTTAACCAGAGAGTGGCGAATCTGTGGAATTCCTTGCGACAGGTGGCTGCGGAGGCCAAGCCATTGGGTATATTTAAAGCAGAAGTTGCCAGATTCTTGATCGGTAAAGGCATGAAGAGATGTAAGGAAAAGGTAGGAGATTGGGGCTGAAAGGGAAAATGGATCAGCCACGATGCATTGGCGGAGCAGACATGATGGGCCAAATAGCGTAATTTTGCTCCTATATCTTATGGTCTTATGGTATGCACTTTATGTCAACTTGTATATCTACAGATTTTTTTTACGTTTATTATCTGCTTGTATTATTGTGCTAATATTATTTTATGTTCTGTGTGTGTTAATATGTATTGTGTTTTGCACCTTTATCTCAGAAGAAAATAGTTTCATTCTGCTGTTTATATGTGTAAGGTTAATGACAGTGAAACTGAACTTTAACTTGTCTACTTGATTAGTTCCATATTCCCATTTCCAGCCCAGATCACTCTCAGCATTTCTTTCTATGTGCTGTCCAAGTAGTTTGGATTTACATTGGAACTAATTTTATAGATCTCAAATTAGAACTGAATAAATTATCCCTTTCAAATTAGCAAATCAGGCACCAATATCTTCAACTAACAAATCTTAATTAGCTGCAGAACTATATTACCAGAATCTGAACGTCAAAATGAGGAGCAGAAATTGGGCTTCTTTCCCCTGCCTGCTTTGAAGCAACTGTCCGCGAGTGATCACACTGGCAAACCAATTAACAGTAAGTTTTATCAGTGCCAAATCATGTTCTGTCATCTTCCTTGCAAGTTTGGGAAACATGTCAGAAGAACCTAACACGTTTACACGGATATTTGGAAATTGCAAGAAATAGAAGTTGAGAGTCTTTGAGACGGCTTTAAAAATCATCTGTCTTGTCATGGTCAGAGACATCTCATGTCACATCCGCAGCATTTAGGATTTTGGAAGGGGTGGGAGATCAGCCGGATGTCTTGGTATATATCGGTACCAATGAAATAGGAAGGAAAAGCAAAGAGGACCTGAAAAGAGAATTTAGAAAGCAAGGCAGAAGCTGAGAAGTTGGACCACCAGAGGAGTAATTTCTGGATTACTCTTCGGAGTATAAGAAAGAAGGTGGATGATCTTGTTGCTCTCTTACAGATTGTCAAGTGTGATGATGTGGCCATAACTGAATCGTGGCTGAAGGATGGTCATAGTTGGGAGCTAAATGTCCAAGGTTACATGTTGTACCAGAGGGATAGGAAGGTAGGCAGAGGGGGTGGTGTGGCTCTGCTGTTAGACAATAGCGTCAAATCAATAGAAAACTGTAACGAAGGATCGGAAGGTGTTGAATCCAGGTGGCTGTGGAGGCTAGGTCATTGGGTGTACTTAAGGCAGATGTTATAGGGAGAAGGTTGGTTAGTGTGGCTGAGGAGAGGAAAAAAGGATCAGTCATGATTGAATGGTGAGGCAGACTTGACGGGATAAATAGCCTAATTCTGCTCCTATATCTATGGCCTAAAAAACATAAAACAGGATATCTAGGCACTGGGACATTAAATGTTTGATTTTATTTTATAAGGCACTGCTGAGGCCTCAGTTGCATCATTGTGAGCAGTTTTGGGCTCCTTATCAAAGTAAAGATGTCCTGGCCTTGGACAAGGTCTAGAGATGGTTCCCAAGAATGATTCCAGAAATAAAAGGGTTAACATGAGAAGCACTTGATGGCTGTGTATCTGTACTTACTGAAGTTTAGAAGAATATGGTGGTAGGGGTCTCACTGAAACCTATTAAGTATTGAAAGAGCCTAAATAGAGTGGATATGAATAGCACGCTTCCTATAGTGGGGGAGTCTTGGACCAGGCCATATTGGGTATATTTAAAGTGAAGGTTGATAGGCTCTTGTTTAAGCACGTCAATGGTTACAAGCAGAAGATGGTCAAACTGGCATCAGCATTCAATACAACACTCCCTCAGTCGACATCTTCCAGATAATCCACAATGTGTCTTTTTTATATCCTTTAAGACTGTTTTTCACATTAATTGTGTTTTTGGGACTGTCAGAGCCTGTGATTTACAGTTTGGAGATCAATTGATTGATCTTGTGCTTTGCTGTCTCTGTGAAGTTTCTGGGAAGTGAGCACACACTCAGACAGTCTTGATGCGAAGAAACTTCGAGACGGGGTGCAAGCCAATGTTCAGCTCCATTTCATTGATTGAAGTGTCCATTGAATGATGATTAAAACATTGAAGAAGATTGAGATATTGAGGCAAATGCGCAAGACAAGGGAGAGTTCAGCACTGACTGCTTTTCTTTTGATCGCTGCCGAGGAAGAGTCTGTGAGCGTTCTAGGGCTGTGTGGCTTGCAGTAGCAGGTGGGTAGCCCTCTCTGTCTCGTGTGGTGTCCCTCTCTTTCGATGGATGTCAGAGATATCATAGGATGGTATCGTGGTTGTGCGTTTATGGATTGGACAATTGCATGTATGAAATTTTAAATTCTGTGTTCTTCATTGCGCATTCCTTTTCTGTTTTGCTTTGCGAAGGAGGATGTTTGTGGGTTGATGTTCTGTTAGCTTTTTTTGTGTGGATCAGGGGTTGCTTTTTGGGTGTCAATGTTCCTGTTCCAATTTGTATGGGGGGCGGGGAAGGGATGTTTGGGAATTGATGATTGAATATGTGGGAGGGTGGATTTGATATTTCTCTCTGAATGAGTTACTTGCTCCTTTTTTGTTTTGTGGCTGTCCGGAGAAGATGAATTTCAGAGTTGTATATGGATAAATGCTTTGATAGTAAGTTAACCTTTGAACCTTTGAGAAGGTAGGGGAATGGGGTTGAGAGGGATCATAAATCAGTCACGGTGGAATTGTGGTGTAGGCTCAATGGGTCGAATGCCCTAATGCTTCTCGTATGTCTTATAGCTCTATGGTCATATGTTACTGAACATTTATCAAAAATTTATTTAGCAGTATTTTTATAAAAATAATTTTCAGCAATTTAAATGAAATTTTTAGAAGTTGGCTTAAAGTATCTGCTTTGTTGTGATGAGGATCCTCCATGAAGATATCATTCTCAAATATATCAAGACATATTTTGAAAGAAAGTTCAAAAAATCCTGCATTTTGAAACATTGCCAAGATGTTCTGCTTCCTTAACAGATCTTTGTACAGTGAAATGCATACAATTTCAGCAAACACTCAGAGGAAGAGGCAAAATAGGTGTGCATTTGACTTAAAGTTACCAATTTCTATTAGAGCAGATTTTTGCTCCAGAGTTTTACAACAATCACAATTAAATTACAAAATAAATATGCTTATTTATTTAGAGATACAGTGCGGAACAGGCTCTTTCAGCCCAACGAGCTACACTGTCCAGCAACCCACTGATTTATCTCCAGCTTAACTATGGGATTATTCACAATGACCAATTAACCTACTAATCATACATATTTGGATTGTGGGAGGGTTCTGGAGGGTACAGAGGAGCTTGAAATTGAAGTAGTGTGGCGCTAACAACTACACTATCGTGGCACCCATATGGTTTTATAAAGTAATTCTAATAATACAGACTTGCTGATTATCAGCTTAGAGTCAGAATCAGAATTTAGGATATGATATAAATTAGTGAGATTAATTTTCTCTTTGTTACTGGCTGAAAATGCGGGAAATCAATTTGTAAAATTAATTACAATCTATGCTTCGATGTTAGCCATTATATACAGCCTTGTCTTTATAATTGGTGGGAAAACTCTCCTTGTCTATCATCCCTCAGGGCTGTAATGTCAGTTTTTGGGAAGTTGGGCTCTTGAATCATCTGCCTAAAGCGAATCTATCCAATATCCATGGCTAAATCATGTTGATATGATGGAATATTAATCCAGATTAATTAGTCTTTATGTAATGTAACTTGGGACTTTTATTTCTCAATTTGTCACTACTGGGAACAGCTGTACAATCGCTTTTTCTCACCTCTCACTTCATTACAGATACACTCTTGGCCTGTTTTTTACGAATGCAACATTCTACAAACACCAGATAATTCCCATTGAAGAAAACAAAAAAGATGCAAATGATGACGATAGACCATAAGATATAGGAGGACGATAGGCCATCTGGTCTATCGAGTCTGCTCCGCTATTTCAACGTGGCTGATGTAATTTTCCTCTCAGCCTCAGTCTCCTGCCTTCTCCCCGTATCCCTTCATACCCTGACTAATCAAGAATCTTTCAACTTCTGCCTTAAATATACAAAAAGACTATGGAGCTCCCCTCCATAGCTGCCTGCAGCAAAAGAATTCCGCAGATTCACTATTCTGTGGCTAGAGAAATTCCTCATCATCTTCGTCTAAAAGAACACCCCTCTGTTTTGAGGCTGTGTCCACTGGAATTGGACTCCCCCACCGTAGGAAACATCCTCTCCACGTCCATTCTATCTAGGCCTTTCATCATTCGATAGGTTTCAATGAGGACGCCCCTCATTCTTCTTCTAGTGAATACATGCCCAGAGTCATCAAACACTTTCATATGACAAGCCATTTAATCCAGGAATCATTTTGTTGAACCTCCTTTGAACTCTCTCCAGTTTCAGCACACTCTTTCTCAGATAAGGGGCCCAAACCTGCTCACAGTATTCCAAATGAGGCTTCGTCAGTGTTTTGTAAAGTTTCAGCGTCATATCATTGCCTTTATATTCTAGTCATAAGAACATAAGAAATAGGAGCAGGAGTAGGCCATCCGGCCCATCGAGCCTGCCCCGCCGTTCAATAAGGTCATGGCTGATCTGTCCGTAAACTCAGCTCCATCTGCCTGCCTTTTCCCCACCCCATAACCTTTAATTCCTCTACTATGTAAAAATCTATCTAACTGCATCTTAAATACATTTAGTGAAGAAGCCTCATCTGCTTCCCTGGGCAGAGAATTCCACAGATTCGCCACTCTCTGGGAAAAACAATTTCTCCTCATCTCTGTCCTAAATCTTCTCCCCTGAATCTTGAGGCAATGTCCCCTATTCTAGTCTCACCTACCAATGGAAACAACTTTCCTATTTCTATCTTATCTACCCCTTTCAAAATTTTGTATGTTTCTATAAGATCCCCTCTCATTCTTCCGAATTCCAGAGAGTATAGTCCCAGGCAACTCAATCTCTCCTCATAGGTTAACCCCTTCATCTCTGGATTCAACCTGGTGAACCTCCCCTGCACTGCCTCCAAACCCAGTATATCCTTCCTCAATATAGTCCTCTTGAAATGAATGCTAATATCACATTTGCCGCCTTCACCACAGACTCAGCCTGCAAATTAACCTTTAGGGAACCCTGCACAAGGACTCCCAAGTACCTTTGCATATGAGTTTTTTGTATTTCTTCTCCATTTAGAAAAATAGTCAATCCTTTCATTTCTTCTACCAAAATGCATGAACATACACTTCCCAATACTGTATTCCATCTGCCATTTTTTTTGCCTATTCTCTTAATCTGTCTAAGTCCTTCTATAACCTCTCTACTTCCTCAAGACTACCTGCCCTTCCACCTATCTTCATATCGTCTGCAAACTTTGCAACAAAGCTGTAAATTCCATCAACCAAATCATTGATACCATTGACAATTAAGATAATAAACAAAATAACCCAAAAATATTTTTCAATCCTCTGGTTTGAAAGGAACTCTTTTATTCCATGAACTGGTCTCATGTTGCCAAGATAGTGCTCACGAGGGGCAATTCTTTGCGAGCAGATCTGATGGCGGTCATCAAATATTCCTGTTTAGGACTACCTTAGCTGAAATCCACAGTTTCAGCCATGGGTCTGGACCCAGGACAAGTTATCTTCTCATTGTTACCTTCAAGAACAGGTTCTTCCCTTCTGCCAGCAGATTCCTGAATGGACAATTCAAGATTCCAGATTGTTTAATGTCATTACCAGTACATAAGTGTAGAGGGGAATGAAATAATTGTTATTCCGGATCCGATTCATTACAAAAAAAAATGCAATAAGATAATGGACACAATTTTAAAAGATAAAATAACTATACAGTAAATACATAAATCAGCTTTATGCATAGTTTGATCGTATGTCCATAAAATGACATGGGCATAGTACTGTCTGTATATAAGGTGACTTTGACAGGAAAAGATAAAGTAATGTTGGTGGGGTAAGTGTTGAGGTGGAGTCAGTGGGTGGAGATATTAATCAGCCTTACTGCTTGGAGAAAGTAACTCTTTTCGAGTCTGGTGGTCCTGGCATAGATGCTACATGATACTCCTTGATGGGAGTGGGAAAGAGAGTGGACCCATATACATCACCTCAGTACTTTTTCTCTCTGTATTTGTTGCATTTTGCACTGCTTATTTAATTTAATTTTTACCTATGGTTCCCATTGTAATTTACAGTTTTTATTAGTATTGCAATATACAGCTGCTTCAAAACAAAATTCATGTCATATGACAGTGATATTAGACCCTAAGTCCATAAGACATTGGAGCAGAATTCAACCAATTAGCCCATGGAGTCTGCCCTGAAATCTGATCATGGCAGATCCAATTCCTTCTCAAGACCTTTTCCATGCCTTCTCCCTGTAACCCTTCATGTGCTGACTTATGAAGGATCTATTAATATCTGCCTTAAATACACCCAATGACCTGGCCTTGACAGCCAGCTATGGCAACGAATTCCACAGATTCACAACTCTGGGGCTAAAGAGATTTCTCTTCATCTCCATTCTAAATGGGCGTCCTTCTATTCTGACCTTGTGTCCTCTGATCATAGACGTCCCCACTACAGGAAACATCTTCTCCACATCCATTTTATCAAGGTCTTTCAACATTCAATATGTTTCAATGAGATCCCCCACACCGGCATTCTTTTGAATCCTCGAAAATATGGGCACAGGGTCACCAAAAGCTCCTCATATGATAACCCCTTCATTGCCATAATCATTCTCATTGACCTTCTGTGAACCCTCTCTAATATCAGCATAGCTTATCTTAGGTAACAGACCCAAAACTGCTCACAATACTGCAAGTGAGGCTTCACCGAAGTCTAATAAAGCATCAACATGACATCCTTGCTTTTATATTCTTGTCCTCTCAAAATGCTAATTTTGTATTTGCCTTCCTCATCACCAACTCAGCATGCAAGTTAACTTGTACTGAATCCTGCATGAGGACTCCCAAATCCTTTTGCATTTTGTATTTTCTCCCTGTTTAAAAAACAGTCTACAATTTTGTTCCAACCACCAAAGTGCGTGATCATGCATTTCCCAACACCGTATTCTATTTGCTACATCTTTGCCCACTCTCCTAATCTGTCTAAGTCCTTCTGCAGGCTCTCTGCTTCCTCAATACAACCTGCCCCTCAACCTATTAAACCCAGCCACAAAGCCATTAATTCCGACATCCAAGTCATTGAGATATAACATAAAAAGAAGCACTCCCAACACCGACCTCTGTGGAATACCATTAATTATTGGCAGCCAATCACAAAAGGTTCCTATTGTCTCCTGCCAATCAGCCAGTGCTTTTCCTTAAATATCGTGGGCTTTTATCTTGCTAAGCAGCCTCATCTGTGGCACCTTGTCAAAGGCCTTTTGAAAATCCAAGTGCAAAACATCCACCATTTTCCCTTTGTCTATCCTGCTTGTTATTTCCCCAAAGAATTCTAACAGATTTGTCAGGCAAGGATTTCCCTTAAGGAAAACATGCTGACTATCACTATTCTACCATGTGCCTCCAAGTAACTCAATCTCCTTAGCAATTGACTTCAACATCTTCCCCACTACTGAGGTCAGGCTAACTGGCTTAAGATTTCCTTTCATTTGCCTCCCTCCCTCCTTGAAGAATGTAATGACATTTGCAACTTTGCAGTCCTCTGGAACCATGCCAGAATTGAGTGATTCTTGAAAGATCATTAATAATGTATCTATAATCTCTCTAGCTGCTTCTTTCAGAAGCTGAGGTGTGGTCCATCTTGTCTAGGTGACTTGCCTACCTTCAGATCTTTCTGCTTCCCCAGCACCTTTTCCATGGTAATAACAAATCTGCTCACTTCTGATGCCTGACACTCTTGAACTTCTGCCGTACTGCCAGTGTCTTCTATGGTGAAGAATGACGCAAAATACTTATTCAGTTTGTCTGCCATTTCCTTGTCCCCCATTGCTATCTTTTCGGGGTCATCATCCAGTGGTCTGATATCTACTCGCACCTCCCTTTTACTCCTTACATATATGAAAATACTTTCAGTATCCTCATCAATATTACTGGCAAGCTTGCCTTCATATATTGTCTATTATGGCTATTTTAGTTGACCTCCTTTGGTTCCTAAATCTTCCCAATCCTCTAACTTCCCACTAATATTTACTCTCTTATATGCCCTCTCTTTTTCTTTTATGTTGTCTTTGACTTCCCTTGTCAGGCATAGTTGCATTGTCCTACCTTCAGAATACTTCTTCTTCTTTGAGTTGTATCCACACTGTGCCAGCCAAGTTGCTCACCAAAACGTCAGCCACTGCTGTTCTGCCATCATCCCTGCTAGTGTCCCCTTCCAATCAACTTTGGCTGGTTCTTCTGTCATGCCTCTGTAATTCCCTTTATTCCTCTGTAATAATAATACATTTTATTTTTGCTCCATCCTCTCAAACTGCAAGGTGAATTGTATCATATTATGATCACTGTCCACTAAAGGTTAATTTATACTTTAAGCTGCCTAATCAAATGTGATTTATTACACAACACCCAATCCAGAATAACTGATCTCCTAGTGGGCTCAACCACAGGGGGCTCTAAAAAAAACTACCTCACTGGAATTGTACAAGTCGTCACTCTTGGGATCCAAAATCAGCAGCACCAACCTGATTTTATTTTACTTTATACCTTACTTTATTGTCGCCAAACAATTGATATTAGAGTGTACAATCATTACAGCAATATTTGATTCTGCGCTTCGTGCTCCCTGGAGTACAAATCAATAGTAAATATTAAAAATGTAAATTATTTATCATAAATAGAAAAGGGAAAGGTAGTGCAAAAAATCGAAAGCAGGACCGGATATTTAGAGGGTATGGCCCAGATCTGGGTCAGGATCCGTTCAGCAGTCTTATCACAGTTGGAAAGAAGCTGTTCCCAATTCTGGCCCCTAGGAGTCTTCAAGCTCCTGAACCTTCTCCCGGAGGGAAGAGGGACGAAAAGACTGTTGGCTGGGTGGGTCGTGTCCTTGATTATCCTGGCAGCACTGCTCCGACAGCATGCAGTGCAAAGTGAATCCAAGGACTGAAGATTGGATTAGAAGATTGGAAGATTTTACCAGTTTACCTGCTTATTGAAATTCCCCATATCTCTCATAGCATTGCCCATTTGGCATGCATTTTCTACATCCTGTTGTAATTTATATCACACATCCAAGCTACTATTTGGAAGCCTGTATATAACTCCCAGCATAGTCTTTTTATAGTTGTAGTTTGTTAACACTACCCACAATGATTCTACATCTTCCGATCATACGTTACCTCTTTCTAAGGATTTGATTTCATTTTTTACTCACGGAGCCAAGTCACACTGACTGCATGCCTGCCTGTCCTTTCGACACAATATGCATCCTCGGATGTTAAGCTCACAACTAAACTCTTCATTCAGTCATGCCTCAATGATGCCCAGAATGTCATACCTGCCAACCTCCAACTGGGCTACAAAATTATCTACCTTATTTGAGACTTAAAGTGTTGAGACTTTATAAAACACTCATGAGACCTCAATTGGAGCAGTTCTGGGCCAGTAATCTTATAAAGAATATGTTGAAACTAAAGAGGGTTCAAAGGAGGTTACAAAAGTTAACCCAGGATTAGACAGCCTATCATATGAATGGCGTTTGATCGCTCTGGACCTGCAATGACTGGAATTCCGAAGAATGAGGGGTGACCAACTGAAACCTGTCGAATGCTGAAAGGCCTTGATAGAATGGAAGGGGAGAGGATGTTCCCTACGATGGGAGAGTCTAAGACCAGTGGTCACAACATCAGAATAGAGGGGTGTCCTTTTAGAATGGCAATAAGGATGATTTTCTTTAGCGAAAGAGTAGTGAATCTGTGAAATTCATTGCCACAGGTGTTTGTGGAGGTCAAGACTTTATGTATATTTAAGGCAGAGGTTGATAGATTCCTGATTGATCAGGGCATGAAAGGATACGGGGAGAATACAAGAGATTGGGGCTGAGAGGGAAAATGGATCAGCTGTGATGAAAGTGTAGAGCAGACACGATGGACTAAATGGCCTAATTCTGATCCTATATCTTATAGTCCCAGGGTCTTCTTTCATATACTGCATGTATTCAAGTATAACATCTTCAATCCTGTATTCATCACTCTTTTTGATTTTGCCCTCTTTACCTTATCCAACTGACTGCAATTTTGACCTATCACCTGCCTGTCCTTCCTGACAATCTCATTACACACTGCCTCTGCTTGTAAATCAATGATCCTCTCGTATCCCCTTCTGCCTATCACCTGTCCAGCTCTCGGCTCCACCCCTCCCCCTCCTGTCTTCTCCTATCATTTTGCAACTCCCCCTCCCCCTCCAGCTTTCAAATCCCTTACTCACTCTTCCTTCAGTTAGTCCTGACGAAGGGTCTCGGCCTGAAACGTCGACTGCGCCTCTTCCTATAGATGCTGCCTGGCCTGCTGCGTTCACCAGCAACTTTGATGTGTGTTGCTTGAATTTCCAGCATCTGCAGAATTCCTGTTGTTAGCCCTTTCCTTAGCCTTTTCACTCAGTTTCCCATTGCTCTGTCAAATTAGTTTAAGTCCTCCCCAACAGCTCTTGCAAGCCCGCCCGCAAGGATTTTGGTCTCCCTCGGGTTCACGCGTAACCTGCCTATTTTGTACAGGTCCCAGAAGAGACCCCAGTGATCATATTGGCTACTCACCCTCTCCCTTTAGAATGACAAGGACCTGATCCAAAACATCCCTGACCCTGGCACCTGGGAGGCAACATACTGTCTGAGTGTCTCTATCACGTCCTCTAACTATGGAATCCCCTATCACTACCGCAGTCCTCTTTCCCCCCATCCCTTCTGAGCCACAGTGCCAGAGACCCAGCAGGTGATCCCTTCTCAACAGTATCTAAAGCAATATACAGTACTTATTATTGAGGAGGACAGCCACAAAGGTTCTCTGTTCCGAGTTCCTGACAGTCACCCAGCTGCCTGCCTCTTGCAATTTATTATATTAGTCCTGATTCTGATCTTCATTGACAAATCTTGTAAATATAAGGCCATAAGAACATAAGATATAGGAGCAGAATTAGGCCATTTGGCCCATCAAATCTGCTTCTTTAATTCATCCTAGCTGATCCTTTTCCTTCTCAGCCACAATCTCCTGTCTTCTCCCCGTAACCCTTCATACCCTGACTAATCAAGAATCTATCAACCTCTGCCTTAAATATACACAATGACTTGGCCTCCACTGCCACCTGTGGCAACCAATTCCACAGATTCGTCACTCTCTGGTTGAAGATATATCTCTTCATCTCTGTTCTAAATTGACATCCCTCTATTCTGAGTCTGTGTCCTCTACTCCTAGACTCCTCCACCATATGAAACATCCTCTCCACATCCACTCATTCGGGGCCTTTCAACATTTGATAGGTTTCAATGAGATCCCACCTCATTCTTCTGAATTCCAGTGAGTACAGGCCCACAGCCATCAAACTCTCTTCATATGAAAATTCATTCAATCCTGCAATCATTTTTGTGAACTTCCTTTGAAACCTCTTCAATGTCAGTACCACCCTTCTCAGATAAAAGGCCCAAAATGTTGATATAACTAAGGAACTTTCATGATGGATTTATGCTGAGGCGTATCAATCTGCACATTCACATATTAACAGGCTCCTTTTTCTTTAACAATTGATCTCAAATAGTCTGATGTAATACATTCATAAGGATTGTAACCATCAAGGTCGTTTTGCATTGGTATGAAATATTTTATTGACATTGTTATATCAACACTATCTCATATCAGATTCCTTCTTCGTCATCCCTTTCCATCTTCCGCCTATCGCCTCCCTGGGGTGCCCTTCCTCTTTCCCTTTCTCCCATGGTCCACTGTCCTCTCCTATCAGATTCCTTCTTTGTCATCTCTTTACCCTTTCCCCCTATCACTGCTCTATGGTGTCCCTCCTCCTTCCCTTTCTCCCATGGTCCACTGTCCTCTCCCATCAGATTCCTTCTTTTTCTTCCCTTTACCTTTTCTTCCTATCACCTGCCAGCTTCTCACTCTATCTATCCTCCCCTTACCTGGCTTCACCTATCACCTGCCCATTTGTTCTTCTTCGTCTTCCCCCACTTTCTTATTCTGGTGTCTTCCCCTTCCTTTCCAGTCCTGATGAATGGTCTCAGCCTCAAACATCAGCACTTTATTCCTCTCATAAATTATGCCTGATCTGCTGAGTTCCTCTAGCATTTTGTGTGTGTGTTATGCTGGATTTCCAGCATCTGTAGAACCTCTTGTATTTAGAATCAGGTTTAGTATCACTGACATCTGTCACACCATTTGTTGTTTGCTGGGTAGCAGTACAGTGCAAGACATAAAAATTACTATAAGTTACCAAAAATTAATAAGTAATGTAAAAGATGAAGAATGAGGTAGTGTTGTAAGGATTGCTGAGTTAATGATGCTTTGCTGGGTCAGGTCATACCCACCTTACTCTCCACAACCAAAGTAACCTCCCCCACTCCATGGATCTAATTATTTCAGGACATTCTTCAGTTATAGTTCCATGAGTGGCAACAAGGCCTCAGAAAATAAAGACATCTAAGAACCACCCTGATAGTCCACTGGGAGCTTGCCTGGGGTGGCATTGTAGTGTAGTGTCTAGCATAATGCTATTATAGTATCAGCCACCTACATTCAATTCCTGCTTCTGTCTGTAAGGAATCTGTACGTTCTCCCCTTGACTATGTGGATTTCCTCATAATATTCTAGTTTTCTCCCACATTCCAAAGATGTAAGGTTTGGTAGGGTCACATGTGTGTAACTGGGTGGCATGCGTTCGATGGGCCAGATAAGTCTGTTACCATGCTGTATCTTTAAATAAAATAAATAGAATTTTTTCCAATTGTCTCAAAGTGTTTCAGATAAGTAGGCATATTTAATAAAGTTAAAATAGATTTAAATAACTAACAATAATCAAATTGTTTAACACTTAAATGAAAAACAAATTTATTGAAAATGCATTGTTGATGTGGGGCTCTCAGTTGGTCGGGATTAACCACGGTTGTTGCATCCCACCTGTCTATGTGATGTATAAGCCTGTACACATGACAGGGCAATACGATATGGAGAGCAAGCTGTTGCTCACGTAGCAGGCTCCCCCTCTCCATGCAGCTGATGAACCAAAAGGGACGGCTGAGACCGATACAGTTTGGCACCAGCAGCATCACAGCAGTTGCCAGTCAGGGTCGAACTCAATGTAGGACCGCCTTAGGGATTCCAGCTCTGGAATTTTTCCCCAGGATTTGCTCCTGAAGCTTTCCCCATGAGTTGTATAGCTGCAAGGCAGTGGCCGTTTGAGATCAGAGTTTTCCTTCTCCCAGATGAGCTGCCAACCATGAGCCCCATCTGCCCGAAGCAACTGTTTTTGAAGTGCCAGAAACCTGCCTTTGCCCCTTCCCTGTTGATAGAAGTGCTTCTGCCAGGTTTAGTAGCTAAGCCAAGCGGGAAGGCCAGGAGTCGGGCTTGATTGTCAGAAGCTGTTTGAGACACATGCCATTGAGAGTATTTAATAGATAGTGGGAGCTTATCCCCACTAGCTTCTCTGGCGATAAAAACTTTAAGGAACCAGTTGATGTAAATTATTAATAGATTTTTAGATTATGAGAACACTCAGTCCTCTTTTATTGTCATTTAGAAATGCATACATGCATTAAGAAATCATACAATGTTTCTCCGGAGTGATATCACAGAAAACAGGACAAACCAAAGACTAACACTGACAGAACCACATAATTATAACATATAGTTACAGCAGTGCAAAGCAATACCATAATTTGATGAAGAACAAACCATGGTACGGTAAAAAAAAGTCTCAAAGTTCCCAAGTTGATCGACTCCAGAGTCCCTGATAGCAGCGGCAAAAGGGAAAAACTCCCTGCCATAAACCTCCAGGCACCGTCAACTTGCCGATGCCTTGGAAGCAGCTGACCACAGCCGACACTGAGTCCGTCCGTCTGAAAAACTTGAGCCTCCTACCAGCCCCTCCAATACAGCCTCCCGAGCGCTATCCTCTGCCGAGCGCCTTCAACCTAGCCCTGACCGCTGAAACAAGCAAAGCCGAGGATTCGGGGCCTTCTGCTCCGGAAATTCCGGTTACCACAGTAGCAGCGGCAGTGAAGCGGGCATTTCAGAAGTTTTCCAGATGTTCCTCCATACTTTCACGTCCATCTCCATCAAATCAGAATTGTGCACGGTCCCCTACTTGACAGATTATAGATATCATTCACTGGAGAGGCAGCGCGCGCTGCTGTCGCGCCGCCATCTTCTTCTCTTCCTTTAGTAGCATATCTTAATTAAAATTAAGATAGAAAAACCAATCATTTTGCCATTGTTTGACTTTTTCATCCCATATATAGGGAACCCCATTCAATTAGCCCATCACAAAGACACTGGGGATCAGGTGCTGTTGCATCTGACCTCCAGTGCATTCTGTAGTGTTCTGTAAAGCAGAAACATTCTATTCAATGACAAACCTCTCATTGGTGTTTCTTTTCCATACCACCTGTAGATACGCTTCAGGCAATACTTTGTTTTGACACTTGCCTTACCAAGTCAAGCATGACAACTATCTGTGATTGGTGAGACAGATGCTGCTATTTTTCTTCTTTACCGGTGATGTGAGGTTTATCAGGACAAGTATGGTTTGGGAACAGACCCTCATACAAGATTAATGAGCTAAATATATATATATTTTTTGTTTTTGCTCACATCCCTGGGCCATATGTTTTGTAAGCTCTGGTTTGCTTGTATATAATGGGTTAGTGCATGATGCCTCTGATACAAATCTTCAGTCTAAGGCTCAAAACAACCTAAGGCTGGGAGCAGAGTAATTTCACCTGAAAAATATGAAACAGCAATTTTAAATATAAACATCTCCCCACATCCAGATAATGGAGGTGTGAAAATGCTGTTCTAATCCTGTATGTAGAGAAATGGTTTGCACAGTTCTGTCTTTCAGTCTTAAATCACCTGTTCAAATTGATAAATTGGTTTTGTATTTCTATCATCTGCAAAAAATTTGTCTCTGCTCCTTCACTTGCCTGCCCAACTATCTACTGATTGACCTATCTATCTCTATCTCTTTGTCTTTTAGTATGTCATAGTCATAAAGTCATACAACATTACAGCAGAGAAACAGTTCTTCAGCCCATCTAGTCCATGCCAAACAATTAGTCCTGTCAACCTGCAGACGGACTATATCCCTCCATGCTCCTCCCATCTGTGTACCTGTCCAAATTTCTCTTAAATGTTGAAATTGAACCCTCATCCTACACTCGTACTGGCACCTCGTTCCGCACTCTCACCATCTGAGTGAAGAATTGAAGAAGATACCCCTCATGTTCTCTGTAAACATTTCACCTTTTGCCCTTAAGCCATGACCCCTAATTCAAGTCTCTCCCAACCTCAGTGGGAAAACCCTGCTTGCATTTACCTTATCTATACCCCTCATAATTTTGTATACTTCTATCAAATCTCCCTAATCTCCCCAGTGTCACCAAAGACTGCACCATGGAGAGCATTATGACAGGTTGCATCACTATACAGTATGGAGGCTCCAATGTACAGGATCAGAAATAAACTGCAGAGGGTTGTAAACTCAGCCAGCTTCATAATGGGTACTCGCCTCCCCAGCATTGAAGAAATTTTCCACAGGTGATCCCTCATTAAGGACCCCTATCACCCAGGACATGCCCATTTCTCATCACTAACAGCAGAGAGGAGGTACAGGAGCCTGAAGGCACAAACTCATTGTTTTAGGAGCTGCTTCTTCCTCTGCGCCATCAGATTTCTGAAAGGGCAATGAGGCCATGCGCATTATCCCTCACTAACTTTGTTCTCTTTTTGCTCCACTTAATTTTTTTTTATATATAGGTATATTCTATTGTAATTTACAGTAAGTTCTATGCATTGCACTCTACTGCTGCCACAAAACAACAAATTTCATGAGAAGAGGAATTCTGCAGATGCTGGAAATTCAAGCAACACACATCAAAGTTGCTGGTGAACGCAGCAGGCCAGGCAGCATCTCTAGGAAGAGGTACAGTCGACGTTTCAGGCCGAGACCCTTTGTCAGGACTAACTGAAGGAAGAGTTAGTAAGAGATTTGAAAGTGGGAGGGGGAGGGGGAGATCAAAAATGATAGGAGAAGACAGAAGGGGGAGGGACGGAGCCAAGAGCTGGACAGGTGATTGGCAAAAGGGATACGAGAGGATCATGGGACAGGAGGCCCAGGGAGAAGGAAAAGGTGTGGGGGGGGTGAAATCCAGAGGATGGGCAAGGGGTATAGTGAGAGGGACAGAGGGAGAAAAACATAGAAACATAGAAAATAGGTGCAGGAATAGGCCATTCGGCCCTTCGAGCCTGCACCGCCATTTATTATCATCATGGCTGATCATCCAACTCAGAACCCCACCCCAGCCTTCCCTCCATACCCCCTGATCCCCGTAGCCACAAGGGCCATATCTAACTCCCTCTTAAATATAGCCAATGAACTGGCTTCAACTGTTTCCTGTGGCAGAGAATTCCACAGATTCACCACTCTCTGTGTGAAGAAGTTTTTCCTAATCTCAGTCCTAAAAGGCTTCCCCTTTATCCTCAAACTGTGACCCCTCGTTCTGGACTTCCCCAACATCGGGAACAATCTTCCTGCATCTAGCCTGTCCAATCCCTTTGGGATTTTATACGTTTCAATCAGATCCCCCTCAATCTTCTAAATTCCAACGAGTACAAGCCCAGTTCATCCAGTCTTTCTTCATATGAAAGTCCTGCCATCCCAGGAATCAATCTGGTGAACCTTCTTATTACTCCCTCTATGGCAAGGATGTCTTTCCTCAGATTAGGGGACCAAAACTGCACACAATACTCCAGGTGTGGTCTCACCAAGGCCTTGTACAACTGCAGTAGTACCTCCCTGCTCCTGTAATCGAATCCTCTCGCTATAAATGCCAGCATACCATTCGCCTTTTCACCGCCTGCTGTACCTGCATGCCCACTTTCAATGACTGGTGTATAATGACATCCAGGTCCCGTTGCACCTCCCCTTTTCCTAATCGGCCACCATTCAGATAATAATCTGTTTTCCTATTTTTGCCACCAAAGTGGATAACTTCACATTTATCCACATTAAATTGCATCTGCCATGAATTTGCCCACTTACCCAACCTATCCAAGTCACTCTGCATCCTCTTAGCATCCTCCTCACAGCTAACACTGCCACCCAGCTTCGTGTCATCCGCAAACTTGGAGATGCTGCATTTAATTCCCTCATCCAAGTCATTAGTATATATTGTAAACAACTGGGGTCCCAGCACTGAGCCTTGCGGTACCCCACTAGTTACCGCCTGCCATTCTGAAAAGGTCCCGTTTATTCCCACTCTTTGCTTCCTGTCTGCTAACCAATTCTCCATCCACATCAATACCTTACCCCCAATACCGTGTGCTTTAAGTTTGCACACTAATCTCCTGTGTCGGACCTTGTCAAAAGCCTTTTGAAAATCCAAATATACCACATCCACTGGTTCTCCCCTGTCCACTCTACTGGTTACATCCTCAAAAAAGGAGAGTGAGAGAAAGTATGTGTGCATAAAAATAAATAACGGATGGGGTACGAGGGGGAGGTGGGGCATTAGTGCAAGTTAGAGAAGTCAATGTTCATGCCATCAGGTTGAAGGCTACCCAGACGGAATATAAGGTGTTGTTCCTCCAACCTGAGTGTGGCTTCATCTTGACAGTAGAGGAGGCCGTGGATAGACATGTCAGAATGGGAATAGGATGTGGAATTAAAATGTGTGGCTACTGGGAGATTCTGCTTTCTCTGGCAGACAGAGCATAGGTGTTCAGCAAAGCAGTCTCCCAGTCTGCGTCGGGTCTCGCCAATATATAGAAGGCCACATCGGGAACACCAGACGCAGTATATCATCCCAGTCGACTCACAGGTGAAGTGTTGCCTCACCTGGAAGGACTGTCTGGGGCCCTGAATGGTGGTAAGGGAGGAAGTGTAAGGGCATGTGTAGCACTTGTTCCGCTTACACGGGTAAGTGCCAGGAGGGAGATCAGTGGGGAGGGATGGGGGGGGACGAATGGACAAGGGAGTCGCGTAGGGAGCGATCCCTGTGGAAAGCAAAGCAGGGGGGTGGAGGGAAAGATTTGCTTAGTGGTGGGATCCCGTTGGAAGTAGCGGAATTTACAGAGAATAATATGTTGGACCCGGAGGCTGGTAGGGTGGTAGGTGAGGACCGGGGAACCCTATTCCTAGTGGGGTGGCTTATAGTAGACATCAGTGGATAAGCTGTCTCCACAGATAGAGACAGAAAGATCTAGAAAGAGGAGGGAGGTGTCAGAAATGGACCAGGTAAACTTGAGGGCAGGGTGAAAGTTGGAGGCAAAGTTAATAAAGTCAACGAGTTCTGCATGCGTGCAGGAAGCAGCGCCAATGCAGTCGTCGATGTAGCGAAGGAAAAGTGGGGGACAGATACCAGAATAGGCACGGAACATAGATTGTTCCACAAAGCCAAGAAAAAGGCGGGCATAGCTAGGACCCATACAGGTGCCCATAGCTACATCTTTAGTTTGGAGGAAATGGGAGGAGCAAAAGGAGAAATTATTAAGAGTGAGGACTAATTCCGCTAGATGGAGCAGAGTGGTGGTAGAGGGGAACTGATTAGGTCTGGAATCCAAAAAGAAGCGGAGAGCTTTGAGACCTTCCTGATGGGGGATGGAAGTATATAGGGACTGGACATCCATGGTGAAAATAAAGCGGTGGGGTCCAGGGAACTTAAAATCATTGAAAAGTTTAAGAGCGTGAGAAGTGTCACGAACATAGGTAGGAAGGGATTGAACAGGGAGGGGATAAAACCGTGTCGAGGTACGCAGAAACGAGTTCGGTGGGGCAGGAGCAAGCTGAGACAATAGGTCTGCCAGGACAGGCAGGTTTGTGGATCTTGGGTAGGAGGTAGAAACGGGAAGTGCGAGGTGTGGGAACTATAAGGTTGGTAGCAGTGGATGGGAGATCCCCTGAGCGGATAAAGTCAGTGATAGTGTGGGAGACAATGGCCTGGTGCTCCTTAGTGGGGTCACGATCGAGGGGTAAATAAGAGGAGGTATCCGTGAGTTGTTGCTGTGCCTCAGCAAGGTAGAGGTCAGTACGTCAGCCTACAACAGCACCCCCCTTATCGGCGGGTTTAATAGTAAGGTTAGGATTAGTGTGGAGGGAGTGGAGAGCAGAATGTTCGGAAGGAGTAAGGTTGGAATGGGGACAAGGTGCGGTGAAGTCGAGATAGTTGATGTCCCGTCGGCAGTTAGCGATAAAGAGATCCAGAGCAGGCAGAAGACCAGAGCGGGGTGTCCATGAAGAAGAGGAGGGTTGAAGACGGGAGATGGTGTCATCAGTGGGGGTGGAAGAGTCCTTGCCGAAGAAGTATGCTCGGAAACGGAGACGGCGGAAGAGGAGTTCCGAATCGTGACGAACATGGAACTAGCTGAGGTGTGGGCGAAGGGGGACAAACATGAGGCCCTTACCGAGGACAGAGCGTTCTTCTTTAATGTAGGCATCACCGGAAGAGGCTTCGCAGTAGTGAATTTAAAAATGCAAACAAGAGGAATTCTGCAGATGCTGGAAATTCAAGCAACACACATCAAAGTTGCTGGTGAATGCAGCAGGCCAGGCAGCATCTCGAGGAAGAGGTACAGTCAACGTTTCGGGCCGGGACCCTTCGTCAGGACTAACTGAAAGAAGAGCTAGTAAGAGATTTGAAAGTGGGAGGGGGAGGGGGAGATCCGAAATGATAGGAGAAGACAGGAGGAGGAGGGATGGAGCCAAGAACTGGACAGGTGATTGGCAAAAGGGATATGAGAGGATCATGGGACAGAAGGTCTAGGGCGAAAGAAAAGAAGGAGGGAGGGAAAAAACCCAGAGGCTGGGAAAGGGGTATAGTGAGAGGGACAGAGGGAGAAAAAGGAGAGTGAGAGAAAGAATGTGTGTATAAAAATTTTTAACAGATGGGCTACGAGGGGGAGGTGGGGCATTAGCGGAAGTTAGAGAAGTCAATGTTCATGCCATCAGGTTGGAGGCTACCCAGACGGAATATAAGGTGTTGTTCCCCAGATGGAATATAAAGACATACTGTGTGACATACTGTGTGTCAGTGATAATGAACCTGATTCTAAATTTCATTCCACTTAGTCCATCAATCAATTTATTTCCATATTTTTCTTCTCTTAGCTCTCGACAATTTATCTTTCCATCGTTCAGTCATTTTCCAAATCTGGATCAATCTGTCGCTACTTGTTTACCAATTGATTGTTCCATGGATCCATTTTCAGAACAATAAATAAATGTGCACTAACTCTCTGTTACATCATATTTCTTGTCTCTCTACTCAGATTTCATATATCATGATAGTAGCTTTCAACTTGACAGCATGAACATTGAATTTTAGATCAGGGTGTCAGGTATGTGGAACAATAATTTCTGGTAATTTCTCCCCTTCCCCTTCTCTCTTTTTTCCATTCCCCATCCTGGCTGCCTTTTCACCCCTTCTCTTCTCCTCAACTGCCCATCACCTCCGACTGGTGCCCTTTCTCCTTCTCTTTCTCCCATGGTATACTCCCCTCTCCTATCAGATGCCTTCTTCTTCAGCTCTTTACATTTTCCACCTATCACCTTCCAACTTCTTACTTTATTTCCCCTCACCCACCCACCTTCCCCTCACCTAGTTTCACATATCACTTTCCAGCTTGTATTCCTTCCCTTCCTCCCCACCTTTTTATTCATCCCCCTTTCTTTCCAGTCCTGACATAGGTCTTGTCCCACTCATATCTTGAAATCTGCTCTGTCCTCTCTACTCTTTCAGTCCAGATGAAGAACATAAGATCATACAGTCATAAAAATAGACATTAGATCATTAATAGATTTATCACATACCAAGCTGAATTAGATCATTCAGTCCATTGACTCTGCTCCTCCATTACATTACGGCTGATTTATTATCCCTCTCAACCCCATTCTCCTGCCTTCTCTTTGTAACCTATGACACCCTACCTAATCAAACACCCAGCAACCTCTGCTTTAAATATACCCAATGATTTGGCCTCCACAGCCATCTCTGGCAATAAACTCCACAGATTCATCAGCATCTGGCTAAAAAAATTCCTCCTCATCTCTGTACCAATATGACATTGTTCTATCCTAGACTCCCCAACTATAGGAAACACCCTCTGCAAGTCCACTCTATTTAGGCCTTTCGATATTCGATAGGCTTCAATGAGGTTCCCCCTCATCCTTCCAAACTCCAGTCAGCACGGGCCCAGAGCCATTAAAGATCCCCATCCATTAACCCCTTCATTTCAGAAATCGTTCTCATAAAACTCCTCTGGACTCCAATGAAGGATCTTGACCTGGAATGCTGACAATTAAATTCCTTCCGCTGATAGTCATAGTCATAGTCATACTTTATTGATCCCAGGATAAATTGGTTTTCGTTACAGTTGCACCATAAATAATTAAATAGTAATAAAACCATAAATAATTAAATATTAATATGCAAATTATGCCAGGAAATGTCCAGGACCAGCCTATTGGCTCAGGGTGTCTGACTCTCCAAGGAAGGAGTTGTAAAGTTTGATGGCCACAGGCAGGAATGACTTCCTATGACGCTCTGTGTTGCATCTCGGAGGAATGAGTCTCTGGCTGAATGTACTCCTGTGCCCAACCAGTACATTATGTAGTGGATGGGAGACATTGTCCAAGATGGCATGCAACGTGGACAGCATCCTCTTTTCAGACACCACTGTCAGAGAGTCCAGTTCCATCTCCACAACATCACTGGCCTTACGAGTGAGTTTGTTGATTCTGTTGGTGTCTGCTACCCTCAGCCTGCTGCCCCAGCACACAACAGCAAACATGATCATACTGGCCACCACAGACTTGTAGAACATCCTCAGCATCATCCGGCAGATGTTAAAGGACCTCAGTCTCTTCAGGAAATAGAGACGGCTCTGACTCTTCTTGTAGACAGCCTCAGTGTTCTTTGACCAGTCCAGTTTATTGTCAATACGTATCCCCGGGTATTTGTAATCCTCCACCATGTCCACACTGACCCCCTGGATGGAAACAAGGGTCACCGGTGCCTTAGCTCTCCTCATGTCTACCACCAGCTCCTTAGTCTTTTTCACATTAAGCTGCAGATAATTCTGCTCACATCATGTGACAAAGTTTCCTACCGTAGCCCTGTACTCAGCCTCATTTTCCTTGCTGATGCATCCAACTATGGCAGAGTCATCAGAAAACTTCTGAATATGACAAGACTCTGTGCGGTAGTTGAAGTCCGAGGTGTAAATGGTGAAGAGAAAGGGAGACAAGACAGTCCCCTGTGGAGCCCCAGTGCTGCTGGTCACTCTGTTGGACACACAGTGTTGCAAGCACAGGTACTGTGGTCTGCCAGTCAGGTAATCAAGAATCCATGACACCAGGAAAGCATCCACCTGCATCGCTGTCAGCTTCTCCCCCAGCAGATGGTGTTGAACGCACTGGAGAAGTCAAAAAACATGACCCTCACAGTGCTCGCTGGCTTGTCCAGGTGGGCATAGACATGGTTCAGCAGGTAGACGATGGCATCCTCAACTCCTAGTCGGGGCTGGTAGGCGAACTGGAGGGAATCTAAGTGTGGCCTGACCATAGGCCGGAGCAGCTTCAGAACAAGTCTCTCCAGGGTCTTCATGATGTGGGAGGTCAATGCCACCGGTCCGTAGTCATTGAGGCCGCTGGGGCGTGGCGTCTTCAGCACAGGGACGAGGCAGCACATCTTCCACAGCACAGGAACCCTCCAGAGCCTCAGGCTCAGGTTGAAGACATGGTGAAATACTCCCTGACCTGTTGAGTTCCTCCACAAGTTTGCTTTCTGGCTGTAAATGGGATATGGATAGGTTAAGTGAGTTGGAAAATAGCTGGCAAATGCAGTACAATGTAGCAAATGTGCAGCTGTCTGTTTCAGCAGGTAAAAGTTTCAAAAATACACATTATTTGATGGTTAGAAATTACAGAACTCTCAGATGTGATGGGACCTGTCAGTCTTAGTATCTGATTTGCAAAAGACTAATATCAGACTGTCATTTCTTTTATCTAAGAGAATAAAATACAAAATGGGGAAAAGCATCCTTTCCAGGACAAACACACTCAAAATAGTTACTTTCCCTAGGTATTAAAGTTGATCAGCACCTCCACACACTGATCCAGACTTGAGTGAGATGCATAAGGTGCTAAGTTATCCTTATAGGGTGCATCGAAGATGCGGGATGAACCTGGAACTCAAAGTCACTCCAGTCTTAATCTACCTCAACAATGGAAGAGTACAGACTATCTCTCACATGAACATGATCTTGTTTCTAATTGTTATTGTTTTACACAGTTATTTTCCCCCAGAGCAGAAATGGCTAACACAAGCGAGCACAATTATAAGGTGATTGGAGGAAAGTATAGGTGGAATGTCAGAGGTAGGCTTTCACACAGAGAGTAGCTTTTGCATGGAATGCCCTGCCAGGGGTAATGGTAGAGGCAGATACATCAGGGACATCTAAGAAACCTTCAGATAGGAACACACAGTAAATTAAAGAAAATGGACAGTCACGTGTAAGGGGAGGGTTAGAACATAAAGCATAGAACGCTACAGTACAGTACAGCACCTGCTCCAAGATAAGTCTAACCCTTCCCTCCTTGTGTCTAAGAGTCACTCATGGACTGTTTATCCTATTCCCGTCAGTAAGTCCTTGCCAGAACCACCAGACTCAAAGACAGTCACATTCCCCAAGAAGTAGTGCTGATCAACACCTCCACCGACTAACCCACCCCTCCACACCTCCAACCACCACAACCTTATCATTCCCTGTCAGTTCTTTTATGTAGAGACACTTTTGAGCCTAGTGTTACTTTATAGACATACAATCAATCCATGTATATAATCCTTCCTAGATTGATTTTAGAACAGGTCAAAAGGTCAACACTAAGGGCTTGGGCCTAAGGGCCTGTACTGTGCTGTACATTTTTATGTTCTGTGTTTTATGTATAAATTGTGTATCATTTTATTTCTATATTTTTGTAATTTATTGAGGTACAGAGCAGAATAGGCCCTTCAGGCCCTTTAAGCTGCAACTCTAGTCAGCCCCCAATTTATTCCTAGCCTAAACGTGAGAAAATTTACAATGACTAATTTACCTAAAGTCAGATCTCTGTTTAATTTCTCACCTTAGGGTTTTTCTGGGAATCAAGAATGGTGAACAGTCCTAATTCCAGGATTTCAGTTTACTTTGGAGTACACACAAACATACAAATACTAAATAAAGAGCTCAAAAATGATGTTGAGAGGGGAAGTAATGCTAAGGGGTGTAAGGCAAAGGAATAAAAGATGGCTTTTCTAAAAAATCTGTAAGGGGGTTTCGACTTTTATGTTACTGTGGAGGCTAATTAAAATGGCGTCTTTGTTATGTTAATGTGGGGAATGCGGCTTTGTTGTGTTAAACGTTGAGAAAGTTTGCGCTAGCAGCTTGTTTTGGTTTAGAGGGTGATAAGCGGATGCTATTAACCAATTGGGATAGTTGTTATGGTTTTGGTGTATTTGAAGATACTGTATGCGCGGGGTTTTGGGGGAGAAGGCGGGAGAGCGAGACAGAGGATGGACAAAGTGCTGTGATGTCCGCTAACGGGGTTGGACCCTGAGGAGGGCGTTCAGCGAGGAGACGGAGACGGACTCATGTGGAGTGTCTGGTCGACCACCGTTGTTGGTCCCAGGCGGCCGGTCGAGGTGGTCCGAGGGGTCGCAGGGTGAAGAAGAAGGTCCTTGAGCTCCACCTGTTCTGTGCACGAAGAGATTGAACTTTGAAAAGTGTGGCGCCTTTTATTTTCCTTTTATATTTTATTCTCTCTTAATTATATATTTCCAGTAATATCTATAAACTGTATATCATTTAATTGCATCTGGTGTATTGTCTGTTATTTGGGCGGGGTGGGGTACCTCACACAGCATCCAAACAAACTATTACCCAGTTTGCCGGGGCCGAGGCTGTTTCTCTAGATGACAGCGAGCCGAGCGACCCTGATGGTGGCCGGGGGGGGGCTACAAACCTATCACTTTTATAGATGAGATAAGGAAAATTCCATAGATCGTGATAAATTAGTTAATAAGCCACATAAAATAATTGCATTGTGTGGGTAATTTGCTAATATTTAGCCAATGAAAAATGAGAAAAGTGGTAAACCGTTAGTTTAGCTGCTATTCCGCTTTCTGCCAGTGAGTGTGAAAAATACATGAAAGTATTGCAAAGTACAAATCTTATAAAAAGTATTATTTAAAAACAAAAATTTGTTTATAAAATGTCCAACCCTTATGTCTTTGAAAGGTGGGAAGTAACCCGTATCGTCACGGGGAGAATGTACAAACTCCTTAAAGGCAGCGAGTGGGAATTGAACCTGTAAAGCATTGTGCTAACCACTACGATACTGTGCCACCCTTTATGTTTTGTGTGCTATCGTCTGAATCTTCATGCCTGTGATACTCCTGCAAGCAAGTTTTTCCATTGTATCAGTACCTGTCCAAACTTCCTTCATTGAATAATCAAACTTTCCAGAGATTGGTCCAGTAAAATTCCCTTCATTGTTTCCTTTTTGATTACTATTATTCTTTCACAATGGAGGCCAATACTGTGCTACAGATGTGGTCTTACCTGTGTAACTGAACCCTAATTTCCCTACTTTTGTATTAATTTCTCCAAGAAGCCAACAAAAGCATTACACTAGATTTCTTGCTTATCTGTGCACATGATGATAAAAACTGAACATTAAACAATATAGAACATAGAACATAGAATAGTACAGCACAGTACAGGCCCTTCAGCCCACAATGTTGTGCTGACCTTCAAACCCTGCCTCTCATATAACCCCCCACCTTAAATTCCTCCATATACCTGTCTAGCAGTCTCCTAAGTTTCAATAGTGTATCTGCCTCCACCACTGACTCAGGTAGTGCATTCCACGGACCAACCACTCTCTGAGTAAAAAACCTTCCTCTAATATCCCCCTGGAACATCCCACCCCTTACCTTAAAGCCATGTCCTCTTGTACTGAGCAGTGGTGCCCTGGGGAAGAGGCGCTGGCTATCCACTCTATCTATTCCTCTTATTATCTTGTACACCTCTACCATGTCTCCTCTCATCCTCCTTCTCTCCAAAGAGTAAAGCCCTAGCTCCCTTAATCTCTGATCATAATATAGGATGACCTATTTAAAACTGTGATGAGGCAAACTTCTCTCTGTTACAGATATTAACCCTCAGCAATACTGATTATATTAGATGCAGAGAGAATCTGTATTTACAGGAACATACCTTTATTAGCTCAGTGAACAAACTTATCAATTCACAATACTAAGTACCCATACGCACACCCATTCGGTTTTCCTGAGTGTCCATGTCAAAGAATACAAAGGGTAATACCTGGAAAAAGGAGTCTTCACTGGCCTGATTTTCTTCTTGTTCCTGATGTGATCTCCATGTATCCAATGTAGGGTCATCACTTCTGTGATGGGTGCTCTCCATAGTTGTTGCTGCCCCTGCTCCCAAAATCCTTCATTCTTATCCCTTATCAGATCAATCTGTTCTGTGTCAAATTTGTTGGCTCAAGCTCATCTGACTGACCTGTGTTAGCTTCTCATTGGATCGGGTCCAAGGTTGCAAGCAGAATTGTTTTGTGGCTCTTCCACTCCCCTCCCCTCACCTGTGTCCCAGGTAACTTCCTCAAAGCAGTTCAACCAAGTCAGCCAAACACTGGACTCCGGATACTTTAGATCACGGGATGCCCTTTCTGTAAGCTGCTATCACTACATAACCAAATAAATAGCTTCTAGTCTAAAAATGGTCTCAAGTTTAGCAGATTATCAGCAGAAAACACATTGTGTCCACTTTCAATTTCTCTGACTGACCCATTCAAGATTTAAGATTATTTAAGATTCAAGATTGCTTACTGTCATTTCCTGTACACAAGTGTAAAGGGGAACAAAATAATTGTGACTCCGGATCTGATGCAACACAACAAAAAACACAGTAAGATAAAGTACACAATAATAATTTAAAAAATCATAGTCAATATAAATATTCAAGATAGCTTATGCAGATACATAGTTTGATTGTATGTCAATAAAGTGACATTAGGCACTGGAGTGTCTGTACGTAAGATGACTGACAGGAAATGTTCAACCAGTGGAGGTGTGGAGGGGTGGGTTAGTGGGTGGAGGTGATAAATAGCCTTACTGCTTGGGGAAAGTAACTGTTTTTGACTCTGGTGATCGTGGTGTGGATGCTACATAACCTCCTCCCTGATGAAAGTGGGACAAACAGTCCATGAGCAGGGTGGGTGGGATCCTTCATGACGTTAGTGTCCCTTTTCTGACACCTTCTTGTATATCTGTCCTTGATGGCAGTTTGGCTGAGCAAGAACCAGTTCACTAACCAGGTCACAAAATGGTGGCTGCAATAAGAGTCTCACAAAATGGCAGCCTCCATTCCTTCGATCACATGGCAAAGACAAAGACAGTTGCTGTCATTGCCTCATTCCTGTTTGCCTAGTTGCAGATTTTCATTCTTTCTGGGCAATGTCTCTCAGTGAGTTATGAGTCTTTGGAACTCTCTTCCTCAAGGAGCATTAGAAGCAGACTTTGGAAGAATTTCCTGGCACAGGGAGAGATACTGGATAATCAAGAGGGTGAAAATATATTAGGTGTAAGTGGGAACGGGGACAGGTGAGTCCTGGGCTGGATGTCCTGATCACTTAAGGGAGGTGAAGCATCTTCCATAGCCACTCCTTTCCAGATGTAGTGATCACCGCAGAACCACTGTTTGGCTTGCCATGCAAGAAGTTTCTCGCATATGGCCTCTCCTACATTACTGTGGCCATAGCAACACCTTCACGTGGTCCTTGCAGCTCGCTGTGCCACGTTGGAATGTTCCCCAGTCTAAAGAGTGGAATTGGTCCATGTGCACCGATCCTCGCTATAACCTACGCAGTGCAGGTGGGATGAAATGTCCTACAGCGGTGGAATTTTCCCTCCTGATCCAAGCAGGTGAAGAACCAGCCATCAAGCGGAAACATTGAGCTGAGGTGACAATCAGATCCACAGGTTGAGTGACCTGCTCATAGAGTCATAGAGACAAAGAGCATTATAGCACTGAAGCAGGTACTTCAGACCCCTTAGTCCATGCCAAACCAACAACCAACCTAATTGCATCAACTTGGATCCAGACCATAGCCCTGCATACCCCCTCCATCCATGTACCTATCCAAATTTCTCTTACAGTAGTGCAGTAGTGAGCACAACACTATTACAGCTTGGAGCATTGTAGCTTGGAGTTCAATTCCAGCATCCTCTCTGTATGTGCTCCCGGTGAAATTTGTGGTTTTCATTGGGTTCTCCAATTTAAATTAAATTGACTTATTTATTGTAAATGTAGATAGACTTTCTAGTAATTAATATTTTGCCTATCCAGAATCCCAACTATGTAGGCCTTTGAGATTCCAGTAGCATTCTCCTCATTGATAAAAACTGGTGTAAACTATCCATTTAACAAAAACAAAATGCTGGAGGAACTCAACAGGCCAGGCAGCATCTATGGAAAAAAGTACAATTGACACTTCGGGCCGAAACCCAATGGCAGGACTAGAGAAAAAAAAAGCTGAGGAGTAGATTTGAAAGGTGGGGGGAGGGGAGAGAGGAACACCAGGTGATAGGTAATAGATGAGACTTAGAGGGGGAGGGAAGAAGCAAAGAGCTAGGAAGTTGATTGGTGAAAGAGACAGAAGGGTATGGAAGAAAGAAAATAGGGGACAAGCACCATAGGGAGGCAATGGGCAGGCAAGGGGATAAGGTAAGAGAAGAAAAAGAGGATGGGAAATGGTGAAGTGGGGTGGGTGGGCATTACCAGAAATTTGAGAAATCTATGCCATCAGGTCGGAAGCTACCCAAATGGAATATGAGGTGTTGTTCCTTCAACCTAATTGTGGCCTCATTACAACAGTGGAGGAGGTCAAGGACAGATATATTGGAATGGGAATGAGAAGTGCAGTTGCCTGGCCCCCGTCATCTGATTTTTACCTATACTAATCAGTTCCCCTCCACCACCACTCTCTCTTCTGCCTAGCAGAACGTCCTCACTCTCAATAATTTCTCATCCGGATCCTCCCACTTCCTTCAAACAAAAGGTGTAGCCATGTGCACTAGCATGAGTTCCAGTTGTGCTTGCCTGTTCGTTGGCTAAGTGGAACAGCCCATGTTCCAAGTCTACACTGATGACTGTCCCACATTTTTCTTGTGCTAAATTGACCACTACATTTGTGCTGCTTCCTGCACTCATGCTGAACTCGTCGACTTCATCCTCTTTGCCTCCAACTTCCGCCCTGCCCTCAAATTTACCTGGTCCATTTCCAGTACCTCCCTCCCCTTTCTCGATCTCACCGTCTCTAACTCTGGAGACAGACTGATGTCTATTATAAACCCACATACTCTCACAGCTACCTGGACTATACCTGTTCCCACACTGTTACTTGTAAAAGTGCTGTCCTCTTCTCTCAGTGCCTCCATCTCCACCACATCTGCTCTCAGAATGAGGCTTTTCATTGTAGAATGAAAGAGATTTCCTCCTTTTTCAAAGAAAGGAGCTTCCCTTCCTCTACCATCAATGCTGCCCTCAACTGCATCTCTTCCATTTCATGCATTTCTGCTCTCACCCCACCCTCCAGCCACCCTACCAAGGATAGGGTTCCTCTTGTCCTCACTTCCCGTTCTACTAGCCTCCTCATCCAACACATAATTCTCCGTAACTTCCCCAATCTACAACAGGATCTCACTACCAAGCACGTCTTTCTCTTCCCCCCACATTCTGCTTTCTGCAGGTAACACACCCTAAGTGACTCCCTTGTCCATTCATTCCGCCCCCCCCCCCCGGCCCCCTGCACTCCTTCCTCCTTCCCCACTGATCTCCCTTCTGGCACTTAACCTTGCAAGCGGAACAAGTGCTACACCTGTCCCAACACCTCCTCCCCCATTACCATGCAGGGACTTAAGCAGTCTTTCCAGGTGATGTAATACTTCACCTGTGAGTCTGTTGCGGTCATATACTGTGTCTGGTGCTCGCAGTGAGGCCTCCTGTAAATCGGTGAGACCCGATGTAGATTGGGAGACCACTTCGCCAAACATCTATGCTCCGTCTGCCAGAAAAAGCGGGATCTCCCAGTGGCTACCCATTTTAATTCCACTTTTCACTCCCATTCAGATAAGTTTACCCATGGCCTGCTCCACTGTTGTGATGAGGCCACACATAGCTTGGAAGAACAACACCTTATATTCCATTTGGGTAGCCTCCAACTTGATGGCATGAACATTGATTCCTCAAACCTCTGGTAATACCCCCCCACCTTCACTATTTCCCTTTTCCCTCTCTCTCCTTGCCTGCCCATTGCCTCCCTTTGGTTCTCCTCCCCTCTTTACTTTCTTCCATGGCCTTCTGTCTCTTTCACCAATCAACTTCCCAGATCTTTACTTCATTCCTCCCAGTTCAGGTTTCACTTTTCACCTTGTGTTTATCTTCCTCTACCACCACTTTTTAAATCTACTCCTCAGAATTTTTCTCCACTCCTGCCGAAGGGTTTTGGCCCAAAATGTCAACTGTACTCTTTTCCATAGATGCTGCTTGGCTTGCTGAGTTCTTCCGGCATTTTGTGTGTGTTGCTCAGATTTACATCTGCAAATCAGCAAATTTTCTCTTGTTTGAAATTGACCCCGCAATCACCACTTGCACTGTCAACTTATTCCACACTCTCACAACTCCTGAGTGGAGAATTTCTCCCTCGTGTTCCTCCTAATCACTTCACTTTTCACCCTTATCCCATGCCCTCTAGTTCTAGTCTCACCCAACCTCAGTGGAAAAAACTTGTTTGCATTTACCTTATCTAAACCCCTCATAATTTTGTATACCTCTATCAAATCTCCCCGCGTTCTTCTACCTCTAGAGAATAAAGTCTTAACCTATTCAACCTTTCCCTATAACTCAGATCCTCAAGTCCTGGCAACATCCTTGTGAATTTTCTCTGTACTCTTTCAATCTTATTGATGTAATTCCTGTAGGTAAGTGACCACAACTGCACACAATACTCCAAATCAGGCCTCACAAATGACTTGTATAACTTCAACATAACATGCCAACTCCTGTACTCAGTTATGTGATTTATGCTGGCTAATGTGCCAAAAGCTTTCCTTATGCAGTGAAGTGATGATGGCGCTAAACGGCGACTCCTTTGCTTGCAACTTCGGAAACAGCCCTATATATCTTTGATATCTCTTTATGTCTATTTGAGGTTCTTTTGAAGACCCTGATCTGGAGTTATACTCTGATTTTCGTTCTTTGCAGGAATGGGACCTGCTCTCAGTGCCTTATGACCGGCTGCTTGTTGATATCCCAAGGACGTGGCCTAGAAGACTAGTGCACATTCAGAATGCTGGATTGTTATGGCTCTGGAGACGAGCTGATTCAGGACCAGTGCCCCTGACTGAGGCGTCATGGGAGAACATGAAACATCGGGAGCAGTGGGATAGCTGCCATGGGCTATGTGTTCAGAGACCTGAGCCTTGGGGCCGACTCTCTGGGCACAGGGCTCAGAAAAGCGACGCAACAGACTTTTAACATCATAAATCAACGAGTTGTTTGTTATGTCTCCCCTCTCACTGTGAAATGGGGACAGCTCTTTTTCCCTTATTAGGGAGAGAGAGAGCCTGAGGTATGTCAGGTATATTTAAGGTATATTTAAGAGGGAGTTAGATATGGCCCTGTGGCTATGGGGGTCAGGGAGTATGGAGGGAAGGCTGGGCCGGGGTTCTGAGTTGGATGATCAGCCATGATGATAATAAGTGGCGGTGCAGGCTCGAAGGGCCGAATGGCCTACTCCTGCACCTATTTTCTATGTTTCTATGTTTCTATGTCGAATTACTGGGTGAATGAGTAGTCTTCGGGGTACTGCAAGTCTAAGTCTTTATTGATGCTTTGCTGCACGCTTGAGTGCTCGCTGGAGAATGCTGATGCTTCTTTGCTGGTGGGGGAGCGGGTCGTCGCTTTGATGCGGCTTACGTGTGGGAGGGGGAAGCTGGGGGTGCTTTGTGGCTCTAACATTTAACTGTCATTCATTCTTTGGGGCACTCCTCTATTTTCATGGATGTTTGTGAAGAAAAGGTATTTCAGGATGTTTATTGTATACATTTCTCTGACATTAAATGTACCTATTGATATTTATTGAAACCTATGACACGACCTAATTAGATATTCCTGCATCTAATTTGTATGTAGTGCTTCACGTGAAGCACCGTCAAGCACTCCACTGTGGAAAAGGTATTTAAGAAAAGGAAAATGTGTGTTAAAACCTCTTTAAGACATGAGGAATTGCAATTTGATGAGAGACTGATAAGGTGTACAAGCACTGATATAGTGAGCAAGATTACAAAGATGATGCCAAAAAAGAGATGTCATATCGACCCAGAAAGACTTAAAATAGTTCTTTTCTGTCCAAAATGGTAAACTGCAACGTTACCCAGTAAAGGCTGTCTGCTTAGATCTCTGCTGTATTAGATTTATACTTATGACTGTGAGACTGCAGTGCCATATTTAAGTTTGCTGATGACACCACTGCTGTTGGCCATATCAAAGGTGGTAACAAATCAGCAGATAGGAGAGAGATTGAAAATCCGGCTGAGTGGTGTCACAACAATACCTCTCAGTCAATGTCAGCAAGATCGAGGAGCTGAATATTGACTTCAGGAGGAGGAAAGTGGAGGTCCCGTGAGACAGTCCTCATCAAGGGATCAGATGTGGAGAGTCTCAGCAACTTTAACTTCTTCAGTGTTATTTCAGAGAACCTGTCCTGGGTTCAACACAAAGTGCAATTATGGAGAAAGCACAGCAGCTCTTCTTACTTCCTTACAAATTTGCAAAGGGTCAGCATGACATCTACGAATTGGACAAAATAGTATAGATGTATGGTAGAGCGTATATTGACTGGTTACATCATGACCTGGTATGGAAACGCCAAAGTCCTTGAACAGAAAATCCTACAAGAGATTACTGGCATTGTGGATCCAGTTCCTTATGGGAAGTCCAGCTGTGTAAGGGGAAATTTAAAAAAGTGAGGCAATAAAGTGAGCTGACGCGAAATTGGAAAAGCAAAGTTCAAAATATTCAAAGTAAACTTATTATCAAAGTACCCTAATGTCACCATATACAACCCTGAAATTAATTTTCTTGCAGCCATTCACAGTAAATGAAATAGTATCAACGAAAGACCATACATAACAAGATAGACAAACAACTAACGTGCAAAAGACAGCGAACTGTGCAAATAAAAAACGAAAAGAAAAGCAAACAAAATAAGCAGTAAATATTGAGAACATGAGGTGAAGTGTCCTTGAAAGTGAGTCAATTGGTTGTGGGAACATTTCGGTGTTCGGGCAAGTGAAGTTGAGTGAAGTTATCCCCTCTGGTTCAAGTAGCTGATGATTGAGGAGTAATAACCGCTCCTGAACCAGGTGGTGTGGACCTTAAGAATTCTGTACCTCCTTCCAGTTGGCAACTGTGAGAAGACAGCATGGCCTGGATGGTGGAGGTCCTTGATGATGTACGTTGCTTTCCTGTGACATAAGCACTAGCATAGACAACTTGGCCAGAGTTTCTCTATCTCACAAACTTTGGCACATTGGTTGTTTGTCAGTCTTTGTTTATGTACAGTTTTTCTCAACTATTGTACTTCTTTAGCAGTTTTCAGCATACTGTGATTATTTAAAGTGGACTCCCAGTTAGCTCTGATCGCGGGGTCCTTGTGGTTTCGAGAATGTGTTCCATCTTTGTGGTGTCATTTGGTGAATCCATCAATGTTCAGTTGGAATTCCTGTGAATAAATTTATGTTTCTGTCTCAACATGGGAGCCTGTCATTCCTCTACACCTGCATTCAGTTGTTTGTCAGCACACACCATGATAGGTACAGTGAAGATCGTTGTTTTACATATCATCCATCCAGATCTCTTTGTCGCATCAGCACATTGAGGTGGTATGAGGGAAAACAATATCAGAATGCAGAATATGGCATTGTAGTCACAGAGAACGTGTAAAGTGAAAGGACCATTATGAAGCAGGTTAAGGAGTCAGGAGTGACTTGATTCCGATGTTCGTGAATAAAATACTGCAGCTGTTCGAAGAATGAAATTAAAAAGCAATAAAAATATCCAGCACTTCATGAGGAATCTGTGGAGGAAGAAACTGAGTGTAAGTATTCCAGGCCAATGAGTTTTAAATAAAAATGGAAATAGTTAGAGAAAAGCACACTGTTGCATGCAGACAAAGTGGGGATGGAAGGAATGAATCGAGGGGCCTGCCTGAAATAAGTAAGAAGACAAGACCAAAGGAATAGTGGTAAAGGAACTGAAAAAAGACCACTTCTAGTCTAGAAAGACCAGAAGACGGAGGAACAGAATTAGTCCATTTGGCCCATCGATTCTCTCTGCTATTCCAACATTCTCCTTTCTTCTCCGCATAACCTTTGATGCCTTAACTAATCAAAAAACTATCAATCTCCATTTTAAATATATTCAATGACTTGGCCTCCACAGCCGTCTGTGGTAATGAATTTCACAGATTCAACACCCTCTGGCTAAATAAATTCCTCTGTGTCTCTGTTATAACACCATAAATGAATTGGACTGCAAGAATATATTGCACTTATCCAAAAATGTCCAGTCCTCAATATGTCCCCAATATGTCCCAGGTACTGGAAATCTAAAGCAAGGACAGAGAATTCTGGCAGCACTTGGCAAGGTGTGCAGTATTTGCCTTGTGAGTGAATGAATAGAGAGATAGAGAGAGAGACAGTTCCAGAGAGGGAAGGAGAGAGAGAGAGAAGGACTGAAAGGGAGAAAGAAAGAAATAGAGGGGGAGAGAGAGAGAGAGAGAGAGATAGAGAGGGAGGGAAAGAGAGAGGGACAGATAGAGAAAGAGAGAGAGATAAAGAGAGAAAGAAAGGGAGGAAGGTAAAAAGAACATAAGAATATAAGAAATAGGAGCAGGAGAAGGCCATCTGGCCTGTCAGGCCTGCTCCGCCATTCAGTAAGATCATGGCTGATCTGGATATGTACGCATCTCCATCTACCTGCTTTCTCCCCATAACCCTCAATTACCCTATCATGCAAAAATCCATCCAACCTTGCCTTAGATATATTTACTGAGGTGGGCTCCACTGCTTCATTGAGCAGAGAATTCCACGGATTCACCATTTCACCACTCTCTGGAAAAAGAGGTTCCTCCTCATCACCATCGTCATCAGGTGCCGTGTCCAGTTTGAGCTTTGACTGCCATGGCCCACACACTCCTGTGTCGGGTCAAGTGGATCAATTCATTGGTATTCATTTCCAGTTCTCTGGCTGCTGTCTCCACCATCATTTGTCTTCGCCTTCTTTTTGCTTTCTTCCCTTCAATCTTTCCCATAATTACCATGCATTCTAACTCCTCTTTCCTAATCACATGTCCAATGAAGTTACATTGCCTTTTCATTATCTCATACATTATTTCTCTTCTTGTGCTTGCTCTGTTCATGACATCCTCATTAGATATTCGTTTCATCCATGATATTCTTTGGATCCTCCTCAAAAACCACATCTCTGCTGCTTCAATTTGTTTCCTCATGTTACTAGATATTGTCCAGCATTCTGATCCATATAACACAACTGGATAAACGTATCATTTCAGTACTCTGAGGCGAGTTGTCCTCCTCATACCTGTCCTAAATCTACTCCCCTGAATCTTGAGGCTATGCCCCCTAGTTCTGGTCTCACCTACCAGTTGAAACAACTTTCCTGCCTCTATCTTATATGCCCCTTTCATAATTGTATATGTTTCTATAAGATCTCTCATCTCTCTTTCTTCTCTCTGCTCTTAAATTTAATCCGTCTGGCAATGAAGACCAACATTCCATTTGCCTTCTCGATAGCCTGCTGCACCTGCAAACCAACCTTTTGTGATTCATGCACAAGCACTCCCAAGTCTCTCTGCACAGCAACATGCTGCAGATTTTTACCATTTAAATAATAATCTGCTCTTTAATTTTTCCTTCCAAAGTGGATGACCTCGCATTTACCAACATTGTACTCCATCTGCCAGACCCTTGCCCACTCATGTAACCTATCTATATCTCTCTGCAGTATCTCCGTATCTTCTACACAATTTGCTTCTCCACTCAATTTAGTATCATGAGCAAACTTCGATACACTGCACTCGGTCCCCTCTTCCAGATGCTAACGTATATCGTGAACAGTTGCAGGCCCAGTACCGATCCCTGCGACACATTGCTCACCACAGATTGTCAACCAGAGAAACACCCATGTATCCCAACACTCTGCTATCTATTAGTTAACCAATCCCCTATCCATGCCAATACATCACCCCCAACTCTATGCGTCCTTATAGACAAGCCTTTTATGTGGCTCTTTTTCGAATGCCTTCTGGAAATCCAAGTAAATAATGTCTATCTGTTCCCCTCTATCTACTGCGCTTGTTGCATCCTCAAAGAACTCTAGTAAGTTTGACAATCAGGACCTATCTTTGCTGAATCCATGCTGCATCTGCCTGATGGATCCATTTCTTTCCAGATACCTCGCTATTTCTTCTTTAATGACAACTTCAAGCATTTTCCCAACTACAGATGTTAAACTAACTGGCCTACAGTTACCTGCCTTTTAGAAACATAGAAACATAGAAAATAGGTGCAGGAGTAGGCCATTCGGCCCTTCGAGCCTGCACCGCCATTTATTATGATCATGGCTGATCATCCAACTCAGAACCCAGCCTTCCCTCCATACCCCCTGACCCCTGTAGCCACAAGGGCCATATCTAACTTCCTTTTAAACATAGCTAATGAACTGGCCTCAACAGTTTGCTGTGGCAGAGAATTCCACAGATTCACCACTCTCTGTGTGAAGAAGTTTTTCCTAACCTCGGTCCTAAAAGGCTTCCCCTCTATCCTCAAACTGTGACCCCTCGTTCTAGACCTCCCCAACATCGGGAACAATCTTCCTGCATCTAGCCTGTCCAATGCCTACATCCTTTTTTCAACAGTGGCGTGACATTCATTGTCTTCCAATCTGCCGGGACCTGTCCAGAGTCCAGAGAATATTGGTAAATCATCACTAAAGCCTCGACTATAACTTCTGCCATTTCTTTCAGTACCCTGGGATGCATTCCATCACGACCAGGGGACTTGTTTATCTTTAGGAGAGAAAGGGACAGAAAGAGACAGAGAGAGAGGGGGAAAGAGAGAAAGAGAGAGAGAGAGGGACAAAATAGAATGTTAAGAAAAGGAAAGAAATAGACAGAGAGAGGAGGAGGGAGAGAGGGAAGGGGACTGATAGAAAGAGAGAGATAGACAGAGACAGAGACAGAGAGAGAGGGAGGAAGAGAGAGAAGGGGACTGAGAGAAAGAGAGATAGAGCGAGACAGTGACAGAGAGAGAGAGAAAGAGAGAGACAGAGAGAAATAGAGAGTGAAAAAGAGTGAGAGTAATGAGAGAGGGGCAAGAGAGAATGTTAAGAGAGAGAAAGAAGGAGATAGAGAGAGGGAGGGAGGGAGAGAGAGAGAGAGAGAGAGGGAGAGAGAATTTTTCAGGGCATTCACCTTTTATCAGAACTGAAAAAAGAAGTATTCAACCTTAACTGTCTGAACCACTTGGGAAATCTTGGTCTCATGCAATCAGAAACATTCCCTTTATCCATTTAGTGTGTTGGCAGGATTCTTAGCAGTGTTTAGGAACAGTCAGATTTACAGGTCCACATCCATAGAGCCCTCAAGTTGCGACACAATTTGATAGGGTGTTAAGAAGGCACATGGTATATTAGCCTTCATTAGTCAGATGAATGAGTTCAAAACTGTGAGGTGATGCTTCAGCTTATAAAACTCTGGTTAGATGACACTTGCAGTTCTGTGTTCAGTTCTGATCACCTCATTATAAGAAGGATGGGAAGTTTTAGAGAGGGTGCAGAGAAGATTTAACAGGATGCTGCCTGGTTTAGAGAGCATGTTTTATGAGCAAAGGTTGAGATAGCTATGGCTTTACTCCTTGGAGTCAGGGAGGATGGGAGGTCACTTTGTAGGGGTGTATATGATGATAAGGCATTGATGGAGTGGACGGCCAGTGTCTTTTCCCCATAGTAGAAATGGCTAATATAAAGGTCATCATTTTAAGGTGATAGAAGTACAGTATAGTGGGGGGGGGGGGGGTGGTTGTCAAAGATAGTTTTTTTTACATAGAGAGTGGTGGGTATGATGGGTTTCTGGAATGTGCTGCTTGGGGAGGTGATAGAGATAGGATACATTAGGAACATTTAAGAGACTCTGAGCAAGACACATGGATGAAAGAAAAAATGGTGGTGTATTAATCTTGGAGTAGGTTAAAAGGTCAGCACAACATTGTGGGGGTGTGCCGAAGGGCCTGGATTGTGCTGTACTGTTCTGTTCTATCCATCCCTCCACCAACTGTAATTTAAAACTAACTTGTTTCTCATATTTTTCAGTTTTATTGAAGAGACTATGATCTGTAACGATAAATTGATTTCTCACCTGATAGGTATTACCCTATCTAGTTCAGTGTTTTCAAAAATGCATCTCCTGTTTTTTTTTTAGTTGCAGATTTCCTGTATCTTCAGTTTTTTGAAGTTCCATTGCAGCTTTCAATTAGGATGAAGTCCTTGGGTAAAACTGACCCAATTTTAAAGTCATGGGGATTGGCCCTTTAGCTCAGCATACCCATCCAAGATTGTTTCATTTGCCAGTAGTTGGTCAAATTCTCAACCTTTCTAATTCATTTACCTGCCCAAGTACCTTTTAATTATCGCTAATGTACCTACCTCAACTGCTTCCTCGAATCATAAAGTACTTCAATACAGAAACAGGATCTTTGGCCCATTTAATCTATGCCAAACTGATGGAAATCACATCTACCTGCACCTGGACAATATGCTCCAAACCCATATCATCCATGTACTCATCCAAACTTCTTTAAATTCTGAAATTGAACCCACTTCTGCTGGCAGATCATTCTACATGCACACCACCCTTTGAGTGAAGAAACCCCCCCTTAGGTTCCCTTAAGTATTTCACACTTCACGCTAAACCTTCGACCTTTAGTTCTAGCCTCACTGAACCTCTAGTCTTATGTAACTTATAATCATAATTCTGTATACCTCTATCAAATTTCCTCTCATTTTCCTACACTGAAGGAATAACGTCCTAACCTATTCAACCCTTTTGAACCTTTTTCAATTCCTTCTGTCTTGAAAATATCCTTGTAAATTTAATCTGCACACTTTTAAGCTTATTGATATCTTACCTCTAGGTCGGTAACAAAAAATGCACTCAATATTTGAAGTTTGGCCTCACTAGCAAATACGAATAAGCCTTTTCCTCCAGCAGCTCACTCCATATACTGACTACTCTCTGTGTGAAAAGGTTTCCCTCAGGTTCCTATTCAGTCTCTCCCCTTTCACCTTAAACCGATGCCCTCTGCTTCTGGATTCCCCAACCATGGGAAAAAAAAAGACTGCGTCTATTCACCCTATCTAAACAGATACGAGATAAAGAGATTATCTTTTGTTAAATCTACATGAAAACGTCGTGGAATTTATCAATTGCTTCAATGACCGTAGCAGTCCAAAAGCATGCTTGGGGTAGCCCGCAAGTGTCTCCATGCTTCTGGCACCAACATAGCACGTTCAGAACTCACTGGCCCTCACTGTCACCCATATGCCTTTAGAATACAGGGGGAAACTGGAGCAGCCGGAGGAAGCCCCGGTGTCGGGGGAAGAATGCACAAACTCGCAATGGTTGGGACAGGAACTGAACCTTGATCATCTGCCCTGTAAAGTGTTACGAAAACAGCTACCCTACCGTGCCACCTATATCATTGCACGTGCTATGCATGTGCTTGTGGATATGACAAAAAACTCCACTTTGACTTTGGCTCTGGGATGCCTCACACGTGCACCAGGTAACTGCAGGTGTGGGCAGTGATCCTCAAGTGGATAGGCCAGGGTAGTAAGATGTAACCTATTTCAATTCCAGGAGCTTCAACAATGAGGCTTAGAAAAAGTAATTGATATTTCTGAGGTAGTCTTGATTTAATCATGTTCATCTTACATTGATCCATTTATCACCCTGTAGCAGATAGAAACGAGAGATTAAAATGTGAGCAGCCATTAAAAGTCTATAGTGTGTGATATAAGAGGATTCTGGAGCAAGCTCTTTAAGAATGCCTACTCCCGATCACTGGAACTATAAAAGATTGTGTTAATGGCCACACTACCATGTCGCCCCTATTTATGTCCACCATGATTTTACACTTTGCTATAAGATCATCCTTTATTCTCCTACACAACAAATAAAGTTCTAGTCTGCTCGATCTCCCTCCATGACTCTTCTGGCAACCTGAGTGATTATGTAGAAGATGATAAGAGGCATAGATCGAGTGGATAGTTAGAGACCTTTTCCTAGGGAGCAAATGGCTGTTAAAAGGGAGCATAATTTTAAGGGGATTGCAAGACCACCACTACTTTATCATTTACTGTCAGAGTCACATTACGTACAGCTACTCCTGTGCCTAGCATCAAGTTCAAATTCAGTTTCAATTTTATTGTTATACAACTGTACACATGTATACGGCTAAACAAAACACAACTGCTCTGGGATCAAGGTGCAAAACACAGTCAAATATCACATACAGAACATAAATCAATCTTAACACAATAATACAAATAGATAATACTATATGTACAAGTTGACATAAAGTGCATATACAACATATCACTAGATATATGACAGAATAATACTATTGGTGCTGTCATGAATAATGTGTACTGGGAGGTAGCAGGGTGCTCAGAACCCTCACAGCCTGGGGAAGAAGCTGTTACCCGGTCTAACAGTCCTTGTTTTTATATAGTGGCACCTTTTGCCTGATGGTACGAGGTCAAAGAAATTGTGGGATGGATGGGAAGGGTTTTTCATAATGCTGAGGGCCCTGTGAATAGAGCGCTTCTGGCAAGTGTCCTGAATGAAGTGGGTGGTGGGGAGAGACAGAAAACCGATGATGCTCTCAGCTGCCCTCACAATCACTTTATGTACATACAAGCAATCTGTACATAAGCTAATCTTATGTATTTATTGTATATTTTGATTTTTTTATTGTGTTCTTTCAGCATATTGTGATTTTTATGCTTATCAAATCCAGAGGATGAATCATATCATTCTCCTTTAAACTTGCATACTGATGTATGGCAATAAAGAGTCCTGAATTTTGAATGTAAAGGTGGATGTTACAGTTAAGTTCTTTATACAGAGATTGGTGGGTGTATGGCAGAGGCAGATGCATTATGGGGATTTAAGAAACTCTAAGATAAGCACGTTGATGATAGAAAAATGGAGGCCTAGATAGAGGGGAGGGTCAGAATAATTTTAGAGAAGGTTAAAAATTAGAGCAGCATAGCAGGCTAACAGCATCAAAACCTGGGTTCAATTACTGCTGTGTGGTAAACCATATATATATATATGTTGTAACCTGGTTACCTGTCTGGACACGCCCCTCTGCTGACTGCCCCTGTGGCTCCTCCCATAGATCCCCGAATAAAGGCGATTGGGCCTTGGCCCCTCCTCTCAGTCCAGGGGCAGACACTCTGCATGCTGGAGGTCACATTTTACTGCGAATAAAAGCCTTTCAGTACTCACTCTACTTCCAGTCTTTTGGAGTTATTGATGGTGCATCATGCTGCTGATGCAAGGGGTTTTTATGTTCAGTTCCACTGCTGTCTGTAAGGGATTTGGTATATTCAATCCCACCGCTGTTTATTAGGGTTATTACACTCACTTCCACCGCTGTCTGTAAGGGGTTTCTACGTTCAGTTCCAATGCTGTGTACAAGGTATTTTCTTGATCGATTTCCCCACTGTCTAGGGTTTGGGGTTTATATGATGAACTCTATGCTGTCTGTAAGGAGTGTGTACATTCAATTGCTGCTGCTGTCTGTAAGGCACTCATATGTTCAATTCCACCACTGACTGTAAGGGGTTCCTACATTCAATTTCACTGCTATCTCTAAGACCATAAGACCATAAGACATAGGAGCAGAATTAGGCCATCTGGCCCATCGAGTCTGCTCCATCATTCAATTATGACTGATACTTTTTTTCTCTCCTCCTCAACCCCAGTTCCCAGCCTTCTCTCCGTAAATTTCGATGCAATATCCAATCAAGAACCTATCAATCTCTGCCTTAAATACACCGAACAACCTGGAATGGATAAAACATCCCATTCCCATTCTGACACACATTTTAATTCCACATCCCATTCCCACTCTGACATGTCTATCCACAGCCTCCTCTACTGCAAAGATGAATCCACACTCAGGTTGGAGGAACAACACCTTATATTCCGTCTGGGTAGCCTCCAACCTGATGGCATGAACATTGACTTCTATAACTTCCGCTAATGCCCCACCTCCCCTTCGTACCCCATCCGTTATTTTTTTTTATACACACATTCTTTCTCTCACTCTCCTTTTTCTCCCTCTGTCCCTCTGACTATACCCCCTTGCCCATCCTCTGGGTCCCCCCGCCCCTTGTCTTTCTCCCTGGCCCTCCTGTCCCATGATCTTCTCATGTCCCTTTTGCCAATCACCTGTCCAGCTCTTGGCTCCATCCCCTACCCCTTTTGGAACTCCCCCTCCCCCTCCCACTTTCAAATCTCTTACTAACTCTTCCTTCAGTTAGTCCTGATGAAGGGTCTCGGTCTGAATCGTCAACTGTACCTCTTCCTAGAGATGCTGCTTGGCCTGCTGAGTTCACCAGCAACTTTGATGTGTGTTGCTTGAATTTCCAGCATCTGCAGAATTCTTGTTGTTTGCGTTTTTAAATTTCTCTGCATCTCTGTTTTGAAAGGGCACCCCTCTATCCTGAGGCTGTGCCCTCTTGTCCTAGACTCTCCCACCATGGGAAACATCCTTTCCACATCTACTCTGTCTAGGCCTTTCAACATTCAAAAGGTTTCAGTGAGTACAGATACAGAGCCACCAAAAACGTTCCTCATATGATAACCCTTTCATTCCTGGAATCATCCTTGTGAACCTCCTCTGGACCCTTTCCAATGCCAGCACATCATTTCTAAGATACTTGTTCACAATACCCAAGGTGAGGCCTCACCAGTGCCTTATAAATTCTCAGGATCACATCCTTGCTCTTGTATTCTAGACTTCTGGAAATGAATGCTAACATTGCATATGCCTTCCTCACCACCGAATCGACCTGCAAGTTAACCTTCAGGGTGCTCTGCACAATGACTCCCAAGCTCCCTTGCATCTCAGATTTTTGGATTTGCTCGCCATTTAGAAAATAGTCCACACTCTTATTTCTAGTATGAAAGTGCATGACCATGCATTTTCCAACATTGTATTTCATTTGCCACTTTTTTGTCCATTCTCCTAATCTGTGTAAGTTCTTCTGCATCCTACCAGTTTCCTCAACACTACCCGTCCCTCCACCAACCTTTGTATCATCTGATAACTTGGCAACAAAACCATCTATTCCATCATTTAAATCATAAAAAGAAGTGGTCCCGAAACCAAACCCTGCGGAAAACCAGTAGTCACCGGCAGCCAACCAGAAATGGACCTACCACTGGTTATAACAGGGGTCCCCAACCTTTTTTGCAACACGGACCGGTTTATGATTGACAATATTCTTGCGGACAGGCCGACTGGGGGGGTGGGTAGGGTTGCCAACTGACAAGAGTAGCAGTCAAATACGTTGTGTTTACCCTGATTAAGACTACAGTGACCATGAATCCTTGCGCAGGCACCAGTGTGCATGCGTGACTTGCGCATACGTGTACATACTGACTTTTTTCTACAAGTCGCTTTTGGCAATTCTGTTTGGGGGGGGTGGGGGGTAGTGTTAATCACGACCGGAATGTAGATGATAAGTGGCTAATACACTCAATTTTGTTTATAAAAGGGTTTATCTAACAAATTTAATATTAAACACACAGCACATATTTTCCTCGCATGAATATAGCGATAAGTCAATTATCAGGGGAGGACAGGGGAGCTTGAAGTAAGTGTTGAATGACCATCCAGTAGAAGTGGTAGAGGCAGGTTCGATATTATCATTTAAAGAAAAATTGGATCGGTATATGGACAGGAAAGGAATGGAGGGTTGTGGGCTGAGTGCAGGTCGGTGGGGCTAGGTGAGAGTAGCATTCGGCACAGACTAGAAGGGCAGAGATGGCCTGTTTCCATGCTGTAATTGTTATATGGTTATATAGTTATATAAGTCACTTATAAGTCAATAGCATATTAACATTTTCAGTAACGTTTGGATATTAAACACACAGCACATATTTTCCCTGTATGAACATATAAAATCATTGCAACACACAATATTGCTGAATCTGTGGGAGCCCTGGGCTTGTTTCCCCGCAACAAGACGGTGCCATCGAGGGGTGACGGGAGACAGCGATACTCGAACGGGGTTCCTTATGTCCAGTCTATTCTGTGATTAGTTTTCGTTGCATTCATAGCAGAGATATGTTGGAAATGGAAGCAAAGTTTTCAGTGCTTTCGTGGCTATCTCAGGATATGTAGCCTTGACTTTGATCTGGAATGCAGGCAGAGATGTTATGTCAAACATACTTTTCAGCCCGCCATCACTTGCAAGCTTGAGGAGTTGATCTCCTTCTTACGCTGACATGAATGATGCGCGGGTAATGACCTCGCGTGCATTCAAGTTCAACAGTGCGTGACAGGGAATGAGGAAGGGTACAGCTGACTCATATCACCAAATCATATTGTTTCCTCACGGCCTGGTAGCTCATGCTTTGCGGCCCGACACCAGTCTGCGGCCCGGTGGTTGGGGACCGCTGGTCTATAAGAGTATGTATATTCAATTTCACCACTGTCTAATCAGGGTTTTGAACATTCAATCCCTGCTGCCTTCTGTAAGGGGTTTCAAAGTTCAATTCCACCAATGTCTATAAGGGATTTCGATATTTCATCCCACTGTTGCCTACAAACTATATGTGGACTTAATTATCTTGTTGTCTATCTGGGGATTGATTGTTCAATTCCACTGCTGACCATAAGTGTTCAACCCCATTGCTCTCTGAAGAAGTTTGTATGTTAAATTCCCTCACTGTCTGTAAGGGATTTGTGCATTCTATTCCACTGCTGTCGATTAGGCATTTGTACATTCAAATCCACCGCTGTCTACAAGGGGTTTGCATGTCCAGATTCACTGCTGTCTGTAAGGGGAATGCACACTCAGTTCCACAAATGTCTATAAGGGGAATGCACACTCAGTTCCACAACTGTCTATAAGGGATTTGTACATTCAATTCCAGCACTGTCTTTCAGGGATTTGTATAATCCATTCCACCACTATCTATTATGTACGTTCATTTCTACTGCTGTCCATAAGCCATTTGTATGATCAATTCCACCACTGTCTATGAGGGCTTTGTACATTCTACTACTGTCTATAAGGGGTTTGTATGTTCAATTCCACTGCTGTTTCTAAGAGGTTATTACATTCATTTCCATTGCTGTCTGAAAGGGATTTCTACGTTCAATTCCACTGCTGTTTCTAATCTACCACTGTGTTTCAGGGATTTGTATATACCATTCCACCACCGTCCATAAGGGGTTTGTTCATTCAATTCCACGGCTGCCCATAAAGGATTTATACTTTCAATTCCAATGCTTTCTATCACGGGATTGTTCTTTCAATTCCACTGCGGTCTTTAACTGGTTTCTACGTTCAGTTCCACGGCTGTCTATAAGGGTTTTGTACATTCAAATCCACTGCTGTCATTAAGTGGTTTGAATGTTCAATTGCACTGCTGGCTGTAAGGTGTTTGAACATTCGGTTCCATTGTTGTCTATAAGTGGGTTTTACGTACAATTCCTGTTGCTGTCTATAGAGGATTGTGCGCTCAATTTCACCACTGTCAAGGAAGGGTTTTTACAATCAATTCCACTGCTGCCGATTAGGGGTTTGTTTATTCTACCATTGTCTTTAAGGGGTTTGTACATTCAGTTCCATCGCTGTCAAAAGCGGTTTGTGCATTCAATTTCACCGCAGTCTATAGGGGGATTGAATTTACAATTTCTCGCTCTGTCACAACCACTGATTCAGCAGTGCAGCAGATACAGCAATTGTGTTTGTGAATATGCACCTGTCAGCTAATTATTATTTCATTGTGATGGTACTTAACTCCATTCTTTTCATCGTAGTGTTTATCGAGACTTGAGCAAAGCACAGCAAAGTTTCGTTGGTGGCTTGCATTTGGCCTTGCCTAGGAAATTGGACTGTCGATTCAACTGACTCTGAAGACGAGCTGTATTCATTTTATATTTAGTTATTCTTTTCAGCTGCAGTTTTGGCTTCATTTTCCATTTGAGAGTTTTAGTTAACAGCCCTGTTTGGCCTAGTGTTTACTGTTTTCTTTTCTGTCTAACTCTGTTCGCACTAAAGTTTGTGAACTATCTTCCTGCTTCAATGTCTCTCACTCCGTATTTGTGCCACATCCAAACATAGTGACAGCAAGTCTCAACCACACAAAGGTGGACCCAGCAGAGAGAGAGCAGCTGACCTGAGCCCTTAGATTGATTGGTCAGGTAGGGGACAAGCTACAGGCAATTGATTCTGTTCTGAGAGAAGTTATGGAAGCAATGAGGCAGATAATCTCTTGTCGGTAAACTCAGTCTCACCTGGATGAACAGATATAATCCCTAGCTGCAACGGATGAACAGCTCCCCACAGTCAGTCAGACTCAGGTGACTGCGATTTACGCTCTTTTGGCCGCTGTCCATGAGCTCACTGCGGACAACCAGCATCAGCTGACAGCTATTAACATTCTTGTCAACGCAATTCAGCAGCCTCTCACCGCCTCAGTCCCACTCCCAGGGTCTTGCATCCTTTTCTGATGTCCCGACAACCTCTGCTACTAATGCTCCTGCTCCCGCGTCCGGACCATAACTGACTTCCGTCCTTCGGACACCCACAAACTCCTGCGTCTGTACAGGAACCAAGTATGTCATCTCCAAGCAGACCATTGCAGGAATTTTATTACCCAATGTGAGCTGACGCTCCAAGCCCAGCCTGGTCACGTTGGTGATAATGCGTGAAAACTGGCATACATGGTCATCTTCTAGATGGACCTCCACTCAGCCTGTTCAACACTTTACGGGAGCAAGGATACCTGCGGCCCAGTCATTCCGACTTTTCCTGGCTTAGTTAAAAGGGTTTTTGACCCCCAGCTATGGGGTCAGGAGGCTGCTCACCAACTCTTGCCCTGCGCCAAGGCAGAGGAATGGCGAGAGCCTATGCAGTCAAATTCCGCACATTTGTGGTAGAGACGGGTTGGAATGAGAGATCTCTCGTCACTGCCTTCCCGAGTGGACTGTACACAGGGGTTCAGCATGAGATCACTGTCCAGGATGAGCAGGATAGTCTGGATGACCTGACTAATCTGATGATTCGAGTTGATGACTGGGCAACTGAGTGGCACAAGGAAAGAATGTTTCAAGCCTCCTATCCCGCCATCTGATCACCGTCTTTCCTCTTCTTCTCTCTCTCCCTCATCACCCAGCACCCAGTCCATGGAGGAGCCTATGCAAGTAGGGTGCACGCTCTTGTCTCAGGAGGAATGAAAGCGACGAAGGAGAACACGTTCCTGCCTCTATGGTGGCAATCCAGGACATTTCTGAGTGTCATGTTCCAAGTGTCCAGTTAAAGAGGGTACCCGTCAGCAGAGAGAGGAGTCCTGATGGGTCGGTTCTCTCTTCAGTTAGCTTCCTTGTCGTGGACTTCTCAGATCCAAGAACTTAAGGCATTTATCGACTCCAGTGGAGCTGGAAATCTCATGGATATCTCTCTAGCTTAAAGATAGGAAGTTCTGTCTTGAGAATTAAGAGATAAGATCAACATCAAGGCACTAGACTGGACGGTCAACTTCTGGGCACTGGCCAGATCCACCTTTCCACCCAACCCCTCCAACTTGTTCTCAAAGGCAAGCATCATGAAAAACTCACTTTCTATCTGGTTGATTCGCCTGAACTACCACTGGTACTTGGTCTCCCCTGGTTATCCCGACATAACCCACGAATGGATTGGTCTCTGAAAGCATTGCAAGAGTGGGGATTGGTAAGCCTGTCTATCTGTCTGGGTCCAGCTCACACTCCGTTCTATGAATCCCCTCTTGTGTCAGCTAACGATGTGGACCTGTCTGGGATTCCAGCTGAATGAGCAGATCTCCTTGAGGTCTTCAGCAGAAAGAAGACCACCATCCTTCCCCCACACCGGCCATACGACTGTGCCATAGACCTCCTACCTGGCACTAGTCCTCCATGGGGCCGACTCTTTTCCCTCTCTCGTCCTGAAACGGTGGCCATGGAGGAATACATCAAAGAGGCATTGGCCATGGGGTTTATCCATCCATCATCCTTGCCGGCAGGAGCAGGCTTCTTTTTTGTGAGCAGGAAAGATAGCAAGCTCCATCCCTGCATCGATTATCGGCCCCTGAACAACATCACTGCGAAGAACCGCTACCCACTTCCCTTGCTGGCGTTTGTGTTTGAACATCTCCAGGGAGCAACCATGTTTTCCAAAATTGATCTGCGCAATGCTTACAATTTAGTTCGTATAAGAGAAGAGAAGGCAGCTTTCAACACCTGTAATGGCCTCATTGAGTACCTGGTGAGGTGTTTTCGTCTGGCCACCACCCTCGCTGTATTCCAAGCTTTAGTTAACAATATGCTCAGGGACACGTTGAACTAGTTTATGTTTGTTCATTTAGACCACATCCTTATCTATCCTGCTGTCATCAGGAACACACCCAACATGTCCGGAGAGTTCTCAGACTACTTCTTAAAAATAACCTGTATGCCAAGCCCAAAAATATGAGTTCCATAAAGGCCAGGTATTATTTCTGGGCGATATGCTTACCCCATCCAGTGTTCAAATGGACCTTGGTAAAATGTAGGCAGTTACAGAGTAGCCCAAATCACCTACTGTCAAACAGGAATGACGCTTCATTGATTTTGCGAACTTCTATAGCTGTTTCATCCATAATTTTGACTTTATCTTGGCTCCTATAAATGTATTCACCAAGACCTCAGCAGGAGTCTATTGGATAGACAATGCCGACCAAACAGTTTCAGAGTTAAAGCAATGTTTCACCACTGCCCCACTGCTGCAACATCCAGACCTATCACAGCCATTCATTGTTGAGGTGGATGCATTGGAGCTGTCCTCTCTCATCCCTCGTCTGTGGATAGCTGGCTGCACCCTTGTGCCTTTCTTTCCTGTCGCTTGACTCTGGCCGAGAGGAATTACGATGTTGGGAACCAGGAACTTTTGGATGTCAAGGAGGCCCTGGACTAATGGCAACATTGGCTGGAGGGGACAGAGAATCGTTTCCTGTTTTGGACAGATCACAAGAACCTCTCCTATATTCAGGATGCAAAGAGATACAACTCTCATCAAGCCCGATGAGTTCACACGGTTCAATTTCATCCTCACCTATTGTCCCAGCAGTACAAATCAAAGGCCAATGCTCTCTCCCAGCAGTTCGATGGATCAGAGCACAATGCCAATCCAGAGCCCATCCTTTCTCATTCACGTATCGATATTCCGGTGATCTGGGGAGTATAGGCAGAGGTGAGGGCCACCAACAAAAAGAACCCAGGCCAGGGCAGGGGACCTCCCAACCGGCTGCTCGTCCCAGTTGCGATGTGTTCCAAAGTGTTGGAATGGGATCACTCCTTCCATCTGGTTGGACATCTGAGAATTCAACTGACCCAGGAGATTATAAAGAGACAATCTTGGTGGCCATCTATGTCTCAGAATGTCCAGGACTTTGTAGCTGCCTGTCTCACCTGCACTCAGAACAAGATATCATGCCAGTATCCTGCGAATCAGTTATGTCCACTGCCTGTACTCCACTGCCCCTGGTCCCACCTCTCACTAAATTTCATCACTGGGCTGCCCCCACCTAATGGAAAACCACCATTTTGGTGGTTGTGGATCGATTTTTCAAGGCTGCCTACTTCATTGCTCTCCCCATGCTCCCATCGGTGCCATACTCATGGTTCAACATGTATTCAAGCTCCCTCACTTCCCTCAAGACGTAGTGCCTGATCACTTCTTGCCTTTGGAAGGCTGTCTGCTGTCTTGTGGGAGCTACGGCCAGCCTCTCATCTGGCTTCCACCCCCACCCCGATGGCCAGACTGAGAGAGTGAACCAGGAGTTGGAGACAACCCTGCGCTGCCTTCCCTCTTCCAACCCTATGTCCTGGAGCTGCCAATTGGTTTGGGTAGAGATCGCCTACAATAACCTCCAGTCGCCCTCCATGGGTATGTCTTCCTTTGAGTGCCAGGAGGCATTCCAGCCACTGCTCTTCCCTGATTAAGAGGTTGATGTAGGAGTTCCTCCGGCTGAGCAGCTGATCCAATGCTACAAGCACACCTGGTAATGAGCCAGGGCTTCTATGCTGCACTTCCAGAAATAACATTCCCGGCAGGTTGATCAGCTCCATCAACAGGTAAGGACGTTTAAGGCCAGGAGAGGAGTTCTGGCTGGCCTCAAGGGATCTTCCCCTGAAAGCCGAGAGCCACAAATTGTTACCATGCTACGTGGGACCGTTTGTAGTGGAAAAGGCTTTCAACAAGATGTCATATAGAAGGTGTCTACCAGCCTCACTGAAGATCCACCCATATCAAGCTGGTTACTACCTCTACCCTGGCCCCAATCACCCCACCTCCCCCTCTTCCCCGCTTGGTAGGTGGTACCCTTGTCCATATGGTACGGTGCCTCCTGGCATTTCGCTGGATACGTAGTAAGGTCCAGTACCTTATGGACTGGGAAGCGTAGTGTTGTCACCAACTCTTAGTTCACTCTCTCAATCTGGCCATTGGATTGGGGGTGGAAACCAGACGAGAGGCTGGCCGTGGTTCCTGAAAGAGAGCAGAAGCTTTCCAAAAGCAGGAAGTGAACTATGATCCACGGTCAGACGCTATGTCATGCGGAAAGCCTGGCACACGCAGTAGCCATTCCTGCCCCTGAGACATCATAGTCTCTGTTAAGGCCACAATGTCATAGCTCCACGTATTGATCCACGCTTTAAATTCATCTGCCTTGCTCATGACACTCCTTGCATTAAAATCAACACATCTCAAACCAACTGGCTGAGTGCATCTTTGCTCTATCATCTGCTTATCATTCCTCGCAAACTCCCTACAAGCCACCTCTACTTGTGCGCCAACTGCCCCATTCTCTGCCTCTTCATTTAGGTTCCCACCCCCCTGCAAATCTAGTTTAAACCCACCCCATTATCATTAGACTAACCTCCCTCCCAGTATATTAGTTCCCTTCCAGTTCAGGTAAATCCTGTCCCACTTATTCCCCAGAAAAGGTTTCAATGATCCAAGACCTTGAAACCCTGCCCCCTGCACCATCTCCTCAGCCACTCATTCATCTGCGCTGTCTTCCTGTTCTGACCTTCACTAGCTCGAGGCACTGGGAGTAATCCAGAGGTTACCACCTGCTCTTCAGCTTCCTTCCTAACTGCCTAAACTTACTGCACAGGACCTCCTCCACCCCTCTCCTGCCTAGGTCATTGGTACAAACGTGTACCACGACCTCTGGCTGCCCACCCTCCCCTGCAAGAATATTTTGCAACCACTCAGAGACGTCCTGGACCTTAGCACCCGGGGAGCAATACACTATCCTGGCGTCTCTTTTGCTGCCCCAGAATCCCCCTAACATCGAGTCACTTACGACTATTGCCCCACCTGACTTCACCCTACCTTTCTAAAGCTCAGAGCTGACCACAGCGCTATTGGTCTGGCTGCCGCTGCCTTGCCCGGATGGGTCACCCTGTTCAGCAGTTCCAAAGAGGTACGCCCGTTGCTGATGGGAATGGTCACAGGGGGACCCGGAACTGAATTTCTTCCCTTTACCTCTCTGTGCAACCCATCTACTCCCTGAATTCTACTCTCTGGCTGGAACCAAATGCTGAAAAGTCGTATATCTCAACTGCTCTGTCTTCCGGATGACCCTAAGTTCATCCTTAACTCCAGCTGCAGCTCCTTAATGCAGTCTTTCATGCGCTGGAGTTGGCTGCAATCCCTGCAGGTACTCATCAGGGAGACTCTTAGGTTCCATGAATTCCCACATCCTACAGAAGGGGCATTCCACTGCCAGCCTGCCTGCACTGTACAATGGGCAACCAAGACCAAATCCTCTAAAATGTTTCTTTGACCTCAGCCTTTTCTCATCAAATCACCTTGTCAAAGCCTGGCACTCCTGCTCGCACTGCTGGCCTACTCTCAACAATGGCTGTACCGCTTGTCCCTTCTATATTTTTACTGACTTTGCAGTGCTCTGCTCCCACCACTGATAGGGCCTCCGGAATGTCCAAACAACTGTGAAGCTCTCATTAATCCAAGCTTCACTGACCTCTATGTAACCTCATTAAAGTGCTCTTCTCCAGCTGTTGATAGGGTCTCCAGAATATACGACCACCCGTGAAGCTTTCTTTTTATACAAGCTTCACTGACCTGCGAGTAACCTCATTGTGGTACACTGTTCCCACTGACTGGGGTGCTGGAATCAATTCCATCACTGCCTATAAGGGATTTATACATTCAATTCCTGCCGCTGTCTGCAAGGGGTGTGTACATCCATTTCCACCGCTATCTATCAGGGGTTTGTTTGTTCAGTTCCACTGCTGCCTTTAAGGGATTTATACGCTTAAATCCACCATTGTCTGTAAGGATTTTGTACATTCAATTCCACTGCTATCTATCAGGGGTTTGTCAGGTTTGTACATTTAATTCCAATGCTGTCCATAAGGTTTTTGTACTTTCAATTCCCACTGCTTCCTTTAAGGGGTTTGTACATTTAAATCCACCACTGTCTGTAATGGGTTTGCATGTTCAATTATACTGTCCTCTGTAAGGAATTCATATGTTTAATTCCATCACTGTATATAAGTGGTCAGTAAGTTGAATTCCACCACTGTCCCTAAAGGGTTTGTACATTCAATTCCACCACTGTCAATATGGAGCTTGTAGGTTAAATTCCACTGCTGTGGATAAGGGGCTTGAACTTTCAATTCCACCTCTGTCTATAAGAGGTCTGGATACTCAATTCTACCACTATCTATAAGGGTTTTGTACATTCAATTCCAATTATGTCTATAAGGGGTTTGTACATTCAGTCCCATGGCTGTATATAAGGGGATTGCACATTCTATTCCACCACAGCCTTTAAGGGGATTATACAGATAGCTCCTGATGCTGTCTACAAGGTGCTTGTATGTTCAGTTCCATCGCTGTCTGTAAATTCAATTCCATAGCTGTCTCCAAGAGATTTGTACATTCAAGTCCATTGCTGTCTGTAAGGGGTTTGTACGTTCAGTTCCATTGTTGTTCGTAAAGGATTTGAACTTTCAATTCCACTGCTGTTGTTAAGGAGTTTGTACTTTCCAAACGACCGCTGTCTCTAAGGGGTTACTACCTTCTATTGCACCGCTGTCTATGAGGAGTTTGCACATTCGATTGCATCGTGTCTGTAAGGGGTTTGTTCGGTCAGTTCCACTGCTGTCTATTCAGGGTCTTTACGTTCAATTTGTACTGCTGTCTGTAAGGAGTTTGTACGTTCCATTCCACTGCTGTCTATAAGGGGTTTATACGTTTAATCCCACCGCTATTTTTCAGGGATTTGTACATTCCATTCCTACTGCTTTATATTATTGTTTAGTGCATTCAATTGCACCGCTATCTATAAGGGGACTGTGCTTTCAAATATAACACTGACTCTAAGGAATTTGTACGTTCAATTCCACTGCTGTCCATAAGACCTCTGTCTCTTTTTTTCCAGGGCTGAAATGGTTAACACGAGAGGGGACAGTTTTAAGGTTCTTGGAAGGAGGTTCAGAGGAGATGTCAGGGGTAAGTTTTTTACGCAGAGAGTGGTGAGTGCGTGGAATGGGCTGCTGGCAACAGCAGTGGAGGTAGATACAATAGGGTCTTTTAAGAGATTCCCGGATAGGTAAATGGAGCTTAGAAAAATAGAGGGCTATGGGGTAACCCTAGGTCATTTCTAATGTAAGTACATATTCGGCACAGCATTGTGAAACAACCTGTGTTTCTATGTTTCTAAAATGTTAGTATGTTCAATTCCACCACTGTCTATAAAGGGTGTGTATGTTCAATTCCTTATGCTGTTTGAAAGGCTTTTGTATGTTCAATTCCACTGCCGTCTATAAGGGTTTGTACGTACAATTCCACCACTCTCTGTAAGGGGTTTGTATGTTCAGTTTCACTGATGTCTTTAAGGGGTTTGTGCATTCAATTCTACAGCTGTCCATAAGGGGCTTATATGTTCAATATCATATTAGTTTGTAAGGTGTTTGTATGTTCATTTTCACTGCTGGCTACACGTTTGTAAAAGGGGCTTGTGCATTCATTTCCACGGCTGTCTATAAGGGGTTCGTGCATTCATTCCCACAGCTATCTATAAAGGGTGTGGTCATTCAAATCTACCGTGTCTATAAGGTATTCTTACATTCAATTCCACTACATCTATCAGAAGTTTGTACATTCAGTTCCACCGCTGTTGTGAAGGGGTTTGTGTGTTCAGCTCCACAGTTGTCTTAAGGGGTTTGTACGTTCAATTCCATTGCTGTCTCTAAGAGATTTGTACATTCAAATCCATGTCAAAAAGAGTTCATACCTTCAATTCCACTGCTGTCTATGAATATAGACTGTGAAGTAAATGAGCCTCCCATGGATTGTTTAAGCAGGGCTTCCCAGTGTAGAAATGGCAGCACATTGTGGTCTGTAAGTGGTTTATACATTCAATTCCAATACTGTCTATAAGGTGTTTGTACCTTCAATTCCTGCTGCTGACTTTAATGGGTTTGTACGTAAAATCCTACAACTGTCTGTAAGGGTTAGTACCTTCAATTCCGGCTGTTGTCTGTAAGGGGTTTGCATGTTCAATTCCACAGCTGTCTCCAAGGGATTTGTACATTCAAATCCATCGTTATCGATAAGGGGTTAGTACGATCAGATCCACTGCTTTTTATAAGGGCATTATATGTTTAATTCTATTGTATTCTATAAGGGATTTGTACGTTCAAATCCACCGCTGTCTATAAATGGTTTGCACATTCAATTCCTGCTGCTGTCTTAAGGTGTTTCTATGTTCATTTCCTGCTGCTATCTGTAAAGGATTTGTTCGTTCAGTTCCATCACTGTCTATAAGGAGTTTATATGTTCAATTCCACTGCTATCTATATGGGGTGTCTACGTTCAATTTCTGCTGCTGTCTATAAGCAGTTGTTAAGTTCAGTTCCACCGCTGTCTGTAAGTGGTTGGTAGGTACAATCCCCACTGCTGAATATCAGGGGTTTGAATATTTGAATCCTGCTGCTGTCTCTAAGCAATTCATATGTTCAATTCCACTGCTGTCTATAAAGAGTTTATAAGTTCAATTCCTGCTGCTATTTGTAAGGAGTTTATACGTTAAATTCCACCACGGTGAGGTGGTTCAATTCTACGTTCAATTCTATCGTTGCCTATAAAGAGTTTATACAATCAATTCCACCACTGTCTATAAGGGGTTTGTAAGTTCAACTCCACCGCTGTCTACTTAGGATTTGTAGGTTCAATTCCACTACCATCTCTAAGGGGTTTGTGCGTTCAATACCACTGCTGTCACTAAGGGGTTTGTGCGTTCAATTCCAGAGCCGTCTATAAGATGTTTCTAAATTTAATTCCGCCGCTGTCTAGTAGTGGTTGGTACATTCAATTCCACCGCTACCTATATACAGTTTGTTTGTTCAATTTCTACATTGTCTAGAAGGGGTTTGAACATTCAGTTCCACCACTGACTATAAAGGCTTTAAGACCACAAGACATAGGAGCAGAATTAGGCCATTTGGCCCATCAAGTCTGCTCACCATTCAACCATGGCTGAACCTTTTTTTCTATCTCCTCCTCAACCCCAGTTCCTGGCCTTCTCCCCATAACCTTTGATGCCATGTCCAACGAACAACCTATCAATTTCTGTCTTAAATACGCCCAGCAACCTGACCTCCACAGCTGTATGTGGCAACAAATTCCACAAATTCACCACCCTTTCACCAAAGCAATTTCTCCGCATCCCTGTTTTGAAAGGGTGCCCCTCTGTCCTGAGGCTATGCCCTATTGTCCTAGACTCTCCCATCATGGGAAACATCCTTTCCACATCTACTGTGTCTAGGCTTTTCAACATTTGAAAGGTTTCAATGAGATCCCCCCTCATCCTTCTGAATTCCAGCAAGTACAGACCCAGAGCCATCAAATGTTCCTCATGATAACCCTTTCATTTGTGGAATCATCCTTGTTATCCTCCTGGAGACCCTCTCCTCTGGTTTATTTGTTTCAATTCCATAGCTGTCTCTAAGGCATTCGAACATTCACATTGACCGCTCTCTATAAGGAGTATATATGTTCAATTCCAGTGCTGTCTATAAGGGGTTTCTAAGTACATTTCCACTGTTCTCTAGGAATGGTTTGTACGTTCAGTTCCACTGCTGATTATAAGGGGTTTGTACATTCAATTTTTGCTGCTCCACGGAAGAGATTTGTACGTTCTGTTCCGTCTGATGTTTTTAAGGCATTTGTACGCTCAGTTCCACCCCTTCTAGAAGGGTTTTGTATGTTCAGTTCCAACGCTGTCTGTTAAGAATTTATACTTTCAATTCCTCCGCTATCCATAAGGGATTTGGACATTCAATTCTTGCTGCTGCCTATAAGGGGTTTGTACCTTCAATTCCACCACTCTCTATAAGGGGTCCATGCATTGAATTCCACCACTTTCTATAAGGTGCTTGTACGTTCAATTCCACTGCTGACTATAAAGGGCTTGTACTTTCAATTCCACCGCTGTCTATAAGTGGTTGGTAGGTACAATCCCTGTTGCTGAATATCAGGGGTTTGTATGTTTGAATCCCACTGCTGTCTGTAAGGGGCTTGTATGTTCAAATCCACTGCTGTCTCTAAGTGATTCGTATGTTCAATTCCACAGCTGTCTATAAGGACTCACACATTCAAGTCAAATGCTATCTGTAAGGGTTTTATACGTTCAATTCCATGGCTGTTTATTAGGTGTTTGTACGTTCAATTGCAGAGCAGTATATAAGGGGTTTCATAGTTCAATTCTACTGCTGTCTAGGAGTGGTTTGTATGCTGAATTCCAGCTGCAGCCTGCAAGGGGTTTGTATGTTCACTTCCACCACTGTCTATGAGGGGTTTGGACTTTCAATTCCACCATTCTCTATAAGGGGTTTAACACTTGAATACATCACTGTCTATAAGAGGTATGCACATTCCTTTCCAACACTATCTATATGGGGTTGTACGTTCAATTCCGCCACTGTCTAAAAGGGGCTTCTACATTCAATACCTGCTGCTGTCCATATGCGTTGCGTATGATCAATTCCACCGTCGTCTGTAAGGGGTTTATTAGTTTCAATTCCACCACTGTCCATAAGTGATATGTGCATTCAATTCTAGCTGCAGTCGATAAGGTATTTGTATGATCACTTCCTGCTGCTGTCTGTAAGGGGCTTATACTTTCAATGCTGCCCGCTGTCTATATGGGTTGTGTACGTTCAGTTCCACTGCCGTCTATAAGGGGTTTATTAGTTTCAATTCCACCTCTGTTTAAGCGGTTTTTACGTTCAGTTCCTGCTGCTGTCTTTAAGGGGTTTGTACATTCAATTCCACTGCTCTCTATAAGGGTTTTAGAACATAGATCATAGAATATGTTTTAGTACATTTAGTTCCAATACTCCCTATAAGGGGCTAGTAAGTTCATTTCCACAGCTGTCCATAAGGAGTTCGTATGTTAAATTCCACAGCTGTCTATAAAGGGTTTGTATGTTCAGTTCACCCGCTTTCTATAAGGGATATGTATCTTCAATTCCTGATGCTATCTATCCGGGGTTTGTACGATCAATTCCTGGTGCTATCTATAGGGTGTTTATATGTTCAATTCCATCACTGTCTATATGGGGTGTGTACATTAAATTCCTGCCACTGTCTGTAAGGGATTTGTATGTTCAATTCCATTGCTGTCTATAAAGGGTTTCATGAACATTCCTACTACTGACTATAAGTGGTTTGTAATTTCAATTCCAACACCGTTTATAAGGATTTAATTCTAATTTAATTCACATTTAATTCTAACGCTGCCTGTGTGTCAATTCCATTGCTGCCTGTAAGGGGATTGTATGGTCAATTCCATCACTGCCCAAAAGTGGTTTGTACATTCAATTCCACTGCTGTCTATAAGGGATTCGTATGTTCAATTCCACAGCTGTCTACGAGGGAAACATACATTTAAGTCAAATGCTGTCTAGAACAGTTTCCTACACTCAATTCCATGGCAATCTATCAGGGAATTGTACATCGGTTCCATCACTACCTGTGAGGGGATTGAATGGACAATTCCATTGCTGTTCATAAGTGGTTTATACATGCAATTGCACCACAGTGTATAAGGGGTATGTCATTCAATTCCACCACTGTCTATAAGGGGGTGGTATTGCCAGTTCCACCACTGTATACAAATGGTTTGCACGTTCAATTCCACTGCTGTCTGTAAGGGGTTTGTACATTCAATTCCAGAGCTGTCTATAAGGGGTTTCTAAGTTCAATTCCACCACAGCATAGGTGTGGTTTGTATGTTCAGTTCCTCCGCTGTCTATCTAGGGTGTGTATATTGAATTCCTATTGCAGTCTGTAAAGGATTTGGACATTCAGTTCCACCACTCTCTATAAAGGGTTTGTACGTTCAGCTCCACCGCTGTCCATAAGAAGTTTACACGTTCATTTCCTGCTCATGTCTATAAGGGTTGTTTACCGTTCATTCCTTCTGCTGTCTATCAGTGATCTGTACGTTCAATTCTAACTGCTGTCTGTAAGGAATTTGTACGTTCAATTCCATCACTATCTGTAAGGGGATTGTAAGTCAATTCCACCGCTGGTTATAAGGGGTTTGTATGTTCAATTGCACTGCTGTCTGAGGGGTTTGTACGTTCAGTTCCACTGCTGTCAATAAGAGGTTTGTACGATCAACTCCATTGCTGTCGCTGGGGGTTTGTATGTTCAATACCTGCTGGTGGCTATATGGATGGTTACATTCAATTCCAGAGCTAAATCTAAGGGATTTCTCAGTTCTCTTCCACCATTGACTATAAGGGGCTCCTACATTCAATTCCAGCTCTGTCTAAGCAGTTCCTATGTTCAATTCCTCCTGCTGTCTATAAGGGGTGTGTATTTTCAAATCCTGCTGCTGTCTATCAGGGGTTTCTATGTTTAATTCCTGCTGCTGTCTCTAAGGAGTTAGTACATTCAATTCCATCGATGTCTATCAGTAGGTTTGCACATTCAATTCCTGCTGCTGTCTATAATGGTTTGTACGTTCAAGTCCACCACTGTCCAATCCCACTGCTGACTATAAGGGGTTTGTACATTTATTTCCACCACTGTCTATAAGGGGTTTATATGACCACTTTCAGCGCAGTCTGTAAGAAGTATTTACGTGCAATTCCACTGCTCTTTATAAGGCTTGTGCAAGTCCTGCTCCACTGCTGTCTAAAAGGTGTCTGTATGTTCAGTCCCACCGCAGTCTCTAAGAGTTTTGTATGTTCAATTCCAGCACTGTCTACATGGGGTTTGTACGTTCAATTCCACCGCTGACTATAAGGGCTTTGTATGTTAAATTCCTGCTGCTGTATGTAAGGAGATGGTACTTTCTGTTCCACTGCTGTCTATAAAGGATTTGTACATTCCAGAGCTGCTTTCGGTAAGGAATTTGTACATTCAATTCCATCGCTATCTATAAGGGGTTCATCAGTTCAATTCCTGCTGCTGTCTTTAAGTGGTTTGTATGTTTAATTCCACTGCTGTCTATAAGGGATTTATACTTCCAATTCTACCACAGTCCATAAGTGGTTTGTACATTCAATTCCTGCTGCTGTCTACAGGGAATGATCATTTAGAGAGGACAGGAATTTTTTTTATTGGGGAAAGGCAAATTATGAGGCTATAAGGCTAGAACTTGCAGGTGTGAATTGAGATAATGATTTTGCAGGGAAATGTACTATGGACATGTGGTTGATGTTTAGAGATCTCTTGCGGGATGTTAGGGATAAATTTGTCCCGGTGAGGAAGATAAAGAATGGTGGGGTGAAGGAACCATGGGTGACAAGTGAGGTGGAAAATCTAGTCAGGTGGAAGAAGGCAGCATACATGAGGTTTAGGCAGCAAGGATCAGATGGGTCTATTGAGGAATATAGGGAAGCATGAAAGGAGCTTAAGAAGGAGCTGAGAAGAGCAAGGAGGGGGCATGAGAAGGCCTTGGCGAGTAGGGTAAATGAAAACCCCAAGGCATTCTTCAATTATGTGAAGAAATAAAGGATGACAGGAGTGAAGGTAGGACCGATTAGAGATAAAGGTGGGAAGATGTGCCTGGAAGCTGTGGAAGTGAGCAAGGTCCTCAATGAATACTTCTCTTTGGTATTCATCAATGAGAGGGAACTTGATGATGGTGAGGACAATATGAGTGAGGTTGATGTTCTGGAGCATGTTGATATTAAGGGAGAGGAGGTGTTGGAGTTGTTAAGATACATTAGGAATGATAAGTCCCCAGGGCCTGACAGAATTTTCCCCAGGCTGCTCCACGAGGCGAGAGAAGAGATTGCTGAGCCTCTGGCTAGGATCTTTATGTCCTCATTGTCCGCGGGAATGGTATCGGAGGATTGGAGGGAGGCGAATGTTGTCCCCTTGTTCAAAAAAGGTAGTAGGGATAGTCTGGGTAATTACAGACCAGTGAGCCTTACGTCTGTGGTGGGAAAGCTGTTGGAAAAGATCCTTAGAGATAGGATCTATAGGCATTTAGAGAATCATGGTCTGATCAGGGACAGTCAGCATGGCTTTGTGAAGGGCAGATCATGTCTAACAAGCCTGATAGAGTTCTTTGAGGAGGTGACCAGGGGTATAGATGAGGGTAGTGCAGTGGATGTGATCTATATGGATTTTAGTAAGGCATTTGACAAGGTTCCACACGGTAGGCTCATTCAGAAAGTTAGAAGGCATGGGATCCAGGGAAGTTTGGCCAGGTGGATTCAGAATTGACTTGCCTGCAGAAGGCAGAGGGTGGTGGTGGAGGGAGTACATTCAGCTTGGAGGATTGTGACTAGTGGTGTCCCACAAGGATCTGTTCTGGGACCTCTATGTTTTGTGATTTTTATTAACGACCTAGATGTGGGGGTAGAAGGTGGGGTTGGCAAGTTTGCAGACGACACAAAGGTTGGTGGTGTTGTAGATAGTGTAAAGGATTGTCAAAGATTGCAGAGAGACATTGATAGGATGCAGGAGTGGGCTGAGAAGTGGCAGATGGAGTTCAACCCGGAGAAGTGTGAGGTGGTACACTTTGGAAGGACAAACTCCAAGGCAGAGTACAAAGTAAATGGCAGGATACTTGGTAGTGTGGAGGAGCAGAGGGATCTCGGGGTACATGTCCACAGATCCTTGAAAGTTGCCTCACAGGTGGATAGGGTAGTTAAGAAAGCTTATGGGGTGTTAGCTTTCATAAGTCGAGGGGTAGAGTTTAAGAATCACGATGTAATGATGCAGCTCTATAAAACTCTGGTTAGGCCACACTTGGAGTACTGTGTCCAGTTCTGGTCACCTCACTATAGGAAGGATGTGGAAGCATTGGAAAAGGTACAGAGGGGATTTAGCAGGATGCTGCCAGGTTTAGAAAGTATGCATTATGGTCAGAGATTAAGGGAGCTAGGGCTTTACTCTTTGGAGAGAAGGAGGATGAGAGGAGACATGATAGAGGTGTACAAGATTATAAGAGGAATAGATAGAGTGGATAGCCAGCGCCTCTTCCCCAGGGCACCACTGCTCAATACAAGAGGACATGGCTTTAAGGTAAGGGGTGGGAAGTTCAAGGGGGATATTAGAGGAAGGTTTTTTACTCAGAGAGTGGTTGGTGAGTGGAATGCACTGCCTGAGTCAGTGGTGGAGGCAGATACACTAGTGAAGTTTAAGAGACGACTAGACAGGTATATGGAGGAATTTAAGGTGGGAGCTTATATGGGAGGCAGGGTTTGAGGGTCAGCACAACATTGCGGGCCGAAGGGCCTGTACTGTGCTGTACTGTTCTATGTTCTATGTTCTGTGTTCTGTTTCCTGTTGCTCTCTATCAGGGGCTTGTAATTTCAATTCCACTGTCGTCTATAAGGTATTTGTATGTTGAATTCCACCGATGTCGAAACAGTTTTTGTATATTTGGTTCCACCACTGTCTCAGGGGTTTGTACATTCTATTCCACTGCTGTCTATAAGGGGTTTGGAAGTTCAGTCGCTTCCGCTATGTATCAGGGGTTTGTATGTCGAATTCTATCACTGTATATATGGGTTTGTTCATTCAATTGCACCGCTATCCTTAAGAGGTTTGTAAACTCAATTCCAACATTGTCATTAGAGGGGATTGTATGTTCTCTTCCTATTCCAGAGCTGTCTATAAGGGGTTTCCAAGTTGAATTGCTCTGCTGTTCAGCAGTGGTTTGTACGTTCAATTCCACCTTTGTTTGTAAGGGATCTGTATGTTCAATACCTACTGCTGTCTGTAAGGGTTTTGTATGTTCAATTCCACTGCTGTCTATCTAGGGTTGTGTATGTTCAGTTCTACCGCTGTCTAAAAGGGCATTCCTCATTTCAATTCCACTGCTGTCTATAAGCACTTTGAACATTCAATTCCACCACTCTCTTTAAGAAGTTTGTACATTCAGTTCCACAGCTGTCTATATGAGGTTTGTAAATACAATTCCAATACTGTCATTAAGGGATTTGTACATTCAATTCCACTGCTGTGTCTAAGGGATTTGTATGTTCAAATCCACCGCTGTCTATGAGGTGTTTGTACATTCTATTTCACTGCTATCTATAAGGGGTTCGTATGTTCAAATCCATCACTGTCCATTAGAGGTTTGTACGTTCATTTCCACCACTGTCTATAAGGAGTTTGTACTTTTCAATTTCACCACTATCTGTAAGGGGTTTATCCTTTCAATTCCACAACTGTTTATAAAGTTCTTTGTACATTCAATTCCACTGCTGTCTATAATGGATTTTTGCATTCAATTCCAGAGCTGTCTATAAGGAGTTTCTAAGTTCAATTCCACTGCTGTCTATAAGGGGTTTGTACGTTCTATTCCTGCTGTCGTCTGCAAGGGAATTATACATTCAGTTCCACCACCGTCTATAAGGTGCTTGTATATTCAATTCCACCGCTGTCTGTAAGGGGTTTGTACGTTCAATTTCACCACTGTCTATGAGGGGTTTATATTTTCAATTCCAGCATTGTTTAAGGTGTGTCCCCCTATGATCAATTCCAGCTGTTGTCTGTAAGGGATTTGTACAATCAAGTCCTGCTGCAGTCTGTAAGCAGTTTGTATGTGCAGTTCCACCACTGTCTACACAAGGTATGAACATTCAGCTCCAGAGCTGCCCATAAGGAATTTTTAAGTTCAACTCCACCGCTGTCTATAAGCAGTTTGTACAATCAACTTCCTGCTGTGGTCTGTAAGGAGTTTTATGTTCAATTCCACTGCTGTCTAGAAGAGGTTTGTAAATTCAATTCTAGCACTGTCATTAAAGGGGATTGTATGTTCAATTCCAGAGTTGTCTATAAAGGGTTTCCAAGTTGAATTCCACCACTGTCTATAAGAGGTTTGTTTGTTCAATACCAACATTGTCAGAAGGGGTTTATACGTTCAATTCCACTGCTGTCTCAAAAGGATTTGTATGTTTAAATCCATCACTGTCCATAAGGGGACTGTTATGTTCATTTCCACCGATGTCTATAAGGGGTTTATACTTTCAATTTCACTGCATTCTATAAGGGTTGTGAAAGTTCTGTTCCACTGCAGTCTACAAGGTGTTTGTACGCTCAGTTCCATCATAGTCTCTAAGAGGTTTATACGTTCAATTCAGCCTCTGTGCATCAGTGGTTGGTACAATCAATTCTACCACTGTCTATAGAGGGTTTGTGTGATCAGTTCCACCACTGATTATAAAGAATTCATCATTCAATACCTGATGCTGTCCATAAGGGGTTTGTACATTCAAATCTATCACTGTCCATAAGAGGTTTGTATGTTCAGGGTCTCGGCCTGAAACGTCGACTGCGCCTCTTCCTATAGATGCTGCCTGGCCTGCTGCGTTCACCAGCAACTTTGATGTGTGTTGCTTGAATTTCCAGCATCTGCAGAATTCCTGTTGTTTACTGTCTATTAGGAGTTTATTCTTTCAATTCCACCACTGTTTATAATAGATGTGCATTAAATTCCAGAGTGGGCACGTGGCCAAGTGGTTAAGGCATTGGACTAGCAACCTGAAGGTCGTGAGTTCAAGCCCCAACCAAGGCAATGTGTTGTGTCCTTGAGCAAGGCACTTAATCACACATTGCTCTGCGATGACACTGATGTCAAGCTGTATGGGTCCTAATGCCCTTCCCTTGGACAACATTGGTGTCGCGGAGAGGGGAGACTTGCAGCATGGGCAACTGCTGGTCTTCCATACAACTTTGCCCAGGCCTGCGCCCTGGAGAGTGAAGACTAACGGATGCCTTTACTTTAAATTCCAGCGTTTTCTATAAGGGGCTTCTAAGTTCAATTCCACTGCTAAGGGATTTGTCAGTTCCATTCATGCTGTTGTCTGCAAGGGGTTTATATATTCAGTTCCATGGCCTTCTATAAGGGACTTAATAGTTTCAGTTCCACCACTGTCTATCAGCAGTTTGTACATTCAATTCCTACTACTGTCTGTAAGGGCTTTGTACGTTCAATTTCACCACTGTCTGTAAAGAGTTTGTACATTCATTTCCACTGCAGCCTATAAGCGTTTTGTACATTCAGTTCCTGCTGCTGTTTTTATGGGGTTTATATGTTTAATTCCACCACTGTCTATAATGGGTTTATACTTTCAATTCCACCGCTCTCTATAATGGTTGTGTAAGTTCTGTTCCACTACTGTCTACAAGGTGTTTGTATGTTTAGATCCATTGCAGTCTCTAGGAGGTTTATACGTTCAACTCCGCCTCTGTGCATAAAGGGTTGGTACGATCAATTCCACCACTGTCCATAGGTAATTCATACTTTCAATACCTGCTGCTCTCTAAAAGGGTTGTTTACGTTCAATTCCACCACTGTCTATAAGGTGTTTGCACTTTCTATTCTACGGCTGTCTATGAGATGATTGAACATTCAAATCCATCACTGTCCATAGAGGGTCTGTATGTTCATTTCCACCACAGTCTATACGGGGTTTATACTTTTGAATTTCATCAATGTCATAAGGGGTTTATTCTTTCAATTCCACCACTGTTTATAAGGTGTTTCTACATTCACTTCCACCGCTGTATATAATAGATTTGTGTGTCCAGTTCCACTGCTGTCTGTAAGGGGTTTGTACATTCAATTCCTGCTGTTGTCTGTGAGAGGTTTGTACATTCAGTTCCAGCTGCTGTCCATCAGGGGTTCATACATTCAATTCCACTGCTGTCTATAAGGGGATTACACATTCAATTCAACTCCTGTCTTTAAGGGTTTGTACATTATATTCCAGCTGCTGTAAAATAAGGGGATTATATGATCAAATCCTGCTGCCCTCTGTGAAGGGTTTGTAGGTTCAATTTCATTGCTGTCTATAAGGGGTCTGCATGTTGAACTTCACTGATGTCAAAAGGGGTTTGTATGTTCAGTTCCTGCTGCTCTCTGTAAGAGAATTGTACCTTCAATTCAACTGCTGTATATAAGAGTTCTCTATGTTCAGTTCCACAGCTGTCAATCAGGGATCTGTACATCAGTTCCATTGCTGTCTATAGGGGGATTGCATGGTCAATTCCATCGCTGTCCATAAACGGTTTGTACATTAAATTGCACTGCTGTCTCTAAGGGGTACATACATTCAGTTCCACTGCCGTCTACAAGGGGTTTGTATGTTCAAATCCACCGCTCTCTGTAAGCGGTTTGTACATTCAATTCCAACACTCTCTACAAAGGGTTTGTACATTCAATTCCACCACTTTCTATAGGGAGGTGGTACGTTCAGTTCCACAGCTGTCTTTTAGGGGTTTGTACTTTCAGTACCACCGCTGTATATGAGGGGTTTGTACATTCAATTCCAACACTCTCCATAAAGGTTTGCACATTCAATTCCGGCTTCTGTCTGTAAGGGGATATTACAATCAATTCCTGCTGCTGTCTGTAACGGGGTTTGTACATTCAATTTCATTGCTTTCTATAAGTATTGTGTATGATCTGTTCCACTGCTACCTAAAAGGGGATTGTATGTTCAGTACCACTGCTGTCTATAAGGGGCTTGTACGTTCAATCTCAACGCTGTCCATAAAGGGTTTGCATGTCCAATTCCTGCTTCTGTCTGTAAGGATTTTGTACATTCACTTCCACCACTATCTCAAAGGGTTTGAACATTCAATTGCACCGTTGTCTATAAGGTGTTTGTGCATTCAATTCAAGACCGACTATAAAGCGTTCATATGTTTAAATCCACAGTTGTCTTGGAGTGGGCTGTATGTTCAATTCCACCGCTGTCTATAATGGATTTCAAAGTTGAATTTCTGCTGCTGTCTATCAAGGGTTTGCACATTCAATTCCAGTGCTATCTGTGAGGGTTTCATACATTCAATTTCTTCTGCTGTCTATAAGGGGGTTGTCTATAAGGGGTTTAGCATTCAGTTCCACCATTGTATGCAAGTGTCTGCATTGTATATGCAGTTCCACCATTGTCTATAAGGGAATTTCTATAAGGGGTGTTGTACATTCAATTATGCCACTGTCTGTAAGGGGTTTCTATGTTCCATTCTTCCACTTTCTCTAAGGGATTTGTACTTTCGAATCCATCGGTGTCTATATTGGGTTCATACGTTCAAATCCTGCTGCTGTCTATTAGTGTCTTGTGTGTTCAATCCCACTGCTGTCTGTAAGCGGTTTGTACACATAATTCCATCACTGTCTATAAGGGGCTTGTATGCTCAATTCCACCTCCGTCTATAGGGGATTTCTTACTTTCAATTCCATTTCACTGCTATCTATTAGAGTTTTGTACATTGTTTTATCACTGTAAGGGGTGTGTACATTCAACTCCACTGCTGTTACTAAGTGATTTGTACCTTCAAATCCACTGCTGTCTATAAGGTGTTTGTATGTTCAATTCCACTGCTGTCTGCAATGAATTTGTACATTCATTTCCGTCGTTGCCTATAAGGAGTTTATACGATCAATTCCACCGCTCTCTGAAAAGAGTTTCTACGTTCAGTTCCATCGCTGTCAGTATGGCACTTGCAAGTTTAATTCCACCGCTGTCCAGTATGGATTTGTACATACAGTTCCACCGCTGTCTACAAGGCTTTTTTATGTTCAGTTACACTACTGTCTTCAAGGGGTTTGTACGTTTAGTTCCACCGCTGTCTAGAAGAGGTTGTATACCTTCAATTCCTGCTGCTGTCTATCAGAGGTTTGTACATTCAATTCCATTGCTGTCTGTAAGGGGTTTACATGTTCTGTTCCTTCTGCAGTCTTTAAGGGGTTGGTATGTTCAGTTCCATCGCTGTCTATGAGTGGTTTGTACATTCAATTCCACTGCGGTTTCTAAGGGATTTGTACATTCCATTTCACTGCTCCCTGTAAGGGATTTGTACGTTCAACTTCACCATTGTCTTTATGTGGTTTGTACATTCAGTTCCATCGCAATCCAACGGGGTTTGTACGTTAAGTTTCTGCTGCTGTCTGTAAGGGATTTGTATGTTGCATATTTTCTGCTGTCAGTAAGTGGATTGTACATTCAGTTCCATAACTGTCTATAAGTGGTTTGCACGATCAATTGCACCGCAGTCTATCAGCGATTAGTACATTCAATTCCTGCTGCTGTCTGTATTGGTTTATATGCTGAGTTATAGCTGCTGTCTTTAATGGGTTTGTACACTCAGTTCCTTCTGCAGTCTGTAAGGGATTTCTACATTTCATTCCATTTGCTGTCTGTAAGGGTTTTTTATGTTCAGTTCCCCTGCTGTCTAGAAGGGTTTAGCACGTTGAATACCACCACTGTTGATAAGGTGTTTTTACAGTTCCATCACTGTATGTAAAGGGGTTTGCACATCAAATTTCATCGCTGACTAAAAGGGATTCCCGCTGATGGGTGAGTCCAGAACCAGAGGCCACAGTTTAAGAGTAAGGGGTAGGCCATTTAGAACGGAGTTGAGGAAAAACTTTTTCCCCCAGAGAGTGGTGGATATATGCCCCAGAAGGCTGTGGAGGCCAAGTCCCTGGATGCTTTCAAAAAAGAGATGGATAGAGCTCTTAAAGATAACGGAATCAAAGGTTATGGGGATAAGGCAGGAACTAGATACTGATTGTGGATGATCAACCATGATCACAGTGAATGGCGGTGCTGACTCGAAGGGCCGAATGGCCTACTCCTTAACCTATTGTCTATTGTCTATTGTTTGTACGTTCAGATCCACCACTGCCTTTAAGGGGTTAGTACATTTAATTCCTGCTGCTGTCTGTTAGTGGTTTCTATGCTGAATTCTATCATGGTCAGTAATGGGATTGTACATTCATTTCCACTGCTATTTCTGAGGGATTTGTACATAAAAATCCATCGCTCTGTATAAGGGGATTGTATGTGCAAATCCATTGCTGTCTATAAGGGGCTGCCTAGAATTGAATTGAATTGACTTTATTTCTTACATCCTTCATATACATGAGGAGTAAAAATCTTTACGTTATGTCTCTGTCTAAATGTCCAGTGTGCAATTTATAGTAATTGTTACGAGAATACACATAAAATTAAGATGTTTGCTGGCCTGGGCTAGCATCAGTGGCATCAGCAGTTGGTCTGCCACCTGCCCTCAGGGGAAGGAGAGATAAGGAACAATGGAGCAGCGTCTGGAGATGTGTAATGAAGGGATGTGGGAGAGAGAGCTGTCTGGAGCGGCTCCCCCCTTTGAACCCTGAACTGTTTGAAGTGATGGACAGGCGATACCCCAGCAGGGGGATAAAAAGGGACAGGTTCGCTAAGACAGACACACGCCACCCGAGATAACGAGACCCTGGAAGCGGTGCGCCTCTCACGAGTGGGTGAGAAGTGCCAGACAACGACAAGGGTGAAAAGGTACGATCAGCGGGAACCCGGTGTGTGTCCGCCCTTGCCTGGGTGCCGGGTTCACTGCAGAGGATCGACCGCATCTGGAGGAGGGGTCACAGTCGGTGACCTCAGGTGACATCACCAAGGACCCGCCCAAAAGTTGCTTGTGAGCAATCTCGCTGATCTGTGAGTGAAGCTGTGCTGAATGATGAGTTGTTCCTGTTCTCTCTGTCTCTCTTCCCCCACCCTGTCCATCGCCATGGCCACGATTACTGCGAACTGAACTACTAACTGGACTGAACTTTGAGTCATTTTGAAATTGGTCATTTACCCCTAGACAACGATAGAGCTTGATTGATGCTGTTATCTTAATGCTGTGCACATGTGTGTTTATCATCACTGAACTGTTGCATTTATTATCCTTTCGATTACTGTGTTGCTTGTTTCTTTAATAAAACTTTCTTAGTTCTAGTACTCCAGACTCCAACTGAGTGATCCATTTCTGCTGGTTTGGCAACCCAGTTACGGGGTACGTAACATAATTTATAATAAATAGTATGTACAACAGGACAGTCAATATAACATAGAAATACAATTGTATCAGCATGAATTAATCAGTCTGATGGCTTGGTGGAATAAGGGGTTTGTACATTCAGTTTACCGTTGTCCATAAGGCATTTTTACATTCAGTTCCATCGTTCTCTGAAAGGGGTTTGTACGTATAATTCCAACACTGTCTTTAAGGGGTTTGTACTTTCGATTCCACCACTGTCTATAAGAGGTTTGTACATTCAGTTCCTGCTGCTGTCTATAAGCTGTCTTTTGCATTCATTTCCATCGCTGTCTTTAAGTGGTTTTTGTGTGTTCAATTTCACCACTGTAGCTTAGATTAGATTATGAGAACACTCAGACCTCTTTTATTGTCACATAGAAATGCATACATGCATTAAGAAATGATACAATGTCCCTCCAGTATGATATCACAGAAAACAGGACAGACCAAATACTAACACTGACAGCACCACGTAATTATAACATATAGTTACAGCAGTGCAAAGTAATACCATAACTTGATGAAGAACAGACCATGGGCACGGTAAAACAAAGTCTCAATTCCTGATCGACTCCGCCGATAGCAGGCGGCAAAAGGAAGAAACTCCCTGCCATAGACCTCCGGGCACTGACAACTGCCGATGTATTGGAAGCAGCCGACCACAGCCGACGCTGAGTCCGTCCATCTGAAAACTTCGAGCCTCCAACCAGCCCCTCCAATACAGCCTCCCAAGCGCCATCCTCTGCCGAGCACCTTCGACCTCGCCCCGGCCGCCGAAACAAGCAAAGCCGAGGATTCGGGGCCTTCTGCTCCAGAGATTCCGGTTACCGCACAGTAGCAGGGGCAGCGAAGCGGGCGTTTCAGAAGTTTCTCCAGATGTTCCTCCGTACTCTCACGTCTGTCTCCATCAAATCAGAATTGTGCACAGTCCCCTACTTGACAGATTACAGATATTATTCACCAGAGAGGCTGCGCGCGCTGCGTCGCGCCGCCATCTTCTCCTCCTGCTGCTGTCTATAAGGGGTTTGTACATTCTATTCCCTATGCCGTCCGTAAGGAGTTTGAACCCTCAGTTCCACCGCTGTCTAGAAGCGGTTTATATGTTTAATTTCAGCAACTGTCTTTAAGGGGTTTATACATTCAGTTGAACTACTGTCTGTACTGAGTTTGTACTTTCAATTGTTACTGCTGTCTATAAGGTGTTTGTACATTCATTTCCATCACTGTCTGGCAGAGGTTTGTTTGTTCAGTTTCACCACTGTCTACAAAGGGTCTGTCCGTTCAATTCCACCGTGTCTATATGTGTTCGTACGTTCAGATCCACTGTTGTCAATAAAGGGTTTGTATATTCAATTCATGCTCCTGTCTATAAGGGATTTGGTGTTTATTTGCATCACCATCTTTAAGGGATTTCTACATTCAAATACATTGCTGTCTACAGGGGATATGTACGTTCACTTCCACTGCACCCTGTAAGGGGTTTGTATGTTCAATTCCACCACTGTTTGGAAGAGATTTGTACATTCAATTCCTGCTGCAGTCTATAAGAGGTTTTGCACTTTAAGTTCCATCGATGACTAAAATAGGAGTTTGTTTGTTCAATTTTACCACTGTCTATAAGGGGTATGAACCTTCAACTCCACCTCTATCTGTAGGGGCTTTGTACATTAAATTCTTCCTCTGTCTTTTAAGGGGTTTGTACTTTCAATTCCATCACTGCCTATAAGGGGTTTAGAGAGAAGAGTAAGGGTCCCAGAATAGATCCCTGAGGCACACCACTGATCACCAACCTCCATGTAGAATATGACCTGTCTACAACCACTCTTTGCCTTCTGTGGACAAGCCAGTTCTGGATCCACAAAGCAGTGTTCCCTTGGATCCCATGCCTCCTTACTTTCTCAATAAGCCTTGCATGGGGTATCTTATCAAATGCCTTGCTGAAATCCATACATCTACTGCTCTACCTTCATCAATATGTTTAGTCACATCCTCAAAAAATTCAATCAGGCTCGTAAGGTATGATCTGCCTTTGACAAAGTCATGCTGACTTTTTCTAATCATATTATGCCTCTCCAAATGTTTATAAACCTTGCCTCTCAGGATCTTCTCTATCAATTTCCCAGGGCTGAAATGGCTAACACAAGAGGGCACAGTTTTAAGGTATAGGAAGTAGGTACAGAGGAGATGTCAGGGGTAAGTTTTTTTTACAGAGAGTTGTGAGTGCGTGGAATGGGCTGCCAGCAATGGTGGTGGAGGCAGATACGATAGGGTCTTTTAAGAGACTCCTGGATAGGGACATGGAGCTTAGAAAAATAGAGGGGTATGGGTCACCCTAGGTAATTTCTAAAGTAAGTACATGTTTGGCACAGCATTGTGGACCAAAGGGCCTGTATTGTGCTGTATGTTTTCTATGTTTCTATGTTTACCAACCACTGAAGTAAGACTCAGTGGTCTATAATTTCCTGGGCTACCCCTACTCCCTTTCTTGAATAAGAGAGCAACATATGCAACCCTCCAATCCTCCGTAACCACTCCCATCTCCATTGATGATGCAAATATCATTGCCAGAGGCTCAGCAATCTCCTCCCTCACCTCCCACAGTAGCCTGGGGTACATCTCATCCGGTCCCAGTGACTTATCCAACTTGATGCTTTCCAAAAGCTCCAGCACATCCTCTTTCTTAATGTCTATATGCTCAAGTTTTTTAGTCATCTGTAAATCATCCCTACAATCATCAATGTCCTTTTCCGCAGTGAGTACTGAAGCAAAGTATTTATGAAGTACCTCTGCTATCTCCTCTGGTTCCATACACACTTTTCCACTGTCACACTTGATTGGTCCTATTCTCTCACATCCTCTTGCTCTTCACATACTTTTTTTTAGATTATTTAGATTTTTTTACTTGGAGAATGCCTTGGGATTTTCCTTAATCCTGCTCGCCATGGCCTTGTCATGGCCCCTTCTGGCTCTCCTAATTTCATTCTTAAACTCCTTCCCACTAGCCTTAAAATTTTCTAGATCTCTATCATTACCTAGATTAAGAACCTTTCATAATTTTTTTTCTTCTTGGCTAGATTTACAACAGTCTTTGTACACCACGGTTCCTGTACCCTACCATCCTTTCCCTGTCTTATTGGAACATACCTATGCAGAACGCCACGCAAGTATCCCCTGAACATTTGCCACATTCTTGCCATACATTTCCTTGAGAACATCTGTTCCCAATTTATGCTTCCATGTTCCTGCCTGATAGCTTCATATTTCCCCTTACTCCAATTAAACGCTTTCCTAACTTGTGTATTTCCTATCCCTCTCCAATGCTATGGTAAAGGAGATAGAATTGTGTTCACTAACTCCAAAATGCTCTCTAACTTAGAGACCTGACACCTGAACGGGTTAATTTCCCAATACCAGATAGAAACATAGAAAATAGGTGCAGGAGTAGGCCATTCGGCCCTTCGAGCCTGCACCACCATTTATTATGATCATGGCTGATCATCCAACTCAGAACCCCACCCCAGCCTTCCCTCCATACCCCCTGACCCCCGTAGCCACAAGGGCCATATCTAACTCCCTCTTAAATATAGCCAATGAACTGGCCTCAACTGTTTCCTGTGGCAGAGAATTCCACAGATTCACCACTCTCTGTGTGAAGAAGTTTTTCCTAATCTCGGTCCTAAAAGGCTTCCCCTCTATCCTCAAACTGTGGCCCCTCATTCTGGACTTCCTCAACATCGGGAACAGTCTTCCTGCATCTAGCCTGTCCAATCCCTTTAGGATTTTATACGTTTCAATCAGATCCCCCCTCAATTTTCTAAATTCCAACGAGTACAAGCCCAGTTCATCCAGTCTTTCTTCATATGAAAGTCCTGCCATCCCAGGAATCAATCTGGTGAACCTTCTTTGTACTCCCTCTATGGCAAGGATGTCTTTCCTCAGATTAGGGGACCAAAACTGCACACAATACTCCAGGTGTGATCTCACCAAGGCCTTGTACAACTGCAGTAGTACCTCCCTGCTCCTGTACTCGAATCCTCTCGCTATAAATGCCAGCATACCATTCGCCTTTTTCACCGCCTGCTGTATCTACATGCCCACTTTCAATGACTGGTGTATAATGACACCCAGGTCTCGTTGCACGTCCCCTTTTCCTAATCGGCCACCATTCAGATAGTAATCTGTTTTCCTATTTTTGCCACCAAAGTGGATAACTTCACATTTATCCACATTAAATTGCATCTGCCATGAATTTGCCCACTCACCCAACCTATCCAAGTCACCCTGCATCCTCTTAGCATCCTCCTCACAGCTAACACTGCCACCCAACTTCGTGTCATCTGCAAACTTGGAGATGCTGCATTCAATTCCCTCATCCAAGTCATTAATATATATTGTAAACAACTGGGGTCCCAGCACTGAGCCTTGCGGTACCCCACTAGTCACCGCCTGCCATTCTGAAAAGGTTCCGTTTATTCCCACTCTTTGCTTCCTGTCTGCTAACCAATTCTCCACCCACACCAATACCTTACCCCCAATACCGTGTGCTTTAAGTTTGCACACTAATCTCCTGTGTGGGACCTTGTCAAAAGCCTTTTGAAAATCCAAATATACCACATCTACTGGTTCTCCCCTATCCACTCTACTAGTTACATCCTCAAAAAATTCTATGAGATTCGTCAGACATGATTTTCCTTTCACAAATCCATGCTGACTTTGTCCAATCATTTCACCGCTTTCCAAATGTGCTGTTATCACATCCTTCATAACTGACTCCAGAAGTTTCCCCACCACTGACATTAGGCTAACTGGTCTATAATTCCCCGGTTTCTCTCTCCCTCCTTTTTTAAAAAGTGGAGTTACATTAGCCACCCTCCAATCCTCAGGAACTAGTCCAGAATCTAACGAGTTTTGAAAAATTATCACTAATGCATCGACTATTTCTTGGGCTACTTCCTTAAGCACTCTAGGATGCAGACCATCTGGCCCTGGGGATTTATCTGCCTTCAATCCCTTCAATTTACCTAACACCACTTCCCTACTAACATGTATTTCGCTCAGTTCCTCCATCTCACTGGACCCTCCGTCCCCTACTATTTCTGGAAGATTATTTATGTCCTCCTTAGTGAAGACAGAACCAAAGTAATTATTCAATTGGTCTGCCATGTCCTTGCTCCCCACAATCAATTCACCTGTTTCTGTCTGCAGGGGACCTACATTTGTCTTTACCAGTCTTTTCCTTTTTACATATCTATAAAAGCTTTTACAGTCCGTTTTTATGTTCCCTGCCAGTTTTCTCTCATAATCTTTTTTCCCCTTCCTAATTAAGCCCTCCTCTTACAGCCTATCCTCTTGTAGGCTTATCTACATATTGTGTCAGGAAACCTTCCTGAACACACCTAACAAACTCCACCCCATCTAAACCTCTTGCTCTAAGGGAGATGCCAATCAATATTGGGGAAATTAAAATCTCCCACCATGACAACCCTGTTATTATTGCACCTTTCTAGAATCTGTCTCCCTATCTGCTCCTTGATGTCCCTGTTACTATTGCGTGGTCTATAAAAAACACCCAGTAGAGTTATTGACCTCTTCCTGTTCCTAACTTCCACCCACAGAGACTCAGTAGACAATCCGTTCATGATTTCCTCCTTTTCTGCAGCCATGACGCCATCTCTGATCAGCAGTGCCATGCCCCCACATCTTTTGCCTCCCTCCCTGTCCTTTCTGAAAAATCTAAAGCCTGGCACTCAAGTAGCTGTTCCTGCCTGTGAGCCATCCAAGTCTCGGTAATGGCCACAATATCATAGCTCCAAGTACTGATCCACGCTCTAGGCTTATCCGCTTTGCTCATGATACTCCTTGCATTAAAATAGACACATCTCAAACCATCAGCTTGAGTGTAACTCTTCTCTACCACCTGCCTATTCTCCCTCTCAAAATGTCTACAAGCTTTCTCTATTTGTGAGCAAACCTCCCTTTCCTCCGTCTCTTCTGTTCAGTTGCCAGCCCCTAGAAATTCTAGTTTTAACTCTCCCCATTAGCTTTAGCAAACCTCCCTGTCAGGATATTTTTCCCCCTCAGGTTCAAGTGCAACCCGTCCTTTTTGTGCAGGTCACACCTGCCCCAAAAAAGGTCCCAGTGATCCAAAATCTGAATCCTTGCCCCCTGCTCCAATCCTCCAGCCACGTATTTATCCTCCACTTCACTCTATTCCAATACTCACTGTTGCATGGCACAGACAGTAATCCCGAGATCACTACCTTTGGGTTTTGTACGTTCAGTTCCCGACGCTGTCTTTAAAGGCTTTGTACTTTCAATTCTACTGCTATCTAGAAGGGGTTTGTACAGTAAGTTCCAACAGCATCTGTAAGAGGATTGCGCACTCAATTTCATCGCTGTCTTTAAGTGGTTTGTAAATTTAATTCCTGCTGTTGTCCATAGGAGAGTTCAACATTCAGTTCCATAGGTTTCAGTAAGGAGCTTGCATGTTCAATTCCACCGCTGTCTCTCAAGTATTGGGACGTTCAAATCCATCGCTGTGCAGTAGGGATTTGTGCATACAGTTCCACCATTGTCTATAAGGTTTTATATGTTTAGTTCCTCTCCAGTCTTTAAGGGGTTTGTACGTTCAATTCCGCCACTGTCTATAAGGAGATTGGATGTTGAATTCCTTTTGTGCTCTGTGAGGTGTTTGTACATTCAGTTCCTGCTGCTGTCTATAAGGGGTTTGTACGTAAGGAGTTTGTACCTTTAGTTCCATCACTGTCTAGAAGAGGTTGTATATGTTCAATTCCTGCTGCTGTCTCGAAGAGGTTTGTATATTCATTTTCAGTGCTGTCTATGAGGGGAATGAACTTTCAATTCCACTGCTGTCTGGAAGGGGTTTGTACGTTCAGTTTACTGTTGTCCATAAGGTGTTTTTTCACTCAGTTCCATCAGTCTCTGAAAGGGGTTTGTACGTTCCGTGCTGCTATCTGTAAGGGGCTTGCATGTACAGTTCCTGCTGCTGTCTATAAGGGGTCTGTGCATTCAGTACCTGTTGCTGTCTGCAAGTTTTCTCGTTCATTTCCGTCGTTGTCCAGAAGAGGTTTGTGCATTCTTTTCCACTGCTGCCAATAAGGGGTTTGTACATTCAATTCTATCTTCTGTCTGTAAGGGAATGATACTTTCAATTCCTTTGCTGACTAAAAGGGGTTTGTTTGTTCAATTTCACTGCTGTCTGTAATCGGATTGTACCTTCAATTCCACCACTATCTGTAAGTTATTTGTACATTAAATTCCACCTCTGTCTGTACAGGGTTTGTACGTTTAATTCCCACTGCTGTTGAGACGGTGTTTGTACATTCATTTCCATTGCTATCTGGAAGGGGGCTTGTACGTGCATTTCCACTGCTTTCTATAAGGGGATTGAACATTCAGTTCCTGCTGCTGTCTATAAGGGGTTTGTAAATTTAAATTCCAATGCTGAATGTAAGAGTTCATATGTTCAATTCCATCTCTGACTAAAAGGTGTTTGCACATTCAGTTCCACCACTGTGCAAAAGGGGTTTGTACATTTATTTCCATCGCGGTTTGTAAGTTCAAAATCACAACGGTCTATAAGGAATTCTTTACATGAAATTCCACCGCTGTCTAGAAGGGGCTTGTATGTTCAATTCCAGCTGCTGTCGTCTATAAGGGGTTTGTATATTCATTTCCATCACTGCCTGTAAGAGGGTTTTTCTGTTCAATTCCTGCTACTGTCTATAAGGAGTCTGTACTTTTACATCCATTGTTGATTAAAACGTGTATGTGCATTCAATTCCTACTGCTGTTTATAAGGGGTTTGTACGTTTAGTTCCACCACTGTTTATAAGGGATGTGCAATTCCTGCTGCTGTCTGTAAGTGGTTTGTACCTTCAGTTCCTGCTGTTCTCTTGAATGGGTTTGTATAATCAGTTCCTGCCTCTGTCTATAAAGGCTCTGTACATTCAATTCCTGCCTCTGTCTGTAAGGGTTTGTCCATACCTTTCTATCAGTATCTGTATATTCAATTCCACCTCTGTCTAAAAGGAGTTTTTCTTTCAGTTCCACCACTGACTAAAAGCAGTTGTACGGTTAATTCTCCTGCTGTTTATAAGGGGTTTATAGGTTGAATTCCTGCTACTGTTTGTAAGGGGTTTGTACATTCAACTCCACTGCTGTCTGTCACAGGATTGTAGTTCAATTCCTGCTGCCGTATACAGGGGTTTGTACGTTCATTTCTGTAAGGAGTTTCTACATTCAATTCCATCGCAGATGAAAAGGGGTTTACACATTCAATTACATCATTGTCTGTAAGGGGTTTTTACATTCAATTGCATCACTGTCTATAAGGTGTCTGTACACTCAATTCCATCTCTCTATATAAGGCATTTTTCGTTTAGTTCCACAGCTGTTTATAAGGTGTTTAAATTCAATTCCACCACTATGTGTAAGGGGTTTGTACATTAAGTTCTACCGTTGTCTATAAGGTACTCGTACGTTCAATTCTTCTGTCTGTAAGTGGTTTGTACATTCAGTTTTTGCAGTTGTTTTGAATGGATTTGTAGGTTCAGTTTCTGCTGCTGCCTGGAAGGGACATGTATGTTCAGTTCCTTCGCTGTCCAGAAGGTGGTTGTACTTTCAATTCCACCTCTGTCTAGATGTGGTTTGTATGTATAGTTCCATTGATGTCTATATCGGATTTTTACGTTCAATTCCATTACTGTCTGAAAGGGTTGGTATGTTCAATTCTACCACTGTCTTTCAGGAGTCTGTTTGTATCCTGCTGCTGTCTATCTGTCAAGTTCAATTCCAAAGCTGCTTCTATGGGGTTTGTACATTCAAATCCATCGCTGTCTGTAATGAGTTTGTACGTTTAATTCCACCGCTGTCTATAAGGGGTTTGTAGGTTCATTTCCATTGCTGTCTGTAATGAGTTTGTACGTTTAATTCCACCGCTGTCTATAAGGGGTTTGTAGTTTCATTTCCATTGCTGTCTGTAATGAGTTTGTACGTTTAATTCCACCGCTGTCTATAAGGGGTTTGTAGGTTCATTTCCATTGCTGTCTGTAATGAGTTTGTACGTTTAATTCCACCGCTGTCTATAAGGGGTTTGTAGGTTCATTTCCATTGCTGTCTGTAATGAGTTTGTACGTTTAATTCCACCGCTGTCTATAAGGGGTTTGTAGGTTCATTTCCATTGCTGTCTGTAATGAGTTTGTACGTTTAATTCCACCGCTGTCTATAAGGGGTTTGTAGGTTCATTTCCATTGCTGTCTGTAATGAGTTTGTACGTTTAATTCCACCGCTGTCTATAAGGGGTTTGTAGGTTCATTTCCATTGCTGTCTGTAATGAGTTTGTACGTTTAATTCCACCGCTGTCATAAGGGGTTTGTAGGTTCATTTCCATTGCTGTCTGTAATGAGTTTGTACGTTTAATTCCACCGCTGTCTATAAGGGGTTTGTAGGTTCATTTCCATCGCTGTCTGTAATGAGTTTGTACGTTTAATTCCACCGCTGTCTATAAGGGGTTTGTAGGTTCATTTCCATTGCTGTATGTAATGGGTTTGTACATTCAAATCTATCATTGTCTGTAGGGGTTTCTGCATTCAATTCCACCGCTATCTCTAATGGATTTGTTCATTCAAATTGATCGGTGTCTATAAGGGGTTTGCAGGTTCAATTCCACCACTGTCTATGAAGTGTTTGTACATTCAATTTCTGCTACTGTCTGTAAGGGGTTTCTGTGCTGAATTCCATTGTTGTCTAAAAGGACTTTGAATGTTAATTTCCACCGCTGTCTCTAAGGTGTGTGTATGTTCAGTTCCATTGCTGTCTATAAGTGGTTTCCATGTTCAATTCCACTGCGGTCTGTCAGGGGTTGAACATTCAATTTCATTGCTGTCTGTAAAAACGCAAACCCGAGGAAATCTGCAGATGCTGCGATTCCAAGCAACACACTGCTGTCTATCAGGCGTTTTTATATTCAGTTCCATCACTGCCTGTAAGGGGTTTGTACATTCAATCCCATCACTGACAAAAAGTGGTTTCTACATTGAAGTCCACCGCTGTCTATAAGATGCTTCTGTGTTCAATTCCATCACTAACTCTAAGGGATTTGTATGTACAAATCCATCACTGTCTATAAGGGGTTTGTACGTTCATTTCCACCACTGTCTCTAAGGGATTTGTATCTACAAATTCATGGCTGTCTATAAGGGGATTTGTACATTCATTTCCACAGCTGTTTATAAGTGGGTTGTATTTCAGATCCATCGCTGTCTATAAGTGGTTTTAATGTTCAATTTCATTGTTGTATACAATGGGTTTGTACGCTTAATTCCTGCTGCTTTCTATGTGGGGTTGGTATATTCAATTCCATATCTGTTTCGAAGGGATTTATAAGTTGAATTCCATCGCTGTCTGTAAAGGATTTGTTTGTTCAATTCCACCACTGTCTCTCAAGGATTTATACATTCAAATCCATCGCTGTCTTTAATAGGTTTGTACTGTCAATTCCACCGCTGTCTATAAGGGGTTTATACAATCAATTCCATAGCAGTCTATAATGGATTTGTACGGTCAATTCCTGATGCTGTCCATGAGGGTCTGTACTTTCAATACCCGCTGATGTCTATGAGTGGTTTGTACATTCAATTCCTGTTGCTGTCTGTAAGGGGTTTGTCCATTGATTTCCTGCTGCTGTATTTAATGGGTTTCTACATTCCGTTTCTTCTGCTGTCTGTAAGGGGTTTGAACGTTCAGTACCACCGCTGTCGATTAGTGGTATCCTACGTTCAATTCCTGCTGCTCTCTATTAGGGGTTTGTACATTCATTTCCACTGCTGTCTAGAAGGGGTTTGTATGTCCAGCTCCACCACTGTCCATAAGGTGTCTGTACATTCATGTCCACCTCTGTCTATAAGGTGCTTTTACATTCAGTTCCATCACTGTCTGTAACGGTTTTGTACATTCAATACTATGAGGGATTTGCATGTACAATTCTATCACTGTATATAAGCGGTTTCTATGCTCAGATCCACTGCTGTCTTTCAGGGGTTTGTACGTTAAATTGCACCCCTGTCTATAATTGGATTGTACGTTCAATACCACCATTGTCTATAAGGCGTTTCTACTTTCAATTCCACTGCTGTGTATAAAATGTTTTAATATTCTATAACTGCTGCTGCCTATAAATAGCTTGTACATTCAATTCTACTGCCATCTATAAGAGTTTTTTTGTATGTTCAATATCATCGCTCACCATAAACTGTTTGCATATTCAATACCTGTTGCTGTCTCTAAGGGTTTTGTATGTTAAATTCCACTGCTATCTTTAAGGGGTTTGGACATACAATTCCTGCTGCTGCGTGTAAGGTGTTGGTATGGTCAATGCCTGCTGCTGTCTGTAAGGGGTTTCTAAGTTCAATTCCTCTGCTGTCTGTAAGGCGTTTGTACGTTCAATTCCACCGCTGTCTCTCACGGATTTGTACGTACAAATCCACTGCTGTCTGTAAGGGGTTTGTATATTCAGTTCATGCTCCATCTTTAATGGGTTTGCAAGTTTATTTCCTGCGGCTGTTTGTAAGGGGTTTGAACGTTTAACTCCTCTGCTGTCTCTAAGGGATTTGTACATTCAATTCCGCCGTGGTTTATCAGGGTTTGTACTTTCAGTTCTGGCTGCTGTCTGTAATGGGTTTGTACATTTAGATCCTGCTGCTGTCTATAAGGGGTTTGTATGTTAAATTCTACTGCTGTCTCTTAGGGGTTTCCACGTTCAGCTCCATTGCTGTCTTTAAGGGGTTTGTACGTAAAATTCCACCGCTCTCTCCAAGGGGTTTGTATGTACAATTCCTGCTGCTGTTTGTAAGGGGGATGTACGTTCAATTCCTGTGGTTGTCTGTAAGGGGTTTCTATCTTCAATTCCATAGCTGTCTGGAAGAGGTTTTTACATTCAGTTCTACCACTGTCTCTAAACAGTTTTCTACATTTAATTCCGGCTGCCGTCTGCAAGAGGTTTGCACATACAGTTCCACTCTGGTCTCTAAGGGATTTGTACATTCAATTCCGCCGTGGTTTATCAGGGTTTGTACTTTCAGTTCTGGCTACTGTCTGTAATGGGTTTGTACATTTGAGTTCCTGCTGCTCTATTCAATGGTTTTCTACGTTCTGTTCCTTCTGCTGTTTTTAAGGGATTTGTACATTCAATTCCACTGCTGTTTTGTACATTTAGTTCCACGACTGTATAGAAGGGGTTTGTATGTCCATTTCCACCACTGTCTATAAGGTGTCTGTACGTTCAAGTCCACTGCTGTCTATAAGTGAGTTGCACATTCAATTCCTGCTGCTGTCAATATGGGTTTTGTACGTTCAATTCTATTACTGTCTGTAAAGGATCTGTATATTGAATTACATCAATTTCCATAAGAGGTATGTACGTTCAATACTGCCGCTGTCTCTAAGTGACTTGTATGTACAAATCCACCATAGTCTATCAGGTGTTTGCACATTCAGATCCACTGCTGTCTATAAGGCATTTTTACCTTCAGTTCCAGTACTGTCTGTAAGAGTTTTGTATGTTTAATTCCATCCCTGACTAAAAGAGGTTTGTATGTTCAATTCCACTGCTGTCTCTAAGCAGTTTTCTACGTTCAGTTCCTGCTGCTGTCTGTAAGGTGGGGTTGCATGTTTAATTCCACTACCATCTCTAAAGGGTTTGTATGTTGAGTTCCTGCTGCTGTCTTTAATGGGTTTGTTCATTCAGTTAATGGGTTTCTACGTTCCATTCCTCCTGTCTCTAAGGGGTTTGTACATTCAGTTCCATCGCTGACTAAAAGGGAAATGTATGTTTAATTCCACCACTGCCGATAAGGGATTTGCACTTTCATTTCCACCACTGTCTATAAGGTGTCTGACATTCAAGTCCACCACTGTCCATAAGGTGTCTGTACATTCAAGTCTACCACTGTCTATAAGAGTTTTACATGCTCGATTCCTGCTGCAGTCGATAAGAGGTTTGTATGTTCAATTCCATCGCTGTCTGAAAAGGTTTTGTACATTCAATACCCCTGCTGCCTCGAAGAGAATGTACAAACCCCTTACAGAAATCAGTGTAATTCAATGTACAGATAACCTTAATGACTGTTGCCCGGTACAGTGATGAAATGCTTTGAGGGGTTGGTTATGACTAGACTGAGCTCCTGCCTCAGCAAGGACCTGGACCCATTGCAGTTTGCCTATCAATAGGTCAACAGCAGATGCAATCTCAATGGCTCTTCACAGGGCTTTAAATCACCTGGACAACACAAACACCGACATCAGGATGCTGTTCATCGACTCAGCATTTAATACCATCATTCCCACAATCCTGATTGAGAAGTTACAGAACCTGGGCCTCTGTACCTCCCTCTGCAATTGTATCTTCGACTTCCTAACCAGAAGACCCCAATCTGTGCAGATTGGTCATAACATAACATTACCTTCTCGCTAACTATCAACCCTGGTGCTCAGCACATTGGTCTACTCTCGCTATTCCCATGACTGTGTGTCTAGGCATAGCTCAAATACTATCTATAAGTTTGCTGATGATACAATCATTGTTGGTAGAATCTCAGATGGTGACGAGAGGGAGCAAGATACGCCAACTAGTGGTGGTGTCGCAGAAACAACTTTGCACTCGACGTCAGTAAGACAAAAGAACCGATTGTGGACTTTAGGAAGGGTAAGACGAAGGAACACATACCAATCCTCATAGAGGGATCAGAAATAGAGAGAGTGAGCTGTTTAAGGTTCCTGAGTGTCAAGATCTCTGAGGATCTAACCTGGTCCCAACATATCGATGCAGTTATAAAGAAGACAAGACAGAGACTATACTTCCTTAGGAGTTTGAAGAGATTTGGTATGTCAACAAATACACTCAAAAACTTCTATAGATGTACCATGGAGAGCATTCTGACAGGCTGCATCACTGTCTGGTATGAGGGGGAGGCTACTGCACAGGACTGAAAGAAGCTGCAGAGGGTTGTAAATTTAGTCGGCTCCATCTTGGGTACTAGCCTACAAAATACCCAGGACATCTTCAAGGAGCAGTGTCTCAGAAAGGCAGCGTCCATTATTAAGGACCTCCAGCACCCAGGGCATGCCTTTTTCTCACTGTTACCATCAGGTAGGAGGTACAGAAGCCTGAAGGCACACACTCAGTGATTCAGGAACAGCTTCTTCCCCTCTGGCATCCGATTCCTAAATGGTCATTGAACCCTTGAACACTACCTCACTTTTTTAACTAATATTCTTTTTGTTTTTTGCACAATTTTTAATCTATTCAATATACGTATACTGTCATTGATTTATTTATTTATTATTATTGTTATGTTATTTTGTTTTTTCTTCTATCTTAGGTGTTGCATTGAACTGCTGCTGCTAAGTTAACAAATTTCACGACACATGCAGGTGATAATAAACCTGATTCTGATTCTGATTCTATGTTCACTTTCTGCTGCTGTCCATAAGAAGTTTATACGTTCAGTTCCTGCTGCTGTCTGTAAAGGGTTTGTACGTTCAGCTCTACTACTGTCTATGAAGTGTTTTTCGTTTAGTTCCATCACTCTCTGTAAGGGTTTGTATGTTCAATTCCATCACTGACTAAAATGGGAATGTACGTTCAACTCCACATTGTCTAGAAGGGGTTCATACATTCAGTTCCACTGCTGTCTTTCAGTGGTATGTGCGATAAATTCCAGCACTATCAGGTCTTTGTACCTTAATTTCTACTGCTGTCTATAAAAGGCTTGAATGTTCAGTTCCTGCTGCTGTCTGAAAGGGGTTTGTACATTCAGTTTCACAGCTGTCTATCGCACATTTTTACATTCAGTTCCATCACTGTCTGTAAGCGGTCTGTACATTCAACTCCATCGCTCTCTATAACGGGTTTGTATGTTCAGTTCCACCACTGTCTATAAAGGGTTTATACGTTCAATTCCACTGCTATCTTGAAGGGATTTTTTGTTCAGTTCCTTCACTGACTTTAAAGGCTGATTTATATTTGTGCATCAAATCGACGCCGTAGGTATGGCATAGCCGCGAACCCTACGTGGATCCCTACGCCGTAGCCTGACGCACACCTCTGTCAAAGTGTAACTACATGTCGCTGCAACGCAGACCGCAACAACTGTAATTGTTCCGCTTGCTAGCATCACATTTCCTCCTACACTGCAATAGCTTCCCATTGAGTGACTGGAGGGCAGGGAAGGAACTCTGGCTGCAATGCTTTCCATAAAGCTTTACGGACCACCGAATTTATGGAGGACACCTTTCGCTTTTACGAAAAAAGACACTCGCTTTAAACTTGTTTACCCCGAGGAAGACTACCATGACCATGAAGCCTTGCATGGCCAGGTGTGTGCACATGCAAGACATGCGAATAGGTGACGTGCACATGCATGTACGTGCCCGAATTGCAGAGCGTTGCAGACACACCAATGCACAGGTATAAATGCTCACAACGGCGTAGCCCACTTGCGTAGGCTATGGCATAAGCTGGTACGCACAAGTATAAATTAGCCTTAAGGCATTTGTACATTCAATTCCATTGCTGACTACAAGGGTTTGTACGTTCAATTCTACCGCTGTCTATGAGGAGTTTGTACATTAAAATCTATCACAGTCTATAAGGGGTTTGTACGTTCAATTCCTGCTGCTGTTCATAAGAGGTTTGTACCTTCATTTCCATCACTGTCTGTAAGGAATTTGTACATTCAGTTCCAGCTGCTGTCTGTAAGGGGTTGCTAAGTTGAATTTCTGCCGCTGCCTTTTCATGGGTTCGTATGTTCCGTTCTTCTGACTGTAAGGGGTTTGTACTTACAGTTCCACCGCTGTATCTTAAGAAGTTGTACGTTGAAATCCATCGCTATCTATGACGCACTTTTATGTTCAATTCCACTGGTGTTTGTGATGTGTTTGTATGCTCAATTCCACTGCTGTCTATAGGGGTTTGTATGTTAAAATCCATTGCAGCCGAAAAGGGGTTTGTCCATTCAGTTCCTGCTGCTGTCTATGTAGGGTTTGTATGTTCAATTCCTCCTGCTGTCTATATAGGGTTTGTACGTTCATTTCCACCACTGTCAATAAGGTGTTTGTTGTTCAGTTCCGTCACTATCCGTCACGAGTTTGTTCGTTTGTACTTCCATCGCTGACTGAGGATTGATACGGTGGGTTGTGTGTTTAAGCCTGTATTAACTATTGTCCGGTAAAGTGATTACAATATGTGGTTTTGCTGCAGGTGTTGAGCGGTGGTGCAAATCCACGGGGTTACCAGTTATGAATGCATGTGTATTGAGTGGGTTAGACATTTGAATCCCCAACGAGTTGATAACTCGAACTTTAAGTACCATTAAAGTAGTTGAAGCAGTTACAATTATGGAGTGGGAGTTTGATAAAATGGAGGGCAAAGTCGAAGTTTTAGTTCAGTCTAGCTCTGACTAGTGGAACTGCCTGGTACTGTTGGGGCCTTGGGCGGGGGGGGGGGGGCATGGTTGTCCATACTTTCCAGGAGCAGGGGAGTGTAAGTGGGCGTGCCGAATCCGACACCATAGCTGGGGCGGAGACTTCAAAAATGGGTTACACTTCTTTCTGCGGAATGAGAGGAAGGTGTGGTCTGATTTGGAAGGTCTAATGAGCATCCTGAGTGGTATTAGACCTTACCTCTCTGGCAAATAAATGCCCCAGGGCCCAGGCAGAGGGTCCTGGCTATCGAATGCTGAGAATGTTCATGGGAGTGAAGCGCAGCCCTGAGGAGGAAGAGGAGAATGAGGCTTGGGAAGAGCAGACCTCCCAGTTGCTAGGTGAGTGACAGCGTTCTGTTTACGTAAAATGACAGCGATTGGTTGAAAGTTTGAGAGGTCTGCCTGCTGACGTAGTGAGATCCATAAAGACTCAGAACCCCTTTGTTCCCTTTGCGGGCTACATGCAAGCACTTGAAAATGTCTTTGGTGAGACTGGAAGCCCAATGGAGCTAATGACGGAGCTTCAGAACATACTTCAGGAGAAGGGGGAGAAACTTTTTGCCTACATTTTTCAGCTAGAGAGGCAGCTGAGTTGCTTGTGGTGTAGGGGGGTCATTCAAACAGCTGAGGTGAATGAGTTAAGAATGCACCAAATGGCTAAAGTCACCTATTCCTTGGATCTGATCACTTGGGGTCTACGAATGTCTTGTAAGATGCGCCCCCTCCCTCACTTGTTGAGCTGATCAGAGAGTAAGAGAGGAGGAGAATGTGATGGGGGCGCGTGAGGCCTCCGTCAGCAGGGTACACTCCTCGGTTATAGCCCCCTTGGCTGAAGTGACCACAGACAACCCACCTTGTGGAGTGGTAATGGAGCTCGTGGTAGCAGTTAGGACTGAAATGTCGCAGTTGTTATTGGCAGGTGTAGCCATCCCACACAATAAAGCTGACAGGGAGTCAGACCCCCCCTGAGGGGACGGACTGAGCAGGGGTCTGCAAGTGAACGGGGTCCCGCGAGAAAGGGAGCAAGCGGTATTGTCTGTTATAACTGTGATGAAGAGGGACACATCAGGCGAGAGTGTGACTGATTGGAAAACCCTCGGAGAGTGAGTCCCCAGTCACCTGAGCCAAGAGACCCAGTGAGGGAACCACCTGGTGTCTCAGCGGGGGTTGGGGGGGCACATTCCCAGCAATATATCAAGGAACACCCAAAAGCAAAAACCCTATTCCTGAGGGTTTAGTGGGCCAAGCTCCAGTGTATTGCTGCAGATTGAGGCTATTTATGCTAGAGCCACACCTGACACCGGTTCTCAGGTCACTCTGCGGAACCATTCATTTTGCAGTCGGTATTTAACCAATTTACCGTTGACACCACTCAGTGCACTGGAGATCTGGGGTCTTGGTACAGATGACTATCCATATGATGGTTACGTCATTGAAACTGGAGTTTTCGGAGGCAGATGTGGGAGTAGCCAAGGTCCTTTTACATTAGCGCTAGTTTGCTCGGACCCTGGTCGAGAGGGACGAAGCTTCAATACTTTTCAGTCGAATACTCCTATTGTAGGAGGCTAGTGGGAGCCTGCAAGGGGAAAGCTGGAGAGAGTTTTATGAAAACATTATCTATTCCCCCTGTGTTATGAGCTGCTTTTGAGGAAGTGTGTGGCTGCACTGGGCTGGATGAGGAGCATAAACGTGGGACTGTGTGATACACCCAGTCCAAACCGGTCGTGTTATGGCTTGGGGAAGTAGCTAGAGTGACAGGAAGCCCTAAGTTTTCCAGAATTCCTTATGTTAAAGCCCTCTTGGTAGATGCTCCAGAAGATTATGAAGGTGAGTCATGCTTACCTGCAGGAGAACTGGAGAGGCCCGAACTATAGAAGCCCTCTGTTATACGGGTGAACAGGATGACGGTGAGGGCCAGGAACACTTCAGAGTGGGAGGTCAACCTCGGGGGGGGGGGGCGCTGGGGTATACCAATGGCGCCTCTCCTTCCGGTGATGGTAATGTCTAGTGACCCCGGAGTAAAGTCAGTGAGAAACTCTCTCCGAACAAGGAAATACCGACTACTGAGTCATTCAACTTTGGCATGCCTGGAGGTTGATAGGGAAGATGGCGAAGCTGGAAGGTGTCTTTTCTACTGACAAGTTTGATGTGGGTTGTTCCAAGGCCACTCGCTACACCACTTGGGTGACAGGGGATACCTTGTTCAGAGAAAGGTTGCAGTGATATTTGGCAGCATCTGCGGAAGTTGAAGGAAGCTGGGATCATCGCTGAGTCCAGAAGCCCCTATGCATCTCCAATACTGGTGGCTAGGAAGAAGAATGAGAAGCTATGGATGTGTGGGGACTATTGGACTCTGAATAGGCATACCAGTATACGGTCCTGAGAATCGAGGTCGCGCTGGTCTGCCTAAATGGTGCAAAGTGGTTCAGTGTGCTGGACTTGAGGAGTGGCTATTATCAGAACCCTACAAGTGAGGCTGACAAAGAGAAGGGAGCATTCATTTGTCCACTGGGATTCTTCAAGTTTGAAAGGATGTCCCAGGGCATTTCGGGAGCCCTTGCGACTTTCCAGCATGTCATGGAGAAAATGGTGGGGGATGTGAATTTGCTTGAGGTATTGGTGTACCTGGATGATCTCATAGTGTTCGGGTCCAGCTTGGAGAAACATGAAGCGGGGTTACTGAAGGTGCTGGACTGCCTGAAAGCTGAAGGGTTAAAACTTACCTTGGAGAAATGACAGTTCTGTAAGACGTCTGTCAACTATGTTGGGCACATAGTCTCACCGAATGGAGTAGCTAAAATCCATCAAAGATAGAGTTGGTGACCACATGGCCAAGGTCCCAGACTGTGAGCACTCTGCACTTGTTCTGCACTATCGGAGGTTCATGAAGGACTACTATAAAGTGAGTCACCCTTTAAATCAGCTTCTGTGTGGTTATCTGCCCTTGGAGAAGAAAGAAGAGGATGGTAAAGATTATAGCTCTTCAGAGCCTTTTGGAGTGAGATGGGATATGAAATGTGAAGAGGCCTTCCAGTTGCTGAAAGAGATGCTGACGAAAGCGCCTGTGCTGGCTTTTGCAGAACACCAGTTGACATACAAAGAGGGCTTAGGGGGTGTTCTGTATCAGGATCAGGGCACAGGGTTGAGACCTGTCGCATTTGTCAGCCAGAGTCTGTCACCCTCTGAGCAAAACTACCCCATGCACAAATTGGAGTTCCTGGCATTGAAATCGGCTGTGGTGGATAAGCTAAGTGGCTATCTATATGGTGCCAAGTTTGAGGTGATGACGGACAACAACTTATATCCTGACCTCGGCGAGATTGGATGCCACAGGTAGTTGGTGATTTCAGTCTGAAGTACCGGCCGAGGAGTCAGAACATTGATGCTGATGCGTTGTCTCGATGTGCGCATGAAGGGCTGGACAGGGATGTAGAGTGGGAGAGCACTCCTGCCCCTGGGGTCAAAACCATGTGCCGATTTTCCATCACAGGGAAGGCAGAGGAAAGGCGAGGGCAGAATGGAATAGTAGATCATCTGGGAGCTTCTGATGGAGCTATTTCACAAGCCTACTGGAACCTGCCTGCTCTGAAGACAAAGCAGTTGCCGGATTTGAGCCCTGGGGAAGAGGCAGCCGCTCAGCGAGATGACCGTGCATTGTTACTGTTTGGTCAGTGGTTGCGAAAGGGGACATGGCCCAGGCAGACAAGATGAAACACTCTGCCGTGTCTCCACTACTGAGAGAATGGCTCAAATTGGAGTTTAGGAACCAAATCCTATACTGGGTCACCTTGCCTCCGGATCGGCCTCAGCATTCCCGGCTGGTTCTGCCTGAGAAATATTGGAGGATTCTGTTGAAGTCACTGCATGATTATTCCTGTCATTTAGGAGCTGACAAGACTTATGGATTGCTCAGAGTTCAGTCCTACTGCCCCCAATGAAGCTAGAGGTTGAAGAGTACTACAAGTCATGTATTTGATGTATATGGAGCAAGATGCTGCCTACAGGGGCCACTCTGTTGTCCCACTTAGAGTGTGGGGATACCTGACCTGGTGTGTATGGATTTCCTGACAATAGAGGCAACATAGCAAATGTCTTGGTTACCAGACACTACACTACACTACACCATCACTACACTACACATGCAAGCCTTCCCTACCAAGGATCAGAGGGTGTCCATGGTGGCCAATGAGTTATGGGAGAAGTATTTAATTTACTATTGTGACGAGAATACACATAGATTAAGATGTTAGCTGGCTTGTGCTGGCACCAGTGGGATCAGCAGTTGGTCTGCCACCTGTCTTCAGGAGAAAGAGAGATAAGGAAAACAATGGAGCAGCACTTGGAGATGTTAATGAAGGGACGGGAGAGTTTAACGGGAGGAGAGCTGTCAAGATCGGCTCCCCCTTTGAACCCTGAACTGTTTGAACTGATGGACAGGCGATACCCCAGCAGGGGGATAAAAAGGGACAGGTTCGCTAAGGCAAGACACACACGATACCCCGAGGTAACGAGACCCTGAAAGCGGTGTGTCTCCCACAAGTCCATGGGAGTTTTGGAGGGCTGGTCACGGGACCAAGCCATAGACGCACAGGGTGGAAAGGCACGATCAGCGGGAACCTGGTGTGTGTCCCGCCTTGCCTGGGTGCCAGGTTCACCGCAGAGAAACGATCGTATCTGGAAACAGAGGGGTCACGGTCGGTGACCTCAGAAGACATCACAAAGGGCTCGCCCAAAAGCTTACTGCGAAGAATATCGAAGGTCTGTGTGGAAGCTGTTTGAATATTCATTCGTTTTGCTCTCTCTCTCCTTCCCCCACACTGTCCATCTCCCACAGCAGTGATTACTGCGAACTGAACTGAATTCAATTGAACTGAACTTTGCGTCATTTTGAAATTGGTCATTTACCCCTAGACGACGATAGAGCTTGATTGATCCAGTTATCTTAATTCTGTGTACATTTGTGTTTATCATTGCTGAACTGTTGCATTTATTATCCTTTTGATTAGAGTACTGTGTTGCTTGTTTCTTTAATAAAACTTTCTTAGTTATAGTAGTCCAGACTCCAACTGAGTGATCCATTTCTGCTGGTTTGGCAACCCAGTTATGGGGTACGTAACATAAGTGGGGTTCTCGTCCGGGATTTTGAACGCTAAATTTGGGACGGAGTAAATTGATTGGGTTAAAATTCCCAAAAGAAAGAAAAGACAAACAGCAGAAATGGAGGTTGAGGAATTTATAAAGGTACCGACCTTGGAGGCATTAGAGGATGCCAGGAAAGCGGAATTGGTAGCTGTGGCCAAATGGTTGAATCTTGCTAAGGGGAAGTCGACAATGAGGAAAGAGGATATACACAGAGCTATTGTAGAGCACTATGTATCTAAAGGTGTGTTTCCCCAAGGGGAGCTGGAGGTGGTGTCTATTGAAAAACCTGCTGGAGACGCGGTACAGGTACAGCTTGAAAAACTGAGACTCGAGCACGAGTTCCAGGTACGGTAGTTAGAACACGAAGAGAAGCAGTTAGAAAGGCGGGAGAAAGAGAGAGAGTTAGAAAGGCAGGAGAGAGAGAGAGAGAGGCAGTTGGAGCGAGAGGAGAAACAGAGGGAAAGGGAATTCGAGCTGGAGAAGTTAAGGATAAGGGCAGAGCAGGGGCCCGTGCCGATCCAAGGTGGAGGGTTCTGAGCGACCCAGGAAGTTAGGCTGGTTCCCCCATTTGACGATACCGACATGGATCGGTACTTTCTCCATTTCGAAAAAGTTGCTACAAGTCAGGACTGGCCGAGGGATAAGTGGGCTGTTTTGCTTCAGAGTGTACTGAAAGGGAAAGCCCAACAAGCTTACTCAGCTTTGTCCGTGGAAGATGCCCAGAGGTATGAGGTGGTGAAAGAGGCCATCCTCAGGATTTATGAGTTGGTCCCGGAGGCATACCGGCAGAGGTTCCGGAATGCGAGGAAGCAGTGAGACCTCAAGTATTTAGAGTTTACCTGTGAGATGCAGACATATTGTGAGCATTGGTGCGCCTGGAAGGGGGTAGAGGGAGATTATGACAGACTGCTACAGCTGATCCTGGTCGAGCAGTTTAAAGGTTGTGTCCCTGAGGGTATGAGTCCCTACCTAGATTAGAAAGAGGCAGCCATGTTAGCCGCAACTGCTAAGTTAGCGGATGAGTATGCGTTGACGCATAAAATGAAGTTTGCCCCGAGTAAAGGCTACCAGAAGCGTAATCAGGTCGGTGGGGAGAGTCCGTCGGAAAAGTCAGAAAGTAAGCCGGGGACTAGTGAGAAGGATAAGGTAGACCGGGAGCAGTCTGGTAGGAAGGCTCCTGGGGTCGTCTGTTATAATTGCGGGAAAGTCGGACACTTTGCGTCCAGGTGCTTTGCCCCAAAGAAGGAGACGAGAAAAGGAAAAACGGCGATTTTGACTGGCTGTATCAAGCTGGTAAACGGACCGCTAGGAGAGGAAAGGTCTGCCAAAGTTCAGGAAGGGCGCGAGAGGTTTATCTCGGCCGGATTGGTGTCAGTGAAGGAGGGAGTAAACCCAGTTCCAGTGCGGATCTGGAGAGACACGGAAGCATATCAGTCATTGATATTGAAGAGTGTATTAGAGTTTAGCTCAGAGACCCAGACTGGGGAGGTCAACGTCAAAGGTAATGGGGAAGGGACAGAGGCAGTCCCTTTGCACCAGATACACCTACAAAGCAACCTGGTCTCTGGACTAGTCACGATCGGGGTGAGGCCCGAATTACCGATGAAAGGCGTGGAAGTCTTGCTCGGTAGTGACCTCGCCGGGGAAATCGTGTTCCCAGCCGTGAGATTGACAGGTCAGCCTGCCAGCATTGAGGCCCCGCCCATGGACTCACAGGTTCATCACGGGACTGCCGAAGTAAATTTAGCTGAGACGTTTCTGCCAGCCTTGTACGAGAAGGGGGTAGAAAGTGAAAAGAAGGAGTGTAGTGAACCAAGAGGTCGTGAGGGAGGTGAGACAGACTTAGCATTAGCCAGGAAAGAATTTGTGCTGGCGCAGGAGCGAGACGAGGGGCTGATGGTTTTGGCGGAGACAGTTCTCTCTGACGCAGAATTAGCAAGGGAACTAGTAGGCTATTGTGTGGAGGAGGAAGTGCTAAGGAAGAAAGGGAGACCAAGTACCGTACCCGCAGATGAGGAATGGGGGGTGGTGCAAAAGAGTTATGGGGATGAGATTTTTAACCTGGCCCACAAGGTACCCCCCGGTGGACATTTTGCGGTGCTGGAGGAAACAGTTGGTGGAATCATGAAAGAGGTTTACCGGCTGCCCAGGAGGAAGGATGTTATTGATCATGGCAGACACGAACTGAGACGGTCACAGGCTTTTGATATGCTAACAAACCTAGTCGGTGTTTGCGCAGAAATCAATGAAGCTAGGGTCTTCCTGATAAGAGAAAAAAACCCATTTTGAAAAGATGAGTATGGTACCGACCAGATGGGAGAAGGCTATTGTTTTGGCCAGCTCTGCTGATAAGGTCTCTCCCTTAATCCCCGAACAAAGCGACTCTTTAGGAGAAATAATTAAACGACTCACACATGTGTGTTTGATTGTCCCAAGGCGATGCAAAGAACTGGGACATTGGCTGGTGTTTGTTACGTTAGGCCAGCCTAGTGAGCAACACCTCTATAGAATGAGTAATTCAGTAACGAAAGGGCTGACGAACACAGAGGTGTGTATTGGCGATGTAATACGGCTGTCTGAAGCCAGCTTGATAGTGAACCTTGAAGAAAATGAGTTCGGCCACATGAAGGTCACTTACCTGGGAATTGTGGTGACACAGGGGCAGCTGGCAGCGATGCAAGCTAAGGTGCGGGCTATCTCTGACATCCCAACCCCGACAGACAAGAGGGCCCTCAGAAGGCTCTTGGAGATGGTGGGGTACTGTAGGAAGTTTTGCAATAACTCTGCGGTTACTACCCCTCCCCCTCCTACTAAGCCCTTGCAAGAGAAAACTAAGTCGGAATGGGACGACCCTTGTTATTGTGGTCCGGGACAAAACCCAATGAGAGGTTACATTGATCGCAATTCATCAGTGTTTTTGGCCACAATGAAGTCTGCTAAGTTGGAGCCTGGTCTAAGGGATTATTAATAACACATATAAAAGGAACAGAAAATGTGATGGCTGACCGTCTGTCAGGTGTTGGCAACTTCAAATTCTCTGTATTAACCAAATAGCTGATAAAGATGTATATTTGTGTGTATCAAATAATGTATTCATGTTTGTAATTTTTACCCCGGTAAAAACCCTTAAAGGTGGGAGGTGTGATGAGAATACACATAGATTAAGATGTTAGCTGGCCTGTGCTGGCACCAGTGGGATCAGCAGTTGGTCTGCCACCTGTCTTCAGGAGAAACAGAGATAAGGAAAACAATGGAGCAGCACTTGGAGATGTCAATGAAGGGACGGGAGAGTTTAACGGAAGGAGAGCGGTCAAGATCGGTTCCCCCTTTGAACCCTGAACTGTTTGAAGTGATGGACAGGCGATACCCCAGCAGGGGGATAAAAAGGGACAGGTTCGCTAAGGCAAGACACACACGACACCCCGAGGTAACGAGACCCTGGAAGCGATGCGTCTCCCACAAGTCGGTGGGAAGTTTTGAAAGGCTAGTCGCGGGACCAAGCCATGGACACACAGGGTGGAAAGGCACGATCAGCGGGAACCTGGTGTGTGTCCGCCCTTGCCTGGGTGCCAGGTTCACCGCAGAGAAATGATCGTATCTGGAAACGGAGGGGTCACGGTCGGTGACCTCAGAAGACATCACAAAGGGCTCGCCCGAAAGCTGACTGCGAAGAATATCGAAGGTCTGTGTGGAAGCCGTTTGAATATTCATTCGTTTTGCTCTCTCTCTCCTTCCCCCACACTGTCCATCTCCCACGGCAGTGATTACTGCGAACTGAACTGAATTCAATTGAACTGAACTTTGCGTCACTTCGAAATTGGTCATTTACCCCTAGACGACGATAGAGCTTGATTGATCCAGTTATCTTAATTCTGTGTACATTTGTGTTTATCATTGCTGAACTGTTGCATTTATTATCCTTTTGATTAGAGTACTGTGTTGCTTGTTTCTTTAATAAAACTTTCTTAGTTATAGTAGTCCAGACTCCAACTAAGTGATCCATTTCTGCTGGTTTGGCAACCCAGTTACGGGGTACGTAACACTATGAGCTCCCCAGGCTGATACATAATGATTAGGGATGGGATTTTGAGAGCAGGCTCACACATGAGTTACTGAGCATGCTTGAAGTCAAGAAGTCAAGGACTAAGCCTTATTACCCGCAGGGTGATACCCAGCCTGAGAGGTTCAATCAGACCTTGATAGACATGCTCGGAACAATGGAGATCGGCAAAAAGAACAAGTGGAGTCAGCATATTGGATATCTGGTCCATTATTACAACTGCACATGAAATGAAGCTACCAGGTACTCGCCATATTATCCAATGGTTGGGCGCAAGGCGATGTTGCTTGTTGACCTCTGTTTTTGGACTGGCAAGGAAGATCTCCCACAGAAAACTTATCTGACTTACGTGTCTGATATGAGGAGGGAGCTGAAAAAGGCTTTTGAATTAGCTGAGGTCTCGGCTACAAAGCAGAATCAAGGAAATAAGAAGAGGTTATGATCAAAAGGTTAGGTTCTCCCAACTCATGCCTGGACACTGAATCCTCATAAAGAATTTGGGGCTACCTTGGAAGCATAAAGTTGGCTGACTGCTGGGCAGCTATGCCCTATGTAGTGGAGAGTCGGATGCCAAACATACCAGTTTTCCAGGCCTATCAAGATTCTCCATCGAACCCACCTTCCACCTCTGGGACAAGAGGTGCGTGTTGACCCAGAGCCTGACCTGGACCCCACACCTAGTGAGAGGACTCTGCAGTGACGTGGGGAGACTGAAGGACCAGCAGCAGGAAGGGTTAGACAGGGCCCCACCCCTGAATGGGTTACGGGCTTGGAAGATGAGGAAATGGCGGGGGATTGGAATATGCTGCCTTTTGCTAACTCCCCACTGATTGAGGAAGAGATTCCCAGCCCTTTTCATGTTGAGGCAGGTGAAATCGGGGGGACAATCTGTGGACAGACAGGCTTGCAGCTGAACCATAAAGGGGGGCTGGGCTCTAAAGTAACTGGGAATGAAGCTGAGCTCAGCCAAGTGGCAGAGGGAACTGAGTTGCTTGAAGGCACGAGTATAGACCGGAGAAGGCCTGGCCATGTAGGCCAGGAGTATCCCAAGGAGTGTCTAAAACTGAGGACGTAGATGATTGGACAAGGAGGTCTTAAAGAGCCAGGAGACCTCCAGCTAGGCTCGCCTATGCAGTACCGGGGGAACAGAGGGTTGCGATTAGAGGATCTGACATCATGAAATTCCTTTGAAAATGGTGTTATTAATGACAGGATGACAAATTATTTCAAGGTCATGAGGACGTAACTCTCCGGTTCACATTTTTACTGCTATGCTGTAGGCATTTCATTTAGCAGTTCTGTAAGAGCAGTCTGTTCTGCTTTCAGCCTGTTAGGGTTATTGCTGAAGATAAGGGATGATGAGGAATGTGTGTCATCCAATTGGAATGGTGGAACTGGGGTGAGGTTTTATTGATGAGGGACACTAAGGTTGGTCTTGGAGTTTTTGTTCGGTGGGAGATGAAGAGAGAAGACACTGTGAAGAACCGGTTGTAGGATATGACCTGATGGGAGACTTGTTTGTTCAAGATAGATTGCAAACGACATTCGGAAGGTGGTGTGTGCTTTCATGTTGACCAAGGGCCCAGTGCGTGAGTGACAGTGAAGTTCAAGGTGAGCTCCAACTTGTGCACATTTGACTGTTTAATTAAAACGGGTTTTTTTTGTTTTTTTCTCTCTTTTCTTTACTAACACTTTAGTACAGTAAGTTTCATAAATATAATTCCTGTGCTGTCTGTTATTTCTTGGCAGTGAGTTGTAACACGGTAGCAAAATACACAGCATTCACACAAACTGGGGTTGAGGTGGGAGAGCCGTCTCAATCTCATGAGCTTGGCAGGGACCGGAGAGTATCCTCCCGAGACTTACACAGCCAAGGAAACCAGCGGGGCTTCATGCATTAAACTCTACCACTGTCTATAAGGGGTTTGTACGTTCAATTCCTGCTGCTGTCTGTCAGGCGTGTGTACGTTCAATTTCACCACTGTCTAGAAGGCATTTTTCATTCAGTTCCATCACTGTCTTTATCGGGTCTGTACGTTCAATTCCACTGCTGTGTATAAGGGGTGTGTACATTGAATTCCTTCTGCCATCTGTCAGCAGTTTGTATGTTCAATTCCTGCTCCTGTTTAGTAGGAGTTTGTATATTCAGTTCCATCGAAATCTATGAGGGGTTTCTACATTCATTTTCTGCTGCTGTCTATAAGGTGTTTGTACATTCATTTCCATTGCTGACTGCAAGGAGTTTCGACATTTAATTCCATCGCTGACTATACCCCTTGCCCATCCTCTGGGTTCCCCCCCCTTTGTCTTTCTCCCCGGACCTCCTGTCCCATGATCCTCTCATATTCCCTTTGCCAATCACCTGTCCAGCTCTTGGCTCCATTCCTCCCTCTCCTGTCTTCTCCTATCATTTTGGATCTCCCCCTCCCCATCCCACTTTCAAATCTCTTACTAACTCTTCCTTCAGTTAGTCCTGACGAAGGGTCTCGGCCTGAAATGTCGACTGTACTTCTTCCTAGAGATGCTGCCTGGCCTGCTGCGTTCACCAGCAACTTTGATGTGTGTTGCTGTCTATAAAGGTTCTGTTTGTTCATTTCCATCACTGTCTGTAATGCATTTGTACATTCAGTTCCACTGCTGTCTATAAAAGGCCTGCATGTGCGATTCCTGCTGCTATCTATAAGGAGTTATGTATGATCGATTCCATACTGTCTGTAAGGGAATTGTACACTCAAATCTATCAATGTCTATAAAGGGTTTGTATGTTCAATTCCACTGCGGTCTATCCGGGATTTCTACATTCAATTCGTGCTGCTGTGTGTAAGGGGTTTGTACACTGAGTTCCTGCTGCTATTTTTAATGGGGCTGTACATTCCATTCCTTCTGCTATCTTTTAAGGGGTTTGTACATTCGGATCCACTGGTACCTAGAAGGAGTTTATACGTTCAGTCCCACCGCAGTCTATCAGACAACTTTCGTTCAGTTCCATCACCGTCTCTCACGGCTTTGTACATTCAATTCCACTGGTGTCTGTATGGAGTTTGTATGTTCAATTCCACCACTGTGCATAGGGGGCTTTGATGATTCATTCCTTCTACTGTCTATTAGTGGTTTGTACATTCAGTTCCATCACTATCTGTAAGGATTTTGCATGTTCAGTTCATCACTGACCAAACAGATTTTGTATGTTCAATTGCACTGGTGTGCAAAAGGGGTCTGTTTGTTCAATTCCAACACGGTCTATAAGGGGTTTGTACATTCATTTCCTGTTGCTGTGTGTAAAGAGTTTTTACATTGAATTCCAACGCTGTTTGCAAAGGGTTTGTACATTCATTTCCACCGCTTTTCAAAGGGAATTGTACATTCAAATCTGTTTCTGTCCATTATGAGTTTGCATGTTCAGTTCCATCGCTGTCTATAAGTGGTTTGTACGTTCAATTCCACAACGGTCTATCAGAGGTTTTTACATTCAATTGCACTGCTCTCTGTAAAGGATTGGTACATTTAGTTCCACTGCTGTCTTCCAAAGGGCTTGCACATGTGAATACTCCTGCTGTCTATGAGGGGTTATGCATGATCAATTCCATACTGTCTTAAGGGACTTGTACATTCAATTACATTGTTGTCTGTATGGAAATTGTGCGTTCAAATCTATCGCTGTCTATAAGGGGCTTGTATGTACAGTTCCATCACTGTCTAAAAGTGGTTTGTACATTCAATTCCACTGCTGTCTATAAGGGGCTGGTATTTTCAGTTCCACCGCTGTCTGTAGGGGGCTTGCACGTTCGATTCCTGCTGCTGTTTTTAATGAATTTCTACATTCCATTCCTTCTGCTGTCTGTAAGGGGTTTGTATGTTCAGTTCCCACGCTATCTATAAGACATTTTTTGTTCATTTCCATCACTGTCTCTAGGGGGTTTGTACATTGAATTCCACTGCTGTCTGTAAGGTGTTTGTATGTTCAATTCCACCGCTGTGAACAAGGGGTTTGTTCAATTCCAACGAGGTCTGTAAGGGGTTTGTACGTTCAGTTGCTGTCGCTGTCTGTAAAGGGTTTTTATGTTGAATTCTAACACTGTCTGTAAGGGGTTGTATGTTCATTTCCACTGCTGTCTCTAAGGGAATTGTACATTCAAATCTGTTGCTGTCCATTAGGGATTTGTACGTTCAATTTCATCGCTGTCTATTAGTGGTTTGTACATTCAGTTTTGCTGCGGTCTATCAGGGGTTTGTACATTCAATTCCTGCTTCTGTCTGTAAGGGGTTTGTACGTTGAGTTCCTGCTGCCGTTTTTAATGGGTTTGTACATTTTATTCCTTCTTCTGTCTATAAGGGGTTGGTACGTTCAGTTCCACCACTGTCTGTAAGGGGATTGTACATTCAGCTCCATGACTGTCTAGAAGGAGTTTGTATGTTGAGTTTCTGACGCTGTCTTTAAGGCGTTTGTACGTTAAAATCCACTGCTATCTATAATGACGTTATATGTTCAATTCCACTGCGTTCTGGAAGGGGTTTGTACTTTCAGTTCCACAGCTGTCTATAACGCATTTTTACATTCAGTTCCATCACTGTCTAAAAGGGGTTTGCACGTTTGATACCTGCTGCAGTCTGTAAGGTGTTTGATGCTTGATTCCATCACTGTCTGAGAGGGGTTTGTATGTTCATTTCCACCACTGTCCAGAAGGTGTTTGTACATTCAATTCTATCGCTGTCTACAAGTGTCTTGTGTGTTAAATTTCACTGTAGTCTATCAGGGTTTGCACGTTCAATCTCTGCTGCAGTCTGTAAGGTGTTTGTATGGTGAGTTCAAGCTGCTGTCTGTAAGGGGTTTGTACGTTCCGTTCCTTCTGCTGTTTGTAAGGGATTTCTACGTTCAGTTCCACCACTGTCTAGAAGGCGTTTTTCATTCAGTTCCATCACTGTCTTTAAAGAGTTTGTACTTTCAATTCCACCACAGTGTATAAGTTGAATTCCTGCTGCTCTCTATAAGGTGTTTGTGCATTCATTTCCATACTGTCAGTAAGGGGTTTGTACATGCAAATTCACTGCTGTCTCTTATGGGTTTGTTCATTCAGTTCCACTACTGTCTGAGGTATTTTTACATTCAATGCCATTGATGTCTGCAAGGAGTTTGTACGTTCAATTCCACTGCTGTCCATAAGGGATTTGTAAATTCAGTTTCTCTGTTCTCCATAAGGAGTTTGCACATTCGATTCATGCTGCATTCTTTAAGAAGGGTTTGTATGTTCAATTCTTTCACTGTCTGTAAGGGGTTTGTATGTTCAGTTCCACCGCTGTCTATAAGACATTTTTTGTTCATTTCCATCACTGTCTTTAAGGGGTTTGTACATTGAATTCCACTGCTGTCTGTGAGGTGTTTGTATGTTGAACGTATAATTCTACGTTCAATTCATGCTGCTGTCTGTAAGTGGTTTTAATGCTCCTCGGTCTATAAAGTGTTTGTAAGTTCATTTCCACTGCTGTTTACAATGGGTTTGCACGTTTGATTCCTGCTGCAGTCTATAAAGGATTTGTACATTCAATTCCATTCCACCGCTGTCTCCAGGGGGTTTCTACATCCAATTTATGCTGCTGCCTGTAAGAAGTTTGTATGTTCAGTTCCCATTGCTGTCTATAAGTGGTTTGTACATTCAATTCCACGGCGGTTTATCAGGAGTTTGTACAGTCAATCCCTGCTGTTCTCTGTACAGGGTTTGTACGTTAAGTTCCTGCTGCTCCATATACCTGTCTAGTAGTCTCTTAAATTTCACTAGTGTATCTGCCTCCACCACTGACTCAGGCAGTGCATTCCACGCACCAACCACTCTCTGAGTAAAAAACCTTCCTCTAATATCCCCCTTGAACTTCCCACCCCTTACCTTAAATCCATGTCCTCTTGTACTGAGCAGTGGTGCCCTGGGGAAGAGGCACTGGCTATCCACTCTATTTATTCCTCTTGTTATCTTGTACACCTCTATCATGTCTCCTCTCATCCTCCTTCTCTCCAAAGAGTAAAGCCCTAGCTCCCTTAATCTCTGATCATAATGCATACTTTCTAAACCAGGCAGCATCCTGGTGAATCTCCTCTGTACCCTTTCCAATGCTTCCACATCCTTCCTATAGTGAGGTGACCAGAACTGGACACAATACTCCAAGTGTGGCCTAACCAGAGTTTTATAGAGCTGCATCATTACATCGCGACTCTTAAACTCTATCTCTCGACTTATGAAAGCTAACACCCCATAAGCTTTCTTAACTACCCTATCCACCTGTGAGGCAACTTTCAGGGATCTGTGGACATGTACCCCTAGATCCCTCTGCTCCTCCACACTACCAAGTATCCTGCCATTTACTGTGTACTCTGCCTTGGAGTTTGTCCTTCCAAAGTGTACCACCTCACACTTCTCCAGGTTGAACTCCACCTGTCACTTCTCAGCCCACTTCTGCATCCTATCAATGTCTCTCTGCAATCTTTGACAATCCTCTACACTATCTACAACACCACCAACCTTTGTGTCATCTGCAAACTTGCCAACCCACCCTTCTACCCCCACATCCAGGTCATTAATAAAAATCACGAAAAGTAGAGGTCCCAGAACAGATCCCTGCGGGACACCACTAGTCACAATCCTCCAATCTGAATGTACTCCCTCCACCACCACCCTCTGCCTTCTGCAGGCAAGCCAATTCTGAATCCACCTAGCCAAACTTCCCTGGATCCCATGCCTTCTAACTTTCTGAATAAGCCTACCGTGTGGAACCTTGTCAAATGCCTTACTAAAATCCATATAGATCACAACCACTGCACTACCCTCATCTATATGCCCGGTCACCTCCTCAAAGAACTCTATCAGGGATTTCATTGGTCAATTCCTCCACCGTTTATAAGGGGTTTCTATGTTCAGTCCCACCACTATCTTTCAGGGGTTTGTATGTTAAATTCCATGACTGTCTAGAAGTGGTTGTATATTCAGTTCCACTGCTGTTCATAATGACTTTGTACATTCACTTCCACTGCTGCCTATCGGTGGTTTGTATGGTCAATTTCTGCTGCTGCTGGGGTTTGTACATTCAGTTCCACCACTGTCTATGAGTCATTTTTTTTCATCTCCATCACTGTCTCTAAGGGGTTTGTACATTGAATTCCACCACTGTCTGAAAGGCGTTTGTATGTTCAATTCCACCGCTGTGCATAAGGGGTTTGTTCAATTCCAACAAGGTCTGTAAGGGGTTTGTACTTTCAGTTGCTGTTGCTGTCTGTAAAGGGTTTTCATGTTGAATTCTAACACTGTCTGTAGGGGGTTGTACGTTCATTTCCACTGCTGTCTCTAAGGGAATTGTACATTCAAATCTGTCGCTGTCCATTAGGAATTTGTATGTTCAGTTTCATCGCTGTCTATTATTGGTTTGTACGTTCAGTTCCACGGTGGTCTATCAGGGGTTTGTACACTCAATTCCTGCAGAAACTAAATGTACAAACAAATTAAAGACAGCAGCAAGAATTCAATGTACAAACCCATTGCAGTTAGCAGCAAAATTGAATGTACAACCCACCTATAGACAGCAGTGGATTTGTATGTACAATTCTCTTAGATTCAGTGGTAGAAATGAACGTACAAACTCTTACAGACAGTGTTGGAATTCAATGTAAAAACCCCTTACAGATAACAGCATGACTTGTATGTTTAATTCCACCACTGTTCTATAAGGGGTTTCTAAGTTCAGTTCCATCGCTGTGGATAACGGCTTTGTACGTTCAATTCCACTACTGTCTATAAGGAGTTTGCATGATCAATTCCTTCGCTGTCTGTAAGGGGTTTCTACATTGAACACTCCAGCACTGACTCTAAGGGATTTGTACATTCAAATTTATCACTATCTATAAGAAGTTTGTATGTTCAATTCCATCGCTGTCTATAGGGGTTTGTACATTCAATTCCACCACTGCGGAAAAGCCATTTTTACATTCAGTTCCATTATTGTCTGTAATTGGTTTGTACGTTAAGTTCCATTGCTGTCTCTAAGGGGTTTGCAGGTTCAATTCCACCGCTGTCTGTAAGGGGTTTGTATATTCAATTCTATTGCTATTTGTAAGGGGATTGTACGTTCAATTCACAGTCTATAATTAGTTTGTACGTTCAGTTCCACCGCTGATTTTAAGGGGTTTGTATGTTCAATTTCATTGTGCTCTGTAAGGTGTTTGTCCATTCACTTTGTGCTGGTGTCTGTAAGGGGTTTGTACTTTCAATTCCTCCACTGTCTATAAGGGGTCTGTACGTTAAATTTCACCGCTGTTTATGAGGGGATTCTACATTCAATTCATGCTGCTGTCTAAAATTTGCACATTCAATTCCAGCTGCTCTCTGTAAGGGGTTTCTGCATTGAATTCCAATAATGTCTGCAAGGGCTTTATACATTCATTTCCACCACTGTCTCTAAGGGAATTATACATAGAAATCCATTACTGTCTGTAAGGGATTTATATGTTCAGTTCCATTGCTGCCAGTAAGTGGTTTGTACATTCAATTCCACCGCAGTCTCAGGCGTTTGTACGTTGAATTCCTGCTGCTGTCTGCAAGAGGTTTGTACATTAAGTTCCTGCTGCAGTCTTTAATGGGTTTGCACATTCATTTTCTGTTCCTGTCTATCGGCAGATCGTGCATTCAATTCATTGCTGTCTTTGAGGAGTTTGTCTGTTCATTTCCACTGCTGTCTCTCAGTTATACCATTATCTGTAAGGGATTTGCATGATCAATTCACTGTCCATAAGGATTTTGTATGTTCAATTCCTGTTGTTGCCTATAAGGGGTTTGCACATTCAGTTCCTGCTGCTGTCTATAAGGGGTTTGTACATTCATTTCCATCACTCTCTATAAGGGGCTTGTCCGTTAAATTTCTGCTGCCATTTGTAACGTGTTTCTACGTATAATTCCAACACTATCTGTAAGAGGTTTATGCATTAATTTCCACCACTGTCTGTAAGGGAATTGTACTCACAAGTCCATTGCTGTCTGTAAGGGGTTTATACGTTCAATTCCACCGCGGTCTATAAGGGGCTTCTACGTTTAGTTCCTGCTGCTGTCTTTAATGGGTTTGTACATTCAATTTCTGATCCAGTCTATCAGCACATTGTACTTTCAAACCCATCACTGCCCATAAGGAGTTTGTCGGGTCAATTCCACTACTGTCTTTAAGGGGTTTGCACATTCAATTCTGCTGCTGTCTATAATGGGTATGTTTGTTCAATTACATCATTGTCTGCAAGGCCTTTGTACGTTCAACTCCATCATTGTCTGTAAAGGGTTAGTACGTTAAATTCCATGACCGTCTGTAAGTGGTTTGTCCATTCATTTTCAACACAGCCTATAAGGCATTTCCTTCAGTTCCATCACTGTCCGTAAGCGGTTTTTATGATTAATTCTATCACAGTTCATAATGGCATTGTACATTCAATTCCACCACTGTCAATAAGGGGTTTTTACGTTCAGTTCCACTACTGACTTTAAGGGGTTTGTACGTTATATTCCACAACTGTCTAGAAATGGTTTGTATGTCCAGTTCTAAGGCTGTCTACAAGGCGTTTTTACGTTCAGTTCCAACATTGTCTGTACAGTGTTTGTAAGATGCATCCCATCGCTGAATAAAAGAGGTATGTGCGTTAAATTCTTGCTGATGTCTGTAAGGGTTTTGTATGTTCAGTTCCACCGCTGCCTTTAAGGGGTTTGTACATACAATTTCTCTGCTGTCTATAAGGGGTTTATACATTCAGTTCCACCGCTGTTGATAAGGGGTTTGCATGATCAATTACATCACTGACTGTAGGGGTTTCTAAGTTCAATTCTATCAGTGTCTGTAAGGGTTTTGTACGTTCAATTACATCACTGTCTGTCAGTGGTTTGTATGTTTAATTCCTGCTGCTACCTGTAAGTGTTTTGTGCATTCAATTCCATGCAGCCTATAAGGTCTTTGTACAGTAAACTCCGTCGTTGTCTGTCAGGGGTTTGTACTTTCAGTTCCACCACTGTCCATAAGGGTTTTGTATATTCAATTCCCGTTGCTGCCTATAAGGGATTTGTACATTTAATTCCTGCTGCTGTCTATAAGGGGTTTGTACGTTCAGTTCCTTTGCTGTCTGTAAGAGGTTTGTAAGTTCAATTTTAGTGCTGTCTACCGGTGGTTTTTTACGTACAATTTCACCACTGTCTATAAGAGATTTGCATGTTTAATTCATACCGCTGTCTGTAAGGGATTTGTATGTTCTGTTCCACCACACTCTAGAGGGAGTTTTTACTTTGTACATTCAGTTCCATCACAGTCTATAAAGTGGTTGTATGTTCAATTACATTGCTGACTAAAGGGGGTTTGCACGTTCAGTTCCAACGCAGTCTATAAGCAGTTTGTACATTCAGTTCCACTGCAGTCTATAAGGGGTTTGTAGGTATAATTTCATGGCAGTCTATAAGGGGTTTGTAAGTATAATTCCACAGCTGTCTATAAGGGGCATGTACTTTCAATTCGTGGTGCTGTCGATTAGGAATTTGTACATTCCGTTCCTTCTGCTGTCTGTATGTGGTGTTTATAAAGGGTCTGTATGTTTATTTCCACTGCTGTATACAAGGGGTTTGTACGTTCAATTCCTGCTGCTATCTGTAAGCGGTTTGTACGTTCAATTCCCCCGCTGGCTATGAGGGGTTTGTACATTCAGTTCCATCGCTATCTTTGAGGGGTTTGTAAGTATAATTCCATCAATGTCTGTAAGGGTTTGTGCTTTCAAATACATCTACTGTCTGTAAGGGGTTTGTACGTTTAGTTCTATCGCCGTCTATAAGGTGTTATATGTTCAGTCTGTAGGATTTTGTACATTCAGTTCCTGCTACCAACTGTAATGGGTATGTAACTTCAGTTCCACCGCTGTCTGAAGGGGTTTTGTACGTTCAATTTCTGCTGCTGTGTGGAAGGGGTTTTGTGTGTTCAATTACTGCTGCTATTTGGAAGGGGCTTTGTTCGTTCATATAACCATATAACAATTACAGCACGGAAACAGGCCATCTCGGCCCTTCTATTCCATACCGAACTCTTACTCTCACCTAGTCCCACCGACCAGCACTTGGCCCATAACCCTCCATTCCTTTCCTGTCCATATATCTATCCAATTTAACTTTAAACGACAACATCGAACCTGCCTCAACCACTTCTGCTGGAAGCTCGTTCCACACAGCTACCACTCTCTGAGTAAAGAAGTTCCCCCTCATGTTACCCCTAAAATAGTTCAATTCCATTGCTGTCTGTAAGGGGATTTACATTCAATTCCATCCCTGTCTGTAAGGGATTTGTATGTTCAATTCCTGCTGCTTTCTATAAGGGGGGGGGGTGTACATATGTTCCTTCTGCTGTCTATAAGGGGTTTACACATTCAGTTCCTGCATCTGTCTGTAAGTGGTTTGTATGTTCATTTCCATCGCTGTCTATTAGCCATCTTTATGTTTAGTTCCATCACCATCTGTAATTGGTTTCTACGTTCAGTTCCCCCTCTATCTTTAAGGGGTTTGTATGTTCAATTCCATCACAGTCTATAAGGGGTTTATGTGTTCAGTTCCAGCTGCTATCTGTAAGAGGTTTGTACTTTCAGTTCCACTGCTGTCTAGAAGGGGTTTGTATGTTCAGTTCCTGCTGCTGTCTACAAGGGGTTTGCACGCTCATTTCCATCGCTGTCTAGAAGAGGTTTGCCCGTCGAGTTCCTGCTGCTATCTAGTAGAGGTTTATACATTCGATTCCATGGCTGTCTGTAAGGGGTATGTATGTTCAATTCCACTGCTGTCTATAATGGGTTTGTACGTTCAGTTCCTCCGCTGTTTATAAGTCAGTTCCAAAACTGTCTGTAGTTGGTTTCTGTGTTCCGTCCCATTGCTGTTGTTAAGGGGTTTGTACGTTCAATTCCACCACTGTCTATAAGGGGTTTATGTGTTCAGTTCCTGCTGCTGTCTGCAAGGGGTTTGTACGTTCTCCCTGGACCATGTGGGTTTCTTCCAAGTGCTCCAGTTTCCTCCCATATTTCAGAGACGTACAGGTTAGTAGGTTAATTGGTCTCATGATTGAAATTGGGTAGTGCAGGCCTGTTGGGCAGGAAGGATCTGTTCCAATGCAGTATCTCAAAATGAATAAGGTAGGCACTACATCGTGGGGCAAAGAGCCTGAATGTATCACACCAGATTGGAAGAATAATGTTGTGTCTGTTTTCTCCAGCATTTGACAAATTAATTATCAGTGTAACAGTTCTCTGTCTTGTGGGCAGTGTGGAAACTGTGTTGACTTCTGATACATTAAATGGGGGGAGGGGGGAGGTACTGGTTTTCTGCAATACTTGTTAAATAGTGGAATCCTGCACTTTTACGGCATTTCAGTCCCACACACAATAAATCTGTCATCACATTTACATTAATTATAGGTCGATTGTGTAATTTAAATTAACATGAAAAGACCTTCATTATGCACAACTTGAACATAAAATTATTGATGGGGTATCATCCTTACAATTTTAGGTAGCTATGATTTTATCATTTCTGAATGCCTCCATTGCTATTTTTAGTGACTCCTTATTTTTACATGTCACTTTAAAAGCTTTTTAAAAGAGATAAAATGAGTTACCTTATCTCAAGATGTCAGTATTTAATCTTGGCAGATCTTTCACTGCGCTATTGAAGCATGCAACTTAATGGACTGAATTGCGCTGAGGGTTTCCAGAGTCCCTGGCTACCCAGAACACCGCTCAGCAGGGGCACCATGCCATTACATAATGTGCAGTGGTTCAGATGTGGGGACTAAGTCCAAGAGCTAGTGCACTTTTGGAGTACTGTGTACTGTTCTGGTTGCCTAGCAATAGGAGAGATATCATTAGGCTGGTAAAGACCATTCGGGAAGGAGAGCCAGGTCCCACACCACCAGGTTCAGGAACAGTTATTACTCTTCAACCATCAGGCTCTTGCAACCAGCATGGATAACTTCACTCACCTCAGCACTAAACTGATTTCAGACCTGTAGACTCACTTTCAGAGATGATAGAGCTCACATTCTCAGTATTATTTATTTATTTGTAATTTGCACAGATTGTCTTGTTTTACACATTGGCTGTTTGTCAAGTCTTTGTAGAAACATAGAAAACCTACAGCACAGTACAGGCCCTTCGCTGTGCTGAACATTGTGTATAGATTTTTACTGATTCTGTTGTACTTCTTTGCTTTGCTGTGAATGCCTGCAAGAAAATGAATCCCAGAGTAGTATATGGTGGCATACAGTATATATACCTTCATAATATATTTACTCTGAACTTTGTAGATTCACAAGCTATTACTGGGTTTGGAGGGCTTGAGTTCCTAAGAGCAAGAGATACAGAAAAGAACAGCACAGAAACAGGCCCTTCAGCCCATCTAGACTATGCCAAGACATTTAAACTGCCTACTCTCATCGACCTGGACCAGGACCATAGCAATCCATATCCCTACCATCCATATCCCTATCCAAACTTATCTTAAACATTGAAATTGAGCTCAACTGCACCACTTGTGCTGGCAGCTCACTTCACACTCCCACAACCCTCTAAGTGAAGAAGTTTCCCCTCATGCTCCACTTAAACTTTTCACCTTTCACCCTTAATCCTTGATTTCAACTTGTAGTCTCTCCCGACCTCAGTGGAGAAAGCCTGCTTGCATTTACCCTATGTATACCCCTCATAATTTTGTTCATCTCTATCAAATCTCCTGTCATCTTCTACGGTCCAAGGAGATTTTTCCCTGGAACGAAGGATACTGAGGCCTGATATTATAAGGGCAAATAAAATCATGTGGGGCATAAATAAGATCTGTGTTTGCAGATTTTCTCTTCTCTTCCCTCAGCCTTTTTATCTCTTCACACCTATTGCCTCCCAACTTCTCAACTCTTCCCCACTCCCTCACATACCCACTTCCCCCTCTCCTGGCTTCACCAGTTTGTTCGTCTTCTCCTCACTCTCCTCACCTTATTCCGTTTTCTTCCCCCTTCCTTTCGAGTCCAGGTGAAGAGTCCTGGCATGAAATGTTGTCTGTTTATTCCTCTCCATAGATGCTACCTGAGCTGTTGAGTTCCTCCAGCATTTTGTGTGTGTTGCGCAAGATTTCTGCCATTTGCAGAAACTCTTATGTTTATGATTTGCTGTAGATTATAGAATCAGTTCGGAGTTGAGATGAGTGGAGTTATCCACACTGGTTTGGAAAGCTTTGCTGTAATAACTGTTCCTGAATCTGGTGACATGGCATCTAAAGTTCTGTGCCTCCTGCGGGAAGTGGGCATAGCCCGGATGGTGGGAGTCTTAGTGATGGTCATTTTTCCCAGTATAGTGTAGTCTGAAACTATAGGTTTAAGTTGAGAGGGGAAAAGATTTCAAGGGGGACCTGAGAGGCAAACATTTTCACATGAGGTTGTCAGGTATGTAGAACAATCTCCCAAAGCAAATGGTTTGGCCAGAAGCAATTGCATTGTTTAAAATAGGTTTAGGTAGGTATGTGGAGAGGAACGCTTTAGAGCAGGGGTTCCCAACCTTTTGATGCCATGCATCAATACCATTAAGCAAGAAGTCAGGTTGAGAATCCCGACTTTAGAGGGATATAGGCCAAATGTAGGCAAATGGCACTATCACAATTAAACTTGGTCAGCATTGAAGAACAGGGCCAAAGGGCCTGTTTTCATGCTGTAAAACTGTATGACTTCATGAAGCAATGCTTTGGCAGCATCTCTTATGAAATCATCAAAATGGTTTTGGACTAAGGATATTGGTCAATGTTCTTTGTACTAGCAACAACATGGGTCCTCCACTTTGGAAATCTGTTGAAGAACTTAGTCAAGCTCTATCATGGGCACTAGCCTCCATAGTATCCAAGACATCTTCAAGGAGCGATGCCTCAAAAAGGCAGCATCCATCATTAAGGATCCCCATCACCTAGGTTATGCCTTGTTATCATTGCTGCCATCAGCAAGGTGGTAGAGAATTGTGAAGGCACACACTCAACAAGTCAGGGACAGCTTCTTCCCCTCTGTTCATGGACATTAAACGCTCACTACTTTTTAATTTCTACTTTTGCACTACTTATTTAATTGAATTATATATATCTACACACACACACCCCAGTGATATTAATTCTGATTCTTCAATGCAATTAAATACCTGAAATGTAGTTCAATGCAAAACACAAGAGATTCTTCTGATATGGGAAATCCAGAGTAATGCACACAAAATGCAGGAGGAACTTAGTCTTGGTAAAGGGCCTCAGCCTAAAACATCAGCTGTTTATTCCACTGCCTATACTGTGTGCTTACTTCAATCAACTAAGGTAAAACATTCCCCCCACCACCATCCATTTTGTTTTTAGCTCAACTAAACTCTGAAAACAGTACACAGAGATAGGTTGTTTCCTTATTTAGCATATATTTACTTATTTACTCAGATATACATAGCCAAACAGGCCCTTCTGGCCCAGTGAGCCACACCACACAGCAACCCACCTATTTAACCTTGGCCTCATCACAGGACAATTTATAATGACCAATTAACCTACTAACTGGTCCGTCTTGGCACGTGGGAGAAAACTGGAGCAGCCAGAAGAAATCCACACTCTCAGGAGGGACGTACTAACTTCTTGCAGGTGACACCAAAACTCAAACTCAGAACTCCAACTCCCCAAGCTGCGATAGAGCTGTGATAATCAGAATAATACACCAGTTTATCACAAGTGCGAAACCCACCCCATCGTCGCGGACATTTTCAAATGGCAAGGCCTAAAGAAGACAGCATCTATCACTAAGGACCCTCACCTTCCAGGGCATGCCCTTTTCCCTTTTCCCTTTACTACTATCAAGGCAGTGGTACAGGTGCCTGCAAATCCAAACTCAATAATTCAGCAACAGCTTCTTCCCCTCCGTCATCAGATCTCAAAATGGGCGATGAACCTATGAACTCTACCTCACTATTCATAAACACAAAAGATTCTGCTCAACCTGAAAATCCAGAATAACACACACAAAATGCTGGAGGAACTCAACAGGTCAGGCAGACCCTATGGACACCAATAAAGAGTTGACATTTCGGGACAAGACCCTTCACATCATTCAGTTGGTCAAATGGTGTGAGGCACTCTGTTTCCATCAGCTGCACAAGTCTATGGAAGACAATCTCTGGCCCCGCTAAATGTGTGAGATTGAGGTGCGAGCCCACCCCAAAACCCCATTTGTGTGGATGTCGCGTGATTCGTTACCCTGTTACAAATAAGTACCATGAAATAACAGACGGCACACAGCATACACGTAAAAGATTTAGCTTTTTAATTCCTAATATGACTACTAAAGGGTTGGTAAAGAAAGAACAAAGCAAGGAAACAATCCAAGTTGGAGCTCATGGTTTCCCCTTTGCCGATCCTCCTTTGATCTCATCCTGGGCTTTGTCAAATCACAGTCCTGCTCCGGGTCAAGTCCTATGACTTCTTCTCTCTGGAATCTTCTCTCTTCATCTCCTTAACAAAAGCCCTAAGCCCAACCTTAGTGTTCCTCACCAGAGAAACCTCCCCTTAATTCGGCTATCCTGATTGCATGGTACACATCTCTCTGATGTCTTATCTTCACCAGAACTCAAATAAGCAGCTTGCAGAGAACAATACAAAAATCAAATACAGAACAGCATAACAGTAAAAGAAAATATAAACCAGGGCATTACACTGTCCCCCCACCAAAATAGTCATGTCCTCATGACTTTGAAATAATTTGTCATCCCATCATTAATAACACTGTTTTCAAAGGAATTTTGTGATGCCAGAACCTCCAATCCATTTGTAAAGGTAGTAACATATCTCACTAGAGGGCACTCTATTCCCCCGATGCTACATAGGCAAGCCTATTTGGGGGTCTCCTTATTTTTTTGAGACCTCCTTACCCCGTCATCTACTTCCTCAGGTTCTGACACTCCTTGGGATACTTCTGGTCTCTATGGCAAGGCCTCCCCTGGTCTATCACTCGTGCCCTCCTGCAACTCGGAACCCTCTGCCACTTGGCTGAGCCCTGCTTCATCTCCTTCACAGCCCCACTGAAACCAGCCTGTCCACAGATAGCCCCCTGAGTTCACCTGATTCAGCATGAGAAGCGTTGGGAATCTCTTCCTCAATCAGTGGGGATTTAGCAAAAGGCAGCATATAACAAACCCCCACTTTCACATCCTCCAAGTTAGTATCCCATTCAGAAGCGGGGGCTGGTCTAATCTTTCCTGCTGTTGGCTCTTCAGTCTCCTTGCATCACTGCAGAGTCATCTAACTAGGTGTAGATTGCAGGTCCGGCTCGGAGTCGACCCACATCTCTTGTCCCTGAGGTAGAAGGTGGTTCTGGTGAAAAATCTTGACAGGCCCATTCCCATCCTTTGGTTTCACTTGGAAAACTGGTATGACTCTTCACTACATGGGGCGTAGCCGCCCAGCAGTCAACCAACTTATGCTTCCCAGGTACTGCAAATTCCTTATGAGGACTCTGTCTCCGGGCATGAGATTGGAGAACCTAACCTTTTGATCATACCTCCTCTTATTTCCTTGATTCTGCTTGGCAGCCGCGACCCCAGCTAATTCATAAGCCTTTTTCAGCTCCCTTCTCATATCAGACACATATCTCAAATGGGTCTTCAGTGGTAGGTCTTCCTCGCTAGTCCCAAAACAAAGGTTGATGGGCAACCTCACCTCGTGCCCAAACATCAGATAATATGGCGAGTACCTGGTAGTTTCATTCTGTGTGTAAGTTGTAGCAGTGAACCAGATGTCCAATATGTTGACTCCACTTGTTCTTCTTGCTGATTTCCAAGTTTCCGAGCATGTCTAGCAAGGTCTGATTAAACCTCTTGGGCTGGGGATCACCCTACGGGTGATAAGGCATTGTCCTCGACTTCTCGACTCCAAGCATGCTCAGTAACTCATGTTTGAGACTACTCTCAAAATCCTGTCCCTGATCACTATGTATCTGCCTAGGGAGGCCATAATAAATGAAACACTTCTCCCATAATACTTTGGTCACCATGGACGCCCTCTGGTCCTTGGTAGGGAAAGCCTGCGCATATCTGTTGTAGTGACCCGTAATAACCAAAACATTCGCTATGGTGCTTGCATCTGCCTCTATTGACTGGAAATCCATACACACCAGGTCAAGTGGCCCCGCACTCAGCAAGTGGGACAATGGAGTGGCTCTCATAGGCAGTGTCTTCCTCCGTAAGCATTGAATACACGGCCAGCAGCACTCTTCGACCCCCAGCTTCTTTCGGGGCCAGTAGAACCAATCTCTGAACAATCCATAGGTCTTTTCAACCCCTGAATGTCCAAAATTATCATGCAGTGACTTCAACATAATCCTCCAACACTCCTCAGGCAGAACCAGCTGGGAATACCAAGGCTGGTCTGGAGGCGATGTGACCCGGGATAGGATCTGGTTCCTCAACCCCAATCTGGGCCACTGTCTCAGTAATTGAGAAACCGCATCATGCTTTGTCCTCTCGGTTGGGCCACGTCTCTCTTTTTGACCGCTGACCAAATGGTACTGATGCCGAGGTCATCTCACTCCAGAAGGTTCCAATAGGTTAAGATCATCCTTACGCTCCTCTCCTTTTGTCCCCATCCCTTTCTTCCCCAGGGTAGGGTAACCACACAGAAGCTGATTGAAAGGGTGACTCACTTTCGCATAGCCCATCAAGAACCTCTGATAGTACCCAGAGAACCCAAGGAACAAGTGCAAAGTGCTTACAGTCTGGGGCCTTGGCCATGTGGTCACTGCCTCACTCTTAGACGGATTATTAGCTACTCTATCACATGAGACAATGTGCCCAACATAGCTGACAGATGTCTTGCAGAACTGGCACTTGTCCAGGGTAAGTTTTCAGGCAGCCCAGCACCTTCAGTAGTCATCCAGATACACCAATACATCAAGCAAGTTCATATCCCCCACTGTTTTCTTCGTGACGCCCTGGAAGGTAGCAGGGACCCCCGATGTACCCTGGGGCATCCTTTCAAACGGAAGAATCCCAGTGGACATAAAATGCCATCTTCTTTTTGTCAGCTGCATTCAAGAGGATCTGGTAATGTCCAGCATATTGAACCACTTCACACAATTTAGACAGGCCAATGCGTCTTCGATCCATAGGACCGTATACTGGTCAGGGACGGTACTCCTATTCAGTGTCCTATAGTCCTCACGCATCTGTACTTTCCCATTCTTCTTCCTGGCCACTACTACTGGAGACGCAAAGGGGCTTCTGGACTCAGTGATGATCTCAGCTTGCTTCAGCTTCCATAAATGCTGTTGAACATCTTCCACCTCTGCAGACACCAGTCACCATGACCTTTCTCTGAATGGGGTGTCCTCAGTCACCCGAATAGTGTGGCGAGTGCTGTTGGAACAACCCACATCAAACTCGTCAGTAAAAAAGACGCCTTTCAGTTTCAACATCTTCTTTACTAACCTCCTCTTGCAACCCGCAGGCACCGAGGGGTCCCCAAAGTTGAATGACTCAGCAGTCAACTTCCCCTTTTTCGAAGAGTTTCTCCACGGCTTGTCTCTCTGGGACACAGGGCATTACCGTCACCAGGAAGAGGTGTACCAAGGGCACCCCTACTAGAAGGTGACCTCCCTCTTCGTAGTGTTCCTGACAATCACTCCCATCCTGTTCACCCGTACAACTGAGGGCTTCTGCAATCTGGGCCTCACCAGTACCCCGGCAGGTAATCCTGACTCCTCTTTGGGGTCTTCCGGAGCATTCCAGAAAATTTTGGGTTTCCCATCACTCTCATTACTTCCCCGAGCCGTAACACAATTGGCTTTGACTGGATGAACCACACAGTCCCTCAGCTAAGCTCATTATCCAGCCCAATGCAGCTATGCACTTCCTCAAAAGCAGCTCAAAACACCGTCTGAATGGTCAATGTTCTCAGAAAGTTCTCTCCAGCTCTCTCCTTGCAGGCTCCCATTAGCCTCTTCATAATGGATGTATTGGTCCCCATAAGAATTGAAACGCTGCCCTTCTCAATGAGGTCCAGACAAATGAGCGCTAATGTATCCTCAGCCACTCCCACATCTGCTTCTGAAAACTCCAGCTTCAATGGCAAGTAACCATCGTACGGACAATCACCCACACTAAGACCCCAAATCTCTAGCGCACTGAGTGGCGTCAATGGTAAATGTGTCAAATACTGGTTGTAAAACAAATGGTACAGCAAAGTGACCTGTGACCCTGTGTCGAGTATGGCTCTGGTATAAATACCCTCTATCCGTAGCGATACACTGGAGCTTGGCCTCACTAAGCCTTCAGGAATAGGGTTTTTTGCTTTAGGGTGTTCCTTGATATATTGCTGGGAGTGTGTTCCCCCTGAGATGCCAGGTCGTTCACTCACTGGGTCTCTTCTAAATTTCTCGACATCTCTCTCTGCTGAGGTACCCCGGGGGCTCACTCTCTGAGGGGTTCCCGTCATTCACACTCCTGCCTGAAGTGTCCCTCTTCACCACAGTTATAACAGATAATACCGGCCACTCCCCTTCTCGTGGGACCCCGACTGCTAGCAGCCCTCTGCGTAGTCCGTCCCCTTACAGGGTCCACCTCCCTATCAGTTTCATCATGGGGTGGGGGGGCACACCTACTGGCAACAACCGGGACATCTCAGTTCTCAACTCTGCCACAATCTCCTTTACTACTTCCCCGGGTGGGCTATCCGTGGACACTCCTACGCAGGGGGCTGCTACTGAAGACTGTACCCTACTGACGGAGCCCCCCCACGCCTCCAATGTGTTGCCCTCCTCTCATACTTCTCTGATCAGTTCAACGAACGAGGGAGGGGAGCGTGTCTTGCGAGACAGTCAGAAACCTCAAGCGATTGGGTCCTGGGACCGGGCGACTTTCGCTATTTGGTCCGTTCTTAACTGATCCACTTCAGCTGTCTGAATGGTCCCTCCATGGTGCCTGTCCAGCCGAAAAATGTTGGCAGAAAGCTTCTCCCCCTTCTCCTGAAGCATGTTCTGAAAACCTGTTATGAGCACCATTGGGCTTCCCTTTGTGCCAAACATCTTTTCTAATGCTTGTATCTAGGCCGCAGAAGTGGCAAAGGGATTCTGTGCCTTTATGGCTGTCACCACATCAGCAGTCTGCCCTCTCCAACTCTCAACTAATCGCTGTCTTTTTACGTCATCAGAGCACTGTCACTCATCTAACAACTGCGAGGTCTGCTCCGCCCAAGTCTCACACTCCTCTTCCCCCTCGGGGGTGAACTTCACCCTGGAGGACA